>NC_012872.2:6219424-7520701 GCF_000003195.3 Sorghum bicolor | reverse complement strand
CCCTTGAGAACCCTGGTTTAGTGCCGAGAAGTGGGGTGCAAAGATAGGCAGAAGTTTTGTGTTAATTTTATTTTATTCTATATATGCCATGATTGTTGTCAAAAAATATATATATGACATGACAGTCTTGAAATAACGTTACGAAACTATCCACTGAGGCTAGCATAATAAAAACATGCATAATGAAAGTTTGTGTTTTTTTCCTTGTGCAATGACCAATGGATCAGAAAGTATTATATACATATAGTGTTATATAGCCTCCTCTGAGTCGTCATCATGCGCCACCCGGCATGCGGGAGCATGCATATATGACTCGCCACCGTACGCTCAGCATGCACGAACTACATCGCATCCATTCCAGATTCCAGATGCCTCATGCTTGATTGCGCATTCATCCATGCGTACTCACCGACGACTCGTCTACAGGACTACAGGCCAAGCAGCAGTTTGGCACATGATCGATTCTCTAATTTCACCGCCGCCGGTACCACACCTAGGCCTTGTTTAGTTCCAAAATTTTTGGCAAAATATGAATAGTACCAATTTTGTTTGTATTTGACAAATATTGTCCAATCATCAACTAACTAGGCTCAAAAAATTCGTCTCGTCAATTTCGACCAAACTGTGTAATTAGTTTTTATTTTCGTCTATATTTAATACTTCATGTATACATCTAAAGATTCGATGTGACGGAGAATCTGAAAAATTTTGTAAAATTTTTTGGGAAGTAAACAAGGCCCTAGGACCTAAGCCTAAATGCCCAAAAGTCTGGATCCATATATATTTGACAAACGTTGTTCAATTATGGAGTAACTAGGCTTAAAAAATTCGTCTCATGATTTACAGATAAACTGTGTAATTAATTTTTATTTTCATCTATAATTAATACTCTATGCATGTGTCGTAAGATTCGATACGACGAAGAATCTTGGAAAAGTTTTTTGTTTTTGAGGTGAACTTAAACAAGGCTTGTTCCATAAATAAATGATTGATGATATGACGGAGCTGATTGGTTTGCATTGTTGGAGCTGACGAAGGCGTATACATAGGTGTGGGGTCCGCGGGAGTTTCCATGTGAAGTGGCGAGTGATAGTGCCAGTGCTAGCACGCAGACGCAGGTGATCAACGGAGAAATTAAAAGGCATGGGAATGGGAAGCAGGCAAGCAGCTGAGCTGGGGAGTCTCAGTGCCGTCGTCTGGCCCGCCCGCCCGAGGCTAGGGTTGCATGCACTGCATGTCTGCATGAGACGACCTGCCTGAGCACGCCCTGGCAACCGGCCACACGGTTCGGTGCCGGCTGCCGCACCCCCTCCTTCTCGCATGTGAGTGGCGCGGCTTGTCCCGACCGGGCACGCGCACATCTCTGCCTGCAGCCCTGCAGCTCAGGATCGATAATGCAGCAAATCTTTCACACTTCCCCGATTTCCTCTGTCCTCTCTTTCTGTTCTCATTTGCTTGGGCCTTGTTTAGTTTCCAAAAAATTTTGTAAAATTTCTCAGATTTCCCGTCACATCGAATCTTTAGACACATGCATGAAGTATTAAATATAGACAAAAAATAAAAACTAATTGCACAGTTTGGTCGAAATTGACGAGACGAATCTTTTGAGCCTAGTTAGTCTATGATTGGATAATATTTGTCAAATACAAACGAAAAAGCTACAATGTCGATTTTGTAAAAATATTTTGAGCCTAGTTAGTCTATGATTGGATAATATTGGTGCTTCTCTCGTGTACGTATTCGCGAAGCCCAGCTCTCCTACCTCATGCGCGCATGCAGCATGCGTTTGGAAGGATGCCATACCATGCCACGCCACGACTCTATCTCTACACTGCACTGCTTGTCTGCTCATCATACTTTTTTTTAGATTACGGAATAAACATTCTAGCCTTCACGCTCACGAGTGAACGCTTATGGCACAACCTTACAAAAGAGTACTTAGACCAGAGTTCCGCTACACGTGGGCAAGAGGGAACCCTACTACAGCCCACCAATGCAAGTGTCAACCAATACACACAAAACAACAACGAGCCCACTGCTCAATAGGTTCGATCACAATCATGGCAACTAAGAATAGAGATCCTACTGCTTAGAGCCTCTAAACTAGTCTAAAGATAAACAACAGCAAAGGGATATCCTTTTATCCTTCTCGAGTTCTTCCACATGACCACCAAATAGATGCAATGCCCCTACTTCAAGACGCTGACAAACTTCCATCAGAGCCCCTCTCTCTTCCTCTTTAGACAACCAGGACCATTGCCTGATCGATCCAATATGCCCCCCCTGAAAATCACCTGCAGAAAAGAGTTAGCGGTTGCCTTTTGGAATACCACATCATTTCTATTCAACCACAAAGCCCAACACATGGCCGCTATCCCCACCATTAATTAAAATCTTAGCCCTAGAGTAAATCCCCTTATTCAAGATCCAAACATATGAGTCGTGTTTCTAGGTGGTTGAATGTTAAAGACAATTGAGATCAGATTCCAAACAAACCGGGCCACCCGACAATCGTAGAATACATATGGGTGTGTATTTGGTTTACTGTCCAAGAGAGCATGCAACGATTCGTTGTTTATAGTTCACCAAGTCCCAAGAACCAGGTTGAGTATAGTAACTAGCTAAGATATATCGTGTTAAGTTGAAATTAAAAAATATATAACTAATTAGATAAAGATTCACCGCACGTTGTTAGTTAATTTTATCAGTTTAAGCCTAAGTCACTTTGAAACATACTAATATACCTTGAAACATACTAATTATTTACTAATACCATCATTTGCTTGCTAATATGTTGCATCTGGAGAGTCTAGCTCCGGAGAAATAGATTCCATAGGAAAGCTTATGAGCTACTTTTCCATGGTGGGGGACATGCTCAAGTCTTTGTACAAGCATCCAAATTCGTAGAAGTTGCATACTTAGAGCCTAACCATGGTATATATACAAGGAACCAAACATGTTCTACATATAGGCTGGTGATCTCGCTGGTCTGAAAAGCCATGACTGAAAATACTGTTCGCTGATTTATCGTGAGAGAAAAACATTGTTGGCTAACAGAAAAAGTACGGCTGATAAGACAAGCGAACGACAAGGGCAATGGGTATCAATTCATGATTACCCAAAAGTCATCGCTCCAAATAAAACTTTGCAAATAACCCCTTGTGCAACCCAAAACCCAACCATCGCCCCCTATAAGTCAAACTCCATAGCCTTTCATGAGTATCTAGAGATTATCCAAATCTTGTACATCGTGACTAACAGTCGAATTCATATAGGTGTGTTCCTCATAAGTGTTTTGTAGGACAATATCTCCGCTTCAACAGGCCACTCAGACCACATTAGGTTTTAACCAATCTACCATACATCACATGAGCGAGGTGCATCTCAAATTAGTAAATTGCATGGACTTGGCTAACGGTTAATAGTCATAGCCTTCTAGTTTCTCTTTAGTGTGAGTTCTCAAACCATTAAGCACAAGATCAAACAAATCATTTTCACCTATCACATGACTATAGGAATGGTTTTTAACATCTCTAAATCTTTTGACATATTGGAAATTGATTCGTCATGTTTTTGCCTTGCTGGTGTAAGATGTGATTCTACTATCTTCACTGTTAAATTTAGCAAACTTAGGAACCTTATAACCTTGAGGATAAACAACATAGTGGCATCAAAGTAGGGAGGGTATGGCTTTTGATAGGTATGTGATCTAACCTCTAGCTTAATTTCAAAGGATTCGACAAGCATCTTATATATGCAGATCGCCTTCCATCTTTGCTAAACTAAAGCTTCTTACATATTGGCCAAAGCTACTATGGCGGTGATAAGCGAACAATAGGAGTGCTAGCTACTATTGTTGTACTCATGGCATCGGTGATGAAACAAATTATGGAAGAGACAACATTATGCCTATGTTTGTTGCCGATGTTCCAAAAGGTGATATACTCATAATTGGATCACGATATGTAGGCACTACCATCAAATTTCTCTCGGGTTTAGTTTGTTGTCTAGGGAAGAAGTTCATTAGCATGCTAAATTGGGGTTGTTTTATTAGCATTTAAATTGCTGATGAATTCATTTGCACCATTGTTCTACGGTTTTCTACAGTAGCAAAATGTACCAACATTACCAATAATGGATATAAATGTATTATTTTTAGCATTAATTGTCTCTAAGAAGTATTGACACACAAGCTTATTTCCCTCAATGATATATCGCTGATACATGAATTCAATTGAATATATGCATTCAGTCAGGCAGAATATGCTCACGGTCAACCAAGTCGAGTGACATTTCTATGGTCAACAGTGGCTAGCTGGTGGCACAGTTCAATATCCAAGAGGAATGGTCGTTAAAAAGGACACAAAAAGGAATGTCATCACTAACGACAATATATAAGTAAGAAGTTAGAAGGCATTGCCAACAATAGTGATAATACTAACATGAAAAAAAAAGAAATTAAATATAATAGAGCCTACGGTACAACGTACAACACAAGGCACATAAAAAGTGGTACTGCACGCACGCCAGCCATGTGGCACATGATTCTAATAGTGCATTGATAGCAGGTACTGGCATAACATGCATGCACAGTGGCAGTGTGGACACGCACCATGCAAAGCAGGGCAGCAGCCTGATTTGTGCATGCATGGTTCACTCTAGAATGGTAGGAGCAACATCAGACGCTGCTATATGTTAGGTCCCATGCATCCTTAACACAGGTACTTTTGCTGTTTCGATCACACAAACAGCATTATTGAACGCATAGTCATGCTATGGCATTACATGCCTTTTCCTAATTGGCATGTACTGTGGGTGTAAGGGTCTCATGTTAATGAAACATTTTCTGGAACAAGTTTATTATGTTCTGAAATGACAATGAGACAAAGTAGACTGTCACTTTAATCAAGAATGTGTAGGTATCTTCCAAAAGGTTCATGACATAATAAAGACATAAGTAAGCGAATAAAATAACCCTTAGCTTGTTCAAGCGGCAGAGAAGACCATGACATCCTATATGTGACCCATGATTATACAGTATGTGTTAGAACAACTCGCGTCTAATAATGTCTAATAATTATACGGAGTCCAAATCCAAGATTCATTGGGTATCGTTGTAATGGATGCATATGTTTGCTAGTATGAAATATAAGTTCGAAGCCTCTCTATGACACTGATTATCAATATCTATAAAGGATAATAAGTCTATGAAAGTACTTTCCATAACCAATATAATCTAGCAATGACAATTCTCTGTTGCAGGGTTGGACCCATGGCCCAGCGACCTGGGCGCCTACCTGGGCTCCAGAGCCAGCAGCGCTTAGCCCTTCATTGTAGCACCTTTAGTAGAAAGCTTCCAATTACATGGCCTGATTAGTGTCTTAAGTCTGCCAGGCTCTATTTCAGTTCTGGGTCCGTCGCTGTTCTGTTGGCAGTCTATATAAAATTTTAAATTCAAATTGGTAGCCAAAATTTGACTTGGGATGAACCTACAGTATATATAGACACTGTAGACTAGAAGAAGTAGTAGGTGCTACCGTGCAAGTAAAGGATCTTAATTCAACGGCTGCAGCAACTGTAAAAAAGTGAGAAACCGCTAGATTCTTTTACATACGGATTGATCAAAGTCAAGACGCGAAGCAAATCACGAGGAAGCTGAAGCAGCCGCCTGATATGCTGCTCATCTGTGCAGTATTGCAGCTCCCTGACTTGACCCGCAGTAAATTAACTGTCACAACACAGCATCCATGTACTTAGGGGTCACAAGCCTGTCTCCATCTCTCTCCCCTTGATGGCCCCCGTGCATCCTATCAGGGCACCAGCCTTCTCCGTTGTCTCATTGTCTGGGCTTACATGGCCAGGCCAAGCTAGAGCCACTGACCTTACTTGTATGTCCATTGTTTAAATCCAGAGAGGAGAGGGAGAGGAGAGAACGATGAAAAAAAAAAACTCGTAGTGCATTTCAAGCATATAATGGAGATCCATTATTCCTACTCTCTTGTTTGGTATAGTGGGGCTCTAGCCGGCTCCGGCTCAGATATAGCAGTGAGACATTTTTATATTCTTAAAATGAAATAAAAGTCAATGAGACCATTTTTTTTCTTCAGCTGCTTCTTCCTGCACTGTAACAGGGAGTAAGGCGGACAAAGCCATGCCAACCGCGTATTGGATGTATGTCTCGTGATTTTCTTATATACAAAAAAAAACATTTATTCACTAGTAATGTATACATAACCAAAAAAATATTACCCACAGCAAATAAAAGCATTTATTTTCTAAGGCCTTGTTTAGTTCCAAATTTTTTGGCAAAATACACACTGTGGCACTTTCGTTTGTATTTGACAAATATTGTCCAATCATGGATTAACTAGGCTCAAAAGATTCGTCTCGCAAATTACAGACAACTTATGTAATTAATTATTTTTATCTATATTTAATGCTCAATGCATGTGCCGCAAGATTCGATGTGACGGAGAATCTGAAAAATTTTGCAAATTTTTTGGGAACTAAACAAGTCCTAACAAAAAAATATTACCCACAGCAGAAAACCTAAATTGTGGAATGTCACTTTCACCCACAGTCCACTATTACTTCTCTCTACTGTCCTTCATCACCCCTAAAGTGCTAAACTCCCAGTAGTACTTGACACCAGCACTTGCTGGCTACCAATCTACTACCATGTAGGAATAGGATAGCCCAGCTCAAAGGCTAAGAAAGCATGCATGCAGCCCTAGGCCTTAGCCTGATCAATAGCTCCCTTGTGCTTGTGCATTCCATGCCATGTCCCAACTAAATACTGGAGCAGGGCTTTGTAAGAGGTGCCCTTGTCTTTATTGCTCTCTCTATCTCTATCTCTCTCTCTCTGCCTCTCAGCTGAGCTGCATGCATGCCCTACACCAGCACAAGGATGAGGGAGAACGAAGGGACACAGGTCTATACATGCATGTACAGATGTTTGTTTGTGTGTGTGCATGTGCATGTCTGATGTTTGTGTTTTCTTGGCGCTCTCGGAAGATCTAGTGTGAGAAGAGCCCTAGCTTACTCCATTTAATGATTCATGCACACATCTGTTGCTGGCTGTAAAATGCAAATAGACACAGCGCAGCGTTAAGAGTGTGTAGTGTTGTTGTTGTGGGGCTTTCCTGCCTAGTAGACTAGATGGTGCGTGGACGCTACGGTCTCCGTGTCTCAAACATGGCGAGACATGTACACACACTCAACTCAACACTCTCTCGCTCGTTCTCTTCGGCTAGCTGCTGGCCTGGCCGGAGGAGGAGGAGGAGGGAGAACAGATCGAGAAAAGGGATAGATACAAGGGATACAGGCATACAGCAGTGACAACACAGCTTCATTTGGATTGCAACCATCACAGAATCCAAGGATCACATTTGCTAGTAGTAGCTGCTTTCAGCACAGGAGCTGAGCAGCATCTTGAGAGGGGTATAGAGAGAGAGGCTGTGAGGAGAGGGATCCGGCCGGAGAGGCAGCAGACTATAGGTGTGTGTGTGCGTGTGTGTGTGAATGTGTGCTATAGTAGGAGAGGAGAGAGAAACGGACGGCTGTGTGCAGAGCACACAGGCGAACTGATAGAGAACTTTCAGGCTTTCCCACATATAATAGCTCTACTGGAGTACGCCTTGTTTAGTTCCGAAATATTTTGGAAAATCGACACTGTAGCATTTTTGTTTGTATTTGACAAATATTGTCCAATCATAGACTAACTAAGCTCAAAAGATTCGTCTCGTCAATTCCGACCAAACTGTGCAATTAGTTTTTTTTTTGTCTATATTTAATACTCCATGCATGCGTCTAAAGATTCGATGTGACGGGAAATGTGAAAAATTTTGCAAAATTTTCTGAGAACTAAACAAGGGCTATCTCCCTCTAGTAGGAGTACTACGTCTATACGCCCCCAAACCAACACTTTAATAAAGTTCACAGCCTTTCCCTATAGTATGCATTTGCTGCTACCAAACTTCGCTGTCTTTTTGCTTTTGCGCCATCAAACTGCACTAGTAAACCGTGTAATACTCTACTCGATCAGTACTCACATCACACATCTCTCCCTGCTACCAGTACCATCAGATGCTCTCTCACTCTCCCTGCCCCCGGCCGGCCCCTTCTCTTTCTCTACTATTCCCTTTCCCAATCCACCATCCGATATATACCCCCGTCCGGCCACTTCTGTTCTTCCTCGATCTCCTTCCAAACCTCCATTGCATCTCATAGTAGTGTTCAGCTGTCTCACTCCCTCCCTGCTGGCCCTGCTCTCTCTGCTCCACCATGTAAGAACCACAACTACCCCTCGTCACTTTTCTGGTGGTGTGCTTGCATTGTTCATACCCATCTTGCTCTTCTTCTGAGCCACTATTATTGTCTCTCTCTGCGTGGGCGTTTCCTGTTTATGTGTGCACATCTGTTGTGTTCTCTTCTTTTTCCTGTTCATCAACCATTGCTCCTGGATGTTCTTTGTTTGCTAGTACATGTGTAGTGCTGAGCGTCTGAGCTCTTAATCAGCTTGTGCTATCAAAAGGCAGGAATAATATGGATCTTCGTGAACTGCTTGTTTGTCTAGCTGACTAGTAGATGTTCTTGTACTATGTGCAATTGCTGCCACATTTTTTTCCTCGCTGCTTCTACTGTAGTAGCTGCACATCTTGCTCATCATATCTGAGATCCTGTGCTCGTGCTTGTGTATATAGGATCTGCTTTAACCTAGTGATTCGATCTATATACATATATAATAAACTGTTCTTTGATTCCCGGGCAAGAATTTAATTTGTTTTTTGTGTTCGTCCCCACGGCCTGTGATCTGTGAACTCCAGGAGGCAAGAGATCGAAGGGAGCCCATTGGACCTGAACAACTTGCCGGAGGAGTACGGCAAGCAAGCGGTAGAGAGCTCCACGACCACCGCCACATCAAGCGTCGATGCAGTTACTAGTAAGGAACTACAGCACTAATGTTCTCTTGTTTGATTTGAAGGCGAAGTAGTTCTAGAATGTCCTGAAAAAAAATGGAGTGTTCTAGCTTTCTTAAAGTTCTGTACTTTTAACATTCTCGGCTAGCTAGTTTGCAGAACTAACAATATGCTACGTCTGTTGATGCGAAGGATTCATTCCTCATCAATGATCTTGAATGGTCAAGAATAAAAAGATTCTACACTCACTTTGCGTACAAATATATATAATATCTCTCAATTTTTATAAAGGGGAAGATCTCTCTACACTTTGTAGCGCAGGAGGGACGTACTGACCGATGTATGTGTGTGCAGGGATGAAGAAGAAGAGCCGTGGAGGGAAGGACGATGCTGCAAAGGAGTATGAGTGCCGGTTTTGCTCCCTCAAGTTCCGCAAGTCTCAAGCGCTTGGCGGCCATATGAACCGCCATCGACAAGGCAAGACCATACACCACCATATAACCCTAGCTAATTTCACAATGCTTACAGTTCCTTCCATTTTGATGGGTCATTATTGGTTTCTTGGCTTGCTCTTCCAGAGAGGGAGACTGAAACCCTCAACCGCGCCCGGCAACTCGTCTTCGGCAACGAGAGCCTTGCCACCATCGGCGCGCAGATGAGGTAAATCATACTCTCTCTACTGCAGATGATCACGATCGGGCCTTCTCTTTGCTTAGGGTTTCTCAGTTCTCATATAGCCATTGCAATTCTGTGGGTACAGTTTCAGGGATGTGAATATGGCTAGCGCTGCCTCACCGACCGTACTGGGAGGAAACTTCCGGGGAGGCGCCAGCGCCACCGGCGGCAGCAGCGTCGGCGAACCCTGCCTCCCGTTCCGGCTGTCGCCGCAGCCTTCGTACCATTACCTCTACACGGAGCCACCATCCACACTGCACCCGATGAGCTACCCGGCGACGTACCCGGGCCCACCGCGCCAGCCTGCGGTCGGCGACTATGTCATCGGCCACGCAGTCTCCGCCGCCGCCGCCGCCGGCGACGCACTGATGCAGTCGACACACCGCGGCAGCTTCTCTTGCTTCGGAGCTCCACTCACCGCTCCGCCGGCAGCAGCGGCCATGGCGGCGGCGGTGGCTACAACGAACGTGCAGGCCGACAAAGTTAACTGCAACTGCAGCTTCGGCTGCGGCGGCCACAGCAGAAATAATAACGTGAACGCCTCCTCCACTTGAGCAGATGTGGACCGTACGTACGCTATGGTTAATGCATGCAGTTAAGCAGATGTGTAAAGAGCCAAGAAATTAAATTAGATGATGCGTGTTTTGGACATTATAATTAATTAAAGACAGAAGTGTCCTCACTTCTCAGGTTCTAAATATATATGATGTCTGCAATATGGATGTCTGGATTCAAACTAGTACTATAAATCTTTAGTTTTGCAGCAGTAGATTTTCTTTTTCATGAATATATGTATTTTAGCAGAATTTGGTTTTGTAATAATGGATAACATATTCTTACAAAATCCTAATAATGCTGCTTTATGAAATTTAAATGTAGGGAGTGTTTTCAACTGTGAGCTAGCATATGTTAGTTTGTTATGTTCCATGGGGTGAACCTATTTGCTGGGCTGTTATTATTGGGTTAATACTTAATACCTTTTGCGAGGCAGTAAGTAGTTATTTCGTTAATCTAGTAGCCTAATCTCTTTATAATAACCTAGTCAATCTCGAGATACTTTGGTCCAAAAACATATCATTCATCTACAAAGTGAAACAAATGTTAGGAGAAAGCAACAGTATAGTGTTGTTTGCTACATGACACTGGTCATTCGTGGACCATCCTTGTTCGTTTGAGTTTATCAGTCGAATTTGCCAGCAGTGTTTTTCTCTCACAACAAATCAGTCAACAGTACTTTCTGCCACAACTTATCAGCCAAACGAACAACAAGGAATTGGATGATATATTTCAAGTGCCCCATCCCGAGCGGGCCCCGTACTTTTTCTGACAGCAGTATTTTTCTCTCAAAATAAATTAAACAACAGTAATTTTAGCCATGACTTTTCAGACCAGTGAACGATTCTTAGCAGAAGAGCATCCCCATCCCGGAAAGCTCCTTCTTCTTCTCCGCTGGTCCTCGCGCTCCTCTACTCCGCCGCCGGAGCACCGCGCCCATTCTGGCCCCTCCGTCCCCAGTAACTGGATTTAGACCGCGTGAATCTAGATATGAACCGGGAGAAGAGAAATTAGAGAGAATATAGGGTACAATGGTTTTTTCGCTCTCTCATTGGCTACCATGTCCGTTCCCAGAACGACAACAATTCTGGAACACAGGGAGTACTACGGTCACGTAAGAATTCTGGCAGCAGATCACATTAAACGTGATTTGACATAGGCAACAAAAGTCAACTACTGAAGATGGCAAAATCATGAGCTGGCTCAAGGGGGAAAAGAAAAAAACAGCTCCCTGAAACCTGCGCAGACACTACCGGCGGATCTGGATGGGTCCTGGACAGAGGCAGTGAAGTGCTCACTCTCGAGGAGGCTACGACTTTTCAGGATTTTGGCGACAGTGTCATGTTGACCAGACTAGTGAACCTGCACGCGCTGCTCAGCTCCCTTTCTTGATGGAACATGCAACTTTTAGGGCTTGTTTAGATCCAAAATTTTTTGAATTTTGACACTTTAGCATTTTCGTTTTTATTTGACAAACATTATCCAATCATGGAGCAACTAGGCTTAAAAGATTTGTCTCGCGATTTACAGATAAATTGTGTAATTAGTTTTTATTTTTATCTGTATTTAATGCTCCATGCATGTGCCGCAAGATTCGATGTGATGGGTAATCTTGTAAAGTTTTGGGTTTTTGGGTGTATCTAAACAAGGCCTTAGGTGTGTACTCGTACCATATTGCTACACTTAGGCCTTGTTTAGTTCACCCCGAAATCCAAAAAGTTTTCAAGATTCCCTGTCACATCGAATCTTGCGGCACATGCATGAAACATTAAATATAAACGAAAACAAAAACTAATCACACAGTTTGACTGTAAATCACGAGACGAATCTTTTGACTCTAGTTAGTCTATGATTGGATAATATTTACCACAAACAAACGAAAGTGCTACAGTTCCGAAAACTTTTCAGTTTTCGGAACTAAACAAGGCCTTAATTTCAGATGGGACTGTGGTGTTATTATTTAGGCCTCGTTATGCACCTAAAATTTTAAAAGTTTGTAAGATTTCTCATCACATCGAATCTTTAGACACATGGAGCATTAAATAAACATAAAAAAATACACTAATTGCACAATTTATCTGTAAATCACGAGATGAATCTTTTAAGCCTAGTTATTCCATGGTTGAATAATGTTTGTCAAATAAAAACGAAAATGCTACGGTGTCAAACTTCAAAAAAAATTTGCATCTAAACAAGACCTTAGGCCTTGTTTAGATCCAAATTTTTTTTTGGATTTCGACACTGTAGCAATTTCGTTTTTATTTGACAAACATTGTCCAATCATAAAGTAACTAGGCTTAAAAGATTCGTCTCGTGATTTACAGGTAAACTGTGCAATTAGTTATCTTTTTTATCTATATTTAATGTATTATGCATGTGCCGCAAGATTCGATGTGATGTGAAATCTTGTAAAGTTTTGGGTTTTTGGGTGCATCTAAACGAGACCTTAATCTCTTGTGTTCTTTGTATTTTCACCGAAAGATTTTTTATCTCTTGTGTTTAGTTAACAAAAGATTGGATAGTAATAGCTCGTTTTGAAGCACAAATCACACTGTACATCCATAAGATCACAATATGGCCGAATCTGACAATCTTCACATAAATCCAATGGACACGATGTAAAATTTAAGGCGGAAAAGAAAACCAGCCGACTGCCGATAACAGATTTAAATTACACTCTCAGGAAAAGGGAGAGTTAAAAATCAAGTAAAGCAATATTAATCTAAAACAATTAATTAGGTAGTGCAAGTGCCACTAAACTTTATTACACGTTAGGAGATCACAATATAGAAAGCCATAGGCACGCCAGAACCAACAGGGCCTGCAGACTGCAGCAGCTATAAAGTATCTACTCCAGTTGTACATGCTGTGTTTTCAAAAAAAAAAAAAACTACTGTGGCTCTAGCTACATTGGTAGTCAATGCAACAACTGCTAATTTTTTGTGGAAAACTGGTTACAGCTACGAATTAAAGTGTTGAGTAACTTAAGCTCAACTTACTAACCTAATTAAACACATTAGCATGACAGTCACTAGAAAGTATATATACGATTTAAATTAGTGCTCTACTATATATTTTAGCATCAAGTTGGATCCAAGTATTTTTTTAGGACAATGTAAAAGTACTTGATCTGGATTTTTTTTCTCGAGAACTTGATTTTAATTTTTTTATGTATGTATAATACTGAATATTTGGTTTATGGAACTCATTTGAACTCCGTATTAATTGTGTCCAAGATTTTTTTTTCGAATGGACATGCACGACGAGTTGATGCTCATTTAACATTGATAGAGAAGGAAATTATGTCCAAGATTGAGCTGAAGAGAGTTCAAAACTAAAAGTGTGTGAGAGATAGTCCAGAACTTCTTACTATCTTCTACAGATTTATACAACTTTGCAACATAGAAAAGGCTAGGGTGGAATAAGTTTGTACTCACTCCATTCCAAATTATAATATGTTTTGGCTTTACTAGATTCCTTTAGCTATACTACACTTTGAATATGTCTAAATACATAGCAAAAGGAAATGTACTATATATTTAGAAAGCCAAGACACGTCTTATAAATTATAATGGAGGAAGTATGTTTTTGTTTCCTTTTTTTGCTGCACACAAGAATCGAACAAGGTGAATCCATTTCTCTTCCGAAGAAATTTAACGAGAGGTTAAGCTCAACGAAATTTCATGTCACCAAATTTCTGCACTTCCTATATAGACTTTAGCGTACGGAATATTTCGTTTTAACTATCCATGTTGTGACAGTAGCTTGAGTCGTCGACACAAAACCCCAACTAATAATTACATGTGAACTTATATATTTATTTGTTGTTACTTGCCAGCTTACCTCAACGACTGCCTACTTTTTCTCTATTGGTCTACAGTATTTAGGCCTTGTTTAGTTTTTTTTTAAAATAGTTATTATAGCACTTTCGTTTGTATTTGACAACTATTGTCCATTCATGGACTAACTAGACTCAAAAGATTCGTCTCCCAAATTACAGGTAAACTGTGTAATTAGTTATTTTTTATCTATATTTAATACTCTATGGTCTTGTTCAGTTGGTAAAATTTTAGGATTTCGGGTACTGTAGCACTTTCGTTTGTATTTGACAAATATTATCCAATCATGGACTAACTAGGCTCAAAAGATTCTCCTAAATTACATATAAAATGTGTAATTAATTATTTTTTTATCTATATTTAATACTCTATGTATGTGCCCCAAGATTCGATGTGACGGAAAATCTAAAAAAATTTTGCAATTTTTTTTGAACTAAACAAGGCCATAGTACGCTGCATATACATAGACCCCTGAAGTGCTGTTGCAGGCTGTAGCTATCACTGTACATGTGTAGGTTAATTTACAGAGGCCAACCAAATGACTGGTGTGTGTGTGAGCTTCTCGAGATACACTTACACATATCATATCGAGACCTTTGCAGATGCATGTCAAGATTTCCTAATGCTGGATCATCGCTTCCGGTCGATCGATATGATCTCTAGCTAGCTCTGATCAGGCTAGCTCTGATCAGTTCCTGCGTCCTACAGCTCACACAGCCACTTTAATCAGCAAGGCCTGCATCCATGAGATAGAAGCAGCTAGCAGCCGCATCATCAACTGGACTGGACATCTCTCTCTCATGTTTCGCAAAAAAGAAAGCGTAGAGACCTTTGCAGATGCAAAGTTTAGGTGTTTATTTTACGCGCGCTGCCAAAGCATGCATGCATGGCCGGCGACGACAGGGCAGCTACCAGTGTGAGCAGCTTGTAGCCCTGGCCAGCCCTAAGCTTCGGCACCCTTTTGATCTTTAGCTGCTCTGCGCCCCCATTTGGCACGCATATTAACAATAACAACAATCCAAGCGCATGGATACAAGCCCTCAGAACAGATCGCACTCGCGCCCGCGGACAGAATCGAAAGGATATGAAGCCAGAAAGAATGTGGATGAAACCGGAAAGCGGGAAACAGGAGCAACAAAAGAGGCTTTTCTTTTTGGATTATACATTGTAATTCAGGGAATGAGCACTATAGATTCTAGCTATAGGTGTATGTTTACTGCTACGTCCTCACCGGCCTTGTTTTCAGATTTTCCACCACATCAAATCCTCACCGGCCTTATTTTCATATTTTCCGCCACATCGAATCTTCATAAAGCATTAAATATAGATTAAAAATAACTAATTGCACAGTTTAACTATAATTTACAAGACGGATCTTTTGAGTCTACTTAATCTATGATTAAACAATATTTATTAAATAAAAACGAAAGTGCTACAATGTCTATTTTGTAATTTTTTTTGCAACTAATCAAAGTCTATATTTTTTTTAGATAATGGATAAAAAATATCCGGCCTCCACAGCCAGGGTGTACAAACAAGGCCTATATAACGTTCGATAAGTTTAGTCTGAACTTATTCACGTGAAACAAATGGCTTCTTTATACGAATTATATATATATATATATATATATATATATATATGTGTGTGTGTATATATATATATATATATATATATGCATGCACACACTTATACATACATGCACACTCATTGCCTATGAATACACCCACATATGCTACACCTACTAGCACCTTTCGAAAGGCTGAAACTTGGAATGGACGACACAGCCTCCAGGTTCTCTCGATCTTCTGCAAGCAATAAAATCTTATGGGTTTTGCAGATTGTTTTACAGTCTTATGGGTTCCATGAAAATAATCAAACATATTTCGTCCAAAAACATCATGGAACATCCATTCTAAACGCAAGTCTTACGACGAAAATAATGGACGATGGCTGCAGATTGTTTTTGCATGAGAAAGAAAAGAATGCTAGCAAAACAAAGGACGAGGAAAGCTGGAAAGGCATGTACTGTATCGGAGAACATGCATGTACTCCAGCTACTCGTACTGCCGTGCATACATGCTTGCATGAAGAGTCGTGCCATTGTCTGTCGCTTTCAAACCCTTGGCCCCAAAATTTTACACATATAAATACAAATTCCAAATGGGTTGTTCAGGGGGTTGGGCCGGCCGGCCGTGTGTGTTAAGCCACGGATGGTTTCAGGCTTTCAGCTGGAGAGACATGCATGTACTCCAGCTGGGACAGGCACTGGGTCCCGTGAGTGTATCCGTCCCCATCAGACGATCAGATGCATGCAGCGAAGCGTGGCTGGAGCTGGATCAAATCGCCGGCTGGCCGGCCGCCGGCCGGCCTGCCTGCCACGAGATACCTCTCGCGCCCTGCTGTGCTGTGCTGGTACTCACATACGTTGTAGTAGCCGGTACATGCATGGATGCATTGCTCATTGGCCCGTGTATTCCGTAGAAAAATAACACAAAGGGCAGTAGAGGCACAGCGATCAGATCAGAATCGATATCGTAGGGTGGCAGCCACTTTGTGTGCTGTCAATCATCCTATGGCTGGTGAAAACCTAATGTGCAAATGCATGGCAGGAACTAGAGTCTAGGAATACTAGTGGTAGGAGCTAGCCAGTGACTGGACTAGTACTGCTGTACAGTGCTCGCATCTTCTGGTGAGTGGTACACAAACAAGGGGACAAATCTGTTGACAACGGCGACAGGTTTTGTCGGGTTAAGCAGCCATCTGGACCGGGATTTGTTTGTTGGAATAAAATTAAGAAAATAACGACAAAAATAAGGAAATGCAACAGATAGGAATCTTTCCATTCTAGTACAGTCCTTCAACATGCTCTATATGTTCCCTGTTCTTGGAAATAATAAAAGGCCTTCTAGATTGATCTTACTTCTCAACTTATCCAGCTTCTCTTGCCTACAAAGAGCGAACTAAAATTCACTGTAGCTAATATATGAAGCAGCAGCAGCCGCAGCCAGAAAAGCAGAAGCGAACAGGCTGTATAAATACACCATGAATATGCATCATTCTAAACTTTTAAAACTTATAAGTATGTGTTTTAATTTAATAGGTTTTCACGATTGCACCGAATATTTACCATCCCATATATATGTCACACTTGTGTCAGCAAACCAACAATCTAGTAGAACTAGGTAACTATATGGCATGTGGGCCCAATATATCATTTACGGTCCATTTGGTGATGGATTGTTTATGGTACCATGTTGCACAATATCATGCTTCCTTGGGAACACATATATAGGATTCATAGAGGAATTTGTAGAATTTGAATTTTATGGATTTTTTTTCGTATGTGTCCATTCAAGGAATTGATTGGTCATCTTTATTAAGTTATGCCAATTCTAATGGAAACCCACAAATTCATGTTGATGCTAGGAGGAACAATATGTTGAGCTGCTGAAAACTTTGCTTGAGGAGGCTGTGAGTGCACCGGTCCAGGGAGAGGTGAATCGGAAGAAGCCCATGGATGAAGAACTCGTGAAGAATTTACCTCTTTTAGTTGGAATTGGAGGAGAAATCATTTGTTCTATTGAAGTGCATTGTAGTTCTAGTTTGTGTAGTGCTAATTAGGATTGTCTATATTATATCTAGGATCTAAATGTCATGTTACACACTTTTGATTAGTGCTAATTCAACATGTCCATATTGTATATCCATCCAAATTATAGCTAGAATTATGAAAGATATGAGGATAATATCACTTCTAGTTCTACTTGTAAACCGGTGGTGATGCTAGGCACACCAAAATTAATTTAAACTATAAAAAGTTATGAATCATTCAAAGTCTAGAAACATAGTACAAAGACTATAAATATACAACCTTTTAACGACTAGGTCAATATTATTATAAAAAATATGCTCTCCTAACCAAAAACCTAGCTAAATTATATAACAAGTCTAATGTCTTATGGGTGCAACTAATCCAATCTACCTATTATGTTTCAAATTACCACACCTAATGTCAGCAAGAGGTTCTTTTTGGTGGAAGGATGTGCTTAGCTCAAACACTATTTTTAAGGTGTTGCTATTTGCACTGTGGGAACTGGAGACCCTATAAGCTTATGGGAAGATTGCTTCATGGATCAAAAGTTTGCTAATAACTTTCTAGATTTATACACTTACCAAAAATGAAAACTTGTCTTTAGAAACTGGCTACTAGGGCCAAACTTATTGGACTTGTTCACGCTTCACCTAAGTAGAGAAGCATATGATGGATATTTCCTTTTTAGTCAATTGTTGGCTATCCAGAGTGTTCACTCTGACCAAATTGAATCTTGGACATTCATCTAGGGTCCTCTATATTATTGCTCGTCAGAATTCTACAAGCGATATTTCATTGCATTACTCCCCAAGGCCTTTAAAATGGTTGTGGAAGTCAAATTGTGTTACATAGGTTAAGTTTTTCACCTGGTTGCTTCTTAATGACAGACCAAAAATATTTTAAGGAGAAGACATAATTAAGCATCTAGGTGAAGGCTACAATTGTGCTATATGCCTAGACAACATTGAAGAAACTATGCGACACATTTTCTTTGAATGTTCCTCTACTGTCTCTTGGCGTTATCTAGACTCTTTTATCCTAAGTGCTCTAGAAGAACAGGGAGATAAATATCCTACAAACTTATGCTAGATTTTTTCACAAAGACATTGCCAACCTCTAGCTCCCATAGATGTGTTGGAATTGGTATGAGACGACTTAGAGAGCTATAGGGTTCATGAAAAAAATCGCTAAAACCGTAGTCCATAATTGTGATCCCAAATATCACAAATTGGTCCAAAAGAGCAGTAGGTCCGAAAGACCTAAAGACTACGAGTTGGATTTGAAGATCGTCTGGTCTCCAAAACCTGGTCATAAAGACAATTGTTGTAATTTTTTCCTTTGTGAATTTTTCCCAGTGTTCTTTTCTCACACAATGTTTTCAAGGAGGCAACAGGTGCAGCATGGTCTGTGCATGCCAATGTTATCCTAAACGCTAAACAGTAAATAGTCAATCACCCATCGTTTAGGTTTTAAACGCTTTATACAGGGTTTAAACGGATTAAAATGGTCTAAACGGTTTTACACAACATTACAAAATATGCACATTTTTAATGTAAAATCCATAATTCTAGCATTTATACATGCAACTAAAAAAATCAACTATTTTAGTATGTATGTATATATATGCATGTAGAAGAACAAAATATACATATTTATGCATGTAATTAATCAAGTGTACATATTTATAAATACAATAAGTATACAAATTATTGATGTAAAATTCAACTAGATTTTACCTGGTGTTTGTCTAAATGGGCATTTAAACAGTCATTTAGTCCGTTTATAATCGTTCTGTTTAGGCCGTTTTTTCGTTTTTTTACTGTTTAAACGATCAATCGTTTAATTTCCCGTTTACCCCCTAAACAAAACAGTTTGCCACCGTTTATCGTTTAGGAGCCATTTAGACGAACACATGCATGCAATGTTCTCTTTTCTCCTACCATTTGTTCCATTTTTTGGGAGAGGCTACGAGGCATACACATACCGTGGATTTGAATGGTGACAAATTAATAAAAATAAGACCGTAGAAGTTAAATAGAAAAAAGTTATCCAGAAATAAAAGAGTTGTGTTCTACGAATCTTATTCTTGTGCTTGTCTATCTATCAATCAATACAACTCGATTCCTTCCTCAACTGGACGATTAAACCCCGAACATATAGTTGTCAAAAAAAAAAACCCGAACATATAGAGAAATCTGCTTCAATATACTCGGAAGCCTACGCACACGCATAGTGGGAAGGAATCCAACTCGGCTCCGACCAATCGGCCCCCTTTCATATGGTTACGCCCAGATGGCCTTATCGTGGGCTGTTGGGATCGGGAAGTGGTGGCCAAGATAACTTGTTGGGCCGTTGTGTGCATTGGTGGGCTCCAACATATCAAATCAGGGTTTTTTTTTTGAATTGAAATCAGGGGGTTCTAGTTACACATGAACTGTTGCTCAAATATGGCCATATGAAACAATGGTCCCAGACACTGCCACATCTTTTATCATCATCAACTGATTTCTCCCCACTTCTTTTTGACTTGTTACAGTGGACAACCACTTTCTGACTGCGCCTATCTTTACCAAAAGCAAGAGCACCATGGCATGCATGCATGTTCCATTTGGATTTGTGCCCTCTTTATGCATGTGACATGGTAGCAATCTACAAGAGTTTATCTGTGCAAATACATATATGTAGATAAAGATTATGAGATTATGACTGAATCTCTATTTTTGTCAAGTAGTAAGCCTTTGTTTTTTCCTTTTCTTTTCAGCGTTAAGGGCACTCACAATGCAGACTCTATCATAGAGTCTAAAGTTATTTATTACCTCGAACAATGTATACTTAGAGTCTAAATAAGACTTGAAGTCTTATTTTTTTCTACCTCTTTCTTCAATAAATATGCTGCCACATCAACAAAATACTATAAATAATATGTAATTAATTATCTTGGACTCTGTGATAGAGTCTTGCATTGTGAGTGCACTAAACATGTCAAAGTCTATCTCCAATAAAAATTAACATTGAAGCCCCTAGATATGGTGCGTTGATGAGTTAGAGGAGTTCCCAAAATTCATAAAGTGGCAAAGTGCTTCCCTTGCCAGCCAAATGTTATTTGGTGAGAAGATCATTGCCATGTTTGGCATGTGAATTATATTGCCAATATATATTGGTGCGTTCTCTTTGATGCAAACGAAATGTACCACGAAGATAAGTTTGCAAGAGAGCTTTTTCTGGATGACATAAAGGTATATGGAGAAAGGAGGGAGAGAGAGGCTATGGATGATGCAGTTTATCCCGGAATGTGGAAGCAAATCCTAGTGTGGCATTTGGTCATCCTAATCCTGCGTGTGATTGTGATCCGATCCAAGGTCCCATAAAAGCAAAGACACATGGAAAAGCAAAGCGAAAGCACGACGTCAAAGGCTCAAAGCCGTCTTTGTCTCCATCCTCCACCACCTCAGCCCTTTTGCTTTACATGCAATGCAGTGTGCAATGCACGGGCGGTCTGTCACAAACGCAAATGAATATGCATACATATACCATGGCTCGTCACGATCACTGGACCCCTACATTCTATCGTCTAAACATTGTCACTGTTGCCACATGCGTCCGATTACAAGATGTGGGTCTCTTATTTATTTTATTTATTTATTTATTTATTATTACTCTAGTGTATATATGTATGTATAGTATGTGCCTTTACAATAACATCATCGATCTGTGATCTCTCTTTTTACAGTAGTACTAGATGAGGCTAAGTGCCATGCATATTCTCATGTCTATGCATGCAATGCAACTTTATCTTTCGTTCCCTTCTCCCACTACTACATATCTTGGACAAAAGAAGATACGAAAAAAAAAAGTAAAAAAAGAAAAGAAAAGAGCTACTAGAAGATTATTGCACAAGACTGTTGTTGTCCAACACCAGCACCAGCACCAGCAGCAGACAGCACAGGTCCGTCGCTGTCAATGTGCAGGGTAGAAAAGAGGGGTAGGGTCCCTCTGCAGCTTGCCCTCCAGATCGATCCGGACCCTGTTCATCTTCTCCTCGCACCAGTGCAGCTGCTGGTCGGTGATCTCCGGCATGCGCAGCACCCGCGCCACCACCTTGAGGTCGATGAGGCCCAGCAGGATGGACAGCTCCTCCTCCTCCCTCAGCCTCGTCCTCTTCAGGCACCGCCGCGGCCGCGTCAGGTCCTTGAGCCGGCTCTTCTTCTGAACAATCATATATATCGCCGGCGGCCATCAGTAAAAATATAATAATAACTGATGGGAATGTAATGTGTTAAACACAGCAGGACACGTGATCATCAGCAACTCACTTTCTTGTTGGCTTTCTTGAGTGTGACGACTAGCGTCTGATCCACGGCGCTCCTCGCCGACGCCCTCCTCTTCACCATCTCTCTGAACATCTCGTAGTGGCTCCTCTTGTCGGCGCGGAGGAACGCCATGAACGTCCTGATGGACTCCTCCAGTATCAGCAGGAACTGCACTGCCGATATCAGATCATCCTTCTCGTCATCCTCGTCTGCAATCATACATATTCATGCATCAGTGAGCTAGTACATACGCCAGCAGATGATGATGATGAGCAGAGCAGTAGTGTCCAAACCAACCCAAAAACCAACCTCTGAACTCCGGGACGAGGAGCAGCTTGGGCGTGGAGTTCTTGATCCTCGCGTACACCTCGGCGCGGCGGCCGCACTCGTAGGGCTCGTTCTCGATGAAGCGGTGGAGCAGCACCTGGAACTGCTGGAACTCCTGCGCCACGCGCGCCGGGCAGCACCGCGCCGCGATGTTGCCGTCGCTGCCGTTGTGCCGCCGGAAGCTGGTGTAGTTCCAGTTGAGGGCCTCCCACGTCAGGCACACCTGCGCCACGTACGCGCGCTCCAGCTCCGGGTACGGGTCCCGCAGCCCCATCGGCTTTGGGGCGCTCGGCTTCGGCGTCAGCTTCTGCACGATCCGCTCCGACATGGAACGCGGCTGGTACTTGATCGACCGGAACGACTCTGCAGGGAACAAATCAATTGCAAATCAATCAAAAACAAAATGTTGTATATATGCATGCTTTGAAATGCAATAGATTAATTAAAGTAAACATGAACACTGATTCTTTTCATCTTTTGGAATAGAGTAGGTTAGTAGGATTAGATTTAATAGATTATGTGCGTGCATCAAGAAATGTGTTAAACAAATGTTCTTGATCAAGCCCACATGTCGACCAAAGCGTCGCAGATTACAGGAATCGCGCGTCATTTAAGCTTTTTGTCAAGAAAACTAGTCTAAGCCTCTAAGGTAATGAGTGGTAATGATATATACCTTGACATTTTTTTTAGAACGTACTGGTTTTTATATATGAACAAATGAAATCATTTTTTTGCTCTAACTTTTATTTTTCTGATAGGAAAAAACAAAAAAAGAGACAGTTTGTTCTTGTTTGCCTAGGCTACGACCGTGTACCTGTTTCGGTGAGTTTCTGGGCGCCGACGCGGTGGAAGTAGAC
Organism: Sorghum bicolor; assembly: GCF_000003195.3. NCBI lineage: Eukaryota > Viridiplantae > Streptophyta > Magnoliopsida > Poales > Poaceae > Sorghum > Sorghum bicolor. The sequence continues at coordinate 7,497,627 of NC_012872.2, read as the reverse complement.
CATGTCCTCGTCGTACTTGCGGAAGAGCGTGTACGACTCCCACCGCGCCGAGCTCCGGCGCGACGACGACGAGAAAGGGTACTCCGTCTCCGAGTCCTTGGTCACCGTCGAGCTCTGCCACTCCACCGAGCTCTTGGACGTCGACTCGCTCGTCAGCGTCGACGCGCCGTACCGGCTGCTGTCCCCGTTCTTGTCCTCCTGCTTGTCGTCGTTCTCGTTCTCGTCCTGTAGCTGCGCCGCCTTCGCTCCTCCTCCTCCTCCTCCTCCGGCCACCACGCCGCCCTCCAGCAGGAGCTTCCTGGTGTCGGCGAGCGCGCGGTTGTTGACGAACAGCTTCACGTCATGCTGGCCTTCATCAGAAAAGCTCTTCCCGGCCTGCTGGCCCTCCTCTTCGTGTTCGGCACGGTCGGCGTCGCGAAGAGCGTCTTCTCCTGATCTGTTGCTTTCCTGCTGCTTGTCCCCTGAAACCAGGTGACGATCGATGACATACAATGCGTCAGATCAAGATGAAACGAATAAAGATCAGAGAGACAGAGTGCATCTGTTCTAACTTCTAAGAGATTGATTGCCTTCGATGGAGACATTCTCCGGTGGTACGGCGACCGGAGCAGGAGCACTCATCCGCTGTTCCGGTTCCAGGAACGTCGTCGCCGGGACATCGACGACGGCGATGCCGCCCTTGGCCTCCTGGTGCACCTGCTGCGTCGGTTCGGCTTCGACATCCACTCGGTGGCTCTGCAGGTTGCGCGGCGAGATGCGGGCAGATTCCTCCACGGGAAAGTTGCTCTCCACCTGCAAGCAACGTGCAGTTTCTGTAGCGGCGTACAGGTGATGGTGATCCTTTCCTTCGTCGCCAAGCAGCAGGGTGCTGTCCTCGAACACGGCCTCGTCGAACCAGAACAGCGTGTCCGCTTGCTGTCCTCCGACGACATCGGCGGCGGCGGCGTACTCTGCTTCATCGGCGGCCTGCATGGCCTCCGTGCGGTGGTCGTCGCAGCGGCCATCATACCGACTACTGCAAACACGGCCATAGATACAGAACAAAAGAAAAGTGCGTGTGACCACGACGGACAATACACGCATGCATGTCGAAGATCTGTGCGCGAAGTGACGGCGGTGCATGCAGGTGCGGCAGCAAGACAGCCACCAGTTACGTACCTTGCCCGGTCCTGCTTGGCGGTGGCCCTGTGGTGCAGGCGAGCGAAGAGCTTGGCGAGGAGGAGGAGCAGGAGGTAGCCGACGAGCAGGAGGAGGTTGAGCGACGCGAGGGCGCGGAAGAGGAGGAGAGGCGGCGCCGGCATCACTGCACCAGCTGGTTCTTCCATGCCGCCGCCGGAGGAAGAAGAAGCGTCACCACCAAGCCGGTGCTGGTGGAGGCCGAAGCCGAAGCCATGAGGAGAAGCCTGCGGGCCAAGCACTTGCTGCAGCACCGCCACACGGGAACACCAGCTGCTGCCGCTCGCATTGTTGCGCATCTACCGAGACTGGCCGAGAGTGTGATCGATCTTCTAGAGAGAGAGAGAGAGAGAGAGAGAGAGAGAGAGAGAGAGAGAGAGAGAGAGAGAGAGAGAGAGAGAGAGAGACAGAGAGACAGAGAGAGAGACAGAGGCGCTCTGTCAGAGAGGAAGCTCTCTCTGGTTCTGGCCGGGATAAAAGAGACGGACGGACACGGAGCCCAACTCGAACCGCCGATGGTGCACACAGACACAACAGACAGACACGGCGGCCAGCCGCGCCACCACCTGCTTTGTTCGAGAGGAAAGGAAAGTGGCGGTGAGAGATGAGATGAGATGAGCTCGGTGGCGAGCAAATGGTTTGGGGAGGGAGACACACAAAGCTAGCTTATAGGGTTTGCTTGCATAAAGCTGGAGGATGGCGTGGCGCATGCATGGGTCCCAACGTGATATAAAGATGAGAAAATGACGTGAGGAAAAAGCCGGAAGGAAGCGAGATCTTGTTAGTACAAAGCGAGATCGGTAAACTATGTTGGTGGTGAGATGAGATGAGAGGGGGAGAGAGGCCAGCCAGCAGCAGACAGGCCCTGGATCAAGTGCCTTGCATTACGAGGTAAGCCCATATGCGATATGCGTTTCATCAGCTGGGGTTTTGGTATAATGTGATCATGATTGACATCTGCGCGCGCGCTTTGATTATTACCAGCATCTTCTTCTTTGTTTTCTTTTTGTTTGTTTGATGATGGACGGATATGTGTATATAACCTGGTTGTTGCTGTAGCCTTGAAGTACGGCAGGTGACCATGGTGTCAAGGAGAGCATCCATCCTAGGAAGCTGGTGCATGGGTATTTTCGTAATGCTGGTCCCATGCCAAATATATGCCAATGACAAGGAAGAACGAATCAACATCAAGGTGATTTGGACCATTGCAAACGAATCAACGTCTAAGTGATTTGGATAATTACCACAATGACGATTTTAAGAGACAACCTCTCTAATTAATATTTAATAGAGGCGAGCACATCTACAGACCGCCTCTATAAATGGGCATACGGCCTCCTGACAAATGTTGTTCGCCTCTAAAAACCATTCAGAGAGGTAGGCATCCTAAGAAGACTGTCTACACTAATTATCAATTTTAACAAAGACAGACACCTCAAGATGTTCGTCTCTATAAATCGATTTTTAGAGGTGGACATCTTAAGATATCCATCTATGAAAATTGCTAATAAAAATGTGGTCATTCTGATTCATTTTAAAAAGTTGATTAACAAAGATAGTCAAATTAAGATGCCGCCTCTATAACTTTTTTATATGAATCTGGATAAAAAAACAACTTTATATCAAAATTACAACTCTCGATGTTATCTATAACTTTGTAGTTGAGAAGTTTTTTATTTGAAACTGTTTAGAGTCTCAAACTATTTTTAAGTTCATAGATTTTGAAATTTAAAACTTTTAAACAACCTCAATAATTGACATGCTCAATATAGTCTACAACTTTGTAGTAGAAAAGTTTTTTTATTTGAAGTTGTTGAGAGTTCTAAATATGTGTTATAAGTTCATAGATTTTGAAATTCAAAATTTAGAATTTATAAGTGGTTTCACATAGTTAATACTACAGTTGTAGTGTCTGACCTGATCTACTTGTTTGTTGTTGACAAGTTTTTGATTTGGAGTTTTCTAGTGTCTCAAATATTTTAAAAATTTACATATTTTGATATTCAAATTTTTTGTATGGAGACACATTACAAGACATAAAACTTTACAGTTGAAACTTTTTCATTTAATTTAATGTAGTAGACAAGTTATTGAATATAAGATTATGAAATATTTATATAAAAAGACAGAATCCTATTATTGTGTTTGATATAGTGGTAAGGAATTGTTATTTCTAAGTAGTAGGTTAATCAATTTTTAGCGATGGGTATGCCAACTACCACTGCAAAAAGGCATTAATAATGACCATTGGTTAGAGTCGGATGGCTTGCCCATCTCTAAAAATAAAAAAAAATGTCCATCTCTGAAAATCTTTTCTTTTGTGCTAGTGAAAATTAAGTAACACACACAACAAGTTTAAGTTTAAGGATCTAATGGGTATTTGAAGAGTATTGGAACCAAGATATTTGAGGAGTACAAGAATCACATCAGAGGCTAATGGACCACATGATAGAAATAGAACTGGATGATTTGAAAGCATATATGGTGGTACTTTATGTTATTTTTTTGAGAATGCACGGATGGTTTATTTAGATGATGATTTAGTGGTTGCTTTAGGTTATTTTTTCATAATGGCAAAGATTGATTGTTAGTGTAGACATAGATTGAAGGGTCGCTTTAAGTAATTTCCACAGTAGTAGAGATAGCTAATTTATTACATCAAGGGACAATTCAAATTATTTTTCATAGTAGAAGAGTGGATAATTCGGAACTGGTGATAACAAAAAATATTAACATTGGACAACCTTGAAAACTAAGTCATTTGGATTCACAAAACCGAATCATTCGATTTCTATGAGTATCTTCAATTACAAAATCGACTACACCATTATGTACACCTCATTGACAAAATACTATTCATATGTGGAATGCCTAATTTGAAGTCTAGATGAGAGACTTACGGCGTTCAGAAGAATAAACCTCATAATTACTAGAGGATGTGATTTCCTAAAATTAATTAGGTGGTCTGGTTTTGACTTGAAAGATTGTTTTTCAGTTGGTTTAAAGTGTAAATCTTGATGTTTTGGAGTCTACTATGAGACTTAATTTGCTAAATTTTGAGTGGATCTATTATTTTTGCAAAGGAACATTTTATAAAAATAAAAAAAATTCCCAAGATTGGCAACTAATTGACAAGGGATTAGCAGCTCGAACACGGTTGGACAGCCAGATACGTGTGAATCATGTTTACAGCCCATCTCGATACAGATCCATGCATATCAGCTCTAGTGGCAAACTAGTCACCATATATGGGCCAATGCCCGGTTCAGTTTTTATTTTTGGGCCAAAGTTGAAGCACATTACTGGGTCTCACATGTCCCTCCCCTGCTTTCGCAATATGGTTGCACATCTCACTTGACATAGCAGGTGAGACTTCCTTGCTGTTACTTACACACGCACTCACACAATGTGCGCGATCGACAGTGCACATCAACAATTATCTCTCTACTAGTGTACGCACCTTTGGTCCTGAAATATACATCGAGAAGGGAACCCTCTCGTGGTATGTCAAGTGGGATGTGCAACCATTGGCTTGCCAGGTATTGCGCTGCGAGGACGAAGGTTTTTTAGTAGTGTTGCTGTAAATGGATTTTTAGTATTTAATTACTTTACTACCTTGTCCAACCTTTGGTGGGCAGAAGTATGCATGAGTTGTTGGGCTAGTTCCTCCATCTACCGATAAATAAATTCCTAGAATCCATGTCATTTTAAGTTTGACCAATTCCTAGAATTTGTGTCATTTTAAGTTTAACCAACTTTATAGAAAAGAAAAACAATATCTATAACATAAAATGAACACCTTATAAAAATATATCCTATGTTAAATCTAATGATACTAATTTAATACTATAAATCTTAATATTTTATTCTAGAAGTTCAGTTAAAGTTTTAAAAAAAATTACTTAAGACAACAATAAAAATCTATTTATTTAGGGACAGAAGGAATATATATATATGGCCGAACATCGAATTAGAGAAAAATGGTATAGCTGAGCTTAATGCACAAAAACAATGCGAGGTAATATCTTTTGTGTTTACGGTATGTGGTAACAATTAATTGGTTGATGGGTGGACTTTATAGACATGTGAAATGGTTTAGAAGCACTCTATCACTTTTTTTACGACGTGCAACATAGTTTTATGGACTTTGATCACCATTTCTCTAGAGTGCACGCAAGATAATAGGAGTACCCTGTCAAGTTTTTTTACTATAGTTGGTGTATCTTGAGTATGAGATCTTATTTGTTTAGAGCATACTTGATCTCTTTCTTCTTTCTTTCTCTTTTATTTTATTTTATTTCTAATGATCGTGTGTACCGTCGTGTTATATAGTGGCCGCAACTTTATTCTATGTTAAAGGTTCCGTAACCTAAAAAAAATCCATATATCTACTCTCCTGTTGGCAAACCAGTTACAGCTAGAGATTTGAGCTCGGATATTGACCATGGTGAGAACCGTACCTGTGGTCATGGTAAACATTTTCCGCCGTAACCAATGAACATTTGGAATAAAATAAAATAATCAGCATGAAACAACAAGAAAGTGCCAAAACACCGGGTTAAAGAGTAGAGTCCTACTAGCAAGTGTCGGATCGATCAACCATTTTCCCACCTTTCAAAAACCCAATGTATATATGGCTAGGATATATATATGTTAGATTATCCCTACTCTAATCACAACTTTGATGATATGAGATGCACATTGCACTCAGCACACAAGTTTTGAACAAGTTGTCCAAAAAAGAAGAGTTCGTGGCAAGTGCCTTGGATTCCTTTACGGTCCACATATATAGTTATTGGTATACCCAGTTGCTAGCCCTTGGTACATTCCCAAGCTACTAGGTTCGATGAATGCATATAGCGAACACGCACCCGCACATGACCCATGCTGCTGGGGCAGTAATATTCCCTTTAGACCAGGAATAAGTCCCAGAAAATATGGAGGACAAAGTTTTGTCAGACACCGAAGAATTTTGAAGCACAATTCCGCCTTGGGGACACAGAAAAATATGGACGTCGGCAAAAATTTGTAGAAATCATCAGCTATTTTTAAGGGTTACTTCGGCCCCTTTTTATTTACATAGAACACAAGCAGACACTCACTTATATACACAAAATAACGTATACACACAGAAAGGTAATTTTGGGAGTATATTACATTATTATGAAGAACAACTTCTGACCAAATTGCCTTTGCCACCTTCTTTTCCTTTCCCCTCTAATGCACATGAATATGGGGTAGTTTTTTTTTTTTGAAAAAAACATGTATATCTAATTAAGAAACCAAAATCAGGATGAAATATTTTGGATTTTGAAAGTTGTATTGGTATCATGAGTGAAACTGTAGCAGCATGAATCTAATTGATAACCCAGTATTTTTTTTTTGCATAGACTTGTCTAGAACACCCAAAGTTCATATGCGGTCATTTCTCGCTCTCACCTCTCTTAAGGCTTGTTCGGTTAATCTTCAATCAAAGAATTAGAGGGGATTCAGGGATGGGGCCTTTTTTGACTTGTAGGGGGTAATAAAATTCCCCTTAATCTTCTTTGATCCTCTTAGATTGAACTGAACAAGCATAAATTACAGTTGAAACAAAAACTAGTTTACAAATTTTGGAGGACCAGAGCACTCTCTCATGCGTAGCCTCTCCCATGCATGATCCTGAGGCAGGTCCTCACAGCTAGCATCTTTTTGGTATACGTAAATTTCTACCCAATTTTTCTATACGTACATTTATACCAGGCAGCTGGATATTCGGCGATGCCACGTGGCCAGACCCTGTGGAGACCACGCGCCCTCGCAAATATAATCGGCGCCGGTAAAGAATCGCCAAGTGGCCTGGTTTGCCAAAACCAGAGTACCGCCCGGGCTGGAGCGCCGGATGCAATGCACGATGCAACTGGACCGCCCTAATCAAATGCCACATTGCCATATTGGTCGGGCTTATTATGTCATGGCTTAGCTGTTGCGATCCACGTATGTCGAAATAAACTATAGAAAAACTACGTATGAGTTTATTATATGCAGAGCGGGTCATAGTCATTCTCGATCCTGGCTAGATTCATTCTCTTGAGTGGTTGCTGGTTTGCACCCTGTGTAAAAAAATATTGCTTTAAATAAGTTTGGGTCTAGAAGTCTTTGATATACCTAATGGTTCCTCTCTTTGTGCTCCCACATTTTATATGTCACCTTGCAACGGATGTACATCGAGCTTAGGTTAAATCTGTTACTCATATATACATTTACTCAATTTGGCTTGCCATTAGCAAATTAATAACTCTATGGTCTAAAATAAATTAAGTTATATGGGCTTCTCTTTTTATAAGGCGTATGCAATTAATATTTCCTCTGTCCAAGAATAATAAGCGTATTTTGAATAGGAAAAAAACAGCTTTTATAAACATTGAATAACAATTATACTTAGTACATATAAATTTAGGACTTAAAACTTGTATTGATAGATTTGTACTTGAAATGCATCAGAGGCAATATCGATTATTTTACATATCATAGCATCCTCACTTGTGGGCATCACCTCTAGTCACATACCCATTATTGTCGATGCTCCAACAAACATCCTTAAACTTACAACGTCAGTGTCTACAAATAGAGAAACGGATGACCAGGCAAGGAGGACAGGATAGAGGAAATCAACATTTTGTAACCAGAAATTTCTGAATCTAAAAACTTGAACTTTAGGGATGTTTGTTGGGGCGGTGATAGGGTATGTGATAAGAGGTCATGCCCACACACGAGGATAAGGAGGATTTGGGGAAGGTAGAACTGAAGACATTGTTGATGAACATCCGTTCCAGATACGCAAGGGTGGGCAAATCTCGTTTATTGCTTTATGTGAACAAGCAATCTACAAGAGGTAGTTTAAGGAGGGCAAGAGAGTTGATGTTAGAGTTCAAAACACCCAGCAAACACATTGCTAAAACTAGAGGTGTTCTTTTTAGAGGAAAAATAGATGATGTTGTTATCATCGATGAGGATCCACATGGGTTGCCAGAGTCATACTAGATGGAGGACAGCTCCTTAGGAAGAGGACCAAGATGATACTACGAAACAAGTTTGAGAACCTCAATAGGTGATTGTGAGTTTAGCGACTAGTATGACACAAAAAGAACAAATTTGAGAACCTAAATGGATGATTTGCATGTTTAGGGATCAGGTTAATATTAAGACCGAACAAGTTTGAGGGCTCTAGTGAACTTTACTCTTTCTAAAACAACTATTATTTTTTGAGAAAATTAACATATTCACGATAACATCACTTCTTTGGTTTTTTTGCTTGAGATTGCTAACAAATGAAAAGAAGCAAATTGATTAGTCATCTGTTTGGTTGAGCTATGTCCATGGGGAAAAACTGTTGTGGGCTACGAGCTGGCAAAGTTGTTGTAGGTTATCAGCTATCAATACGAGAATCCTGTTAATTCATGATATTACTTGAGTTATGTTCGTAGAGAAAACTGTTGTGGGTTGCGAGTTATGAAAAAGTTGTTATAGGCTATGAGCTGTGGAAAAGCTGAGAGTTGTTTAGTTGAAACAAGTATAAAATATACCTCTTATTTTTTGTCTCTCTTGAAACAACTATGAAACACCCATTTAGGAAAGCAAAAAAGACAAAAGCCAAAAGTGATAATAATTAGATAAAAAAGAGCTAGTGTATCTAGTTTCCTAAAAAAGAGCTTAGCCTATTCGGTATTTCCCCTCCTTTTTCTTAGAGAGAGAACAAGAGCGCAAAAGCCGCTGAGGGCCAATGGCATAAAAGCTAATCTAGACCCGTGATTTGCTAGCACTCTTGGTTCATATAAGGGCACTCACAATGCAAGACTCTATCACAGAGTCCAAGACAATTAATTACATATTATTTATGGTTTTTTGCTGATGTGGCAGCATATTTATTGAAGAAAGATGTAGAAAAAATAAGACTCCAAATCTTATTTAGACTCTAAGTCCACATATTATTCGAGGTAATAAATAACTTTAGACTCTATGATAAAGTCTGCATTGTGGGTACCAGAGTACTCACTCTGTTCCCAAATAAAGGAGTACCAAGGAAATAGAATATGGTTTGTATTACCCCTATATGTGCAAACAAAAAAGAACTGCATTAACTACGGTGTAAACTTAACAAATGGATAAACACACACAACCTTTATTTAAAACCAACCACGGTGGAGGGAGTGTGTGCCTGACTCTTGCTGGCACGGAGTATGGCAATAGCTCGGCGTAGCAGTAGAACTCTATAGTGCCCTTCGCTTTGCGAGCAGGGTGAAGCTACCTATTAAATAGGGAATGCATATGTACCCAAAAATTATAAAAATAGTGATTAGGTCAAAAATTTCACCATATATGCATTTTCACGGAAGATGTCTATGCACCCATAAGCTAAGTGCACCCCCTCTAATTTACTCTAGTTTCGCCACTGTTTGCGAGACAGATTTTAAACTCTTCAACGGCCTTCTTTCTAAGGGAGTACTATGTACTGGATGGTCCAAGTTCCATTGAATTTGCAGTTAGGTGTAACAGTTCTTTTAAACATGGTTAGGCTTACGCAAATGATAAAAACAAGATCCTAACATTATTGTCAGCACTGTTTTGGGGTACCAAGTACCCGAGGATTCGTCGATCATTGGCGCAGCTATGTACGTACAAATTTAATTACAAACGTTGCTAGAGTAGAAGTACGTACATAAAACTATTCCATATGATAATGCAAATTGGTTCTTGTATCGTTACTACACAGGTTAATTTCTTCCATGGTGTGAAGCTAGCTTTTTAATATACCCGGTCTTTGCGTGCATGGCTCGATCGGTACATGGTAACCTAAATCCTCAACTACCAAAGCGTTGTGAATCTTAAAAGAATCGAATCACATGTAATTCGTACGGCAGTTAAGAGGGCAGATTAGCGGTTTCAGCCACTACACCTTAATAAATTTGTGGATTCTCTTTAGCAGCCTATTGTTTTTGTATTTATTCAAAAACCACCATTCTCTTCCTGTATATGCCTAAGGGAAACGTCATAGTACATGTCCGGATATATATCTATATTTTTTAAACACACGACTAGTAGCTAACTGTTATGAAACTTATTTTTTCTTTGAAGTAATTATGGTACATCTACATCTCCATGGTACATGAGTAAACCTTAAAAAAACAAAGAAACTTTCAGGCTCTTCTCACTCTATTCTAGTCTCGTGTAAGTACTCTAGAATAGTAATCCAACATCTTAAAGCTCACTCTCGAACACATCTATATGTCCCAAAGAATATCGGTCATTGCCTTGGCAGCTATGTAGCACAAGACTCAACTCCAACATCGTCTTCTTCCTCGGACGAACCAACTTAGAGATCCAATAGCACCGCCGCGCGCTAATGTGTGTGTGTGTGTGTGTGTGTGTTTGTGTGTGTGTGTGTGTGTGTGTGTGTGAGAGAGAGAGAGAGAGAGAGAGAGAGAATGTATTCGCACTCATTAGTGTCTCATGTTGGAGCTCGGTATCAGGGACTCCACAATGTTGGAGTAGCTACAATGAATCCAACTATAGAAACCACGATTTTGGCAAGAAGGATCCCAACAAGGATGATGTTTAAGAGCATACCAACATGACACACAAATACCTCCAGGACTCCTTACCATGGAAGTTGTTGACATTATCACCGTCACCTTCATCAAATCTACCATGATCAGACCATATATATAGCCCCAACATTGAAAATCTTAGACGACCTAGAACTCGACCAAAACTACTATAAATATGGCTCTCCACTCCATCTAGCCACCAGCGATATCACTAGAGATGGAGACAGAGAGAGACCAAGTAGTTGTGGGCCATGGCGGTAGTTCTGTCCTAAGAAGTAGGGGTGCATAGGTGAAGATATTCATGTGACACGTAGCTCCGTACACAATTGATAATGATTATTAATTAATATGAAAATTTAATTAAAAATAAAATAATAATTAAATGGAAGTAGAACACAACTTATGATTATGGGGGTATATTTGCTCTAAATTGGCGGAGCAACAAGATGGAACCTCAAGTGAAGAAGCAAATCTTAAAATAAAAATAACATGGAAGCCTATTCACTTAATCTTATCAGTCGAATCTGTCAACCATTCTCATAATAAAGCAGCCAACAGTACTTTCTGACAGCTATAGCAGAAAGTACTATTATTATGAGAAAAAACATTATTAAATGGCTGGTAAATTCGGCTGATAAATTTAAACGAATAGGTTACATGGTAAACAACTTGTTTTTGAGAACTTGGACGAAACAACCAATCGGCGTTGAACGTACAAAGGGAACCAGAAATGGGAGGAAGGGTTGAAGAGACGTACCACACTCCTACCAAGTTGGATCGAAAAGGGCGAATCGGCGGTGACTAAAACAAGTGGCAGCTGGGAAGCAAAACCGCCCATGGATCCGGACCTCGGGCGCCCACCGGTATCAACACCTCAAGGTCGCGAATTCGGAGTCGTCTTCTTTGGAGACGAGGACGGGAGACCCAGGAAACCGCCGCCGCAGCTGCAGGAGTGGCCCCCCAGATCGCTGGGAGCGGAGAGGGACACACGTCGAGACCTCACGCGCTCGCTCGCGGCGCGCGGCACCGTGCTTTGGCTCCATCCGGCCATTGCCAGCCTGCTGGGACTCACGAGCGAGCCAGCGAGCGCGCGCGCGACGATTCGTCCACCTCGGCCTGCTGCCCCGGACCGAGCATCTGGGCATATCTGGCAGTGGCAGACACCGGACGTAGCACGAGCGTGGGCGCCACGCGCTGGCACGAGTCCCCCGACACCATAGAATTGAAGTTACTGAAATACCACTCCTGCTCATATGTCATGGCGTGCATGGATTTCTTTTCTTTCTTTTTTTTTTGTCTTCCTGGTTTTGCCGGTTGATTAATTGTTTTCTTTTTCAAAACATGGTACACGGACAATGCAATATATAACCCACACTTCCAAGTTGCACCAAATGGTAGTACTAAGGCTTGTTTTTTTTTTACTAAGGGCAAAGCTAGAGAATATTGATTGGAGGTGCACCACTTAATCATATATACTAACCTATATAATGTTCAAACAAAAGAGCATAATTAACACAGCTACCATATTTTAACATCAAACTTCAACTTCTAGCAACAGCGATGAGATTTTGGTCCAATCATAAGAGGGAGGTAATAACACTCACCATATAACAAATTTAAGACGACATTGATCACTTTAGCGTAGTCATTGATAGAATGTCAAAATCATGAACAAAAGATGGCACCCATATAGCAAAATATGTAATCTAGGATCAAGATCCCACTAGCCTAAAGAAGAGAACAAATAGATCATTTGTTTTTGCAAAGAGATTGTAATGTTATCCACTAAAAGTATCGTTGTCTAGCCATTGGGGTGCACAAAGGGTGAAATATTGATAGTAATAAGGTATTTTGTTTTTGGCCTGGGTGCCTAGACATCCACCGGATCTAACTGGCCTTTGCCCCTAGCTTTTACACCAAGTCTACAACTATTAAAATTTTAAAGATAATACTAAAATTAGAAGTAATTTTAATAGAGAAAACTGTTAACGCTATAGGAATTTTAATATTATTTTATAATACTATCAAAGATACATAAATATTTAGTTAATTTTACTATTTTTATACTTTAGTTTAAACCTAATATATTTGTTGGTGTAGATTATTTTAACACTTTAATTTATTTTTTGTTGGTGTAAATTATTTTATATAACTTATATTTTCATGATAAATATTAGATAAAAATGCTTGATTAATTGACACATGTTGGATTCATGACAACTTATAGAGTAGGTTAGACCATATTTGGATAAGGATGATACCGTTTGACAAGTTTAGGGACCTGCAGTGATCACCTTGAAAGTTCAGTAACTTCAGTAACTGGAATGGCACCGCCGGCCAAGTTTAAGGATATATGGTGATTACCTTAAAAGTTCAGAGATCTAGATGATATTGTGTGCCAAGATTACATACTCACATATATCACTTCAGAAGTTTAGAGACCTAGATAACACCACAGCCAAGTTTAGGAACCGGCGTGGATTTTGCTCTTAACTATATTAGCTATATGGGTTCAAACTGGGCTAGAGTTTAGATGGTTTTTGACTGTGCAAGAGGATCTACGTACGGTGACGGGTGACCAATGAACTAGTAAAAAAATTGCTTTCGGTTGTTATATCAAGGTAATCCCTCTGTCCCAAGAAGAAAGACGCTATGGAATGTGTGTTGGTCAAACTTTCTTAAGTTTAACTAGCTTTATAAAAAATATTAGTAACATTCATATCACTAAATAAATTTATATATTATAAAAATATATTTAAGATTTATCTAATAATACTAATCATGTATTAAAAATATTAACATTATTTATATATAATTGGTTAAATTTAAAAAAATTGATCGACTTCTAGGAAAATAGGAATGACATTCTTTGTGGGACGGATGGAGTATGTGCTGGAGCAAGGGAAGTTTGACACGGGTCTGTGACAAAGTCAAACAGAAGAAATGATTTCACTTAGAAGGTAAGTTTTGTAGATAACTATATATCCGTACTAAATATAGTTAACAAGGTAGTATACTTGGTTTGTTTTATGGAACCTTCGGCTTGATTCTTTGTTTTCTGATCCACTAGTCCTATTCAACTCCAGCTGATTCCGACCTAGGACCACTTTGAAAGCTACGAAACTCGTGGTCCAGTGATGATTAGAATTAAAATCACACAAACCAAGCCAGGTCTCCATCCTGGTTGGATCTTGGACATGGGGCAATTGGGTAATTTGTCAGACCATATGGGCCCACTCTGTAAACCAGCTTTCCACTCCCAGGGAAACCGGAGGCTTTGGCAGTCCGGTGTCTCCACCGGTCGACCCTCTCCCGGTCTCCCCCCCGGCCGAGACCAGAGACGCGGCGGCTCCGCCTCCCGGTGATGCTTTATATACACCTCCACCTCCGTCTCTCCTCTCACACACACTGGCGCGCGCACCACACTACCATACCGGTCTCTGCTCGCCTCCTTCCTCGTTCCGACCATTGACCTAGCGCCGCCGGTGACTCGATCGGCGACGACCGAGGACCCCCTTGGGTCGACGAAGCGCGCGACGAGCACCACCACACAGTGTCGTTAATTAAAGGATTCAGGAATCAGAGGATGCGGATGAGCTGCAACGGCTGCCGCGTGCTTCGCAAGGGGTGCAGCGACAACTGCGCCATCCGGCCGTGCTTGCAGTGGATCCGCAGCCCCGACGCGCAGGGCAACGCCACCGTCTTCCTCGCCAAGTTCTACGGCCGCGCGGGCCTCATCAACCTCATCACCGCCGGCCCTGAACACGTCCGACCCGGTATGCATGTGTATCAGTCAATCAGTGTAGTATGCACCTATCTAAGATTCGTAGCTAGACTTCGCCGGATCGTGGCACCTCGCTAGCTCGCTGTGGCACCGGCACCGTGCTCATGTGATGATCTCCGTCTATGCATATGTACAGCAATATTCCGGTCTCTCCTGTACGAGGCTTGCGGCCGCATGCTCAACCCGGTGTACGGCTCCGTCGGCTTGCTGTGGTCCGGGAACTGGCAGCTTTGCCAGGCCGCCGTCGAGTCGGTCCTCCGCGGCATGCCCATCGCGCAGCCGCCGCCACTCGCCGCCACGGCTGTCCCGCCTCTCCGGTCATGCGACATCCGCCACGTCTCCAGGAGGGAAGCAGCAGGCCGCGGCGCCGGCGCCGGCGCCGTGGATGCCGCCGGCCCCGGCGGCCTCCACCGAATGGCCAACAGCTCGCGGGGACAATTCAAACGATCCGGCGCCCACAGATCCGGAGACTCCGGCATCGAGCTCGTCTTCTCCCAGCCGCCGTCGGCGTCGTCCATGCTGGTCGACATCCGGCAGGCGCAGCCACTGAACTGGGCGCCACGCCAACCAAGCCACGAGTACTCTGCGAGCCATGACGACGACGGCGGCGCCGTGCGGGAGAGCGACAGCAACGCCTCGGTGGACACCGTGGATGTCTCTCATGTCAGTCAGTCCGAACCGGCGGAGCCACCGAGAGAGAGCCACGATGAACGGGCGGCGGAGGATGGCCTAGACCTCACACTAGGTCTGCCACTGGCGCACAAGGTCGAGCCGTCGGACGTTGACGACGACCAGCCTTGTCACAGAGGTGGCGAGCCGATGAAAAACTGGGCTTGGTGATGGCAGATTCTAGAGCTAGATAATGAAATTGTTGGATATTACTACTCATCCGGTCTAGAGGGACAGTTGATTGCTTGGAACTCGTTGTAGTATGTCTTAATTTGTAGTTTGTACGGCTCGCTACGGTGTTTTCTAGTTTGGGAAACATCGTGTGTAACAACAGTGCATGCCCCCTTTTTTTTACATTTTTGATGTATGTTCTTCTCATTATATTTAACCTCAGGTGGTTTGGGTGACGTATGTCAAATATACAGAAGTACTTACCTTTTTTTTTTACATTTTTTATGTATGTATGCCGCTGTATATGGAGAGCTCTAACTTCTGTATATTGCATGCTCTTAACTCTGTCTCATGTAATGATTTTCTTTGTGATGATCACTAAGCTCTCAGCTGGTTGGATTTCTTGTAGTGAAACATGTCCACCTAGGTAAGTCCTTGACTTGGGCTATGTCTTAACCGGCAACACTATCTAATCTAATAGTTTTATATGGGTTTTTGCCTCTCAGAAATTATCGGATGAACAAAATATTTATTAATTTCTTGCATAATTTTTAGTATACGGAGTCTCATGTGGCATGCGCGCGCATACTCTCTATATAGTGCATGGGCTATAGTACTATTTTCTTTCTCCTGATGCAAACACCGATGAAAAACAAAAAAGATTGATGTACCAAGTTAATTCTTCTCCAAAGCGAACATATGGTTCGTAGAAATTGGAGTCTGGCAATATCCGGTCATCACCATAGATACGGTGCACAACTTGCAGTTGTTCTAAATGGGGAGAGAACCTTTTATTGGTGCACGCGGCGCCCCCCACAAGGAGGTTCAATGTATATGGAGAAGGGGCAAATGTCGACCGGGAGGCAAGTTGCATATATAGATAACAATGCCAAAGTTAGCTAGGGTTTGATCATCTCCAAGCAGCTGAGGATGAGCTGACAAATGAAGAGCAAAGTTTTTTAGCCAATTTGCCAAGTAGCTGGTTAAGTTAATAAGTATATATCTGCAGCCAATCCGATAAAAAAAAAGTATCTGCAGCCAATGGTAGTAGTGTGGTTTAATTTGACACAAACATGGTACGGTCGATCTATTTATAGATTCCCTAGCGTCAGAATCGAACGGCGCAGTATGGCGTGCATCATGCATACGCTATTACTGGATGAACCATAAATTAACACTGCATTCGTTCAGTGGTACTCCCTCTGTCCCTTTTTAATTATCGTTGTTGGTATGCGTGCCACAAATTTAATTTAATTTGTAGAAAATACGTGTAACATTTGTATCTCCAAATAAATTTGTTAAAAAACTAGATTGAAAGATCTTTCTAATGATACTAATTATGTATTATAAATATTAATATTTTTTAATATATAATTATCAGTAGTTGTTTTTCGAGAAGCGCAATCGATAATTAAAAAGGGACGAAGGGAGTATGTTTAAGTATTTGGGTCCTTTGTCCTGAGGCCTTGTTTAGTTTCCAATTTTTTTTGGATTGGGATACTGTAATATTTTTATTTTTATTTGGTAAATATTGTTCAATTATGGACTAATTAGGCTCAAAAGATTTATCTTGTGATTTACAGACAAACTGTGTAATTAGTTTTTGTTTTCATCTATATTTAACGCTCTATGCATGTGTCGTAAGATTCGATGTGACGGAAAATCTTGAATTTTTTTTTTTTTGATGAACTAAGCAAGGCCTTATTTGGGGTGCGTTTGGATCGTGTTCAAAAGGCGCCGCAGGTCGCGGCGTCGCAATTGTGGCATGCCGGAGGCCCGGAGCCAAATACTCATGCCGAACATCGCAGCTGTTAGTTTTTTTCAGCGTCAATAACTCACCATTATTACAAGAAACTGGAATTACCTTGAGAGCTAAAAACTACCAAGGAAAAAGGATAAACCACCAAAGAAATAATCCTTGGCCACAAGTCGTTAAGCAAATTCACTCAAGTAAATAATCCACCAAGGAAATATACTTGAGTGAATTTGCTTAACGACTTAATGAAGAAAGTATCTTATAATTCCAAGGAAATATACTTAAGTAAATAAACCACCAATACAGTGATGTTCTTGAGAATGGAAATATACTTGAGTGAATTTACTAATTTTAAAATCCTCACAGTAATATACTTGAGTAATTTTAAAATTAGTTTCACTCAAGAAAGTATTTTAAATTAGTTTCCTTAAAGGAAATTAGTTTCCTTAGCGGTTCTTGAGGAAATTCACTCAAGTATCTTATAATTTAAAATGAAGAAAGTATAGGATTCTTAATTAGTTTCCTATATAATCCACACAAGGCACATTGTATTCTTATTGCAAGAAAGTGTCTTAGTTCTTAATATTATATTACTATATATTCGATCAAGCACTCTACTTGACATGTACAGATTTCAGAAAACAATACAGTGATGTTCTTGAGAATGGCATTCTCAAATGTGCAGTGACTTTATCTATTTGATGCCGATCTGCTAAAAAGTATTATATTAATGATAATCTACCAAAAACCGGTTTTCAAGATGCCATTTGTTTTTCAAAAGGATGCCGTCAATGGCCCACGCCATATTCAAGAAATTTCTGGAGTTATCTATAGATGTACACGCCATTTACCTTTAGAAATCCATTTTAGATGCGACTGCCATTGAAAATTGAGGCAGTGTACGCTTTGGAGAAAAAAAGATGAATTCTTCTACATTTGATATAGTACGTGCATGAGGCATGGAAGGGGAAGGTCGTTGGAAACTATGGTCTTTTCTCAATCAATCAACTCCTTTTAGTCCCTTTCAATTAGCTAATGGGCTAACAACCAGTTTGATGTTGGCTAACAATTATCCCAATGGCGAATCCAGCTCGAGAAATGACCTAGGGCGGACTTATACTATAAAATTTTGGCAAACCGATGACAATATAAGCTAACAAATTCCATAAATTGCTTTGGCAACAAATAATTTGATCAATATTAAAGTTTTTAGCATATATTTTCCACATCAAAATTAGAGAAGTTTGTTCCTTAAATTAAGAGAAGTCATACATACTAATACTAATAGTTCTAAACTGACTTCACCAAATCATTGGATGATTCATCCTTAATCAAATTTTAAACAATTAACTATGTGAAAAGGGAAAATAAAAAATAAAGATACATGCAGCCCGGCGCAGGTTCTTAGGTTCCGCAAGTTTGTGAATTAGCGAGAGAGACGACCATAAAGTCAGAAGTCAAGAATAACGAGAAACGTGAGAAAGGCCGATCGTTTAACGAGAAACGTGAGAAAGGCCGATCGTATGGGCTGAACCACACATGATGGTCCAAGATGTCTAAGTTGTCTTCAACCTCCGTCGAATACTCTAGAAGCCTCTTTTTATTTTGCACTAATGTCTAAAATTTCTATAGAGTGTCAGATCACCCCAAAAAGACCTAGGGCGGCCGCCCTGGCTCGCCCTAGTGGTGGATCCGCCTATGATTATCCCACTTGTTTAGATCCCCTGGGGCTATTTTTTTAGCAGGTTACAAAATTAGCATGGTGTATATATCTAAACCGGGCCCTAAATAGAAAATCAAGTCCAAGAAACTTCAACCTTGCTATGACTAGCTACGAGGCTAGCTATGACCGAGAGCTGCCTTACTCTAAAAATAGATTCTCTCGAAAGCATATTATTAGTCCTTGGTTTTGTCACATCTAGAACCTTTTTTTTTGTAAAAAAAGTATAAGAATTTTCTATTTAGCTAAGGTGCCCATTTATGTGGGTCACAGGGTCAGGGTCAGTTTGTTTCTAAAGAGGCCACCGAAACACTCAACCTACCCGTGCATGGTGATTTTCCTTCATTTTGTTGTATGTTTTCCTGATGCCCATGTTTTTTTTAACTGAAACAGTGTGCAAAGCTTCCCAGGAATTTGTTAGAAGAAGGCCAAAAGAGTTACAACAGGTTAGCCAAGAGCTAACAGCAGCTACTCACAAAGGCTTGAGCCAATCCATGATTGAAGGGTCGTATTTGTTAGGAAACAATAACCCTAACATAATTGTGGGCTCATACCAAATATACCCCTGAAGGGTTAAGACTATATAAAGGAACTTGTACCTATCTATAATGAATAAGAGATACGAGTTCCACAATATTTGCTCTCCTTTGTGTTCAATCTGGTGTGCTATTGGGAAGGGATATGGGAGATCATCTACAACTTCCTCACGTCTCATCTGCTGCGGGAGGGAAGGGATTCGGATCAGAGATCCGGAATAACGTCGTTACTTAACAGTATTGTTCCATCCCGGGCATCTCCTGAACCAACACTCAAGGTCAGCTTGTCATCAAGTCAAGGATTTTTTTTTTATTTTTTGAGGGAAAAAAGTCAAGGAAGAAATGCCTCAAAGGAATCAAAAAGGCCTAGGAGGTAATGGGCCAGGTCACTTTGTGGAAGTCCGGCCCAAATTCATCAGAACCAGGACTTGGATGCATGCATATGCTGCGAGAAGCCCTGAGTGCAGCCCATCAAGGAGTGGAGCTGGGCCGCTTATACTACGTCGTTGCGCACAAAACGTCAGGTTGTGTGGCCCGAGGTTGTCAACAAGTCGAATGACCATCTTGCAGCCCGTTTCACGTTGAGTCGTCGTTGAGAGATGGATCCCGGCTTGGCCGCTTCCTGCACTGCACCACAGTTTGGCAGGACGCCTCTTAATCTTAATCCAAAAGACCAAAGTTGTGACATTATCAGAGTCCAAGCGGCAGGATGTGTCCATGAGCTTTCGAAACGGAAGATTGAACTCTGAACACTGAACACGTAGGCACACCGGTGGAGCGTGAGTGTTTTCAGCAGTTTATTTATTTATTTATTGATAGATATAAAATATGATATATAGGATAGAAAAGACGCACTTGCAGGTGGAGCCTGAATGTTTTTAGCAACGTATTTATTTATATCATACTTATTACTAGTACTAGGAAAACATGTGCGACACTAGCCGCAAAGGCGCAAACGGCACCGTGTCTGTTTCTATTTTCAGAGAGTCCTCATCAGCTCAGAGACAGCACGCACTACTAATCAATCAATCAGCACGCAAGCTATATCTATAAGAAACATGGTGGTCCAATGCAAGATGCGATAGTCTGTCGCTGCATGACGAAGACACTGCTGCTACCGCGGAAAATAAAGGGTAATCTCTGCTACCAGCACGAGTGTAGTAGTAGAATTTCGATCAAGGCCCGACCATCCACGTACGCCCATCTACAGGTCGCACTGAAAGTTCACATCGTTCTGTCCATGATTGCTCCCGTATAACAAGACAGTGGCCTCAGTTGAGTGACGCTCAATTTAAGAGCGTCATCCAAAATATGCGGTGTTCTTCTACATGTGAGCACAGTAGGAATAACATGCACACAAGCTGCTAGCGCTAGAAACCAACCATAACATGGTGGATCCCGCGCGCCTGCTTTCGATCAGAATCAGAAAAGGAGAGTAAACAAAACCGAATTGCACAAAGGGATCTTCCAAAGATGCAGATGATCTCTTAGTTTGTATGAACCCAAAAACTCCACAAAAACTGAAGGCCCTGCCAAATCGATGCATGGCCACCAAGTCCACAACACAATTTGCAGCAATCTGCTTCAGTTCCGAGAGCGTCATTATCTGTGTGGCAGCTAATGAGCTAATAGCACTCCAAGGAAGTTTTGGAGTCAGTGACCAGATCCTCTCATCAAGAAATATCTCCAGAATCCTCTCCTCGTGAATAAATTACTACTCCCTCCTTAATTTTTTTTTTTCACAAGGCGTGCTTCGTTTCGTCTCACAGCCTCACAGGACAAGGCTTTGAGATTTTTTTTCTTTGGCTCCACTGATATTTGACCTAGCGATATGATACAAATTTCTAAGCATAATATAAAAAAAAGGAACTACTGATGACAAGAGTTTTGTGTGATAAAAAACTATACATTAACAAAGTTTTGTGTGATCCGTACGCTTTTTAACCATTGATGATACCGTCAGAGCTAGACAAACACAAAACGACAGATATTATGGCATCATGCGCAAAAGCTTTGTCTGGGGACATGCATGCAGTCAACTGAACTAATAAACACCAGTGGAAATGCATAAACCGAGCTCACTCATGTAAATATTTGGACACTAGAACTAGAAGTGATGATCAAGTGAACGAAATCATCTCTCAGAACATGTACAAATAGAAGCAAACAAGCAGAGTATTAGTGCAACTTCGTCATGGACGGCAGACACTTTTTCATATAATGCGATCGAGACGCACAAAAGCCACCGTACGTGTGGTTTTGCTCACCGATCGATCGATCGATCTTCAGTGTTGCAGTAGCTTGTAAGATGACAATACTTTTGAACTAATTAACCAACAAACACATAGCGACGCGCGCGCACACACACACACACACACTACTTAAGCTGTGGTTTCCACGCACGGATCCTACCTGTTGTGGAGAGCATCGGGGCAGCTTGGAATCTGGCGCTTGTCGTCTCCGACTCCGATCCCGGCGGTGGAACTGGAAGGCGATGACGAGCGTCGTCCGGCGGCGACGCCTTGAGGTTTTGGCCGGGACCCCACGACGGGTATCGTCGTCGTCCCTGCAGCCACGCTGCTTGTTGTTGGACGCCGCCGCGGCAATGGAACCGCGGCCGCCGCTAATAATTTAGTGTCGCCATGGAGGCACGCCCACGCCAGGACGAGGCACATGACTATGGGTGCCGCAGGGTATCTTCTCGGCGGTCGCTTTTTCGTCGCTTGCATCGACGTTTGCGCTAGCTCTTCTCACGACAGCTCTGCGAGGGAGAGAGGTAGAGAGATAGAAAAGGAGGAGGAGCAGGAGGAGGAAGAAGAAGAAGAAGAAGAGGGATTAGCTAAACAGGCAGCTGCACCTGGAGGCCAGTGATGGCCATTCATCAGTTTCTCCGCATCGAAACAAAATAATGTGCGTGAGCAGCGGGAATCAAGGAGTAATGCCGCCTCAAGCCACTAGTTGTATGAAAACGCGAGTAGGAAGGTGACGTGGTGGTCTCTCTCTCCTGTTTCTACTGCTTTGATTTCAAGTTCAGAACAGAGGGCGTAAGGAAAGACCGGCCGGCCGGCTGATCCTGATCACGCCCAACTTAAAAATCACGGTAGTTTCCTACACATAGTAAGTACTGTAGTAATGTATCTGGTTATAGGCCATTGCATGCCTGACTGCATCTTAATAAAGATACACGAACCATATAGTAAGTACCACAGTCAAAGGTCTCCAGACTCTCCAGGACCACCTCCCTTTGGTGAAACTACTCTATGTTACTATAAATGTGACTATAAATAATACTACTCTTCCGGAGATAAAATTAATTTTTAGAGTTGTCTTATATAAATAATATATATGTTTGATCAAATTTATAATGAAAAATACAGATAATAGATAAACTTATTATAGAAATATAATTATGGTGCACGTATATAATTATACTAATTTGATGTCATAAATTTTGTGGGTATTTTCTATAAATTTGGTTAAATTAAAAAAAATAACTTAAGATAACTATAGAAATTGATTTATTTAGGAATTAAGGGGAGCGAGTACATTACTATTGTCCCACCAGCTTTAGTCCAATGCTCCTTCTAGTCTCGAATAAGTAACGATGTTTTTTTTTTAATTTGGTTGTATGAACTACTCCCGCTGTCTTAAAATACAAAACATCCAAGTAATTTTAGAACCAAATAAAAACTAGCTAAAGATTCTTCACTGATTATTTAGTTTGGTCGTCAACTTTTGCTTGATTTTTTCTAGGAACGTATAGTTCAAAAAGCATGCATGCACGTCATTGTTCGGACTACCTATTTATAGAAGTCATTTTGCGCAAGATGGTGTTTAAAAGACATACATAGATGGGTTTAAAAGATAGGCACGTATTAAAACAGTCAAACAGTGCAGAATATCTTATAATTTAAGATGAATTTAATACATTTGATAATTTATATTTTAGGACAGATGAACTATTATATATGAAGTCAATCATTTTGAACTTTGATCGTCATACATTACACTTTTTATATATATGTCAAGTGTGAATGGTAGAAATTTCCTTGAAGAACAGTTTCGTACGTAAGTACTCCTATATTTTTCGCAGATTAAACTTCGCTGAGCTGGTTAGACTTTTTTTGGTGAAACCTTGACGCACATGCTGACTATCCAGCAGATCGATTTGTCCAATCTTGTCGTTCGTACCTAGGTGTACGACGTAGGACCGTCATGCAGTTAAACTATTGGTGGCGCTATTTGGAGCCGCATTGCAAGTTGCTGCACATGAACACATGCTGACAGTCATGCATGGGACTGGGAATGGCCGGTGCGGCCGGCACCAAATCAGTGTCATTTAGCTAGCAGCCATCTTAATTGGGTCGCCAGGAAAGCTGAAGTAAAAAAAAATTTGATAAATGTGGTCACTCGGCAAGGTGAGAGGCAACTTTTTTTTTTGACGAAACTGGAAGGGCCGTAGCCCCTGCAGTAAACTTATTAAAACAACAACGGTTTTTAGATTACAAAAGGGCAGAGAGGGCAGAATCAAGACGATTCAGGAAACAAAAAAGGAGACAAAGAAAATAAGGCGAGACAACAAAGCTAATTTAAGGAGTGTATCCATTGATCAAACTGCTGTTTGAGCCTTGTCTTGACTCTGTATGAAACCATCTTTGCTTCCTTGAGGAATAGGGCTTTTGATTCACTGATACTGATTTGATTGTTTTGGAAAATTGCCTCATTTCTGACTTTCCAAATTGTCTAAGTCATCAGAATTATCATTACCATGAAGAACTGATTGTTTGCCTGATCCTTGATAGCCCTGATGTTGTCAAAGGTTGAATCAAACTGAAGTACTTGCATATTTAGCATCCCCCAGCATTGCTGTGCAAAGGGGCATTCCCAAAACAGATGATGGACTGTCTCTTCAGTGTCTTGCAGGCATACTGCACAATTGTAACTTGGTATTTGCATTTGCTTTCTTCTCAAAATATTTCTTGTGCTTAATCTGTCCTTCATGAGTAGCCAGAAAAAAACCTTGTGTTTGGGTTGACAAAAGGATTTCCATAACCACTTGAAGGCTGGATCTAACTCTTGGTGTCCTATCAGATGGTGATAAATCATAGATGCTCAAGGTGAGAGGCAACTGATCAGGAGGCATGAACGGTTGGGCTTGTGTGTGCGTTTTTGTGTATCCTCATTAAAATTTTAGCCCAAAACGAAATGCCCTAGTAGTCGCGAGCCTATCCGTTGATCTGAAGTCATGGCTGAAAATATTGTTCGTTGATTAATTTACTGTGAGAGACTAAAACACTACGAACGACCTTTAGTAGTGCCTGGTGACCTGCAACCACATGGCACGAGCCACGTAGCACTGCAGATACGTCAGGTTGCTCGAAATTTATAATACCCCATATTATTCATTCATGACTTCGTTCTTTAATTGTTTGTGGGGTACATCAGCACAACAGATTGTTTTGAAAGCGTTAAAGAATAGAGGTACGTGTGCATGTGGAGAGAGGGGAACGAACCATCCGGCGGATCTGCTATACATGCGCCCGTTCTGTTGCTGGATTGTGACATTGCCGTGTGCCACAACTTCTATCCAACTATCCAAGTGCAGAGGCTCTGAAGTGCAATTACTGGCAATGATGGTCATATTTTTAACATACTTTATTTACTTGGTTTGGTCTCTAATTTTGTAGAAGACCTATATGACGATTAAGAGGATCAATGAAATATGCATTACATAAATTATGCATTTATCCTTTTTTTAGAATTCCTTGATTTTTGTTAACTTCGGTAGGTGTTTTGTTTTGTTTTTTCTTATTTCTTGCAACGTTTACATAGTGGCCCGCCTTGTTAACTGACGGGCCGCCCTGCAGTTTCGGGCCTGTAACTTGCCTACAGCGCCTCTCAGAAATCAGCCCAGTAGCCTCACTAGGCCCTCCTCCTCCTAGCAAGTCCCACGCAGCGCTTGTTCCCTGACAAGAAGACCTCCGACCCACTCGTGGTCATTCCCCTCTCCGGTCCGCAGTGCGCTCCTCCTCCAACACCGGCATCCGCGTAGTCGCCGGCGCCGCCCGCGCGTGAAGCAAGGAGCCTTCCTCTCCGCCGGTCAGAGACTCAGTCTATCGATTTCCAGTTCAGGCAGGACTACACAGCGCGCAAGGAAACAACGCCACCCGCGGTACGTAACCTAGCCCCTGCAGTCCTGCACCTGAAGCCATGCTCTTCTCCTGCTCTCCCCTAGTAGCAGCTTTCTACAGTCTTCGCGCCGTGTTTGTTTATTAGTGTCGGTTTTATCCTGGTATGGCTTGGGTGAAATTCGTGGAGCAAGCTATTGGTATTATTGTGCTGATTGGTTTCTGGGGCATATCGTCGAGCACCTGGTGTGCTGCTCTGGGGAGGAGCCTATGAGTATTTGTCCCGGCCTTTTTGGGTATTGGGTTCCTGGACTCCTTGTGCTGTAAATTTGCAGGAAGCAGAGGGTTGTTTCTCGCCATTTTGAATTGGAGAAGGTTGTTGCCTGGTGTGAAAGATATACATTGATTTTTAACCCACGTCTGCTCATAGAATTATGAATAGGTGTATTACCATAAAGATGCCTTGTTTAGCATCATAACATGTGCTTTCATGTTTCATCTGTATATCCGATGTCGTCCTTGCACATTTTTAGTGCAAACCAGGAACAAATTTACATCTCTTATCTGCAGTTTTGCAAAGAGAGTAATAGACATTCCACTAATGCCTACCCCTTTCCCCTGAGTCCCCAACATACTGCTCATAGTATATTTGTACTCATTGGGTAGCCTGTTTATCTCACTGCGATGTATCCTGATGTTGCAGTCTGATATCTGGTGCAGTTAGGTGCTGGCATGTTCCTTTTCCCTAATCTAGAACAGAATGGGCGGTTCTTGTTCATATTTTCTCATTTGAGTCAACATATGTACACTAGGACCATGGATGATAGAATACTAGAATTTTCTGTCTTTGTATGCAAATTTTGTTCTGGATCAGAAAGGTGATTTGCATATCAAACTGTCAATTGGTTATATGTTGTGGGATCTTCTTTTTTTTTCAATTTCAGTGTTCAGCAGATGGACACTGAACAGTAAATCAATGCATAAGTTCATGTATGTTAATACTGCCAGAATGCTCAGGCTATAAACTAATTCACACCTATCAATGGTTTTTTAGGGTTAGCTTTACTTTAAGCATATCCTTAATTTGGAAATGAAAGGAATGGTGTGCCTAATTTTTCTCATTTCAGAAACCAGGAAGGAGGCACTCAAAGCAAGTTACAGTTATCTCTGAACAGCTGGACCTCTTACCAACTTCAGCACATCAGTGGAATATATCCATCAGCAAAGAAACCAAGGATCAAGATGGCACTGCGGCGGGCACTAGGATGGTCGGAAGGGGAAGTTATGCGACCAGAGTCAAAGCCCTGCTCCCGGTTGATGCGGCACACTGCTGGCATCTTCTCTGTTGGTGGTGGTCTGGCTTTCTGGGTGCTTTGCCGCCTGCACTATGGTCAATGTTCCTACCCATCCTGCTATCTCCTAACCGCTTTTTGTTTAACTCCAGCAGTAGTTTTGTTTCTCCTTGGGGTCAGAACTCATACCACTTTGCTGAGACTGTGTCTATTCTGTAGGTCCAAGAATAACTGTTCCAAGGAGTCTCAGGTGGGCGTCATGCGGAGCAGTCTCTATGAGCGCGACATCAGCCTTGCTTGTGCGGCTCTTTAGCCCAGAGTGTGAACCTCAAAACATAGCTGCCTTTGACAAACCTGAACTAAAGGCCGAATAGCATAGTCGAAAATTGGTGTTAATCTACCAAGACCTATCCAAATTTCTTGTCCTTATAATAATCCTGGCAGCTCCTGTAAGATACTTTTGCATGATATATACAACCGCCACGAAGTGTTATGTTATGTCATCATTTGATTAGCATTTATGGCTACCATGTATGTATGGTAGATTTGCATCCGTAGGTCGGTAAGTGTGAGCTGGTGTAGCTGCTCTGAGATTGAGATGCTGTATTGCTGGAATTCAGAAACTGTAGTTGGATTTTTCTTTTCTTTATATATAAGAAAAATAACAGTCTACATACAAAGTAACGATCTATCACACGACAAAAAAAAACATCTAGATGCCCATATAAAAAGAGTTGTGGGCTCATGAAATGATGTTTGCATTCGTCTTACGAACTAAAAACATATGAACTCAAATCTGCAGCAGCATTACAGCTGGTCTGAGCTCTGGAGTCTGAAGTGACGACGCACTCAGACCTCGGCCTTGTGCTCGGGCCGGTGCGTGAACTCGAAGTCGACATGGACGAAGGCGCGCTCGACCTCGGGCAGCTGCTCCAGCTTCTCCTGCAGCGACTCGCCGATGTCGTGCGCCTGGCTGAGCGGCATGTCGCCCGGGAGCACGATGTCCACCTCCACGAAGTAGTGCGTGCCGAAGGTGTAGGCTCGCACCGTGTCGATGTGCTGGATCTCCTCGTGGTGGTTCCAGATCAGGTACGTCAGCTTCGTCAGGTACTCCGCCGGCGCCGACTTGCCGATCAGCGTGCCCACGTTCTCCAGCACCGTCCGCGCCCACGTCGTGATCGTGTACAAGGCGATCTGCATTTTTCAGGGTTCATTATAGTTAGTAGAGTTATACATATACTGACGGCACTGTTCTACAGTAGCTCACAAAAGTTCATATGATTGCATTGCAGCTCTGCTTACCAGTATGGCGCCAACTGGGTCCATCCACCATTTGTACCGGACGGCGAGCAGCGCCGCGACCAGGCCGACCGAGTTTGTGATCACGTCGAAGAAATGGTCCTGGGCGTAGGCCCTCACGATCTCGTTCTTGAAGGTTCGGCAGTAGAGCATGAGGAAGAACTTCACGACCGCAACAGAGGACATGCTGCCGACCATCCAGAGCTCTTGCTTGAGCTCGAAATTCGCGTGCTCCTGATTGGGTCATCGCATCGGCAACCAAGTCAGAAATAAAAAAAAGATTTGATGTTATGACAAATGTGAACCACAGATCGTGTACCTGAGTTATGAGCTGGCGCCCTGATTCGATCAGCACTTGGAAGCCAAGTGTGCCCATTACTGATGCGAAAACTATTATTCCCTGAAACAAATGCCAAATTATTCAGTTTGCCGGCAACAAAAGTGGACACTACGAATGATCTTGGTATTGTGGAACTCAGAAATATGCCACTGTGTAACTCATTCTAGCTATGCTTTCTGAGGTAAACTGATTCTGACGAATGGAAAAGGCTTTCTGAGTAGGTACCATCTTTAGTTTATATGATGATGATAAAAAAAACAACCAAAATACTTCAGTTTGACGAAAATTGTCCTTACCACTGGTTGCATGCGCCTCTTTCCAATTGGATAGTTGTACTTGTTGGGCTTTTTCATTTTGTACGCCGTATACCAAAGTATGAACCCTGACAGGAGGTCCAATAGAGAATCCAGCGTCGACGCTATAACCGCCATGGATAAACTTTGGATTGAAGCGACGACTTTTGTGACAAAGAGGATCAGATTGATTACGTTGGACAGGTTAATAGCAAACCTCTCGCTCTTTGCCAACTGCTTCTGCTCTTCCTGAGAACATAAGAAGCAGGTATAGTTCACAGCATATCAACATCGATGGTGTAGGTGTGCATATTCCATAATCGCATAAACTGTACATAACGGTAAAAATCTGTAGTTGGCTTTGCACCTCGGAAGGAGCAGCATTCGGATCTAAGCCACCAAGTTCGTTCATGGTCTCCATTTCGCTGAAATCCTTGAGTAGATTTTCTTGTTTCTTGTAGTACTTTGCGATCTTCCTCTGCTTTCCTGAGTTGAGGAACTGAACTGTAAGAGAGGTGGTGCAGGAAAAACAGAACAAAAGGGAAAACAATGATCGATTAACCAAAGGTAACTTGGAAAACATCTTGTCCAACCAAAGGTTAAGCTTCCTATATGGTATATATAGTATTTTATTAACTGATTTTTACGCACCAGATGAATGATGATCCAGTCTTACCACACCAGTCAGTTAAGATCAAAGTCAAATGCATTTCGTAAAAAAAAAAGTCAAATGCACATCATCGTCTACACTTACAGGCAGGATTCAGGACATCGGTATGATCATGGAGACAAGAACAGTCTTGTCCACCAAATCAAAGATTAGATTAAGGCAACCATGGGAAATAGTACTGTGCATGACAAAGTGCCGTTTGGATAGACATAATATTATTATTTTTGTTGGACAAGCTAGACATAATGTTATGTGTGGTGGGAATTGAAAACAAAGACTTGTCGTTGTCATATTTTCCCGCTGTAACACAATAAGCGCATTGTTTCCTGCAGTCGAATTCGGAGCATCTGCCCTGTCACGACCAGTATATACTATAAGACTAATACTTGTTCTAATCACCTTTGTGCAGTTAGATTGTTTGCTTCCACTACAAAGATACAAGAAAAGCTGTAAGCAGTCTGTAGCATATATTGCCAGCTACTGTTTTTTTTTTTTTTTGTGGTGGCTAAACCTGAACTTTGTCATTTAAAATTCGGTGTAGGTGCTCACACTCGACAATGGCGTCGAGCGTTACAGGCACGTAAAAGAACAGCTCTAACTTCACAATGAATGCCATAATTTATAGAGCCCCCAAATCATCAATAGCGACGAGTTGTGAGCTCAGTTCCACAGCTGCGAATTTTCTTGTGGGGAGGATTTTGTTTTTGTCGTTGTGCTACTACACTAGTAACGAGATTGTATATTATATATGAAAAAAGACAGAAACTGGGCGGCGAAACCGAAAGCAGACGGGAGAATTGGGGGAAGAGACAAACAAAATGAAAGGTCAGGGGGGGGGGCGTGCTGCGCACCGTGCGAGCCGCCGACGAAGATCCTGGCGTAGAAGGGCGGCGGCTGGCGGTGGAACCGGTCCGGGACGCTGAAGCCTCCGCTGTCCATGCGCAGACGCCACGATCCGGCGTCGCCCTCCTCGTCGCTGCCACCGCCACCGCCGTGTCGTTGGTTCGGGCTCCCCATGGTCTGTCTCCGCGCCCGCCGCCCGCGGCAGGCTGGCTAGTTAGTGGCCACCTGCAACTCCGCAAGCTAGTGCGTGGAATTCGATCAGCTCTCCGCGCCGCCGACGACGACTCGACTCCAAGTCCAAGCCCCTCACCGCACCGGCGTTGGCACGCGTGCCCCAGAACGGGAAAGGTGCGGGACGCAACGCAACGTTTCGGATCGGCTTGCTGGCCGGCCTCCCTAAACCTCGGGCCGCGTGCGTCGTGGCTCAATCGTGCGTGCGCCACGCGCAGGGCGAAACGGGAAACGCCCGCGTGTTGTGACCAATCACGAAACGTCTTAGCGGCAACCCGGGCCGAGGTGTCTGGCTGCTTCCCCCACACCCAGTTCGGGGGGGTTTGGTTCGGGAATCTGGACCTGGGGCTGCGTCGGCCAGCCACCGTCGGAAAGGGAATGCGACCCGGACGGGAATCCTTTTTCTTCCCCAGGAAGGACGGAAATAAAGGGAACGCGACCCTCCGGCCTCCGGCCACCGCCATGAGCAGGACCACGGGGGGAGAACGAGACAGAGTTGAAGACGGCACCGCCGCGCTGTAAGCCCACACCTGCCCTGCTGCCCAAGTGGCAAGTGGCCGCTGCTGCCGAAGGCGACGTACGGCACGGGGAGTCCAGAGCAACAGTCGTCAGGCGCGCGACGGTGAATGCTTATCTCTATGCTTTTTGCCTAGAGCGAGCATTCTCCGAAAGAAGATGGTGGTTTGGTTGCAGTGTCCCAAGGCAAGGATTATTTCTCACCTGTACTACCAGGGCATCATCGATTCGACGAGAGGTTGTCAAGTTGTACAGGGACTGCTACACAGCCACGGACGGAATCCGTCGAGACTTTGTTTGAGGTTTCGCTACTGAAACCGACATCGACCGACGTAATAGTACCAGTGGTTTCATATAGCTTTCCACCTTTCCGAAAGCAGATTGTTGCGTCTTGGCAGTACTTAAAAAGGATCACTAAAGGTTTGCCGCCTCCAATACTACAAGATAACGCAGTCGTACGGGTACGCCCCGGACATTCTACGGGTCACGAATAAATTCTACGGCCACCGGATAAATTTCTACAGGCCACGCATGCAAAGAAGACGCTACAGGCCACGCATGCAAAGGAGACGCGGGGACGTATATCCAGCAACACGAACCATGCATATATTTGCCAAACCTTTTTTACCATTCCGTGAGATGAGGCATCAGTTTCAGTAGGTTCTTTAGCGTTTTGTTCAGCCTAGGCACTTCTGGAGACACTTTTTGACCCTCAGCGGCGAAGCCATCACCAGCGGATTTGGAAGCTGGGGCTTCAAGCTTCTACCATGGAGCTCGTCATTCAACTTGGCTTAGTTTGTCGTGCATTCTTGTCTTTCGGCTACATCTTGACCAGTGCAATTTAGGCCTCGTTTAGTTCATCCAAAAAACCCAAAAAGTTCTCAAAATTATCTGTCATATCGAATCTTTTGGCACATGCATGAAGCATTAAATATAGACGAAAACAAAAACTAATTATACAGTTTAGCTGTAAAACACGAAACGAATTTGTTGATCCTAGTTAGTCCATAATCGAATAATATTTGTCAGAAACAAACGAAAGTGCTACAGTAGCGAAATCCAAAAAAAAATTCCGCATCTAAACAAGGCCTTAGCATGGCATGGTTAACAAGTTATACTTTATATAACCATTTATTTACTTGTTTGTTTATAATTAGAAACTTATAATTACTCAGAAGTACTTATCACTACGTTTATAGTTCAATGGTAAAAAAAATATTAACTAAATTATGGGTTAATAAAATTTGAATTTGAGTTTACATGAGCGCCTTGTAAAGTGAGATCAGTAGTACTGCGTGGGATTAATTAGAGGGAATACGAGCGCAAGTAAAGATTTTGCTAAAGTCACATTTAACTATACTATACTGCAAAAATTGCACAAAGTGATACGACACATCGCGTTGGATTAGGACTTTGTACCCAGTAATATGTATGTTTCCATGGCTAAATTGGATTACAGCAAATTATGGCTTCAGTTCTAATAACTTGTAGCCGACTTGTACAGTCCGAAGCCTCTAGATTCCATAATATATCCAATAAGCTTTTGGATCTAATTTGACCAATCTGCCTCTAGTTTCTTGGACATCAATGATAAAGATCGAGGGCGCGTTATAGTAATTTTGCTCTACAAGCCAGTCTTCCACGGCTCAGTCTTGCTCAGCTTTTACAAAGCATGGATCCGAGTTTATGATCCAGCTAGCTTTTAACAATCCAACTTTTTCAAGCTAGCTTTTCTACGATCCATGGGTATCCAAACGCAGCCATAACATCTGCACGAAACCTTTCAGTATTTTACACGGAACATTCTTTGACTCCTGGCATCTAGCATCCTTTACTCGCACGAAATATATGACGCGTGCGACTCCAAATCCGGCGAAGCTGCCGAGTTGCGTGCATGCAATGAAGCACTCAATGCGCATGCTGCGTACGTACTTACGTGCAACACAGATAGAGCAGGCCAAAAAATCATCATATATTTTTTTACTGAAACGAAGGCCAAAACAATTCTCGCTTCGTTGTAGTACCCATGCGGTTCGCCGACAGAGATTTCGTTTTTATATCAGGAGTATTTGCCAAAAACAAGCGTGATTGGACTTCTCTAAGAGATTACGTCGTCCTAAGCGTCTTGTGATTGTCAAGCTCAAAAGGAACGTTGTCACATAGATGCCCCTCTCGACCGTGTCCATGACAAACAACGAGCTTCAATTGGAACGCCTTCCGATCAGGAACAACAAGAAAAGTGTACTAGGATAGCTTGCATGCAGCTGGAGGTCGACCCCACCACATTTTTGTTCCATATATATTTCCATTTCCCCTCTTCATCAATTCATCAGTAATGAGTCGAACTCAGGAGACGTTCACTAGTTTCACTTTCACATAACTATCAGATTATTAGTGCAGTTACTGGACCGGCCGGGGTTTGTTTTTACTACTGTCCAACTCTGACTACGACTACTTTCTCAAGTATATATGTACGTATAAATATATATGTAGCAAACCGCTACGTCTTATCTCGTGTACGTTCAGGATCGATACTCGGGGCACTCCTAGTTTTGACAGAAGAAATTATCCTTCTCAATACACTTGTTTTTACCTGTGGATCCGGATTCAAAAGAAAAACACATCCGGGGCTCCGAGCTACCGGAGCGTACGTGCAACATAAGGACCTCGAACAGACTAAAATGCAGGCCACAGCTTTTTCGTGACATCAATTTGAACCCACTACAAGTATGTAACTATCGCCACTTTGATACTTTGAACTTTTGAAGTGTGGAAGCAGGGCCATGCATTGAAAAGATCACACAAAAAAAAGGTATATACAATTATACACGGTCCACATGGGACTGCACTAAGCACCGTTTTAGTTTTGTTGTTATCGCCATATGTAGCTTGTTTGTCATGATCTTTTCGGTGGTATTATCTTGGAGTTAACTAATCGAGATCACACTAACTGAAGCAAGAATTGTGCCTCTGGACTTAGCAGTTTCAGTCAGTTTCTTCTTCTGCCAGTTGATCAATCAGTTACGAGAGTTACCACGAGAGGATGAGACACGGAACGTACGCGAACACGAGATACTACGGACCATTTGATCGATCTGCCTGCCGATCGAAATGAATGTATACTGCAACCATGGAATAGTTGTTGTGTATGCAGGCAGATCAGAGGATCGGCCGGAGCGAGTTCAGGGGGGGTGCCGTACGTACCGTGGCTGCGGAGGAAGACTCTGGTGACGAAGGGCGGCTCCTTGGGCCGCTCCGGCATGTGGAAGTCGCTGATGTTGAGCCGCCACGACGCCGCCGGCCCCGCCATTCCTTCCCCCGCCTTCAGCCCCTCCTTCTCCTTGTGGTCGTCGCCCATGCCGCCCCGTCGCGTCGTCAGCCGGCCGTCGTCCGTCCGTCGCCCCGCCGCGAGCCTAGCTAACCGGCCGGCCAACACGGACACAGGATCCGATCGATCAAGGAGGCGCAAGGAAACGGACTAAAGCAGAGCGTCCGCGCGCGCAGCCACAGGAACAGGACGACAGACGGCAGGAGAAGAGGGTCGGTGAACTGTGTGGTGGTGTGATGGTGGTGGTGGTGGTTTATAAATATATATATATATATATACATATATAGATGAGCAGTTATGTGGTGGTGGTGGCCAGTGGCTACGCACACTCCCACAAACACACAGATATCAGACGACTAGATCAGCGAGCATGCCATGCGCAACGACGCGGCGTCAGGGACGGCGAGGTGCGCGCCGCGCGCCTACATATACGTCGTCCCGTCCGTTGCTGCTGCTGCTGCTTTTCCACCACGCGACCCTTGTGCTAGCTTTGGAGCGGATCAGAGGCAGGCAGGCAGGCAGGGTGAAGTGGCGCGGTTGGGGGGGTCGTGACGGCTTGATGGATTTGGTGCGTCGCTTTGTTGTACGCTAGCGCACGTCCAGTCGCCTTTTGTTGAGTCGCGACAGGGGCTCCGGCCGGTCACCACCACCGTACCGCCTCGATCAGCCGGTCAGGTCACAGACTCCGGCCTAAAGCTAGCAGCCCTCGATTTAATTTGTTGCATGTCAATCTGCGGACACTGAGACACGACACTGCGGTAGAGCGGCGCGGTACACGCACGTTGGAGTGGACGCGCCAAAATATAATGGGAGCTGATGCGGAGGGAGCAAATAGCCACGTACGTCAGTCCGTCCTAGTGCTGCTGACTGCTGCGTTGTCTGGCACCCATTTCCACCTCGGCGGTATCTAATTATTATTTAATTATAAATTAATTAAGTTTCAAAATTATTATTTTACAAATTATAAATAAACTGTATAATTAATTTTTATTTTTATCAACATTTAATGTTTTATACATATATCTAAAGATTTGATGTAACGAAGAATGTTAAAAAAACTTTTAGAAATTAAACCTTGATTGGACAGACTGACTGACTAACCCGCGAACGATCGTGTGTTCCGGCATGGGGACACCCGGGGGCACTAGTGCACTACCGCACTATAGTACGGTCTGCCATCCACCGTACGGTCTACGGAACGGATCGAAGCTACACGACCTTGTACTTCTATACGCGGGTCGTGGACGTACTATGCATGCATGCATAGATGTTGGCTACGCGCTGCCGGCCGGCCTCTCACTCAGGGGCTCATACGTGTCCACATACTACTAGGTATAATCTTTTCCGAGACGGGTATTTTGGATTAATTGAGACGGTCAAGGAAAAAGTCTCGAATGAAAGGTCATTATAAATAAGGTGTTTTCGGAGGCGTTTTACTGCCCGCCATAGTTAATCAAACAGAAAAACAAAAAAAAAACCATATACAGGCTTGCCGAGCCCATCCACAGGTCCGTCAAGACCATCCACGATTCATCACTGCCTGCAACTAGTCATCGGATCCACCGCGAATGACGCCACTGGAGCGCCCTTCATCTCCTCCCCACCGGACGCCATTAGCGCCCCTCCTCTCCTCCCCACTGGATGCGTCGCCGGAGGGGTCCTAACCACTGGATCTCGGCTGAACACGCCGCCAGGGCGCTCGAGGGCCATGGGGAGGTCGTCGAGCTCAAGCTCGCTAGGCTGCCACGCCGCCAAGCCACCAGGTCATCACGCCGTGTCGCGTCGCAGCCGGGCCGCTGCGTCACCAGGCCACCACCTCCATTAGGAAAAATATTGATGAAGTTTTAGATAATAATTAAGTGATGGAGGAACAAGTGTCGTTCTAAGAGATTTAGGTGGCGCCTTGCCGCCTTCATAGCAGGCATATATACTTACAGAGAGCATGTTGTAGATGCACCTATGGCAGAAGTAATGTCACTAAAGGTAGAACTGCTTTTAGCTCAACAGATGTGATGCAATGGTTTTATTATACACTCAGATAGTATGGAGTTTGTGGACACAATGAAAAGTGGTGTCACATCTACAGCAGGGGCGCCAAATTTTTATGAATGTTTCCAGCTTTGGCAGAGTTTTGAATCAATATCTTTGGAGCACTGTGATCGGGAAGCCAATAAAGTTGCCCATGAGTTAGCTAAAGTAGCTTTGCCGGCAAAAAATATATATATTTGGATTGATGAAGCCCCAAGACTTTATTCTTGAAAACCTTATAAACGATGTAATCTTATTTGATAATCAATAAAATACGCCAAATGGCTTTAAAAAAAAAGAGAGAGAGCGATAGGCAGGCTCATAGTCTATTTTTCAATCAACGACGACAGAAACGGAGGAAACACTCCACTCGAGGGCGTGTTTGTTTTCGCTCGTAAGCGCGTTCGCGTTCGCGACCGAGGAGCGGAAAACGTGAGGTCGTAGCCCATCAACTTTGGTGTGGTCATAGCCCATCATAACCTGTTGGGCTATCGTGCCTCGGTGCATCAGCTTCTCGGTTGCATCGATACTGCCAAAGCTAGCTGCAGGCCCGTTTTAGGGGTGCGGTGTGCCCATAGCTCATCGCCTGTTGGGCTGTCAGTTCGGCGAAAGGCGCGATGGGTGCATCGATGATGATTAATTTATGGGCCGCGGGCGTGTGTCACGCTCCGCTAGACAGGAGGAAAAGCCACCTACTAGTCTCCTGATTTCATGGGCTGGGCCGGGTCAGAACACGGCTACGGCAATTCTACACCAGTTGGATCACAAACCGTTCCTACCACCTCCTTTTTGCATTACTACTAAGGCCTTGTTTAGTTCGCAAAAATTTTCAAGATTCCCCGTCACATCGAATCTTGCAGCACATGCATGGAGCATTAAATATACATGAAAACAAAAATTATTTGCACAGTTCATCTGTAAACCGCGAGATGAATCTTTTGAGCCTAGTTACTCTATAATTGAACAATGTTTGTCAAATAAAAATAAAAGTACTACAGTGCCGTTTTTCACAAGTTTTTACGAACTGAACAAGGCCTAACATTCGTGGGCCTAAACCTCACCGAGGCAGATGATGCTTTGTCTCGGGGAGGAGCCCGGATGGGGAGGGGCCTGGGGGACATCGAAAGAGATTGGCAACGACGACCCGGACAGCGACGCGGATGGGTCCAAGTCCAAATTAAAGCTGCATTTTATTATTATTATTTCCCATTGTTGTGTGCGAGCCATAAAAGTTTTTTTTTGTCTCAAATCTCCGTCTCTGTCAACACCGCCCTCCCCTCCTGTTTCCTGCGTGGAAGCCAGAAAGTGAGACAAGAATCCAAGAAACGAGACGAGAACTCGAGGAGGAGCTGTCCGCTCTGCTGTCCATGTCGTCGTCGTCGATCGTCTCCCACAAGGTCGCATTAGAAAAATATCCGGCGCCCGACGAGGCGGCGACCCAACAGCCACCCCACGTCCCGCTTCAGGCATCACGTCGTCTCGGCTCCGCTTGGCACCACGCACACGGGGCGCAGCAGCTGTGCTTGTGCATACGGCCACCCGGCTGGCGTCACGCGGCGACGTGTGTCTGCTGGCGTCGGCCACGACACTTCATACCACTATAGCGACCGCCGGTACCGGCGCCGGGCCACCGAGCCATGTGCTTGCGTGCCCGACGACGACTTTGCCGCGGCTACTACTGTCAAGTCTAGGCCTTGTTTACTTCCATCTAAAAATTTAAAATTTTTCATCACATCAAATCTTTAGACGCATACATAAAGTACTAAATATAAAAAAAATAAAACTAATTGCACAGTTTAGTCGAAATTTACGAGACGAATCTTTTGAGCCTAGTTAGTCTATGATTAGACAATAATTAGCACAAACAAACGAAGTGCTACAATGTCACGAATTTTTTTACATCGAAAACTAAACACGGCTCTATTTATTATGAGAAAAAAAAATACTACTAAAATATAATTTATAAGATAAACGACCAAGATCGATATCTGCAGCTTTCTCAGCTAGCAGTAGCTAGCACATGGTGCCGTGCGGCGGTGCGAGCCGCGCAACGCGTGCACGCCAGGCACAGGCAGCGACGGCCGAGGCCGACCGGACGACGGGCTCCATCTCCGCCATTGACAAATGCAGCTAGCTGCCTGCGGCGTGCGACTGTGCGGTCCACACACCAAAGAGTAGCGCAAATTAAGGCCTTGTTTAGTTCCAATTTTTTTTGCAAAATCGACACTGTAGCACTTTCGTTTGTATTTGACAAATATTGTTTAATCATAGACTAATTAGACTCAAAAGATTCGTCTCGTCAATTTCGACCAAACTGTGTAATTAGTTTTTATTTTCGTCTATATTTAATACTTCATACATGCGTCTAAAGATTCGATGTGACGGGGAATCTGAAAAATTCCCCGGCCCGTCGTCTAATTCATCGTCTAAACAAATATTTTTTAGAAACTAAACAAGGCCTAAAGCTTTGCTTCCTGCGCGTTTAAAGATACGCCATGTGCATAAAACCTATTTCTTCAAAAAAAATGTGCATAAAACCTAGCAGCTCTACTCGCGCTAGCTACCTCCCCGGCCCGTCGTCTAATTCATCGTCGGTCTCCTGGTCTAAAATAAGCCTAGTAGCGTCGTCTTAGTATTAAAATGCATGGAACCTGGCTGTGAATCTAGACACAATCTGTGATGCTCGTAGACTAATCGAGAAGGTCGGAAATCTAAACTTAGGCTACCCAAAAGATTAAAAACTTTTTCAAAATTTTCCGTCACATCGAATTTTACGGCACATGCATAGAGCATTAAATATAGATACACTGCTACAGAAAGCGGCTTTACTCCCGGTCGGGAAGGGGCTTTAACCCCGGATTCCGAGCCGGGACTACGCTTCCGCAACTAAAGGCCCCCTTTTACTCCTGGCGCAATTTGTCTGTATATCGCTAGACGAATCCTTTAAGCCTAGTTACTTTATCATTGAACAATGTTTATCAAATAAAAATAAAAATACTACAATGTTAAAATCTAAAAAAATTTTGATCTAAACAATGCCAGGCCCTATTTAGTTTCCCACCCAAAATTTTTTCATCCATCCCATCGAATCTTTGGACACATGCATGAAACATTAAATGTACATAAAAAATAAACTAATTACACAGTTTGGTTAAAAATCGCGAGACGAATCTTTTAAGCCTAGTTATTCTATGATTAGTCTTAAGTGCTACAGTAACTCACATGTGCTAATGCCAGATTAATTATACTTAATAGATTTGTCTTGCAGTTTCCTGACGAGCTATGTAATTAGTTTTTTTATTAGTTTCTAAAACCCCTCACGACATCCTTCCGACACATCCGATGTGACATCAAGAAAATTTTCATCTCCAATCTAAACAGAGCCTTAGTTTGCCTCGAATCTTAACGAAGTTCACTCGAGCAAGCAACTGATACGTACTATGTGTTTTAGTTTGACGAGACTCCACGCTTCGTCAAAGAACTAATTGGGGCGCGAGGATGTGTCATGTAATTGCTTGACTTGACTGCAACCAAGGTATGAAGTAAGCGTGCT
The DNA here is from genome assembly GCF_000003195.3 of Sorghum bicolor. Classification (NCBI taxonomy): domain Eukaryota; kingdom Viridiplantae; phylum Streptophyta; class Magnoliopsida; order Poales; family Poaceae; genus Sorghum; species Sorghum bicolor. The sequence continues at coordinate 7,457,707 of NC_012872.2, read as the reverse complement.
TTAAAAAATTAGGCAAAAGAGTACTTCATCCCTTTGGAATTAGTAAGGCCTTGTTTAGTTCTATCCAAAAATGAATTTTTTTTAAAAAAAATTCTGTCACGTCAAGTCCATATGCATGGAACATTAAATATAAATAAAAAATAACTAATTCACAATTTGCTTTCATAGGTTTTCTTTCAGTATAACAATAACTAGGATTTTATATTATAATAAAATCATGTGTTGCTAAAAAAGCTTTGGTCATAGGGTTTTTTATAACAAAATGTACACGCATACTACTTTTGTAAATCCTTCCACTTTTGTATCACGTGATTTTAATGGTTGGATCTGAAATTATACTTAAATGAATGTACGGCTGCATATATAATGCTTTTGTATGAAAACAACTCGTTAGTTGCGGCCGCCTGCAATGAAATCAAATCAAAGATGCTCGGTTCTTTCTTTGGCTCTTGCCAACAACTTTATAACCGGCCGAAAATAGAGCAGTGACGATTCACAAAATTAAGCCTTCTTTTTAGAGTGTGATGGTTCCTTTTTTTTTGGCTAGAGAAAAAGGTGTTGGAATACATTTTTTTTTCCTTCCATGACGCTGTCCGATGGTTAGGAATAAAAGTTGAGCTTGTGTAGGCTGATAGACTCGCCTATCGGTAGCAAGTAGCAATAGCAACTTGCTGTTTGTGAAGGGAAATGGAATGGCGGCAGCGGCGCACTCAACGTGTGCCTAGAAAGTCAAGAGCTCATAGCCCCGTACACATGAGTTAAGAGGGCACCTGGTTATAATTCATGATGAAGAAAAATGGGGGAAAAAATGTGATCATTTCTTTTCAGAAATACCGGGTAGTGTACAAGTCTTCCCTGGTGTACTACTACCTTAATTAAATCCAGCCTTGTTTGACCCAACTACATACTACAATTAGCTAGACGTACTCTTCTTTCTCCAGACGAAATACTGGTATCTAACCTTCCAAATCCTTTTAAAAAGGACTGCAGTTTGTTCATCACAGCAGAGAAAATGAAGCAAACCTACGAACAAACAATCCTTCAAGTCCAAAATCTGAATTATCATACTGCAGCAACGCCCGGACACCTTTCAGTGGAACTTAACAGCTGACAGAGAGTACTCGGCTGCATCCGCTTATGGGGCGATGTTCTTCGGATCCACACCAATTCTTGGCGCCAAGATAATCTGGAAGACGGCCGCGCCACCGAAGGTCCGGTTCTTCTTCTGGTTGGCCATCCACGGGCGATGCTGGACAGCGGATCGGCGGTTCCGGCATGGCCTTCAACAGTCCAACACTTGTATTATTTGTGACCAGGCGCCGGAGACGTTGGATCACCTGCTGCGCGGTTGTTGTTTCGCTAGGCAAGCCTGACACATCTGGGTTACTAGGCTGCATCTGTGCGTTCGCGCGCCAGCGGAAGAGGGACCTGCGTTCGAGTGGTGGTTGTCGTCCAGGAAACTGATCCCAAAGGCTCTGCGACAAGGTTTCGACTCTTTCTTCATGCTGTTGGGGTGGCTACTCTGGAAAGAACGAAATGCGAGAACGTTCGATGGCGTGGCGATGAACGTTGTTCAGCTAACTGACGCGGCCGAAGCGGAGGCCTCCCAGTGGTGTCTAGCGGGCAACAGCAGACTTCGATTGTTCTTAGCGAGTTCTTAGTGTGTTTCTCTAGTTTGCTGCTAGACTTGTTCTAGTGAGCGTGCTTGTTGTTTTCTCTGTTTGGGGTTCCTTTGGTAACCTTGTTGTTACCAGTTCGTTGGACTTTCTTTCTACTTAATGAAATACACGTCGTCTGGCGTGCTTTCAAAAAATAAAACTAATAAAGCCCCCACGCCATCGTTAACAGTCATAGGTTATTACCGGAAAAAAAAACAATCGTAGGTTAATGATACATACTGTAAAAGTAAAACGCAAACGAATAATCGAACACGTCGTTCGGACGGTACATTAACTGCTGCGATTAAAAGGTAATCGTTCCTACAAATGAAGCGATTAACCAGTCTCACCTGTCCACACGGAGCAGCAAAGGGTGAGCCACTAGTTACGATTTACATGATGCGGGCTTCTCGCGTATCGTATCAGTGATGATTCAGTGACAGGAAAGGCGCGCACTGCGCCGCCCCGCCCGGGGGACGATGGCGACCGCCGACCACCGTCGGGTGGTCTCGGCTGACATCACCTCGCTCTTTTCACCGGGCCGGCCACCACCACCCAACAGCGAATTGAAGCTGACGCACGTGATGGCGCGCGCACCCCAGCGGCCCTCCTTGGCGCGGTGCAGAGCAGGCGATGAAGCGGCGTTCGCTACGCCGGGACGCGCGGGGTGGCCGGCGCCGACGGTGCCTCCGGCTCCGGCTCCGCGTTCAGGTCGAGGCCGGCACGCGGCGACGGGGCAGCAGCAGCAGCGGCGGCGGGGACGGGGACGAGGACGGGCTCGTCGGGCCGCGGCGCCTGCGCGGGCACGGGAGGGGCCGGCGGGGCGGCGAAGTCCTCCCAGGAGAAGCTGGGCCGCCACGCCGGCGCGCGCGGGGCAGCAGGCCGGGCGCCGGCGCCGCACAGCCGGCGGGAGGCGTCGCGTATGCGTCGGAGGATGGCGTAGAACTCCTCGACCTCGGCGTCGGAGGCCTCGTCGACGGCGACGGGGGCGGCGGCGGCCGCTGCGGCATCGCCGGTGATGTCGGTGTCGGGGCGCTTGCGCTTGGCGGTGGCCGTGGTCGCGTCCATCGTCTCCCGGCGTGATGAGCAGAGTGCGCGGGGAGGAGCGAGCATAGGAATGGTTTGGTGGCTCACGAGCGCTTTGGAAGAAAAGAAAAAGGGCTGCCGGTTTATTATAAGCAAGCCAAGTGAAGCCAAGTGAAAGGAGGCGAATATTTTTCCTTTGAAACTTCTCCTGTGAGGGGTGGTCTTCTTTTTCTAAGCTGGGGCCAATTGTTTATGCATATACTGTTAGACTAACTATTGGTCTCATAAGTTTCAAAAAAAAACTATTGGTCTCATAAATATACATTTCTGTATATATATTTTTTTTAAAAAAAACAATTGCTTATATCTCTTCATTTTGTAGTTGTGAGAAAATATTAGTTAAATTACTAACAGTGCAAATCGAAATTGAAAGTATCATTAAGAGACCACGACATTATTTCTACTATCACTAAACAACAACTTTGATCCTCCACCTCTAGCATCTTAAAGAATCTCGTGAGGTTAGTAGTAAACTCAACTCATGGCACCACTGAGATCACATGATTTCAAGCATCTAACTAAGGGTGCAGTGGCGAAGAGCAAAGCACACGCTAACACTGTGTGAGGGGCAAAATTTCGTTAACGCCCTTTGCTGGTTGTATGGTAGCTAAGGCCATGGTTTTAATGACATGTTTCTAGTTGTCATCTTGTACCATTTTTAATAATATTAAGTAAAACGACAAAGTTCAGTGATTTCGTGTAGTGTGGAAAACTTGGTGGCAAGGTGCTTCCCCATCAAAGCTGACATCGTCCACAAGGTACACGTCATTGTTTGTCCTCGGGCGTATCTCATTGAAAGAAAGAAGCTTTAATATACACCGTGTAAAGACACTAGACTGAGCAAAATGAAAGAAAGGAATTTAATCATGTGGTCTACTAGGTACACCAACACTTGGTTGTAGTGTACCACATAAAGCATTATTGGTCCTATAACCATGTGTTTGCAACCACATATATTGCTGTACAATGATGGCCAGCTTCATAATTATCCATTTGAATGCACCACAACTTGTCGTAGATCTAAAACTCAACAAACGAACTTCTAATTTTTAAATATAACATCTACATATCCTTTTCTAAGCCAGGGACAATTACTTATGCATATACTGTTAGACTAACTATTGGTCTGATAAACATACATTTGCATGTATAGTTTTTTTTAAAGCAATTGCCTATATCTCTTCATCTTCTAGTTGTGAGAAAATGTTAGTTAAATTATAAACAATGTAATAAAAAATAATAGTATCTTTAGAGATCATGACATTATTTCTAGTATCACTATGCAACAATTTTGCTCCTCCGTATCTTCCACCTTAAGAACCTTGTGACGTTAGTAGTAGACCTAGCACTTGAATGGAGCCCAAACAAAGCTCAAGGCACCGCTTAGATCACATGATTTCAAGCATCTAACTAAGGGTGCTATGACGAACAACAAAGTACACGCCAGCACTGCGTGAGGGGCAATAGTGGTTGAGGTGTGCCAAATTTTGTTAATGTCGTTCGCGAACCGTGGTTGTATGGTAGCTGAGGCCATGTCTTTAATGACATGTTTCTAATTGTCATCTTGTGCCATTTTCAATAATATTAAGTAAAGCGACAAAGTTCGGTGTTCGTGTAGTGTGCAAAACTTGGTGGCAAAGGCGTTTTCCCATCAAAGCTGGCATTGTCCATAAGCTACACGTCATTGTTTGTTCTTGAGCGTATCTCACTGAAAGAAAGAAGCTTTAATATACACCAAGTAAAGACATCAGGCTGAGAAAAACAGAAGAAAGAGAATTAATCATCGGATCTACCAGGTACAATGGCACTTGATTGTAGTGTAGTACCATATAAAGCATTGTGTAAAAGTTTATCCTAGCCAGGTGATGGCTTCGAGGCATACACACATTTGTCAACCTATTTTGTTTTCCTAATGTGCAAATTAAAGCGGTAAAGTTTAGGCCATATTGTTCCACTCAGCATCGGCGATTGCCTCCACATATACACATCGATATTTGTACTTGATTATATGTCATTGATGGAAGCGTACATCGATATTTGTACTTGATTATATGTCATTGATGGAAGCGTGGTTTAAAAGTTGAATTGCATGGCAGACTCAAAGTTAACCGAAAGTTGTAACAAGGCGATAAGTGCTCAATAGTTCAATGTCACATAGAAAGTAGTACTATTTGATGAAAGTAAAGTAAGCAGAATCAAAGTATCTCATGGACACACCGTTGAGTTATTTCCATTGTCATTATATGACAATTTTGATCCTCCATCTCTTGCATCTCACAAATTTATGACATTGGTTGGGGTGTAAGTTGCGTCACACTCTAGCGAAGCCCTTGACTAACCATTGAAGAAGTTGTAGTGTGCATCTTGGGGGGAGGGGTCTATATATGAATGTCTACGTACATTATTCGGACAATGCTTGACTTTTGTGAGCGTCAATTTGAGCAATGGTTGTGTTGTCGCTCTAGGGCGATCCTAGCCAACCGGGTCTATGCTAGAAGCCCGGGACCTGGTAGGAAGATATGTTAAGCTCTAGTCCTGGATCCACCAGAAAAGGTTGGAGAAGACAACGTCTTTATTGACAGCAAGATGTCTATAGGGACTTCGTGAATCTTATGATCTGCCGGCTCAATTCTTTAGAGTTGCGTATGTGTGCTTATAGAGGCAAGTATGTGTGTGTTACGAGTGTTTCCTTTATACTGCCTAATTCTAAAAAAAAAAAAGGTGCTGCTGCAGCCCGTGTCATTCACCGTGTTACGTACTAGAAAATGGGACCATCTAGCCGCCGCATTTGTGCGCGACACTCACGCGGGGGCAGAACTCGTTGGCACTTGGCAGTCACCAATAGATGGAAGCGGGCTTTGATTCCAACAAACAGAGGGCCACCTCTTTATATCACGCGCTTCCGTGCTATGCTATGGCCAGCCAAGAACAAAAAAAAAAAAACCCCTCGTACAGTTCCTGTGCTTGCACCTTGCAGGTTGCCCCCTCGCGCGTCTGAACCGAACGGACGAGCCGTCCCGCTCCCGCCTGTCCGTGCCCTTGCAGCATGCGCGCGCCCGGGCTGCCCGTCGGTGACGTCACGCAGCGGCGCTCCCGCACGCCCGTCGTGCGTCACGACGGGGCGACATCGGCACGTCTCGTCTTCCTCTGCGACAACGACGGCGAGCGGTGCTGCTTCCTTATTTTCCGATTAGTCAAGAAAAGTAGCTTTCGGCGTCGGCAACTGTGTGTTGCTACAGCCCGCGAACGTCCTTGTTGTAAAGTTGAAGAACAAGGCAGTGGTTACAGTACACTATAGTACAAGCGGATAGTAGTTTAATTACTTGTTGGAAGATTAACGGAAACTCTACCTAGCTAGAGTATGTACTACTCTGTTTCCATTTGTCCTTTCATTATCTCATCTCTCGTCACCGAGATGGTGATGCTATTTGTCCTTTCATTATCGCTACCTCTATCTTCAGTCTTCAGTGTGAAATTACTGTGTTATGAGAGAAAAACATTGAACGAACAGGCTCTAGTGGAGGAGATAAAGTAGTGGACGTGGAGGGCCACAAGCTAAGGCCTTGTTTAGTTCCAAAAAAATTTTAGTTTTGGATACTGTAGGACTTTTGTTTTTATTTAGTAATTATTGTCCAATCATGGACTAATTAGATTCAAAAAATTCATCTCATGATTTACAGGTAAACTGTGCAATTAGTTTTTGGTTTTATATATATTTAGTGCTTTATGTATGTGCTGCAAGATTCGATGTGACAGAAAATCTTGAAATTTATTTGGTTTTTGTTGTGAACTAAACAAGGCCTAACTTCAGTGATGGACTGCAGATTAGTGATTCGTCTCATTGGGACTTTTTCATGCGAGACTCCGAATCTGCGGGTACATCTTAGTCATCTTAGGCCTTGTTTAGTTACTAGAAAATTTTGCAAAAATTTTTTATATTTCTTATTACATCGAATCTTTAGACGCATGTATGAAATATTAAATATAGACGAAAATAAAAACTAATTGCACAGTTTGGTCGGATTTGACGAGACGAATCTTTTGAGCCTAGTTAGTGCATAATTGGATAATATTTATCAAATACAAACAAAAATACTACAGTGTCAATTTTCTAAAAAAATTTTGAACCAAACAAGGCCTTATTATTTGCTGTTTATTATTCCCGCCTTTGCCTTTGAAGATTTATCGATTCCTTGGTAGGACGTTCGGTACCCCAGCCAAGAGAATGCAACTTTGTGGACAAATTGGAATGAAAAGTATAGTAGAGTAAAGCTGGCACGCGCATGGTCGGGAATCACTCAATGCAAATTTCCAAAGGCATCGCCATTCCATTCGCCAATGGTGCGAAAGGCTAGCAAAATGCCCTCAGGGTTTCCACTTTATTTCCACATAATTTCTATGGTACGAGTACTCTAGTGCCTTGCAATTCCATAGTAGAGCACCCTGCTTTTCTAAAGGTGCTAGGTTAGGTTGCTAATCCTACATTAGATACAGTAAAGCTGTTTGATTCTTATGTAGATCCTCTCTGTGCCATACCATATACGATAGAGAGTATTAGTATGTGACTCCATCGACAGAGTATATATAGAAGGATCAATAATTATTGTTCAGAGGATTAAAACTGATGAATTTTCATTTTATAATATGATGGCCCTATATATGGAGCATCGACTTAATTCACAACCACACACACTGAAAAGTCATAGAGATAAGAATTCTCTATAATATATCTTTATCCGCTTGAGTTTATCAGCCATTATTTTTAAGTTATAAAATAGTTTTTTTTCTTAAAACAGATGGCATGGACAACACGATTAGCCGCAGGTCGACTCCCCCAAATCCACACGATTTTTGAGCGAAGAAAATCCGCAAGCACAATGATGGCCTCTGGTCATGGTCTCTCCGGCGACACGGAAACCAGGGCGGGAGCGGGCCCCGTCCGGTGACATCATGCCGCTGGCGTCACATGCAGCTGGTAGCACGGGCATCACCAGCCCCCAGCCACGGTGACCTGGCGCGCTCTCTCGCCCTCCACCCCGTGACCTTGACCAGGGAAGAGAACACGGTAGGTCAAGGTCTCCCTAAACAACTGCCACCGCCGGGACGCGGGTCCCACTCGACACCCACCCAGCACCAGCAATCCAGGCCCCACTGGCCCAGCAAGTCAGACACGCGCGTGGCATGATGAGTCAGCGGTGTACGGGATGGGCATCTATCTCTACGAGAGGACAAATCATGGAGCCGATCGAGCGCGTCATGCGATCGGGGCCTCATGGCCGCCGTATATTCGTGGGGTGGTGGTAGTACGATCGATCAGGCGTCGCCGCACAAAGTGCTTCAAATTTTACTACTAGTCAAGCCAACTAGTCAGTGAGGCCTTGTTTACTTGTAAAAAATTTTTAGATTTGGTACTGTAGTATTTTCGTTTGTTTGTGGAAAATATTATCAAATCATAAACTAATTAAGATCAAAAGATTCGTCTCGCGATTTACAGACAAACTGTTCAATTATTTTTTATTTTCATTTATATTTAGAGCTTCATGCATATACCGCAAGGTTCGATGTGACGAAAAATTTTGATTTTTTTTTTGTTTTTAAGTGAACTAAACAAGGCTTGAGAGTGAGCGAGTGAGTAGAGTTCGCCTGAGAGTGAGCGAGTGAGTGGAGTTCGCCATGGCCGAGCACGACGAACAAACGCCCGGGACTATGCGGCCAAAGCCTTTTGCATTCGCAGCATTGCATCCACGAGACGATGGGACAGTGAGGCGATGCCGGCCGGGGCCGCCGAGGATTTGCTCGATGGTATTGGCGATGATGTTTCGTCCATGACGCGACCGTGAAGCGGATAGACCGCACTCGTTCGGATCCTACAATGAAATGGAATTCGAATTTGGGAACAACCAAAAGCTGGGCTCGTAGATTTGCTGCCCGTAACTATATCTCTCTATTTATTTATTTATTTATTTATTGTTTGTTTATTTATTTATTTATGAGCATGCCTCAGTTAGTCAGTTGCCCCGTCGATCTTTTGGTACTATTCTCTTATACTGAGAGTCTGAGACGGTGAATGGAGGGTTTTTTTTTTATACCAGCAGAGTGAGTGAGTGACGATGAAATAAGTCACACAAAAACAAACGAGTGACGTTGAAATACACGATTGCGACATCTACTCTCTTCAAGTCATGACGCGGTACATTTGCATATTATAATATAATAAAGAGTTAAACTTGGCCTAGCTGCACAGATGAGTCGAGACAAGACGGGCAGGTGCAAAGGTCGTTTCCTCTCTCTTACCCGACCTAATCCGGCTTCAACGTTAACGAGGTGTCTGTCTGAAGGTAAAGCGTTTCATCATCATCATTGGATTGCTCACTTATCTTGAAGGCAACTGCTGAATGCAAATACACATGTTGCATCACCAATTGTACCAGTTGCACAAGTGGGTGCATGCACATCTGCGGTCAGACTTGACTGCCCACTTTTTCTTTTTCTTTTTTGGCGGTGGGGCGTTGTGTAAGGACATTTTTTTCAAACTAGAAACTAAGATAATTTCTATGATTAAAGTCCCAACTAAGTAAAATAGCAAGTGTACGACCCTGAAATTAAATACGATATAAGAGAAAATCCTTTTTATATATAAAAATATTTACATTGAGGTCTTGTTTAGTTCGTAAAAAAATTTGCTTCAGGTACCGTAGCACTTTCGTTTTTATTTGATAAACATTGTCCAATCATAGAATAACTAGATTCAAAAGATTCATCTCGCGATTTACAGGCAAACTGTGTAATTAATTTTTATTTTCATAATTTTATTTTCATCTATATTTAATGCTCTATGCATATACCGCAAGATTTGATGTGACGGAGAATCTTGAAAAAAAATGATATTTTGGATGAATTGAACAAGGCTTGAAACCAAGATGTAAAATGATTTGATAGGTAGATAATACGATAGAGGACATATTTAAAGAGAAACTCATCTGTTCAAAGTATGATTTTGACACGTACTATCTAAATGACTTGAAATATATGCGCCGTCCCCGCCGAGGATTTGCTCGATGATCGTCGTGGTCGTAGCGATGTTTCTTCGTCCATGACGTGGGCCGTGAGGCGGATAGACCGCACTAGTTCGTTCCGAGCTACAAGATCTGCTCTCCTAGATTTGCTGACCGCAATTACATTTATATAATATATTATCTCTATGTACTCTTTATTTTTACTGAGAAAGTGACGTGAGCTGAATGGCACCTTTTTTTTTGAGTTTACCTGCAGAGTGATGGTGGAATATATACAACTGTCAATACCTAGCTACTCTTTTCAGTCGTGACGCGGCCGTGAGGCCGATAGAGACATTTTATTACGGAGTAGGAGTACCCAAACCCCCAAACTATAAATTAGATATTCTACCCTCCTGAATTTTATAAAACTGACTAAATAACACACCCTAAGCGTTTTTTTATGGTGGTTTTTTCTACAGCGAAGTGGTTTTATCTTTACCTTTTTTATTTATTTTGAATAATAATAATAACAATAAAAGAAAAAAACATAAAATAAAAAAAAACTATTTTTGTTAGAATCCACGTGGGTAGATTTACATAATGAATATAAAATATGATATGCTTTAGTACAAAGTTTTTACTGTAGTTTTAGATTTATGGTTTTTTGTAATTAATTAAAATGATTCATAACGATAGCTTCTAAGGTCTAATTATGGTGAAATTTTTATAGTGGGCTAATTATTATGTGCTTGAACTATATTAAAAATTTCATACTCATTCGATGAAGTATAACTTAGTGATAAATAAAGCATAAATTTAAACAACATAAACCAAAATAAATCTATAACTAAGTTATACATGATCCAATGAGTATGAAATTTTTACTGCAGTTAAGCATACAATAATTAACGTACCATAAAAATTTCATCATAATTGGACAATAAAAGTTGTAGTTATGAATTATTGCAATTAATTACAGATAATCATAGATCTAAATTTATAGAAAAATTTTATACTAAAGTATACTACATTATATATTCATTGTGTATAAATTGGATTTTTTTTATTTTATGACTTTCCTATGATTTGTTATAATTTTTAAATTTTTTAGTAAAAAATAAAAGAAAAAGAAAAAAACAAAATCGATTCACTATAGCTAAACCATCGTGTAAAACCTCTTAGGGTGTTATTCGATGGGTTTTGTAAATTTTAGGGGTAAAATATCCAATTTATAATTTGTGGGATGAAGTAGTGTATCCTATATAGTTGACGGGTTTATATGGACTTTTTCTACTTTACGATGAGTCTAGAGGAGACAAGCGGTTCGAAAGTTTGTTTCCTTATATAACATTTATTACTTACGAGGTGTAAGTTTGTCTAGTCTAGAGAAGTTCGTTTGAGTGCCAGTTATTTAACAATGTTTTTTTTTCCTCTTATAGCAAATCAATAAATAAATACTTTTAGGTATGACTTTTAGACAAGTAAACATCCTTGTAGTTTGAAGGCAACAGGGTGAAATGTTAGAATACGTACTCCTTTTGCATGACCAAATGTGGCAGTGGCACAAGTGTCCTAGTGGGTATAGCCAGCCATGCCATTTGCCACGGCACGGCACATCTGTGGCGGGACTTGACTGCCCGCTGTCTGCGTCGAGTGGTGTGTGAGCGAGTTGCATTATCTTGCCGTTGTTAAAACGTATGGTCATCGTCGAAGGATGCATATACGAGTTTAAAAAAGAGAGAAAATCTCACTTATCAAGTATTTAATATAATGCTTATAACATCTAATTAGTATCACTAGATTAACTATACTTTTCATGTATATATTTTTAAAATTAAAGCTATTTGAAAATAAAATGTTGATATTATTTGTTTGTTTACTACGTATTACTCCTCCGTATATATACCACAACAGCTGGAAAAGTTGCTTAGCCTGGTAACCTGCCGACGGCCCGCCTCGTACATAGTAGGCTGGAACGGCTACCATCGGCCCGGCAGCTGGGCTGCACTGCACCCTTGATGGGCGTCGCCGTTCAGCCGCGCCCTCGGCCTGCTGGACGGTGCTGGAGCCGACATCTGAACTTCTGGGCTAACACAACTCGGCGGCCGGCTTGGACCCTCTCCACTGCTTCTGAGTTTTTTTATTTTTTGATCGCCAGTCGCTACAGCTTCTGAGATTTCAGCACGGGCACATGGCAATTGGCAATGGCAATGCCGCAACAGCCGCAATGGCATGAACGAAACGGAACGGAAGACGACACAGGATGGAATTCGTTTTGCTTTTGTCCGGACCAGCGAGGCATGCATGCATGCATCATTTGCATCCGATTATGCTTGTTGCGAGGAAATCCAATCCCTCATAAATCACAATTTGGCTCGTGCTGTCGTGCATGGGTACAGTACAGACGCCCAACAGGTAGCGGTACACGATAAACACGGAAGCTAAAGCTGCCCTGTGCGTGTAGTAACGCTCATGGCCACGACTCCGTCAGATTCTGCACCGGATCCGAGGGCGGCACGTACGGCATCTACAGCCTACTCCAGGATAATGGTCCCCGTTCCTCGGTTTGCGCGTCCGGTTGCAGAAAAAGGGCGGTCCCGTCGTCGCTCTCTATCCTCCATGCGCGGCCGCGGCTATGGTGGATGGCCGCACGCGCTGTCAGTGAGTGTCCCCAGCACAGCACAGCACAGCACGGCCGGTATCCCATATGGGCAGAGGGCAGGGCAGGGCAGGCAGCGCCGGCGGGGCCCCCCTTCAACAGAGGTTAACCATGTGAAGGGAAGGGAAATCACAGCCGCTGCCGTGTGCCCGTGTCTGACGGGAAGGAGGGAGCCACGCGGTGACGCACGTACTACCAGTACCACCGTCCAAAATGGATCTACGCATACGGTGTACGTAGCCGTGTAGGTGAGCCCCAAAGCGGCCGGTCGTGCTACGTCACCTATTACATACGCTACGCATCGTCTGTACGTGTGTCGTCACTCGCCCACACACTACAGATGCCTTCAACTGGGCGGACGCGGGAAAAGAAAACCGTCTATACATTATATAATAATCTCCTCCGTTAACCTTTAGAGCATTCCCTTTAATCTATTCGTTTATATGAAAAGTTATGATTGAAAGTAATATTCGCTGATTTACTATGGGAGAAAAATACTACGTACTAACTAACAGAAAAAAAAATATATATGGATTATAGAGTTCTAAAGTTTAAAGTAGCGGATCCAAACAAATCCAAAATGAGTACAAAACGCAAGCAAACTGGAACTTTGCTGCTGCTGGTTATGGTTCGTGAAAAGGACGTTGCGACGTATCGGTATGAACGGCAATCAAAGGGCTCATGTGCAGCGTACCTGATCTAGCATGTTCAGCTTATATATCAAATATGTCATCTATTTAATAGTATTTTTCTTTTGTAACCAATCAGAAAACAATATTTTTATTAATGAATTATTGGCCAAGTGAACAGACTATTGGTGCTCAAGACTGGCATTCGACATGTACGGATCCCGGAGATACGTCCGAGAGACAGGTGATGATGAGGATGACGACGATCCAAGCTAAGGATTATGGAGATAGCAGGAGTTTGGCTGTCATGCATGCTCCACTCCAATGATTAGTACTAGTAGGCGCCGTAGTAGTTCGTTTCAATCGGGGCCCATCATCATCATCAATTCATTATCAGATTAACAAAAATACAAAGTAGGCATCAGATATGGAGTACCGATCAGAACTATGGCAGCAGCTGCTGACAATAATAGTCATGTAACGACCCAAAAACAAGCCAAACATGTGAGTTACTGGGCTACACACCTGCACGAGCCCAGCCGTGCCCGTGTCTCACGGGGAGGAAGGACCCTGCCGCGGACACTGGTTCCAAAGAATTTTGCAAATTGTTTTTAGATTTCTTGTAAAATCTAAATCTTGCGAAACATACATGTATGTAACATTAAATATAGATAAAATAAATAATTAATTATATAATTTATCTATAATTTATGAGATAAATTTTTTTAAACCTAGTTAATATATAATTAGATAATATTTACCAAATACAAACAAAAACGCTACAGTATTTATTTTATAAAAATATTTTGAAACCAAACAAGACCTCGATGACGAACACGTATATTTAACGGTTGGCTGACAGAGCTAGAGCTTGTACGTACTACTATCGCAACCGTCTACGTATAAACCTATTGGTTTGACTAAAACGCCATAATTAAAAAGTATTATTCGTTAATTTATTAAAAAAACACTACAAATGACCTCAAAAACACAAAACTTTTTAAGATTTTCTGTCATATTAAATTTTACGACACATGCATGGAGCATTAAATATAGTTGAAAATAAAAACTAATTACACAGCTTGTCTGTAAATTACAAGATAAATCTTTTGAGCCTAGAAAATTACTAAATAAAAACAAAAACACTACGATATCCTAACTCAAAAAAATTTAGAAAGCCTTAGTGAGAGCATGAAAGCGAACCCCTCGTGGGATGTCGTCACTGATCAGATCCCGTCGCCGACTCGCCGTATCCGACAGGCAATGGTTGCGTCGTGCTGAAATGTTAGGGTATGGCGTGTCACGAGATTACGTCAAACTGTGTCAGTGCATGTGCACGCGAACGCTTGTTCACTCCGGAATGTAGTAGCATGCAGCATGGCATCTTGGGCCTCAATCATTTGCTTGTGCATCGGAAGGAGGCCCAGACAGATTCCCCGCAAACCACGCGGCACTCATCCCTTCCCTTGCGCGCTGTCGAGATCGATGGATTGGCAAGGCCCGGGCCGGGCCGGCGTGAGTCCGGCCGGCGCGCGGTGGGGGAGAAAACGACTTGGATTTGCCGGGCGGGACGCCGGTTTCCCTGGCGCGCCGTGGCCTACCCATCGGCCGGCCGAGATCACGCGAACCTGCCGCGTGCCGTGCCGACTGATCCGGAGGCAGGTCCCGGTGTCTGGTCTCTGGAATCTCGGGGTGCCGCTAATAACTTTTTTCCTTTTGTTGTTTTGTTGTGTCGCCTTGTACCGTGTTTTGCTGTTCTCCTCCTGTTAGTCTGTCAAGCTGTCGAGCTTTCCTTAAGACTTGCTGTCACGATCATGGTCTTCAGAATATGCGATTCCGAATCAGAAAGGAGGGGGGGTCTTTGATCAGATCAACGATTTATCACGCTATTTGCTGTATTAAAAAAAGATTACTCATATCGCACGCCTTATTCTGCGCCGATTCTTTAATTAGGACTGTCTAAAAGTTATGTTATCTTCATCAAGGACTAATGTTACAAAAACACGTGAGATATAGTAAGATGATGGTTCATGATGTGTCGAATAAGTAGTATCAACCTCATGAATATCGTAGTGAGAGATGATAATAATAATGACATAAGAGAACAAATCTGAATAAATATATTGATTATTACTGGATGGAACGGTATATAATAATACATTGATTTTAGTAGTATGCAATGAACAATGATTAAGTTGGCCTAGAATGAAGCCACGAGGACAGTTAGCTGTTTCATTTTCCGCACACTTTGTAGTTTGACATTAAAAAAATGTTATAAGCATATGCATGTTGTGGCATTGTTTAGTTGGGATTTTTTTTTTGGCTTTGCCTACCGTAGCATTTTCGTTTGTATTTTATATTTATTATCGAATCATAGACTATCTAGACTCAAAAGATTTGTCTCGCAAATTATAGGCAAATTGTGCAGTTAGTTATTTCTTTTATCTATATTTAATGCTTCATGCATGCGTCAAAAGATTCAATGTGACGGGAAATTTTAAAAAATTTTGGAAACTAAACAAGGCCTGAGTTTAGTTGGATGAAAAATAAATACATGAAAAATTTGGTTGACCATGAAAATTCTGGAAGAACTCGTAAGACGCGACGTCGAACGTATTTTGGTTAACCCATTTATGTAATATCGATTCATAGAAATTTTTGCTAGGTCGATCTAGCTGTTAACCACATAGCGCGCTTGTCGCATGTTGTTTGTGTTGTATACTCTTTTTTTTCTTAATATAATGATACGTAGATCTCTACATATTAGAAAAAATACATAAAAATTGCATCTAATGAAGTGATCCAGCACTTTGTATTTAGTTTATTTTAATTGAAGTTATTTAGACGGCCAAAATAATTGTCCTAAAATACACCAACAAGAGTACGTAGTGATAGTATATATAGACCACAGGTTTTCATCCTTGTTTATTTTAGAACTAGTTCGATTAAGAGAGACATGTAAAGCTTAGGTCCTGTTCTGCTCTAAAGCGAAGCCTAAGTTTTGCATTACGGAGTAACAATCTTGATACTGGCTTGCGATCCTGCTGACTGTGCTGACTTGTTTTTTCTTTGAACCGACAACTCTGGTGCCTTTATATATATATATATATATCATCAGCAATGCTTCTGTACGCATTTGCCTTGAACTATGGCTTCCGTAACGGCTGGTCATGGGGTGGCCCGAATCCTTGCAGCGCGCAGTGGAAGTGGAATCAAATCCGCCTGATTTTGCACACGCGATTGTTGAGCAAGGATTGAGTGACCACACGCGTGGAAATGTTGGGAACGGACACGCGATGCCCGCGGTGGCCAAGATAAGATTCGGATCCGGTGCCGGTGCCGCTGCCGCTGCCGCCTTCAGCGCCCTGATGAGAGCTTGCCAAACACACCAAGCGAGGAGCAGTTCGTTTGGGGGCCTGGTTTAGATACACCCAAAAATCTAAAACTTTACATGATTTCTCGTCACATCGAATCTTGCGGCACATGCATAAAGTATTAAATATAGATAAAAAAATAACTAATTGTACAGTTTACCTGTAAATCATGAGACGAATCTTTTAAGCCTAGTTACTCCATAATTAGACAATGTTTGTCAAATAAAAACGAAAATGCTACAGTGTCAAACCCAAAAACTTTTTGCATCTAAACAAGACCTAAGGCCTTGTTTAGTTTGCAAAATTTTTGGTTTTTGGCTACTGCAGCACTTTCGTTTTTATTTGACAAACATTGTCCAATCATAGAGTAACTAGGCTTAAAAGATTCATCTCACAAATTACAGGTAAACTGTGCAATTAGTTTTTATTTTCATCTATATTTAATGCTCCATGCATACGACCAAAGATTCGATGTGACGGGGAATCTTGAAAATTTTTGCAAACTAAACAAGGCCTTAAATAATGATCCATACACACATGCTCTAACAAGATGCAACTTGCTCCTAAACGTACACATCTTTATGTCGATTTGACATGATCTGGAGACCTCTGAAACCAACATTTGGTTGCGTTCCGGAGTCGACACATGGCAGCCAGGTTTGCACTTGGACTCCTGGTTTGCTTCCTCCAGTCCCCTCCGAAAGCGATCGCCATTTCATTCTCATTTCACTGGTGCAACAAGCAGCATGATGATAAAAGCAGGAGAGAGGGGTCTCTGGCCACCATTGAATCTTTCTTCAGCTCCTTTTTCCATCCCCCCATGCACGGATCGGATGAAACCAACAACGTCTTTTCCACTTGCCTTCCGCTCAAGTGGTTTTGATCGCAAGAGTCTAAGCCTATGCCCATAGCCATTAGGGTAGGTTACCTACGCGCGCACCTTGCGCGGGCAACGCCGACGACGCCGACGACGACGGCGGGCGACGGCGACGGCGACCATCGATCGGCATGCATATATGTGTGTGTTGGATCGATCATCAGGGACGGCATGCGTGGCAGCAGCTGAAGTGACAAGTCCATGGACGACCGTAACTTGAACACGCTACTCCTCTTGCTTATGTTTCACGGCCGGCCTTTGTTATTGTTCCAGGGTTTATGTGTCGATGATGACTATGCGGTCATGGCAGAAAATACTGTTGGTTGAACGACTGACTGATTCAGGTGATAAGCTCAAGCAAACAAGGCTAATCTGAGAGGTTTTCGGATTCGCACGTAAACATCTTGCTTCCAATAATCCAATTTGTGCCGGAGGAGCTGTTATGTTCTCAATCTCCCAAGTGGCCCAAGTCCCAACTGCGAGTATAATCACCCGACAATGGTGCCTGGGATAGGAGGTAAATCATTCTTCAAATCGCTAAGCATGAGTAAGCACCAAATGACCAGACAATGGTGCGTGTGATGATGTGATCATTGAAAGGTTGCAGCACCTCGAGAACGAACATGCCTCATCGACAATGGCGCGCTTTGTGGCAGGGCCCGCCTATCTCCCTCTGCTTTCCAGTGATTATCTAGTTGAGAGTTGCGTGCGCGGCAGCTTATTTCTCTCTAATCACAAAGCACCATGTCTTTTTGTCTACCATATAGTACTTCCGCCCTGATAAAAGAGAACGAAATTTTAGGTGTAGATACTTCTGTCCTGATATAGATGTCTTTCGGTAATGCACATACTTTTAACAATTATATATCGTGCCAAACTTTTTTTTAACCTTGACCATATATCAATATATATAAAAAACTAGTATATACAGATAACATTACAATTTACAATGGTACGTGAAGGGAGCACTTTAAAAATGTTAATTACCTCTTGTTTGGAACAACATATTTTTCATAAAAACTATATTGAAATGTCATTTTTTTATACAAATTATATTCTATTTTATCATATAGATATTATTGATGTTCTGGATGCCATGCGTGTTGAGGCGGAGAGTTTTTTCAACACAATAGTATAATGCTTTGCCAAGGCTCAACGTCATCCAAACAGTTGAAGAGAAGTGACTGCCTTACCAACATGCCGATTGTTAGGATATATGGTTTGTTCTTAGTTTATCAACAAAGACAACAGCAAATTACAAATACACCAGCTACAGTTAATTAGAGAGTGACAACAAAGCAAATCGGGTTCATTTTTCTTATTTTTAACTTGGAAACCCTAGGTAGCTAGATGAACGCCCGCGTGTTGTCACAAAAATCACATGTGAAAATATACTACTTATATTTACTAATATAAATAAATAAATATCACAATACAAGTTAGTGGATGATTTTTAGTATTATGATATGGACAACTAAATATATGTTAGTAAATAATATGGTTTGGTAATATGAATAGCTTGAATGAAGATATATAATGACATGTTTTAGTGGATATTGATGTAGACACATGACGAGATAGTTGTATGTGTTGGTAGGATGTTCTAG
Source organism: Sorghum bicolor (assembly GCF_000003195.3). Classification (NCBI taxonomy): domain Eukaryota; kingdom Viridiplantae; phylum Streptophyta; class Magnoliopsida; order Poales; family Poaceae; genus Sorghum; species Sorghum bicolor. The sequence continues at coordinate 7,438,819 of NC_012872.2, read as the reverse complement.
CGAATAATGATGTGGACACTTTGCATGACAAGATAAAATGCTAGTGAGGTTTGGATATAGATATAGATATAGATATAGATATAGATATAGATATAGATATAGATATAGATATAAATGACCAAAATGAATAAAATGATATTACTAATCAAGAATTCAGGGCCCTGTCACGAGATTCACGAAGTCACCACAGTCGTCTTGTTGTCGATGGAGACATCGTCTACCATTGAAAGCATTACATCATTAAAACCTAAAATAGACCTAGAAAAATATGAATACCCCACTACTACAAGGCAGGGATATAGTATCACTTCCTTGTAACATATTCATCAATGTGTTACAATAAACTCTCATAGTAACACAAAATAGAGTGTTACAAACAAATTGTGTTACTGACAATAATTTTAGTAACACAAAATTAATGTTACTAGCAAAATGTTACAAAAGAGCACACTATTGTAACACATAAATGGAACATATAAAATATGTTACAAATACATAACCTGTAGTAACACAAACTAATGTTACAAATCAAGTGTTACCACGATTTTTAGAGCAATTGTCCCCTACACTCTTCACTTCCCCACGCTCAGTGTGCACATGTCCCCTCGCTGTGTACCCAAACGTCCTCAAATCACGCTCTCGCTCGCTTGCTTTCCTACCACGAGAAAATTGCTTTCATAAAAAAATAGGCCTCAAAATGTTGGACGCTTTATTTTCTTGCCATTATTTATATTTTCTCTTTGTAGTATTCTCTATGTATTTTGACACTTCTATCCATCTGCTTGTTCCATTCATTTAGTTGCATATTTATGTAGCTTGTGTGCGGCAAGCAGGCAAACAAGTTGGTTTCCGTTGCCTAGGCTCACAGTGAGCAAGCTGGCAGCCACAGTTGTCATAAAAGTTGTGGAATAAGGAGCAAATAAGCTTTGGGGAATATTGAACACGATAAAAATTCTGGGCATAAAAAATCATTGGCATATGACAAAGTAATAAGCACAATAATCATGAGTTCATCTCACAAATTAGCCTAAACAAGTTTATCTCAAGAAACCATAATTTTGTTCTAAACAAGTTGCATCACATATCAAATAAATTCTGAATACATCTCATCACTGATAAAATCATTCATTCAATATTTAGCCATCTCTTTGGTGTCATCTTTGTCGGTGCTGATGCAGTAGACATCATTACAGGACTAGTGGTGTCCGTTTCTGAAGAGATGCTCTCTCCTAATAGGAACGCAAAGCCGGCTGCACAAAAGTTTGGTACGACAATTAGAAGTATTATAAAATTTATTGCATTGGAAAATTTATTAATTTTGTTACCTTGCAGTGACCCTTCCTGAACCATTGAAGAAATAAGCATGCACAATAAGAGTCACGTACTACACTTCATGAACTAAGATTGGTCATTCAATCCATTTCCACTATCATCACTAGCATCAACATCTTCACTAGCATCCACTGTGGTTCCCTCAATATCTGGCCTAGCCCATTGATATCTTACATTTGAATTATTGAACATATTTCCAAGGTGTGTGACATGGAATGGCTCATTTTCTACATCATCTTGCCATTCATCACAACCTGTGTCATATATATCTCTTGGTTTCATCTTATTGACTACATACCACCCAGGGTGTTCTTCATCTTCAGCATAAAACACCTGGTCAGCTTGGTTAGGAAAAATATACGGTTCATGAACAATATTTTCTCCTGTATGTATCAGGTGTGAGAAATTCACAAGTGTGTATCCATACTTGTCCTTCATTATTCCTCTTTTGGAAATAACATCAACCCATTCACATTTGAAAAGTACCACAGAAAATTTTCCAGAGTAGTTTAGCTCAATAATATCAATTATCCTCCCATAGTAAGTCACATCACCTAAAACTGGCTTGCCATCACTTGCACTAGCATAACTTGATTGATTTGATCGAACATCATGGGTACAGGGCTGTCGACTATCTATTCTACAAGAAAAAAGATAGCTTGGTTTTACTAGAACAAGATGCTGAAGTGATGGACATGCTTAATGAGTGTGAGAGCAAAAAGATGGTTAGCTTGTTTGTGACGAAGCAGAGACTAGCCACTTTAGTCCCTACCAAGTCCAACAAAAAACCATCCATATCTAAACCGAATAAAACTAAAGGTATTATAATGAACATATCATTTACTCTTCTATATTTACTACAAACACATGCTCATGTCTTCAGCATTTGATTAGCAGGAAGTGGAGGTACAAAGAAAAAGAAAGGATTGAAAGGATTAAATGTAATGCATACTGAAGCAATATATGCTAATGAGGTTGAGCAACCCAATGATGAGAACCAGAACACATTAGGTACAAATTAGATAGATCAATCCCATTCATATAGACTGCATGTTAACTACTTACTATCACTATTATTCTGTTTTGAATAGGTGATGGCGATGAAGTACCTAATAAGCGAAAAGGGACTGTTTTACCACATGTTTGGGATCTACCTGATGGAGATCGAATAGTAGTAAGATGTAATATGCTTGGACAACCCATTGGAAAAGAAGGTGGCCTTTTAGGCCAATTTTTAGGTACAATAGCAAGAAATGGTGGTTACTGTCCAGTTGGTGCTAAAGATTGGAGACAAGTTAAGAAAAAAAATGCAAAAACCATAATTCAATACATACAGGTTAGCTGAATTCTGCAACACATACTGTTATCAACTCAAGTATATATATGCTTGTTATCATGTCTTGAAGTCAAATTCATTCATTACTGACATTCTTTTTTAGACAAAGTTCTTGTATCCTCGGTCATGTGAGAAATGGATATTTAAATCAATTGGAAGAGATTGGAGAAAATATAAGGCAACATTAAAAAAGACACTATTTAATCCAAAGAAGAAGAAGTCTGTTTTGAAGAAGCGTTGTCCTAGTGATATTGAAGAAGATGAATGGGAGGCCCTAGTAAATTATTGGAAGTCCAGAGAAGGAAAAGTAAGGCACCAATATTTATGCAATCTGGCATCTTTACTATCCTTATCTATACTATTGACGATTCTGTATGTATAATAGTTCAATATTTATTAATTCTTGTAGGCCCTTAGTGAGAAAAACAAAATAAGTCGTGAAATGAAGAAGACAACACATACAGCGGGTACAAAGAGTTATGCTCGTTGGTCTGAGGAAATGGTGAGTCATCTTCTCTTCAAAAAATGTCTATATGGTTATTCTTACTTTTCCTTTATTTCTATTCTTTCAGAGGCAAGCTGATCCTGAAAAAAAACAGCCACATAGAGCAAAGGTTTTCCTCCGAACTCATAAGAAAAGGGCAAAAGGGAGAAATGATCCAGTGGTATGGTATATGCACATGAGAATTTCTGCAAATATAAAATTATTTGTGTATTTTAATCTGTAGATTTCTTGCTGGTAGGTTCAATTGGAAAATCTCCTTGACACACAACCAGAGTTAGCACAAAATAGTGAGGGAGGAGTTGCATGGGAAGCTGACGCATTGCATCAGGTGTTGGGAGAAGAGAAAGCTGGACAATTGCATGGCATGGGATTGCTTCCGGTTCCTAAACAAGTTTATGGTCGAAGAACACACCACTTTAAGGACATTAATATAGTTTCACTAGAAGGATCGTCATCTGATGTAGATACTCACATGCTGGAGGAGATAAGGCAACTCAAAGAGCATTCTAGAATGCAAGACAAAGTTATCGAAGAACTAAAAAACAATCAAAGACACCATGAGAACCAAGAAGCGACAATGGTAACAATGTACAGTTTTATTTTTAACTCCATATTGAATTGTTTTACTTAAAACATTTTATCTTTTCTAGGGAAATTGTGCTATGAGTGATCATAACAATTCTCAGAATCATGCGGTCAATTCTAACAGAAAGGTATTTGATATTTTTCCATGTTTTCACTTAATCTAGATTTTTTGGCTTTAATATCGTCTAAAATTTTTAGAGAGTTCAAGGTTTTGCACCCAACCAGAATGATGGATTCCTTAAATACAAGAATGATTTGGTAAAGTCACTTTCTTGTGAATTCAATACTCATTTTATCTACAAAGAATTTTTTTTATTAACTCGTGCTACCTTCTTTTTGTTTTCTCTTTACTAGAGCAAAGAGGCATGTGAATCTGAATACAGTGATAATGATGGTCTACTTTTAGCCACCATAAGTAGATTAACAAAAAAACAAAAGGTATTTATGAACAATACTTTGCTATAATTATAGTAAAATGTTTGTCTTATTATTTCAATTCTTCATTTCACATGTGTAAGGGTCATCACCGAGGGTCTGACCATCAGGAGGTGGCTCATGACAAGGCTGCATGCTACAAACGTCAAACACATAAACAACCTCCTCTAATGAAGGTAGGCGAATATAATATCACTTATTCTGGTTGCATGATCATGACATACAACTAAGGGTTGTTAGTCACTAAAGATTATGTCAAATAAATGTAGGTTGGGTCCACGGTGCTGCTAATGACTTCAAAATATCCTAATAAGGCTCATGTGGCTTATGCAACTCTCCTCAGCACCGATCCAGAAGCCATGGTTGATGGAGTTAAGATAGGAAGTCAATTCTATAGAGTGCGTATTGATCACCCTATAACAAAAGATGAGCCATTAGTAAGGCCCATGCCTGGATGCAAAAATATTGGTGATGCACATGCCAAAGGAGTCTCAATTGCTTGGCCTTCCATGTTTGTATGTTCGAACAACCTTTCTTAACTTGACATCTATGTATATAGCCTCATTTGTATTATTATAACTTATATTTTCTTTGCAGGTTCAAATGATTAATGGTTGAATGCCCACATCGATGTGTATAGAGAAAGGAAAAAGAAGGAAGGGCCTTTATGAATTCTAGCTAGTTCTTGATTTTTTTTATTTCTGGACTATGTCTTTTTCCCTACAACAATATATCGTTATGTACATATACAATGATTTGTTCTGAACAAGCACATTTGTTTGAAACCATCCTATGTTATGTGGATCTTGTTATTGATAAATGTGGTCTATGTCATTTTCCAAAGTATCATATTTGTGTGATTCTATATAATCCATGTGTCACGTGGTGTTGCAACAACATCTTCCAATTATTTTTTTTACGTTACAATTTTATCTATTGCAACCATATCCGGCATATTGCAACACTTTTCGGGTGTTGCATAAAGGTGAATCATTATAAATATGTTACAGTACACATGAAAAAGTGTTACAAAGTATATGTTACTTTGTTGTATGCTACACTCTTCCATAATATAAAAGTGTTACTAGAAATAAATAATGTGTTACAGTGGACAATCATTGTAACATTACCAAGTGTTCTAATAGTTAAATAAATGTGTTACATACTATGTGCTCTACCATGGCGTGAGTGTTACTATAGAAGAAAAAAAGTGTTACAATAAATTTTATTGTAACACTGAACAAGTGTTCTAATAGATAATTAAATGTGTTACAATAAACTAGTCTATAGTAACATAGCCTATTGGAACACAAACAAAAATGTGTTACTAAGAGAGCTAGTAACACTTTTTTCAACCTATAGTAACACAAATTGGTGTTACTATATCCCTGCCCTGTAGTAGTGCCCGTGCCAAGTCAAAGACTTGAATCCGAGTGACATGTTCCACTACAATAAACCCAATCAACTAATCTATGATCATTTTACATGCACTCCGTGTCTTACCACTGTTAAATATTGGCAAGGACAACACCTTTTGCATTGGGTTCTTGTTGGAGGTATTATTATAAACACTTTTTGCCCTTCTAGCTATTGCCTTGCATATCCAAAAACTCTTGATTTCTGGTTTGCAGCGACAACACCTTCAAACGTCGTACCTCTTAGTTGTTGGCACAAAGGTAATTGTTTTAAAAGTAAACAACATTGTGTTTGAAAGCAACTAGACCTCTGATTCAGTTTTGGTGTTTAATAATGACATAACTATTGGGTATAACAAATATTATAAATTAGGTCATAATGATGATTGATTAACAGACAATCAATAGTTTTTATACCTCTATTGATGGATTTCATTTTGGTTTTCAAAGGATGATCGACAAGTTAAGAATAGACTAGTTCTAAGTGTCGTTTGTTATTAAGAGACACTTAGAGTAATTTAGGATTTTGTTTTTTATTTGGACGTACTACAAAGAGGGTATGAACTATGGCCTTGTTTAGTTCCCAAAACATTTCTAGATTTCTCCGTCACATCGAATCTTGCGGCACATGCATGGAGCACTAAATATAGATTAAAAATAACTAATTGTATAGTTTGCCTGTAATTTGTGAGGCGAATATTTTGAACCTAGTTAGTCTATAATTGGATAATATTTACCAAATACAAATGAAAAATGCTACAGTACTCAAAACAAAAAATTTTCACCAACTGAACAAGACCTATAGCTTGACTTATGTGAGCTAGTGAGTAAGTGTGGTACATACTTGTGAGACTTAGCAATAGGTAGCTGCGAGGAAGCCCAAAAACTATTTGGAAGCAAAGTTATTCTCAAAGGTGTTTGACATGGACCTCTAGAGGCGTCCCGGAGCCAGTGCGGGCTGTGCGACCGAACTAGGCCCCCAAAATTCATGGGCCCCAAAATTTGCTAAGTATTCTAAGTATATATAATAATTTTAGGTTTATTTTAATTAGTAAATTAGTCACAGAGACTCAATAAACGCGGCCTGCTACTTTCTTCGAGAGAAAGCACATTGAGTTCATGATTGTGAATTGGAAAAGTCTATGACCGGTAATTCTTCTTCACATAAGTTTGTAACCCTTCGTGAGTTTGTGGCTTCGTCCTTTGGACTTGTTCCTTGCCCTCTGTGTTGTTCGTCGCTCAAGAGTCGAGACCTAGTAGCAATCCTAGACAGCTGGACCCAGATTAGGACGCGAGACGGAGATCATTGCCTAGTAAATTCCATGCACAATCCCTATTTTATTTAGTTAATCTTTTATACATTGTCTTTGTAGTATATTGATATTTGATATTATCTTTTTTAGATTTTGATAATAGATGTTAGACCTCCACTTATTGTTTTAAATTGAGCCTCATATTTGCCCGGGACGTCCTGTGGACCTCCATATCCTAGCAACAAGCTTGCTACTCCTTGCGTCCCAAAATAACTACTATAGAAAATAATAATCATATTTATGCCTCTAAATAAATTTATTATAAAAAATATGTCATGATCAGTTTAATGATATTTATGGTGCATTGTAAATATTAGTATTCTTATTAACATCAAATTTATATCTCTAAATAAATTCATTATAAAATATGTATCATGATTAATTACTAGTTATCATACATCATGAATAAGATGTGCTATTATTTTGAGACCGAGAGTATCTGCTAAACACATGTGGACGCCCTTAAGCAACAGCTGACATTCCGTTCGCTGCAAATCAGCTGGGTCCACTTATCAGTGATTGATGTATGGGCACAGAGTCTATAAAGGAGGAAAAGGTTCGGTCATCGGGGGTATGCACTGGACATGCCACTCAATGCATGCAGAGCTGCTCACAGCTGCCACTGCTCACTCCCCGCCATTACTCGTATTCACTACTACCACAGCAGCAGCACCTCTCTCTCTCTAGGCATCTCCTCCTCACTGTCTTGCATTTCATAGTTCACACAGTTCACGCTGCAGGGCAGTGGCCATAGAGAGTAGAGCTGTACAAAGGGGTGAGCTCGTGAGGGAGTGAGGAAAAAACCAACGGAGCACAACGGAAATGCTGTCATTTTCTCGCTCGGCCATCCTCTCCTACCTACTGTGGTGCCTTTTATTTCTCACCTTGGCAAGCAGCAATGGCGTGGTCGCCACAGCAAAGCCGAAGGTTGGGTACGGGTACAAGCTGGTCTCCCTTGTTCAGCTGCCCAACGGCGGAGGCCTTGTGGGCTACCTGCAGGTGAAGCAGTGCACCTCCACTTACGGTCCTGACATCCCTCGCCTCAGGCTCTTTGTTAAGTAAGAACTTGCTTCTCCTCTCCTCACCAAGCAGCAAATCAGTAGCTCCTGTTCTTCGTTCTTTTTTCCCCACGCGGTTGTTCTAGTCTGAAGTGTTGACACACATCGATCCCTGTAGTACTTTCGAGGAGAATGTTAGTTGCTGTAATAATCAATTCGTTAAATTCTTCAAGACAAATCGATTTAAGATTTACGGCTAGTAGAGCAGAAGGAATTGTTGAGAACATTTTAAGATTGAACTGCAATCAATAGTGTTCCATTCTTCCCCTGAGGTCATGTTTTAATAGTTGACAATGAGTTCATCTGCATATGGTCCCAAGTATGACCATGAGGTCGATATTTTACTGCTTTTACACAGAATGTTCACCTTCATAGACTCCAAATCATGATTTTTCCCAAGTATTCTAAGACTTTCAATCATGTAGGCTTGTAGAGTATGCCTCAACTTTGCGATGATGGCTTAAAAAATTACCTGAGGTAATCTTCTAATGGTGGAATGCTATGCAGGCACGAGACCAGGGACAGGGTGCGCGTGCAGATCACCGCTGCAGATAAGCAGAGGTGGGAGGTCCCCTACAACCTGCTCCCAAGGGAGCCAGCGCCACCCGTGACCGGCAGCAAGGTCACGGGCGCGCCCTTCACGGGCGCCGAGTACCCCGGCGAGGAGCTGGTGTTCACCTATGGCCGCGACCCGTTCTGGTTCGCGGTGCACCGCCGGTCCACGAGGCAGCCGCTGTTCAACACCAGCGCCGGCGTGCTGGTCTTCAAGGACCAGTACCTGGAGGTGTCCACGGCGCTGCCCAAGGACGCCGCCCTGTACGGGCTCGGCGAGAACACGCAGCCCGGGGGTATCAGGCTGCGGCCCAACGACCCTTACACCATCTACACCACGGACATCTCCGCCATCAACCTCAACACCGACCTCTACGGCTCGCACCCGGTGTACATGGACCTCCGGAGCCTCGGCGGCCGCGGCGTCGCGCACGCCGTGCTGCTGCTCAACAGCAATGGCATGGACGTGTTCTACAGGGGGACGTCGCTGACATACAAGGTCATCGGAGGTCTTCTCGACTTCTACTTCTTCGCCGGGCCGACGCCGTTGGCCATCGTGGATCAGTACACTTCGATGATCGGCCGTCCCGCGCCCATGCCATACTGGGCATTTGGTAAGGACTGCCTTTTTCAGAGTATATTTTTGTGCTGTCCTTTACTCATTGTCAAATTGGACAGATACATCATTTGCTTAAGTTATGGTTTGCTAAATTCCTGATTGGCACAATCATTTGGTTAAGCTATGATTGAGATTGACTGACAATTTATAGTTTTATCTGATACCATGGATGGATACTTATGCCTTGTTTAGTTCACTCCCAAATCCAAAAACTTTTCAAGATTCCCCGTCACATCAAATCTTGTGGCACATGCATAAAACACTAAATATAGAAGAAAACAAAAACTAATTGCACAGTTTATCTGTAAATTACGAGACAAATCTTTTGAGCCTAGTTAGTTTATGATTGGACAATATTTGCCACAAACAAACGAAAATGCTACAGTACCAAAATCCGAAAAGATTTCGGAACTAAACAAGGCCTTAATTGTTGCCTGATTAGTTTGATCCATTCAGTCATATTTTGTCTGATCCATGGCTAGCCCTTTCAGGTTGACTAATGAGATGTAGCCTTCTCTGACTCCATGGATGCCATACTCCGGCACACACTAATGTAGATCTTTGGTGACAGATAGGGCAGTTTATTTGCTGAGCATGCCAGTACTATTATAACTAGTTCCCAATTGCATCATGTGAATTCTTTGCTAAAAAAATAAAGTCATGTAGAGTCTCTTTGGTATAAATCAGAATTTTTCCCATGTCGTGGACATCATGGCATAATCCAGTATAGTACCTTTCAGTTTATCAGTATCGCAAATATCCCCTTGAAGCACTTCCGGTAACCATGCAAATTAGACAACTAAGTGCGACTGGTTAAGTTCTGTGCAAAGTAAATGCTGTGGATATGCATGCAGTGTGCAGACTGCAAGTAGATGGAGCAGCTTTGTTCTGAAGAAGTTCAGAACTCTGAGAAAAGCGTTATGCATCATTTGGGTTTTTTTTCATACAACATGTTCAGTGCTGTTGCTTTTGCTCATTAATTGCTTTCAGTACATGAAACTACATGAAATGGGCATGTTCTTTGTTCTGAATAACACAGTATACAAATTATTAACTATTTTGCTACAAACATTCATCGCTCAGAGTGATTAATGCAATGGATGAGCATTGTCACCCTGGCACACACTGATTTAGTTTCAGGGCTGACAGTGATAAGCATACAATGTGTCTTATTCCCAGTAGATTAGTATTCTACGGATGTGTGAAATTCCTTTCACCGGGGGAAAAAATGCAGTTTGCTTGATCTACCTGTCGAACAAAATACTGAAACTTTTGTTCACTAGTGTTTGTAGGCTTGTACACCATGATAATTACAAAATCTGGCATCTTGATGTGCCTTGCTGGAAGCTTGGAAGCTGGAATTTACTTGTATTATCATTCTTTAGGAAATTGCAAGTCGACCTCTTTATCAACTATCAAACAATATAGCTTCCCAATCCCAAATGCAGCTTCCCATTACAAGATAGTGTGTCAGTTAGTTTCACCGGCTAGTGAGGCCATGTTACCTATAAGGATAAGGCCTTCCATGTGCTCTGTACTGAACTTTCCCAATTCATGGACCACCATGAAAATTGATGATCAGAACCCTGAGAAATAACTCACACTACAATCAATTTTGCCAATGCACATGCCTGTCTTGAATTTCTTGCTGTACTTGTTGACCAGTTACTATTACTATTTTCTTGCTTTTGTCAGTACAATAGAGTGAAGTGTGAAAGTGAATGTGATTCACGGTTGCAATTCATGAACAATTTTGCTGTTCTCATTCCAATTTTAGACACTGCATGATTTCCATTTCCTGTATGAAATAGTATGTGGCTGCTTTATCAAGAAATTGAAACTTGCTGCCTGAATACTATGCATAAATTCTTGTACCGTGAAACCCTAAAACTCTCTGAATACTCCATGTGCTTGTTTTTTTTTTTCGTACAGCATGTTCAGTGCTATTGCTATTTACCAATTATTTGCTTTCAGTACATGAAACTACATCAAACGCGCATGTTGTTTTTTCCTGTGAATAACATAGTCTACAAATTATGAATTGTTTTGCTACAAATGTTCATTGCTTCCAGTCTCCAGAGTGACTAATGCATTGGGTGAAGCATTGTCACCCTATTACACACACTGATTTAGCTTTGGAGGATACAGCGATAAGCGTATAATGTCTTATTCCCCAGTAGGTTAGAATTCCACTGAGGTGTGAAATTCCTTCCATCAGAAAAAAAAATGCAGTTTGCTTGGTCTTCCTGCCAAATAAAATACTGAATCTTTTGTTCACCAGTGTTTGTAGCCTTGTACATCAACAAAATCTGGCATCGTGATGTGCCTTGCTGGAAGCCTGGGAAGTGGGAACTGGAATTTACTTGTATTATCATCCTTCATGAAATTGCAAGTTGATCTCTGTATCAACCATCCAACATGTAATAACTTCCCAAATGAAGCTTCCCTTTTTACGAAATAGTGTCAGTTAGTTTCACCCGCTAGGGATGCCATGTGACCAATAAGGGTAAGGCCTTCCATGTGCTCTGTACTGATCTTGTCCAGTTCATGGACCACCTAGAAAATTGATGATCAGAACCCTGAGAAATAAGTCGCACTACAGTTAATTTAGCCCATGCAAATGCGCATATTGAATTTGTTGCCGTACTAGGTGACCAGTTACAGTTACCATTTTCTTAATTTTGTCAGTACAATATAGTACAAGTGTGAAAGTGAATGTGATTCACATATGCAATTCATGAGCATTTTTGCTGTTCTCATTCCAATACTAGACAATGCATGATTTCCATTTCCTGCACGAAATAGTATGTAGCTGCTTTATCAAGAAACTGAAACTTGCTGCCTGCATCATGTTCTTACTATGCATAAATTCTTGTACCATGAAATTTGTCAACTCTCTGAATACTCCATGTGCTTGTCTTTCAGGGTTCCACCAATGTAGGTGGGGGTACAAGAACCTTTCAGTGGTAGAGGGCGTTGTGGAGGGTTATCGGAATGCCCAGATACCGCTGGACGTGATCTGGAATGATGATGACCACATGGATGCCGCTAAGGACTTCACACTTGATCCGGTCAACTACCCACGCCCCAAACTGCTGGCATTCCTTGACAAGATCCATGCGCAAGGGATGAAGTACATTGTCCTCATCGACCCTGGCATTGCTGTGAACAGCTCCTATGGCGTCTACCAGCGTGGCATGGAACGTGACATCTTCATCAAACTGGATGGGGAGCCATACCTCGCCCAGGTGTGGCCTGGTCCTGTCTACTTCCCAGACTTTCTCAACCCGAACGGCGCGTCATGGTGGATCGACGAGGTGCGGAGGTTTCATGATTTGGTCCCGGTGGATGGGCTCTGGATTGACATGAACGAGGCCTCCAACTTCTGCACGGGCAAGTGCACAATCCCAAAGACACACCAGTGCCCTATTCCTGACTCCAAGACACCATGGGTCTGCTGTTTGGATTGCAAGAACCTTACAAACACAAGGTGGGATGAGCCGCCATACAAGATCAATGCCTCTGGGCAGACTGCTCGTCTCGGCTTCAACACCATTGCAACCAGTGCTACACACTACAATGGCATCCTGGAGTACAACGCACACAGTCTGTATGGCTTCTCGCAGGCCATTGCCACGCATAAGGCGCTGCAAGGGCTGCAGGGGAAGAGGCCGTTCATTCTGACCCGCTCCACGTTCGTCGGCTCGGGGGCATACGCCGCGCACTGGACCGGCGACAACAAGGGCACTTGGGAAAATCTCCGCTATTCCATCTCAACGATGCTCAACTTTGGCATCTTCGGCATGCCAATGGTTGGCTCTGACATCTGTGGCTTCTACCCGGCGCCGACTGAGGAGCTCTGCAACAGGTGGATTGAGCTCGGGGCCTTCTACCCGTTCTCCAGGGACCATGCCAACTTCGCGTCACCGAGGCAGGAGCTCTACGTCTGGGAGTCCGTGGCGAAGTCGGCACGGAACGCGCTCGGCATGCGGTACAAGCTGCTCCCCTACCTGTACACGCTCAGCTACCAGGCGCACCTGACCGGGGCACCCGTGGCGCGCCCGGTGTTCTTCTCCTTCCCCGACTTCACGCCGTGCTACGGGCTGAGCACACAGTTCCTGCTCGGCGCCAGCGTCATGGTGTCCCCAGTCCTCGAGCAGGGCGCCACTTCGGTGAGCGCCATGTTCCCACCGGGCACCTGGTACAACCTGTTCGACATGAGGAAGGTGGTGGTGTCCAAGAGCAGCGCCCCCGTGACGCTGGAGGCGCCGCTGAACGAGATCAACGTGCACGTGTTCCAGAACACGATCCTGCCGATGCAGCGCGGCGGGTTCGTCTCCAAGGACGCCCGGGCGACGCCGTTCACGCTCGTGGTCGCGTTCCCGTTCGGGGCGACGCAGGCGGACGCGGAGGGCGCGGTGTACGTGGACGACGACGAGCGGCCGGAGATGGTGCTCGCGGAAGGGCAGGCGACGTACGCGCGCTTCCACGCGAGCGTGCGCGGCAAGGCCGTGACGGTGCGGTCGGAGGTGCTGATGGGAAGCTACAGCCTGCACAAGGGGCTGGTCATCGAGAAGCTGTCGGTGCTGGGTCTGGAGGGCACCGGCAAGGACCTCGCCATCCAGGTGGACGGCACGGACGCCACCACCGCCGTCGCGACGTCGAGCCCTTACTTCGCGGCAGGTGGCAACGCGAAGCTGCATGGGGAAGAAGGCGTCGAGGATAGCAACAAGAGCGTCATGGTGGAGGTCGGCGGGCTGGCATTGCCGCTGGGGAAGAGCTTCACCATGACCTGGAACATGCGGATCGAAGCATAGGTCAAGTGGTGATGTGCTTCCATCTCCATGAATTCGCTTAAGACGTGTTCTATTTGTGTCATCCGGGAGTGCTCTGTGCAAGGAGCAGAGTACACAGAGAATCTTCCTAAGCATTGTTGCAATAAAAGATTGAGTCTTTAGCGTTGGAGTTGGGCCTTTTTAGGTGGACTAAACTAAAATTTAGTTCATGTTTTGGATGCCAATTAGAGGGTTTAAACATGAACTCATTATGGTCTAATAGAAACTAATACTCCCTCCATCCCAAATTGTAAGTCATTCTAAGAATCTTGGAAAGTCAAACTTTTCTAAGTTTGACCAAATTTATAGGATAAAATAATAATTATTATTATGATATCAACTAAGTATCATTAGATTCTTCCTTAATTATATTTTCATAATATATTCACTTTACGTTACAAATCTTAGTATTTTTCTATATAAATTTGGTCAAACATGAAAATGCTTTGACTCTCTAAAAATCTTGGAATGACTTACAATTTGGGATGTAGGGAGTAGATGCTAATAATTGATAAGTATAGAACATATTATTAAAAAAAAATAGTACAAATTTAGCCTACTATTCAATGACGGGCTAAACTTCTAAGGAGGCCCTTATGACGAATGAACACGGTACGAAATGAGATGGAACAATCTTGAGCTGGAGTGATCATTGTCGCGACAAATGTTTTTGACATTTAAGTTTACCTATTGTCACATTGTCGTTCCTCAAGTCTTTTCAGTCTGCCATTTCTTTCTCCAAAAATAATTATCGTTCCCAATTCCAGAGAACCAAATTTGACTAAATATATATTTAAAAAAATTAATATGTATGATACATATTCTTGAAAAGATCTTTAAATTTATATTTTTAATAAATTTATTTGGAGATACAAACCTTATACGTATTTTTTCTATAAATAAAAGGTTCATGCGATTTTAGGGCCCATGCCAAACACAGGGCCCATTCATGAATACAATGGGCTGTGGATCTAGAAGTCGGTTAGTGCCCAAACGTAAAATTCACCAAAGGCTTGTGCGTAGCTCTAATTCACCATTTAAAGCCGGTACTATAATAGACTTTTAGCTAAGCTAATGCGGATATTAAGAAGAGAAAACAAGAGACATGATAGCTTAGCTCTCATGCAAGCATAAAGCTAGGCACAAATACATAGTTAGTGGTGGATTTAAATGCAAGTGTTGTAAATAGAAATAGGAAAAAAAATTATCTTAGACCATAATGAGTTCATGTTTAAACCCTCTAATAAGTTCATGTATAACTTGGCTTTAATCACTTGCCTTATAGTCTAGAACTTAGCTTTAATTGACCTTGCTTTTGGTAGTGTTTTTTTTTCTTCTAAAAATATCAACTAGCATTATTTTTAATCATGACTTATTAGTCCAACAAACTAAAATTTTTGTCTTTATCTCCCGGTGATAGGTTCAACGACAACGAGAGGATGCTGATTGCTTGCATAGCCAACTGCTCCATCTCTTCACTGCCGCCTCTGCCCGAAAACGACGTGGTGTTCGGCGCCGAACGAGAACGCCGCTCCGTCATGTCACGTCGCGCTCAGCCTCGCGGTGCAAGGGCACGGTCCCCGAGGTCTGGGCGGGTCAGAGTCGTCGAGCGCCACGCGACGGGGACAGGCCAGATCGCGGCCACCCCGGTGTGTCCGAACCTTTTCGTGGCGCTCGAGGCGCCGACTCCGCCCACGAGGCGCACGGCCCGGGCATTTGCCGACGCAGCACGGGCACGGCCTTGGCCACATCCCGTCGCGACGTGGGCAGCCCCGTTTCGCTTCCCGCTACGGGCGTCCCGCGCTCCGGGCTCTTCGTGCTCGTTGCCAGAACACGATTACCAGGGCCACGATTGCCCCCTGGGCGCGAGCGTGCACCCCGCTACGGCGCAGCGCAGGGCCGGCCGGCGGGAAGCGCGCCGAAAAGCCATCATCACGCGCAGAATCCGTGCAGTTCTCTGCCGTTCCCTCTGCGGCGAAACGTCCTCCTTTCCCACGGTCACGTCGCGTGAGGTGGGCCGGGACCCTACACGAGGTGACTGCAGTGCGCGGCGACGGGAGCCCCGCGCGTCGAGGGCCCTTCTGACAAGAAAGGACGGCGCCGTACCGCCATGAAATCGAGCGGAGTCAGGCGGGCCCGCCTGCTGCTTCCGGCGAGCTGGCCGTCACCGCGTCCGCGTGCCGCACCTGACCCAGCAACAGAGCAGCACAGCCTTCGTCTCCGCGATCGAGATCCGAGGCCGACGACCAGACCCATCAACGCATTGCTTCAAAAGCGGTGCAACTGCCTGCGGAAACCGATCTTTACAGCCTGTTGCATTGGCGTGGTGTGGCACGTACGGTACTTGTTTATTTGTCGCAGCAGGAGGCGTCCTGTTTTTACCGCGGGGAGAACGGGCAACAAGAAGATTTACGGCTACAGTAAATCCCTCGTCAATCAACCCCATGCAAAACAAAAGACTGGACGGTGGACGTATTACTAGGGCCTGCAGTTTTCTTCCTTCTGACGATGTCCGGGCGTAAACGATGGTGATCCGTCTTTTCGATCCTGGCAGAGCCGGCTTCACATGTGGTGAGGCGGTCGGCCTGTCCGTCCGTGCAATCTCGTGCATCGTGGCGTGTGTGCCGGCGGGTCGTCCCGTCGCCATCTCAAATCTCAGAATCCCTGGCTGTTGTCGCCTGGCCGTGGTCCCGTGGCGGTCAGTGTCGCCGAGGGTACCGGCGGCGGCCGGCGCACGAGAAGCATGGCGCCAAACCCAACCGATCGCATGGCTCCCCACCGCCCACGTCCCCTGCCCTTGCCGACTGCCGCGGCCGCGCGCACGCTGGCTTCTCGTAGGACGCAATCCAATCCAATCCAATCCGCCCGCACCCGTCACGTGACCCTGATCCATGGTCCACCGTGCCAGCCGAGAAAACTTTAGCGTGCACGCACGCCCGACCGCGCCAACCGGCCGCGGCTGTCGTCCGTCGCCGCGCTGGAGCGCCCGTGGGCTGCCTGCCTGCCCGGCCGCCCCGCCGGCTGTCCGTGCCCACCAACAGTCCAGCCCCACCCCACCCCACCCCACCCACGGCGGCCGGCAGTCGCGGATCGCATGGACCGCGCGCGCGCGCGCTCACCAGTCACCACTCACTAGTAGTAGTAGGTACTACCTGACTGACAGTGGGGCGCGCGGTACGTGCCGGGGATTTCCTTTTCGAAGCCGGACGGCCGTGGCAGGCAGCTGGACAGCGCCGTTTATGGTGGCTTGCGCTGGCACGGCGCGCCGAACGGGCGTCCGTATCGTACTACCAGCCTGCCGACACTGCGGATTCGTCGTGGAGCCGCAGTCGATCTTTGGGCTCACGGCAGTGGGCGTGCCCGGCGTCTCGCGGATATGATGCAGTGGGATATGGACAAGGATGGATGGATGGATGTCGACCGTGTCATGCGTACACCTTCGAAAGATCAGTTTCCGGTGCCGCCCTAGGATTTTTATCGTTTGCTGAATTTTCTTATCAGAAGGATCGGTCCTTGAAAGAGAAGCCGATGTGATACCAGTAAATCGACATGCTGTTCTGATATGCTAGTTGTTTGTTTCAGGCTTTTTTTTGCCCCCGAGCATGATTTCTTACAGCCCCCGGCAGTAGGTATGGTATTATGGTCCTATTTTCGCTGCTGAATATAAGCATGGAAATTAGGAGTAGCTGGAAAAAGGCTGCGCAATCTCCAGCTGCTAATGATTGGCAACAACAGCTCTTCGGACAAGAACCGAACAAACGACCGAATCATCAGTGACCGACCGAACGACCGACCGTTCCATCTCTCTCCCCTCACCCCACCCCACCGGGCCACCATAGCTCCAGCTGCCAATCTGGTGGTAGAGTACGTTTTGTTTAGGTCTTGTTTAGTTCCTAAAATTTTTGCAAAACACGTACGGTAGCACTTTTGTTTGTTTGTGACAAATATTGTCCAATCATGGACTAACTAGGCTCAAAAGATTTATCTCATCAATTCCGACCAAACTATATAATTAGTTTTTATTTTCGTCTATATATAATACTCCATACATGCGTCTAAAGATTCGATGTGACGGAGAATTTAAAAAAAATTTACAAAATTTTTTTGGAACTAAACAAGGCCTCAGTGAATTGCAAGTCAAACGATCATGAGCCAGCCCTAGCGGGTCCGTAAAAGCGAAAGCGGGGGGCACGCGATGGTCTCATGGATTGCGCATGCGAGTGCGGCCGCCTACGGCCTCTGCGGCTCTGCCCATAAACGAGCCAGCATGCGACGGCGAACGAGCTAGGAACCGAGACATCCATAATGCTGTGCGGCGTGCGTGGCTTCGGGCAGATCAAGTGCAGTAGCGTAGCGGCGTCCTTTCCCAGTGCCGTTCGCCGCACCGTGTTCTCCCCAGCCCTGTATGGCAGCCGCTTACACTGCTTGGCTCCGACACTAAGGTGTAAGGCCTTGCTTACTTTCATTTTAGAATCCAAAATTTTTCAAGATTCTTCATCATATCAAATTTTAAGACGCATGCATAAAGTATTAAATATAGATGAAAATAAAAAATAATTGCAAAGTTTAATTAAAATTTACGAGACGAATCTTTTAATTTAATTAATCTATAGTTAGATAATAATTAACACAAATAAACGAAAATGCTATAGTGTCGCGAAATTTTTCTAACTAAATACGGCCGAGCATCTCCAACAACTTGTTAAAGTTCACTTGTCAAATCTTTAGTTACAGCAAGTTGCTAAATTGTTTAGCAAAAGAAAAAAAGATGTGTCTTCAATAAGTTGCTATTCTCACTTGGTAAAAATAGAGGATCACAGATGTGACCCGCTCACTTGGTAAAAGAATATGTGTCTCCAACAAGTTGTGCTCGAGATAACAACTTGGGATAGCAACTTGATAAATCTCGACAGTAGAAACCTCTGGATAGCAACTTGGAAAATTTAGCAAGTTGAGATAAAGAGTTGTTGGAGGAGGATTTTTATGCTTTTAACAAATTTGGTTGAATGAAATACTAAGTTGTTGGAAATGCTACGAGGGAAACACACACGGAGCGTTGCGTCGTGGTGAACAGGCAGTGGCTTACCGTGGAGCTTGGGATCATGAGTTTGCAAAGGCGACAAGACCGCGTGCGCGTGGTACAGCTACAGTAACCGCTGGCAGTACGAGCTCGTGTCACGTCACGGCGGCAGCGTGCGTTGCCACGAACGCTACAGCACCCGACCGTGATTGATCGGGCGTCCGGGCCGGGGCGGGCGCGTCGCAACAGGCAGCTAGTAGTAGCTCATAGGAGTACTCCTACTCCTCGTCACGTCACTCCAGAAGAGAATCCGAGGAAATCCGCCTCTGTTCCCTCGTACGTGCTCCGTCGAAAAGCACGCTAAGCTTCGGCAGTCGTACATGCACGCGTGCTGCAACAGCGTTGCGCCATGGCTACGTGCCGCCCGTCGATCCGACCGTGCACCGTCTTTTCTGCAACCACGGAACGTACCGGTGATCGGCACTGCGGCAAGACGCGAGCACAGCGCCTCCTTCGGCCCATACCGCCGGTGCGTGCTCTGGTCCTGAAACCATAGTGAGGTCACGTTTAGATTGGAGATGAAAATTTTTTTAAGTGTCACATCGGATACGTCTGAATAAGTTTTTAGAGACTAATAAAAAAACAAATTACATAGCTAGTCTAGAAACTCCAAGACAAATCTATTAAGCATAATTAATTTGTCATTAGTATATGTGGGTTACTGTAACACTTAAGGCTAATTATAGACTAATTAGGCTTAAAAGATTTATCTCGCGATTTTCAACCAAACTGTGTAATTATTTTATTTTTTATCAACATTTAATGTTTCATTTATGTGTCCAAAGATTCGATGTGACGGACAAAAATTTTTGTGGGGGTGGAGGGGGGAACTAAACAGGGCCTGAGTACTACCGGTGATGATGGGGATTAGAGACGGCCAATTAGATGAGAGTGAGCAGCGGAGCACTAAAACCATAGACAGAGCGCGGGCAATTCTGGATGAGTATCTAGAATCTGGATAAAAATAATCGCGGATGATACTTAGATGTTTGTGTAAAAATGTTAGAATCCGGTAAAATTCAAGGGTGTTTGATAAGATTCTTAGATTTTTATGATTTTTTCTATCCAGATTTTTTAAATCCGTATGGATCCAAACGCTGCCTTGTTCGGTATGCCTAGTATCACAAAACAAACTCTGCCTATATATTACAGAAAACTTGACGATATTTTTGCTATAAACGACAAAAAACGACAGGACACGTAAAGGAGGGGAGGCCATTCTTTTAGGCCCATCATCTAAGGGACAATTAGTTGCCAAAACTTGGGCGTTCAAAGAAAAAATAACTGATTTGGTGCTCGACGACAAAGAATCCAAATTTGCTCTTTTTTCATTGGGGGTGCGGACAACCTGAATTTGTTGACCGCCTACGATTATATAATGTTTGTTTTCGAGTGAAACATATATTTGGATGAAATTGTGCTTGTATTATTAATATATGCACAAATTTATCGCTTTAAATAAATTTATTATAAAAATATATTGTTTCTACAATCTTGTATTCTTTTACGGGGTACGAGCATTAATATTAATATATTTACATATATTTATTTAGGTGAAGCAAAAAAAACTAACTCCTTTAAGGCCTTGTTTAGTTTACCCCGAAAATTAAAAAGTTTTAAAGATTCTCTGTCACATCGAATCTTACGGCAAATGCATGAAGCATTAAATATAAACGAAAACAAAAACTAAGTACACGGTTTAACTATAAATCGCGAGACGAATTTTTTGACCATAGTTAATCTATAATTGGACAATATTTATTAAAAAAAATAAAAGTGCTACCGTAGCGAAATTCAAAATTTTTTCACATCTAAACAAGACCTAGAATGATATCCAGAATCTTTTAGAACCGAGGAAATACTAAGGCCTTGTTTGGCTGAGGAAGTAAAAAAAATGTTATTGTATTACTTTTGTCTATATTTGGTCATTATTATTTAACTATAAATTAAATAGACTTAAAAATTTATATATAAACTGTATAATTAATTATTTTCCAAGATCTACAAGAAATCTTAAAAAATTGGCTTTTGGGTGGAACGCCTAGTAAAATATCGAAACAGAATTCCAGCAGTGCACTGTGCACAAAGCCTCGGAGGGCACTCCCATTATCTGGGCACTTGCATATTCCACCGAGGAACCCGTGAAGAAACAAACATGGACACACACAACACACAAACGAGGACTTGATCAGCAGATTGGAATCCCGTTGCGCCAATTGCCTGCACAGAATCTAATTGCAGCATGCACATACTCCCAATCGCATACAGTAAGCACGAGTTCTCGGCGCTGATGTGCCTGGATTCCAATTGCAGCCTGGATTCATTGCGCTGTTGAGCACTGCTGTACACAAACCCAAGAAGCCGCGCATGCATCGAATCAAGCACGTCTGGACGTTAGCCACGGTGCACGATCAAATGGCGCAACGAAGAGCGCGTTTGGAATTGCACCATTGCTGACATGCACATTAACATTTCATCTACGAGTCGTCTAGCTACCACGCCTACACACATTCTCCGCCGCATTCCCCGTTCCTGTGCCAGAACAACACTACCCTGGGCACAGCCGCAGAGCAGGATCAGCAAAAGAAGCATCGCCACCGGCACGGCAACTCGCTTCCCCTCTCTCTCCCTTTCGGTTCACCAGATGCTCCAAATGTCGTGGTCGAAGGCAGCAACCTCGGCGTCGCCGGCGCGGGCGCCGCCGCACCGGAAGTCCTCCTCGACGAAGGGGAACCAGCCGAGGAGCTTCTCCTCGTCGACGCCCCACGTCCACCACGCCGCCGCCGCGTCCAGCCCGGCGTCGTCGTCGAGGTCCCAGTCCACGGCGGGCGCGTCGTCCGCGTCTCCTCTTTCCCCGCCGGCGCCCACGTCCGGCACGGTCGGCGCCATCATCTCCGCCCCGCCGGGCGAAGACGCGGCTGACGAGGCGGCATTTGCTGCTGCTGCTGCTGCTACGGCGGCGACGGACGCCGCAGGGACGACGCGCGCACCCGCGGCGCCCGGCTTCGTCTTGGCGCCGCCCGCGACCGCCGCCTTGGGCTGCCTCGGTTGTTTCGCCCGGCGCTGCGGCTTCGGGTTGGCGGGGGTGGTGGCGGCGGTGGTGAGGTCCTGTGGCTCCTCGACCTTGGGCTGCTGCGCCCTCGTTCGCTTCATGGCTGGCTGGCTGGCTGGCTCTGGCGCGCGGCCCTCTGCTTCGGCCTTCGGGGTGCTCTGCCGCGGGCGAGGTGGAGTGAGTCTGCGAGTGTGTGAGACAGTGAGTGTCGTGGTGGGAGTGGAGCTCCGAGGGGTTTGGGCGCGCGGCCCTTTTGTAGGAGTAGTGGGGCGGGTGGGGTCTCGGGTTCGTGCCAGGGTGTGGCCTGGACGGAGCGCGGCGCGGCGACGCAAGTGGCCTGTTGCACTTGCATTGCATCCAGACTCCAGAGGCCGCAGCCGCCGTGCGGCGACCTCTGTAGTTCTCTTCTCGTGTGTTCATCTCATGTGCAGCGCACCTAGGCTGCTGCTGGCCGACTGGGCGAGTCCGTGGATCGTGACGGAAACTGGTGTGGACGGATGCGACGGCCAAAACCAAAACTCATTGTCACGCTCACGCATCGCTGTTGGCCTGTTGCTGCGCCAAGTTTTACGGTCGGATGATTTTGCCACCAGTACTCTATACACGATGTTTGTAGCTGCCGACTAGTGACCGCCACCCTTTGCGAATTGCAAGGAACGACCGTCGTGAGAGTGTGTGTGGTTATCTTGCTCGCCCGCGGGCACAGCTCACGGCGTGCCACGTTTCCGCAGGGCAGGCACAAGCTTGTGATGCTAGTAGTACGACGTTCGGTAGCTCACGGCGCGTGCACGTAGCCACGGGCGGAGAGCATGGAACATGGGGCCGCGCGGGCGGGCGGCAGTCTGGATCCCAGCCACCTCCTGCGTGCCATCACGTGGAAACGCCGGCGACTGGGGGAAGGTGGGCGTGGGGGATCGCGTGCGCCCGCGCCCGCGCCGATCGCACGCCGACATCGTGAACCGCTCGTAACAACTCGCACGTCGACGCACACCGGCTCTCATAACCAGGTCGGCGCGGAATGATATATGTGTGCGACGTACTAGGCTGGCTGGTGCTGTATAATCTCCGCATGTGAGGACGTACTACTCAATGGCTGCAAGTGTTTATTTTAATCTCTTTCGTACGGGCACCATGGTATCGATCGAAGAATCGGTGTATTCGTACACTGTACACGGGTCTTGGAGTACGAGTGTGAAGAAGGCGTCGTCGGTGGCATATATCCTACTATTAGGGAAACGGTTAGGGGCGTATTTAAGGGCCGACAGGGCGTGGCCGTATGTCGGCAAACCCCGGAATTAATTGCAAGACCCGGCCTCACTCACAAGTGGCAGGTATGCATGCAGCGGCGCACGGCTCGGCAGGCTGGCTGAGACCCCTCAGCCAGCCTGCCGCTCTGACATGCGGGGCAAGCTGTTGGCTCGCTCGTGCCTGCCGGTGGTGCCGGCCGGGCCGAGCGCCGCTGCTGCCCCGGCGCCCGCTAGCCTCTGTCGGCCCAACCCGATCGTCGCGGCCCCGGCGCAGCGCAGCGCGCGCGACAAGGGTCTCCGTCGCGTGTCGTGCTCGCCCACGCGAGGCTGTCCGCCACAATTGGCTTCCGGTTCCGGCGCGAATGACGCTGACCGTGCGCACCGAGATCTGTTGTGCCGATGCGTGCGGCGGTCGGCACCAGGCCAGTTTGACAGGATAATGGCCAACCCAGCCGTCCACGTGCGGCGGCGATCCCGTCGCATTGATCGTACACTTGCCGGGGAAAGGGGATTAAACATGCCACCGACGTTGATCATTGGTTGCCGCTCATGCCGGTGCCGACCACATACATACACGCCGGCGACAGCGCTGGGGAGGTGCTCTGGATCTGGGCCAGGCCGCTCGCATACGGTTTGGAGCCCACCTGATTAGTAAGAATAAGGCCCATTATAGACGTTTTAGCAAAGCCATAATCAATGATACCCATTGGGCCGCTGTGTGTGAAGAACAAAGCGGGCCATCTTCTCCAAAAAAAAAAAGATCTTTGGTTTCGACAAGAGGGCGACACGTGTGTTTGTTTGTGTGTGTGTGGGGTGCCCAGCCGGTCCGTGACTCTGATGGAGGCCCTTACTGCTAGTAGTAGTGTACAATTCTACAGACAGGGAGTAGTACCGTAGTGACACGAAGTAGTGGCATTATTGTATCCATGACGCCTGCCTTTCTCGTGCCACAATGCTAGTAGTACTAGGGAACAATATCAAATCCGTCGACGCAGATGGATGCCTGCAAATACATGATCCATGTAGTAAAACACAACACGCACGCACAGGCGAAAGATGGGGACGCCGACGAGGCAAAGGCGTCTTGTTCCAATCCAAGGTAGCAGTGCAGTTGCCGCGCCATGCATGATCTGCGGTGTCCCTGTCACAGTGTCATGTGATTTTGGTGCCCGCGACATTCCTCCCCACGCCCCGGCCGTGTCCTACAGGCTACAGGGAGGTTTCGGAGCTTTGTTCGCCTTGCCGACGATGATGATTCCTCCGCTCCAGCTTTTCGTCGCAACTTGTGTTTGTCTGAATCCGAGCATCGTTTCGCCGTACGATGCGAGCGCATGACAGGGACTTTGTTTTCTCTTTCTTATTAGATAGAGCATGTAATAATAATAATTATAATATACTGTAATGAATAAACAGATACTACACGATGCTGCTAAATAAACCCTTTGTTGCAGGGGCGTGTTAAGTGTGACGGAGCAACGCCAACGCACTAGCTTAGTTGCTTGCTAAAGGATAAACACACGGACAGATCGATGGAGGGAGGAGCACGGTGGGTGTGGAGGGGAATTGGAGTAGGAAGGGTTGGTTTACCAGCTCCTGTCAAATTAATTTTGGTTTCTCTAGAGACCAAACTAAATTTGGCTTTGGGTTCTTTTCCCCACCCTGATTTTCGCGATGGGTCGCTTTGCTTTGCGACGGATACTTGTTTTTTCTCTGAAGATGAAGAAGAAACTGGACGCGAGCTGGGCTGCAGCGTCCGGAGTCTGCTCAGTTCATGTCAGGCCGATGGGCGATGGCGATGCAAGCTGATGAATAGCTGATGCTGCCACGCTAAGACTCAACTCATTCATAGTCTTGGCGCGTGCTACACCTGTACTAGTAGTCTAGACTGTAGCCAGATTGATGGTTGTGGTTAGTGCCATGAATTACTCTAGTGATAGCTTGTTGACCGTGACGTTGATAGCAGCTGCTGAGGAAACATCGCTGCTTTATTTACAGCTACCACCTGTATATACTGAAGATATGCAGCGTGTCAGATGCGTAGGTGTCGATGCATTTCGTATATAGCTCTCTTCAAGATAAGTTTTCAGTTTTAGAAAAGAAGATTGCAAAGTGAAGTCTCACTGTCGCTAAATCGCCGTGATCAGATTCGCGTTGTATTCAGACGGCGTATGTAAACAGGCAGCACCCGTGAACGAACGAACCGATGAGATGAGAGAAAACTGTCCCTGAAAGGATTCCGACGTCTGTCTGTATACCTGCTTTTTCAGAAATAAATGGAAAAGGTGAACAACACATTTATTTCGATTCTCACTTTTCCTTTCTACATGGATATGGCTATGGAGTAAATAAATACACTATACCTTTCGCCATTGCCGTCCCTGTCTAAGTAGCAGAAAAATCAACACGTATGCTGCAGAGAAAGAATATGAACAAAGCAGTACGTTCCCCGCCGAGTAATATATGGCTAGAAAGGAAAAAAAAAAGGCGGGGACCTAGAAAAAGAAGCGATCCGGGGCCAGTTCCTCGAGCATCATCACACACACGGGAACAAAGCGCTGCTAGACGTGTGTGCAGCCTCGGGCGGCATCTCATCTCAGCTTCCTCCTAGTCCTGATCCACAACAATTGGCTGATTTATTATGAGAGAAAAACACTGCTGAATAGCTGACATATTCGGCTAATAAACTTAAGCGAACCAGACCGAGACAGTGACATGGCTAAAGGCACGGCCGCCGCGTGATTCCCCGGCAACCACGGCCAGACAGAGAGCTGCTTGCTACCGTGTTCGTGCAAAGCGTTGTTGTTCCACGACGACTTTACCTAACCTTTGGATGGAACCTTGGAGCAT
Source organism: Sorghum bicolor (assembly GCF_000003195.3). NCBI lineage: Eukaryota > Viridiplantae > Streptophyta > Magnoliopsida > Poales > Poaceae > Sorghum > Sorghum bicolor. The sequence continues at coordinate 7,412,608 of NC_012872.2, read as the reverse complement.
CAGCAGTAGTACTGCCGCGAGGTCAGTTGGGGAACTCAAAGGAAACTGGACTGGTATTGGCGCGACGTCCGGTTTTCCTAGTGCAAGTTCACATGAAACTGCAGGAGGCAGAGAGGCTCTCCAGGCCAGGCCAAGCCGCTGCACTTTCTGGAGTAGTTTCCACTGCTGATTACGAGTACACAAAAGTGAAAGGACGACATGCCATGTTGGAAGGGAGGCAAAAGTGGCAAAATTTCAGGGCCATGCTTCTGGAACTAGAGTTGATTCAGCTTTCTATCTTGTTCAGATTCCTATTGGATCATGGTCATGGATGAGCACCACCGCACCAGCAATTCCCACGCACTAACCGGGATGGAGTGCTTTGCTTCCGGAAGATTTGACGTATAAACAAGTATAAACAAAGATATGGTCTTGTTTGTTTATTCAACGGTATACTAGTGTGTTTAGTCCTGTATACTCCTGGCTTTTTCATTTTCATATCAAAGCCAGCTCCTAAAGCCAAAAGATATGGCCTTGCTGATTGAACTCTAGTGCTGCCTTCAACTCTGAAGCTAAAAAAGGGATTTTTAAAAGACTAGAGGAGGCAGGCCGAGGTAGTAGTGGCAGATGTGCAACAGTGCAGTGCAAGTGCTGGTCTAGGCAACTTCCGCCTTCCGGTGCTCAAACTGAGCAAATCATGCTGACTGGCTATCCAGCTTTTGGTGTCACAAACTGTGTGGAATGGTTGGATAATGCATCGACAGCAAAAGGGTGGCCGGATTATTGAGAGTAGTGGGAAATGATGCTAGGATTTGTCTGTCATGAACTCATGATTTAGGGGAAAGGAAGGGCCTCGACCAGTTGATGTTGTGTGTTAGGTCAACACCGTAGGTTGGCGGTCACCCATAATCTCTGGTCGAGTTTGTCTCGCACTTCCACACACGCTAATGCTCTAGTCCACTCCATGTTCGAGCACAGCACGGGGCAACTTGCAACTCTGTCCTATGTATGTACTTCTCAATTGATTAATCATGCATCAGGACCATCTAGGCCGGTTGACAATCCATTTGGGAAAAATAAAGATGCATTTCTTGTGCATATGTACCGATCGCTGAGGAAACTTGACGTAAAGGAGAGATCCAGTACTAGCCTTGGAAAAGTTACAAAATACTTCCGTCTTTGATCCAATAGATCAAAAAGTGTGGGAGTTGTTGGAGAGCTGTTTTTTCAATCTTGCCAAAGAATCTAGATTGAGAGTAGGTTTTGAAGACCGTTGAAGGTTGTCTAAATCTATTTTTAAAAGATGACATCTTAAGGCGCACGTCTCTTCAATTGTTGTTAACAAAGGCAACCAGTCTAAGTGCCCGCCTCTAAATTGATTTTAGAGGCAGGCATCCAAAGATGTCCGTCTTTGAAAATAGTTTCAACTTAAAATAATTTGAAACTTTTTCATATGAAACTCGGATGAAGATAAATTTTATATCAAAACTGTAGCTATTGACACAATCTATAACTTTATTGGTGAAAAATTTTATATGAAACTGTTTAGAGTCCCAAAATATCAACATATATTATTTTAAGTTCACGGATTTTAAAATTTTCAAACAATCTTGGATGTTGATATGATCTATAAAATTTGTGGTAGTCAATACAATCTGCAACTTTATAGCTAAAAAGTTTTTTATTTGAATTTATCTAGAGTCCTAAATATGTCTACTTTCATAGAATTTGAAGTTTAAAATTTAGAATTTATAATGAACCTTGAATGTTCATGTAATTGATACCAAAGTTGTAGTGACCGATCTTATCTACATTTTAAGTTGATAACATTATGATTTGAAATTTTTTATTATTTTAAATATTAATTTTAAATTCACATATTTTGATATTTATTTATTTTATTTTTTCAAACAATCTCCGATGGACACACGTTTTATACCAAAGTTAGTAGTACTTGACAAGATTTAAAAGTTTGTAGTTGAAACTTCTTTATTGTAGTTCATTTAGTAGCAAAAATACTCAATAGAACATTAAAAAAGTTAGTAAATAAATAGAATCCTATGTATAGCCCAAATCAATGTGTGGTGTAGTGGTATAGAGATATAGTCTAGCACAAGATCACGGATTCGATTCCACAAAGCCGTAAAATTTTCAACTTTTGCGTGTGAAGCCCCCTAACCTTAATGAAAACGAAAGAGAAAATAAAATAGTTATTTGACTAAATAGGACCGTCCATTTTCTATAGAATCTGTCATTAAAATACCCAATTGAACTAAATGGAACGAAAAGTGTTTGCATAAGATGGTAAAGCGCATATACAACAGAAAACAAACGCACCCTGCTATAGCTACTATCGAGTGTTCTCGTTCCAAACTTTTGCGTGTGAAGCCCCCTAACCTAAACCAGAAACCAAAATGGAAAAAGAAAAAGTTAGTTATTTGACCAAAGACTGTCCAATTCCTATAGAATCTATCACTAAAATATCCAATTGAACTAAATGGAACCTAAAGTGGTAAATGAAAACGACAACCCCAATAAGAAGTTTGAGAATAAGTGATTGTCTGATAATGAGCAAGGAATATACGTTGTTAAAAAGGATCCATTAAGCTCATAAAAAGTCACTAGATCCGGCTGCTACCGAGTGTTCCCATTGCAACAAGGTAGTAGACCCGCCACCGTGCTCCCATCAGAGGTCCTGCCTCAAGATAGCATACCTCTATCTTCACTGATTTTTTATATTATATCCAGTATAATATACATGTTCTATGTTAGTCATCATATCTGTATCAGCGAGTAGAACATATATAGGAGCACATATCTATTGTCACAAATTTATTGCTTTTATTTTATTTTATATCTAAAATTCCCTAAATATCTAACATGTTGTCCAAACTGTAAACAAAAATAATCCTAAATGCTATGAATATATCTTCAACTCGAGATCTAAAATTTCCTACAACTACAAATAGCTCCGATGAGCTAGAGCTCTACTAAACGAATAGGCTAAGATGCCGTGTCGATTTCTTAACTGAATTCAGTAGCACCATTTTGAACTATTAAAGATTTAAGTATCAGTGTTGTCATAAAGAAGCATGCTTATTTCACCCTTCGGTGTTTTCTTTTTTTGGTTAGTTCATAAAATGTAATTTGCATTTCAATTATGTCTTCTATAGTTATCTTCTTATTTTTGTGAAATAGTCATTCTGTAATTTTTACTCCTTTTGTGTTGTGAAAACATTTTTAATTTTTATCCAATCGAGGTCATGGACTCATGGGTCATCAGAACGAGAAACTGGTGCTCTTTCATCATTTGTGTTGTTTTGAATAGTATTTTATTTAATCCTTATATACTCGCGTACTTGTACTATGAATTGATAGGGTTACTTAACCACTTGTTTAGACATTGATACGCGAAGCAGTAACTGAAGATATGATATATTATGTGATCGCATTTGTTTAAATTAACCGGCTAATAGATAGGTGTATCCATGACTCCTCTGCAGAATGTATAGGTTGGATTAGATTTCATTTTAAAAACGTAATACGACCTCAAAGTTCAGGATTACTATATCGAAAGTGCAACCTACCAAATTGTAAGTGGAAAGCATTTTTTAAGTACAGAATTTTGCAAAGGTCCTTGAGCATGACAATAAGGACATCCAAGAGATAGTAAATAATATTGAAGACCTTTAGCAATTTCTACAAAGATAACAAAAATTCTTCCACACTGCTATCAATATGGATTTAGGGTGCAATCTTAAGATCCACTAGGCATCGAACCCGTGTAGTCTTCATGAATACAATATGCATATAGCGCATTTAGTTAAAATAAAATGTCTACATAACCCCCAAACTATCTAGAATGGAATACTTTATCTCCCAAACTATAAAATCAGATATTCTACCCCCTGAACTTTCAAAACCGGTCAAATAACCCTCGAGTGGTTTTATAGGATGGCTTTGTCTTTTTTTATTTCCGCTGAAATTTTGAAAAATCATAATAAATCACAGAAAAATCATAAAATAAAGAATTTAATTTTGTTTGACTTCTAATGAGTAGATCTACACAGTGAATATATAATATGGTATACTTTAGAACAAAGTTTTTACTGTAGCTTTAAATCTATGTTTTTCTGTAATTAATTCGAATAATTCATATATGTAGATCATATGGTTCAATTGTGGTAAAATTTTTATAGTGTTCTTGTTGCAACGTATATCTCAAATTGTCCACATCTCTTCACTTCCTATGGTGGGTCTCATATCCTTCTTCATCTCGAAACTACTTTTCATCCTCACCCTTCTTCTTCGTTCATGTGCACCTCATAGCAACCATGTTCCCGTTGTTCCCATTCCGAAGCTGCTAAGGTGCCCGCCTCCTTTGCCTCCATTTTGATTGCCACCAACCCTGAGCTTTTAAATCGTAAGGTTTTAGATCCAATTGAGTACTGCAAAGTTTGAATTAGATTTTGAAAGGTTAAGATTTTTTGGTGCCGCACCTATTTTTAGAGGCACATTATATTTCCATCCAACTCTAGAAATTGATTTGTGAAGGCAGTTGGAAATCCCATCCACCTCTAGAAAGATGCCTTTGTTTCTAAAGGTGGTTGGCTGAGGCGAACTAGGTGGAAATGCATTTTGCCTCTCTTGGGGATGGGGGTGGGTTTGTAGTAGTACAAATTTTCTTGAATTTGATTAAATTAAAAAAAATTTAGTACAATCTCTAGACTTATAGCGGGTGTGATCCCTTCCTCCACCCCTAGCGGTTGGGAAGTTCAACTGTCTCTACAAATGTCATTTCTAGTGGAGGTTGAGCTTCCTAATTGAACAAATTGTGGATGTCCCCTAGAGAGAGTTTGAATTGGCAAATCTAAAAATTTACAACTTAAAATACAAAAGCTGTTAGAATATAGGTTTCTGATATATGGGAGAACCCAAATCAAAGAAAACAACCCCTCTAAAGCTAAAACACAATATATAAAAGATACTCTCTCCATTCTAAATTACAACACATTTTGGTTTCTCCAGATACATAGGGTTTGATATGCACTTAGTTGTATACTATATCTAAATACATAATAAAAATAATGTGTCTAGAAAAAAACAAAGTATCTTATAATTTGGTTGTGGGGACTACTAAAGAAGTCTACAATCTAGACACCTACAAAACAAAAGGATTACACACAACAATAAGATTTTCAGTGTTTTTAGCATACACTGGTCTGGTATGCACAACTGCGCTAACCCCAAAATTAAAATCTTCTCTTTTCAGCTCTAGGTTCAATCCTTTGTTGTAGGAGCCTTTCAAAAGTTGTGCTATGAAGTTTTCCTGCACGCCAAAGAGCATGACCCGAGTAGATCGAGGTAAACCCAAATATTGTAAATTGAAATGCAAAAAAGATAAGAGATTTGTTCGTTGTAGTTCGGGTTCCCACTTAAATCCTAGGTCTTTGTTGAGGGAATAGTGATAGCTTTTGCCTGGTTTATTAAAACCATTTTCTTCGATTGTGAGCTAAAACAACACATCGTGTTGTCCTTCACGCCGGAGGCATTTGTCAATCCAGATGAGCACTTTCACTTATTAATACTTTTACCTAGTCACACTAATTTGTTCAAGCAGTCTGCCTCAAACAAATGAAGTGGCTTCGTATCTAGAGCCAAAAAAAAAAACAGTAAACCATGCCCCCCACCCCCCACCCACACACACACACAAACACACACTTCATTTGGTTTAATAAAAGGCTTCTGCCTCAAAGAGGAGGAAAATAATTCAAATCTAATCTGAAGTAGACTGCTTGAATAACATGATGTTCTTCATTGAAACTAAACATACATAACAATAATAAAACTACAGTCAAAGTCATACTAATAAGTACAATGAAAAATCATACCCAGCATCCAAAGCCTTACATACCTTCCTTGATCGACAGATTGACCATTTATTTTGTGAAAGAGTTGTACATCTCCCAGTCAGCTCATAGGCTGCCGAAGCGCTAAATTGATCAGATCAAAGTTGCTTGCAAAACGCCTGTCGTGACCTCATGCGCACAACTAGGCTATCTACCTATCTCCCGGTCACCATCTGCCTTGTCCTCGGTCATGAGGAGATCAGGCTGTTGACGTGGCATCTGCCTCTCATCAACAATTAAAAGTTCACGTCTTTTTCCTCTTTCAATGACCCTCATCGTTTTTTCTGTGGACGAATTGGGTGGCTGCTCAAGTAACATGTGCCGCGTGTGCAGTGACAACGATGGCATTTGGAATTGGAACCTGCAAGAAGCTGTCGTGCGACCTTTGAACAAAAGAACACTAGATTATTCTCCCCCTTTTCAAAAGTTGAGCCTTAGTGATAGAGGAACCAGACTTTTGCTTCTTTTTTTGAAAACTACTAGACTTTTGCATCTGGCAAATGTACTGTACTCCCTCTATTCCCGTAACTAAATCATAATCTTGACTTTTTATTTTTATAAAAAATATTTATCAAAAAGTTGTATATGTATATTTTTATAAAAGTATTTTTCAAGACAAATCTATTTATATAGTTTTTATATTTTTAAATTTAACAACTTAAAAGTTATTCATGATTTATATTCCCAACGTTTAACCTAAATCTTGTCCAAAACAACTTTTTTTACAAGAATGTAGAGTATAGTATTTTATTTTTGTTTCTTTTTATGGGTACGTAGTTACGTACATGCAGGCCTGCATATAGAAGGACAACCTGAACTTTGGTAAAGATCAACCCATTTGGGTGCCTTTCTTGTTGTCGATTAGTGCTTGGTTGACACGATATTTTCTCCATATTTGGTGGAACTGCTTACTTGATGCCCACAGCTCAACATGTTTGGTTTAGAAGGGACATGGAATTTTATTTTGGCCGGTCTTGCAAGCAACAGATCGAGCTTCACTGTCTGAAAACTGACAGCGCGCGGTTTTGTTGTGGATCTGGTAAATCCGGGGCCGTCATCAAGGGAAAAATCGTGGATCATTTTCAAATGCGTGAAATAATGGAGCCCAAGTCTCGTCTGAAAACTCCGAATCAGTGAGAAAATGAAACCTGAACAATTCTAGGCTACACCACACCATCCATACGTGTGTGCCGATATTTTTGTGTCAGGCTCAAATGCATGAATAAAGTAATTTGTGCTGTCGTAACTAAGTAATCTTGTTTACTTGTTTGTCAACATGCATGTACACTCGTTTACCTATATATTGACCCAATCCATTCTTTCCCAGACTCATTCAACACTCAGACATGTTTGTGACTTTGGTCTTTGAAACGGCGAAAAATCAGAGTGTGTAACTGGTTCATGTGACCTGAAGCCTGAAAAACGTGGAAATGTTATATTTATGCCAGTCAATCAAACAATAGAATTGGAGGCATTTCTTCTCAAATCCAGTCCAACATCTGGGAAAAACAACTGATAGCCGTCGTTAACAAATCGAATACGCTTAGCCGGCGTGCATGATTGATTGCCCAATCGTTGACATTAATCCCCAAGTTCTCAACCATGTATAGTGCGCTTAGAGTAGAATATACTTGGCATTAACGATGTACCAGCAGTCGTCATGACGTTCAGAAGTACATAAACATTTCAAACTTGTACGAGCATGGCAATTAATCAAGTACTTGGCCCGCCGAATGATGGTACCAGGACAATATTCCAAACTGTGAGTCTCATTTGGTTTTTGTATAGACATAGATCCTTCTATTCATTTAGATATAAACTGTGAGTCTCCTATCCCTACTCCTATTTCCATTTGTTATCCTTGTTTCAACTATCGCTGCAAGCGTCCGTCTTTTCGCCCTGTATTAGCTGCAGGTGTTCCTCAGATTGTCCCCAGTCGACACGCGGGAACCAAATACTGGAAGGCCCATCGATGGAAGGGGGTGAAATGTTACGCAATGAAGTCGGTACAGTGTCGAGGAGGCCTACAATGAAGAGGGCGTGGGCGAGAAGAGTCAGCAATGGCGCCTAAGAGAGGGCTGGTCCTAGCGGTCTCCAACACATTGGTGGTGGTTAGATGTCTTCTTAGGCTGGTGTAACCGTTTGACCAAATTGTCCTCGTTCCTCGATTATATGCTTTTTAATCAGTAATAGGTGCGAGGGCAATTTGATCTCATGTAATGTCTATGGACGCCTTCCTAAGGGAGGTTGTAAGAGGAAGATAAATAGTAATTCCATTTATGCTCACAATAGCCTTAGAGCATCTCTAAGAGCTTGGCTAAAATTAGTAGCCAAATTTTAATATTTAGCCATTTTGTAAAATAGAAAATTTTTTAAAAAAGAAGAGGTCCACAACAGCCTTGCTATCAGATAGCTAGTGTCAGTGGTTGGCTATATATGGCTAACGAAAATCAAGGAATAGCAAACTTTCTATTTTACAAAACCAAATAGCACATCTGTTGGAGCCTATTTTTCTACTATACAAGTTCTAAAAGGCCTTCATAATAAAAATAGCAAAGCTCTTGGAGTTGCTCTTACTATTCTTTCTGTGGCCCGTTTTCGCTATTGTTCTACATTCCCTTGTTAGTTTGGTTGGTTCGGCGATTCTCCCAAGGCTCGAAGACTTCTGTCAAGACCAACAACTACGTCTAAATATATAACAAAAACTAGTATCTTCAAAAGCCAAAATAATTTATAATTTCAAACAGTAAAGTAGAAAATAATTAAAAGTTATCATGGAGTCACTTACATTAATCGCAGCGTGCAACTAGGTCGCCGTCACTAGCCAAAGAAGGTGGACACAAGCAATTACGACTTAGCCAATTAGAGAATGCATACTTGGACTTAGCTTGAGATGCCTGGTTAGTTTTAAAGCTAACATGCAACAAATTAATATCGTATGGAGGCAAATTTTATATCAAAATTATAAAGTCCGAAGAGAGATACAACTTAGTAGTTGATGACTTTTTTATTTAAAATTATTTAAGTGTACAAACTATGTTTTAAGTTCTCAAAGTTTTGTACTTGAATTTTTTTGCATCTTTCAAATGACCCGAGTTGGTGATACAATCTAAACCAAAGTTCTACTACTCGACGAGATATAAAACTTTTGTGTTCAAACTTTTTCCCTTAAACTTGTTTAGGCTCCCTAATATTCATTACAAGATCCACTAAAGTCATGAGTTTGATTCCTAGCTACAACAAACGTGTGATTATTATTTTTTCCCTAATTGTCACATAAGATACATACATCCTTGGGGGTTGTCATATTTTCTTGGGTGTCATCGGCACTAAAGGAAACATATATTCTTAGTTGTTGTTATATTTCTTTGATAGTGTTAAAAATCTGACCACTTATTTATTTCTTTGGCGCCTCGACTATAAGAGAGTTGATTTCACTGACTCTCTACCTTGGCGATCCATCTTTGAGTGTTAGCCGTGAGAATTTATTTTTTTTGGTGGTTTTGATGCTTCCCTTGATAGTTTGCGACCCTTAAGGCTATTCTGTTTTGTGGTAGTGCAAATTAAATATTTATGAAACGAAAAAAATAAAATGCCACTAATTAAAATATGCTTAGAGACATGCATGCCCTAATCTCAAGCTGATATGGATTGCAGCTAGTGTCGAAAAATAAAAAACACCAAGTTTTCTAGAATGTTGAAGTCCTAAAACATTATTTTTTGGCACGAGAGAGTAGCGTGAAAAGAGTATATTTCGTAGCCTGGTGGGCCATACATGTTGCCGTGCCATCGATGTCCAAACATTTCTGCGTGCCATGTTCTGATAATCTGAATATGCCTTGCTCACATAAGCTACTGCAACCAAACGCACAGTTGAAGTGTTGAACACATTCACATGTGCTGAAATGCGCCGAGAGTTTGGTGCAACAAATTTGGAGCTGACAGCGCAGAGCGCACAGTTGAACACAGTCACCTGAAGTGGGCTTGATCTCTGCTCGAGGAGACAGCAAATTAAAAAGGAGATTAAAGAGCTGTTTTGAGCGGTTGAGCCTGTCACGCTCTGTATCAGATTCAGAAGTCGTTTACGACAATAATATGGTCTTCAAAATATGACTTTAATCTCTTATTTTTATAAAAATATTTAAAAATGATATATGTATACTTTTATAAAAATATTTTTTAAGATAAATTTATTTATATAATTTTCAGAATTATAAACACAACAATTTAAAAGTCATTGATAATCGATGTTTGACTCAAACCTCGTCAAAAAGATTTCTAAATCTGATACGGAGAGAGTATCTCTAGAAGCACACTCCTAATCTCTCATAATCTGTGCACAGCTCCGATCAGTATCTCATAATCCGTGCACATTATGAGAGATTTTGCTCTTAATTAAGGAAGCCGTTCAGGTAGTTAGTAAGTATAGTATAGTTTGGTTTCCTTAATTCAGATGATTAGTGCAGGATAAGAGCAAGATATTCGGCAGAGGTAGCTAGTTGACAGCAGGATATTCGGCGACTGGCGGATACGTGGACGCCGGCTCCGGCAGAAGGGAGGTTTATTTTCCGGCGATCCGGTCCGGCGACGCGGCAAAACTATAAACGCACTGGTTCCGGGCAGATTCCTTCAACTTCCCGCTGCCAGACACGATGTTTCGAGAGAAGCTGTGAAAATAGCCCGTCCTGCCGGCCGCCGCCGCCGGCGTCCACATGTTCGGCGGCAGGCGCATGGTCTCTTTGTAGTCTTGTCTGTGCACGACGAGAGTAGACGATGCAACTTGGCAACTCTCGAGCAAGTGCCGTACCTGTGACGATCGGTGCAGCGCCGCCGCTCGCACTCGACGAGGGCACGACCTCAACTTGGCTTTCTGATGCCTAGACTTCTAATTTTTTTTAAAAAAAAATAAATATTATAATAATTTTGTTTGTATTCAATAAATATTTTTAATTATAGACTAATTAGATTTAAAAGATTTTTCTCGCAAATTACAAGTAAGTTATATAATTAGTTATTTGTTTTATCTATATTTAATAATTTATACATGTACCGTAAGATTTGATATGACGCTAAAAATTTTTGTAATTTTTTTAGACTAAACAAGGCCCTAACATAAAGAAAGGAGGTTAGGTACGTACCCTTGTACCGTGCAGCGTCGTCGTGGCTAGCGGGTTGTGCCTCTACGGGCTTCGTGCCTAGTATTCGGACCAAGGCACGGTCCGCGGGTCGGTTTTCGTGCCGTGCTGACCCACGGCCAATCAAGTCGACAACAGCTCATTTTCATCAATATTGTTATCAAATCCTACAACATTTCATCATTTCGTCAATAATTCATCATTTTCACTAGTATAATAATTAACGGCGCGCGCGCACACACACATATATATATATAGTTAATTTTCACCAGGCAGCTTCCAGACCGACTATTAGAATGGGTTGTGCCCGCGCTGTGTCGCGTGCCTGGGTGGCGGCCCAGGCACAGCCTGGTCCCTCAGGCCAGACCGAGCCAAATCGTCGGGCCACGGACAGCATGGCCTTATATAATCAAATTGAATCTTGCGGCAAAAACATATAACATTAAATATAGTAAAAAATAATTAATTATACAATTCATCTGTAACTTACGAGATAAATCTTTTTGAGATTAGTTAGTTCATTGTTAAACAAAAATTACTAAATACAAACAAAAGTGTTATAATGTCGAAAAGTTTGTCTCACGAATTATAAGCAAAATGTGTAATTAGTTTTTGCAACGTATCAACAGATATGTAGATCTTCGAAAGCAAAGCTTCTCTAGATTGTAGTAGTATGAGTAGCTACTAGCTAGCTAGGCGCGCCGCCGGGCAGCTGCGGCACTACTCCGGCGTCTGTAATGTAACGTTACTTGGCGGGCGCCCGATGACTCGGTGCGCGGTCGCTTTCGCGAGCGGCGCGCGTCGCCGTCGGCGTGGGGGGACTGACTACTGCTCGTGCTCGTGCCGCTCGGCCCGGCGGCTTCGCGCGGCCACGGCATCGCGGCGTGCGTGCGTACGTGCTCGCTCGACGCGACACGTGTGCGTCCGTCCGCGCGGGGCCCGGGCCACGCCGGCCGATCTGGACGGATGGCGCGCGGCCAGTCAAGATCTGATCTCCCTGCACTCACGTCGCGCCAAGTAGGGGGTTTTACTACACCAAAAAAAATTGCAAAATTTTTCGTTATATTCAATTTTGCAACATACATATAAATATTAATAAAACATAACTAATTACAAAGTTTGCTCATAATAATTTGTGAGACAACTTTTTATAAACTAACTAGTCTATAATTAAATGATAACTTTTAAATAAAAATCAAAATACTATATTAGTCATTTTGTAAAAGTTTCTACTACTAAGGCCTGGTTTAGATTCGATTTTTTTTTAAAATTTCGTTATTATAGTAATTTCGTTTATTTGTGATAAAATATTATCAAATCATAGTTAGGTACCGGTACACAGTGGCGACGATCCCAGTACTACAATCTAGGGCCTTGTTTATTAGTTCACCCCAAAAAGCAAAAAGTTTCAAGATTCCCCGTCACATCGAATCTTGCGTCACATGCATGAAGCATTAAATATAGACTAAATCAAAAACTAATTACATAGTTTAGCTAGAAATCGCGAGACGAATCTTTTGGTTCTAGTTAGTCCATAATTGAATAATATTTGTCACAAACAAACGAAAGTGCTACAGTACCAAAATCCGAAATCTTTTCGGAACTAGTTCACCTCGAAAACCAAAAAGTTTTCAATATTCTCCGTCACATCGAATCTTGTGGCACATGCATAAAACATTAAATATAAACGAAAATAAAAACTAATTACATAGCACGAGACGAATCTTTTGATCATAAGTAGTCCATGATTAAATAATATTTGTCACAAACAAACGAAAGTTTTTCGGAACTAAACAAGACCCTACAGTGCTTACATAGCCCGTGGTGCCAGATGGCGTACTGCAGCATCGATGAGGGAGCCCGTGCATGGCAAGCGGTGTGAAAGTCGCGGCACACGGCCCGGGCGGGCAGCTGCGCTACGCTACGAGCGATGGCACATGCGGCGCGGGCAGGACAGCATGCGAAGAACGACGAGGCCACACGCCAAAAATGCGAGGCGTGCCTGCCTGCCTGTCCGAACGAGAAGACGGACAGGGACCCACCTAGCGTAGCCCATGCTGTCTCGTGGGGCAGCAGACGAGCGGCACGAGGCTTGTGAGGGGAAGAAAAAAAGAAGCACAGAGAGAGAAAGGCCTTGTTTAGTTTACCCTAAAAACCAAAAAGTTTTCAAGATTCCCCGTCACATCGAATCTTGTGTCACATGCATGAAACATTAAATATAAACGAAAACAAAAACTAATTACACTGTTTAGCTGTGAATCACAAGACGAATCTTTTGATCCTAATTAGTCCATGATCGAATAATATTTATCACAAACAAACGAAAATGCTACAGTTCGTTTTCACTTTTCGGAACTAAACAAGGCCAAAGAGAAAGATGCCCACGCCCTCCGTTGTCCGGTGTGCCTCCATCGGCGTCCACCGCAGGTGACGTGGACGTGCACGACGCCCCCCCTGTTGCCGCCTCCGATTGCACACCGCAGCTGCCTTTTCCTTGAACCATCCTACGTACTCCTCCTTTCCCTGACGTGTGGAGCCCAAGGACATCGGACCCACCTGACATTGCCTGAGAGCTCGGCGCTACGGCCCAGGAGAAGTAGTAGCCAGCTTCCTACGGAGTAGGAGTAGTACTCCGTATGACCAAAGAGATGCCGACGCTGTCACGCGATTCCATGCGGAGGTCCCGGGGCCGGGACCACGCCCCACTACTGACGACTTGAAATGCCAAGACTGCCCCTCCTCCCTGGCGCGTCCGGCAGGCGATAAATGCGCCTCGGCGACCCCGTCCCAGTCCTGCGCCCGGTTCACGTGGACCTCGCCGTGCTCTGCCGCACCTCTTCTGCTCCACCGACCGGAGTGGATCAGCAGCACCACCACCACCAGACCAGAACCAGACACGAGCAGCCGCGGCGGCAATAAAACCACCACCGGCCGCCGTGATTAAACAAATCTAATAGCAGTAGTACAAATACCGTGTCAATGCATGCATTTGGCCTTTGGCTAATCCACTTGTGCCCAGAAACACCTGCGGCCACGCCATGCCATGCGTGCGTGGACCGCCAAATAAATACAGTACGGCTCTGGTTATAATTAAGTGTAGGCCTTGTTTAGTTCCAAAAAAATTCAGATTTTGGTACTGTAACATTTTTATTTTTATTTAACAAATATTATCCAATCATGAAGTAACTAAGCTCAAAAGATTCATCTCGTGATTTACAAACAAAGTGTGAAATTAGTTTTTATTTTCGTTTATATCTAATACTTTAAGCATGTGCTCCAAGATTTGATGTAACCGAAAATTTTGAAATTTTTTTGGTTTTCGGAGTGAACTAAACAAGGCGCAAGTTTATAACTCTAGCTGTCTGCGTTCGCCTAGCCCAGACAATTATATTTTGGGAATCTTTAAAATATAACTCTCGCTGTCTGCGTTCGAAAATACATAAAGGCCTTGTTTAGTTTGTGACAATTTCTTAATTATTATAGCAATTTTGTTTGTATTTATTAATTATTACTCAATAATAAAATAGTTATCTTTTTATTTATATTTAGTGTTTCATTAATAAATTTAAAGATTTGATGTGACATAAAATCTTAAAAAAAATAGTAACTAAACAAGGCTTTTATGTATTTTCTCTAGCACCCTTCAATTACTCTCTCGTCTCTCTGTTTTTGACTTTGAAAGATCATGTTTGACCATTTATCTTATTTAAAATTTGTGTGCAAATTCTAACATAAATAAATTATTATTAAAATATCTTTAATAATCAAATAAGTTAAGTATATTAATATGAGCAATATATAAAAAATTTTAATAATACGAATAGTTAAATAAGATATTCGTTTGGCAACGTCGCCGTCGCGCGCCATGTAGTGTTTGTTGTCACGCAACTGGTCTACCGTACGATTTGAACAGCGGATTACGGACGAAGCGAGGGTCCGAGGGCGCAGGCGCCCAGCGCCAAACCCGGCCCCCCGTGTCGGGCTACGTCGCCTTGCGACGAGATGACGCCAACGCCCCCGCGTGACGCCACCTCTGCACCGGGTCTGGAGGGGTGCAACGGTAACCCCTCCTCCTACAAAAACGACAGGGCCCGGGGTTTCAGTAGTACTACCAGCTGGGGCGGGTCCCACCCGCGGAGCCGAGCAGGTACGCGATGATGAAACGGCCGTGGGGCCACATGCCAGCAGCGGCACGGGTGCACGCGCCGACGTGTTGTTGCGCGCTGCACGGAGCCCGGTGCGATCGCCGGCACGCAGGCACAGGTCTCTCTCTGGCGTCTCGCGCGCGAGCGGCCGGCTCGAGGGGTGGAGCCGACGACGGAGTTCCGAAGCGACTCGATGAGCTAAGCTAGAGCTAGCAGGGGCCGGGCCGCCGGGGGGGGGGGTGGACAGCTCACGAGCCGCGGCTGGTGGTGTGGTAGGCGGGGTTCACGTGGTTAGACGGGTGAGGGATAGGTACGGGCACCTAACCCCCCACGTCGGATTTGGATCGGATCCGGATCCGGTCAGCCCATCCATCCCACGCCGGCGGCAGGCCAGGCCCAAGCGGAACCGCACGTCCAAACCAAACCCATCCGACCGCCTCCTGCTTCACGTGCTAACGGCAAAATAAAGCTGGGCGAGGGGCCGCAAAATTAGAATCGCCAAAAAGAAAAAGGGGGCCACTAAAATAATTTCGTTGTTTACACTTCATTTAGGCCTTGTTTAGATACGAAAAGATTTTGGATTTCACTATTATAGCATTTTCATTTATTTATGGCAAATATTGTCCAATCATGGACTAACTAGGATCAAAAGATTCGTCTCGCGATTTACAGTTAAATTATGCAATTAATTTTTATTTTTGTCTATATTTAATGCTTCGTACATGTGCCGAAAGATTTGATGTGGCAAGAAATCTTGAAAAGTTTTTAGTTTTTCGAGTGAACTAAACAAGGCCTTAGTTTTTTTATTATTCTACGTAAAAACTAAAAAAAAACTTTCTTCCTGCTTCTTCAATGAGATCTTTTATCTTCGAGCTTGCCTATCTAATGACTAATACCCTCTCCAATCACAAATAAGGCATTGTTTAGTTCCAAAATTTTTTGAGAAATTGATACTGTAGCACTTTTGTTTGTATTTGATAAATATTATTCAATCATGGACTAACTAGGTTCAAAAGATTCGTCTCGTTAATTCCGACCAAACTGTGCAATTAGTTTTTATTTTCGTATATATTTAGTACTCCATACATGCGTCTAAAAATTTGATGTGACGGGAAATCTAAAAAATTTTGCAAAATTTTCTGGGAACTAAACAAAGCCTAAATGAATTTTTTTTTGTTTGCTTAGGTCTTGTTTTGAAATTTGGTAATTGAAATATAATTATGATATCAAATAAGTATCATTAAACATATTTTCATATTATGCTTATTTAACGTCATAAACATTGATATTTTACTTATATATTTGGATAAAATTTAAACATTTTAATTAAAAATACTTCTACAATTGTACTTTTTTATGGAGGTGGTACCTTAGAACATTAGAACATGCTCCAAAATATTTCTCTAACCTCTTATTTTTATGAGTTTTATTTACACTTAATGCATTTACTTGTAGTTGTAGTTTACATAGTTTGTAAATTTTGTTAGTCGAGCACGACACATGTCTCTAAATGCTGCAGAACCAATATAATTGTGCCAGTAATTGGCATTTGAAGCCAAAGAATATACATTAATGTAATTATCTACTCTCTCCGTTCCAAATTATAAGTTGCTTTAGTTTTTTTATACATCAGTTTTGCTACATGGCAAACTCTATGTACCAAAAAAAATAAAATGATTTATAATTTAGAACGGAGGAAATACTACTTGGGATTGTCCATAGACCCAACTGTCTAATAATTACAATATATCTTAAAATTCACTTTGTAGGAAAAAAACAAACCAATATATTCAAAGTATCTTGAGTACTTGCGAAGTTGGGATGTCAATACATGGGAAGAAACTATTATTATCATGCTGAAAATTATCCCTCATAGGAACTTCTCCATATATATAATCCCAGGTTACAAACCAACGTTTTGTATGGTGTAAATTCATTCCTTTTTTCCATTCCAACAAGAGATGGTGTGCGCAATACTTTCTTTGCCCCCCACCCCACCCAAAAAAAAAAACCTTGTCCTGGCTAGTTGTAGATAAGATAAGATGAGACGGCACAGTTTTTTTTTTCGTCGATCTCAACCAAAAATAGAGCGAGGGAGACCTGTTTTTCGTGAACTAACTACTAGATAAGACAACTTTGAACCACATACACGGCCTCTTCTTCGTTTCTTGAGGACTCTAGCGGACACACACCATCCGGTACAGCAAACATGCTGCTAGCTAGCTCGTTCTTATCCGCCTGCTCGAATCAGTCCCATTCCTTTGCTGTATTCCGGCAAACAGAGAGTCCCGTACGTTGCCGGAAACGCAACAGCGCATCATGCAGCAGCAGCAGCCAGAAAGACCACGCCGGATAGGCGGATAGGGATTGTGTGGACGTAACGAGCCAAGAAAACCAGCCGTAGAGGACGTCCGTCACAGATCAGATCAGACGGCCAACAGTAGGACGCGTCTCTTCTTTGCATCACCGGGGCATGCATGCCGAACCGGCGTGCAAAGCAGGGGAGTGAGAACCCCCTTTCCCCACACGACCGAAATGCATGGTTGCCACAAGAAGCCTTGCGTGCACACACACACACACACACACACACACATATATATATATATATATATATATATATATATATATGCATCTGGATTCTGGGGAAAAAAAAGAAGAGAAAGAAATTCCTCGTCCATGTCCCGCGTCAGTTACGTTACGTGACAACATGTGGTGTGTCGGTGAGGGGAGGGAGAGAGAGTTGTCCAAGTAGAAGAGACGGAACATGTATTGGTTGGTTGGTTGGCTGGCTTGCGTGCGCGGCCGGGCGGCCGGGGCGGGTTGCGTTGGTGCATGCCTCGTTCCAAGTCACGATTCCTCGGCCCGCCCGTCGACTAGACTAGACTAGACGCATGGAGATGGAGTGCGCCGCGCGGCGTACGGTACGCACAATGACCAAGTGGACACGCCGATGCCTGCCTGCGCGTCGTTTTGACCTCGCCAAGCCGGGCTTGCTTTGCTTGTCAACCACCGGCGGGCGTAGGGAGATGGATGGGTGTTATCGTGTTGTTCTCGTTCTAGATAGCTGTCAATACGATTGATGTAATGTACTACTACACTATACTAGCTTGAGATTGAGAGGAGCCGCAAGCCTTCGGGTGCGGTTCCAGCGACTCGCACGCACTGCTGACAGCGGGAGTCAGACCTAATCAGCCAGGGCTCGAGTTTTTAGTAATTGCGATTTGGTTTTGGGTCAATTTGGTTGTTCCATGGTCGTCGAACCAACTCGGCAAATATTAAAAGTTGCTTGTACCACCAACACGGGCGGCCGGGAAACAGACCGCCGATGAAATGAAAACGCAGGCAACTTATGACTTGGACTTCCAAGTCCACGAAGATTTGTTGTCGGTCCCCAGATTCCTGCGCGAAATCAACCAAACAACACACACTTGGAATTACCCATACAAATCAAAGTGCCACAATAAACAAGTCTCCCCCTCCGGCTGAACTACTATCAAATTTACGTGTATACTCCACTCACCGACCGTACACATCACGATGAGTTGGCTCTTCTGTGTTTTGGTTGCCGCCGCAGCGTGCCCTGCCAAAACTACGGCATGTATATGCCACAGCAGCGTTTTGGTTGCCGCCGGCCGCCGCGTCTTTGGTTTGGCACAACCGCGGCTTTCCCTCGTAGTGTATAGGTACATCGATGCGGGCCAAAAGTTTGGAGCTCGATTTCACCGCCGAACTTTTGGTGAGCCATAGCTATGATACGGTGAGTTGGCGAAACGGCCTTGTTTAGGTCTTATTTAGTTCAAAAAAAATTTGCAAAATTTTTCAGATTCATCGTCACATCGAATCTTTAGACACATGCATATAGTATTAAATATAGACGAAAATAAAAAATAATTGCATAGTTTGGTCGAAATTGACGAGACGAATCTTTTTAGCATAGTTAGTCTATGATTGGACAATATTTGTCAAATACAAACGAAAGTGCTATAATGTCGATTTCTCTAAAGATTTTGGAACTAAACAAGGTCTAATTGTTTTTGCAAAATAGACATTATAGCATTTTCGTATATATTTGACAAATATTATCTAATCATAAATTAACTGGACTCAAAAGATTTGTCTCACAAATTACAGATAAATTGTAAAATTAGTTATTTTTTAGTCTATATTTAATACTCCATACATGTATCGCAAGATTCAATATGATATGGAATCTGAAACTTTTTTGCAAAATTGCTTAGAAACTAAACAAGGCCCAAACATGCTCCTAGAAACAGAACCACCTAATTGCTACTCCCAACTACTATAGCAAGCTAACGTGATTTTGAGCTAGGCAAAGTAAAGTGTATCATAGTGGTATAGATGGCCATCGGGCCGTGCCGGCCCGGCGTGCCGTGCCGTGCCGTGCCTGCCCCGGGCCGCGTCGTGCCGGCCGGGCCGTGCCATCACCGTGCCTCGTGCCGGGGGTATGGCCCAAGGCACAGCCCGCGGGCCGTCGGGCCGACCCGAAGGCACGGCGGGCCACCGGGTCAAGGTCGTGTCAGGCCAGTAGCAGACCTATATTTTCTTTTTTTGTTTAAAATTAGTAGGCTACATTTCTTAACAGGCCAATCAGGATGGATGGATGGGCAAAACATACCTATATTTTTTCTTTTTTAGAATTAAAAAGCTATATTTTTAACTGAGACATTAAGCACCGGGCCATCGGGCCGTGCCTGAGCCGTGCCACGGGCCACGGTGGCGGCCCAGGCACGGCCCGGTGCCTCGGGCCGTGCCGGGCCGGGCCTAATAGTTGTCGGGCCGTGCTGTGCTCGGGCCGGGCCAAAATGTCGTGCCACGGGCCGTGCCAACGGGCCACGGGCTGCATGGCCAACTATACATAGTGGTGCACTACTCCAACGGATTTAAATTAAAATATAAGTCGTGTAGTTTTCCTTCTAAATAAATAGTTTGCCTTTGATCAATTTTACAGAGAAAAGTGTATTACTCTGTAATCCTAGGTATGTAGAACAAACACTTGTTAGTAGGGGGGTGAACATTCGGTTTTTGGTTTGGTTCCTTGATTCTTGAAGAAATTTGGTTGCTAGAAAATAGGAATAGATTGAATCTGAAATTCTAAGAGCATCTTCAAGAGCCTTTCTAAATCTCACTTTCTAAATTATCGTTCGAAGAACCTGTATTTCAGAACGAACGGATGGAGTAGTATACTACTATTGTTGTGTGACGTTATCTTGGAAATGTCTTCTATTTCCTCTTGTCGTAAATAAAACTTCATCTATGCTAGGCTATGTCAAACTTGTTTTAAATTTTTACAAACAAATATAAGATCATATATATGTGGACAATCATAAGATCATCTATAGCCAATATTGTCACGATCTGTAATGCATTCCATCTAAGATTGTTTCTATAGTATACTAATTAAATTGCTGTATTGCTTGATCTGTGTCAATATCTGAATGAACTTATTAGAAACATAAATAGACCCTCTTAGACTTTACAAAATGTCAAATTCTGGCATTATAAAGGCGCTCTCAATGCACAAACCACCATAGTTTCTATGAACATTAATTGTATTGCCACCTAAGTGTTTTACTGATGTGGCATGATAGTTATTGAAGAGAGAACAAAAATCATAAAACCTGGCTTTAATCATGTCTACACGAGAACCATGACATGAAAAGTTATGATTGGTGCAGAATGGAAAGAGAACGCATGTGATTGGATAAAAAAATATTCTATAGAAACTGGTCTATCTAAAAACTATATAGTTTCTACGGTCCTAAGAATAAGAAAAATTGCCATGCCTATAGTAAAAAGGATTTCGTTGCCCTATTGAATCATCGTGTCCCAATAGCACCACATCAGCTAGTTGAAAGGGATTAAGGTTATATACGCATGTGCAAAGGAAGTGGCAGTGCCGAATTGATAGTGAGGGACGGCATCCTTCCCCAAATCATTGGTACATGAAGGACTGAAAAAAAGAAGACTACTTGTACCAATCAATAATGCATTTCAATACATATGAGACATCTAATTCTCTATTATGTATGGACCTATATTAGTTTTGAATAAGTTGTGCCCAAAGTTGTAGGATTAGCATCCTAGGTAGGATCTTTTTTTCCCTCATACTATCGGGTCGTAGTATAATTTTAATATTTGTAATATGTCATGAAGGTTCGGGCCTAAAATATTGATTTGATTAATTTAATTATCATTTTTCACAAATTTACAAGTGGACTTGTGGATATTATTTCAGTGCACCTTAACTTTGGATGATATTTTCATGACGGATGGATTATTTACAAAGCCATTTGTATCAACTAGTATGTAGGATCATAGTATTGGGATACTATGAAATTTCATATAGGATCGTATGGAATATCCGTTTAGGATCAAGATATGATGAAATTTAAGATACATAGTAGGATATGTACGGTCTCAACCGGTAGTAATATGGAATGGTAAGATTCTAGGTTACGAATCATATACGAATTCTTGGTTTCCTATCGTACTCTATTTTGAAATGTAAGTTTTTAGGTAACAGACTATTTTCATAAATTACAACATTTTAAATATAAGTATTTATATATCAAATTATTTTTCGTGATGGATGTAATAACATCGGCGTTATTTTTCATAAATTACAACATTTTAAATGCAAGTTTTATGGACATTGAATAAACTACTAACTTTGCAAATATGTTGACATAATTTAATACTTCCTTTATACCCATAAAGAAAAAGTCGTTTAGGACAACGACATGGTCTTCAAAATTTAACTTTAACTCCTTATTTCTATAAAAATATTTATCAAAAAGTGGTATATGTATATTTATATGAAAGTATTTTTCAAGACAAATCTATTTATAAGGTTTTCGTATTTCCAAACTCCACAACTTAAAAGTTATTCATGATTTATATTTTCAATGTTTGACCCAAACATTGTCTAAAACGACTTTCTTTATGGGTATAGGTATAAAGGAAGACAGATGATCTTCAATTTATGAAATGAATAGTTTCATATGCATACAACTACTATACAAGACTAACCTCGCAGCACGCTAGATGTAAAAATACAAGTATATATCAATAGAATTCCTTAGAGCAAGTATAGTAAAAGAATATAAGTAGGTTTTTTCTTGGTAAGGTGGAGAGAGAGGGGACAATAGAGGCCTTAAGTCATGGACAGAAAATAGTGTTGACTGGTTTGTTGTACGGAAAAAATATTGTTAAATAGTTTGTAGATTCGGTCGATAAGTTTAAGCGAATAGGCTAGGAAGAGAAGCACAGAGTAAGCTATGAGTTTATAATCCGAGTGTGTTAAAAGAAATTTGTGAGATAAACAGGGGCTCGTAGATAAGTGGTAAGTGTACGTAAGCACAAGCATAAGGTACTCCGGTATTATTAGCTTGCTCTTTTACCGCGTCTTTACTCTTTAGCGCAGCTGTTGAAACGTCCAAACCAGCGTCATGATCAGTGGGACACCAACCAACCCACGAAAGGTAAAACCGTAAAAACCACATAAAACTACCGCCAGCTAAACACCGTGGACCAGGGGCAAGTAGCCCCAACACACAGAGCTAGAGCCGGGCTAGCCAGGTCCCAAGGCGAGCCGCTGACCTTTCGCCAGCTCAAGCCGACCAAATGAAAAAAAAAAAATCGCTGTCGGCTCAGCTCCGCTCGCGGACGCGAATCGCGCAGGCGCCGGACTTGAACCGCAGCTGATAGCGGACCCAAAAAGAAAGAATCGAATTTAAATCAGGAAAATTCGGTGTGGAGAAAATGGGGCAAAAAAAAAAAAGGCGGCGACACGCCCGTGACGGATGGCCCCAGAATCCCGATCTCGACGCTCCCGCGCGCCCTTTCGCGTATAGGCCCCCGCCATGATCCGTTATCCCGCGCCTCCCCCGGTTAAATGTATTCGCAAAAGTGCCCCTGGCCTGGGCGGGTCGATTTGCGTGTGTGGTGTGGCCCACCGACTCGTTTTGCGCCGAGGTCCCTGCGAGAGCCCGGTTTCGCAGATGCGAGGGCGGTTGGGTCACATGCTTGGTGCTTGCTTCGGAGCGTGCGTGCGTGGCGTTACCTCCCAAATAAAAAGGTGGTTGGGTGCACTGTACAGTACATTTGGGTCGGGTCGGTTTTTTTTTTTGACAACATTTTTACAAGAGGGTTGGGGTTGGGGTTGGGTTGGGGTTGGGTTTTTTTTACAACATTTTTACAACTTGGAAATGCATTATTTACAGAATGGAACTGACGTCGTACTATTTTCCTCTTGGAAAATAAATGAAGTCCTTGTTTCAGTTTTCGAAACTGTAGCAATTTTGTTTTTATTTAACAAATATTATCCAATCATAGAGTAACTAGCCTTAGAAGAACCATATCGTGATTTACAGATAAACTGTGAAATTAGTTTTTATTTTCGTCTATATTTAATACTCCATGTATGTGGCGTAAGATTCGATGTGACGGAGAATCTTAAAAAGATTTTGCTTTTTGGGGTGAACTAGCCTTGTTTAGTTCACAAAAATTTTCAAGATTCCTCGTCACATTGAATCTTTTGTCACATGCATGGAGCATTAAATATAGATAAAAATAAAAACTAATTGCACAGTTTACCTGTAATTTATGAGAAGAATCTTTTGAGCCTAGTTACTTTTTATTTGGACAATGTTTATCAAATAAAAACGAAAGTGCTACTGTAGCCAAAACCGAAAATTTTGGCGAACTAAACAAGGCCGAAGCCACGTAGTTTTCTAGTTTACAGAATTTTATTATTATTATGATGACTATATATATACCAGTGCATGCCACGGCGAAGAGTATATGGTTTAAATTAATGATAAACTTTTGTGTATTTGTGAGGTTCAGAACCAACTTCTTTCTTAGCGGATTTTGACCGAGTGATTACTAATGTCCTCGCCAAGCAGGCACGTTGTCGAGAAACCTTTTCAGGCTGACAATAAACCTTTTTTTTTTAAAAAAAAAGCTGGATCCACCTCCCAACTTCCTTATAACTAAAAAGAGACCAGCCCAGGCTAAAGATCACCACTAACCAATACAGCCAGCCAGCCAGCCAGCCAGCCAGATGGCCTTTTTTCAAAGGTAAAGAAATATCAAAGCAAGGAAGGAGGAGGCCGTCGCCGTTCAAACACCACACACACACGCCCTAATCCATCCACCCATCCAGAGGGCGTGGACAAAACAGGCAGGCGCGGTCGCGGACGGAGACGGAGACGCGGCCACGCCCGCCCGCCCACGCGACCCGGCCGGGTCTTCCAGATGGCGCGCCTCAGGCTCAGCCAAGCAAGGGCAACGCACACGCACACATCACGGTCCCCGTCCCCGTCCCCGTCCCCGTCCCGTCCGTCCGCCCGTCGTCGCGGCGCAGCCCCCCTCACCCGGCAACCAAATAAAGAAAAAGCTAGCAAACGAAACGAGAAGACCCTAGGAGGAAGGAGTACGTAGTAGTCGCTCGCCGCACCACCACCACCACCGCCCCGCACACTCGCGACGCGCGGGGGCTAGCGATTTTTGCGGAAACACCCCTGGGAGAGCCGGCGTGCGCAGAGCCGCCCACGGGCGGGCAACGCTATATAAGGCGGCCCCCAACTCGGCGACGCTGCGCAAAACACCTCGCTTTTTGTACTCTTCCGTCTTTGCCCTCCCGCTATCGCTCGCCTGCGTTGCGTTGCGTTGCGTTGCTCGGCGTACGTACGTGTACACACAGCGCGAGCCCGAGAGGGAGGAAGAGCAACAGAGGAAAGAAAAAAAAAAGAAAAGAAAGGAAAGCCAAGTCGTTTGCTCATTTCATGGAGAGCTCTTCTCACAAGCGGGCGCGGGAGGTGGTGGACCTCACCGCCGCCGGGCCCGGAGAGGCAGCCGCGTTGCCGGAGGCGGACGCGAAGAGGCTGCGGCCGCAGGATCTCCTGGACATGCTCGATGACGACACCGACGCGGCCGCCGCCGGCGACCTAGCGTCCGTCATGAGGAGCCTGGAGGAGGAGATAGCTAGCTTCGACGAGGCCGTGGGGGCCGCGGAAGCGGCGCCTACGCAGCAGCAGCAGCAGCCGGAGCTGGGGTTCCTGCTGGAGGCCTCGGACGACGAGCTGGGGCTGCCACCGGCTGGCGCCTCCGCCTCGTCGTCGGAGGAGGCCGGCGGCGGCGGCGGGGGCCTCGCCGGGGCGCCGCCGGAGTCCGCCGAGCTGGACGGCGGCCAGATCTGGGGCTTCGAGGACGAGATAGACGGTGGAGCGGGCTTCGGTGGCTACTCGCCGGAGGCGGCCGCCGCGGCCGTCGCCGCCGCGGCGGCGTGGGACGACGACGGCTTCGACGCCGGCCTGTTCGCGTTCGGCGAAAGCGACGCGTACGGGCCGTCGGATCTCGCCGCGCTGCGCCACGAGACCATGCCGGCCGTCTGATGACCGGCCGGGGCAGACACAACAGCCGCAGCCAGTGGTGGATTAGCCTTGTTTTTCTTGCTTTTTTTGTTTTACCTTTTGGTTGGCTAACCTTAGCGGGCAGGGGGGCACCCTTTTTTTAACCTGAATGTAAAGTTTTTTTAGAAGGGTAAAACAGGGGCGTGGAAACTTGGGGAAGGTTCTCAGCTAGCAGGGAAAAAAGAATCTGAAAATGGTTTTCCCTCAATTTGCCCTTCGAATTTATTTCTCGCTTATTAGTAAAAGGAAAAAGCAAATAAGCAAGCGAGTGTATAAAGTAATGATTAATTAAGTTATAAATAAAAATAATAAAACAGTGAAGCCAAAAGATATATGCCGCCACGTTGGTTGCGTGGATGGAGGATTGGAGTTGGGCGATTACAGCGACACATGTGGCCGCTGGATGGATGCTGACCTACTGACGTGACAGCCCCAAATCCAAATCTTTCGAAAAAACAATATCGATGATGATGAAAAAAGAGAGGATGGAAATACTTGGAAGGTTCCAGCACTCCAAGTTGGAAGAATCTGTGAATTTTGACAACTTTTATTTTATTCTAAGGCGAAAGCACGCATGGATGGAGAGAATAATTCTGCCTGGTACGGTTGACCTGGTACGTTAAGAAAACTTGCTGATAGAAAAAATACAGTTTATAAAACAAACAAATATAGTTAGTGTATGATTAGATAATAATTGTTAATATAAGCAAACGTGTTATAGTAGTCATTTTGTAAAAAAAAGTTTATAACTAAACAGGGCTTTACTTTGCCTGGGAACGAGATAAGTGAACAGGAGCGTGAGCCACCGGCTGCTCCTGCTTAGGATTTTGCTTTGCCATTCGCCGTCGTCGTGAGGTAATCGCTGGCGCTGAGATGTGCACACTGGAAACATTGTCCAGGCTGTGGCGTGGAGCACTACCGCTGCCCCAGCAGCCAAGTCTTAACTGAACCTGACGTTTCCTCATTTTCTTTTCCTCAGTTATGGAAAAGACTTTTACCAAGCAGCGGCCCGTTCATGTCCTCATCTTCCACGTCGAAATTGCTTGGCCATTAGTTGGTGAAAACATGCTAATAAACCAGCTAATGTTTTATCTATCACCTAGGTAACGATTGCTCCATTCATTCTAATTATTTTGAATTCACTGTATATCATGATTTTATATATATCTATCTAAGTATAAAAATAATCTATGTATATGTTATATAATTTATAATAAAGAATTATCTAGATTTTTTTTCTTTTGACTAACATAGCTAATGGTCAGCTGTTTGATCCTGGACCAAAAAAAGTAATAATAGATTTTCGATGTCAAATGGGAGGAATAGTTGTGGGCCCATTAGCTCTGGTGGACTTATCTAGCAGATCCATAGTTTGTTATCAATTTATCGTATCGGACTACTAATTTCTAGTCCTTAGATGTACTTTCACCTCTTATAGCGATGTGCAAACGGGACACCTGATTTACGTGATATTGACTGCTTTTTTTTTCTGTGTATATTATTATCATTATATGCGCATCAAACACTTCTACAAAGACGTGGGAGTTTTTTTTTTTTTTTTTTTTGTCTTCCCTCATGACAGACCATGGGAAAAATGTACGTATGGTACTAGCTAGTAGGTACCTTGAGACTTGAGACAGGTCTGGTAAAAAGTTGGCGATTTTGTTACATGCCAACATGTGTATTGGCGTTTGCAAAGACGTCAGTAATTCCTTCACCAGCAAACGCTCGGGTACTCTTTCTTCTCCATTATATACGCTGCAGTCGATCCAGACTTTCAGAGAGGAACAGGCGTTTTTGATCTGAAACCCAAAGCATCAGCACCAACCGAAACGGCGGCCCGAAGAAACCCGGCAACGACACATGCCGCCCGACGTGAAGGCACTCCGAGCCCCCCCGTACGAAAGGTGGGCACGCCACGCACGGAACGAACGACTGGAGCCGGGGGCATGGCAGCATGACGCATCACGTCTACTGCCTCCTTTTTCCTTTCCCCTCGCCGAGACGAAACGGGATCCAGCACAGCACCGGACGGAACCGGCCGCGGCGCATGTGGTCTGCTGCTTGCCGGGCCGAGCCGCCAACAAGTTGCCGCGGCGTGCACGGCCGATCCATCGCCACCCGCCGCGACGTACCCCGGCGGGCGGGGGGGGCACGCGCTGGCACGGCTTTTTTTTGCCCGTCGTGGACGATCACGCCTCACAAATCATTCGATTCCTTTTGCTTTGCACTGGTGCCGTGCCGCCGTTCGTTTGGGCTTGTACTCGCCGTCGGTTGGACTCGGAGAGTCGCCGCAGCTGAGGTTACGCGCACGGACCGGCAGGCGGCAGCGTCGTTGGTTGGAAAGGTGGTTGGATTGGATCGGCCGATCTGGGGGGGCAGGGCGAGGCGAGCACATGCGCGGCGCACGACTGGCCGGGGCCCTGGCGGCCTGCAACGCCGGCTCTGCACGCTAGTAGAGTGGCGCACCGGCGCTGTACTGCTACTGCAGCAGCAGAAGAAGAAGAGAGGTGGCAATCAACAATTCGTGGCGAAAGGAATTTTTAAAAAAGGTGCAGCGGCTGCGAGATCTCGAGGACATGCATGGCCACTGGTCGGTCCTGGCAGGTGCAGCGGCCTGAAGCGGCGGCACATGGGAACTGATGGAAGAGTGGTGGATCCGCTTGCTGGTGGTCGTTGGATCCGAACGAACTGACGTGCTCAACGCCTGCACTAGTTTGCCTTCGTGCGCCTGCTCCCCACTCGGCAGGTCGGTGTGTGTATGAATGTATCGCGTACGCACGATGGCTCGGCAGGAGTACGATCCTAGCTGACTGGCATGGTCACGGCACGATTTTTGAACCGTCGTGATGTGGCTCGATCTTTTCTAAGGTTCCGTTAGATAAGACAACATATAGTTTAGTTTTTTTTTTCAAAATATGCACCGTAGAACACTTTCGTTTGTATTTGACAAATATTTGTATAATTATAGGCTAACTAAGCTCAAAATATTCACCTCGCAAATTACAAGCAAATTGTGCGATTAATTATTTTTTAATCTATATTTAACGTTCTATGTATCTGCTGCAAGATTCGATACGACTGAAAATCTAAAAAATATTGAAAAAAAATTAGAAACTAAACAAGACCCATATCTTTTCCAAACACCAGGCTCCGAGCGGCAGAGGCATAACATGGTAGAGCTAACAACCTATAGTGTTATGTCTAGACGCAACTTGGGCACGATGACAAGATATGACTAACCCGATCATGGTTGATAGTGTCGTGCCATCCGTTTGGCCATCGATACATGGGAAAATAGGCTCATGGGATTCATGATTTCTTCGCTCTTGCTCACTAAGCTCGCTTGAAAGATTAGTTCCTTCTATTTGTATATCATCAACCATGGTGACTGCATGTGAGTCCATTTATAGGGCACATGCGGAGGGAAAACACCGGCTCTTTGCATGGCTTCTGATACAAACAAAGATCCTAACGTGGACAATCTCTTGCAGAGGGATTGCTCATGTAATCAACCTGTTTTTTGTGTGACCAATATCAATAGACAACACTTTACATTTGTGTTCACTGTCCATTTCGTTTGGAACTTTGTCTTCTTATTAGAAATTTGGGGGTGATTGCATTTGGTATTGTTCAATGAATGAAATCCCTACTGTCGCAAAAAAAAAAGATTGCATTTGGTTGATTTCTCATAGACATGCTGCCGTTGCAGTATTGGTGGGAGTAATCCTATACTCAGTCGCAAACAACGGCAACAATTCTTACGCACACGGCATCAAATGTCTGAAAAGAGCGAAATAGGAGGACTTTTCCAAGAAACCACAAGTACTCCCAATCAAGGAGGAAATTTAACTTTTTACCATTATAGCGAGTGGTGACTCTTCAGATAGCATCTTAACGGATGTCAATACAACTTTACCATGAAATGAAGAGAACTCATATGAAAATACCACATTTGCTGATGTGGCACGCCAGCACTGCACTTCAGGTTGGATCGAGACAGCAGAGGGCATGTGAAATGTCCCTCCTGCCCCTGCTCTCTTGTTCCTTTGTCCCTGATATGCTCTTACACACGCCTGGTCTTTGCTGCAACGCACCATGGCAGACTAGAGCACGAGCAAGGTGAGGGTGGGCTCGAACTCCTTCGCAGCACTCCTCAATGGTGCGCTCCATGAACAGGAATGGCTAGCGGCCAGCACGCGAGCGTGGAGGCTCAACGGGCGAGTGCATGGGGCAGCCAGCACAGCGCATGATTTCCTGGAGTGATGGCTAACAACATGGACTCGCCGTTGCAAAAGCAGTGGCCTTGTTTAGTTCCAAAAAATTTTAGAAAATCGATACCGTAGCACTTTTGTTTTTATTTGACAAATATTGTCCAATCATGAATTAACTATGCTCAAAAAATTCGTCTCATCAATTTCGACTAAACTATATAATTAGTTTTTATTTTCGTTTATATTTAATACTTTATGCATACGTGTAAAGATTCGATGTGACCGAAAATCTGAAAAATTTTGTAAAATCTTTTAGGAACTAAACAATGCCCGGCCTCCTGCCATGTCGCTGTGTCGCCAAACTTGCATGGCAGCGAGCAGAACTGAAGGAGAGAGTGCAGTGAGCTGTGCGGCTTTGTTTAGTTTTCAAAAAATTTTGCATATTCCCCGTCACATTGAATTTTTAAACGCATGTATAGAGTATTAAATATAGACGAAAATAAAAACTAATTATACAGTTTGGTCAAATTTGACGAGATAAATCTTTTAAGCCTAGTTAGTCCATGATTAGATAATATTTGTCAAATACAAACGAAAATGCTACAGTGTTAATTTACAAAAAAATTTGGAACTAAACAAAGGCAGCAAGAAGAGATGGGCAGGAGGGACATTTCGCATGACCCACAAGCTTGGATCCATGCTGGCACGCTTGGCTGGTGTGCCACATAAGCAAATATGGTAAATTTGTATTGGTTTTTTTTTATCGGCTGGTAAAAATGTAGTGGCAACTGTTAAAGTGCTATCCGAAGAGGTGCCAACTGCTATAATGGCAAAAACTTAAATATCCCCAATCAAGGAGTTCACATGAATGCCTAATGTTGGTTCAAGATATGATATGACTTGAAGATGGCTCTGCAGAGTTTAAACTAGATTTTGTTATAAATATAGCAATAAGCGTCAAGGAAATCCTAGGAAATTTATTAGAGGGATTACAAGCGTGCACAACGCTATAACAACCTAAACACGCCAATATCTTGGCATCCCCATGAAAAATCATCGAAGCACTTTGATCCACAAAGTCACTTCTTTTTTTTTGTCGTGCTGCCTTACCACCTAAATGTGCCCTCTTGGCTATAAGCTTGACTAGGCATTTTTAACCTAAGTTTGTGACCTGAATGTTTGGCATCTATAGTGATATGGATGAATCATAAATGGAAAACCAAACATACATCCAAGAGAGAAAAATAAGTTGTGCAAGAAAACTAACCAATTAAAAGAGTTGTTTTCGGAAAACATGGCTTGTGAAACTCAAGCGGGGCATGAGCGCCAAATAAAAATTGTTGTTCACATGGCCTATCTTCTCATTTCTTGACATTAAAGTTTACGCAAGTTAGACTTGGATGACATAGAAGACGATACGATCGCATGGACCTTAGAAAGCTCTAACGAGTACATAGCCAGCTTACAGTATTTAGTATGAAGGCCAGATCCGACCAACTTCCCAATTTTATTCCGAAAGATATGGGCACTTCCGAAATGTAAATTTTTACTATGGCTACTGCTCCAAGATAATTGTGGATGTCGACGTGGGTGCAGCTAAGGGAATGCAAAAATAACTAATTTTATGTGCTATGCGAAAGAAATATTAAGATGGTTCTACGTCTACATCTTTTCTCCGAGTACCCCTACCCTCTTAAGGTTTGGGGGTTGGTTGCACTTTGGAGCAGTTGGTTGAAGCTTAACCCATTGCAGTGGAGAGTGGAAACTAAAGTAGAAAACTAGTTTGTACAAGTTATCAATGAAGGAAAGTAAGATGGAACATAGCGTGGCATTCATGATTCTTTGGTGCTTATGGAAACAAAGGAATGCAATTATTTTCATATATAATAGGAAAATAGAAAAGGACTCGTTCTTTGAAATAAAAGTGACATACCATTTGTGGTCTTTAGGAGGTGAAGTGCTAAAGCCCCTTTTAGTTGCCAAGCTACCTAGTATTTAATATTCCCGCCATATCTAAAATTCTTGACGCTTAAAACGTGATTGTGCTTACCAAGAAATGATTAATTAGGGGGTATTTTTCTATATCTAACCCTAGTAAATAGAGTTAAGACTGCTCTTCAAACAAGAAAATTGTCTAGCCCAAGTCTCTAGAGTAGCAGCCTGTGAGTAGAGATGTCAACGAGAAATTCTCCGTCGGGGAGTCCCTTCCCATCCCCGTCCCCGTGAAATGTCACGGGGGAGATTTTGTCCCCATCCCCGTCGCCGTGCGTGGAATAATCCCCATGGGGTTCCCCGTTTCTGCGTTAGTACATATTAGTTTATGTGATGTCAACTATTCACATATTCACAAATTTATATTAATGGTATACAAACAAATCTCTTCTATAAAGATTCATATTTGATACTGAGAAAGTGAAAGATTACAATTTTAACTTTGCTCATATATCACAATTATTGAACCTTGCAAATATATGGGCCTTCAGAGTTGGGTCTCCGCAGAGAGCGGGGACGGGGGCATGCATACCATTCCTGTACCCGTAAACCCCGACGGAGACAACTTGTTGTGCGGGGTGCAGAGTTTAAAACCCAATCAACGCAACATTTTTTGGGGAAGGCCAGCAAGGAGAGGCATGCGCCTTTAATGCGCAACCAGCGCGCGAGCGTTGCGGCAGCCGAAGAGGCACGTAGCACAGCGCAAGAGCAAACGCGTCAAGTTTAAGTCTACTACGTCATTTTTTTTCAAAACTGACTCTTGATCCACGACGTTAAGTATTATGGGTATGGAGGGAGTAGGAATTCTTGTTTTTTTACCACTATAGTGTCCGTTTCTTTAAGCTTATTCGTTGAATTTGTCAAAAATTCAGCAGTTTTTTTCTCACAACAAGTCGCGTATCTCTCACGTGTAAAAGTTGTTTACTAAATCTCCGAGTTGAAACACTTTTTTGCGGTTCCTTTCCTGGCCATTCCCGTACAGGAAAGCTCTGGGACGAAATGAAGGTCGGGAGCACCACATCGCAATTACTCGTACGGTGTTTGCGTAAATACATGGCCAATGGTTTTGGCTGTTGCCGTAACTGCAAACTGTCCGCCTCGTGCCATTAATCTGCCGTGCAATCAGCAGAAATATCCGGTGACAGGCTGACAGCACACCCATCCGTAGATCAGTCCGGACCATGCAAATCTTGTCCGTTGGCTACGAATCAATCACCATTACCGCAAGTGCTGTTAGGCCAGTATCAATGCATGTTTCATGAGAGTGTTATGCACATTAAATAGGGTGCCACATAAGTAAAATTGCTGATTTGGCAAAGTCATTAAATGAAGGAGTTTCATCAAATGAGAGAGGAGTTTCATCCCCCATGAAACTCTTGTGACTCGCTTACCTAGTTTATAGTCTTGGTAACTGTGCCATGAAACTATGCTGAGACTGGCCTTAGGGCACTCCCAATGCAAGATTCTATCACAGAGTCTAAGATAATTAATTACATATTATTTATGGTATTTTGCTGATGTGGCACCGTATTTATTGAATAAAGAGGTAGAAAAAATAAGACTCCAAGTCTTATTTAGACTCCAAATCTACATTGTTCGAGGTAATAAATAACTTTAGACTTTATGATAAAGTCTGCATTACGAGTGCTCTTACAAAATTTAGAATAAGGTCATGCTCCGGTCACTATACAAATACCGGTAAGCAAATTCATGAACACATCGATTACAATGTACAATTACAACGTCAGCAAATGTAAAATTGAGACTCGTAAAATTCTTCTCCGTCCGTCCCATTAAAAATATCATTTTTAATTTTATATACCATGTTTAACTCTTCATCTTATCCATTTTTTCTACAAATCATAAAATAAATAAATTATTATTAAAATATTTAAATAATAAACAAGTAATAAGAAAATAATTAATATTTATTTAAATTTTTAAATAAGATAAATAGCCAAATAAAATGGTATGAAGTTTAAAATGTCATTTTTAATGAGCGGAGGGAGCAGTGTCCAAGATTGTGAAAATGGTATGCGGCCAAAAGAATGATGCCATGGATATTTTGATACGATGCCACTTGCCCACTAGTGACCTCTGACGCTGGGCTTAAAAGCAAAAATTAGTACAAACAGAGATTTCTGACCTTGAATTGTCCCTCGGTCCCTCCTTGTAATCCTTGGCAGAACTGGGCCCAGTCTTACTGTACCCGTCCTCCGGTACAGACAGGCAGGCCCAAATACACACACGGCTATTTTCCTCAATTGTGGGCTTATTATGGCCACACAAAGCAGGGGGGCGAAGATTCACATCATCACATGGATGATGGATCGCCCCACACAGGCCTTGCACTTGCACGGCCCGCATTTCTAAGGCCCTGTTTAGTTATCCACCCAAAAATTTTTCATCCATCCCATCGAATCTTTGGACACATGCATAGAACATTAAATGTAGATAAAAAATAAACTAATTACACAGTTTAGTTGAGAATCACGAGACGAATCTTTTAAGCCTAGTTACTCCATGATTAGCCTTAAGTGCTACAGTAACCCACATATGCTAATGACAGATTAATTATGCTTAATAAATTTGTCTTGCAGTTTCCTGACGAGTTATGTAATTTGTTTTTTTATTAGTTTCTAAAAACCTCTCCCGACATCCTTCCGACACATCCGATGTGACAGCCAAAAAAAATTTTATCCCCAATCTAAACAGGCCCTAAACAAGAACTAGAGGCCTTGTTTAGTTTCGAAAACTGAAAAGTTTTCGGAAATGTAGCATTTTCGTTTTTATTTGACCCAAATATAGAGTATCTAGGTTTAAAAGATTTATCTTATGATTTACAGATAAACTGTGTAATTAGTTTTTATTTTCGTCTATATTTAATACTCAATGCATGTGACATAAGATTCGATGTGACGGGGAATCTTGAAAAGATTTTGCTTTTTAGGTGAACTAAACAAGGCCTCTGAAAATCAGCATGAGCAGACGAAGAGCAGAGGCCTAGGGTTACTCGTAATCAACTGCTTTCACCTTCCACGAAGGAGAGCAAGCATCATCATCAGTCCATGAGTTCACCATCCTCATGTCGTATCACAGTGACTTTATTAGTTACAGGAGGAGTACTTACTAACGGTAATCACCGCCTGCACGAGGCCACGAGGTTAACGTTAACCGCTCTCGACACACCGCCCCATACGCTGTACCGTCGTTATTTTATTTTATTACAGCGACTGACCTTTTTTAACAGTAGCGCACATGGGCGCACGTTGCGTGTACAGTGGCAGCACGCCCGCCACCGGCACCGGGTGCTGTCTGTGTGATGACTTTGCGCGGGAACCGGCCACCGCTTCCCGCCGAGCAGCGAGCAGTCCACACGACTGGACGACAAAAAAAGGATCAGCAGCCCACTAGTGGTGGTGCTACTGCTTCGAGTTGGGGCTTGTTTAGGCCTTGTTTAGTTCGTGAACGAAAACATTTCGTGACACTGTAGCACTTTTGTTTGTTTGTGGTAATTATTATTTAACTATGGACTATCTAGACTTAAAAGATTCGTCTTGTCAATTTCGACCAAACTGTGCAATTAGTTTTTATTTTCGTTTATATTTAATACTCCATGCATGCGTCTAAAGATTCGATGTGACGGGAAATCTTGAAAAATTTTGCATTTTTGGGTGGAAGTAAGGCCTTGTTCAGTTCGCAAAAAGTTGTGAAAAACGGCACTGTAGCACTTTCGTTTTTATTTGACAAACATTGTCCAATTATAGAGTAACTAGGCTCAAAAGATTCATCTTGCGGTTTACAGATGAACTGTACAAATAGCTTTTTTTTTATGTATATTTAATGCTCCATGCGTGTGCCGCAAGATTTGATGTGACGGGGAATCTTGAAAAATTTTGCGAACTAAACAAGGCCTAAACAAGGCCTTAGTTCACCCGAAATCCAAAAAGTTTTTAAGATTTCTCGTCACATCGAATCTTGCGACACATGCATGAAATATTAAATATAGACGAAAACAAAAACTAATTATACAGTTTGTCTATAAATCACGAGACGAATTTTGTGATCTAATTAGTTTATAATTGAACAATATTTGTCAAATAAAAACACAAGTACTACAGTAACAAAATCCGAAAGTTTTTCGGAACTAAACAAGACCTTGGTGAATCTCTATTCTGTAGCAGTGGCACATAGAAAAAGGCGTTGTGTGTGCACGAGAGCGGTCGGTCGGTCCAAGTGCGCCGCAGCAGCGCCGGTGTAACGTGGCAGCCATGCCACGGCCGTGCGCGCATACGTGTAAGCTCGCCGGCGGCGTCCGGCGTCGCTCGCGCCACGCCCATACACATACCTTTTCGACGCACGCACAACCGCCAAACCTTTAGCATCCACCGCCGCTACAGTTCGTTCGTAGGGGAAAAAAGAAATGATTTCTGGGAAATATCTGCCCGAACTAAAATAAATACTACTATCGCACGAGCCGCTCACGTGCGTCCCAGTCAGGGTCCCAGCACAGCACGGGCGCGGGCCACGGCGGCACGCCTCGAATAGTCAATTTGGGCGCACCAACCGACAACGACTCCGCCGCGGGTCCCACCAGGAGTCTACTGTTATTTCCCGCGCTCGCGTCGCGTGTCGCGTGACCCGCCGAGCGCGCTGCGGCGGCCTGCGGGGTGCGGGCAGGGCGCACGCGCCCTTGGTCTGCGTGGCGCGCGGCCGCCAGCGGACGGGGACGCGTCCGCACGGGCACGCATCTCGCGGCGTGCCAGCCGCGCCGCGCCGCGCAAGGTCCGTCCAAGGCCGGCCGGCGGCCCCCAGCCACGCATTGCGTCCTGGCTGTTTCCACGTCGCGTTGCCAAAAAGTCCGTCACCCTTTCCCTTTCTGCCCCCGCGAGCTCCATCTTCCCAACTCCCAAGTGCGGCACGTACCAGCAGGGCATAAACACTCGCCATGTGAATCCCAGGCACCGTGTAGACAGACACGGCGTCCTTGGATTCCAAAAACTTGTACCGGACGAGATGAACCTAAGCCTTGTTTAGTTTTTTAAGGGCAGTCTCAATGTTAAAATTACATATAATTTTTATATTTATTAATTTCTATAAATGTTATGGTATTGTTTAGTTTTCAAAAAATTTGCCAAAAATTTTAGGTTCTCCTTTAAATTGAATCTTGTGGCATACGCATAGAGTATTAAATATAAAAGAAGATTAATTACATAGTTTATCTGAAATTTGTGAAACGAATCTTTTGAGCCTAATTAGTCTATGATTGAACAATATTTGTTAAATACAAACAAAAGTGCTACACTAAATGAGATCCTAAATTTTTGCTAACTGAACAAACCCTATATATAGAAACTATGGTTAGAATGGATAGTTTCTAGAACATAAATTTTATGTCCAATCACATTTATTCACTCTCCATTCTCAACAAATCATATCACTTTGTGTCTTTGATCTCGTGTAGACATGGAGTAGTTTCTAATTTAGAATCGGTTTCTATGATTTTTGCTCTATCTCTTCAATAACTTTTTTGCCACGTTAATAAAATACATCGGTGGCACCACAATTTATGTATATAGAAACTTATGATAGTTTCCGCATTAAGAAGGCTACTTTGGCATTATTTAGTTCACCCTAAAAACTAAAAACTTTTAAAGATTCTCCGTCTCATTAAATCTTCCAGCAAATGCATGGAGTATTAAATATAGAGAAAAACAAAAACTAATTGCACAGTTTGTCAGTAAAATCGCGAGATGAATCTTTTGAGCCTAGTTATTCCATGATTGGACAATGTTTGTCAAATAAAAACGAAAGTGCTATAGTGTACCAACCCAAAATTTTTTGAAACTCTAAAAGGCCTTTGTTTAATTATGCACTAACTAGGTTTAAAAAAATTCATCTTGTAAATTATAGAAAAAAATATGTAATTAGTCATTTTTTATCTATATTTAATACCTCATGTATATACTGTAAAATTCGATATAACGGAAAATCTTGAAAAATATTTTTTTTAGGAACTAAACAAGGTCTTAGCAAACTCATGTTAACATTTAGGTTTGCTGATTTGGCTGATAAGTTATGATAAAATGTACTGTTGTTAATTTGTTACGAAAGAAAAAACTACTAAATAACGGACAGATTCTAATAAACTCAAAAAAAATATGCTAAAAATGCTACGGACGACAGGAACTAAACAAGCGTCGAATGGCGAGATACCAGGACAAGCACGTCCACGTGTCACCTGCGGCACCTAAAAAAAGCCCAACGGCACCAAATCCCCCCGTGGCCTTTCGTTTTGGCTTCGCTTTTTGGAATGGAAAACAAAATATTCCAATTCTGTTTTATCGCTCCTTTTTAGTAGGCCTTGTTTAGTTCACCCTGAAAACCAAAAAGTTTTCAAAATTTTTCGTCACATCGAATCTTG
Source organism: Sorghum bicolor (assembly GCF_000003195.3). NCBI lineage: Eukaryota > Viridiplantae > Streptophyta > Magnoliopsida > Poales > Poaceae > Sorghum > Sorghum bicolor. The sequence continues at coordinate 7,374,374 of NC_012872.2, read as the reverse complement.
TGGCACATGCATAAAACATTAAATATAGACGAAAACAAAAACTAATTACACAGTTTAGCTGTAAATCACGAGACAAATCTTTTGATCCTAGTTAGTTTATGATTGGATAATATTTGTCACAAACAAACAAAAGTGCTACAGTACCGAAAACTTTTCACTTTTCGGAACTAAACAAGGCCTAGCTTGGCCCTCAAGGATGCGTGAAAACTACCCCAGCTCAGTCACGTCCCATGTCTCTTACTCCATTCGCTTATTTTATAGACTGTATTTTTTTATTAGTCAGCATTATTTCTTTTAAAATATATCAGCGAACAATAGTTTGATTCATTATTTTTTATACTAACGAACAGGAGCTAGACAGGTTAAGCACAACTATACCTGGGCTAATGAAATGGTGCCATACTACTTTCCTAATTCCCTAGTATAGTATTACATAATCACCATTTATTTACCCCCGTAAAATTTGGGCCCTCTAAATGTGGTAATTACTATATTTACAAACTGACGGTCTTGGTAAATGCTGAGCGGGTCACGCGGGAGGTGTGGGATCTCAGCCATAGGATCGCAATCGCAATCCCTCCCGAGCTCCCCTCGACCAACGGAGGGGATCCCCATCGCCCGGATCCGGAAGTGATGGGCTGCTCGGTCCGCAGCGGGGTGGGTCCGTTCGTGTGTGGGTCCCAGCTGTCAAAGAAAGAGCAGGATATTCGTGCGAGGCGTGTAGCCGAAGGTTTATCATTTCCATCTGCCGTCCTCTCGTCGCCCATTCACATCCATAAACCCCACCAAAACCACACTAGCCGCACCATTAGCATTCCATCTCTATCTCGATGATAGGTGGGGACGAAAACACCGTGGGCCCACATGTCAGGTAAAACCGGAGAAAAGTTTGGCACGGAAGTCCTGTACTAGGAAAACCAGCACGTTCCATACTGACTGTGGGGGCCAACAGTACCCTGGGTCCACAAGTCACTGTGTGCGTAACAAACAGCATCGGGAGCAGATTTTAGTGTACGTCCAGCGCCAGCGCATTGCCGCCTTCCTTTTCTCGCCGTTCCATTAGGCAGATAATCTTCGATGACGCGTGGGTCCAGGAGTGACTCGGGCCCGTCTGGCAGCGTGTGGAGCTGGTGTGCCGACGCGTGACGCGAGGTCTCGCGTGGTGCGGCGGGCACGGGGGATTAAATATCGGCGGAGGAGGCTTGGCCAACCCCTTTCGCTCCTCTCGCCGCTTTGGGTTGGGGTTTAAGCGAGTGCGAGGGAGGCCGGAGGCGACGACGACGGGCGCCGGCGTCGGAGAAGAAGAAGCAGCCAACTCTCGTATATGTCTTCTTGCCCCTTTTCCGATCTGGTGGTGGTCGTAGCGCTCATCGTAGCCGTCGTCGCCGTCCTCCTCCGCGCCCTCGCCTGCTCTAGCCGATCTATGCGCAAGGGGCTCAACGGCTGGAACAAATCCTCGTCGATGCTCAGGTCTTTGTCCGCCCCCTTCTTTCCCCCCCTTTTTTCACCCGCAAAAGATTCATGTTTTCACCGATCTGGGAGGTTTTGACCGGGTTTTATGGCCCGGTTCGTCCAGATCTGGGGAGTTCTTGGCTGCTCTTTTCATGGGGTTTTGACAAAAATCTCTTCTTGTGATGGCAGGGACGGGTTCGGGGTGAAGTATTCCGGATTCCTCCACATAAGGCCGTGCGGCTTCTGTCGAGGAGACTGACGGATTCGACCGATTTGTGCTCGGCTCCGTCAAATTTTTGCACTCAGAGAAAGTTTCTTGTTTTTCTTTAGTAGTTTTCCCCCTTAGTTTTGGCAATTTTGGTGAGAGTTCTCTCCGGCTGAGGAGATAGAAGAGAGATGGCTCCGTTGAACCACCACCAGGTTCTCATCAAGAAGGCCCTGGCGAAGAAACCCAACAGCACCAAGAGGATGACTGGGTTTGGCCTTAAACCCTCCGCTGCCCTCCTGAAGTCCCGGCCGCAGCAGCAGCCGCCGGCGCCGGTCCAGCCAAGGCGCCGCGTCCGCGTCCTCTTTGAGGACCCCGACGCCACGGACTCGGACTCCGACGACGAGGAGGAGGCTGCCGGCGCCCCTACTACGGGCCCTGCAACAAGGACCAAGCTCTTCTCTTTTGAGGCGTACATCGGCAAGGCCCCAGCCAAGCCGGTCCTTCCGGCGGCTACTGTCGCCGCGTGCACCAGCGGCGGGGCGCCGGAGAGCTACCGCGGCGTGAGGCTCCGCAAGTGGGGCAAGTGGGCGGCGGAGATCCGCAACCCGTTCACCGGCAAGAGGCAGTGGCTTGGCACCTTCGACACCGCCGGTGCGGCCTCCGCTGCCTACCTTTCCGCCTCCCGGAGCTTCGCCGACGAGAAGCGGCGCCGCCGCGGGCAGGCTGTGCCCGCTTCCGCTTCCTCACCTGCTACTTCGGCAAGCGCTACCCCGACGGCGTCCTCTTCGTCGTCCACCTCGACTGCTCCGTTCGCGCACCCGTCGCCGTCGTCCGTGCTCGAATCCACCACCAAGGCAGCAGCGCCGAACCCCGAGTCTCCAGAGCCGGTCGCGACACCAACACCCGTCGTCCTGCCGCCGTCCACTGAATCTGCTGCGCAGCTGCCGGACGACCCAGAGTTCTACCAGGACCTTCTGCGCGGCCTGCAGCTGCCCGACATCGACCCGATGGACTTCCGCGCCGGGCTGGACGCGCTGGACGTCTCGGACGCGGCCTTCTGCCTGGACGACGAACAGGACCTCCTGCTTGGGGACTTCGGGGATGAGGAGCTGGAGATTGACCTCGACCTCGACGACATCAACGACGTCTTCCCGGAGATGCCTGGCTGCGACCTGGGCCGCGGCATGGACGACTTCCTGCAAACCGTCGATTTCTGCGTGTGAATTAAGGAGTGTGCCTTAATATGTTAGGGTTGTTGGTTTGATAAATCGGGGCCTCGGGAGTGTGCTTGGAAGGGGGATGATCTTGGGTTTTTTCCCCGGGCAATTCAATCTGCTCGTGCCCAAGAGATTTCTTCTTCTCGAACAGCACATTAGCTTGCGGCCGGAGAGAGTAATTTTGGTAGTAGGTTACATTATGATAAGTTATAGTGGCTGTGCTCTGTTTCCTATGTTATTTGGTAATGCTTGTCAAGACATTATAGTGGACAAGTCATTGAGCTGTTACTATTAAGCTATGAAAGAAAAATAAGTTCGTGATTATAGCTGTGCGCATCGCCTCATTTACTGTGTTTGCTTCCGGATGCTTGTGTGGTTCCGAGCTTGTGATGGACTGACTGATAGTGCGATTCCAGAATGGAGGTCGTGCAGGCGAGTGTTGTGTGTTTGACTAATGCGGTTGGATACTTATGCCGTGATCGTGGTGGTAATCAAAGATTCCTTTTTGGGCAGGGCGTGGGTCAGTAAACAACAAATTGATAGCCTATAATCAATACTCCCTCCGTCCAAAGAATAGATTTTTTAGGCCAGAAATTTTTAGGCCAGAAATCTATTCTTTCAGGGTCAGTAAACAACAAATTTTTAGTCCACCATGCCATTGGACTGGTTCTTCCTGTTCGTTTCGTTGTTAGTTTATGTGCAGGAAATCGTTCGTGCACGAGCGTGGGTTTATTTGTGAACTATAAATAAATTTTGATTGTATCTGACTAATTATATCCGATGCATCGTTAGACTTTGCTAATGTTTTTTGTTAAGTACTCCTACTGTAGTACTACTGTACTAGTATCTGATTGTGACCGGACAGTGAACACCCAAGCTGCCAGGCAGCACCTGCATTCTGCAGCGAGTCCAGACTCCTCTCCCCCGGCGCGGCGAGAGCTTCGTGACTCGGCGGAGCGCACCCATGCCGCGCTCTTGTCGCTTCCGAGGTGTCCTTTGCTTTCAGCCACCGCTGCGCTGCCGCTGGCAGCCGGCAGCCTGTTGTGCTGCGCTCACGAGTCCCCGCGCGCTACGCACACGATGAAGACCGGCCGCGGCCACGGCCAGTAGCCCCACCCCCACACGACGAGACGAGAGGACGTATCCGCCCGCCCACTCGGCGCGCTTTTGCCGCTCTTCTCGTCCTACGGGGCATGCCATCTGATCCTTGGCGCGGCGCGCGGGCACACGGGCACGGGGACCGGGCCTTTTGCCGGTGTGTGCGTGTGTGGCGCGGCGCAGGTGCCTCACTGCCTCTCCCCGGGCGCGCTGGAGATAAGGTTCCCGATGAGGCCGCATCCTGTGGCTCGGTACGACCCGGGGCCGGCCGCCGGGGACCCCGCGCAGCCGCAAGTTGGGGGACGGAAAAGGGAGGAGGAGGAGGTGCGGTGCGTCGTCGATGCCGCGCTGCCGTGCCGCGGTGGCGTAGCGCTTTCCGATCCGGATCCCATGCATCCCCGTCGCGCCCCCGGCGTGGCACGGCGCGCGCGACGGGTGGAGTGGCTATCCTATTCTAGGACCAGACGAGCGGGCGGTGGTACACGCACGGCGGCACGCTGTTGTACGCCCACGACGCCGACGTTTTAGGCTTTTGTTTTTTTCTTGAGAAAAATTGCTGTCGAGCCTGCCGCCGCCGGCCGTGCCTACTGCCGTTTCTGTTTGTGCCTTTCCGCAAAGCGCTCGCTCGCCACCGGGCAAATGATGCTGCTGCGATATGCTTTGCGCTGCATATTTGCATGCACTACTGTGGCCTTGGGCTGAGGCGTGGCTAGGACTGCGGCACTGCTGCTGACTGGGATGGACCGGGGCCACGCGAGGACGCCAAGGAGGGACAGCTGGTGGGAGTGGAGTGAACTCGCTGGGAAAGTGAATGCGGATGCGCGGTTGCGGGTGGGGTGGGTGGCGGAGGGGCGGCGAGGTCGGGGCCGTCTATCAATCGGATTGGAGCACGCGATGTGCGTGGCGCCATTGACACGAGTTGTGTGGGATGTGCTCGTTTGTGCTTCTTGCAGCGATGTGGCTGCTGTTGCACACGCACAAGGGAAGTTATCATAGAGTCTAAAGTTATTTATTATCTCGAATAATGTGGACTTAGAGTCTAAATAAGACTTGGAGTCTTATTTTTTCTATCTCTTTCTTCAATAAATATGCTGCCACATCAGCAAAATATCATAAATAATATGTAATTAATTGTCTTGGACTCTGTGATAGAGTCTTACATTGAGAGTGTCCTAAGAGTTTATTAAAGATTAGTCCTAAAAAATCCAAGTTTTCTAACTCCTAAAAAGACACTGTGAGAAAGAAAAATCATCTCCAATAGTTAATAATATTTAACTTCTAAAAAAAAAAATCAAATGTTAGTCCTACTTAATGTTTTTCTTCCCTTGATGGGTAGCCCATGGCGGCAGAGCTGCTAGACAACATCGCGTGCCAGGGCCATGCTTTTTCTATAAGGCCTCCTTCCCATGCTGCTAGCCGAGAGTGTCATTGCGGTGCACCTAGGCGGCCGATGAGGGCACAATAAGGTGGCTCCAAAAGTATGGCTCGTCCAATGTAGCTTCGCAGTACTTGTGCACGCCACGACACTAGAGTCGGTGGTCGCAACTTTGGTCAACGGTGAGAAGCGAGCACCCCTCGACCTCGTGACACTGATCGACGTCAGCAACAGTATGCGTGACCTCCGCCGCCACTAATTCTGGCTCCAGGGCAAAGTCCTCATTGGCGGTGTCGTCACCGATGTCCGTGCTCCGCAAGGTCTTATCCTTGTTCTTCGGTCCTCGCTCACCGAGTACTCCAAGGACGACTCCGACATGACTCGCGTGAGTCTCCGCCGCCACTAATTCTGGCTCCAGGGCGAAGTCCTCATCGGCGGTGTCGTCACCGATGTCCGTGCTCCGCAAGGTCTCATCCTTGTCCTTCGGTCCTCGCTCACCGAGTACTCCAAGGACGTCTCCGACATGACTCGCGTGAGTTGGTGGCCGAGTGCCGCAACATATCCAATCTTGAGAAGGAGGAGCTTGGCCTGCGTTGCGTCACTGTGTACTTGTACGCCTCTTTCCTGCCGTGTTTTCTCTTCGAGTTGATGAGTCCTCTAGACAACGCCAGCGGTGAAGATCTCCTTCACGTGATGGTGGCAAGATATGGTGCCAAGGGGAAACCGAGCGGGAGGCAAAGGAAACCAAGCGGGAGTCCAAGGATACGTGCGCGTCTAAGGCGTGTAAAGTTATGCGGATGAGGGGATTTTTCCCCAACTCCTAAAATGTTAGGAGATTGTATTAAGAGATGTTGGAGAGTGATGTTTTTCTCATCTTTCTAGAAACTAAGGATGAGGAGAAGGTTTAGGAACTCTTGGAGATGCTCTAGCATGAGTTTTGTTTGGAGACTACGAGATATCACAAACTATTCATGTTTTCTGAGTTGGGATGGTTCCATTTTGCTTATTGTTTCTTTGATATTGTCTTCCTGTTGTTTTAATTAGAGGAAGTGGGAAAAAAAATAAGACAACATTATTTTATGGCGCTGCGAGTAAATGGTTAGATGTGAGCCCCAGATATTCCATCTATGGTCCCATGCGTCATCCTACCAATGGTTATCTCCTCCAAGTCCCACCCTCCGCCCGTGTACATCACCACAATTGCCTCATCCGCTACCTACGATATCGACTAGCCACGTACACATCAGACCCCATGCCTACATGTTTGACGCCTCAACCTTCGTCTAGAACAACTGACCATCCTAGACCGGTGACTTCACTCGGAGTGGCCACCCTCACCAGCCATGGATAGCCACCACCCTTCACCTGCCTTGCCCATTGCCCCCTTGCCCTTAGCAACTGGTATTGTCCTCACCTGCCTCCGCGCTGTTATGAAATTGAACAATACAAAAAGAGATGTGTCGTTGAAGGAGTTGTTATTATGGTTGCTGAGCGCGTGCACATTGCCAATATCACACGCACATAAAAGTGAGATATGACATCGACGAAAGAGGACATGCATGTCCATTTGTTTTTAGGGGACGAGGTCATCTCTCCATTTGAGGGTATATTCCTGATATATTATATAGAGGAGTTTCCTGACCTAGCTTGACCATCAACCATACTCACATGGAGATGGAAGGGATCTAGCGCACACCTCATGGTACCTAAACCAAACGTATATTCGGTAGCTCCAGCTCTGGCTTCAACAAAAGATTCAGTGGACGTCCATAATAAACACTTCGAAAGCAGGAGCTATTTTTTAATTCATGTAAGAGGAGCCGGAGCTACAATTTGTGGCTCCTCACTTTTGCTCTTTGAGAGGAATACCTTATATTAAGGAGTAATTCCTCCCTCTGGATCCTTCAGAGGAGTACCTTAAGGAGGAGTGAGGGCAAACAAGCACGTTCATTTGTAGCCATAGTATTACATATAGCGCTTCTAATCCTAAATGGTCGCTGCGCTGGAACACTAGTTGTGCACTCAGTGCCTTTAGGCTATAGACGGGGAAAAGTTATTCGTTATCAACCGTTGACATAGATTTCAATTTTCTTTTTAAACGATCTAACCTGCTTTGCTCCACTTGACAGGAGAAAGTGAACCTAGATGACTAGTATTGTACAAACAGAGTCAAATTTTAACAAACAATAATAAACATAAAAATAACCTAAGGGAAAAAGATGTGGTTGGAAACATGAATGGTATTTTGATCTCGGCTACAATTCAATGACCTACGTAATTATTGATTTTCTGCAGAGCTCATGAGTTTGTCGCTTCGGTTGGCTCAAAAAATACTAATTTTTCTTCTTTTCCCATATCTCTCACGTAATTAGGATGACTAATTATGGAAGCCCCCTCATGTTACATTGATTTCGACGTCTTTTGCCGGTGATCTTCGCGGGCGGCAGTACTATGTAGTCTATAGTCCAGTGCTGCACTAAAACTCGAAGCTTAGAAGAAATTTGAAGGATCCGGTGGAAACTGCAGTTGAAAATTTGGGAGTTCGGATAGTCTATATTTTGAGTTGAAGAATATGGGACCTCTCCTTTTGAATGTTGGTGAATGGAGTTGAACATTGAACCTGAGCTGAAAACAGTCGGAGAGGAAGGTGAGGCTGGCTGTGACCTGCCTGTCTCAAACAACATTATTCGACGACTCCGACAATGACCTTGCCACTGGCCAGTTTTGCATTGTGCAAACAACCGTCCGAATCCGTCGCAGCAGCTGGAAACCCGGAAAACGACATGGCAGGCTTCTCTGAACGTTCGGATACGGAATCCAAGTCCACCTGCACGTTTCCAGCTCCGAATCGAGGGACGAATCCTCGCGAATGTCTTATCTTCGGCCGTGTTTAGTTTCAATTTTTTTACAAAATAAACATTGTCTAATTATGGATTAATTATGCTCAAAAGGTTCTTTTCACAAATTACAGATAAATTATGTAATTAGTTATTTTTTATCTATATTTAATGCTACATGCATATGCCGTAAGATTTGATATGACAGAAAATCTGAAAAATTTTACAAACTTGTTCACTTAAGCTTATCAGCCGGTCATTCAACAGTGTTTTTATCTCATAAAAAATCAGCCATCAATACTTTATGTCACGGCTTATCATCCAAACAAACAAAAAAAAATTTAGAAACTAAAGACTTATATCAAGCGAATTTATCTCGCGTATGGTTTGTACGTACATACATAGGCTCCGTAGCCGTCGCTTTGCTCGGTCGACGCCTCACACCCAAGCTACCATAGGTAGGCTATGTTAATATAATGGATTAACAGCGGATTAGTATGGAGGTAGCGGATCACAAATAGTGGTGCCATAGGGAATCCTGTTCGGTAAAGCTTATTGGTCGAATATATTTGCCATTTAATTGTTCCAATAGTGCCTCACAACACCACCTGCTTGAGCCAGAAAAATGGATGGATTGGCACGCTTGGCGCAATTGCCGCAGCCGAAAATCAGTTGGTGGAGACGGCGGCGTCCGCAGCAGCGCGGGGGTTGCGTGTTTGACGAGTAATTGCCGCCTGCCGGTCCGTTGAATCCTCCGCCCCAGCCTCCTATTTGCCGATGGCGATCCGAGGCCGCAGCGTCCCAGCACCAGGAGCAGGAACGCGCGCGAAGCACTCGCACCGCAACGCGCCGCGCCGAACGGGCGATCGACATGATCCGGTTCCTATCACCGCTCAGCTCGGCGCCGATCACAACAGGAATCGGCCGGCAGCGTGACGCGCGGGCACAGCGACAGCGAGGAGAGGACCGAGCAAAAGGAGGCAGTAGCAGTGGTACGCTCCTGCGCGGCACAGCTCACAACAACAGGCGCGGCCTTTGAATCCGATTTGAAGGGATCCAATGCGATGACTCGTGTCCCCGGCAAGTAGACAGTCCCCATCGCCGGTGACATCCCAGAGTCCCGTATCGAACCCGTACAAAAATTTCCACACAAAATCGTGGCGTCTTCGATCTTCCAAGCTCTTTCCACCTGTTCTCGGTGTTAGTATTTCTCGGATGCGTTGTGAGATGATGGACGACGGATCTTGGGCCGGCAAAGTCGACTCTAAACTAATTGCCAATTTTAAAGCGGTTTTTCAGGGAGGGGGTAAACTATGGAGTAGTTACTACTAATCCCGCATACTGTACACTGATAGCTGGGCTGATACTATGACGAAGACAGGAAGGTATCGAAATCGCCAGCGTGCGCGCTACTGTATGCTACAAGAGGACAGGTACTCTGAAGACAAGGAGAGAAGCTCCAAAGACCTTACGCTGTGTAAAGAAAAAACGAGATCCATCCAGGTACATCGCCTCGGGTCAAGCTCGTGCGAGCCGGGACAAAGGTGTTTTTCTTCCACGACGGGCGACAGCGTCTGACCCACTTGGCAGCTGGCGGACATGGTGAACTCCGCCCCGGTTTCTCAACGTTTTCCCGGGGTGCCGCTGTCGCTCTCACTCACGCAACCACGTGGGCAGCTGAGCGGATCCGCTGAGCTGAGCACTGTGAGCCCAGTGACAGTGAGCACTGGAGCACCTCGCTCGCTCTCGCTGAGACGCTGACGCTGTGACCCCGACGCCCCCGGGGTCAAAAGACCGGATGGCCAGCCAAGTTGGGACGACGAGTGGAGGTCTGCCTGCTGCTGCTGCTGCCTGCATTATTGGCGTTGTTTATTTGTTTTACAGCAACATGTGTGTGAGGTGGTGGTGTGGAATCAATCATTCATGGCTGTGGAGCTCCATTCCGTCTGGCTGCGTCATGAATCTGTCCGTCGTCTTTTGACCCCGCTGTGCTGTGCCTGTCAGGTGAGTAGTAGGTGGTTGCTTTGCTTTCACTCCTGTGATAATCTTCTGAAAAGATCAGCACTAACGAAACGCTGAATGCACTAGCGGTGATATTTGTCCATGTTTATCCCCTCCCTTTCTTTTTTTTTGCAGCTTTCGGACTTTGGGACGGAGATATCAGTGACAAGGATGGATCGATCTTCTTCCTTCTTGGAAGTATATATTATTTCTTTGGAAAGGGGGGATGGATTCAGATTTTCGACACAAAGAGACGCTTGCCGGATTTAGGCCAGTAAGAAGCTACTGAAGATGTTGAGGCCCAGCTGCCGTGGCCCGTATCGATTCGGAAAAAAAAAAAGATGGTGAATCAGATGCCGGCATAGGGCCTAGCCCCTGCTGGTAGCTGATAGGGAAATTTCCCGTTGGAGCACGGCGCAATGTTCTCGATTCCATGGCGATTTTTTAGCTTGAAATCCACGAATGCGTTGACATCTCACAGGGTACTTGTAAACAAGGAGAAAGGTGATGCAGAATTCTATCGGTCTCAGCTGACATTTTAATGTGGCACTGTACTATAATAGTACTCCGTACTACTTCAGTGTTGAGGAATTATCGCATCACAAGGACCACTAAGTCCTCGAGACCACTCCCGTTCCCAGGCCTCAACATCTTGGGAAATTCTATCGCTGAAGACCATTTCAAAAGATCAGCAAGGGAAATGAACACATTAGTGCCATCTCCTGTTGACCTCTTGCCTGCTTGGTATACTCCTAATCGCGTCATGCAGCTAGCCATGCTATAAAACCGGCCCCTCATCGTTCAATTCCAATCTTATTGCCTTTACTGTGATCATACACTTGTTTACTTCCATCCAAAACCTAAAATTTTTCAAGATTCTCCGTCATATCGAATCTTTAGACGCATGCATGAAGTGTTAAATATAGACGAAAATAAAAACTAATTGCACAGTTTGGTCAAAATTTACGAGACGAATCTTTTGAGCCTAGTTAGTCCATGGTTAGACAATAATTATCACAAACAAACAAAAATACTATAGTGTCATGAAATTTTTTTCTTCAGAGCCCTGTTTAGTTCCCCACCTAAAAAATTTTCATCCATCCCATCGAATCTTTGGACACATGCATGAAACATTAAATATAGATAAAAAAATAAACTAATTACACAGTTTGGTTGAAAATCGCGAGACGAATCTTTTAAGCCTAGTTAGTGCATGATTAGCCTTAAGTGCTACAGTAACCTACATGTGCTAATGACAAATTAATTATACTTAATAGATTCGTCTTGCAGTTTCCTTACGAGTTATGTAATTTGTTTTTTTATTAGTTTCTAAAAACCTCTCCCGACATCCTTCTGACATATCCGATGTGACATCCAAAAATTTTTCATCCTCAATCTAAACAGGCCCTAAACACGGACGTGGATAAGAAAATTTGAGGGACGTCAGGGTGGATCTTCAACAGCTCAGGAACTGCAGATTCAGAATTCGCCATGCGCTGATTATGATGAGGAGCTTGGAGTACAAAACATTTTTGCACGAAATCAACGAATCTTGTAGTTTATGGACAGTTGGCCGTACTCCGTACTTTACAGCGGCAGTTGTAGAACCGCTGTACACCAGAACAATTGGCCAGCCATCGATTTCCAATCGAACGGTTGCCAGAGCTCACACGCTACACGTGTGGCGTCATCACGCTATAAACAACCGCAGATAAAGTTTCGAGGAAAAGCAAAATTCGGAAAAGGGGGAAAAAAATTCGGTCGAAAGCGATGCACAGTTGGACGCTGCGCCTGTTGGCCGCGGCGACAACGGCCGGCGTCCTCCTCGCCGCCGTGTGCGCGGCCGCCTCCGCGCTCGACGCCTTCCACGCCCCCGCCGTCCAAGCCCAAGCCCATGTATCGATCTCATCCTCTCCTCGCTTGTTTAACTGTTGTCAACTTGGTGCGGTCTGCGACTCAAACCCTTGCGGCGAAGGGTCTCGAGTATGTTTCGGCACGATTAGTGTGGAAAACAGAATAGAAGTCATGGATTCTAGGATACTGGATGAAATCATAGACTTGTTTAGATTCTATGGCCGACTGGATTGTGCAATTATTAGCTAGATCAAGCATCTAGAGTTCTGGACACTGATTTCAGTAGACTAACCTTTGCGAGCGAATATGATTCTGATTCTGACAGTTGCAGAAATTGTAAAGCTATTCTCGCAGTATCATTTACACCAATGTAGCTATGCTCACATAGGAATCTCCTTTTTTTGGGCTGCAATTCTGCATTGACGACATAGAGAAGCATGGTCCAACTAACATCCTTGCTTATTGTGTTATCAATGTTCTTATGTAACTTATCTTGTAGGTTACGAAGATCAACCGGTTCCACAAACAGATTAATGGCAATGACAAGGTTTGTGCCTGGTGCAGATCTAATTCGACCATATTTCTTGTATATAAGATTATGATCGAAGCATGATTCTTTCATTTTGTTGAGGGGTTAGGTTTACAGATATCCAATCTACTGCTTAAGAGCAGTCTCATATAATAAAATAGCATACGGGCATGTTCTATGTTGTTGCATTCTATTTGTTGTTTGCCATTTTTTTCCATGCTTATGCTGCAAGGTTTAGCCCTCTTCTCATTGTGCAGAAATCTTGTTTAAGAGAATTAGCTCGATTATATTTCAGTTTATGGGATAAATTGCACACTACAAGCTTAAGCAAAGCAATGCCCTTCAATTTTCCACACTGATGATTAATGGGTTCTTCTAGTTCAACAAACTTAGGCCCCGTTTGGTTCCCCTTGCTAAATTTTAGCTAGCTAAAATTATTTTAGCTACTCTTGGGTGACTAATGCAACTAAACTATTTTAGCTCCTTTTAGTCAATGTGTTTGGAACTTTAGCTACTAAAGTGACTAAAGTTTAGCTAGCTAAAATTTAGCAAGGGGAACCAAACAGGGCCTTAAGCAAAGCTTACTTTCTTGTTTTCCTGCAAACCTGTATTAGACTCTGGAAACAAGAAATATTTTCTAGTTGATAAGTGCCTTTTCTTACTGAATGTGAGCCATTTTTTACTTGTTCCAGTCACCTATTGAGCAATTTGTCATGTACTACCATGAATTCTACTGCATATCCTATAAATTATAGGTTTTCAAAACCAACTATTTTTCTCCAATCTCAAGTGGAATCTTCCAAACCATTACAGGGATATATTTCCCTCACTCAAGCTGCAACCAGATGCATCACATACATATTCTATTCCACTCCAAATGATAAAATTGTCAATTTGTCTTTCAGGTGACATTGACTTTCAATGTATCTGCAAATTTGGAGTCACTATTCACATGGAACACAAAACAGGTGATACTTTCGTTTTGGTGCAGCATGGAATAGCAAGCTATCTCATGAATGTGTATAAGAATTGAGCACTTCCGCAGCAGGTCCACTAAAAAATGATGTGTGTATGTCTGATAGGATTTCGGATCCTACCAGGCTTGTTGCGCAGTTTGTAGGGATGGGAAGGAGGAGGACGGAGGCGATCACGGTGCAGGGGCGCCGTGCTTGCTGGCTGGGCGCGCGCGAGAGAGAGAGAGAGAGAGAGGTCGGCTAGGGTTTCCCGGTTCCCTCAGGGAAGCCGAGCAGAATAATGCTCTTGCTTAATTCCAAATAGGTCCAAAGTACATGTATTTATACTACCACTAGTAATATATAAATATCCCCCTCATATTTAAATAATTCTAATAAATATGGTCCGAAGACCCCCCCCCCCCCCCCCCTGTAGCCACCTCTGGGCTTCCTCCTTTCATATTGGACGCCGGTCATAACAATGTTACAAATGAAAATTTGTTACATGCCTATGATACATTTAGAACAACTTTAACAGTGAGTAAAATAGATGCATGTCAAATCTAAATGCTGTTCAAATGACAAGATTGTTTAATTGCTTGTGTTACTACTTGTGCTGCTACATCATAACTACCAATTTCTCATGCAATATCTGTATTTTCGGTACACTATGTTCATGAATATTTCCAACTACATTAAGATACCGTAAAACTCAGCATCAGTAGATCAAAGTGCTGGTATGCTGGAGGGAGCATTGTATAAGAAACATCTTGTTGTGGTCTTCCCATACTGTTGTATGCCATTTTAAGCCCTTTTCATCTTTTCAATTCAGCAACAAATAATGCTTTGTAAAAAGGATTGGTGATATCTTTTATATTGAAATTACTGTGTCCAATCATGCATAATAGAATGTACCCATGTAAGAATACAGATTAGGTATATTTGAGGCAGTTAATAAAACATATTTACTGAACAATTGATGTTGCAATGCTCATTCAGAAACACTGCAAAACCACATATCATTGGAACAATCACTAAATGCTGCCATGAGTCATGATCATGACTATTGCCTTGCTGAAACCAACTGGTATGATGTTGTCTGGTTGCTGATGAACTACTGAATGTCAACATGTTTATTGACAATACTATTCATATTCAATTGTTGTACTATCCTGTACAGACAGACGGTAATTGGATTGTTTTCTTGATATAGGTCTTTGTCTTTCTGACAGCTGAGTATGAAAACACGAAAAATTCACTGAACCAGGTAAGCTGCTGTTTGTGACCATTGTCAACATGCATCCTGTCTGTGTAAGTGTTTTTTTTAACAGAGAACTGGTTGAAATTGATGTTGCTTATATCTTGAAATGTTCCTTAGCCACCTTAGGATAAATCAATAACTTGTACGTGGGCGTCCATCTTCATGTATATTAAAAAGTAGTAGCATCTATGCGTCACTAAATTGTATCACATAATTAACTAATGTACTGGTCTTAGATGCTATTGGCATTTTTATGAACATATGTTCTTGCTATCCAAGTCAGATAAAGTTCATTTAGTAAATCTCCTTGCCATGAATGACAAGCGACAGTCATGTCTACTTGCATGGTACCTCTTGGCCACAGGACATGAAAAGTTAAGTTATTGCTTGTCTTCAGAATCTATTGGTTCCACACTGTGACCGGCAGGAACAGTATGAGGGAGAAGATGGATTGAATCTAGGTGGCATTTGGATAATGGGATATTGGGGTGGGAATGGGAAGTGTTGTGAAGGATAAGATTTTCCCCAGTTTGGGTAGAGGGTTTGGGAAATGAGGCTGCTCTGGGATAGGGAAATGGGTAGCTCATATCCTGTCGATTCAATCAAGCTGGAGGGGTGGGTTATATTGGGAAATCAAAAGTGCAGATCCCCTTCGCCCACGTTGTCGATGGTTTGCATTTAAATTTTGGTGGGCCCCACAATATATCCCTAACCCAAACCATGATAGCCCAAACATGGAAATGGATATAAAATCTCATATCCCTGTGCTCTACCCCCTCTTTCTTATCCCATTATATTTCCCTTTCCGTATCCCCACCCTATCCAAACGCCACCCCATTGGGTAACGTTTCTAAATGACCATAGCCTCCTTTTATAGGGAGGGGTACACAATCACCTGGATCAGCAAACCTCTTAACAACCAATGGTTTATTTATCTAAACCGAAACTAACTCAATCTCCTAATGACCAACTAATGCGCTAACTCTGAACTTCTCTGACAAACCGAACACCAGAATTGCTCGGAGTCTGTCCTGCTTCAGCCACTTCCCTGTGCTGCTTCCAGGTCTGGGTCCAGGTCCAGCACAAGCTTGTGATCCTTCTGCTTGTTGCACCTTTTATATATCCGTCCCCACATAACAGTCTGCACACTAGTGCCGTCTTTAGTCTATTTAGGAGGATATCTTTAGCCCTGTCACTAATGCTTTCATTTTTGTGTAGATTGTCCTGTTCTTGGTTATATATATTTTTTGAATCGAGGATCTCCCCATTTCCATTATGAAATAAGTAAATAACGGAAATACAACATTCTTAGAACATCAGAAAAGAAATGAAAGGCGAAAAGTGAAACCCATCTGACAGACAGCAAATGGAAATACCTGCCTTATTTCTAGATTTCCATGTAGCCCAACATATTGCTGCAATGCTAAAGGTAAAGAGCTTCTCCTTTGGTAACCATTTTTTGATCCAAGACCAATATTAGGTCATATTGGTTGGAATGCCAGACACACCAATGACTTTAGCCACCACAGCCCAAACTATTTTAGAAAGTGAAGAACAAATGATCCATATTTTCATCCAATTCACAGAAACAGCATTTTGGATCTCCAGATCACTGTCTTCTAATCAAATTATCTTTAGTAAGCGCAGAATTATTTTCCATCAACCACAGAAAAAAAATTGATTTTTGCAGGGATTTTGCCTTTCCACGTCAACTTATGATTACTGCCAGAATCATTGGATGACATAGCATCGTACACTGATTTAACTGTAAACATCTTATTTTTGTTAAACTTCCACACTATCTCATCTTCATTGTCGACAAACTCAAATCCATAGCTTGCTATTGGATATGCAGTCAAGTAGACTGAAGGTCCTTCTAAAGCTTAACTGGAACTGCATTTCTCTCGCCTGTGCTACAGAGATATCTTGTTGTTCACAAAGACAGAACAAAAGAGGGAACCTATGTAGCAACGGGTTTTCAGTCACCCAGGGATCTCTCCAGAATAAAGTGTTCTTGCCATTTCTAGTCAAAATCTTTCTTCCTCGTAGATAGATAGGTTTGACTTAAGGAGATCTGTCCAAGCAGGTGCGTCATGATGCTTCTTCGTAATTAAGCTTATGGATTGACCTTAATATATTATACTTTTATGATACTTTAAGGAGATCTGTTCTTGGTTATATGCCAGACAGTTACACACTAATATGAGCATGTGGGTGATACTGGCACATGTATCTAGTTTGCAGTGACTCTTGCTAAACAGTAGAATTTTCTATTGAATTATTTTAGCAAGTCATTCTGAAGTTAGAGTTTTTTAGGTCATTCTGAGGCTACTTAGTTGAATATTAGATGAAGTCCTCCAGTTTGTATTCAAGTGGCTGGTTGATCGGTGCTTCAAATTATTCTGTTTGGCAGGTTTCGTTGTGGGACCATATTATACCTGACAAGGACCTTGCAAAGCTGCAACTAGAGGTGAAGAGCAAGTATCCCCTGATAGACCAGGTAAAGGTTTTTTTTCCGTCTTGCTTTTCATTGGCTAATTGCATATGCCGATATGCGCCCTGAGCTGAGTTTTTCTTGACAATACTTCAGGGTAGCAGTCTGCGGGGGAAGACGCTTCAGTTTGTTCTACACTGGCATGCTATGCCCAATGCTGGCGCCATGATCAGAGATCGGATGCCGCTCTCGAAGTTCAGACTGCCGGACTCCTATACCTCTTGAAAGAAAAGCTTATTGATCTGGGAAGAATCCTCTAATTAGCCCATTTCTAATCCTTATTCACAATTGGTTGCCAAACGAACGCAGATCTGATTCATAGTAAGCGCTGACAGTAGCAAATGGGGTATTTTGGATATTCGATCAAGCACTGAAGCATTGAACATCGAACATCAGAGGAAAGTTTGACGATAAATTTTATTCACCCATGCTCGATTGAGCAGGGGCGCTCATACATACTAGCTGATAGATGGATGGAAGCCTCGACGGCTTTTATTGATGGCGTGTAGCGTGGAATACATTTGCGTGAGGTGAGCTAGCTCAGTCAGGAGGGCCATGCTGAGCCCTAGTTCTTCTTGCACGGTGGGCCGCACATGCCGAGGAAGGTGTCGGTGCACTGGAACTGCTTGACGGGGTACTTCTTGACGACGGTGCAGACCTTGCAGACGGGGTCGCACTTGCTGACGATGTCGTCGCAGGTGTAGAGGCCGGAGAAGGAGAAGTTGCACTTGGTGCAGCACCCGAGCTTGCCACCGTTGGTCTCCGTGTTGCCCTTGCTCTCACCGACGGCAGCTGCATGCCACGCGTTTGAGTTCACATCAGTTTAAATCTCGCTCATGCATGACAATCTTTCTCTACCTGCTGGTCTTTTTTTAAAAAATAAAAAGTAGTTGCACGTAGAAATATGCGGCGAACTGGGATAGATGTCTGGCGATCTGTATTGTTTTCGAGTGGTGTGGATTGCCATCTACATCTACCATCAGGTTCAGGCTGGCACGTCGGATCCATGCATGCTATAGTCTGAGTTTGTTTGTGCATATAGCAAGTGGAGTGCCACTGACAGTGAGTAGTCGGGCCCAATATATATGGCTACATCTACAAGTCTATCTGCCTGATGGGGACTCCAGAAAATCTGATGACCTTGTTGCCTAAGAGAAAAATGGTGAAGATATACAATCCTTTAACTGTCTTTCATCCCTTCAGCTTCTAGTACATTGCATCAGTGCAGAAAAATAGCATACTGAGATTATAAACTAACGAGGACAGAATGCGCCATGGGTTATTTTGTGGTTCTCTGTGGTATAGTTGAAAAGCGAGTTACCAAATCCAATTTTCGGAAGCCTTATGGTTATAATTCCATTCGAATTTGGCAGAACTAGTTGTTTCCATAGACACATTGTTGAAAAGCACGGCCTCTCTCTTTCAGAAAAAGAAAACGAGCAAACTAATTGGCACATTAGCCTCGGTGAAAACTTTCAGCATGTAATTAAGAGAATACACGTACCGTTTTCTTTAGCCACAACTGCAAAGATTCCCATGACCAGAGCTGCCTGGAGAACCAGGATCACAAACAGCGTGCTGCCCTTCATCTGGCTTTGTTACCTCTACTTATAGAATGTTTTGTGTTGCTGCTGCTGGCCAAAGCAGAGCAGCTCTATATATAGGCGTCCAGACACGGGAAAATGGCACATCACCATACCTCTGATCGAATATCTTTCCGGAAACATCAGTTGTGGATGTCATGCATCTGTGTTATTTAATTAATGCTGGCCCTACCGTCCTCATCAGCATGGTGCATGGTCCAAGGCAGCAGTGAGCCAGGCTGCCAGCGATGCTAAAAGCCAAAATTCATAGAATGAAAACATGATATACTACGTATAAAGCATGAAATGATTTTACAAACCAAACACACCGTAGCTTATCATCATCAACTCGTCATATGCATCATGTGTCCGTTAACAGTAACGTAACACGACTTCCCATAAGGATGCAGAGTCAGTGTGGTAACTTTATCGTGTGTTTGGATGGAGAGGGGGGCGAGCCGGGTCGGAGTGAACCCGTTCCCGTGGCTGTTTGGTGGGAGGATGAGAGGGTTGGGTTGGCTCCAGAGTGGAATATTCCTCTCAGATGCGGGTTGGACTCGTCCGTCAAAATCTGGCGGACAGAGCCGCTCCAGCCGGGTTGATGTTCACCAAACACTGAATTCCTTCAACCAAACACTGAACGGAGCCGCTCCGTCTCCAATCCTTCAACCAAACACTAAAACGGGTTGGGTCTGTCCCCAAAATCGAAGTGCAACCAAACACTCTTTTGGGTTGGCTCCGTCCCCCAAAACTGGGTTGGATCCAACCCAACCCACCCAACCCCCAACCAAACACACGGTTATTTTGAGATACTAGGTTAAGGAGCTGTATAAACGGAGGGTTACGGTGGCTACCATTTCTGAAAAGAACCCGCAAAAAAATTACGCAATATCTGTCTAATACTGTATTGTTCCTTATGATTCATATTACTCAGCAAAAAAGCAGCAGCTCTAGTCGATAAAAGATGATTATATTTGCAACCCCCTAGCTTTTTTTGCGAGCATGCAACCCCCTAGCTTTGACATACTATCCAAAAGATTGTTCGTGTTCCTTAGACGTTTAATGCCAAGCAAAACAAACACAACATACCAAAGGAAACTGACATAATGACAATAAAAACAAGTGCCGGATAGTTTCAAATTTGCTAAAAAAACAATAAATCTTACTACCATTATTCCAAGTCCTTTTAGCAAGATTCTTTTTGTTGGTATCACCCCATTCTTTAAGAATAAAAAAGAAAGTATTAATCTTTAGGGCTTAGGGGCACTTTCATATGCAGATTTTTCTAGATAACCTTAATCCCATTATTGACTATGTATAAGTACATGGATTTAACAGAAAACAAGCCATTATTATTTACGTTCCTATATCCCTATCCTCATTAATTATAAAGTTAATAAAAGCAACTCCCGCAAACTTTGCTATTCCAACTTGTTCCGCAAAAAAAAAGTATATTGAGAGGGGGTGGAATTAAGTACATACCATTGTTGCTTGTTTGCTACGCACATGTATATTAAATAAACTCGGACATTGGATGTTCAAAGCTTGGGAGCCCGATCATGTGTCTTCCCAAAATCTAATATAGTTCCATTGTCTAGTTTAAAACTCTCTAGATATAAGAAAATATCTTTGATTCCCAACAAACAACTCCAAAATTGTGAAACCAAACTTAGAGTCTTGTTATTCACTTACTTGTTCCTTGTTAACTCCTGCTAGGTGCCCTCCTCATTACAAAGTTTGAAAAAGCTATTTGCTCAAAAGATGCTTATTTTATATATCTAGACTTTGAATTCTTAAACCACCTCTTTGCTGTTTTGGTTGGCACAAAATATTCCACTTTTCTAGCTACAATGCATCTAGCTACAAATGAAATGTTAGGCTCGCTCAAAATACTGTTTTCAATAAACAATACACACATGTTCAAATCTGAATTATCATATTTTCTCGTTGCAACATATGGCCATAATCCCAGTACGTATATTAATTACCAAGGGGTCGAACAGTTTGTTTGTATGGCTCTCTAGCTAAGCAGCGTGGCATGTCACGTGGACCATGCATGCGCATTACCTGTGACTGATTGGACATTTGGATGGTCGTCGTCGTTTGGCATGTCATACGTACTCCGTCTGTCTCTCTCTTTTTAATTGTCGCTGTTGGTATGCATGCCACAAGTTAGACTTAATTTATAGAAAATACGTGCAACATTTATATCTTTAAATAAATTTGTTAAAAAAACTAGATTCAAAGATCTTTGTAATGATACTAATTATGTATTATAAATATTAATATTTTTTAATATATAATTGTCGGCAGTTGTTTTTCGCAAAGCGCAAGCGATAATTAAAAAGGGACGGAGAGAGTAGTCGTTAATCGATTGCTATTGATGGAAAGAAAAAAAAAATCGATTGCTAATTAACACGAGGATAATTAGCATCACACGTCTCCTCCCCGTAATGCATCACTCTTTGTCGGTCCCTGGTAGCCTAGTATCTCATTGCGTGAAGCATTGTCTTTCTGGTTTTTGGCCTCGCCTCTCGCCACACCAACCTTGTGCAGCACCCATCCCAACACTGTAGTACGTTGCTGGTTTCTTACAGTGGCGGCGTAGCGTACACACGCGGCGCCGGCAAGGTAGGCCGGCCTCTCGTGGCTCCGTCGTCGCCTGGCCGCATCACATGCATGCATGAACGCGACGGCCCAACCGCCGGGCTGCGGGCGACGGCAGTGGCGGAGGACAGGGAAGAATTAAGATAGGGCTTATACGGTCTAATGGAACAATCAACTATAGTTTATAGCATCTGTAGCAAATGAAAAAACATGCTACAGTAGATATCAGATAAGCTCAAGGTATGATAATAATGGCCTCTCCTTGTCATACCAAGAGCTCCGTCATTGGGGTATGGAGCTCGTGGCCCGGCAACACTCAGACCCGTGCCTGTGTGGATCGATGATCATTCGAGATTAGGTAGCAGGCAAATGAGTTTATTTGTTTTCTTTCAACAGAATAGGGGTTGAAAGTTTTCTAGGAATTTTATCCTCGTGGGAATATCATGTTCATTACGCCAGGTTTAGTTAAGAAGAGATTTGGCTTATTCTTCATCACTATATTTTACTCTGAATTTTTCTCTCGTAACAAATCAGTATTAGTATAAGTCAAATTTCAGTGAAACAAACTTATATTCAAAAATAAATGCACATCTCACACTTTGAGAAGTTAACCGATCTTAAACTTGACCACATATATGCAAGAATGTATTGATATATTAGATCTATTTAGAGGTGCAAATATAACACTCCCATTCTAAATTATAAGTCACTTTATTAACTATATTGAAGAGTCAAAATATATCAAGTTTGACCAAATTTATATAATAAAATAATAACATTTATGATACAAATATATATAATTAGATCCTTTGCTAATTTTATTTTCATAATATACCTATTTGATGTTATAAATTTTTGTTACAATTTTGGTCAAACTTCATATGCTTTCACTCTCTAAAGAAGTTAGAATAACATGTAATTTTGAATTGAGTGAGACAGGGAGTACTATTTTGTATAAATCTAGTTTAACTTGAGAGTGACTCGCTTCTTGAGCATTTATTTTAGAACAGATGAAGTATATATAAGGAACATGCCTATAGCATCAACTTTTTTTTAACAACTTTATTTTATTTATTTATTTATTGCAAACAACGGTTTATTGTTGGCGTGCAACGTCCATCGAGAACAAGAATCGAACACACAAACCCAGAAGCACAATGACACACAGTAGTAAACCACAAGCAGCAAATCTTCTAGCAGTTTGGGCCGCACATGCCGAGGAAGGTGTCGGTGCACTTGAACATCTTGCCCGAGTACGTCTGCACGGCGACGCACTTCTTGCAGACGGGGTCGCAGTTCTTCTTGACGTCGTCGCAGGTGTAGAGCCCCGAGAATGAGAAGTTGCAGTTGGTGCAGCACTTGAGCTGCCCCGGGTTGATGTCGATGGCCTTGCTCTCGCCCACGGCTGCATATGCACAGAATCAGTTCAATCCATCATCAATCATGGTAACACATGACGTAGCAGACTCATTCAGATAATCAGATCAGTCAACCAGCATTTTTTTTTTGCGAGCAAAGAGAGAAGCTTTATTAGCTAGCCATCGGCAAATTACAATCGGCATTTAGAAAAGGCAGAGCGCATGCAGTCAACCAGTATATATTTTTTTTGAAAGAACGTCAACCAGTATATATGACGATTAGAATCATAATATCGTCGATCAAGGAACGCACCATTTTCTTTAGCCACAGCGGCGAAGATCCCCATGACCAGAGCGGCCTGGAGGCACAGGATCACCAGCAGGAGCGTGCTGCTCTTCATGGTCTCGATCGGCGTCGTCTTCAGACCGGCCGCCAGCAGCTGTTTTTCTCTCTACCACTTCTCGTAGGAGCTAGTAGCTCTCGCTATCTTGCTGGTTTTGCTGGTGCCAACAAGGCAGTGTGGAGAAGCTACTTATAGGCGCCGAGATCTGAAACATGGCATGCATTGCCGCCGTATAGTCCTGCCAATCGCATGTACTTTTGGGGACGACGATGCTTCCAGCTCGTGCATTTTGTTGTTTGTTAGGCGAAACTTTGACTCATGGCTGCGCGCGAGTCGTATGGTATAACGATAACCCATTTCTTTCTCATGATCATGTCCAATCATCCTCATCAGCATTATATATTCTGGTCCAAAATGGACGGAAGTGACGATGACGTTATCGGATCAGCACAATTTTGTGGCTAAGGCGCAGCTGGATTATATAGTATTATGCGGTATGCAATAATCCTAACCTTGACCGTGCATGCAATTTCAACAGGATGTAAAATAATAGAATAATCGGAATGTAATGTATATGTATATATCTGCAGTGGTAAGAAAATGTTACTGTCCTCCATTCTCTCAATAGAAACGGATCATCCTAAGCTGCTATCGGTGCATAGAGCATTTTGTATGTTTAGGGTGCTGAGAAAACTGTCAAATTCTCTAATCAAGTTAGGGTCACACAGCTATACTCTTTCCTTCTCTAATCAGGCAGTGCCATCTTAATTATCATACTTTTGTGAACAATGGTCCAGATTGATATAATGGACATGTATATTGACCTGTTATTTTGAAGATTCTTAATATTTTTGTTGTTATTGTTGATGATCTAACTTTTACTTGCTCAACATAAAGGTAGTTTCCTCTACAATCTGCTCCTTTTCTTTTCTTTAATTTCTTTCTTTTTTTTATATATATATAAAGAAGAAGACGACGACGAAGAAGAATGTAACATTTTTATCTGTGAAAAAAACGATCACTGGTTCTGTAAATAAAATGGTTACTGTTCAGTTAAGTGCAGTTACTATGAGTCCGTGACACTGACAGCCCAAAGCCCCAGAGAGAGAGAGAGAGAGAGAGAGAGAGAGAGAGAGAGAGAGAGAGAGAGAGATGGTATGGAACAACAAGGAACATGCGGATGGATAAGCATGACACGCCGCGGCGCCGCCGAGCGGCGGCCGTTGCTGCTCCCGGTCTCCCCTCCCCTCGCCAGGTAACGACGTAAGCGTTTTCACACTGCTGCGCGCACGTTCAGCAGTAGTTGTAGTATTCATTTTGGTCGCCTAGCCTGTGGACCCTGGAGGCGGCTATTGGTGATGAACTGATCCGGCACCGGCCGGTTTGACGCCGACGTGCGTCTCTCGCGTGAACGGTCCAGTGGTGGTTGATAGCGAGTTTCGAGGTAGACGAAGCAATGAAGCTTCACTCACTGTCGTCTCGAGATCTTGATGCGCCCCGCGCCCCGCGGGGATGTTCAAGTTTTGGTTTGGCCACGCGATGGCGAAGGCGACGGATGAACTGCCAGAAAAAAGGATGCGCGACTTAGCGGCCTGCTCGCAGGTTCTTCCCTGCCACTCCACGTAACAGGCCCAGGCCCGCATTCTCCGGATGGTTAACGGGCCATAGCGCTCACCGGCCGGCCTGCTCATGGGCCTCCAGTGTTCGCAGCGATTATTGGCCCCGTATCAGTTCCTCGTCTCGATACAGTGCGTACAGCCCGTTCGGCTCAGCACGTGCTAATAGGCCACGTTTCCTTTCCACGGCCTCTGGGCGACTGGGCCTCGGCCTCCGCGCCTCACAACAGACTGGATTTGCTATTTCAAGCCCCACAGATTTTTTTTGTTAGAAATTCGTTACAAATAAATTTAAATTTAGACAAGATATTTTATAAGACTGTTATTATCATACGATCTACATTGTGTGTACTGAAACCACGTGCTAGCAATACTGCGAGCCACACCACCAGCGATGCGAGATTATATTGCGAGCACGAAGCGACGGCCTGGACTGTCCCGCGCGCTGCACCTGGACCTGCATGCGCACGCCATCCTTGATGAGCTCGCAGCTCCCTCGAACAAGGTTTCCCCACAAACACATGGGCATACTTTGATCACACTCCATGCCCCGCCAAGCAAGAGCAACCGGTAATCAACAACAACACAGCCAAAAAGCGCCTCCGATCGATCCCATGCATGCATGCATGCCAAGCAAACAAAAGGGATGACCTTTTCAAGAAGGAAAAAAAGACCATTGCATGCTCTATCATTGCGTACCTTTCCTGTCGTGTGCACCCATTCTCTCAATTTAATCCGACCACAATTCCGAGGGCAAGTTTTCTTAATTAATTGCATATACATGCATGGCTGTAAACTTGTAGCCATGCTGCTTTTGGAATGCACGCGTGCGTACGTCAATTCACAAGCTCTTTGTTTGTGAGTTTCACAGGCCAGAGAGATTGTTCACCATATTAGCTGGGCGCCAGGCCAGGCCAGTTAACACTCTAGAACTCCCTGCTCTTCTTGGTTTTGTGGCTACTACAGTCACAAAGCAAGTAGCTGAGCACGCTGGACACACTCGTGCCGATGAACGGCACGTTAAGCACCGGCGGAACCCTAACACCATGGCTGCGACCACTACCGCCGCCGATGCTACCTTTTCTGCTACTACCTCCATAGTAGTAAGCTCTTGAACCACCACCACCGTTGCTTGCAGTTGCAGCTGCCGCTGCGCCGCCGAATTTCTTGTAGTACTGATGACGAGGCCGGTGGCCGGCGGCGGCGTCCGAGACGGCGGCAGCGGCACCATCCCGCTCCCGCGCCACGGCCGCCGCGGAGCCGACTGACCAGCTGCGCATCAGCGGGAACGGCGGGCACCCGAACCTCCCAGCCGCGGACCTTGGCGCGCCCGTCGTCGTCCTCGTCGTCGTCGTGGCGGAGTTGACGCTGCTGCTGCGTGAGAACGGGGACGCCGCCCACGACGAACCCGGCCGCCTGGTCTGCTGCTCCTGCTGCGCCTTGACACGGCAAGGCTGCTGTGGCTTGCACGGGGTGGTGGGCTTCGGAGCGGCGGGCGGCAGCGGCGGCATTGGCAGCAGCTTGCCGCCGGCGAAGAGGCGGTCGGCGGGGGCGACGTCGTCGGCCGCGACGGCGTTGGCGAAGTCGAACTCCGGCTCGGCCGGGAGGCGTGATGGCCGTGACACGACGAGCAGCGACGCGTCCGACCGCCGCCCGGCGAGCAGGGCGGCTGCTGCAGGCGGTGGTGTCGCGACGGCTAGGTCGTGCGAGAAGGAGATCCTGGGGCTGATCAGCTCCTCCTGTGCTTCTTCCATTGGCGGTGTCAGGAATGTCAGTGGCAGATCAGAGGCCGGCACACGGAGGGAGTTGGGAGGGAAACCGATACATATAGGCATGTTTCTAAAAAATTTTAAGATTTCCTGTCACGTTTAGACATATATATTAAATATTAAATATATACAAAAATAAAAACTAGTCACACAGTTTGCTTAAAGCTAAATATTTACGAATAGTTTAAGTCTAATTAATCTGTAATTAAATAATGATTATTAAATATGAACAAAAATAATATAAAAATAACATTTTTGCGAACTAAACAGGGCTGTAATATAGACTAAAGCCGAGAGCCCCGGCGGTCCCAGAGTGACAGGTTGGGACCGTGGTCCGTGGGGTACAAATTTCGCACCCGAATTCGCGAGGTTGATTCGATCGCACTCGTGCCCGGTCCCTTGGTCGGTCACCAACCTACGCTACGCGAATGGCAGCTTCCTTTGCCGTTTTCTCGTCCAGTCCTCCTCGTTCCAGACGTGAAACTTTAGCGATCAACCATTGGCCTGTTTGGAATGAAGTATTTTTAAAGAAATTTTAAAGGATTGCCAAATCTGTATTTTGCTGACGTCACCTACCGTTTGGAAAGGTTTCCTTCGCTCGTCAAAACGTAGGAATTTTAAAATCCACTCTTGGCCAAAGTTTTCGTGCAAGACCGAGGGCTCTCGCGCGCGCTAGAGAGAGAGAGAGAGAGAGAGCACGCGCGCTAGCGTGGAGCGCGGAGGAGTGCTTGCCTGCGGTGCCGCCCCGCTGTGCCACTCCAGATCTCGCTGATGTTTGGCTCGCTCATGCTGCTTTAAGCCTCGCTGCACCAGGCCTTCCTGCGACGCTCGCGCTTGAACGCTTCACCGCGCCGCCAGCACCCCGCTGCACCGTCCTTTTGCCTCACCAGCGCCTGATCGCATCCGCTCGAGCCTTGTTTCTAGGAAATGATAAAGGAGAGAGAAGGCTGCTGGATTTTTTTATTGGGCCCCATCGTTTAGCACTAATAATGACACTTATAATCATATATGTTTTAAGATTCTTGTGTTATGAATCCTGTGTTCCAAAAACCTCTAACTAGTCATTTCCTGCAGTTTTTCTTTCCTCTGTTTTACCATTACACATCTATCCTATTCCTGTAGTTTTTTCCATTCCTTTGTTTTTGATTCCTCCATTCCATACTCACATTTCTCGTGTCCAACGTCCAATCCTCTGGGCCGGCTTGCTTTACGGTGCAGGCGTGTAGCCACTCGTCAGTAAGGCCTTGTTTAGTTCACCTAAAAACCAAAAACTTTTCAAGATTCTCCGTCACATCAAATTTTACAGGACATGCATAGAGCATTAAATATAGATAGAAACAAAAACTAATTGTATAGTTTATCTGTAAATCGCGAGTTAAATCTTTTAAGCCTAGTTACTCTATGATTGGACAATGTTTGTCAAATAAAAATGAAAGTGTCGAAATCCAAAAAAAATTTCAGATCTAAACAAGGCCTAATTGTCTCACTGCCCACATACATGTATGCATGTGTGGGAGTATGTATGCAATCGTACTGTTAGAGCATCTCCAAGAGATTAGTCAAATTATTTTTTAAAGATAAATTTAGCTATTGTTGAAGAAAAAACGTCTCCAACAGACTCTGTAAATGACTCTTCAAATTTAGCAGCTCTCCATCCCACCTTATTCGCTCTCTACTTTTGGATAGCCTACCTCACTAGCCATCCTTTATAGAGTCTGTTGAAGTACTCTAATATCATTTTGTCATCTATTTTAGAGAGTAGCTAAATCCTTTTTGGCTAATCTCAAGATCAAGAATTCGATCGATCGAAATCTTTTTAATTGGCGACCTCATCAGATCAACTGCTTGAAGTACGCAACGGCGATGGATGTGATGTTATCGCCACCGTACAGAGCTCAGTTGGCTTGGAAGCAACAGTTCTTTTGAGCTGAAAAAAGAAAGAACAGAGGATTGTGTCAGATAATCAGACTTCTTTCATATATACCAGTATACCACTGTTTACGCTGTATGGCGAGACGTCGACAGGGATTCCGAGTTAAGCACTACTGTAGTTGGGAGCAGAATATGATGGGAGGGGACCAGAGCGAAAACACGGGGGGATGGGAAAGGGAGCCCCATGTTTCGGCTCAATCTCTCTCATGAACATTCGGATCAGGACCTCCCTCCAAATCATGGTACTTCGTCAGACATACAGCCATGGCAGCATGCGAGAAGATCCAGAAAGGAAGCTCTACCCATTTCCCTTCAATTCCTTCCATAGGCGAAAAAAGATAGCAATGCGCAAGTGGAGCAATCTTTAACTGGAATATCGAAAAGGCGCACCGAAAACGGGTGAGAATGAGATCGAGAACTCAGCAAGGACGATTCTGATGAAATCAATGGAGGAGCTGCTGCTACTACTACTACTTGTGTAACAGAGGCTCTTCATCTTTTTTGTTCTGAATGTGACGTGTCGTGAAAATGCGCAGCACATCATAGTTGCTGCCTCGTGGACACGCGCTCAATTATTCATCCATACGTGCCTTCCTTCGCTTTTCTGCAACGCTGGACCAGATCAATGGACTGCGCGAATTATTGTGCGCTGCAACTGTAATGCATGCAAAAATGATTTGGCCTAGCTTTGCATCGATGTCAGTAGCAACATCTTTGCAGTCAGAAAAGAATGTCATCTTAATGGTTGGCTGGTGTAGTGTAAATTCAGGTGACTGATATATGTCAGCCAGTTGCTCAGTACCAGTAGCCTGGTACAGCCCCTGAATTGCCCATGAAGACAAGCTCGGCTAGCTTAGCTTAGGGCACCAAGCGGTAGGGCATCTGGAGCAGCGCCGTCCCTGAATTCCGGCCGGTTACTAGCTAGGGGGGAGCATCATGCCATCAGCCCAGCCCATCATGCATGATCTGAAGAAGCTGGGATCAGCAAATGGTTGGTCGTGTGGCGCAGTCGTTAGGCTCGTAGACAGACACTGTTCCTCCTCAGTGTTGATCACTGTTCTACCTGGCTGGCGTATCTCGATCGCCCGTGCTAGCTGCTTCTGATCTTGCTTGCGTGCTCTGTAGTTATGGGTCCGGCTGGTTCCTGAATCCGTGGTGGCCTTTGGTGTACACAATCTCTTACTGTTCCACTTGTCGGGCCGCGGATTGAGTGGTTGAATGGCAAATGATTCATCAGATAAGTTTTTGGAGACCATCTGGACGTAGCAAAAGTAAGAAAGACTTGGATATAATTCTGGCTCCGTTGGCTCGTGATCATCTACTTCGGCTCAGTTAATAAGTTAGGCTCGGTGCCTCTGTCTTAGCCTAAATTGAGACGCACATGCAAATGTTCATGCACTCTCCTTTTCTTTCTCGTTTTGTTGAGTTCTAGTGGTCATGTATGGGGCGTGGCGTTTGTTTTGCCTCCCTACGGTGTGACTGTCTGACCGATGCCTCATGATCAGTCGCACACTGTCATGAACTCGCCATGGAATGGCTCCGACTCCGAGCCTACGGAGCTTGGGCTCACCTCCGGCTTTGCTGCAATCTCACGCCTTCCCTCTTTCGAACACCACATGGAAGCAGCAGCTTCCCCTAGAGAGCACCTTGAGTCCATGGAGCTTAAGGTGCCCGAACCTGGCATGCCAATGCCAGGCCACCTCACAGCTTTGGCAACGGGGGCAGCTGTGAGGAGAGAAGAACTAGAGGTACATTGGAAACATATAGTAAAGATTTTTAGTAATAGTGTCTGAGACAAACAAATTGAATCCACAATTCCTTTGCTTATGCTCCCATTTTTGAAATAGTAAATTGTTTTAGTGTTGTCCTAAATCAAACTTTGTCTAAACTTTGACCAAGTTTATAGAAAAAATATAAACATATACAATATCAAGTAAATGCACTATCAAATATATTTCATGTTGTGTCCAATCAATCTTGTTTTATGTTGTAGATAAGTTTGCGTTGTTTGACATATATATAGGAGTAAGGACAGATCTAAAATTACTTAAAAGTTTGGAACAAAGGAAGTATAAGCCAGGCCATCCTAATGCAACTCTGATTGACAATATGTCTAAAGTAGATGCAAATGCGCATTGATGTGATAAACCAGGCCATAACAGCTTGGCATTTCAGCATAAACTCTCATGTTCAGCTGGAAACAAAACAGTACTACACTGCTTCTACCCAACTTACTAAAATATTGTCGGAGAAAAATGATTACAAGCGCTGTGTTTTCCTTGGCGAAATAATGATGTAAATGATTGACAAACCTACTAGAGACTGGAGAAATGTAAGGCAGTGGAGAAAGATTCATGCATGCCGCCAGCCAAGTCCAGACTGGATGACACAACAAAATTCGGTGTAGATGCTATGTGTAGGATCCACTCCAGCACGGTCTGGAAAATATGTACCTATGCTTCAAAATTTTGGAAGCTCCTAATCGTGACCTATCTAAAGTGATTCTACTAATGCTGGTGCTCTTTTTAGTACTAAATTTGTCTAACTAGCTGCTGTATATGTACTTTATCGTGCACCGGAGGATGGGCAGATGGCTTAGGACTTGAAGAGTGAGCAGAGTATAATCGTCTAGAGCTCTTAAGATGATCAATCCCTTGTCTTCTAAGAGCATTTGGATTGACACCTGCCTTGTGAGCAGCAATGACTCCAATTGCTTCCCAGTAGTTCCGGACATTCAGCTGAGAAAACATTCGAAGTTACCAGTAATTGCTTAGATCTATGAGCTTGTCAGAAAGAATCAGAGAGAATGTGAAAGAAGATTATAGATATATGTTGTGTACCGCTTCTATGCCGAACTTGTCTGGAGTATCATCAAGCACTGTCTCATTTTCCTGTACAGTAATGATTAAGGGCTGCAAAGAAGAAGAAGAAATGAGTAATTTAGCTGACCTAGTTAATTATGACTAACACCTTTTGCAATTAGCTCCAATCATGATGCTAACATAACTTGCATTGATGAACTTATCTAACACACTGTGCGGTCAAAGTGGATACATATTTCCATCTTTCATCATTAATTAGTATGGACATTATACCTTGTTCTTTCTTGCAGCTCGAGCGAAAGCAAGTGTACCATCTCCTCCACAAGAGTCTTTGGGAAGAATAACACTGTCGACAGCACCAGCCACTATGCAACCATTGTCCAAGCTTCCCTTCCTCATGACATACTGTGGAGCATTGCTTAACCCAGCAAGCACACAAGGCAGAAATGTATATCCAATCTATTTGATAAAGACATATTATGAATAAACAAACAACATATAGAAGTAATAAGCAATCAGATTAAAAAGAAAAGAAAAAAGTATTGGAGAGGTTGACATAGGACAGGTATATATCTATATATATGACCAAAGAGGCAAAAAGGTGGCTGAAAACGTTGTAACTAAAAACTGAACACATAGCACTAGTGTAATATAAGCCTTGTAATGGTAGTGTGATTGTGAAACATATCACTAGTAAATTGATAATTACTTAACTAAGTTATGCACGAGTACACATGGACATATACCTCTTCAGCAGCAGATCTAGGGCATACTGATGGGCTGAGTGATGGGGGTAACACTGCAGGAGCATGTGCACAAGGGATTTTGAATTCTTTCACAATTAGATGACTGATAATTGCTTCAACTCCTGCCAATAGATCAACACCCTGCAATAAAATATCAGTCAAGAACATAAATGATGAAAAATAAAAAAAAAACATTCACTACCTACGAAATGCAGAAAATGAAAGATACGCTTGCCAACAAATGATAACCTCAGCATACTGTTAATTGTCATCAACTCAATAGAACTCAGACCCCTCAATATACAGATCCAGTGTCATAAAGGGGCAATGACCTCCATATTCTAGGGGAATGATAGCACTAGCTCTCTATTCACTAAACTTTAGACCAGAAATCCAGAATACGTGTAGCTGTCAGACTTCTAAAATTGAATGTCTTGAAACTTGAGAAGATACATTCTCAACTCAATTCTCTATAAAAAATGCTTTGATGCAAATGTCAATGGTACATGCAAGACATCATACAAATAAAAATAAAACAAACTACTTGAGCAGACAAGAGTTAACCTTTCCTTCCCGGTAACAATCTGAATCTTCTGGGTCGTCATCCGGAAAGCGTGCAACAACTGCCACAGCATTCACGTCTGAATGTGTGACTAGTGCGTCAACTGCTCTCAGAAGAGAATCAGAGTTACCAACACTCCCCGTCGACTTCCCACACCTGGGATCAAACCATGTCTTGATCTACATCAAACAAGGGCATGCCCTAAAATAAACATCAAGACTATGCAAGCAGTTTATTATGCTCAACTATCAGCAATAGTATCAGAATTCAGAACACGATGTGCACCTCCAGAGGAGCATCTGTGACAATGTACTCCACTACAGGAAGGCCAAGAGAAGCCCTCGTGGCATCTGCAACCTGCAAGTGGCGCAGCCGGAGATCTTCCTCGATTCCAGAATCCAACACCAAGCCTACCTAGGT
Organism: Sorghum bicolor; assembly: GCF_000003195.3. NCBI lineage: Eukaryota > Viridiplantae > Streptophyta > Magnoliopsida > Poales > Poaceae > Sorghum > Sorghum bicolor. Next base: position 7,341,336 of record NC_012872.2, on the reverse strand, counting down.
ATGATCAGTTACAATGTGTCATTGGCTATCTCTTTCGGTAACAATAGTGCATAGCAGAACTATAACCAATCTGGATGTTAGTGGTAGTATGGGTCCTAAGTGGGAGTAATCCCCACAGCGCGAGTCAATCAACACTAACCTTGTTCTGGTGAACAGGTTGGAGTGCCCAGGATCCTTCTGCAAACCTGTCAAGGGCGTACCCTTCCACGTAAAGTGTATTCGGCATCGGCCAGTACAGCATCGCAGCGTTCAACACCTACAACGTGAAATTTCCATCTCTAAGTGAGCAACCAAATTCAAATGGAGAAACAGCAACACAAGTACAGCAGCATAATGTTTACGACGGGCTCCATGAAGTTACGTTTGGGTGGGATATGACGCAGTCGGCGACGCCGGCGAGGGCTCGCGCAACCGGAAGGGCGTCGCCGGCGAAGCCCCCGACGGCCGCGCCGACGCCCGTGGGGACAATCAGAACGGACGTGTAGGGTCTCCTGAAACACGCGGCCCGCGCATCGGCGGACGGAGAGAAACAGCGGGCCCGGGTGCGCCTGCGCGGGGCCGACGCCTGCGACGGCGTAAAGCGCGAGGTGAGGAACGGAGCAGAGAGCCGGAGCGCCATTGCTTTGCCGGGGCAAGGCAAAGCGAAGCGAACGACAGCTGCGGGAACGAAAGCGGATAAGGCTACGCGCAGCTCCACAGGATCAGGGCTAGGCCCACATGAGCCGGCCCAACACGGTCCATATTTTTCCTTGAGTGGGCTGGGCTGTCAGTTCTCATTCCTGGTCCCACCTGTCAGGATCTCGGATTTGGCCAACCCCGACGGCCACGAGGGCCCTCCGCAGTCCGGCACCAGCACCGTAGCCACTGGGCAGACGAGGAGAAGCTTCGCGGACGCCATGTCCTCGCCGTCGCCGCTGTGCGCCGCCTCCTGCTCCACCGCTCTCCGCGCGCCGCCGCCTCTCCTTCGCTTCCGTCGCTCTTCCGCTCCGGTATCCGCCTCCGTGGCGCGCGCGGCGCCCGCCGTCTCCGACGACCTCGTCCTCCGCATCGCCGAGCAGCTCGAGGACTCGGTGACCTCCACCTCCCCGCTCCTCGACCCCCTCCGCTCCGCCTCCGCGCTCTCCCTCCTCTCCACGCCCTGGCCGACCCGCCGCTCCAGCGAGGCCTTCCGCTTCACTGACATCTCCTATCTCCGCTCCCTCCCCATCTCCCTCCCCTCCCGGGAGCCCGACCTCGCGCTACCGTCCTCCCCTTTCTCTTCACACGTCCTCTTCTCGGATGGAATCCTCCTATCCTCCTCTGGTGCCCATGTCAGCACCCTCGCCGATCTTCCCCCTGGCCGCGCCCGGGACCGCGCCGCCGCCGCGCTCGCCGCCTCCGCTGAATTCGCCCACAAGGACCTCTTCTACGACTTCAACGCCGTTGGGGCGAGGGACGTCGTTGTTGTGCACGTGCCTGAGGGGGTCAAGATGGCCGACGACCCAATCCACATCTTGTTCGCCTATACCAATAGCGGTGCTGGGAGTATGCTGATGTCCAATCCAAGGGTTCTGGTCGTGGCCGAGAAGGCAGCAGAGGTGGCCATAGTGGAGGAGCATTTTGGGGCTGGAGAAGAAGGTGGTTGCTATTGGGCCAATCCAGTGGCAGAGATTATCATCGACGAGGGCGCAAGAGTGGTTCATTCATACGTGCAACAGCAATCATTTGCTGCAGCACACACCAAATGGACAGTCGTCAAGCAGGTGAGTCTGGATTTTAGATAAATAAATGTTGTAAGATACTTGTAACTGTAGTTATGAATGAGTGTTATATGCTCATGAAATGGGATAGCGATGATAAGAGAACCCAACTCTGATCAAATTATGGAAGAGAGATTGTTGGAGTTACTCAGATTGATTCTAAGCTGGGGACATTTGTCATTCCAGGGTGTCATTGTTTGATCTATCTCATGAGTCATGACTCAAGACAGTTGCCTCCAATTTGCTAGTGTTAATAGTCATTGTGGGTGTTAGGGGAGTTGTGCTTGCTCTAGTGTGTTTGGGCTGGGATTAATCAATGAATCTTAGTTGAACAGGGGAAATCAGTCTTATTTGTTGTGAAACTTTATTTTTTTCTTTTTGCAGGATACAACTAGTAAATATGAGTTTGTTGAGGTCAGCACTGGAGCAAAATTGAATAGACACAATCTCCACATCGAGCAGTTAGGTCCTGAGACAGAGACAGAACTATCAACACTTCACTTAACATCTCAGAATAAGCAGATACATGATCTGCACAGCAGACTGATACTTGATCACCCTAGAGGTTTTTCACGACAGCTCCACAAATGCATTGCTTGTGGCACTGGAAATAGCATATTTGATGGGAATATTAAGGTCAACAGGTATATTTATCAGCTTTTTTTTTTCTTTTTGATGTTTTGTTCTTCTTGGAGAAACGTTATCTATTCCGGTCATTTTCCTGACCAGCATTGCATAGGTTTCTCGTTTCATGCCTGTGCCATACACTTTTTTATTGCTCAATATTTCACAGTAGGTGAATATATAAGTTTTAAATGAAATCTGGAATATAAAATATAGTTGCATAACACGTATGATGTGTTCATGGCATAAAAATATTTCTAGTTTCATGCCTGTCCAGAATTTTTTTTTATTGCTCGCATTTCACAGTAACTGAATCTATCGCATCCGAAGATTAAATATTTGTTTAGGATAGATTTAAGTTAACTTGAAGTCTATAATAAAGTATGAGTAGTTGTATAAGGTGTTTGGTGTGCTTCATGACATAAAATAATTGAAAGAGAGTTAGCAGAAACCAGAAAGCCACACAAACATTACTTATTAGTTATTACCTTGTACAAAGCTGTTTTATCATCCTTCTGTACTTACGACCTATCGACTGTTGAATTTTGTTTCAACTATAGTTTATTGTTATGCAGTTCTATGTATTACTGATTCACCAGGAAGGGACCATACCTGTAGCTGTACAGCGATATGGCATGACACACATATCACCAAGAATCAGAAAAAAAACTAGATAAAAAATCGTCTGGTTTAGCTCGCGATACGGCGAGATACGCTGTGCCCATACCCATTCGTGACAGCCAAATAGTACCTCATTTTAGAGCCCAACGCAAGCCCAACAGGATGAGCCCATCCATTATTCCATTCTCAAGCCTCACCCCAGAACACCGGGTGTCTCATCTCCGCCTCCCATCTCTTGCTTCTCGGAGCCGCCACAAACAAGGAGCGAGCATTGCCACCTTGCTCCGCACATGCCGCTAGGATCTAGCGCTGCCACCTCACTAGGAGCGTGCTGTCAGAAGCTAGCACTGCCACCTTGCTGGGAGCCACATTGCCACTGGGTGTGCTCGTGTCCCCGTGAGTACCACCGGTTTGGATCTGAAGCTCTGGGACTTAGGAGATCGTCTTGCGCAGCTGCTGAAGGTTCAGAGATAGGTGCACTCTAGCTATGGTGACCAGTCAGTTCCTGCCTGCTTGTTCATTTAGATCCTCTCTTTCCTTCATACGTCTTGTTGAAATTGATTCAATCATTTAGATTCTCTTTCTGAGGGCATGTAAATGCAATTATTTTAATTACAAATTTTATATATTGGACGTATCGGCTTATTCTTGGTTTTGGACAAACGCTGTATTGCCGTACCTGTACTGGTATCGTGTATCGGTGATACATAGATGCAGGTATATAATTCCTAGGATGTCCACCATGTTTGTTTTACTCATGAGTCATGACACAGCTATGTCTGAAGCTGCAATCCTAGATTTGCATCCTAATATTGTGATTGTCTTCATTCACAGGTATGCACAACAAACTGATGCGGGACAAGAAACCAAGTGTCTTATCCTATCACCAAAGGCTCTTGTTAATGTCAAACCGAACCTTCAGATTATTGCTGATGATGTGAAGTGTACTCATGGTGCCGCCATCAGTGGTGAGCTTGATCCAAATGAGCTCTTCTACTTCCAGGCGAGAGGTATCAACACGGAAACTGCAACAGATGCCCTGTTATACTTCTTTGGAGCCCATGTGATAAAGCGCATACCGTTTAAGCCCGTAAGTGAAAAGGCATTAGTACAGTTCAAAGAGTTGCTTGCTTCATCCAGACAAACAACGGACAAGCTTCATTCGTGATATTGTTTCAGTTAGTTTGACACATTTTGGTGAGATGAGGAAAATAGCTAAGGTTACAAGTATTTAAACAAGGGGAGGCTCTATAAGCACATTTTCAAATGCTGTAAGCAATACTACTCTTGCTTGCAAATGCAGTTTGTTTGCAACCGGCTTGTTCGTCTCTAGCAAGGGAAGATGCTGTGGACATCAGACTAGATTATTGTTATTGCACATGTTACATTTATACCTGAAGTCGAAACTGTAGTTGAAAATTTTTCTGTAAAGAAATACCACAAAGTGATGCAGCTCAGTGGAACAAATAAAGCTTTTTTTTAGATTTTTTTTAAGTAAAGACATGGCAGGTACTTATTTTTTTGCCGAGTTTCCAGTTGTTTTGCCTTATTATCTTTTGTGCATATTTATTCCCTTTTTGTGCAATTTTATTCCTGGGTTCAACATGACGTTTAATTGTATTTGTGCTCGTGCGTGACTGGTCGACTAGCGAGGAGAATAGCAGATGTAGCTATTGTACATTGACACAGAGTCATGAATAGCGAAGACTTAAAATCTAAATCAAAGTTGCTTTCGTAGCTCAGTTGGTTAGAGCACCCGTTTAGTAAGCGGGAGGTCTTGAGTTCGACTCTCAACGAAAGCATTATGTTTTAATAATTTTTTTCTTTTTTAGTCTGTAGCTATTTTTTTCTAAAGCATATTTTTTTAATATAAATCTCTTTTTAATTTATTCTATAGTTTAATAAATCTCTTCTTAATTTATTCTATAGTTTAATGAATCTCTTCTTAATTCATTCTATAGTTAGACCTTTTTAATCTCTTCTTTCTTTCTCTTCTTTTTAAATTTGTAGCCATTTTCCGAAAGCACAATTTCTTAATAAATCTCTTCTCAATTCATTCTGCAGTTATTTTTTAATAAATCTTTTCTTTTTTTAATCTGTAGCAGTTTTCCGAAAGTATAGTATTTTAATAAATTTCTTCTCAATTCATTCTGTAGTTTAATAAATCTCTTCTTAGTTCATGCTGTAGTTAGACCTAAATTTCTTCTTTCTTTCTCTTCTTTTTAAATATGTAGCCATTTTTTGAAAGCACATTTTTTTAATAAATCTCTTCTCAATTCATTCTATAGTTAGACCTTTAAAATCTCTTCTTTCTTTTTGAAAATTCATTTCACAGCTAGACTTTTTAGATCTCTCCACTCATTGAACCAATATTTTATTGGTTTTTTTATCCGTAGCCAACCTTTTTAAATGTCACGTGTTGCCCCTTTTCCTTTTTTATGAATTTTAGCTATTTTTCTCTTTTTGTGAATTCCATTGGCAACCTTTTTAAATGTCACGTGTTTGCCTTTTCCCCTTTTTTAAAAAATTGTAGCTATTATTTTCCTCTTTTTGTGAATCCATTCTGTGACTAGTCCTTTTTTTCAAAGATATAACGGAAAAGCATAAATTACAAAGTCTTTAAATTTTTAGCCATTTTTTATTTTTTGCAAATTCATTCTGTAGCCATACCATTTAAATCTCTTCACTCGTTGAGACAATATTTTATTGATTTTTGATTCATTTCGTTGAAATTTGGTTTATGCTGATGCTGAAATGTTATAAAAAAAACATTAATCCGTTGCTGAAAAGTACTCTGACGAACACGGGGATTGTTTCCACTTTTTTGTGAATTCATTCTATAGCTAGTCTTTTGTTTGAAAGGTTTGAGTTATCACCTTTCATTTATAAGGGAAGAGCATAAATTACAAAGCTTACAAACGGCGCAAGCTATGCCAACCCATTTTTTTGGGTGGGGTTCAACTTTCTTAGTCCCATGCCATCCTAGTTTTACAAGAAAGCAAATTAAAAAAAAGACAAATAACGACTTTACAGTCAAGCGCCCTACTAGACATACAACTAGCCAGCCTATTCGATGGTCTAAAAAAATACTGTTCGCTGATTTATTATAAGATAAAATATTGTTGACTGGCAGAAAAAATATGGCTTATAAAACAAGTGAACGGAGTCATGCATTGTTTTTTAACCACGCCGTTATTTCTCTCTCTAGATCTCTCATATTGTCAACATGGTCGTAGATTTTATCCTAAGTAAACCATGTTATTATCCTAGGTTTAATATATACATGCGGTTAATATAAGGGTTTATATATCATAGATTATGCATTGTTATTATCCTAGATTTTTCTCAAAATGGAGAGAGGAGCATGATGATTGACAAACAGCTCGGGTAGTTAGTACTTTTTATACTATGTTAGTCGATCTTTTCTCCCCTTCAATAATTTGGATAAAAGTTTCAGATGCATCCAATTAAACACTTATATGTATACAATCGGTGTGTCCTTTCTTTCTAAAGAAAATACTTCATCTAAATTATAAGACGCTTTGGCATTTATAGATTCATAGCTTTTCCTATGTATCGAGACATAATATACATATTGGCAAAATTTATGAATCTAGAAAGCTAAAACATATTATAGTTTGTGACTCTAGACTCTAGTTGATGTTCATTGGTCATGGTTCACCATAACTTTTTATTTGTAGAAGCTCTGATCTGCATCTCCATGTTCTTTTCTTGTTGAATTTATTATTCGACATAGACTCTTGGTTTGTTCTAGACCATCATCGTCAAATCCAATGTTACATTTTTGAGTCTGTCTACTGAATAACCATGTGTTTTAGCAAAAACTACCACATGGTTGTTTGCTAGCTACAAAACACACGATTTGTAAGAGAGAAAAAACATGTGTTTTTAAACTAGCTAGCACATGGTTGTTGGCTACATGCAAAACACATAATTTACGACAAAAAGAAAAACTGTGTGCTTTATTACAAGCTACCACACGATTGTTGGCTGCCTCCATTCTAAAAGAGGCCCATATAGAGAAAATATGTTGTAATTTCTATGCAACAGATATGTAGAAGCTATAGCAGAACAAATATGTACAAGATATGCTTTTCATTTAAATGCTTATGTGAGATTGTGCTAGAGCATATTTACCAATCATTGAGGTTTCCTAAACTAAAAAATGAGTATTCTGTATATAAGGTAAGCAAAGCATCTTATCTGGTCAGAACCACACAAAGCAAAGCAAAAGCCTTCAAAAACTATAGACAACAACACAAATTTGGATTACAACATCCTCGAGCTGCTTGCCTGCAAAGATTAGGCGCTGCTGATCTGGCGGGATTCCCTAATTGTCCTGGATCTTTGCCTTGATATTGTCAATTGTGTTCGAGGACTCAACCTTGAGGGTGATGGTCTTGCTAGTGAGGGTCTTCATAAAGATCTACATTTGCAGAGAAAAAATCACATGGTAACTACTATAAAGACATAGACACAGAAAAAACCTAGTGCTTTGAAAAGAACAATTCAAATCTCAACAAAGAAACAGAGGTAACTACAAACAGATGTCTATTCTATAGAAAGACAAGGAAACAAATGTTTTGTCTATGTCGGCACAAAATCACAACCGACAATTTTTTCTATCGGAAGCAAGGACAAAATTGTGGTGTGTTATAGTTCAAATCACAAATAACATATTATATTGTTTTTCTATAGGAGGACAAAGACAAATATCTGAAATGTATTGCCACAAATCATAAAAAAACCATTTCTATGAAAGGACAAGGACAAAAATGTGATGTGCTGGCACAAATCACAATTAACAAAATTGTAATCTGGAAGCATTATGATATTACAAAAAATATCATAGGTGCAAATCAAACCGTTGATCGAGGATGAGCTCTTTCTAGAGGAGGGGAGAGATGTTATGGTCGATAATAACTATAGGCCGTCAACTTCCCAATCCTATCCTGTCCGGTCACTTCCCCATGATCGTGACACATGCTTTGCAGGAGGAGTTTCAGTATGACGTTTACTTAGGTTTTAGAGATAACAACTAACAAAGATTCTCAATAGATATTGAAGGAAATTTGGGTCCATTGACTATGCCATTAAACCTATCTTATGTCCGTACTCACCCACTGTAGACAAACTATGAGGCATTAATATATGAACTACTAAGTTGTAAGCTAATCTATTTCTCTTTGATCTAAAGGTTGGTTGTTCAAGGAATTTGGAAATAAACATTGAAAGTTATTACAAATTTGCTTTGAACAATGTATATATCAATTATACTCATGAGGTAAATTAAATTTCCACAGATTGCATATGCTCAGAGCTAAAATTGCGGTGCTCAATACTTATAATTTATATTATTGCTGATTGCAATTAATTAACTTGCAATTTAATTTGTTTGGTTTTTATGAACAAGAGAGCAAGAGAGATTAACAGGAACAAAGCACTACAACTAGTTGAAAGCAAGCACTGGACAAAACCTTCTCCCACTATAAACTAAATTGCACATGCATCTAGTTGATGAAAATCACACAATGACATAATGCTGATCTATTTTAACATAGTTCTAGAAGTGTCCCATCCATAGTATAGAAGAAGGGCTTCTATTGTTTGGAGGAAAGTCATCTATAACTAAATCATGGAAGGTAGTGGAGATTAACTTAACTGACAACACATATTTCCATCTGCAACTCTTACTAACACATGAAAACACATAAAAACAAGCAATCACAAAAATATGATGTGTATGGACATAGAGACAATAATTTACAATTCTATTTCTATATATTAGTCAAAGAATAACAAGAAAGCTGATCTGTGGTAACACAAAAAAAAATAAAAACCTGTATGTGCTTCGGTGTACCAAAATGGCTGGTGCATGTATGAAACTTGTTGCAACTAGAGTTAACATGTGCCTGTGAAAAGTGACACAAATACAAATTTGCTTTAAACAACCAATTATACTCATGAAGTAAATTAAGTTTCCAAACATTGCATATGCTCAGAACTACAATTGCGATGCTCAATATTTGCAATTTACATTAATATAGATTGTAATTAATTAACTTAATTTTTTTGTTCAGTTTTCATGATCAGGAAGATGTGAATAGAAACATTTAGCAGTGGCTGATAATCGCAGTGACTACAAGTATACAAGTACAGTGCAAGAAAACTTATATATCATCTCTACATCTTGTTGGCCCTGCCTCAAGAAAACATCAAGTTAACATCAAATCTATGAAACTAGGATCAATATAGAGTAACTCCAATCTTATTCACACTTAAATGAAAATTTAGAAACTTATAGATAGGATACAAAAACATATAACAGTTGTAACTTTGGTATATTTGAATCACTGATTTAGCCTCAAGCCTTGATGTTATATTAGAAGACAATATAAATAATAGCATTATATTTGCCAAGTGTACTGTGCAGTAGTGTTAACTATAAAAAATAAAGCTAAGTAACCATGAGCTGGTTTGCCCTATTTAATGTATGCAGCTCCTATACTTACTGATTGTCGGGACTTCAGTCAACCAACTCGGCCACCTGCAATGATAAATAAAAATTCCTATCTACAATTAAGTTCATATCAGTTCACGGTTTACACAAGTTAAAATTAAATTCACAGAAAAAGACACTCACAGGCCACAGATAGCCTGCAACCAAAAAAAATGCTGGTGGGTTGTGCCTTAAGTTGGGTAAGGGTGATAAGTAGGAAGAATTCTTGTTTAAGCCAGACAGCCCGAGAGCGTGATAGCTTTTCAAACAAGATGGTGTAGACACAAATCATAATAAACTGATTCCAAGATGTGTTAGCATAAATCACAACAAACATTTTTTTCTATGAAAAGACAAGGACAAATAAGAGGTCTTTTCTAACACAAAACACAATTAACAGATTTCAAGATGTGTTAGCACAAATAACAAGAGACAATTTTTTTCTATGAAAGGACAAAGAAAATAAGAGGTGTATGTTAACACAAAACATAATTAACATATTTAAAAATGTGTTAGCACAAATCACAAGAGATAATTTTTTCTATAGAAGGACAAAGAAAAATAAGAGGTGTATGGTAACACCGTAACACAAAACATAATTAACATATTTTAAAAATATGTTAGCACAAATCACAAGAGACAATTTTTTTCTATGAAAGGACAAAGACAAAAAAAATAGTTTGTGTTGGCACAAATGACAACTAACAAAGTTCAAGATGTGTTACTAGAAAATAAATGGATAAGGATATAACATTGGTGTGGGCAGTCACAAATAAAAATTACAGCTACCCAAGGATAATTGTATCAGCAACACAAATAAAAAACTAACATTTCACATCTAACTTCCACGTTAAAACTTGCTGATGCAAGGTAGGCACTAAGTGCCACAGCAAAGTTAGTAAAACGTTTACCACCACCAAACACAACTATCAGGGTTCAGACCTAACCATCCACTAGAAAATAAAACTACGACACATTCCACTGCTTAGAAGAAATAACATCGAGACACTCACTTTCTCATGCAGATGGAACAACTCCTGGATGGGGACGCTGCTCGCTGAAGTGTGCCGCACATATTTACACAGGAAAGACAGATCGCAAAAAAAATGCAAAATCATCGGCCATTAAGATCATCTAGCAGAAAAAACAAAATAAAACAAGGCAAATGGTTCAACACCAACATATTGCATATTATCAAAACTACAATTGCGCTGCTACATACTTGCAATTTACATAAATTACAATTATGATCAGCACCGGAAGACAACCTGTAAGAAATCACCTGATGTTTTTAGGCTAAACTCAAAATACAAATAGTATAGCAAGCTTGTACAACCAAATTGCATATAGTCAGAATGACAATTGCGGTTCTGTGTATATGCAATTTATATTATTTTGGTATGCAACCACTGCGGATCCACTAATGTAAACTCAGTCCTTTTACATTCTGTGTTTCTAGAAGGGAAGCACATTCATTCTTAGTTGATGTCTTAAGATTTAAGAAAAGGCAACGTTGTTATTCCTAATGCTACGTTTCATAGAACATAATTCATCTGCTCATTGACCTTTGGGATGAAAGAGGGGTGGTGTAAGAAATTAATGAGGTAAAGTGAAGTCTTGTAATGAAGAAAAAGGATCAGAAAATCTTACAACTCTGAAAAGTGAGTTGAGGCTTCCAAATAGATCACCCAATTGCTGAGGAAGTGAGTTATGACTGAGATTACTGCATAAAAAGTTTCAGTGAATTGTACTTTTCCAGCATGATAAATAGTATATTCTGTAAACAAAATGTAACAAGGTAATGCCACATTGGTTAGCAGCTTACATGTATTCAATCAAAGCCATATTTTATATAGAGTATGGAAGGTTGCCAATGAAATAGTTGCTACCCAGATTCCTGCATCACCATTCACAGTGAAATGCCAGATACGGTCTTCTCAACCATATCCGTCGAGTGTCCAAAGGATAACATAGTTAAAAATAGTATAGTAGGAGCAGTACTGCAGTTTACAGGATAAAACATATTACTAGACACACATAGAAAAGACTGCATGTGGTATATATTCACATCCAAGTATCTCCAAAATAACAACATTTAGTAAGAAACAAATAGGAGTCAGAACCCAAAAATGAGCTTTCTAAATCTTATAGTTAGCAATCAACAAACTGAAGTTAACATCCAGTAAAAAATTGTAGATAGTCTAGAATCTGGAGGTCTCATAGAACACCAGCAAAACAAATTTTTCCTCTATCTAGGAAACTGGATGTCTGATGAACAACAGTCAAACAAATTTATCTCGGCACAAGCCAGGAACCTAGAGGTCTGATGAGCGTCAGCTAAACAATGTGCTCACACCAGCTATGAACGTAATAAGAAATAAGTAGTAGAAAAATCACAAGTTGCAGACCAAAAACTCTGAAGCAAAGACTGGAGATCTAAATTTTGATTACCAATCAAGCGAATGTGGATAGAATAACAACAAACTTTTACTTCTGTTTTACTCCTTCTGTCCATCTATGATCAGCATAGCGCCTTATTGATGACCAGAGTAAAACTAGCACCCAGGTGTGTAGTAGTTGCTAAGCATCACGTGTTTATCAATTCTCAAAACCTTTTGGGCCTTATATATGTTCATCAAACTTTGGACAGAGGGGACTAGTTTAAACTTTAAACTAGTAGCACCTGCAGGCCGAACCAGTCGAAAACTTATTTACATACCAACTCTGGAATTAATTTTCTGGACAGATCGTTAAACTGAGACGCAGCTAGCTTAGTCTATACAAAAGTTGTCCTAAAACAAGAAACAATGTTTTCCTGGTGTGGGAGAGATTGAGCTCTAACTAAAATTCAGTTTGATATTGTCTAGCATTCCACAACTAGCTATACAAAAGAAATGTTGAATGTTGTAAAACAAGTAGCAATGTTTTCATGGTGTTAGAGAGACTAAGCTCTAATTTAAATTCAGTTTGATATTGTCTAACCCACAAACATGACTAGCGATACGATAGCGAAGGCTTTTCACCAACCTGACTGCCCTACATCGGAGTTTCCAATGTGAATTTAAACTGAACTAGATTATGACAGACAATGCAGAGAACTATCAGGCGTCAGCCATTACCTGGCGGTTCTTGGCACCACCGTGCAGGGAAGCACAGAGATCAAAAGGAAGCAGGTGAGGCGTCATCTGCATCAGGCTTTCCGGCGGGACACTAGAGCTGGTGGAGACGATCTTGTTGCTGCGCACGTCGATGCCAAGCACATACTGGCGTTTGAGCTTCAGCTCGGTTCCCCGGACAATCTGCTGAAGGCGTCCTTGGACGACGACGCGTTCCTCGATGTCGTTGACGACGGCGTAGACGACGCCGTCCTCCTCATCACCCGCGGCGCTCAGCACGGGGCACAGAGGCGTGCGCGGCGGCAGGTTGAGCGCGCGGTACTCCTCCGTCGCCCAGAGGTCCTCGGGCGGGCACACGCCGTCTTCCTGCCACTCGCCGCCGAGGACGTCAGGCCGCAACGCCGACGACGACAGGGTCCGGGTGGTGAGCCTGAACTGCTGCGAGTTCCAGCCTTCCAGCAAGCCTACCATGGAGACGACCTTGATGCGGCCGCCGACGCAGGCGGCGGAGCGAGACTCCTCCATGCGCGGACGGTACGGGTAGTCGGACCAGCCGAACGCGGGGCACCCGTCGGGCAAGGGGATGAACCGGAGCACGGGAGGAACCTGGTGCGGGTTGGTGCAGACGACGATGCCGTGCAGCAGATCCACCCAGCACAGGCAGCCGCTGGGACCGGCGAAGGAGGTGTCGCCTTGGAACATGTGCTTGTCGGGCGCCCAGCACACCTAGCGGGGGAGATGGACCTCCTTCCTGACCCACTGGGGCAGCGTGGGCTGTTCCTGTTCGTCGGAGCGCCAAGGAGGAGCACCGCGTCGGGGTCTGGGAATCGGCGATGAGGCGTCGTGGCGAGCTCGGCGAGGAGGTAGGCGGGGGACGAGGAGGAACGGCTGGAAACGGCGGGGTGGTGGCAGCACAGGATCATGGCTCCCGACCCAAAATCCCCCCAACCAAATCTCCATCCCTCTGACCCCAACAAAGTACAGAACCACGAAACAGGGGAGCGCAAACCTTCGGCAGCACTCTGCGTCGAGGAGCGCGAGTTCGCTGGACCAAATCGCCGCCGCACCGACAAAATCGCCTTGGGTGCGCGTCATGGGGAAAAGCGGAGGGGGAGGAAGACGAAATGAAACACTAAGAAATAGAGAGGAGCGGTTCCCAATTTTTTAACCGTACCCAAAAAAAAAAGTGGGCCCTATAGATCAGAGAAAGAAACAGCAGTGGCAAGGATACACACACGATGCTAATCCAACGAACAGGAAAAACGTGTGCCAACACAACCAAAAACACATGAGTGTGATATAGCATTTTTTTTATTTCTTTTTTTATTAATATCATAATTTGTACATCCTCTTGCCTTGTTTATTCTAGAGCATTAGATCATCATAAAGTCTAACACGCTTCCTACGTTCTAATCGCCTAAATTTTGGGCAACGTTCAGGCGATTGGAATCCAGTGTCTTTAGGCCTGGAGGTGGTCAGCTCGGTGGTGGCGAGTTGGCCAGTGGCGAACGAGACGGCGGGGGAGCCGCGCCATCGGGGCGGGGTAGGGCAACTAGATGGCCAGTGACGACAATAGTGGCGAGGGGTAGACGGCAAGGTCACACGATTGAAATTAGGGGAAGGCATGGTCGGCGCGGCGGGCCGGCGGCAGTTGGTGGGCAGCACGGCGTGGCGGGGGATGCTGGTGGCTGGTCAGGCTGGTGCAGAGGCGAGAGTAAGATGAACAATGCACATAATCTTAGTCGGTAGATCATCATCCAATGGCTCTTAGTCGGTAGATCATCATCCAATGGCTCCGCATGAGAAAAAGAAAAAAAAATACAGGCCCGTGAAGAATTGCTTTCCGAATCCCAAACAGTGTATATTTTCATCTTTTAACACTATTGTATAGATAGACTCATAGACTAATGGATATAATAATTCGGAAACTGCGAAGCTGAGAGTTTAAACACAGAAAAGGTCACCTTCCTGTCACTCTGAAAGCAGATGTACAAGAACTATATAGTGAATATAGTGAACAGCAATAACTCAGTTAAATTCCCCACTACAGTAAACTTTCCAGACACAAAACACTTCCACTTGTTACAGATTTCAACTCCAAGGATTTCACATTTCACTGCTTTGCAACAACACCACATGAACTTGCAGCCTTTGCTGAACGCTGAAGCCTGACCATTGAGATGGCTCACTGAAGAACAGACATATTCATGTCAGAACCCAGAAGCAGCAGGCAGATCAGCCATCAGTAATCACTCATCAGACGTCAGAAGCGAGACGCTTACCTTCTTCTGGTTCGTGTCGGGCAGCCCAGAGCCTGTTCTCTGATCGACGATGTAGAAGAGCACGCACGAGACCAAGCTGAGCGCCAGGGAAGCGCCGAGAATGGCAACAATGGCGAGAATCCTTGCGCTCCCATCCGGCGGCCCTTCTGGACTGCCCGCTGTCTCCGTCCTCGAGACATTGCTGCCACGCTGCTCCTGGACGCCGACATCGTCTGCCATGACATTCCTCACCCACTCCGGCCTCTGTTCCGGCGAGGTGCGGATCAGGTAAGTGAGGAACCTGTCGAGGACAACGTTTCCCCGACGAGCCTTGGCACGGGCTGCGGCTGCGGCACCGGCTTCTTCCTCGGGGTCAGAGATGCAGCGATCAGGGCGGCGCTGCTTCCTGCTGCGAGAAGGATGGCGGCATGACGAGGATGCCCGCCCCGCTTCCACATCCTTCGACTCGGTGTTGTGATCGTCGGAGCACGGCTTGTCAACCGCAACGTCAATCTCTGGCAGACGCGTTCGACCAGATGCATCAGAAAGACGTCAAAGAACGAATGCGCTCGAGGCTATATACACCTTACCAGAGCATCTCGTCGCCGTCGACGAGACCGTCGCTTCGTTCTTGGCGCCATGCCCGGCATTGGCCAATGCAGAGACACCGGCGGATCGCGACGTCGCCGACGGTGAGCCGATGCTGGCGGTGGGAAGTGGGACGCTTGCTGCTTCTGACGTGCCAGCATCATCAGCATTGACGATGCCCGACGCTGCGTCTCCCGCGAAGATGAAGCGGGTCGGGCTGTACTGCTTCCTGCTTCGGAGTGGCAGGCGGCGGTAGGACGATGGCGGCATCGCGTGCGCGACCGCTCGCCTGGCCGGTCGAAACCTTCGAGGCTCTGAGAAATCCAAATCCATGGTCAGTTAGAAACTCAGAATCAAGAAGACAAACAAGGAACAGGGGAGCACTTTGGTCTTTGGGCTGGGATGGAAGCCTTTACCGAAGTGAATCGTCGCAGGGTCTTCGTTCCTACCGCTCCCCGGCGCATCGCCACGGCCGGCATTGCCCACCGGAGCGACCCCTTCCAACTTCTCCATCAAAGCTTCCTGTTACAACGAACCAAGAACGAAATCAAGAACGGGGCATTCCAGAATGCAGAATCGCTACTCGCCTCACCGAAGCAAAGATCGCCTCAAGATCCTCGTTGTCGCTCTCCGATGCAGCAGCGGCATGGCAACCGCCATTGCCCGCCCCCGAGACGCCCTCCTGCTCCGATGAAGCGGCCCCGCTAGCCAGGCCGCCCTCTGCAACGGCCACCCCGCCCGGCGCCGGAGCACCGCCTCCCTGCTCCTTCTCCTTCCCCTCAGGCAGGTCAGGGACCTCGCGCTCGTCTTGCTCCATGGAGGAGGTTGCGTTCTCGGATCGTGGGTTGGGTGAGACACTGAGACGAGGAAGGAAGAGAGGAGTTCGAACGAAGCAGAGTGGTGATGGAGGGAGTGGTTGCTGTAGAGCAAAATTCATCAGGCGGTTGCTGCTGATTGCTGCGATGTACGGGAACCGGTTGGGCCCAGCTGGCAGGACGAGATGGTGGGACCCCAGGTTTGATATGCTCTAAGATTCATATAAAATGCATATTTGTGAGATTCATCAAATCAAGTATAAAAGTGCATATGAAACCTGCTGGAATTCCTTGAATAAATAAGGCTGGAATTTCTAACTTGTTCACTTGAGCTTATCTGCTAAATATGTCAGCTATGCCAAGTGAACATGCTAATTATCTCGGAGTAGTAGCATCCTATGTGATCATGTACATGGATAAAATCCTCCATAAGATATGTTCAAGAGAAAGAGACCTTTTTTTTGTCAAGTCGGCTGGCCATAGCTATAGCTATCTAAATTATACGGCCTCGAACACGATTCACATGATTTCGACCATGGATTTAGATCTACCAATACATTTTTTTTGGCGTGTTTTACCCTCTGCAGATTTGTTATATTTCAGAAAATATTGTAATCTTTGCTAGAAGCGTGTATTGATTGAAGTGTATAATTCACAAAAAAAATCTCCTATATATAATAATAACTAATAAAAAGACTAAAACAAGAACTTTTTTAGTGTGGCTTTTGGTTTCGTCCTTCTGCCGTGTCCCGTCGTGCATCCGCTGCGGCTCCCCAGCGTCCAAACTTTGGAAACCGGCATCCCCTCCGTGATCCCCTCCCCCTTTCCTATCTTCACCGTGAGCAATGAGCAGAGACCCCGATCCCGGGCAGCGGCAGGCCCCCCATCCCCTCCGTGTGCGGCAGCGGCAGGCCCGGCAATGGAGGTCCGTGATCCGCATCGACTCGAAGAAGCTGGGCAGCGGCAGGCCCCCCATCCCCTCCGTGATCCGCATCGACTCGGTGACCGTGATCCGCATCGACGCGGAGAAGCTGGGCAGCGGCAGCCCCCCCCCCCCCCCCATCCCCTCCGTGCTATGGCAGCGGCAGGCCCCCATCCCCTCCGTGTGCGGCACCGGCAGGCCCGGCAACGGAGGTCCGTGATCCGCATCGACTCGGAGAAGCTGCGGCAGCGGCAGGCCCCCATCCCCTCCGTGTGCGGCAGCGGCAGGCCCCCCATCCCCTCCGTGTTCCGTCCTCCTCGCCTGGCTGGGACTCGGCAGAGCGGCAGCAAGGTCCAGGACACCAAGGTGCTGGAGCCTCCGTCGCCCGTAGTCCGCCGCGGGCCGGCACGAAGCGCGTCCATCTTCCAGCAACAGCAGGAGGCAGTGTCCACGGTCGGGGGCGTCGTTGGGAAGGGGTCCACGGAGGAGAAGCTGCGGCAGCGGCAGGCCAACGAGAACTCCTTCCTCCTTGCCTGGCTGGGACTCGCCATCATCATCCTTGTCGAGGGCATCGGACTCGTTGCCTCCGGTAATATCTGCACTCGCAATTTGGTCCCATATGTTGCAGACTGTATAACTATAGTTGGTTGTGATGGGAATCAGATTCATTAGGACCTTATATGTTTTTCACCGAAACTATGGATTGCTCAGAATGCGTATATCATTCATTAGTACTATATAAATGCTTTTCTACAAATGAAACTGACAGTGAAGGAACAAAAACGCTATACTAAGAAAACTAACAGCTTACCTGATTGAGCAATGAGCAAATTAGTAGAGCACGATAGAAAAAAGTGAGTATGGTCTTGTTCTAACTCAACCTACTCTGGTACTTGCTTCCCTGATTGTGCAAATCAGTAGATGGTTTCTCAAAGAATGAGAAGCTATACTGTAGCTCAGTCTAATACATTTAGAGGCTTGATTCTTGAGTTTTGGTTGATCTGCTATTAATTCTCAAAACAGGATTCCATTCCTAAGAATAATTAAAAAAATTTCAGATGCATATGCGTCTTTGCCAGTTGCCATAATGGTCCTCTTTTGGACCTTAAATCCGAGTAGTTTGTTGTTTGGGCGTTTGGTGGCCACACCGTGCCGAGGGCCACCGGCCAGGCGCCGGTGCGCCACGCAAGGGGCCACCATGTCCCCACCACAAGCGCCACATCGGGAGACGGAGAGGGACGTCCGCGACGAAGCCTCGCCACTGGCCGTCTGGTGCGCTGTTGCCGCCACAGCTACCTCAGAGGAGCACCAGACACGCCGGGGGAGGAGAGGGAGAAAGGAGAGCCGGGAGCGGGGGCGGGCTCCGGTGCGTCGCCCGTGGGGGGCGCCATCGCCCCACCTGCCGCCGCATCTAGAGAGACCGAAGGAGGAAGAGAGAGGGAGGGACGGGTAGTTTTTTTTCTCGGTGAGGTGGGAGAGCACGGGCCAATATATGTGGATGTTTTTTAGGGCGACGTGGCTCGTTGCTGGCCGCGCAAATGGATTTCGGGACTACGTGGCCCAATCAAAATAATGCGGGTGACGTGTCCACCCTAGCTGCGTGGGGCGCTCCCGCCATTTGTAGAGGTAAATTGCTAGAGATGCGTCCAGTGCTCTACAGAGTTTGCTCATCCGAGGATGGATTTGTTTTTTTAAGGAAATAGTAAAACTGTGTTCTAGATAGACATAGCGAGCTGTCTTTCTGGTTTGGTCAATGTTCACTGTTCAGTAATAACTAACAAATCTACCTAAAAAGGAACGGTTCGTCACTGAGTTCATGTATCAGAATTTTGTTGTTGATGTCTCTGCCCAGCCTCTCGCCACTTTTCGCTATTTGGAATTAGTTTAGACGTATTTAGTATTTTTGAGTAGTATATTGTTCTTCCTATTATCATCTGTCATCACTGCATATCATCTACATCAGCAACACTGAAGGCCTACCAATGTTTACTTTATCTGATGTTCTTGGTTGGTAGAAGACTATGGCGACTTGATCTTGTCTTCCATTGTTACTTTGTTAGGACTAGCCAAATTATGCTTTAATAGTCATCTGAAGTCAGAGCCTAAACTATTTTCCTACTTAATTCGTTTTGATCATTTTCAAATGATGCATACTGAAAACACAGATGGGAACTAGGAATATCTTAATGATATGTTGATGAAATGGTCTTTGCTCATTGATGTGCTTCATTTTGGCTTGTAAATTAAACAAACTATTGGCCTGGAATCTGGATAACTATTAGTGTCCCTGCATGCTCTAAATTACTTCATTTGTGTTTTGCACAGGTCACGTACTGCTGTTGCTCCACTCGAACGAATGAAAATCTTGCTTCAGGTGTGAATTTTCCTAGGTTCTTTTTAACGTTTCAAATCAACAGTGTATTCCTTTATATAACAAGTTAACAACCTGTTATGTGCAATGTCTCCGTAAATCAGGATCGCATTGAATGGTTTAAGAACTTGGGTTGTGAGTTGTATAAAATTGTTGTACATGAACTTTCCTTATTAATGTGGTAACAATGTTTTTTAGTACTAACATAGCTAGAGACAGGATGCAAATTGAATCTTGACCGTGGAATTCGTATTTAATGAGGAGAAAGGCCTAAAAGAGCATAAATGGCGTGATGTTAAAGTTGATGATTGACCGGTCAAGGAGATTTTTCGTGACAAATTCTTACAAAAAGATGGGTATGTTGAAATAATGGTGTCATATATTTTGTAACTTTGCCATTTTATCTAATGTGTATATAAATCTCTGTTCATATTGTATGTAGTTTTTCATGCGGATTATTCTTAATAAATTTTATGGAATATTGGACCGGGAATGAATTATCAGATAATTTCAATTAGGTAATCTAGCACCCTAGCTGTGGGTTTGTAATTAATATTTAACTAGGTTCATACTATGTAATATGCAGGATGATATGAAAGCGTTTAGACTAAAGCTTACGGCGATTTTATTATCGACGGACTTAAATAAACGAAAGGGTTGTCCATATCTTGATAGCAATGAAAATATTGGAAGTCCAAGTGACTGTACCATAATAGAAAACCCAAAGATGGCTCATCAAGCATCTATGAAAAAGAGAAAACATTCTAAGGAAGTCGAATGCTCAGTGGTTCAAACGGACACCCAACATATACAGACACACAACAAATCCTCACAAGTCCATGTCCTCCAAGAAGATGATGAGTTTTGGGCATTTGAGGTCATGAAAGATATGCCAATGAGTAATGAAGAGATGACTGAATTACTATTACTATGTGACTATGTCATGGCAATTCAGGATGAAGCGATTTTGAAGTAAGCTACTTGCTTATTTTAATTACTTTATTTACTAATGATAGTATGCTATCTTATATGACGGAAATAATCAACTATGTCTAATGCTTTGTAGGAAGCCTTGGGTTAAAGGTTTTCATCCCTCTATGATTGCTCTAAGTGTTTAGGATCTGTAAGAGTTGTTAATGAATAATCGAGACATCCCTGAGAACTGTTTCGAAATAGGAGTTCATTTTCAGGCGGCTCGAGAGTATAATATAATGAAAAATTATAATAATATTATGAAGCATCACATGGACTTGAAATTTTGCGTAAGTATATTTTTGCATGGAGTCTAACTTCAATAAGATAAATTAGGTGATATATTATATTGTCTTATTTTTTTAAGTCATACTAATACTGACTCTCGTTATTCTTTGCTTTCAGAGAATGTGTGCTTTAACAAAGATGTCAGAATATCGTAAAAAATACACTACAACAGAAATGGCTGCTGCGATTGGTATATGTGAGGATATGAAGTACAACTTAGCACAATGCAGATACATAAGTCAGATACATGAGTCTTTTGCTCAGCATTGTATTAATTGTTCCCTATAGACTATTCTAATCGTACCGTGTTTGCAGTTTCTAATTTAGTTTAGGTGGTTAATGATGACACAAATATAGTGACTAATTTGTGTTTTGTAACGACATTACTTAAGTGAGGCCACGATAATGATGATTGTTGGGCAATCATAGTTTTCATACCCCTAGTTGGTATTCTTTGGTTTTTCAAAGGATGAGTATGAAGATTAAGGATTGACTAGTTCTAAGTGTCAATAGTGTTGAGAGACACTCAGATTAGTTCTATAATCTTTATTTTTCCTTTGGTCATACTATAAGAAGGTGTATGAATGAGTAACTTGACCTAGTTGAGTCCAATGAGTGGATATGGTGCACACTTTCTCCCCTAAATAAGCCACCAGCTTCCCGGCCAGAACCAGGTGCCACGTCTCCCATAATTTTCCTAGACGTCCGATCACGAATCGTGTGGCCATGAATGTTTGAAGCGGCTTCAGCTTTAATCGCTCCACGTTGCTTCTAAGGGCTTCTAGCTATTTCTAATGACTTATTTGGCTCCCGGCTTGAATCCAGGAAGAGAGATATATATACTCAGCTTCCAACTTCTCATCTCCAGCTTCTTTCCCTCACCTTCTTCTTTCCCCTTCGTAACCCTTCCCGTGCCTCTCCGTCTTCCTGCTGTCCTTTGCCCGGCCGGCGCTGGTCCTCCAGTGTCGCTGCGGAACCCCTCCTCTGTGTTTCCCCTCCCTTGTTTCCAGCCGCTGGACTTCTCTATTTTTGTGCCGTAGTTTGATTCGTTCCTGCGCTACTATCTTGCCCGCGAATTTGTGGAACCCTAGCTTCGGCACGCCTTGCCTCCAGGTGCGCGCCCCTGCTGTTGGCGGCCGTGTTAGTCGCCTCCGGCGGGGGCCTCCCCTGCTCTTCAACCAACGGGGGGGCTCCAGGAATCCGGTTCCTGTACACTCCCATCGGTTTCTTTTACCGGGTTCCTGCTCTACCTTGCTGCCTTGTGAGGTTAGGTGTTTGTGGACTTGCGTGCTGCTCCCCTGTTGAACTTCAGGTAACTGATGTCTTTTTACATATATGTACGATGCATGATGTGCAAAATGTTGTTATGCTTTGGGAAGAATACATGTTTCCCCTGTTATTTTTGTTTTCACATTTATTTGTGCAATCTGGTTCTTCATTTGATGCTTTGCAAAGCACCGTCAAAAACAACTCCTGCTTATCATTTAATACTATGATTCCCAAATGTTCAGAATGTGGTAAACTGTTGTCTCCATAATTTGACAGTCCATGTTTAGAAATTCAGATTGTGTTCTCCAAAAACATTGGTCCACATAATTCGACAGTCCATGTTTACAGATCCAGACTGTGTTTGCCACTGCGGTAATCCATACTTATTAATGATTTAATAGGGACTATGCCTGCCACTACAATGACTCATAGTTATCCAGAATTTCATACTCCACGTTTATACTTCCAGATTATGTTTCCCAAACTTCAACATGTGGAAACTGTGTTTCAGGTGGATGCTTTTGAGTGTAGGTTTCAGTGAATAAGTTCCAGATTTGGTTTCAGAAAGCCCTTTATTTAGTTGCCAATGCCTGCTTTGGGTGCATGTTTTTATTTGTTGGGAGGCTTCAGTTTAGTGGATGAGTGTGGTTACTATCGATTAAATCGAATATTTAATAATGAATTATTGCATATTGGTGCCTCCTTTTCTTTTCTATTTAATATTCCCAACCAGCCATAGATATAGAAATTTCCGGTATCCCGCCACACCTTTGCAATAACCACACCGTCAAACGTTTGCTATCAAAATTCTGTGAAATAGAGAGGATTAACTTTGTGTTCTACAAATGTTGGGTCCAAGCTATCACATCAAATCTCCCTGCTATTCCAACCAATGCAACACTCGGTGTGAAAAAAAAGAGAAACGACGACATCTTCCTCAAAGTGTGGCCAATCTGGTACAGAATCAGACCAGTCTGCCAGAGTATTGATGCGACACCTGAAATATCGCAAGGTCCAAATCAATATGACACAGTTTTCCACCATATTATTTTCATTTTCTTACTACAATCAGCACTAATAACTTATTACTACCTTTCAGATGAAGATGCCACTTTAGCCACAATCCTACAGAGAAATCGTAGCTGTGTCAGCCCAAATGACATATGTGCCCAAATGACATATGTCCTATTGACCACGGAGATCATCAGGGAGATACATCGTCCACATATTCTCCAGGTGCACTACCTCTTTTTTTTTTTAAAAAAAAAATATGCCATTGACCACTACACTCAAACAAACCATCCATATAAAATAAAGTACTGCTTACATCAGGTGGCCTATCCGGATGCAGTCACCATACTGAATGCATGTGCTTCTACGAATATTCAGGTACAACCCAATTCTGCCATCTTACATATATTAACATTACAAGATATAAGGTAAAATACCATTTACAAACTCAGCTAACTTTACAGATTAATGGACCACCACTACGAAGGCAGACCTTTCAGACCGAAGCTCCGAATTTAAGATCAGCGCATTCACTCAATCTATATATCCATCAACCAGCATGTATAATCCCACCTTATATAAATCGCACCAACCATTATGTACAAATATATGTACCTATGATCTATGTATGAAGTGGCTCTATGTATGTGCTATCTGATATATTTCTTACATGCATCCCTACGCGCGCGATGACGCGCGCATTTCACTAGTGTGAAAACTAGAGCTAGGTAGCTCGGCTAAAGCCCAAAATCAGTTAAAGACAAAATCTAACTCAAAGAGCCAAATGAATGAGTTGGTGGTCCGGTGCATGCAACCAACGTGTTCAGGGTGCACCAGACCTGTAGTGCCCATTTTTCAGTTGAGGAACAGGAGTAGCATCTTGATGTCCGGTGCACATCAGACCTACTTCCAGCGGACATGGGTCACGATAGAGGTTGCAGTAGTGTTGGGGAGCACGTGAATTCACTGGGCGTGTCCGACGCACCGGAGCTCCCACTAGACTGGAGTTCCAGTGAGGTCTGCAACATGGACTTTGAGGCAAAAACATTCACCGGAGGTATCCGTTGAGCACCGGATTGGTCGTCCTGTTAACGACTAGTTCAAGCAGTGTTCCTAGCTGCTGAACAAAGGGAGTGCATATCCCATTTGGTGACCAACTTAGAAAAAATATCAAGGAAAAAGGTGTTTTATGACCACTTATGGGCGACGGCCTATTAATGGTCTCCATATTTTTTAGAAGTATTGGCAAGCAATGGATGAAGCTATACCAAATGCAATGAATTACATAAGGGCATGCCATGAAAGGATATGGACAAGAAGCCAATTTGTAACTCATTGCAAGGTTGACTATGTACAATCTAATTGAGAGTTTCAATAACTAGATTAAGAGTTGTAGGGCAATGAACTTGGATGATTTGATGGATAAAATCATATAACTAATGGGGAAGTAGGATAAATGGAGGACAATAGCAAAAAAATATTTTTTTTGAATGATTAATTTTGCCACACATCAAGAAAGAGGTTAAAGGAGAGTTTCAATTTGGAGATGAATGTGACTAGATGATCGGGTACGGTTGAAGTTTGTGGGAAGGGGAGCAATGACTTCAAGTGTGTGGTCAACCTACAAGACAAAACTTGTTCATGTAGAAAATTTCGAAGTCTTATGTATTCCGTGTAAACATGAGATAGTTGATTACGTGTACAAAATGTAAACAACGAAACATAATTTTATCAAATGTGATTTACCTATGTAGAATAACCAAAGATCAAGATAATGCATATGCTTATGCTGATTTATAAGGTTTATTATACTGTACTCCCTTCGTCTCAAAAAGTGTTATTTTTTTTTTATTTTCAGATATGTTGTTTGACTGTCCGTCTTATTCAAAATTGTTTATACAAATACTATCTATTTTATTATCACTTATTTTATCATTAGAAATAATTTAATAAGAATTTATTTATATACAATTTACATAACATTTTAAAATAAGGTGAACGATCAAACACGATGTCTGAAAGTCAAAAGGTCACTTTTTGGAACGGAGAGAGTAGTTTTTTTAGAAATATCGAAACCAACCTGATGTGCTGTCACACCCGGATGTAAAAGAGCATTCGGGTGCCAAATCACATGTGCGCCAGGATCTCAAATTCACACACATGGACCGACATCATCAATGGTACAAAACACAGTGTTCAAACGAATTACATAAATGAGAGTAAAAGTAACATTATTACAAGCCAAATGTTTATCAAAGTGCGGAGGGGAAACATAAACTAAACTGTTCCATAAGTAAAGGGAAAACTAAACGCCGACGTAGCAGGACCACCTTGCCACAGGAAGGTCGACGGTAGAACCACACGAGCCTAACAACCAGGAGACTCAGGGTAGTCCTCAGGGAAATCGCAATTGTACTCCTGATCGTCCGAGCAACCTTTAATGATTATAGCAAGGGTGAGCTCATGTCGAACTCAGCAAGCACAGACGGAAAGTAATGACATGCAAGGCTTAAAACAAGGTAAAGCTGACTTGGTTTGGCTGCGGTAGCATTTTAGTTGATCACTTTTAATTATAACAATTACCGGAACAACCTATTACTAAATATAAGTAGCATAAACCCAACCCTTAATTAGTGTAAGTAGTAATTAGCATCTTTTAAATGACTATCCTAATAATTATAGAAGTCCAGGGATTAACCCCAATTATTAACACAGGATAGCCATCCTGCCAACACGGAATAGCCATTCCGCCAAAACACGAGGTAGCAACCTCGCCAAGTTCCATCTCCAAGCAACCAGTGAATCCAATTTGCTCATCAAGTGAGGGTCTGGGCCGCTCGTGACCGTGAGCACGGCTGATATATCAGTTTTACACTCTGCAGAGGTGTGCACGTTCACTCCAAGTCGTGATTCCCATTTGCCCGGGGTCGCGACTCCCCAAAACACTTCCAGGGTGAGCAGGCAGGGTCTCACTACGAGACCTTTCACAGGGTCCAACTAATAGGATGCCACTCGCAAGTTTTTGCCGGGGCGCTCGGCAGTCGATACCCATAGCCATGGCGTACCGATCAACCGACAACTTAATATTCATTACCCAAGTTACTTCCTCACGCCTACCCGGAAAGTAACACCCTACTAGTGGAGGTCCTGCTAATTAGTCAAGCCAGAGCCATATAGCTTGGAGCTGCACTGTAAGTCCCAGGGGGCCGCTCCCTGACTAAGTCCTTACGGAGAGCAGAGACGGGTACGCCCGGCAAACCGGACCACCAACGGTACCCGCTCCCCCTGTCACCACCATCATCACGATGCTCATAAGCATCCAACATCGCCATCACCGCAGTGACCAAAGATTCAGCACAGTTTAAGCATCAAGTTAAGTAGAGAGTAATTCTTGTTTAGACATGTGTATAGGATGAGTAGAGCAGCTAAGCAGACCTAGTATAGCCTAGTCTACCCAAATATATAACCCCAGGTGAACAAGGAATAGTAAGTAAAGCTAGTCATGTCCTTAGGGTTTGCATTCATTGGACACATGCATATAAAGTAAATGACATTAATGAGTAGGTTCAAAATGATCAAACGGTGTCTGCACTTGCCTTGATCGAAGTCGGGTTGCTCGAACTCAGCGGGATCCTGAACCTCTTCCTTCGCGAACGTCTCGTTGGCTAAACGCGACAATCATCAATCATAGGAACAATACATGCAAGCAAACAAACTTAATCAGAAACAGTACACCAAAGCATGCAAAAGCATAAAGCAACTGCACTACTGTATTCTACTCGATGAAACGAAACCATAGCGACCAGAATCGCCTAAATCGGAGTTACGACGCAAAAGTTATGACCAAAACAAGTTAAATGGCATTTCTGTAGATAAACTGAACTATTTTTCGTAATAAAACTAATTAAAACTGAATTAAAAAGCATTTAGGATTAAATATATAAATTCTAACCGAGCCAGGGGTTAAACTGCAAGAACTAAGGGCATAAACTTAATTATTTTAAACTGCATAGGATGGCGGGTTAATTTTAAATAAAAACAGGGGCCTTTTTGCAAAACGTGCAGGGGCGCGCGTGGGTGCTGGCCGGCTCGGCCACGTGGCGGCTCGGGAGTGGCCGGTCCACGGCACTGTGCTGTGGACCGGGCGCGGGGGGGGGAACAGGCCGCGGTCCATGGTGGACCGCGCCTGCGGAGCGGCGGGGCGGCGGCCTCCTGGACTCGGTCCAGTGGACCGGCCGCACGGGGCGCAGGGCCGCGGTCCA
Organism: Sorghum bicolor; assembly: GCF_000003195.3. NCBI lineage: Eukaryota > Viridiplantae > Streptophyta > Magnoliopsida > Poales > Poaceae > Sorghum > Sorghum bicolor. The sequence goes on along the minus strand of NC_012872.2, from coordinate 7,313,957 downwards.
TGGTGGACCGCGCGCCGGTGCAGGGGCGGTGCGGGCGCAGGGACGGCCGGCGGGCGGTGGTGGCGCCATTGGCGCCGCCCGGAGCTCGTCGCGGCGGCGATTCGAGGCGCGGGGAGGCGAGCCAAGGGCACCGTCGGGGTCGGCTTGACGAGGCGAACGCGATGGGACTCTCACCTTCGCGAAACGTCGGCGGCAAAGAGAAGCTCGACGGCGGCGGCGCGGACTTCGACGAGTTCGGCGGCGGCGCTGCGGAATACGGCGAGCTCGGGCTAGGGTTTCGCGTAGGGGCGCGTGCGGGCGAGGCCGAGCTTAAATAGGGTGGTCCCGGGGTCCTCGTTCCGCGCGCGGCACGGAAGCCGAGAGGCGGCGCTGCGGCTGCCCCGTCCGTTTCGGACGGGAGGTTGGGGGCGGCCCTGACGGGTGGGGCCCACCCGTCAGCGGCAGTGGGCAGCAGGGCAGCAGGGGCGCTGCTGGGCCGCGGCTTGGGCCGAAGCAGGGAGAGGGGGGCGCGGCTGCTGGGCTGGGGAGAAGCCGGCCCAGAGAGGGCGCTTGCCCCTTTTTTTTCTTTTTTTTTTTTAAACAGATTTCTCCTATTTAATTATTGCTCCAAAATTTAAATAAAGGCACAAACAAACAAGTAAATAAAATCAAGCAAAAATTATACTGCAGCATGAATGCAAACTCAAACATGTTTCTACCTTATATTTAATTTTATTTAATTTTGTAAATTATTTAATAATTCCCAAAAATTCAAATTGAGCCAAAATTAAATCAAATTTAAACTAAATTTGAAATTCAAAAATTTGGAGTGTTATAAACCTACCCCCCTTAAAAGAATCTCGTCCTCGAGATTAGGATGAACCAGGGAATAACTGAGGGTATTTGGATATTAGATCATCTTCCCTTTCCCAGGTTGCTTCTTCCTCGGAATGGTGTTTCCATTGTACTTTACACATCCTGATAGTTTTACTCCTGGTAATTCTCTCTGCTGTGTCCAGGACTTTGATAGGGCTCTCTTCATAAGTTAGATCCTCCTGTAGATCCAGTTCCTCTAGTGGCAACTGTTCTTCAGGCACTCTCAAACATTTCTTGAATTGGGAGACATGGAAAACATTGTGCACGTTGGATAAACTAACAGGCAGTTCAAGCTCATAAGCCACTTCTCCTTTTCTTTCCAAGATCTTGAAAGGACCAACGTATCTTGGAGCTAGCTTTCCCTTGACATTGAATCTCTTTAGACCTCTCATCGGAGACACTTTCAGGTATACATAATCACCTGCCTGAAATACAAGTTCCCTTCGTCTCACATCAGCATAACTCTTCTGTCTAGACTGAGCTGCCTTCAGAGTTTGTCGGATGAACTGAACTCTTTCTTCGGCTATTCTCAATGAATCAGGGCCGAACACTTGCCTTTCACCAGTCTGGTTCCAGAACAATGGAGTCCTACACTTCCTTCCATACAAGGCTTCAAAAGGAGTCATCTTAAGACTAGTCTGATAACTGTTGTTATAGGAGAACTCAGCGTAGGGCAAATTAGCATCCCAACTATCCCCATACTGTAAAGCACAAGACCTGAGCATATCCTCTACTATCTGGTTGACTCTCTCTGTCTGACCATCGGACTGAGGGTGATAAGCAGTACTGAATCTGAGCTCGGTTCCCAAAGCATCATGTAGCTTCTCCCAAAACTTTGATGTAAACTGTGTACCTCTATCAGACACAATCCTCTTAGGAACTCCATGCAGACACACAATCCGTTCCATATACTTTTCTGCTAACTGATCCCCACGGTAGTTAGTTCTGACCGGTATGAAATGAGCTACCTTGGTCAATCGATCTACTACAACCCATATTGAGTCATAACCTCGTTGAGTTTTCGGCAATCCCACTATGAAGTCCATGCTGATCTCATCCCACTTCCACTCAGGTATCTTCAATGGTTGCAACAACCCTGCTGGCCTCTGATGTTCCGCTTTCACTCTCTGACAGGTGTCACACAATGCCACATATTCACCAATATCTTTCTTCATACCAGGCCACCAATAGTTTTGCTTCAAGTCCTGATATATCTTAGTACCTCCTGGATGAATAGAGTAAGCAGATTCATGGCACTCCTTCAGTATCACATCCTTAATTCTCTGAATATCAGGGACACACAATCGGTTCTTGTGCCAAACAATCCCTTCTTGATCAACTTTGAATCCAGGTGCTCTACCTTCCTCTATCAGCTTAAGTATCTTTTTGATCTCTTCATCCTCTTTCTGACCTTTTCGGATCTCTTGCTCAAGAGTTGGTTCTATGTCCATGGAAGTACCTTGGGTTTTAGCAACAAACCCCAAATTGAGATACTCAAATTCTGCCAGTAGTTCCATCGGTAACTCCGTGGCTTCCATCATATTTACTTGACTCTTTCTACTCAGAGCATCAGCAACTACATTAGCCTTGCCAGGGTGGTAATGAATCTCCAGTTCATAGTCCTTGATCAATTCTAACCATCTTCTCTGTCTCAGATTCAAGTCATTCTGAGTGAAGATGTATTTCAGACTCTTGTGATCCGTGTAGATATCACACTTATGACCCAGAATATAGTGTCTCCAGATCTTCAGTGAATGGACCACAGCTGCTAACTCCAGGTCATGAGTTGGATAATTCACCTCATGTTTCTTCAACTGTCTAGATGCATAGGCAATCACCTTTCCCTCTTGCATCAGTACACATCCCAAACCTTGCTTGGAAGCATCACAATAGATAGAAAAGCTTTTAGTCACATCCGGCAAAGTCAAAATTGGTGCAGTAGTCAACCTCTTCTTCAACTCCTCAAAACTAGCCTGACACTGTTCATTCCACTTGAATGGCTTACCCTTCTCTAACAAAGCAGTCATGGGCTTGGCAATACTGGAAAATCCCTCAATGAATCTCCGATAGTAACCGGCCATTCCAAGAAAACTTCTGATCTCTCCAACAGTCTGAGGTGGACTCCACTTAAGAACATCTGCCACATTCTTCGGACTGACAGCAACTCCACCATTTGAAATGACATGACCAAGAAAAGACACTTCCTTCAACCAGAAGTCACACTTACTCAACTTGGCATAGAGCTGATGTTCCCTCAATTTCTGCAACACAAGTCTTAGGTGTTCCTCATGTTCTTCCTCAGTCTTGGAGTAGATCAAGATATCATCAATAAAGACTACCACAAACTTATCCAAATACTCCATAAAAACTTTATTCATCAGATACATAAAGTAAGCTGGAGCATTAGTCAACCCAAAAGACATAACTGTATATTCATAAAGTCCATATCTGGTGGTGAAAGCAGTCTTTGGAATATCACTAGGTTTAATCCTCAACTGGTGATAACCTGACCTCAGATCTATCTTGGAAAACACACAAGCTCCTTTCAACTGGTCAAACAAGTCCTCTATTCTAGGCAAAGGGTATTTATTCTTAATGGTGACCTCATTCAAAGATCTATAGTCTACACACATCCTCTGTGTCCCATCCTTCTTCTCTACAAAAATAACTGGAGCTCCCCAAGGTGAGGAACTAGGACGGATATACCCCTTAGACTGTAACTCCCTTAGTTGTTTCTTAAGTTCTTCTAACTCATTAACAGCCATTCTATAAGGTCTCTTAGATATGGGTGCAGTACCAGGTAATAAATCAATAACAAATTCAATCTCACGTTCAGGTGGCATACCTGGCAAATCCTCTGGGAACACATCAGGGAACTCTTTCACAACTCGAATGTCTTCTACTGACCCACTGCTCACATGGTAAACTGTTCCTTCACTGCTAGGTGACATAGAAACTCTGACCTCAATTCTGTTCCCACTAGGTGCTGTTAGAGCCACTGTCTTCTCAGCACACTGAATAGTACCCTTAAACTTGGACAACCATCTCATTCCCAATATCATATCTAAACCTTCTGAACCCAACACAATAGGATTGACAGGAAAATCTACCCCCCTTATTTTAATGCTCATTCCCGGACACAAAGTATTAGTATGCATCTTTCCCCCAGGTGATTTAACTAGCATGGTGTTTTGCATGGTACAGGTGGCTATACTATGTTTCTCAACAAACTGTGCACTTATAAAAGTATGTGATGCTCCAGTATCAAACAAAACAGTAGCTGGGCAAGAGTTGACAAGAAACATACCAACTACCACATCTGGAGCCTCCTCAGCAGTTTCCAGCTTCACATGATTCACCCTTCCATTGTTGTTGTTATTCTTCTGCCTCTGGGGGCAAGCATTCGCGTAGTGTCCAAGCTGACCACACTTGAAGCAGGTATTTCCAGTGGGGGTGGGGTTGGCATTGGGATTTGCTGGGACAGTGTTGGAGTTCTGGCGAGAGCCTGATGGTGCTGGGGCATTCTGACGAGGCGCCTGACTAGCGGGGCGCTGCACTTGGTTGTTGTTGTAGCGCTGGCTCGTCTGTTGACTCGGGTTGCTGTACCTGACATTCTGCTGCTGTCCTTGGTTGCCTGACTGATATGCAGGGCGAGACTGAGGGCCCTGCTGGTTGTTGTAACGGGGACGACTGGCACCAGCCTGCTGCTGAGAGGAGTTATACTTCCTCTTCTTGTCCTCCATCTTACGACGCTTGCTCTCAAGCACCAAAGCCCTGTCCACCATCTCCTGGAAACTGGCATACTTGACATTTGACATCATGTAGGACAGACCATCATTCAAACCTTCCAGGAAGTGGTCTTGCTTGTCTTCATCATTCTCCACTTCATTGGGGCAATACCGCGACAACTGAGTGAACTTGTCACGGTACTCACAAACTGTCATGGAGCCCTGCTTCAGAGACAGAAACTCCTTCTTCTTCAGCTTAACCAATCCAGCAGGCACATGATGAGTCTTGAAGGCGGCCTTGAACTCATCCCAAGTGATAGTATCCGGGTCCTGATGTGCAAAGCAGTATGAATCCCACCAGTCCTGTGCGGCTCCCTGAAGCTGCCCAGAGCCATACAGAACCTTCTCCCTGTCATTGCACTGAGCAATGACCAGCTGCTTCTCCACTGCCTTAAGCCAATCCTCAGCTTGCATAGGATCAGCTGAGTGGGAGAAGAACGGTGGACGTCCCTTCATGAACTCTCCACGCTTGTCCCTAGGTGGGGCAAACGCGTTGTTACCTCCTTGATGTTGGTTCTGATTCTGGTTTTGGTTCTGCTGCATGTGGTTCATAATATGAGCCATCCCTTGCATCAGTTGAGTCTGCATAGTCATCAACTGCTCTATGGTCATGGGCTGATTCCCAGGAGGAGGAGGGTTGGCATTAGTCCCGCTTTGATCATTGTTGTTGTTGTTGGACTGTCCATTGTTTCCTCCATTGGTGTTGCTCCTGGTGTGGACAGGCATCTGATATATAGAAATAATAAATCAGATGTAGTTCATATGTGTAAACCTGAGCTGTAATGTAAACTGCAATGTAATAATCTTTCCTCAAAGTATGACCCAGCTGATAGTTACTTTCCTTTCTCAGTTGATAAACACAGTACTCACAACAGATGTAATATATAGATAATGAACTGATCATGATAGTGTAAGACTGATAAGATAAAGCGATATGAAATATGATAAGGCACAAATGAAGGAGACCGATGATAACCCAAACTATCTCAAATAAACTTAATACTTAATCTTATTCTTGGTGCGTTGTGGACATAACCCACAACTCATCGCACTCATTACAAAGAACCAAATCACACCATTAACACAATAATAAATCAAGTTCTCACACAGACCAAGCAAAGCACACTAAGCAAACCACTAAGCAATAGACTCGCATAACTAAGGTCGTGCTAACGTTCTGAGCGTGGCACTATTTTATTACTAAGCTGGGAATAGCTCCTATTCTATAGTAGTACGAGCGCTGGCATCCCCATAGGCGGGATCCTCACGAGGCGGAGAGAAAGCAGGCCACTTAGGTGAAGGCGGTGGCACTCCCGTGATCTGAGCCTCCAGCTGTGCTATCCTCTTCCTGGCGTCGTCCAACTCCTTCCTGACTTGCTTCATCTCCACTAGTGAATTGTTGAGCTCGGTGTTAGTGACCGCCACCAGCTTGACAGTCCTGTGCATGCGGGGGTCTTGCTCATCAGTGGTGGAAGCAATAGTCATCGCCAACTCTCCACGGCGACGGCGAGGGTAGTAGCGACGCTCATCCTGGCTGATCTCCTCGAAGAAGTGATCACGGTATGCGTAGAAAGCCTGGCGAGCAGCATCATTAATGCCCGCCATCTGGGTAGACCTCTCAGCCACAGCCTCATGTATAGACATGATCCTTAGTGCCCTCAACGTCGGGTTAGGCCTGCCGACGTGTGCCCAGACCTTCCAGTACGCCGGGTAGTCTGGGTGACTCCAGTGCTCACTGCGGTACTCCACTGAGAACATGCCATGTCCCAGCTGCTGGTCAAGGAGACGCTTCAGCTCGCTGTGGAAGAAACACTCTCCACCATCCCTGGTGCAGACTGTCACAATCCACCCATCATCAGCAGCAAAAAGTCCATCTTGACCTCCAGGTCCTCCAGGTCCACCGGGTCCTCCGGGTCCTCTAGGTCCTCCAGGTGCATCCTCATCATCATCATCCTCATCATCATCCATGTCATCATCACCGAAGGGATCATCTCCTCCAGGTGCCCAGCAAGGCGCCCTTCCATGCACCACCAGAGCTGGAGGTGGTTGCTGTCCTTCATAGGGTTCCGCGTCTTGGAGGTTATCACCGTCATCAAGGTGCTGGTTAGGCTGGAACACGATGTTATCCACGCGACCAGTCAACGAGAACTCCACGGCTTGAACGGGGCGGAAACGAATAACGCTCTTGCGGCAGGTCAGGTGGCGAGTCATCTACTTATGCATAAGATCATAGACATGCAGGAAACGGTTAATAGATCATGACAATGATAGGTAAATGAATAACATAAATGAAGGTAAAAGTGTATGTGTAATGAAGATGAACCAAGATTATACAATGGATGGACAATAGGAACTTTGTTGGTATTTATGGTAAGATATAAAAGCAAGTAATGAAGGTATAAAGTGAAAACAAGGTAATGAAATTTATTGCCAAGGTAGAAATAAAACATAACTCAAGTAATAAATGAAAAACAAGGAACAAGAAGGTAATATGAGTAGAATGATAATAAATGACAAGGTATAAAAGAAAGGTTCAAATAACAAGTAGTAAAAGTTGAAACAAGAATATAGATGCAATATGAGAAATAGAAAGCAATAAATGATAACAAGGTAATAAATGCAAGAAATAAGTGAATAAACCTAGCTGTTAGTAAAAGTAAGTAGATAAGGCCAATAGATAAAGTCTAATGAGACAGGTTAGTAAGGTAGTTAATAGATCCAATGGTGTATTCCACCCAGAAGGGACAATCTAGACGGCTGTTTCTAACTAGGCTACGTGATCCTACGGTCAACACGGCTTTGATACCACTTCTGTCACACCCGGATGTAAAAGAGCATTCGGGTGCCAAATCACATGTGCGCCAGGATCTCAAATTCACACACATGGACCGACATCATCAATGGTACAAAACACAGTGTTCAAACGAATTACATAAATGAGAGTAAAAGTAACATTATTACAAGCCAAATGTTTATCAAAGTGCGGAGGGGAAACATAAACTAAACTGTTCCATAAGTAAAGGGAAAACTAAACGCCGACGTAGCAGGACCACCTTGCCACAGGAAGGTCGACGGTAGAACCACACGAGCCTAACAACCAGGAGACTCAGGGTAGTCCTCAGGGAAATCGCAATTGTACTCCTGATCGTCCGAGCAACCTTTAATGATTATAGCAAGGGTGAGCTCATGTCGAACTCAGCAAGCACAGACGGAAAGTAATGACATGCAAGGCTTAAAACAAGGTAAAGCTGACTTGGTTTGGCTGCGGTAGCATTTTAGTTGATCACTTTTAATTATAACAATTACCGGAACAACCTATTACTAAATATAAGTAGCATAAACCCAACCCTTAATTAGTGTAAGTAGTAATTAGCATCTTTTAAATGACTATCCTAATAATTATAGAAGTCCAGGGATTAACCCCAATTATTAACACAGGATAGCCATCCTGCCAACACGGAATAGCCATTCCGCCAAAACACGAGGTAGCAACCTCGCCAAGTTCCATCTCCAAGCAACCAGTGAATCCAATTTGCTCATCAAGTGAGGGTCTGGGCCGCTCGTGACCGTGAGCACGGCTGATATATCAGTTTTACACTCTGCAGAGGTGTGCACGTTCACTCCAAGTCGTGATTCCCATTTGCCCGGGGTCGCGACTCCCCAAAACACTTCCAGGGTGAGCAGGCAGGGTCTCACTACGAGACCTTTCACAGGGTCCAACTAATAGGATGCCACTCGCAAGTTTTTGCCGGGGCGCTCGGCAGTCGATACCCATAGCCATGGCGTACCGATCAACCGACAACTTAATATTCATTACCCAAGTTACTTCCTCACGCCTACCCGGAAAGTAACACCCTACTAGTGGAGGTCCTGCTAATTAGTCAAGCCAGAGCCATATAGCTTGGAGCTGCACTGTAAGTCCCAGGGGGCCGCTCCCTGACTAAGTCCTTACGGAGAGCAGAGACGGGTACGCCCGGCAAACCGGACCACCAACGGTACCCGCTCCCCCTGTCACCACCATCATCACGATGCTCATAAGCATCCAACATCGCCATCACCGCAGTGACCAAAGATTCAGCACAGTTTAAGCATCAAGTTAAGTAGAGAGTAATTCTTGTTTAGACATGTGTATAGGATGAGTAGAGCAGCTAAGCAGACCTAGTATAGCCTAGTCTACCCAAATATATAACCCCAGGTGAACAAGGAATAGTAAGTAAAGCTAGTCATGTCCTTAGGGTTTGCATTCATTGGACACATGCATATAAAGTAAATGACATTAATGAGTAGGTTCAAAATGATCAAACGGTGTCTGCACTTGCCTTGATCGAAGTCGGGTTGCTCGAACTCAGCGGGATCCTGAACCTCTTCCTTCGCGAACGTCTCGTTGGCTAAACGCGACAATCATCAATCATAGGAACAATACATGCAAGCAAACAAACTTAATCAGAAACAGTACACCAAAGCATGCAAAAGCATAAAGCAACTGCACTACTGTATTCTACTCGATGAAACGAAACCATAGCGACCAGAATCGCCTAAATCGGAGTTACGACGCAAAAGTTATGACCAAAACAAGTTAAATGGCATTTCTGTAGATAAACTGAACTATTTTTCGTAATAAAACTAATTAAAACTGAATTAAAAAGCATTTAGGATTAAATATATAAATTCTAACCGAGCCAGGGGTTAAACTGCAAGAACTAAGGGCATAAACTTAATTATTTTAAACTGCATAGGATGGCGGGTTAATTTTAAATAAAAACAGGGGCCTTTTTGCAAAACGTGCAGGGGCGCGCGTGGGTGCTGGCCGGCTCGGCCACGTGGCGGCTCGGGAGTGGCCGGTCCACGGCACTGTGCTGTGGACCGGGCGCGGGGGGGGGAACAGGCCGCGGTCCATGGTGGACCGCGCCTGCGGAGCGGCGGGGCGGCGGCCTCCTGGACTCGGTCCAGTGGACCGGCCGCACGGGGCGCAGGGCCGCGGTCCATGGTGGACCGCGCGCCGGTGCAGGGGCGGTGCGGGCGCAGGGACGGCCGGCGGGCGGTGGTGGCGCCATTGGCGCCGCCCGGAGCTCGTCGCGGCGGCGATTCGAGGCGCGGGGAGGCGAGCCAAGGGCACCGTCGGGGTCGGCTTGACGAGGCGAACGCGATGGGACTCTCACCTTCGCGAAACGTCGGCGGCAAAGAGAAGCTCGACGGCGGCGGCGCGGACTTCGACGAGTTCGGCGGCGGCGCTGCGGAATACGGCGAGCTCGGGCTAGGGTTTCGCGTAGGGGCGCGTGCGGGCGAGGCCGAGCTTAAATAGGGTGGTCCCGGGGTCCTCGTTCCGCGCGCGGCACGGAAGCCGAGAGGCGGCGCTGCGGCTGCCCCGTCCGTTTCGGACGGGAGGTTGGGGGCGGCCCTGACGGGTGGGGCCCACCCGTCAGCGGCAGTGGGCAGCAGGGCAGCAGGGGCGCTGCTGGGCCGCGGCTTGGGCCGAAGCAGGGAGAGGGGGGCGCGGCTGCTGGGCTGGGGAGAAGCCGGCCCAGAGAGGGCGCTTGCCCCTTTTTTTTTTCTTTTTTTTTTAAACAGATTTCTCCTATTTAATTATTGCTCCAAAATTTAAATAAAGGCACAAACAAACAAGTAAATAAAATCAAGCAAAAATTATACTGCAGCATGAATGCAAACTCAAACATGTTTCTACCTTATATTTAATTTTATTTAATTTTGTAAATTATTTAATAATTCCCAAAAATTCAAATTGAGCCAAAATTAAATCAAATTTAAACTAAATTTGAAATTCAAAAATTTGGAGTGTTATATGTGCTGAGCACGTGCGTTGGACTGAAAATTCGTACTCTCTATATACCTATAAAGAAAGTCGTTTAGGACAATGATACAGTCTCCAAACGTAACTTTGACTTCTTATTTTTATAAAATATTTATTAAAAAATGATATATGTATATTTTTATAAAAGTATTTTTTAAGAACTATTTATATAATTTTTATATTTCTAAACTCAACAACTTAAAAATTATTTATAATTTATGTTTTTAATATTTTATTTAAACATTGTCTAAAATAACTTTTTATTCAAAACGACTTTCTTTACGGGCACGGACCAGAAACATTTCTAGGATTCAGAGACGCACGGATAATCTGCCTAGCAGTTTAGCCCACAACCAAAAGAGCCCAACTCAACATGACTCACCTCCTTCAGGCCCATTAGTATTCTACTCCAGTTCCAGTCCGACCCGTACTTCTGTGCTTCCGGCTCGGCCTCACTGTTTGATATTTTTTTTCATGTTCCTCCTTCCAAATTTCATTCCTCTGAAAAAAAAAGCTACATCCTCTGGCCTCCGCGTTTCCTATCGTTTCGGTTCGGCGCCGGCGCCGCCACCGCCTCCTCTCGACCGCTCGCCCGCCCGTTCGCCATGTCGTTGCTCGCCGCGGCCACTCCCACCACTTCCTCCCACTTCTCCGCACCCCTCCTCCCCTCCTTCCACGTACCCCGCAGGAACCTCACCGCCCCACTCCACCGCATCCGCCGTTCGCGGCTGTTGACCGTCGTCGCCTCCGTCCCCGACCCCGCGGCGGGGCCGGTGGAATACACGCCTTGGCTCATCGCCGGCCTCGGCAACCCAGGCAACAAGTACTACGGCACGCGGCACAATGTTAGAACCGTTGCCAGTTGCCACCCTTTTCGTTCGTACTCTCATTTCCCGCAACTTCGATGTGGTGGTTCACTGGTTCTCACTTCTCGCTCTCCGTTCCCTTGTGCGCCTGCTCTTGTCATTGATTAGGTGGGGTTTGAGATGGTGGATCGCATCGCGGGGGAGGAGGGGATCACGATGAACACAATCCAGTCCAAGTCGCTGCTGGGAATTGGTAACTAAAACGCTTATCACCTGGATTGTGTGTGCTTAGGTTGTACGTTCCTCCTTTATGCCGTGTTCTATCTTTAGTTTCCTTACTGCATAATTTGGGGATTGACAGTGATGAAGGAAACATATGTATTGCAATCATTTTGTCATGCTGGTGTGCATTTGTATTGGTATAATTGGACATCAATCTCGGCTGTACTCTGTGTACTTGTCTATTTCAGTTGCTGCAGGCCAGCAACTTAAACTTAGATTCGAGCTGGAGTCTGGTAATTGGAGGGATGAATCTATGGAGATTTCTCCATGTACCTCTACTCAGCCAACCATTAGTTTTTTTTTTAGAATTCAGCCAACCATTAGGTTGACAAGTTTTATGGTTTGATTTCTGTAGAAACTTATTTTTTTGCAAGTTTTAGCAGAATGAACTTCAAGTTATTATTATTTGGTTATCGTATAATATATAATGAACATATTGCCTGGCGAAGACTGAAAAATGGTTATCATTTACTTCTTTTCTATGTCTTGAATATAACAAATTTGGCGTGCATTTGTGCCCTTTGATGGGATTTTTTTGGTAAGTAGGCCCAATTTGATGCGTGCTCTCCTTTTGAAAATCTGGGTGCGATATCAAACTAAAAGTTTATTAAAAATGACAAATAGAATGTTGGTCGAAGAGACAACAAGATATCATTTTCTCATGTTCATTACCATTTGGTTTCCATTATGTTCTATTCAATCCAGTGAGAAGTTGTGCAGTTTACTTAGTCCTTATTGTGCTGCCAAGGCAATCACAGGAAATGTCCTGATGTACTGGTTGAAATTTAAAACTTGGTCTGTGGATCATCCCATCAGAAAAGTACAATATAGAGATTTTAGGTATGCATAATGGCGCCTGTGTGATGTATTCAAAATGAAATAAATCTATCTTCATAGATGTATGTGCATGCCAGGAACATTTTCTTGTTGAAAGGATAAGTCCAATTTGCAGGTTGATTGACTATAACTTTCACAATTGTGTATTCATGTTATTAATTTGTTTAACCCATCATGGGTTGAATTTTAGTGCAGGTTCAATTGGCGAGGTGCCAGTCTTGGTGGTAAAACCGCAATCATACATGAACTACAGTGGAGAGGCAGTGAGTTATTCTTAGTCTTTCTAGATGACATTATTAGCTTGTGAAATGTAAGGGGCAATGATGTTCATTTTTTTTATTTTTTTTATAAGGGGCAATGATGTTTTAGTTACTTAAATAAATGCTTCTATGAAGATTGATTACTTATGGGGATAGTTGCATTCCTTACTGCTTAAACTTGCAATGTATTTACATGCATTTCATTCTTTTTTTGGTATTTGTAACCTTTAGAGCAACTCCAGCAGGGCCTCTACTTGAACCCCCATAGTTAAATATGGGTGCCTAGACTAAAAACAACACTCCAGCAGGGCCCCTACTAGAGCCCCCAATTTAGGGTGGGCACCCAAATCTCCCCTGCAGACCCCGTTCCTTTTGGCCCAACACCCCAACCCCCATCCTGCATGGTGTGGCCATTACCTCCCCACACCGTACAGATGCATCCTCGCTCACCTCCCTCTAGCGCCGATCTCCACTACCGCGCTCCCTCCCTCCACCCTCGACCTCCACCGTTGGGCCTCACCCTCATCCCCTCCGGTGAGAGCGGCCCCTCCTCGATGAGCGAGAGCAGCCCTAGCCATGGTCGTCGCGAGCGTCGAGCCTCCCCTTCCTGCGGCCACGCGGTAGCGACACTGCTCCTCCCTTTCCCATGGCCAGCCTTTGCTCCAATGAACATGGGCGGATCCGTCGGTGCACAACTTTGGCGCGGCCCCTTCCCCGCGCACGTGGGCGCTGCCCCGATGCGCCGAGAGCTCTCATCTCCTTTGCGTCCTAGCCTCTGCGTGGAGGATGAGGAAGAAAGGTTTGACCCAATGACGAGTGGGTCCCTATGTCATTGTCTGCCAATTTGGATCTGGGGGCCTTCATTTGGGTGGTGCTATTGGAGTGGAAGCAAAAATTTTGGGCACCCAAAAGTAGAGGGAGCACCCAAATAAAAAATAGGGGCCCTGTTTTTGGGGCTACTGCTGGATTTGCTCTTAAGAAAGTAGTGGATACAATTACAGCATGAGCACAATTGTGAACTTGTTTATTTTTTTGGGTTAAGGAGTGGACATTGATGCCTGTTGATACGAAATACTGCCTGTTAGGAGTATTAATATGAAGTGCACAACAGGCAAATTCGCCCTTCATATATTCGATCGAAGTTGAAGTTTAGCCTATTCTATGGATATATTATTCATTAATGAGAAACCATTTGTATCAAATGAGTAAGTTAGTTTGGTTGAATGCACAGTACAGAAAAAGCATGGCAATTATGTTGTTAATCTTATGATTTCATCCAGAGTTGCCTACACATACAATTTCTCGTTTCCCTCATATTCTTGCAATCTTGCTAAAGCATCACACATCATGTCTTGCAATGTGCTACTAGAAAACGTCAAGACTAGTTGAGATCTGTTATCATTTATAATGAGTTCACTATCCTAACCTGGCCTATTGTCATGTGAAGATTGGACCTCTTGCGGCCTATTATCAAGTACCATTGCGACACATCCTCTTGGTACTCATCATCAGTGTTCTTTTGATGGTATGCAACTTTCAGTTATTATCATAAATTCAAAAGTTGACTGCTGCAAGTTCCCTTTTTTTTTCAGATTTATGATGATATGAGCCTCCCCAATGGTGTACTACGGCTTCAAAAGAAAGGTGGTCATGGTCGCCACAACGGGTAATCTTTGGATCTTCAAATCATTCGACCAATTCATATATAGGCTACCTTATTAGTCAAAACTCAAAAGAAACATGCTGTAGTCATTCACATACAGAACACATAAGATTTAGTCAGCCACTTCATTTAGTGACACTCTTTGGTAAGAGATCAAGAAGAACCAAATTGAGACTTAGTTTAATGCACTAATAGTTGGCCTGATGTATTTGCCGAATGTAACACATAGATTTACTTGTCAAATACTCAAATGTAAGCTGCAATACTTATCTTAATATTAATATTAATATTGGAACCTGTATGATCTGATAGATAATTTGTGTAGAGATGTTTGTTTGGACTCTGAAGAACTAATAATTCAGTATTGTAACAAACTCTGATACTTGAATATGTGGGTGCATCGCTGATGTAATAGTCTTGAGTTTCTCTACTCAAGATTAATTTAATTGATTGTCATGGAACTTCATAATTTTGTCATTTTGTGATTGCAATGCTATAATTTACTTATGCACATAATACCTGTGAAGAAGCTGTCTTTATGGTCATCGTAGTATACATTCATTACCTTCACAAAAACATTTTTTCTTGAAACAGGCTACAGAATGTGATCGAGAATTTGGATGGTCGCAGAGAATTTCCTCGTTTATCTATAGGTACACTACTATATTCGTGTCCTGACTCTTCTATACTTGATGGAAAGTTCATGCCATTTTGTTGCTGGCTGCTGGAGTATAGGCATTGGTAGCCCACCTGGAAAAATGGACCCACGAGCTTTCCTTCTGCAGAAGTTCAGTTCAGAGGAACGAGTCCAGGTATTGCCTTTGCTACATTTTTGTTTATTCTAAAGAAGATAGGACAAAATTTAAAACCATCTTCTGTTTATTTTCACTACTGATTGTAGGAAAAAGACAAAGGACCTTCCACCATTTGGCTGAGCTATCATAGTTGGTGCATATAAATGTTGGCTATAGGCAATGCTAAACCTCGGGGAAGTAAACATATCGTATTCTATATAGAGAACAAAGACTTGGTTCCATGTTGGATAGACTACACTGTTTGGAGTAGTGCTGCAAGAGTCATTAGCGCACACACAGGACTATCCTAATTTACATGTAGTGCCAACACGACCCCCCCCCCCCCCCCCCCCAAAAAAAAAAAAAACCCAACCTACATGGTATGACACTGCCCAGGCATTTTGCTAAGAAGACCTTCTCACATAGGTCAACAAAACCCTTGAACCCTGGCCCACCCATACACAGCGGCACCATAGCCCATGTGAGAACAACCACGACCTTGGGCCGGACCTTATACTTGTCCTTCGGTGTGGGACAGCCAAGGAAATTTTCTTTAACCCCAGCCTGAAATTCGCTCGCACAGGGAGTAAACCCAATCTGAGGAGTGCTACTAGGGCCACCTAACCAACTCAGCTAGAGGCCTGTCCGCAACAATACCAAATCAAACTGCTGTTAATAAAGAGGGGGGGGGTGCAAAGTTGGTTCTGGAAAAGAGCATATTAGGAATTAGGATTCTCAAACTTTACTGTATCACCCTAGGATAGATGTTATTTACTTAAGCCTCGAGTTACTCATTCTGTAGTGGTGCACCATTTTCTAGTATAAACTATGTGATATAGCTGCTATTGGATTGTTGATTTAAACCTGCTCTATAATTTTGATGAAGATTGATGCTTCTCTGGAGCAAGGGGTGGACGCTGTGAGAACCCTTGTGCTTAAGGGTTTTTGTGGGAGTACTGAAAGATTCAACCTTGTGCAGAAGTACAAGTTCCACAAAGTTTGAATGCTTGAGGATCCGTGAAATGGTTGGGTTTACTTCTGCAAGAAACCTGATATGCACCAATATCATTTGAACTGTTGGATGTGGTGATTTGCAGTTTTGAACTATGCAGGCAAGTGTACTTAGTTTGTTCCAAAAGGCTCCTGCAGTTTTGAGGATATTAAGTACTCATCAGTGTGTACATAGTATTTTCACCTTATTTTTTCTAACAAGAACATATGATTGACTGAAATTGGAATATATAGTAGGCTAATTGTGATCAAGGCATTGTAAAATAATTCATTTTTAATGTAAGTTGATGATAAGGCATTGGAGTTTGCTGTAAAATATGAAATGTAGACCATTTTGATTTTCCCATTTCCTAACTCTGTGGTTTTATCCTTGGAAATACATACCATCTATCCTTGTTGGTTTGGATAGTTTCCCTGCAAAGAGATCACATATCTATTTTTTTATCCCAGTCCGTACAACTCGTTTTCATCAACTTGATGTGGTAAAGTTGTTTAGTAGTGTGCCATGCTATGGTTAGAGATGTCGAAACCTCTACGTTATCTCGTCCTTTAGAAAACTATTTTAGGAGATCCCCAGAACTTCTTTGATAAGGACATGAAAGTGAAATATAATTATTATTTTCTTATTCTGGTATGCCAGTCTGAACTTTTCTGGCAAAGGATTGAAAACTTGTGTTACTATTTAAAAGGCAGTATAACTTCTTGCATCTGTTAACTTGTACTACCATCTAGAAGAACCAGAGTGAAGTGCTGCGGTGATTAGCTTGAACAGGTTTTCTCATGGTTAAATGCTGCCTACAACAACCTTGCAACCAATGTATATATTAACTTTGTAAACTAGGTCTTGAATTGTCTTGATAATCAAAGGTGGTGAAATCTGTTAGACTTTTATGTCCTCTGACAGAACTGTTGGACTTCCTAGTTGATAGAGCAAATGGTGGAGATAATAATTGGATCACCTTTAGATCTCATGCCTGGTTTACCTATACCTAAACCTATGTATATGGCTATGTGCTTATCTTCTATTAAATGCTAACAGAATGTACTGGAAATTAGTTGAGTAGCTCTTGACCTGGGACCATATACTTTTACTGTCATGAGTCAGGAACATGCTTAGGTGTGAATTAGCACATGATAAGTAGCGTGGAGCATACATAATACTACTAGGTTGTTTTTGTAGGGCATCTGATAATCAAACTAGGTTTGGTCTGTATGTTAAATTGCGGGGTCTGTTTTTCCTTGCTATGTTACCCATTTGAATAGCTTTGTACGCTCTTTTATCACTTTATTTTGTATTGTTATTGAAGTTATACCTTGTTGTCATGTTATGTTAATGCATCTTTTCTTGAACCTTATGAAATGAAATACATGATTTGTCATTTGACTCCTTTCTGTACATGAACTTATAAATTTGTCATTTCTGTACATGAACTTACAAATACAGACGTTCAGAAAGTAAAGATGCAATGGGCTAATGGCTATTAACTCTTTGTTGATACTCAATACAAAGATAAAAATATGTTTGAATTGCTATTATATATTTCTTTGAAAGGTCTGCTTCAGCAACAGTTTGCAATGTGTTTGTCCTGTTCCTCAATCTTCTCCCATACCAGCACGAGGACCACTATGTATTCGTGGGAAGAGCTGTCCATATATAGGATAACTTCACGAGGAGGGAGGAGTTTGAGTAAATGATCCACTGCGATCTCCACCCACTGTCTGAGTCTCTGATTAAAGCTTTTCTACTAGACATCCAAGTGCAAATAAGGAAAACTAGTCTGAGTGCTTACTGATTATAATCTGTGAAAGCCAGATAACTTGTGCTGTAATGTCCAAATAACAATAAGGTGGCTTGTCTAATACATCAAACCAGATGTGATGTTTGTCAAAGGCTTAGTTTTGACTTTAGTTTCAAGACCTAAAAACATCTAATAACCTCACTTCCACTACTTTTTGCTGTTAAAAAACTTGTGCCTAGTTCTTTTCAAATTACCAAGTGGGCTCTAAAGTTTTAAAGATTACATTTATAAAGCTCTTTCTTCCACCATCATGTTATCTAAACTCTTTGCTAATCCCTTTCTTAAAGGCATAACACAACGAGGGCGTGAAGTAATCATATATCTCCATCTGTTGATCACTCGCATACAGAGGTGTAGTAGTTTTTCCAAGTGTCGCAATCGTAGCTGTATTAGCTTATTCAATGCTTTATACTGGATCCCTGTGTTCTAAATTATTCTCTGTGCTATTTAGCTTTATACATTCTCGATATGATTTTGGTCTAGGTGTTTCTTTAGTCACTTGTTACATAGTTAAGTATACTGGGGAATCACTTCACATGACTTTAAGTGAAATCCACCCAATCTCAAGTGCTTGTTTTTATGCAGTAGGTAATGTCACTTGGAGTAATAGAATATAGTTTATAGTCCTTGCCCACATTGCTTGGGTTTGTTAACTAGCTTTCAAACTTGCTCTGCAGGAAGACATCAGGCTCAATTATTAAGGGAAGCTATTGTTTATTATCCTGTGGTGGCCCAAAAAGCACTTATGGAGAAAATAAAGAGATATGGTTGCTGAATATTGTACATATGTTTTTTCTTAGCGGTGAAATGGGTGAGGTCACCATGGGTTTTAAACTACGCTCTAAACTATTGTCATCATGAGCCAAAAAGAAGGATTTTCCTTTGACAGCACAATTTCGTGCGGGACCCTACTGGGATTCGGGTGATCTTAAATGCTGCCTACTTTGTGCTTGCAATCAACTAACAAAAATGTTGTGGATGTGACCAGGATCCTTTCTTGAGGGGCAATACAACAAACTCAACGCAAACTTGTGCCTTAGTGAGGAGCCTAGCTTTTAATCAAATCCCAAGTGACGTGCTCTTGTTGCTTATCAGGCCTCCATCAAGGTTACTAAGTAGTGATTTTGTTTTTCTTTTCTATTGTGATTTAATGTCCGGTCACATGTGTTATTGCATTAGGTACTTAAGGGTTCTGACTAAGAAGCTTTTAGTGTGACACTAAGTTAGCAACATGCTATCTATCTCCTCTTTATTTGCCTTACACACACCAAGAGCATTTGCGCAGTAGTTTCATCAGCATATTCAGAATCGGATCTTCAGAACCAGGTTTATCTTGTTTTTACAGCATGAGACGTTTTGCTTTTTGAATTACAAGATGTTAACACATTGTGTCTAAGAAAAATAAAGTATACAATATGCATAGCTAGTTTGCAGACAGAATATTCTTGACATAAATCTTTGAGTACATGTTAAAAATTTCGCATAGAACAACAGTGTGGAAGCAAGTAAGGGTAGATAAGCTGTGTACCTTTTGCTCTAAGGACTAAAGAATGTCTAGATGAGGTACACTGCTGCGCAAGGTGGAGACCACTGCAGCAAGGAAAAAGTTATTGACCTATGCAACACCCAAATGAAGTTGTCCCTTGGAGTCTAGACCCTAATGTTTAATCAGGAGAACACTGGGATGGTTCACTGACCCTATGTTTGTTTATGGTCATAGACTAGGTAGTGGCTAGTGGAAAGATACAAAAGAAAAACAGATGCACCTAGCATTTGATTCCTAAATATTAGAATAGAATCATCATCAAGAAGGGGCATATAAGCATGGACAGAGAACTGCCTAGGGACTCCTATATATACTACTGGATCGTGGATGCAACGTATCGGATCCAACATAAATTGCCAATATCTAATAAACCTAAAGCTCCATGACTAACAAACAATAAAAGCCTAATAATGGTGAATCATTCTTGTATTTGGACTTAATTCCGCCATTTTCTTCTGTAGCAATTTCTTATATTACAATGATTACTTGCATTTCTAAGGATAAAAGAATAATAAATTGTATAGGATTAGCTGGAAGTGTTATTAGTTTATTACAAGAACCCGATTTTTGGCTTAGTACAGATTCCGTATCCGGGGTGTGGCCATATCAATACTGAATCTATCATGTTGCAAAGTTTCAAAAATCCATAAATTTAAATATATATGCAATTAATTTGGTTTGATGACCTAGATGTTATGAAACAAAATCGACAAGCAGTCAATCTTACACTATTCGTATATGTTGTCAGTAACAACTTGTGTCTTTTTAAATGTCAATATCAGAGATATTTTTTGGTTTGATTTTTGCTGGTTTATTTAACTTTACTTGTACAACATACATGATTTTGGGACAAGTTTTTGGAATTCATAGCTTCTTGTGTTAACTATATTTTGGCTAAAGGGGATGCCCAAACCCCAAGGCATCAATGAATTATTGTTTTGGATTAGGACCATGTGCCTGTGTAGCTTTGCTTCTTGACAATTTAATTGGTATCATAATAGCCAAATATGCATATAAATAGTTCGAGAAATTACTTTGCGAGTACGTGTACTAGTTTTCGTTCACTGATTCACTTCTTCTAATTAATATCTTTTGAAAATTTTCTGTTAATATCTATGTGGGTTTTAGTATTTGATGACTAATTATGACTTGAAATTAACTCAAAAGATAATGCTTGTATATATAATGCTGGCTGGTTAGAGTGCATGTTAGATTCCTGGCGGGCATAAACTAATGAATAACTGTCCTGCAGAACTTGTATATATTAAAAGAAAAGACCATGTGCTTTGCTGCAAATTGCAGCCTGTGAGGAAAGCAATTGTGATCCCTTACCCGCCAACCACTCAAACTTCTTTAAGACAATTTCTCCTGGGATCAAAACAAAATAGTTTTTCCAAAAGAAGTTGGTATCTTTATGGGGTCCTAGAGTTGCTCATCCTATAAGGAAGCTTAGAATTGGAAGAAAAGGACAAGTAGATGACGACTTTTGAAGTTAAAGAGGACAAAGGTTCTTTATAGAACATAGCAACTTGGCTTCTCTACATTTTTTGTATTTTTATAGCACAGGGTCACAACTAGCATGTGGGATGGGCTGGAACTTGTTCTAACTAACCATTAGCTTCTACCATGCAATACAAATTAAAAGGATGAGTTCTTGTACCTTTTTTTACTGAGAAATAATTGTTTGGCTGATCAGATGGAACATCGAATACTGTTACTGAATTAAAAGATAATTTGTTGCAATTCCCCTTATTTTATTACACTAAAGGTATATATAACTTTAGTACTAATATGACTATAAATATGAAAGAAACAACTCAACTGCTTTGTCAGGGTATCCTGTTAGTATATGAGACTGGATCCGAATTTAGTTTTGTTAATAGTTGAAATTTGGCCTATATATATGCATGTAAGAGTGGAATCTATCTCAATTGTAGCATGCATGTTACTCATAGTTGTGAACAACTTTCCTTTATCAAATGATTGCTGTTCCGAAATGTGCATCAAATCATTTGATTATACAGACATGAAAAAAAATGTAGCAATATATTAAACGGAAGTCCAAAAACCTTTTCTATTTTTCCTGTTTCTCATGGGCATGTTATATATTATTCACATGTGGATCGAGCCTCAGTTACATATACTCTCTTTCGGTAATTGTGCTGGAGCATGTTTTCCAAAGCAACTACTAATTCTGATATAGTAACTAATATGGAGTCAGATTGTGCTTACTGACTGAATTTGGCAGTCACCAAATTCTACAAACTTAACTCCTATATTTGTACGAAGATACTGACTCCATCTGTTGAGAAACTTTAACCACAATTTTGACTTGTCTGAGGTTGTCTGAGGAAATTTCTCTCCAACTCTTTGTTGGTAAACAGTCTTTTGGGCACATGTACGCCTAAAAGTACATCATCTTTCCTTGTTGGTAATATTTTGTGTTAGAATAGGCGCCCTTTGGGCTATTATGGGCCTAATGCCTTAGTGGTTAAGTTAGATTGATAAGGCAAGGATCACCGTTATCTGGGTGTTTCTATAAACCCTTAGGGGATCCTTGCCTATACTAATCTCGAGACCTATTGGCTCTCATGGTATCAGCCGCCTAGGTCAAGGACCTGTTCTTCCGCTGCCCGCGCGCCGACTCTCGCCGTGTTGCGCACCTTTTACCCCTCGCGCGTGCGCCTTCTCCCCATAGCGACGCCTCCACCCTCCCCCAAGGCCGCAGATGCCAACTCCTCTGTTACCTCCCAGATTCAGGCGGAAGCAATTGCCAAGCGCCAGGCCGCTGACTTGGCCAACGCCGCCGTCGCCATCGAGGCCCAACGCGCGGAGCGTGAGCGCCTGGCCGCGCGCGACGCTACTCTTGCCCGCGCCCAGGAGGCCGAGGCATGCAGAGGCCGCCGCTGCCGCCGAAGAGCGCGATGCGGCCGCCCAGCGCGCCCGCGATGCCCTAGATCGCGCCGCCCAGGCCTGCGCTGCCGCTGAGGCCGCTGCTGCACCTACGGGGCCCCTGATCCTCCACCAGCCGGTGGTGCGCCTGCCCCTGATCTTCGTGCCGCAATGCTTCATCATGAAGCCGTGGCCCTGCTGCAACTCCACTCCCAGGCGGTCGCTGTCAACAACATCCACAATCATGTCACCACTGTTCTGGACGTCGACTTCGGCAACTTCAGTCGGTGGTGTGATCAGTTCTTGCTGATCCTCGGCAAGTTCTCCCTGTGCGATCACGTCCGTGAGGAGCCTCCAGTCCCGATGTCACCTGACTAGGACCAGATGGATTGCGTCGTCAAGGCTTGGATCATCGCCACCCTCACGGGCGACCTGGCAGAGATCATCTCTGCCCAAGGCTCCACCGCCCGCCATGCTTGGCTTGCTGTGCAGTCTCAGTTTCTTGGCAACCGAGAGACTCGCTCCATCCACCTGGAGACACGTTTCCGTAATTTTGTCCAGGGCGACCCCTCCGTCACCGAGTACTACCGCCAATTGAAGAAGATGGCGAACGACCTCATCGCTCTTGGCGAGCCCGTGCCTGACCGGACTCTTGTCCTCAACGTCACTCACGGTCTCAACGAGCGTTTCAGTCACGTCGACACCCTCCCTCGTCGAGCATGTCCCTTCCCCACCTTCCTGGAGGCTCGCGACGACCTCATCCTCGAAGAGCTCACCTTGGCGAACAGGAAGGATGCCCCTGCCACCGCTCTCGCTGCTACCTCTACGCCGTACACCTCCAGCACCATTCCTGCGTCGGGCTCTGGTGGCGCTGGGGGTGGCTCCAAGTCATCCAACAACCGCCGCAACAAACGCGGCGGCAGCAACAAAGGCAGCAGTAACGGCGTCGGGCTCTGGTGGCGCCCAGCAGCAGTCCTCCAGTGCTCAGCAACAGCAGCCTGCTCCATTCAGATGTGGCTAGGAGGCCCCCGTCCTCCGCTAGCACCGATCCCGGTGCCCCCTCACCTACAGGCGCAGCAGCAGGCGCAACAGCAGGCACAATAGCAGGCGCAGCAGCAGGCTCTACTTGCGCAGTAGCAGCAGGCCCTCATCAATCACAACCCGGCTGCTGCTGCTGCTTCCGATGGTGTTGCACATTGGGTTGCCCCCGGGTATTACAACCCCGTGGCTGGTCTTCCCTCCTAGGATCCGACGACGCTTGCCTCCGCCTTCAGTACCACGTCCCTAACTCCACCACCGTCCAGCGACTGGTACTTCGACTCAGGTGCTACCTCCCACATGACCTCTCAGTCCTCCTCTATTTCACATATTCTTCCTTCGCGTTATCCTACTCCTTCATCTATTGTCGTAGGTAATGGTTCCATCATGCCTGTCACTGCCACGGGCTCTACAGAGTTGTCTCCTTCCTTGCGTCTTAATAATGTTCTTGTGTCACCACAACTTATTAAGAATCTCATCTCTATCCGTTAATTTACTATCGACAATAATTGTTCTGTGGAGTTTGACCCGGCTGGATGTTCTGTGATGGTTCTTCCCTCCCGGACCGAGATCGTCAGGTGCAATAGCTCCGGGTTGTTATACCCTTTGCGCCTACCTCTAGGCTAAAGGGTCGAGATGGCGGACTAGAAGGGGGGTGAATAGTCCTTTTTAAAACTTATCGCACCGGCTAACCGAAACAAGTGCGGAATTAAAACTATCGGTCTAGCCAAGACTACACCCCTCTATCTAAGTTCTCTAGCACCTTGAAAAGATCCTAAACAAGCAAGCAAGGTGCTACCTTAGCAAGAGCTCACCTAACCAAATCTAGAAGCAAGGTCACACAAACCTATGCAACTAGTACTTTGCAAACCAGGGGAGCTCCTACACAAACTAGTGAGGCAAAGCGCACAAAGCCTAAGGTCACTAGCAAGCTCAATAACAAGGCAACTAATGCCAAATTAGAGAGCGCAACTTACTTAGCTACACAAACTAAGTAATGTGACTAACAAGGTTACACAAACCAAATTAGTCACGCAAGGGAACTACTTCTAGCTACACAAGTAAGAAGGTAACTAGAAAGCTACACAAGCTAACTAATTACAAGAGCAATTACACAAGCACAAATATATGAATGTAAGAACAAGCTTGTGTTGGGGACTTGCAAACCAACGGGAAGAACAAATATTGACACGATGATTTTCTTCCGAGGTTCACTTAGTTGCCACCAAGCTACGTCCCCGTTGAGACAAGCTTCAAGGTTGCCGACGGTCCTCTTGCTAGTGGTGACCCACAAGTCACACTCTCCCACGTGGAGTGCTTACCACAAGCTCTAGCACTTGACCCGGCCGAACCACTTGTCGCTCTTCACGTCTCGCTCAACTAGAGTTGCTCTTCGCGATCCCCGTGGGGTGAGCACCGTACCCCTCACAATCTCTTCTCCGGAGCACCGCACAATCTCCTTGCGTGCTTCGACGGAGTCACAAGCCACCAAGCCGTCTAGGAGGTGGCAACCTCCAAGAGTAACAAGCACCACCGGCTTGCAACACGGACACCTAGTGCCACTCGATGCAATCTCTCAATGCAACGCACTAGAATCACTCACTCGCTATTGATTCGCTCTCTTGCAAGCACAAGTGAGTTAGAGGCTTTCCTAGCACTCCCCAAGCATGGACACTAAGTCCCAAGGGTGCTCAGCACTAGCCAAGGCCAGCCACCACTTCTATTTATATCCCCAAGGGCTAAACTAGCCGTTGCCCCTTCACTGGGCAAAACACGAGGGCACCGGACGCTCAACCCCCAACGTCCGGTGCTCAGGCGTCACCCATGTGTCACAAGCTGTTTGAACTCGACCGTTGCCGCCAACGGCTACTGCGCACGTGCGCCTGCACAGCACCACCGGACGCTCTACTGCGTCACACCGGACGCGTCCGGTGCACACCGGACCCGTGCGTAGAGAGCTCCGCAAACTCACAGGGTCACCGGACGCGAGCCACCGTACGCACCCTGAGCGTCCGGTGCTCACCGGACTCATGCGCAAAGAGGGTCGCCAAAATGCCCGCACACCGGACGCTGAGCACTGGACTCACTCCGGTGCGTCCGATGCACTCTGCACACCTGCGCCACAGACTGACACCACACCGGACGCTCTGGACCAGCGTCCGGTGCTGCCAACACCAGTGTCCGGTGAGTCTTGCTCAAGCTTCACCGTCACACGCGGTTTCTCGGCGCCAAGTCTTGCTCAAGCTTCACCGTCACACGCGGTCCCTCGCTTCAAAGCCTCCGACTTGCCCTTCACTCTTGCAACCGGTCCATCGAGCCAAGCCCCATCTTGATCTTCTCCACCTTGGTCACATGACTCAATGTCATGTCTCATATGCAATGAGCACCTCCATCATCACATAATCACCTGTGGACTAATCTCCTGTGTATCTCACATAAACACTATTAGTCCACTTAAGTAGTCACTCAATTACCAAAACCAAACAAGGACCTTTCATAGGCTCCAGCTCGCTCCCTTGTCGCTCAGGCTTCTTCCCCGCTGTGGCACCGGCGACTTGGCCACCCCGGCCATGAAGCGTTGTCCAAGTTTGCGTCCAGCACTTCGTGTCATATTAGTGATTGTTTAGATTTGTGTCATGCTTGTCAATTAGGGCGTCATGTTTGTTTGCCCTTTTCTGCGTCCTCCTCTCGTGCGTCAAATAAGTTTGATCTTATTCACTGTGATCTGTGGACTTCTCCAGTTGTCAGTGTTTCTGGTTATAAATATTATTTGGTTATTCTTGATGACTGCACTCGTTACTTGTGGACATTTCCTTTGCGACTCAAATCTGACACTTTCAGCACGCTGGCTTAGTTCATCGCCCATGTCTCCACTCAGGCCTTGTTTAGTTCGCAAAAATTTTTGGTTTGGGTACTGTAGCACTTTTGTTTTTATTTGACAAACATTGTCCAATCATAGAGTAACTAGACTCAAAAGATTCATCTCACGGTTTACAGGCAAACTGTGTAATTAGTTTTTATTTTTATCTATATTTAATGCTCCATGCATGTGCCGCAATATTCGATATGAACTGAACAAGGCCTCAGTTTGACACACGTGTCAAGTCGGTCCAGTGCGACAATGGGAAAGAATTTGACAACTCGAGTACTCGTCACTTTTTCCTCGCTCAGGGCTTCCATCTTCGCATGTCCTGCCCCTACACCTCAGCTCAGAATGGTAAAGCTGAACGCATTATTCGTACCATTAATAATGTCGTTCACTCACTTCTCTTTCAGGCCTCCATGCCTCCCTCCTATTGGGTGGAGGCCCTCTCCACCGCCACTGTCCTCCTAAAGATATTGCCTACCAAGACCCTCCAGTTTTTTACGCCCCACTTTGCATTATTTGCAAAGTTGCCTACGTATGATCATCTTTGGGTTTTTGGTTGCAAATGTTACCCCAACCTATCTGCTACTGCATCTCACAAACTCGCTCCTAGGTCTGCTCTTTGTGTCTTTTTAGGCTACTCTGCTCACCATAAAGGATACCGCTGCCTTGATCTCTCCAGCAATAGAGTTATCATCTCTAGGCATGTCATCTTTGATGAAACAACCTTTTCCTTTGCTGAGCGTCATGTCCCAGCACCTCAGCCGACTTGGAATTTCTTGATTTTACTGATGATGTGGTGTCAGCTCCTATTGGACCCTCGCACACTTTGTACCCTCCCACACTTTGTTTCCTGTAGGCTTGTCTCCCAGCACCTCCGACGCTCCTGTTGTCCCTGCCGGTCCTTGTGTGGCTGAGCTTGAGACACCCCCTGGTGATATCAACGCCCCTGCCGGTCCCTCTGTGACTATGCCTGGGGCGCCCGAGGTTGCTGATGATGACGTCCCAGTGCCTACGCTCTATGTCCCGTCGGTGCTTCGGTCTTCGAGGCCTCCTTCCGTGCCACGCGCGACCATGAGTTCCTCCTCTCTGAAAGGTCCAAATGGCTAGAGGGGGGGTGAATAGCCTATTTAAATTTTCTACAAACTTCAACTAGACAAGTTGATTAGTAAAACAAAAGGCGAAGCTATTCTAGCACTAGCACAACTAAGCTATGCAAGCCACCTATACAAACTAGTACAAGGCTAAACACTAAAACACAACAACAAGAGAAGGCTAGCTACACTCCTAAACAAGAAGACTAAACTAAACAAGCTAAACAACTGGCAAGGTATACAAGTAAGAAAAGGAGTGGAGAGTGATTGTTATACCAACGTTGTAGAGTAGAGATAAAACCAACCAATCACTCACAATCACAATCACAATAGATAATCCTCGGCAAGAGATGACACAAGATTTTTTTACCGAGGTTCACTTGCTTCCCGGCAAGCTACTCCTCGTTGTGGCGATACACCCACTTGATAGATCACGAGCTAATTGGCAATCCAAAGCCAAACCCTCAGCGGGTGCCGCACATCCACTCACAAGATGGGGATCCTCCAAGCCACAAGCAATCCACTAGAGTAGCTAATTGCAATCTCCCGCGGGGAAGGCTCAAGAACCCCTCACAAATCACTTGGTGAGGCTCGAAACAATCTCCAATCACGAGCTCAACACCACCGCTGCTCCAAGCTGTCTAGTGCGTCGAGAAACACCCAAGAGTAACAAGAAATCCGCAGCAAACTCAAGAATCAAGTGCCACTAAATGCAACTCTCAAAGCAATGCACTTGAATCTCACTCAATCTCACTAGGATTAGCAATCAAGCAAGGAGATGAGTGGAGGGAGTGTTCTCTAGCTCAAAGTATGTCTCAAGTAATCAAAATGTGTAAGAGAGAGCTCCCAAAGCCGGCCACCAACTATTTATAAGCCCCCTCAAAGAACTAGCCGTTGGCCACTTTCAATGGGCTGAAATCAGGGGCACCGAACGCTACCAAGTGAGCACCGGACGCTCAACCCCTAGCGTCCGGTGCACTGGGGTTAGCCACGTGTCCTTCTTGAATCTCGCGTGTCAGATTCTAACGGCTACCTGCAACACACCGGACGCGTCCGGTGCACACCGGACTCATGCGCAGAGAGTTCCGCAAACCTGCAGGGTCACCGTGAAAGGATCAAGATGCCCAAGAGGGGGGGGGGTGAATTGGGCTTCTCTAAAAATTTAAGCAACCTATAAGCTCCAATTCAACCCCTTGTGCCTAGTGTGACTTAGAGTGCTACCGGATAAAAGTTTTGCAACCTAGTTCCAATCCTATTCTAGCAAGACAATTCTAAGAATGTAAAAACACAAAGTAAATGCTAGAAAGTAAAGGAGTAGTGGAAGAAAGTGCTCGGCGATGTTTTGCCGAGGTATCAGAGAGTCGCCACTCTCCACTAGTCCTCGTTGGAGCACCCGCGCAAGGGTCTTGCTCCCCCTTGGTCCGCGCAAGAACCAAGTGCTCTCTACGGGCTGATTCTTCGACACTCCGTCGCGGTGAATCGCCCAAAACCGCTCACAAGCTTGACACGAGCCACCCACAAGAACTCCGGGCGGTCTTCGTGCCTTCAATCACCACCGAACCGTCTAGGTGATGGCGATCACCAAGAGTAACAAGCAACGAACTCTCACTTGACCCAAACAAGGCTCTAGAGAGTGGTGGATGCACACTTGACTCTTGGAACTCACTAGAGAAGGATTCTCTCAAGAAAACACTCAAATCTCAATCCTCTCTAGGCTCTTGCAACTCTCTTGCTCCACAACAAGGTTCTCTGATGTTCAAATGGGCAAGAGTGATCTCATGGACGAGGTGGAGGAGTATAAATACTATCCACCAAGTCCAAAGGTCGGCCAACCGTTTTCCACAGAAAACGTGGTCACCGGACGCACATTATGTTGCACCGGACGCACTGCACCGAGCGTCCGGTGCTTCATAACGGCTACCTGCACTTTTCTCTGACAGGTCACCGGACGCTAACCCTCAGCGTCCGGTGCACCGTCCGGTGCTCGGGAAAACTTTACATGCTCCCTGCGCATGGAACCGGACGCTACCCGGCGCGTCCGGTGCTTGCGTCTGGTGCTCAGGGAAAGCTCGCAAGCTCTCTGGGTAAGGGACCGGACGCTACCCGGTGCGTCCGGTGCTAGCGTCTGGTGCCTAACCCTAAGCACCACACTATTCTAACGGCTAGGGACCTCACCGGGCGCACTCACAGAGTGTCCGGTGCAGCGTCCGGTGCCCCTTTGGGCACCCAAACTTCGTCGAAACGCGATCGCTCCAAAACGAAGTTAGTTCCTCTCGATCTAAGGACTATCTCTGAGCTGCCTAGTGCTAGGTTTACCAAGTGTGCACCACACCTAAACCTAAAGCCTTGCCTAAGTCAAGCTACTAGATCAAAGCCCCTCTTAATAGTACGGTCAAAGGAAAACAAAGTCCTAAACTACTCTAAGTGCCCTTCTTCACCATATGGCACTTAGACCTAGTCTAGTCTTGACGATGTCCAACCATCCTTTGAAAACCGAAACGATTTCCACTATTAAGTAGGCATGTACGTCCCTGTCCATCGAGTACCTATATACCATGACCTTACCTATGACTTTGCCTCTGCAAAACACACGTTATTCATAGTAATCATGATGTCATTAATCACCGAAATCACTAGGGGCCTAGATGCTCTTTCAATCTCCCCCTTTTTGGTGATTGATGACAACCTCGAGTATGAAAAGAGTTGAGGTTTTTTAAAGAGACTTGGTTTCAATAAGCATGATACAATAAGAGCAAAAGGGTTAGACATGCTTATATCAACCAAGTCCAATACCCTGCATCCAAATATGTGAGTGAAATACAACAGGATATAAACACAAGACTCATAAGAACAACGGAGTAAAACGCGGAAGCAAAGGGTAATATGAGCCAAAACACATGACATTAAGATATCACAATAACCACAAGTCATATCTCACAACCATAGTATCTCACACAAGTGCAATGCATAAAAGTAAACGTGATGCATGATAAAGTAGCACAGATAAAAAGGGTATCTCAAAAGAATAGACTCCTCAAAAGAAGACTCCTAAACCCTCTCTTGCTCCCCCTAACTCCTAACTTTCATACTACGAACTCTCTCCCCCTTTAGCATCAAGCGCCAAAAACCTAAGAAGACGGTGGAGGAGGCGGAGCAGTGGAGTCCCTCGGCACGACCACGAAGCGAGCTGCATCATCTGAACTGTCGGCCGTCGAGGCAGAGGAAGTGGAGTGACCCTCTGAAGCTGTAGGAGCTGGAGAAGTGGTCCGGGTCTACTCTGGAGCTGTCAAAGGCTGTGCTGGCTGCTCGAGTCCGGCTGACGAAACTGGCACGGACTCGGTCGTTGTAGCTGTCGTCTCTGGTACGGTAGTAGACGGTGCAAGCTGCTCGGACAACGCTACTGACGACGACAGAAGCTCTATAGTGGTAACTGGTGCCGTAAAGACTGCAGGAGCCTGCAGAGGAGGAGGCGTAGGGTCACCAGTCAGAGCACTGTAGGTGAAGCTGAGGTGCGGATCTGTCTGCGAATCCCACACAAGCTGTGATGCTGACGCTGACTGAGGAGTGAAGCCTGAGCGAAGAGGAGTGAACTGAGGTACCTGCTCAAAGCCGGAAGAGATAGCACCCTGAGAGACCTGGTGCTGAGGAGTCGAAAAAGGCTGACTCTGAGCTGGTAGCTGAAGCGGCTGCTGAGACGGGCTCTGAGTCTGAGGCACTGGAGTAGGTGGCCTGACAGTCGACGTGCCTGGGAGCTGGATCTGCGGTAGCTGAATCCCTGAGGCAGCCATGAGAGCGGCCATCATCGCTGTCTGCTGGGCCTGGAAAGCAAGCTGCTGCTCCTGAAAAGTGAGAAGCTGACGCTGGAGCTCATCCTGCCTGGCCTGCATGGCTGCATTGATGGCAGCCTGATCCCTGTCTCGCCTCGCCTGCTCCTCAGCTGCACGGCGCTGATCTGCCCTCATCCCCTCTAAGATAGCAAGTAGGGCGGGGTCTGAAGTACTCGAAGAACCGCCTGCCTCGTGGTCGTGAGCTCTGGGAGGGAGATCTATCACTGGCGGCTGATAGTCATCATCTGAGCTGTCTGAGGCGAAGTCAAACTCGCCCTCTGCCTCTGCATCTGCAAACACGTCAATAGCTATATCCTGCTGCTCCTCTGTCTCTACAACTGCTGCTGCACTGCGGGTGCCCCTAGGAGAAGGTGGGGGCACCGGTCCACATGGAGCACGAGGAGGAGGTGCGGGTGCGCTCTCAACATCTGCCGGGGGTCGTAGTGGGGGAAGACGGTGTCGGACTCTGTCAACTCCCTCTGCAAATGAGCTGGCAGGGGCAGTGGCCTAGCACGAAGAATAAGCAGAGTGATCCAATGTGCATACGACAACTGACGCCGTCCCCTGAAGCTCTCCGAGATGGTGTCCTCTATCTCTGAGACGATCAGATCCCACAAATCAAACTGCGTCTGGGAGATAAGGTGAGCGACGAGCCACTGCTGCATACGAGTGAAGCCGTCTCTGTAGCCTGTCCGGGGGAGAAGAGTCTTCCTCAACACAAAGTCGAGGATCCTGGCTGGGCGTGTCAAATCTGCCACTGTCCTGCTGGAGCCCTCCCCAAAAGGTGCACGGAAACAGGGAGCCACGAAGTCAACTGGTGGGATCTCACCACCGTGAGGACGACGAGGGGGATCCACGTTCCCGTAGCACAGCTGGTGAATCCTGGTGGGAGAGGCTTGCAGTCCAAGCACCTCTCTAGCCCTCTGAGCTGTCACTCTGTAGTCCGTGCCTGCCAGTGCGTAGTGGATGTAACTGTGATCTGGAGAAACCCACACTGACGCATAGAACTCTCTGACCCACTGCTCACAGTAAGTGCTGGGGAGTGCTAGTAACTGTGGAAGTCCGTGGAGGTAGGTAAAGTACTGACGAATATCAGCTCCAACCACGTTCCCCAGTATCTCCAGGTCGATCACTCTGTGCTCCCTGAACTGAGCCTGAGAGCGAACCAGTGCCTCGTAGATGTCCTCCTGGACGACTGTGTAGAACCTGGCACCGGCTCTAGGATCCCTGGCAGCTGGAAACCAGGTGGGAAACGGAACGAACCTCAGCTGCTGGATCTCTCTGGTTGACACAAGAGAAAGATCCCTGTGGATCCTGACTGGCCTCGGGCGTGAAGCTGGTGTGCCTCTCGCTGGTGTGGCACGAGCTGTGGAAGTGGACTGACCCGGCGTGCCGGTCCGAGCAACGGCCTGGGTACGAGCACGAGTCGACCTCCTGAGTGGCTGCTCCTGCTCCTGCTCCTGTGCTGGACCCTCTACCTGGGTCTCTGTCTCAGTGTCTGGATCCTCCTGAGCTAGATCCCTGACCACAAGCCTAATCCTCTGTCCTCCAATCGTCACGGTGCCTGGAGGGGATCCATGGAATGCCTCTGCCTCAAGTACTGCACGCCGCTGCCGTGGCATGAGGTCATCACCTATCCTCAGAGCACCTGAGCGACCACCCCTCTCGGCTGCCTCAGCCGCTGCTGCAACTGCCTCTGCGACCTCTGCATCTCTGTCACTGGCCTTCCGCTTCTTGGTGGCCAGCTTCTTGCCTTTCCCCTTCTCTGCCGCTGACAGGCGACGGGGAGGATCACCTCCACCATCACCTCCTGGGGAACCTCCTGAGCCAGCTGTCGGACCACTGACATTCTTGGTACGAGCCATTGCAAAACAAGCGTCCGACAAACAACTGACTGACAATGGAGATTAACGCGCTGCAGGGAATCGACAAGATAGGATATATATAAGAAAACATATCGACTAGAGATGAGTCAATCCTATAGATCGTAAGAATAGATAAGATACACACGCGAATGGCTTACGATTCACGGACGAGTCGTGTTCCGGATGAAAATTTTCGATTGACAACCACCGGAAACCACGAGCCCTTTCCTTATGGTGCTGCACAGGATTAACGAGGAAGATCGAGGTTAAGAACCCTTTTCTAATGCAATGAAACGAAAAACTCAAACACCTTAAGGGCAAGCAATCGAGAAACTCACCCAATCCCTCAAATCCCCTCGAGATGGATCTGCGCGTGAGGAGAAGGATGGGGGAGAGATCCCTGGGCAGATCTGGCGCAGGGAAGATAGCACGGGATCGCCGGAGGAGGAAACTCGGCGGTCGGCGGCGGTTCCTGCGGGCTAGGGCACAGGCGGCTCGGAGAGAATCAGGAGAGAAGGAAGAAAACCGCCCGCGAAACCCTCTAGGCGCAGGCTTTATGCGCCCGCCGCGGGGTCACCGGACGCTCTTCTGGTGACCACCGGACGCGTCCGGTGACCACCGGACTCATGCGCAGAGAGGTTTGCATTTTGGCATTGCACCGGACGCTGGCTTTAGCGTCCGGTGCTTCAAGTCACGCCAGGTGAGCACCGGACGCACCTCACCGGACGCTGCAGGGACACTGTTCCTGCGTCCGGTGAGTGCAGTCTGGCACACTCACCGCACCGGACGCACAGAGGCAGCGTCCGGTGCATCGTCCAGTGCTCCTCTGAGCACTTTTTCAACTAAGCACCACGTCCGACTTTGACCCAACCAAGTTCCATTTCCAAAAGCACACAACTAAACACCAAATGGAACTGGTATGAGTGACTTCTCTCAAACCCTCAAATTTTCACAAATATTTAGCCATAGGCTTAGTAGTTTTTTATGAAGATAGTTCGAGAAAATCACCAAGGAGCATCGTATGGCCATAAAGCTAGGGGTTTGAATCATAATGAGCTTTGAATGCTCCCCCTATCTATGGACGAACACAGCGGATGCTCAACGAATAACCGAAAAGAAACGGTCAATTAACAAGCATGCATATGATATGAGTTGTAATGCAACACTTGAAAGTAAACTAATGCTTGTCAAGTTTGATCCAAGGTTAAGCTTTTTCACACACTCAGGGGGTTATCTTAACCATGTTAGACAAGCCCTACATGCAAGTTGTATTTTTAGTTTTAGTATGCATGATATGCAAAGCAAAAGTTATTTACAAGATTCAATACACAACTTTTATCTTTTAGTGAAGTTGGATAGGTCAAGCACATTAAGTTCATTTCTCAACATACAAAACCTAGCTTCATCTAGGGGTTTTGTGAAGATATCCGCCAATTGATTTTCCGTTCCCACATTCTCTAAGGATATATCACCTTTAGCAACATGATCCCTAAGGAAGTGGTGGTGGATGTCAATGTGTTTTGTGCGGGTGTGTTGAACCGGGTTGTTTGCAAGTTTTACGGCACTTTCGTTGTCACACAACAAAGGTACTTTGTCTAGTACTACTCCATAGTCTAGCAAAGTTTGTTTCATGTAGAGTATTTGTGCACAACAAGCACCGGCGTCAATGTATTCCGCCTTGGCCGTTGACAAGGCAACACTATTTTGTTTCTTTGACATCCAAGAGACAAGTGATCTACCTAGAAAGTGGCACCCTCCGGATGTGCTTTTTCTATCAATCCGGCACCCGGCATAATCCGAATCGGAATAGCCTACAAGTTGGAATCTTGCACCTTTGGGATACCACAAGCCTAGGCAAGGTGTGTATTTTAGATACCTAAGAATTCTCTTGACCGCAATCAAGTGAGATTCCATAGGCATTGCTTGATATCTTGCACACATACACACACTAAACATTATATCGGGCCTAGATGCGGTGAGGTAGAGTAGACTTCCTATCATGGAGCGATAGAGAGTCTTGTCAATTGGATTACCTCCCTCATCCAAGTCGAGATGCCCATTTGATGCCATGGGAGTCTTGATTGGCTTGCAATCCATCATCTTGAACCTCTTGAGAAGATCTTGAGTGTACTTCTCTTGAGAGATGAAGACCCCTTCCTTTATTTGCTTGACTTGAAATCCTAGAAAGAAGGATAGCTCGCCAATCATGGACATCTCAAACTCCTTGGACATCAAATCACCAAATTCCTTGCAAAAATCTTCATTAGTAGAGCCAAAAATAATATCATCAACATAAACTTGGCAAATGAAGATTTCCCCATTCATTTTCTTGGTGAAAAGTGTTGTGTCAACTTTCCCAATCTTGAAGCCCTTCTCAATGAGGAAGTCCTTAAGTCTCTCATACCAAGCTCTAGGAGCTTGCTTGAGATCATAGAGAGCCTTGGACAACCGGTAGACATGCTTGGGGTACCTAGGGTCTTCAAAACCGGGTGGTTGCTCAACATAGACAAGCTCATTAATATACCCATTTAAAAAGGCACTTTTCACATCCATTTGAAATAACTTGATATCATGACTAGAAGCATATGCAAGTAGGATACGAATCGCTTCAAGTCTTGCCACCGGTCCAAAGGTTTCACCGAAGTCAAGACCTTCCACTTGTGAAAAGCCTTTTGCTACAAGTCTTGCCTTGTTGCGCACCACTTTGCCTTGATCATCCTTCTTGTTCCGGAAGACCCACTTTGTTCCAATCACTCTTGCATCTTTGGGTCGCTCTTCAAGTGTCCATACTTGGTTGCGAGTGAAGTTGTTCAACTCCTCTTGCATGGCCATGATCCAATCCGCATCACGAAGAGCTTCCTCTATAGTCTTTGGTTCATCTTCAAGAGACACAAAAGCGTGATGTTCAATAAATAAAGCATGTCTAGAACGAGTAGTTACACCACGTGATGGACTCCCGATGATGAGATCTTGAGAGTGATCTTGGAGGAGATGTGATGTTCTTCTTGGTGCCACTTGAGGGGTTGGTTGGGAAGCATCAACATCTTGTGCTTGTGCCACCGCTTGCTCATGAGTGACTTGGGTGTCTTCATGAGCATCTCTCACATCCTTGTCTTCATCTTGTGGTACATGTGAGGTGGATGGTGGCTCAATGACTTGCTCATCATCATCATCTTCTTTTGGCTTGATGTCTCCCACCGGCATGTTCTTCATGGCATCCCTTAATGGTTCACCACCTACATCATCAAGATTATCACTTGCTCCTTGGGAGCCATTAGTTTCATCAAATTCAACATCAAATGTTTCTTCAACCATGTTTGTGGCATGGTTAAAGACCCTATATGCTTTGGACTTTGATGAATAGCCAACTAAGTAGCCAATGTCACATCTTCTCTAGAACTTTCCCAAGTGTTGGCGCTTCTTGTAGATGTAGCACTTGCACCCAAACACTCTAAAGAATGAGACATCGGGCTTCTTCCCATTGAGCAACTCATATGGTGTCTTCTCTAGGAACTTGTGAGGAAAGAGCCGGTTTGAAGCATAGCATGCGGTGTTGATTGCCTCGGCCCACATCTTCTCCGAAGTGTTGTACTCATCTAGCATTGTTCTTGCCAAGGTGATCAATGTCCGGTTCTTTCTTTCTACAACCCCATTTTGTTGTGGTGTGTATGTTGAGGAGAATTCATGCTTGATTCCCACTTCATCACAATACTCTTCAATGTTGGTGTTGTCAAATTCTTTGCCATTGTCACTTCTAATTTTCTTGATCTTCACATCAATGATTTTGGGCATTCTTTGCAAACTTCTTGAATATTGATGCAACTTCGGCCTTGTCTTGCAAGAAGAATGTCCAAGTGTACCGGGAGAAATCATCAACTATGACCAAGCAATATTTGTTGCCTCCAAGACTAGCATATGTGGTTGGTCCAAACAAGTCCATGTGAAGTAGGTCAAGCACTCTTGAAGTAGAGAGATAGGCTTTGGTTGGATGAGTGTTTGCAACTTGTTTGCCCGCTTGACATGCACTACAAAGTTTGTCCTTTTGAAATGTCACATCCTTCAAGCCTCTAATCAATTCTTTCTTCATCAACTTCTTGAGTGTGCCCATTCCAACATGTGCTAACCTTCTATGCCACAACCATCCAAGTGAAGTTTTGGTGAATAAGCAAGTCTTGACATCAACTTCATCGGATGAGAAGTCAACCACATATAAGTTGTTGTGCCGGAAGCCTTTGAATATCACTTCATTGTCATCTTCCTTGGTCACAATTACTTCCTTCTTCTTGAATAGGCATTCAAATCCAAGGTCACATAATTGTCCAACCGAGAGCAAATTGAAACTCAAGGATTGCACATAGAGCACATTGGTGATGGAGTTGTCATTTGATATAGCTACCTTTCCTAGTCCCTTGACTTTCCCTTTTGAATTGTCACCAAATGTGATCTTCTCTTGGTTGTCAACATCTTCATCAAGAGAGGTGAACATCCGGGGATCTCCGGTCATATGTTGAGTGCCACCACTATCAATTACCCAATGTGATCCACCGGTCTTGTAGTTCACCTACACACAAGAGATCAAGCTTGAGATTTAGGGACCCACATTTGCTTAGGGCCCTTGACCTTCTCTACTAGTTGCTTTGGCATCCAAATCTTCTTTGGCCTTTGCTTGTTGGGTGGCCCCATGAAGCTAACCTTGACCTTGCCACACTTGTCTTTCCTTACAATGTAATGAGCATTGAAGGCAAATGGTCTTGCATGCTTGGGCAAGGGTGGTGGTAGTGGTGCCTTACACTCATGAGCAAAGTGTCCTTCTTGACCACACTCAAAACATCTCTTTGGTTTTGGCTTACTTGGTTGATCATGAGTAGCTAGTGACTTGATGAGCTTTGTTTGATGAGCCTTGTAGCCAATCCCACTCTTGTCCATCTTCATGACGGTGTTCATGAAAAGCTCACTTTGAAGGTCCTTCCCCTTTGTGAACTTTGCTAACCCCATGGTTAAGTGTTCCTTCTCTTTCTTGAGCTTGTTGTTCTCTTGAGTTAGCTTCTTGATGATTGGGTCATTGTTGCTTGCTAACTCATCCAAGATGAATGTTTCATCTTCTTCTTGCTTGTCATACATCAAACCAAGCTTGAGATATTGATTTTCTTCCTTGAGCAACTTGTTCTCATATGCAAGCTTCTTATCTTGGTCAAGTGACTCAATCACAATGGTCTTGTGCTTGACTTGTTCTTGCAACTCTTTCTTGAGCATGACAATTTCATCCTTGAGC
The DNA here is from genome assembly GCF_000003195.3 of Sorghum bicolor. NCBI lineage: Eukaryota > Viridiplantae > Streptophyta > Magnoliopsida > Poales > Poaceae > Sorghum > Sorghum bicolor. The sequence continues at coordinate 7,275,653 of NC_012872.2, read as the reverse complement.
TTGATAGTGTCCTCATAGCTCTCGGCCACTACCACTTTCTTGCCCTTGCAATCAACACATTTGCTTGTGCTCTCCACAAGTAAGTCATCACAAGATGTGGCTACATCGAGCTTAGCAACATTGTTAGTAGCAACATGTGTTTCATCAATTGCAAGTTCATAAGCAATTTCAAGGTTGTCATAGTTTGCTTTTTGAGTTGTTAGCTCTTCTTTCATTGCTCTATATCTAGTGATAAGCTCATCATGAACACTCTCAAGTTTATCATGTTTTTCTTTGAGATCTTTTAGAGAGAGTTTGAGCTCCTTGAGCTTGGTGGTCATGATCTCATTTTGGTCTCTAAGCTCATCACTAGATTTAAGCTTTGCTAGAAGAGTGTCATTTTCAAGTTCAAGCTTTTCATTTTCACTTCTAGTTTTTCTTATGACCTTTGTGTACTTGTTTAGCAATTTTACAAGTTCATCATAAGAAGGTGATTTATATTCACTATCACTTTCACTACTCTCATCCTCACTTTGTACCTTCCGGTCACCCTTAGCCATAAGGCATAGGTGTGTAGAGGATGTAGATGGTGGTGAAGATGATGGTGATGGAGCATCGATGGCAATGGCGGCAACCTTCTCATCATCACTTTCATTTCCGGAGGAGTCACCACTTGAGCTCTCAATGTCGGTGAGCCAATCACCAACAATATAGGCCTTGCCATTCTTCTTCTTGTAGTGCTCCTTCTTGCCACCTTTCTTCTTGTATTGCTTCTTGTCATTCTTCTCATCATCACTTGAGTCATCTTGCTCTTTGTTCTTCTTCTTGTACTTGTCCTTCTTGGGCTTTGGACATTGATGAGCAAGATGACCAAGCTCACCACAATTGTAGCAATCCATCTCGGAGATGGGTTTCCTCTTGCTACTTGTGAAAAACTTCTTCTTCTTGGAATCAAAGTTGACTCCATTCTTGTTGAGCTTCTTCAACATCTTGGTGGTCCTTCTCACCAAGAGGGTAATAGATGCATCATCATCACTTGAAGTTGATGACTCAACTTCCATCTTCTTGGCTTTGCCCTTGTGAGAAGCTTTGAGAGCCAAATCCTTCTTCTCTTTCTTGGCCGACGAGGAGCCATCTTGAGGGTTCATGTGCATGTACATTTCATGAGTATTGATCTTCCCCAATATGGTGGTTGGTGTAGCGGTGGAAAGATCGCCTTGATGAAGCACGGTTACTATGTACCCATATTTCTCAATGGGAAGCACACATAGTATCTTCCTTGCTACATCCGCCGTACTCATTTGTGTAAGCCCAAGTCCATTTAGCTCCTCTACAATGACATTCAAGCTAGAATACATTTCATTAGCATTTTCTTTAGGAACCATTTCAAATGTATTGAGCTTGTTCATCACTAGGTGATAGCGTTCCTCGCGTTCACTCTTTGTTCCCTCATGGAGCGCACAAAGTTCCTTCCAAAGTTCATTGGCGGTTTTGTGGCTCCGAACGCGGTTGAACACCTCTTTGCAAAGACCTCTAAAGATGTGGTTTTTGGCCTTCGCATTCCACTTCTCGTTTTCTTGCTCTTGTGGAGTAAGAGCGGTGGCTCTTTCCGGAGGGGCAAACCCTTCGGTCGCGGCTTTTAGGCACTTTACGTCGCATGCCTCAAGGTATGACTCCATCCGTATTTTCCAATACGGAAAGTCATTCCCATCGAACATGGGTGGCGGTCCATCCCCGTTAGACATCTTTCTCTAGGCGGTGAAGCCTAAATAATGAGCACTAGGCTCTGATACCAATTGAAAGGATCAAGATGCCCAAGAGGGGGGGTGAATTGGGCTTCTCTAAAAATTTAAGCAACCTATAAGCTCCAATTCAACCCCTTGTGCCTAGTGTGACTTAGAGTGCTACCGAATAAAAGTTTTGCAACCTAGTTCCAATCCTATTCTAGCAAGGCAATTCTAAGAATGTAAAAACACAAAGTAAATGCTAGAAAGTAAAGGAGTAGTGGAAGAAAGTGCTCAGCGATGTTTTGCCGAGGTATCGGAGAGTCGCCACTCTCCACTAGTCCTCGTTGGAGCACCCGCGCATGGGTCTTGCTCCCCCTTGGTCCGCGCAAGAACCAAGTGCTCTCTACGGGCTGATTCTTCGACACTCCGTCGCGGTGAATCGCCCAAAACCGCTCACAAGCTTGACACGAGCCACCCACAAGAAATCCGGGCGGTCTTCGTGCCTTCAATCACCACCAAACCGTCTAGGTGATGGCGATCACCAAGAGTAACAAGCAACAAACTCTCACTTGACCCAAACAAGGCTCTAGAGAGTGGTGGATGCACACTTGACTCTTGGAACTCACTAGAGAAGGATTCTCTCAAGAAAACACTCAAATCTCAATCCTCTCTAGGCTCTTGCAACTCTCTTGCTCCACAACAAGGTTCTCTGATGTTCAAATGGGCAAGAGTGATCTCATGGACGAGGTGGAGGAGTATAAATACTATCCACCAAGTCCAAAGGTCGGCCAACCGTTTTCCACTGAAAACGTGGTCACCGAACGCACATTATGTTGCACCGGACGCACTGCACCGAGCGTCCGGTGCTTCATAACGGCTACCTGCACTTTTCTCTGACAGGTCACCGGACGCTAACTTTCAGCGTCCGGTGCACCGTCCGGTGCTCGGGAAAACTTTACATGCTCCCTGCGCATGGGACCGGACGCTACCCGGCGCGTCCGGTGCTCAGGGAAAGCTCGCAAGCTCTCTGGGTAAGGGACCGGACGCTACCCGGTGCGTCCGGTGCTAGCGTCCGGTGCCTAACCCTAAGCACCACACTATTCTAACGGCTAGGGACCTCACCGGACGCACTCACAGAGTGTCCGGTGCAGCGTCCGGTGCCCCTTTGGGCACCCAAACTTCGTCGAAACGCGATCGCTCCAAAACGAAGTTGGTTCCTCTCGATCTAAGGACTATCTCTGAGCTGCCTAGTGCTAGGTTTACCAAGTGTGCACCACACCTAAACCTAAAGCCTTGCCTAAGTCAAGCTACTAGATCAAAGCCCCTCTTAATAGTACGGTCAAAGGAAAACAAAGTCCTAAACTACTCTAAGTGCCCTTCTTCACCATATGGCACTTAGACCTAGTCTAGTCTTGACGATGTCCAACCATCCTTTGAAAACCGAAATGATTTCCACTATTAAGTAGGCATGTACGTCCCTGTCCATCGAGTACCTATATACCATGACCTTACCTATGACTTTGCCTCTGCAAAACACACGTTAGTCATAGTAATCATGATGTCATTAATCACCGAAATCACTAGGGGTCTAGATGCTCTTTCACACCGGACGTGAGCCACCGGACGCACCTCTGAGCGTCCGGTGCTCACCGGACTTAAACACATAGAGGGTTGCAAAACGCCCTCACACCGGACGCTAACCACCGGACGCTCTCAGAGTGCGTCCGGTGCTCAACCCTAGCAGGGTCAAGCACACCGGACTCTGAGGCCAGCGTCCGGTGCCTCTGCACTCAGCGTCCGGTGAGTGTTTCTCAGCGAAAAACACTCCCGTGACTTCTCTAAATTTCCCACCAGCGCAATAGAAAATATACACTTATTTTTCTCAAAAGCGCCGAATCCCACACCCCTCTCAACCCTAGGAACTCCACCTCCTTTGTAAATGTGCTAACACCAACAAGTGTCCACCACCAAAGTGCATGTGTGTTAGCTTTTCACAAACATTTTCACCAAAGGAGTTATGTTAGCACTTTACTAGATCTTAATGCATATGCTCAAGATATGAACCTAGTAGCACTTGATTCGAGAGATGATCGTGATTTCCTCTCTTGATAGTCGGCTATCTATCCTAAACCCGGTCAATCACTTCTCTACTCATCTTAGACCGACAAAAGTAAAACTCTATGTTTATACCTTTGCCTTGATAACTTTGCTCCTCATCTATCACCATGATCTTCACTTCATGCTTCATCCCTTTGTGATCATGTGGCCACCTTTTCATGCCACCATGCACCTTCATCACATGTGTTGCTATGCCTAACTCATATCACTTAAACACAAGACATTAGCAACTTGGTGTCATTAATTACCAAAACCAAACTTGGGCTTTCACTCTCCCGCGCCACGCGCGGCACCAGAGATGGAGGCCTCGCCTCGTCACCTCTACGTCCCGCCAGCACTTCATGCTGGCGCCTCCCCGTCCACGGCGACGACGGGTTCAGCGCCACCTCAGGCGCCCCGTGGGCCTTCGCCTGGCTTTCCACCTCTTCGACCCAAGCGTCACTTCATGCACCACTACAGCCGCCGACCTCGACCCTTGGCTGCGCCCGCACTAGCCCCCTCAGCTGTGCCCGCGTCCCCACCACCGGTGACTGCAGCTCCATTGCCCAAGGGAGCTGTTCCTGTTCACCCAGTGAGCAACCAGCATGCCATGGGATCGCGGTCAAAGAGTGGCTTTCGGATGCCGGCTGCTTACCACACTGGCTCCCTCTCTCTAATGTCGAAGACCTTCCGCAGTGCCCTTGCAGACCCCAACTGGCGAGCCGCTATGGAAGAAGAACACCATGCCCTTCTACAGAACGACACATGGGATCTCGTACCTCGCCCCCCTCGGGCCAACATTGTCACTGGCAAGTGGATCTTCCAGCACAAATTCAAGTCTGATGGTTCCCTTGAGAGGTATAAGGCCCGCTGGGTACTTTGTGGTTTCACTCAGCGCCCTGGTGTGGATTTTGATGAGACTTTCAGTCCGGTGGTGAAGCCTGCTACTGTTCGCACAGTGCTCTCGCTGGCTCTTTCTCACACCTGGACTATACACCAGCTCGACGTCAAGAATGCCTTTCTATATGGGACTCTGAATGAGACAGTGTACTGCCAGCAACCCTCTGGATTTGAGGATCCTACTCGTCCCGAGTCTGTCTGCCTGTTGAAGAAGTCACTATACGACCTCAAGCAGGCCCCCCGTGCTTGGTACAGTCGCATGGCTACCTACCTTCTTTCTATCGGGTTTGTTGAAGCTAAGTCAGATACATCACTCTTCATCTACCACCGCGGCTCCGACACAGCTTACTTGTTACTATATGTGGATGGTATATATTGTTCTCACAGATTCCTCCCCTGATCTCCTCCGGCGGATCATCTCAGCCCTGCAGCGAGAGTTTACCATGAAAGATTTGGGTACACTGCATCACTTCCTTAGCATGCAGGTTCAGCGAAGTAGTGCTGGTTTACTCCTCTCCCAGCGACAGTACATGTTGGACATTCAGGATCGCGCCGGTATGGCAGAGTGCAAGCCTTGCTCCACTCCAGTTGACACCAATCCGAAGATTGCTGCAGCTGACGGGGCCCTAGTGTCTGATGCCACAGACTTTCGCAGTCTTGCTGGTGCTCTACAGTATTTGACATTCACCCGCCCAGACATTGCGTATGCCGTTCAGCAGGTGTGCCTTCATATGCATGACCCTCGAGAGCCTCACCTTGCTACTCTGAAGCGAATTCTCCGGTACATCCGAAGCACACTTCATCTTGGTCTACTGCTGCGTCCATCTTCCTCTATGGATCTTGTCGTCTACACTGATGCCGATTGGGCTGGTTGTCCAGACACTCGTATGTCCACCTCGGGCTATGCAGTGTTCCTCGGTGATAACTTGGTTTCCTGGTCATCCAAGCGGCAGAACACAGTATCAAGATCCAGTGTTGAGGCCGAGTATCGCGCAGTGGCTAATGGAGTTGCAGAAGCCACCTGGCTGCGACAGCTTCTCATCGAGCTGCACACGCCCCTCAGACGCGCCACGATGGTGTATTGTGACAACATCAGCGTAGTCTACATGTCCTCCAATCCAATTCAGCATCAGCGTACAAACCACATTGAGATTGATCTTTACTTCGTTCGAGAGCGAGTTGCCATGGTGATCTTAGTGTCCTGCATGTTTCCACTTCTTCACAATATGCGGATATCTTCACCAAAGGGCTGCCTTCTTCGGTCTTCACAGAGTTTTGGTCCAGTCTAAACGTGCAAAGTGGCTGACGTTTGGACTGCGGGGGTGTGTTAGAATAGGCGCCCTTTGGGCTGTTATGGGTCTAATGCCTTAGTGGTTAAGTTAGATTGATAAGGCAAGGATCACCGTTATCTGGGTGTTTCTATAAACCCTTAGGGGATCCTTGCCTATATATGTACTCTGTACCCTTGATTATCAATCTACTAATCCCGAGACCTATTGGCTCTCATTTTGCTATAGTGGAATAATATACTCATGAACTTGTGGTTACTCTATCTGTGTCTAGAATCTAATATGTAGCACCGTCAACAAAATAGATAAACAGGGGGGGGGGGCAAGATTGATTCCGTGCATGTGAGTTCTTATCAGTCGTGTCTACAAGTTTGTAGCAGTTGGTTTTCCTGTAATACTGTGTCTCTCATACATATATATAATAATCTATCCTAGTTTCTGTGTCTACACACCTTGTGATTTAGCAGGGTTATAGATAGATGTCAAAATCAGATGAAAGTTGGCTTCGTCGCTGTGACACGGGGCTATCAGCAGGTTACCGGATCCAAAGCACCCAGGGAAGCCTATTTAAATGATTCTTTGACTCTTGATTTGTTACGGATGTGCCATGTTTGGAGAATAATAAAAAGGTACGTAGTATAGGTCATATATACTTTATGGCCACCAATGCAATCAAGTATTTGATCAACTTAGCTAACCTGAAACCATTTAACTAGCATATATAAATGCCCATGATCTAAGCAATAGTTAAAAAATTACAGGGTAAAAATTGTACTGGAATAAAGTCATCATAGATGACAGCTATATGTAACCACGTCTCCTCTAAGTAATAAACAAATGATAATAGATCACTGAAGATATCATATTGTTTTTATATAGCCACAATAGCGTTCTGTAAGTCATGTTTTGTTATTTGAAAGGGATAGAAAGAGAGGAATAAATGGGTGCCAAGTTTAGGGGACATGGTGGGCCTTGTTTGGAAGTTGGGGAAAGACTTGAGAAAGAGCGTGGAGAAGGGAATTCTGGGTGAAAGACACACAAAGAAGCTTTCGTGGATGGTGGAGATGAGATTGCGTTAGGAAAAGCTGCGAAATTCCAGCTTTCTCTGGGGTTAGTAGGATTTGGGCAGATTTCTTTCCAACCAGGTTGAAGCAAAAGTCTAACCGAAAAGTTTGCTGATCTGAACTCATATAGATGCTGGAGACGACACTGGCTTTGATGTGCTGTGCTGTCCCAACTTGTTTAGCCATGTGAAAACGCACCCAAGGGAAGAGGGTGATCTTTGCGCACTAGTTACAGCTGAGATCTGTAAAGGCCAGGCACCACTGATATTGCTGGACAATACCAAAGTTGCACGAACTGAAATACTTGGTGGCTCCATTCACCTTTTAACTTGAAGTCAAACACGATATTCTTCTGAGAAGGTATAATATAGTTAGTGCCAGTGATTCACTCAAAGCAGTGTGATGGCAAGTACAACGACAAGAAGACCGTCGCATTGCGTTTGCCCAGGTTCTTAATTAACATGCATGCTTCTTTTTTTTTTCTGGGTAGACACGACTGATACAAAGTAGAATTACACAATGCAACAGGAATATCATCAGATGGCTCTGTCGTCTGTCCTTGTTTATCCTATATATATAATGATCTTAGGTGTGCAGCTCGGTGCTCACTAACTACCACTAGCTGATGTTCTACTCAAGTACAGAAGAAAGTCATAAAACATGATTGAGAAAATTGTCTCCCCAACCATTTTTGTCAGTCGCACAATTTCCGCTGCTTCCGTACTATAGACCGATTTCTTAACATGTAGCTTCTGAGCAGCTGTTATATTTAGATCTTTCATCGATCCTGGCTATCGCTGTTGATTAATTCCCACTTCTGGTAGCAGTACAGCAAGTGGAACTCTTTTCACATGAGTAGACTATCAATAATTAAACACATCGTCATGTTTCATTACTTGAATGACGTGAAATGTTGATATATATAAAAGGTGGCTGATTAGTTAGTTTGGTAAGATATGTTTTTCATTTCTTATGCTTTAGCTATTTCTTTTTTTATAAAGTGTTACTTTTGCCTTGTGTTTGTATGGACCATATAAATACCAGTCAGACTGGAAACTTACACATCCCAAATATTGTTGTGGCATTGTGATAGAAGCTTTCATGTTTTACCGCAAGCGATTATAAGAATATAATACACTAGTGTGCGTAGGAAATTGGTTGTAAATGAAAAGAATAAGAGACAGCACGCAAATGGAATAATAAGAACTGTTTCGTTCATTGATTGTCACTTAAAAAAGTTTTTTTTTCAAAGACTCATTCCTTTGTCAAGGTGGCTTTTCACTCGCAATCTTTATTTAGCGTCCGCAAGGACACCGCCACACGGTGCTCTTCCACCCCCATCAGCTGTGTGACCTTGAACTCGAAGATTGCAGCCGCGCGCATTCCTAATATCGTAAGGGAGGTCCCAAAAAGTACACCAGAAGCATGGCGTTGGCTAAGGCTGGGCATTCGGGTTACCCGATTTTTTCGGGTCGGGTAATTCGGGTAATGAAAATTATTACCCGATATTAGTTCCGAAAAAACACTACCCGCAAATTCAGGTTTGGGTTCGGGTATTTCCGATTTACCCAAATTTTCAAAAAACAACACACTATACAAAATTTCAATAGCAATTTATATATAATTTCAGCAGCAATTTGTATAGAATTTCAATAGCATTTTGTAGAGAATAATATATTACTATCACTTGTTCAAACAAAGAGAATTATGTTCTAATAAATTGATAAGTTCTAATATTTAACTAACAACACATGATAAATACAAACATATAGACAAATATTTGGGTAATTCGGGTAGTTCGGGTACCGGAGGATATTACCCGAATTACCCAAACTAATTTCGGGTAATCAAAATCGCTATCCGAATTTAGGATCGGGTACCTCGGGTTCGGGTAATTCGGGTACGGGTAATGGGTATCGGGTAATTTGCCCAGCCCTAGCGTTGGCGACAACTTCTCTCTAGTAACCATCTGATGATGGCGTTAGCCAGAGTGTAGAACATCCAGTGATGGTCCACTACAGTGGAGTTTGGGCCCAAATGAGGCGGATATGGCGAGAGAACCTCCAAGTAGGTCTGCAGAAGGCCTGACCAAAAGAGGAGATGCTAGAGGAGTGATCCCTTTCGACACCATTCTGGAGGCGAAGCCAGCCGCCATGATCGAACGTACCTTGTTCGCTTGAACTTATCAACACTATTTTTCAATTGTGGAACTGTATTTTTCTCTCACAAAAAATTAGCATCAACAAAAAGCTTTTTTTCATCCAGCCAAACAAACAGGGTCGTAGTCTAGGCTCCCAAAGCTGAGAGATGAGCCGAGGGTGAAGGTGATGCCGCGAAGAAGGCCTCCTCCGAAAAGTGCACACCACCCTCGCGGGTGGCACCACTAGCTCTGGCAACAATGGCGGCATGAGCCACTAAAGATCTATGAACACACATAACGTTCCCCTACCTAGGGAGCCATAGGGCCGACGGGTCCATTTTCATGTGGGGTTGTGCTTGGTGTTCCAGTTTCTTAATTGCATGGTTTCATTTTTCCTCGTTGTATCTTACTTCTTTTTGCATTGAGCTTCTCCCCATTGGAGCTTTCTGGCGATGATGCTGGCTAGTCATACCAGTGCGGCCCCGGGACAAGGGCATATCCCCATGCGGCTTGCTTGTTTCCCCTCCTCGGTTGCCTGGCCCTAGGGCTATGTTGGGGTTCAAGGTGCCAACGTGGGACTACACCAGTATGTATTCTTACATCGTCAGTGCACCTTGTGGCTAATGACACCTTTGGTGTTTCATGGCCAATTGGTCATGCACTACTAATTAAGCAGTGGGGTGACGACCGTTAGGATTTGAGCTTCTTAAATTTTACAGTAAAATGCTTTTCGTTTTTAACTAAATTATTCTTATGAATTATTTCTCAGTACGAAATCAGTTAAGGATACTTTGCTTCGTTAATTAACGCAAACCTTTATATGATTACTAGTTGAGTACCCGTACGTTGCTACGGGTCATCACATACGCATGTATGAATCAGTATTTTAACAAAAAAAAGCTAAATTCAACTTTGCCGTGGTTCCTTTTTTTACAACATCATATATGTGATAGACATATATTCATTTAAACGAAGAATAAGATATTATTTGCCAATGTAAATATACCAAGGAACTCAAAAGAGCAACATATTTCTACCATGACAAAGCAGTAAAATAAAATTAAAAGGTGGATCATGTAGTTCACTCCCTGATCATTGAACCCGAGAAAAAAGAAAATACTAATTCAATGTCTAACACTTCAGTTCACCTGACGCTAAAAGACCATTTTCTTTTTTTCCTCCACAAGAAATCACTGAACTATATCCAAGGATCTAATTACTTCCCCCTACTCCTGTATAGCTAAGAGTTTCAACATTACATCATTTAATCAAAGACAGTAGGATAATTTTTCTACCAAATCAATCCCAACAATATGACTGAATACTCTAAATGTGCCCAACTTAGCACCTTTAACTAACAAAACTGATACTATTTAGATGGAAAACAACTTGATAACATTGACCAATATGGTTAGCAAATGTATATCTTGCAAATCTGCAAATCCTGAGCACTGAGAAACTCCTTGCATGGACTATTGCTTTCTTCATAATATCTCTCTGCTCAGCAACAATCTGTTGGTTGTACTCCCTGCACATTATTCAATAGCAGTAGATAGAGTAAAGTATAAATAGTTGTTTGTTTTAGTTTTACAGGTAACATTGTCCTAGCTAGTCATTAGGAGGACAGGTGTGTGGTGTTAGTGGGTGATTGGTCATAGTTATTAGTGTCCAGTTGCCTAAGTGGTGAATAGTTTCTAAGAGCCACTAAGTGGTTCCTGGTGCCTATTCATGGCTCTTGCATATATATATAAAGCTGCTTTAAATAATATGCAATAAAAACAAAAAAGTTGCAAGTTCTGCAGCAGTACCATATCTCTGAGTTGAGCCTCTGATCTTGAGTGATCCAGTTCATAGTGAGGTCGATTGACTTATACCATCTCTAGCAGAGCCACTGCGCCATGTCCGTGGCCATCACCAACTGTGCCCTCTCCGCCCGTGGCATAGAGATCTCCCACCACAAGCCATCAAAGAAATCAAGCAAACCTTCAATTGAAACCTTCAAATACATCATCAAATTTGCTGAAAGAAATACATCAGGTCAGATGATAATATCCAAATCTTGATTTGGGTGCATAATAAGAAGTGCTGAAGCAATATCGGTTATCATCTCAAATTAGAATCCTAAAATTTCCAGTTTAATGTTTAAGTGCTGATAAGATGTGCAGAAGCAATATCAATGATTACCTCAAATTAGAGAGCTTAATTTTACAGTTTAATGTTTAGAACCTAGGCAAACTACTTCAGACTCTTAAACAAGTAGTTCCCAACAAAAAGAGAAAATCACAAATGAAAAGGATGTATTATTATGGTAAGGACACAACATAATAATCAGACGAATAATTATCTAGGATCATACTAAATGCTATTCCAATGAAATGTAGGGATCACAAGAGTTGCATTAAGTCACACATCTGCATTACAAAAGTTGAGTCAATAATTCCTCAACACAGTGAATATTCCAAGAACTTTATAAATGTATAATATAGTGAAGACCACCACACTGGTTTGGACTCTACTAATTCCCACTATGGAATTTGCCATGAATAATGCCAAGTTTCATTGCAAAAGTCAAGTACATAAGTGCTCCATATATTTTTTACATGTAGATAGTTCATAGATAGTTGAGATACCTGAGGTTTGAATCAGCTCCTTTGTTCCTTCTCCCAATCAAGAGTTTAGAAATGTATCAGTTATCACTACACCAAAGGGGGGGAATCTCTTAATACATGCAGTGACAATACTATGCTAGGCTTTTAGATTGTTGGCCACTGACAAAGCAAATGACTGAACCAAAGCATGCCCTCAAAATAAAATTCCCTAAAGTTCCATGAAAATATGAAGTAACTAAACCCTGAATGTTTATCTGAACGTTTTAAAAATGGAAATATGAAGTAACTAAACCCTGAATGTTTATCTGAATGTTTCAAAAATGGAAATATGAAGTAACTAAACTCTCATGGGATGGTACTGTCAGCTAAACATTTCCACGGAAGTTCAATTTAGTCATACTTTCTTTGCATGTGTTCGTCAAGAGCAACCTTCCTTTGTTACTCGGCTAATGTGGATTCAGGGACGGGGCAAACAGCAAGCCAATGACCAGCCAAGTTACACCAAATGTCTAGATAGACATACGCAAACACAGGATACACCACCTTGAGCCACCAGAATCTCATAAATATATCAAGAGAAAATATTTATGGCTGCAAAGATGCAGACGAACAGCAGGTGCCAGTGAAGGCAATGGAAATCGATAGATTGATTAGGAGGCCAATAGGCAGGGTACATATATAGGCGAGGACCCTAGGCTGGTTTATAGAATCGTGACCACATGACTACAGATTACCCCGCCTACTGTACCAAAACGTTGTAGCAATCCAAATAAGTATAAGAAAGTTGATTTCTGGAGGTACAAGACTACTAAACTTGGAAACATTAGTCATCAAGCCGATGCAGATGACCAGATAAGGATGCTCCAAGGAGGATGACCACGTGACCAGATGAGGATGCTCCAAGGAGTATGTAAACATGGCAGACTACTCACTATTTGGCCAATAGAGGCTTATTTCTCACTGAAATTTAGTAGAAGCAGTTTAATTTGAGAACAATAACCATCCATAACCATTGCAACCGTAGATCAAAACATAAATAAGTTCCCAAAAAATATACATTTGGATTTACATTTTTCAGTTTGAGTAATTTTTTCCTACCATTATAGCAGTAAACAATAAAAAGAAGAAGAGTCATCTATGGATGTTGTTAAACACGAATGGCCAAATATAAAAGATAAATAGTGTTACCTAAATAATGAATGCTCCGAGTGTCTTGGCCATGATATCTTGGAGTTTGGAGCCAAGAGAGTTCAATGCAATGATATAGAGTAAGTAGCTGCAAAATAGATCCTCAGGCAATAAGTAAATACAGTGGAGTCAGCAGAGAAGGCATATGAATTTTAGACTCCAGTAAGCATACAACGAGTTAGCACAGTAGAGCTAGAGATGCACCTGTACAGGAGCAAAGGCAGCTTTGCAAGTTCCTTTCAGCTTTTATGTTGTTAATAGCAGAAAGGACAAAAGGAATTACAACATTTGCTGAGACTAAAAAAAGAGATAAACTAAAAGCATGCCATAGTTTGGTTTATGAACAATCAGACAGTGAGATAAGAGCATAAAGAAAAAAATGGTATGCAAGTCCTATAAAGTGAAGATAACAACAAGCATGTAGATATGAATGAAGATTATTCAGAACAATCCAGATAGAGCTGCTATGAAAAACAAAGAACTTAAATTATCATCAAAATTAAATTAAATTAGTAAATCAGAGTGCTAATAAAACTTCTTAAAACATATTTTTTTAGTATGGACCAGACCTTAATATTGGATTCCAGAAAGACCAATCTTAGAACCCACTCCGGTGGGGAATCAAACTAATACACTCTTGATTAGGTCTGGTCAACTCAGTTGTCAATGTACAAAAATATGGTCATTGGAGACTCAATGCTACAGATTTTGTCCAAAACGCATAACACAATTCTTAATATATAATAGAGTAGCAAGATAAGCTTACCAGAACTTTTTTACGCTCGGTAACTTAGTAGCAGTCAGATCTACAAATAAAAATAGCAGAACATACACAATCAGCTAAGGAAATGTAGCTAGCTATATGTCAAACTCATGTCTGAATAGAATGGGGGAAACTTTATATGTACTCAAATCATAAATTAGTGGCACCATTAGTAAGATTACCTATGTCTGATTGTCAACCCTAATCCTCTGATTCTAGCACCAGCTCAACGTTCAATCGATCGATTCCACCATGCAATCGGACTAATCAGGGGCAGCATCCCCACACGCCGAAAGAAGGCAGGGACAGGGGCGTTGTTACCTAGCACATTGATATGGTAGAGCCACTGGAGGAGGCGGTCCTGGACTCCTGGTGCATGCGGCGGCCAGAGGGAGGTGCCTCGAGCGAGCGAGAAGGGCAGCGACGATTCGAGACTTCGGGATCTCCAGTGGTGTCTGACTTGGCGCGAGGTTCTGGTGCAGGCGCGGAGTGGTCACCGGTGGCGCCCTCCAGGCGGTGCGGCGGCGTGAGGGCATGGGTGAGCGCGGCGACGGAGCGGGCTGACCCGAGTGTCGGTGAGCCTGGCTTGCGTTCGGCGGCGACGACAGCGCGCAGAGAGCGGGCAGCCCCGACCGCCTGGAGTGTGCCCGGTGGCGAGCCGGCGGCAGTGAGCGGGTGGCGTCGACCTGCGTGGGGTAGCTGCGTGGGGGCTGCGTAGAAGAAGGGAGCTGCGGCGGTTGGTGGCGAGATGGGCGAGAGGAAGGGCGCAGCAGGGGAGGCAGGCCGACGGCTCGGGTATGACGATACCACTTGGGTCTTTTTAGTTGTAGAGATTTATTTTCTTAGTTTCACATCATAGGGGTTTTGAGGTGACCCCACAAATTAGCGACTTTCACTCAATTCTAGATCAGCAATCAACCCAACATGTCCCATGAGTTTCCTCTTTTGAAAAAAATAAATAAATTCTCACCTTTTTCCCTATTTGGATAATGCCGCGCACACACCGTTCATTCTCTTCTCTGTCCTAGCTAATCAGCGGTCTCACCAGCCCAATAACTTTCATTTTTTCTGGAAAAAAATGTTTCAGCAACTTTCCCTTTTTTTAGAAAGTTACAAAGTTATACTCAAATTTTTACGTATACCTTTTTGTGTGAAATTTATCACTATATATTTTCTTAGAAAGTTGTAAAGTTATGCACATAACTTTTATATATAACATTTTGCAAAACATAATTATCAACACAATTTCCTTTTATAGGAAAAATCATTCCCACTTTTTGTTACTTTTTTTGGAAAGTTACAAATTCATACATATGACTGGTATGCACAACTTATCGTCATACTTTTTCATCATAACTTCTAGTTTTTTGAAAAAAAATATCTACATAACTTTTCGTAGTTGGAAAGTTACAAGTTATACACACATAAATTATTTTTTAGAAAAAAAATCCATAACTTTTTATTTTTAGAAAATTATAAAGTTAAAGTTACAACTTATGTACTCCCTCCATGTTCCTAAAGATAGTTGTTTTGAAATTGTCTTAAGTCAAACATTTTTAAACTTTGACTACAAATAAATTCTTTTGGGTTGAGTTTAAAAATATATAAATGATATAAGTAGATTCATTTTGAAATGTAGTTTTATAAAAGTATATATGGTATTGACTATATTTTATAAATATTTTATAGCAAAAAGTAGTATTCAAAATTATTTTGGAGAGGACCGTGTTAATGTTTAAAATGACTTTCTTTAAGGACATGGAGGGAGTACATAACTTTTTACGTGACAAATTATCATCATAGCTTCTCACTACAATTTTTGTAGATTTATGCTCATAAGACTTTTAGATCAGAAGAAGTGAAAAAGTGAAAGATGAGAGAAAATGGTGAAAAGGACGATGGAAGCTTGGAAGGAGCAACGAGCGACGTGTGGTGGAGAGATTTTGTTCAGACGGAATCGTTCTTTGGATTGAAAACAAGTGAACGCTCATAAAAAATTGAATTTGGATTTTGAGGTCCTTTGGGCATTCGAGGAGCTGCATAGTATACGCATTTTGTGTATTATTACCGGACCGTATTTTGCTGTAAAAGTAGTACTAGCTAGTATTAACTAGGCGTGTATGTGTGGAAAAGGAATTCTTATTCCATGTCTTACCGATGATATCTCCAAAGATATTCTGGCATGATTGGAATCATTAACTGAGCACTACGCCGCTATTATGGATTGACCATAGAGAGGTCTTTCCACTGACAGTAGTATGCATATGGTTTATTATTATTCCTTCGGTCTAGTTATACTATTAGTTGTACGCTAACTTTTGCCGTACAGGAGTGCGAATATATACATCATCATACGTGTAAATTACTAGTGTACAAATACATACATAGGAGTTGGCGCGTGCAGGTCCATTCTATTTTGTCTTTAAAAAAATGTGTGCTGTTCTAGGGTTCTTTTCTTGCTGAAGTATATAAGAATTTTGCATTGCAAGAACACAATAATGGTTCCAGTGATGGGACTCCTACAAAAGGGATTCCTTGCCGAGGTCATGCATGTCGCTCCATCATCATGATATACAGGAAAGCCCCACACACAAGGCAACAAAATGCATGGGCACATATGTACATACGTATACATTCCAGCACACACTTTTAAATGGAGAAATACACAACCAATTTTGTATAGATGTTACTAAATTAAAGAGAGAACTTTAATAGTATATACATGCATGTCGTAGTGTCATGAACTGCTGCATCTCCCACATGAGCTTTGCAACTTTACACTGTACTAGAAAATAATTACAACTAAGCTACTCTAATCAAGAACAAGCTAAGTGGGTGGCACTTAGCTCCTGCACATGCCTGCATGTGGTCCCCAGCTCGTCTCTTTCTACATAGTACATGAACAATGCCAATATAATCGATCAGGCTATATATAATACACAGACATATATACATCTACAGCTATATTTATGTATCTATATATAACACCAAAGGAGCGTGCATTATTGTAATGCCTTGCCTCATCTCTACACAACACCACGACGCTGTCAGGACAAAAAACAATCGCATTACGTACGTACGCATATGATAAACAAACGCAACTGAGCATCCATATCCTGCGGCAATCAGGCCCAGTAAACTAATATAGTCCGTCCCTAGTACGTATTAGTTGGCCACTTAATCAGTCTAACCTAGCTATAGCTCCTCACCAATCTAGCTATAGCTATAGCTGATTTAAGTATAAACACCCTAGTGGTGCGCGTGTCGATCGTCAGAAACCAACGAGGCGGCCACGTACTTAGAATACTCCGCAACATGCTTGAGCCCGGACAAGCGCAATCTAGACCTCAACGCTGTCTTTTCTGAATTTCTTTGCTTGAGTTGCTTCTCCTGTTCACAGTCTTCACAGCTACTCTCTCTCTCTCTCTCTCCCTTTGTAGATGCAGTTGCACCGATCGATCGATCGTCCTTCTCTCTCTAAAGTGCATGCAGGAGGTGCAATTAAACAATGTGAGCAAGAAAGGTGACTGGTAGCAACTACGCAATGGTTATAATATCTGGAGCCCCTGTTCATGCATGTAATGTATTCAAATGACAGAGCTGATTATATCCACTCGGGTGTCCTGTGCTGGGCGCTGTGTGTGTCTCCAGCAAGCTCCAGCCTCCAGGTCTCTTATATATACTGCCCCTTCTCACCTGACACAGCTCCCTCTAACCCATGCACCTCCTCCAGCTTTGACAGCCACTTCCATTCCACCATTCTCTCCTGCTGCAAACTACTGGAGTACCAGGGAGAGTCCTCGCTAGCTAGCTAAGCACAGTCATGAACATGACTAGCCCCAGGCTAAAGCTCTTCGGCTTCCACGTCTCCGAGGAGGAGCGGCACCACGAGCTGCCTGGCCTGGAGACGGAGGCGGCGGAAGCCGAGCCGGATCAGGAGGCGCCGGCGTGCGGTAACAACGGTGGCGGCGGAGGCTCCGACTCGTCGTCCTCGTCTACCACCACCACCACCACGGCCACGGGCGCCGCCACGGCGGGAGCGGGAGCCGGCGACGGCCGGAGGTACGAGTGCCAGTACTGCTGCCGCGAGTTCGCCAACTCGCAGGCGCTGGGCGGCCACCAGAACGCGCACAAGAAGGAGCGGCAGCAGCTCAAGCGCGCGCAGCTGCAGGCCGCGGCCGCCGCCGCCGGCCGCGTCGCGGGCGGGGCCGCCGCGCTCTACCCGCGCGCCAACCCGATGGTGTCCGCCTTCGTGCCGCCGCCGCACCTCCTCGGCGGCGGAGGAGTCGGAGACGCGGCGCCCACGAGCTGGGTCTACTTCTCCCCGCGCGCCGCCGCCGTGGCCGGGGGCCCGCAGGGCCAGCAGTTCCACGTCTCCCACAACTGCGTGTTCCCGTCGTCGCGCGCTTCCCCGGCCGCCGTGACGGCGTCGCCGGCCGTGTTCTCCTACACCACGGCACCCGCCTCCGCCGCCGGCGCCGCCTCCGCGCCCTACGTGATGACCGACGACCACAGCGGGCGGAGGGTCCACCACGTGAGCCCGGCGGCCGCCCTGGGGAGATACCCCGGCATGGCAGCTGGCCCTGGGATGGCGGTGGTGGCGGAGCCGGTGGTCACCGGGCCGGAGGACGCCCTGGGGCTGGACCTGCAGCTCAGCCTTGCGCCCGCCGGCTTGTGACTTGGCCGGTCGTCGACGTGCACTGTCGTCGCCTTGGTAAAAGAGAATTGATCACCTAGTAGTACTACTGCTGCTGCTACTAAAAAGTCTGTACTAAGATCGATCGTCCCTGCTGGCTAGGTAAATGGTAATTAGCACTAGTAATTATATGGTTTAGTTGCTGGGATTTGGAGAGCTGCATGCATGTAAGCCACCTGTAAGATTCCGGTTCTAGCTAATTGATGATGTGCATGATGATGATGATCTCAAGGAGGATGGCCATGCATGCTGGGCAGACCCTGTAAATTTTTGGTTGATCCGTCCATCCATCAATCAATCTCTCTCTCTGCCCTTTTCTTCAGTACTATGCCTTGCCGCCCATTTTTTTTCCTTGGTTTGCTGTATGTATGTTAACCGGGCCAGCTACTACTAATAATAACATAAATTAGATTTAGTACTTAAAAATCAGTGGTGAATGATCGTGTTTGATTTGGTTTGCTGATCTAGGATGTGATGGGAATGAGAGTTTATTTTTGTATATAGGTTCAAGTTGAACATATGCATAATAAACCTGTCTCCAGGCCAGCTGCAGCTGCTGCCGCCTTTAGTGCTCCATGAGTCATTTTCCTCTTGCCTTTGTGATGCCACCGTATATAGACTTTGTCACTTTATCTGTTTCCTTCAACTAGTTAACTACGGGCTAAGCATATTTTAATCCCTCCAAATTCAACATGCATCAACGCATGTTACCAAAAAGGAGATCACGCCCCTCTCTCCCAACCATTTCTTCTTTGGCAATTAATTAACTACTCCTCCAAAGCTGCTTTTCTACTGATGGTTACCCCTGGTGTGATCGAGCGATAGAGTAGTACACGCACGCAGAGACGACGCAGCAGCAGCTTGATGACCCCCCTGCTGCGTGCCTCCTGATCACGTCGCGTGCGTGAGTGAGTCAGCACGTACGTATACGCTGTTGTGTG
Organism: Sorghum bicolor; assembly: GCF_000003195.3. Classification (NCBI taxonomy): domain Eukaryota; kingdom Viridiplantae; phylum Streptophyta; class Magnoliopsida; order Poales; family Poaceae; genus Sorghum; species Sorghum bicolor. The sequence goes on along the minus strand of NC_012872.2, from coordinate 7,256,260 downwards.
TAAATATATTTATGTGATGTGCAACACATGCCGGATTGCTACCGCGCCGGGTCGTTCTCGTGCGTGCGCCCGCGCGTGATTGGAAATTTGGATTTGGACGCGGCAGCACCTGGCCCCGGGGCCCGGGCGCACGGCGATCGGCGAGGAGTCGCCTCGTCGTCGGAGCCATCGAGTGCGCGCACCGGCGTCACCGGAGACCAGAGGTGTGTGGTGGGTGGTGTTCGTCCGGCGGCCGGTCCATCCGGCGGGTACTCGTCGATCGATCGGGGACCAGAAAAGCATGCATGCGCGCGGCACTGTGTGCCGTGTACTTGCATTGCCTCGCAGAGATCGATCGAAGTGACAGGCATGCTATGCCGGGGCTGGCTTTTGCTCGTGTAACGTACATCAGCATGTGTCCCTTCACTGTTGGGGCTACGTGTCGACAACACGGAACTACAGCTACAGGAGCCCTATAGCTAGGGCGGCACTGTAGTGACTGCTGGATGACCATGCACGAGCTAGCCTTTTTACATGATCCATCGGTTCTTGCCACCATGCATACATCGAGCATGAAATATTTATCTGAGGCCGGCCGACAGGTAATTACATATACGTGACCCCTCCTGCTGCTTCTGCCATTCCGGTAGATAAGCACTGACACTGAGTGACGGACGAGCTACTAGATAATTATATATAATAGATAAACGAGCTAGTAGTACGAGTGCTACGTAAAAACAGTGCCGTTCACAAGTGACAGAATTTTCTTTTTATGGTAATGTCCGGCGAATCCCTGCATCGAGATCGCGCCGGGGCCCATGGCGGTCCGAACCGGTCCGGTCCGGGCCACGTCGGCTCCGCATGCATCCAAAACCCGGCGTCCACGTTTCGCGCCGCGGTTGGACCGCCCCAGCCAACGGGGTCTCAACACGTGGCCTGCACTCCCCGCGCTCCCATTGGCTGCATCGGCGGTAGCAGCCACGTACGAAAGGCAGTCTAGTCGTGCATGCCAATAGGATCCGCCTGCGCTTTACGCTAGGGCTAGGGGGGTGTTAGTTTACTATGGCCTTGTTTAGTTTACCTCAAAATTTTAAAATATTTCAAGATTCTCTATCATATTAAATTTTATGGTAGATGCATAATTAAAGCACTAAATATAAACGAAAACATAAACTAACTGCACAATTTATCTGTAATTTACGAGAAATCTTTTGAGCTTAGTTAATCTATAGTTAGACAATAATTAAAATACAAACGAAAATGCTACAATGTCAAAATTCAAAAACTTTTCGGAACTAAATAAGGCATATATATACTGCTACATGGGACTAGTCTACTAGAGAGCAGAGCGAGGCTCGGTCGCTCATCAACTGATAACTTTTGTTAATCCCTGGAACCGTACCTAAATTAACAAGGATTAGCGAGTCAACATGTGCACAGTGGAGTGACCCCCTAGCTCAGGAGGGAGGTGGATGATGATAGATCATCCTAAGATTCGTATCACATATAGTATTAAGCGGGGGATTGCCGGCTTTTTTATTTGGCGAGTTTTCTATTCGCCCCACTAGCTGGCGGCATGCGCGCGGTCTTGTTGGTCCCCTCTTTCCACCCCCGTTCCCCGCCCCTGGAGACCGTATTATAAGGCACAATTGTCGGTGATAAATTGTGTGCTCCAGACATTGGTTAATCAATCGGTGGTTACGTGCGCATAACATTGGCCGGCTTTGCTTATTGAATTTCCTATAGTACAAGTATGTGTGTAAGTGTATACATACACGATCTCCGATCAACGACAACTTGACTCTTGCATAACTTATTATTTATACAAAGCAAGCCCGCAAAAAAACTGAACTAATGCATATACAGTATTTCTAACTCCTCATCACTAACTATATACCGGTCCAATATGTCGCGTCGACGGGCTGTTGCTTATCAAACTCGCATCGCATTCAGATCATATCCAAGTGGATTAGGCTAGGTTAGCTACGAACTGGGGTTAACCCTAGTCTAAGCTAATAAAATTATATTATGCCCTACATAGGTCATTATGGAGTCACTTCATTTGGCAAAGCATCAGGTATAAAATAATGCATGATTGTACGGGAGGCATGTAGAAAGGATTTGATAGGATGTCTCCAGACAAGCAACTAGCTTAGTTTAATGCTATCGCAAAAGATTAACCTAATCGTCAATGTCATGTGGCTGCATGTACACCCCCACGCAGCACCAGGCCAGCTCAGTTGATCTAGTCGACAAGCCTATAGCTGACAAACTACAGATGCACGTCCTCTGACCTTTCCATCTCCATCTTTTTATTTTCTGCTGCGTAATTCCTGTTGAATTCATCATTAAGTAGCACGTACAGTACTATATGATTCAAATCATCAGCCTGCTATATATAATCAGCAGTTTAATTGTGATTTCATCATCTTTTCTCGAAGACTATTTAGTTGGGCCTTTGCATGAGGCAATTCTTAAAATCTAGGCTTGCATCATCTTCGGATCATGTGTTGCTTGTAGGATTAGTTAATTGGTGGCTTAAGTACACGTAGGCATAAGTCTTTTAATAAAAGGACAAGTAGGTGACGCATGGCGAGACCTGTCTAGTGTAGAGTATTTTGTGGCATGTCAAGAAGCTTAGACCAAGCAGTGGGTTAATTAACTTGATTAGAGCCGGCCAATTTCAGTTGGCTTTGTTTGGTGACTAGAAATAGCTAGAGATAAGGGCCGGGTAGTATTAAAATATTTGTTGATTGGCACAAGATTGGGGATGGAGAAATTTCTAGCTAAGGGGAGCATGCAAGAGATAGCTGAAAGGGATGGCCAAACACTTCATTAACTTTTTTTTAATCAGAAACTAGTCACCTTCTAGAATGTGTGGGGTTGACACACCCTTCATATGGTTCGATTAGCCAAATTCTTGTGCTGCTGATGTGATATGAAAGGTGATGTAAAGCTACAAATTTTGATAAATAATTTGGTGTCGGTAGGTTTCTCTATGATCGTGGTGTCAACTTGGACTTGTCCCTAGTAGCTAGCTTTTCTGTCTTCATTTTGGTATATATATATATATATATATATGCACACGCAGTTAAATGTTGCACCGAGAATATTTAATACGAGTTTATATATTCCAATGATCAGTAATAATAATTCACCCACTGTAACTCCGATCCTCTAATAAATAAAGTATATATATGAGTCTTAAGATAATGTATAATAGTTATCCTAAGACCTAAGCTAAGTATTTGATCCCTATAACAAAATATTAGCCAGAGAGATGATAAATGCACAGATGAACAATATGGTACTGATTTATATTCTAGTTATAGGGATCACTTGTATCATGCTTGTCAGTTGTTATATACTAATTAACTCCAATTTGGTACTAAACATTCCTTTGTGAACCAGGACACTCAACAGAAGAGTACACATCTTTTTTATTTGTTTGTATAGTTTTGTCGTTGCATGATCTTTTTCTTTGACAATATGGTACAAAATGTTAAGGCAGTGCGTTCCCTTTCTTGTCTACTACAGGCGCTACTAATTATATATGTCTTGGTCTATTAATACTCCATTCGTTTTTATATAACAAATAAAGCTGCTAACTAGTTCAGAATTTAATCACCATCCGGAATGGAATGTGTATATATTTTGACTGCTGATATTTGATGGCGGCTATGTGAAACATACAGTATTCACCTATTTTGAAAAGGTGCTTGCTTTTGAAAGAAGGTGACATAACAAACTGAATGACTACCGAACAGCATTTTGTCCACAAAAGGTTTTCTTAAACCACACTTGTCAAGTAGGACACCCAACCACTAGAAGCAATGAACTGATGAAGCATCATATTTCCCAACAAACTATAGCTAGCTCAGTTGATACCCTTACCACATGGCATCTAGAAATTTTCTTCTAGCTTACCCCCTAGGAGAGTAAAGGCTAAAGAGCTAATGCTAGCTAAAACCTTTGGCCTGAGGCCCATGTGAGTCACCATCACCAAGATGTCCCAACTACAAACAAGATCTTAAAAGGGGAGATTTGAAAACACTTTTGCTATGACCTCACTTGAGTCCTTGATGTAGTTTTATGTCAAGAAAACCTTATCCCAAATGGAACGTGATTAGATTGTGGGCCACAGGCTGCCCCTTGTTTGTTTGTAAGGTTCCTCAACTTGATTATGCGCCGAAAGATGTCAGCTTGTGTGTTTTTGGAGAACTCCAATATGCTATAAGCATACAGATATATATTTTTTGTGGTCCAAGAGAATATACCAATTTTGGGCAAGCATGCCAGTTGGCATGCATCCTCTTAGTGGAACAAATTAGTGTTTTAGAAAACTTGGAACCCTATTTATGATTGTCCATCCAAGGAGTGTCCAACACGAAAGCTCATTTAGTCATAACCCTTCTCGTTTTAACTAGTGGTGTTATTCTATTACAGTAACATCCAGAGAAACGGTAGAATATTTTCAGGAAATGGTTTTTTCTCTCTTTGCCTAGTATATTGAAGAACTACCATAGGGAAAATTTCACCTAGTACCATGTATTGTTTTACAATTGCAAACTGAGCGTAGCTCAACTCTTTTCCACTTGTTCAAGTTCTTGACTTAGTGTGGGTGCTCGTATTTTTCTAAAATTATTCCAAAATTTAAGTGTCATTCTTTTTAGTGGTATGGTATGTGACGTGTCCATGGACAACGAGACGTCTGCGATGACTTCATGAACTTCGAGCGTTAGCTCATTCTTCTAGAGGTGCTCATAGGGATAGAGTTTTTGTGTGTACATCATAGGAGTGAGTGCATGTGTGTTTGTGGGCATCAGTATCGATAGTCTAATTCACAAAAAAGGTTATTGTTTTACTATTGATGGCAACAAATTGTTGTAAAGTTGTCATAGTTGCACAGGTGCTCCTATTTTTATGGGATTTATTTCAAAAATAAAGGGAGGCATTCATTTAGTCCAACTTATAACAAATTGATTTACATTCTTTATTTCTAGGATGGTTCATAATAAACCTATTTGGATCAACTAAACTATAAACTATAAGCTGGGCTATATACAATTAAAATCCCTATTTGGATCAATTAAACTAAGTTGCTTGTTGTTAAAAAAAGCTCTCACTGATCCAAACAACTTAGATTATGTCCAGCTTATAGCTTATTTTGAACTATTCTTATAAAAAGCTATTAGTGGGTTCCCTCCAGCTCTTGCAGCTTATAAAAAGTTTAACTGATTCAAACAAGGCCTAATTAAGTAAAATTGTATCAAGTTTGGCCAAATTTATATGAAAACCTACAAATGTTTATCATACAAAATAAGTATATTAAATCGTTTTTATGGAATATGTTTTTTATAATATAGATTCAAAAAATGTTGATAATTAATATTTTATATAAATTTAGTCAAACTTAAGGCAGTATGACTTAGACCAAACCTAAAGTTGTATCTTATTTAAATGAATGTAGTAATAATAACCTGTGCACGATATGTGAGACAAGCTGAGGCTTAACTTTTAGTTGCTAACAACCATATATTGCAAAATGGTTATTTTGCATATCATTGAGTAGTTGAGCTAAAACGTTCAATGGATTTTATAAATGAAGCAATACAGTACTAATCAAAGCGTTACCTTTTTTTTTGTCAAACTGAAACGGTTGGAACTGGTACACAATATAGGAAAATCCACTGCGTGCTCATGTCTCAGGCCCCAATAAACCTTTAGTCTTTTTCCCCAAAAGAACTTTGTTGCATGCACTAGCACAGATTTGATTAGAGAAGCAAACAGCTTTGCTTCGTGTTCAGGAGTTCATCAATCCCCTTCTTTTAGGGGGCCCTAGTCTAGAAGTGAAGCAATGGAGTCAATGTCTCCTTTGGAATCATTGACAAGCCTAGGGCATCATGTTGAAATGCTGCTCCTGAGTTTCCTGGGGGTGGGTCTCGCTCGCCCCTGTGGCACCAACCAACCAGTCACAGATCAACAGGTAGAGCCAAGATTGTAGTAGCCCTAGGAGTGAGTGCTATGATTACAAAGAAGATGCCATGCTCAAGCTGACACATTGGCATTGGGGTGAGGAGAGATGGGGGATAAAAAGCGCACTCTGGTGGACTGCTGATCATTTGGTCTGATGAAAGCTTGCACACTTTATTGGTATCTGTACTTCGCCTTTCACTTGGCTAGCCAGTTTTCTGGTACTACTACTCTTTGCCACAGGCCACAGCTGCTGCCATTCTTCTTTGCCACATGGCTTCCTTCAACCACTGATGACTTGATGAACTCTGATTGGATGGGAGATCAGAGTGAGCACTTCCTCTTTTTCTGTTCCTTCAGCATATAGTAGTATGATGGAGGATTATGTTGTTGGTGCTGTGTGAACTGTGGTGACTAGTGAAGAGTGTGAATTGTTTTTCCTTTTCTCCATAAATTCAGTTACAGAAGCACTTTCACAGTGGCCTCCACCTAATCAGCACATTCAGAAATTTACAACTGGTGGATTGCTTTCCAATCTGATCCAAGATAAGAGCTCAATCCCCAAAAATTGTCTAAAAAATGTCTAGACACTGAATAGGCACGGTGTTCTATATCCGGTAGATAGTCAGGCCAAAATCCTTTTAAGTGTACCACATGCTAAGCGCATTAGGTCTGAGGCTCGATTAGAGGGGTCCAAACACTAGCTTAGCTGCTTCTTAAGCATCGTTGGTATCTCATAATTGAGCTAACCTAGTAATTTTTTTACTGTAGTGTGAGCCAGAACGGCACCATGCATGCGCTCTACTTAGCAATTATGCTAAGAAGAATGGGCACTAGTTGCGTAGGTTTGTTAGTGATGAAATGTACTATGTAGCCAGCTAGCAGGCATCTAAATTCTAAAGTGGCTGTCGGAGCTAGCTGGCCGTTCATGCAGGTTGAGTTACTTGCAAGGCAGAGGAATAGCAGTGACGTGAGAAAGTGGAATCAAACGCTGAGAGATCGAGTATTTCTTGCTCCAACACAACACGAATGGGTAACCACAATGAAAAAGAAAGGGTTAATTTCTTTCAAAAGGCATAGAAAATAATGGACCAGAAACAAATATATGATTCTTTCGACCTGTCGTTCAGTCTCTAGTGACTACACAGGTGCAGACATGCTGGAAGACTGCAGAGCTTTGTCGGAACAAATGGAAGATATGAGTATCAAGGTCTTATTTAGTTCGTGGGTGAAAAGTTTTTAGGCACATCAAATATTTCATAGGATGTCGGAAGGGGTATGTAGGTATTAGTTAAAAAATGAATTACGTAACGCACTTGGAAACCGCGAGACGAATTTGTTAAGCCTAATTAATCTATCATTAGCACATGTGTATGGCTAATCGTCTCGTAGTTTCCACGCAAACTATGTAATTAGTTATTTTTTATATATATTTAATGCTTCATATGTGTCTAAATATTTGATGGGATGGGATAAAATTTTTTTGAATGAAAACTAAATGTACATATTGCTTAGTTTATTTGAAGAAATGTACATGTATACTCTTGCTTTTTTTTTTGTATATCTAACTATTACTTATAGAAGCTCTTTTGAAGCCTTCACATATTCCTCTGTAGGCCCAGATTGAGATGTGCATGCAATTAGTATGGGCCGCCATAACAGAGCTGACGCTTCGTCAGGCCCACGAAAGAACCCGGGTTCATTAACGGTTCCGATGAAGAAGTTTAGGCCTTGTTAGTTCCGAATTTCTTTTTGTTTCGGGCTATTCTAGCATTTTCATTTTTATTTAATAATTATTATCTAATTATAGACTAAGAAGGTGTTTGGCACTGCTCCACAAAAAAGTGGAGTTCGTAGGGTACCTCTTTATCACAACTCCACCTTTTTTCCTCGAACTAAGTGCGTAAAGCTGAAACCGTTTGGCTCAAAAACATGGAGCGGAGCAGTCCAAAACACCCCCTAACTAGTAACTAGACTGAAAAGATCCATTCACAATTTTACAATTTTACAGGTAAACTGTGCAATTAGTTTTTGTTCTCATCTATATTTAATGCTTAATGCATGTGTCGAAAGATTCGATGTGACGGGGAATCTTGAAAAGTTTTTTTTGGTTTTAGGGTGAACTAAACGAGACCTTATTTTAATTGCGTGAACTTTTTTTTGAATCGATTGTGTGTTTATATTACACTCTAAAACCAGATTAATTTTCAAAATCATTCAAATTATCTCCCTAATCTGAATTGAAGAGGTTTCGAAGGTGGTTAGGTCTTTGTTTAGTTAATAAAAATCCAATGTTCACTTGATAATGTTTTAAACTATAAACATGTCTCTAACCTTCTTAAAATTATGAAAAATAAATTAAAAATAGATCTTGACACAACAAACCCAAAAAAAAATATTAGAGGTCATGCAAATATCTATAAAAGAGCTTCACAAAGTTAGATTTAGCTATAGGATAATGAGAAAATATACAAAAAAAATCTAGAAACTCCCGCAACATGCTATTTAATGTCTAAACATGTCTTAACTGAAAAGATGAAATCGCTTTAAAAACCAATTCAAAGAAGGCAATTTGAATGGTTTTTAGAGTTTCGAAATAAGATGTTGTGTTTAAGAGTTTTAGTAAAGTAACTCCAGTAGGCTTTTTATATCATTTCCTATTTGTAAGAATAGATAATTTTAGTGAAAATGGTCCTTCAATAGCTTCTTTAATTGTATCTTCAAATATTTTCATTCTCTATTCTTGTTTTTCGCTGCCCAAAGATGAAGACTGGGACTGACTCTCCAAAATACGCATAGAAAGCGATTTTCATTAAATGAAGATTGAGATGATTTTAAGAAAGGCAATTCATGAAGGTAAAACAATTCTCTCTCCTCCTCTCCCCTCTCACCCCTTTTGCTCGGTTTTCACACAAGGATGAACTCATTTTCCTCCATTCTAAATTATAAAATATTTTCTAGATATATGTTTTTATTACGTACCTAGATATATACTATGTTTAGATGCATATTAAAAGTTATGAATCCAAAAAATTCATTAGATATATTTAGGGCTCCAAATCAAATATATTTTATAATTAATCTAATAGTATTTATTTGATACCATAAATATTGATATTTTTTACTATAATTGATCAATCATATAAGATACTAAAACATGACACTGTGTTATAATTGTATTTTTTTTGACAGAGCGAGTAGTAAAAAGATATGAATTTAGAAAAAGACAAAATGAATTACAACACAATTTAATCTATGGAGAGCGAAGTACCGCTGTACCTCATCGAACACTTCAAAACGGGAACAATTGCACTAAAAACCGAGAATCAAAAATCAAACCGAAATCTCGGTATTTTTAGTTTTCAGTTTTGGTTTCGATTTCTATATCAGCAAACTTCGGTCATCGGGTTCGGCTTCGGTTTTAGTCTGCAACCGAACCGTTAAACCGAGGAACCGAGCTCATAGCCAACATGCACGTCGCACAACCATCCGGAGCGGGTGGCCAACTAGTTTGTTGTCGTCAAACCTGTTCATCTAGGTTTAACTTGACACATATGTTCGTATTTTTCTAGATTTATTTTAGGATTTAATGACGCTATACTTTCAGAGTTAGATGACGTCCCTGTCAATAGTAAAGCGTCATGTTGACTCCATGAATCTCAAGATCTACCGGTTCAGTTCTTCGAAGGTGCCCATAAAGGTAAGCTTTATGTACGTGTATTTATAAGGGCGATTGTGCGTATGTGTTATAAATGTCAACGCTGTATTGTATAATTTTTTTAGAAAAAAGGTGTAGACAGCTAGACGCCTAGGCACTAAACTAGCGGCCTAGCAAAAGCAAGGCAAGACAGCCCACCATACTCAGAGAGTCCAAAGTCGATTCTCAAGGTATACGAAGCCTATGAGACACACACACACCACACAACTACCACCATACTCGGAGAGTCCAAAGTCAATTCTCAAGGCATACGAAGCCCATGAGGCCCGCACACACCACACAACCACCACCATACTCGAAGAGTCCAAAGTAGATTATCAAGGCATACGAAGCCCATAAGGCCCACACACACCACACAACCACCACCATACTCGAAGAGTCCAAAGTCAATTCTCAAGGCATAGAAGCCCATGAGGCCCGAACACACCACACAACCACCACCATACTCAGAGAGTCCAAAGTCGATTCTCAAGGCATATGAAGCCCATGAGGTCCACACACCACACAAACCACCACCATATTCTGAGAGTACAAAGTTGATTCTCAAGGCATACCAAGCCCATGAGGTCCGCACACACCACACAATTACGTAGAGACCACTCGTAATCCTATCCCTTCCCTATCCTTGGAGCTTTGGAGGTGGCGACGGTGGTTACTGCGGTGGACCGCGCACGGTAGTTGACTTGGGGCGGCGGTTGCTACGGTGACCAGACGAGGAGTCGGCGAGTCGGGTGATGATGCTCATTAGTTGCTTTTTTAGGGCCCGTTCGTTTAATTTGGAATGGTTGTCCCGGAACTGTTCTAGCTTATTTGTATTCCCGGTCTAAAAAACCAGTCAAACGAATGAGGCCTTAATTGGTTTGCTACCGTGGGTCTCTAGATCTGAAGCAATGATATCTTGTTTTCTTCTTTTGAACTTTTGTAGATGTGTGACATTGAATAATAGTTGGGGAATATTTTGTCTTATTGTCTATGATTTTACATTCTGTACATCAGTTTGTTCGGTTAAAACCGAGAAACCAAACTAAAAACCTAAAACCGAATTTGTCGGTTTTCTGATGTTTTAAGCAACCGATCGGCTCTCGGTTTCTGCAAACCGAAAATTTTCGAAACCGAACGAAATTGTCGGTTAAAACCGAATGCCCAGCCCAACGCCGTCTGTCAGGCCCATCCATCATTTTCTTTTTCGCTCAATTTTTGTCGTGGCAGGCCACTTTAGCTCACATTCGGCCTTGGGCCTTGTTTAGTTCCGAAAAGTGAAAACTTTTCAGAACCGTAGTACTTTTGTTTGTTTGTGACAAATATGACGGAATTTCTAAATATCTTCTAGCAGTTTTTTGTTTCTGTTATCTTCCACTTTTGTATGGTGGAGATGTTTGTTAAGATTCGTGCTAACTCGTAACATTTCCGGATTTCCCCTTTGCTTTCTGTGTTGTGGGCCGTTGTCTGTCTGCCTCATTTCAATTTGGGACTGGGACTGTCGTGGTTCTCGGTGCTGTGACGGTGGGCGTGGCCTTGCCGGCGGCGGTGACGGCTTTGTCCGCGGTGGTGGCGGCCGCCTGTTGCAGCTGCGCGGTCCTCCCTGCTCCGCACCCCTCGACGCCCTGCTCTCGCACTCTCCCTCCCGGGCGCGTAGTCTGTCGCTGTCGTGCCACGGTCACCCTCTTCGCCGCCCCTCGTCCGCCCACAGGTGAGTCTTCTTCTCTTCCTCTCTCCCGGTCTAGCACATCTGTCTCCCCCAAACTGCGGAGAGTGTTGTGGGTGTCGATTGCGCGACACCAACGGCTCTCTAGAGGCAAGCGAAAGGAGGCGAGCACGAATCGGGTTGTTTGCCGCATAGGAATCCTAGGGGGCGAGCGGTGGAACTAGCTATACCAGCGGTAGAAGCAGGGCCTCACGAACAGGTTCCTATCACCACCAGGGTTAATCTAAGGATTCCGAGATCCCCTTCTCTCTGATGTCATTACAGGTCTGGATGAAGTCCGGCAGATGACTTTAGTCGATTCTGTTGTATTTTAGGTTGAAATTGGGGTTTGTCTTTTGTGATTTTGTTCGTTGCTACCTTATATTGTTTGTATTCATTTTCAGTTTTTTGGGGTTTGTTTGTTTTGTTTGATTAAGATTTGATCCTGCCTGTGCATTTGCTTATTCTGTTAATGTTGACAGGATTTTACACATACAGTTAAATTTATAGGAGAAATTCTTGATTGTATTCCTATATATGTTTAGGCCAGCGAAATGGATTTGCTTGTGTGCAACAATGCCCTGAAGCTAGCCTGTGCATGACAACTAGCAACCTCTAGGGGGCTTATAGGTGCCAATGTGCTATGATGGTATTTTAGAGAGTTATACGAGTACGAGGATAATAGAAGAGGCACTAGCTAAGAGTTCTACTGTCGAACATTGCTGAGAATAGGACACTGTTTTAATCCATGCCCTGGTGATTCCTTTTGATCTCTTTTGATAATGCATTTTGTGGTTCAGGCAATAAAAAATTATTCCAAGAAGATAGCACTACCTTCTTGTCACCTTTGTGTTTTTTTGTCATCTCACTATGCCAAGTTTGTTTTGCCAAAATTAAAACACTAGTCATGTGTGGTAAGAAATTAAATAAAATTAGTTTACTAGGCACTATTTTATCTAGTCTCCTTGTGAAAATAGTGGTTCAGGGTGTTAAGTATTTGGCTGACTGATCTAAGTGTCGTTTTTCATTCCCCATGCAATGTTAATTTTCATGGTATAGCAATCTACCATGTTCAGTTAAGAGCATAGTTGCATGTTGTGCTTGTTTTTTAGTGATTTTATTTCATTCTATTATTTTCATTTTAGTTTCTGTTCAAATTCAGTTATAGTTTAGTAGAACCTATTTTCAGTTAAATTCAGTTTGATTCCAGTACAATCTGCGGGTAAATTAATTCAGTTTTAGTATAGTATAATTTATTTCCAGTATAAGTTCAGGTTCTGTTTAGTAGAATGTAGATCATGGGCTTGGCCGGGGCAAGCTCCCCGGCAAGGCGACAAGGTGCTCCGCAACCTCTGCCCCTACAGTGCCAATTATTCAAGTTTACATTGGTTTTATTTTTCTAGTGAGAGTTTTACCTCAGCTTTTAAGAAAGCAAGTGATATTTATTTTTGGATTTTTTGTTAAATACTCTGGGTTCCTGCATACTAGTTGGAAAATCCCCCAAATAACAAGCAATCTTGTTTAGTGTTGAAGTATATGGAACTAGAATTTCAAAGAAATTAAGAGTGAAAGAGAATATGTTATTTCTCGTATCCTAACTTGGGTGAGTCAAATATTTGCTGACTGATCTGAATGTAGTTTCATTTCCTGTGCTATGCTTGTCTATGCTGTTTTTTTGTTAAAGTTTGGCATGCGTGAGCTTCAAGTATAGCATTTAATCAAAGTTGCCTTGTGTTTTTTTCTTTAAATATTTAATTTATTATTTGGCATTGTGTTTTAGATTTCTGTTTATGTTAGTTTATAGTTTGAGGTTCAGTTATTCAATCATGCCTTGAATGTTCGGTGATTCAGATTCAGTTTTTGTTAGTTTAAAGGTTGAGTTTAAGTGTTTCAATTATCACTTTCAAGGTTTAATGTTTATTTCAGTCTTATCGTTTTCAGTATGTTGGCATGTTTTTCTCTAATGCTCAGTGCAGCAGCAACCTGATAGTAGACACTGTCCAGCTGCATGTTCTTTTCATCAATTTTTACAAGGAGAAGGGGCTGCAGCTCACTTTGATTTTTGTTCTGTGCAGGTAAAGCAGGTTAGTAGCACATAAATCTTGTGGTATGTGCATATCCATTTCATGATCTAGAGAAGCAATTTCAACTTATCTCATACATGTTTAGTGATTCAAGTACAATTTTCAGTTCAGTTTAGCATGTGTCTTGGGTCTATGTGCTACATCTGTTTTAAGCTAAGCGTGGGAGTTTGAGTTCAGGTCTGGATTCCTATCGCTGCTGGTCTCTCTTTCTCCCTCTTTACGGACCTTCTCAGATAAGGAGATGAGCTATTCGGTGACCCACTATTTATCCTGTCACTCATAACTTATTATGTGGATTGTCAAGGATTGTCAAATCTCACTTACTGGATCCATTTTCAAACTTAGATAATGATATGCCAGTATAGTTGTATAGAAGTTGCAAAGTTCAGTGGGCTGGTACTCATTTGAGGTTTTGGAGCCAAGCACCATAGTATGACAAATTGATAGACCTGATGACTTTAGAGAACTTATATACGAACAATAGACAAATGGTTGTTTTAAGTTCAATGTTCGCTTAATCTTAGGACCTGTACAACTCAGTAGTACTATTTTGGTTGCCCTTTTCTCACAAGTGACTACCTGAACTTCTAATTGTTTGCTGCCTTTCAAAAGAAATTTTGATTCTTAAATGTCGGCAGCAAACTGTTTTTTACCAAAGATTATGAGTTTCTATTGTTTTTATTTGACTGTTATGATGTAGTCACTTGAATGCACAAATGCATCAGCACTCTTTAATTTTAGGATGCTAAGAGAACATGCTACAAAGCGAACGGGTCTAGTAAAATTACGAATATGCAGCTGGATATGTGCTGTCTTGCGTTTTCTTTTTATTATTTCTGGAAGATTATAGCCGTAGAATCTTTTAGATCTTCGAGTTCTATTTTCATGTGACGAACATACATTGCTTTTTCTTTTCTTCTTTTGTTTGTCTTATTTGACGTGTCAACCACTGATTTGTTGAAAATGTGGAAGACAACAATCAGTATAATCTTCCATGAGATGTGTAGTCAGTCCCAAATATTATCCAATCATAGACTAACTAGGATCAAAAGATTAGTCTCGTGATTTACAGCTAAACTGTGTAATTAGTTTTTGTTTTCGTCTATATTTAATGTTTCATGCATGTGACACAAGATTCGATGTGACAGGGAATCTTGAAAACTTTTTGGTTTTCAGGGTAAACTAAACAAGGCCTTGGTAGAGCAGGTACAATAATGGGCTTATAGCCAAGCTAATGCTGATGTGGAGGAGAGAAGAGAGGAGAGAGATGATAGCTTGGCTCTTAGTTAAGCACCAAGCTAGGCACGGATGCATAGGTAGTAGTGGGCCCAAAAAGCAAATGTTGTGAGAAGAAAGAAGAAAGAGAATGTGTTTTAGAGACAAGTAGAAGACAACTTATTGTATAACTTGGCTCTAATTATTTGGCTTATAGCCAAGCACTTGGCTCTATTATTGACCTTGCTCGTAGTGAACAAAAACTGACTGGATCTCGTCTCGCCTCTCCCAGGCTCCTACGCTCTCAGGTGCAGCCCACAGGTCGAAGCGGCAGCCACCCGCGATGAGCAAAGCAGGCGGCGGTCCCGGCTCGGCCCCGGGCCCGACGGCCGCGGCGGCGGCGGCAGCGGTGCAGAAGCAGAAGTCGCTGCTGCAGAAGGCGGACGCCGACGTCTCCAGCCTCGTCGACAATTTCTCCTCGCTCATCAACATAGCTCGAGTACGTCCGTGCGCTCTCCTTTCGCCTCCTCGAATCCGGCAGCCTGATTCACTCCAGACTAACCCTATCTCGGAATGCCATGGTTAGGTCAACGATCCGCCAGTGCGCAACTCGCAGGAGGTCTTCCAGATGGAGATGCGCGCCGCCCGCATGGTATGGACCTGCTCGCTGCCCACCAACCGTTAGCGGATTTGATTCTGAAACTGTGTTTGAATCAGGCATCCCGAAGTTAGTTGTTTTTCTAGATACATGAGCAAAATTTTGGAGCGAGGATATTTTATACCCAATGGTTTCTAAGCCGATTTGGCATATAATATTGTAATTGTTCTACTTCTGCAGTGCCCCAAAATTGGGGTTAGAGGAGAGATAAAGTAAATTGCATGGTCTGATTCTTATAAACGAAACAGATTATTGCTTTCTCGTTTGTCTGGAAATATTAGTTTCGCTTTACTTTTGTGATTCTGCTGGGGCATGGAAAGTTAGAAGGCTGCACATTTGTTCTTAGCATACTATACAATATAAAAGCAACGCATGAGGTTCTTCCAGGTTTTATATCATGAAGAACATAGAAGCTGTTGGGTGATGTAATCTTATTATAGCTTGACTGGTTGAGATAGCCAGATTGTAGAATCATAAAGGATACATTTCCTCTGATTGGTGAAATATTAGTCCTTCTAGGTTTTTCCTAAGTCAAACTCGATATTTGAAGCTTCGTATAGATTGACAACGCAAATTATAAAAACTAAAGAATATTTTTATGATATGTATAACTCTCTTATATTTAAGGTAGTATATCTGTATAAATATTGCAAGTCAAAATTTAAAAAGTCTCCAATCAGTGGAAGTAATATGCGAAGATAGATGTCTGTCTGTAATATTACATTGGATACCCCATGGTGATATGAAGTGCATAATGTGATATTGTTATAGGTGTGACATGCCATGGGGCTGTGGTATCGCCCAAATGAAAATGAAGGAGCTAAATTAATGAGGATATTATTGAAACAGGGATCAGTTGGGTAGAAGCAAGATCTGATTATGTTTAACTGGAGAAGTGTAGTTTTACATAGCACTGTCTCAGAAAGATAAACCTGGTTTGGGGCATGAGAACCTGTATTTTGTTTAAAGCCATGCATTTAGAGCCAATGTTCCATGATAGACAGTAGACACAGCTAATAGACATGACAAGAGGAGAAGTTTACCTTAGAATTGACCCTACTTAGGCCACTATAGACAAAGTGGTCATGGAAGACAGCTGAATAACCCCCCCCCCCCCCACCCCCCCCACAAATATGCTATAGAGGAAAGTGATGTTTTGCTTAATTGTCTCTGACATACGCAGTCAGTTATTTACCTAAAGCACAACTGTAGAATATGATGAAAATGGCAAGAATAATGATGTATCAACTCTTGAACCTAAAAATTTCTGATATTCCCTTATGTCTTTATCTGTTTAGGTACATGCAGCAGACTCTCTGTTGAAATTAGTGTCGGAACTTAAGAGGACAGCCATCTTTTCTGGGCTTGCTTCATTGAATGAGAATGTGGATAGGAGGATTGAAGTGCTGGGTCAGCAAGCTGAGGGAACTGAGAGAATGCTGGAGAGGATTGGGCAGGAGGCAGCAGCAAGCCTCAAGGAGCTAGAGGCACACTACTACTCATCTGTTGTGCGGTCACCATCCTATGATTGAGGTTTATCTTATCATTCCAGGATAAAATTGCTCGTCTTTCCAATATGCACTCATTTGATATATGGTTTAACAGCGATTGTTTGTTCTATCATTGGACTATCACTAAGTTGTAGCAGTGTTAATGTTCGGTGGAGTGATTTAACCTGAGTGCTAGCTGTATCTTGCTTTTACATATAATATATAGGTGCATGATGCATAGTTCATAAGGTTATATATATGTTTGATTATTTATCTAGTATATTTTTTTCTTTTTTTTTATAATAATTTAAGGATAAATAGTTTACAAAGGAGAAGCTAAAATCATAGAAAATGAAATTTCTACAGATTAGAAGGAAAAAGGAATGAATATAAGTGTTATGGTATGATTTTGAATACTCTAATAAAAGGTGGAGGGAGGCTGGAGAGAAAAACTTTTGGATATGTACATTGCGAATATATCAACAATAGAATCAATTTAATTCTGAATTGCAATAAGTGAATGGGGTATCTCAAATAGAGATGAGCTGCTAGACTATGTCAAATAATGTAGTCAATGTTTCTTAAAAAACTAAGAGATGGATGAAATTATACAAGGAATCCTGGTTTCAAAACAAAGTAAAATGGGGATACACAAAACTGGTATATGCACTCAATTAGCGTACCTAATAAAAGTACATAAAATGGATCTTCTGTGATGGCTTTTACATGGAAGTATAAATGCTAGAGGACCTTGTATAATTGACTTGCTGATGGCTATCAAATTTATTGACTTGACCCATAAACTTGACTGGGTCTTGACTAGTGAAGATTGAAGACAGATTTCTTTTGCTTTATTGACTCCATACAGTTGAATTCGCTACAGAAACTTGTCTACTGAAATAATGGAAAATGTACAATATTTTTAATCTTTAGATGTTAACCTTTTTTAGGCCTTGTTTAGATGTGAATTTTTTTTGGATTTCGCTACTATAGCACTTTTGTTTGTTTGTGGTAAATATTGTCCAATCATAGACTAACTAGGGTCAAAAGATTCTTCTCGTGATTTACAGTCAAACTGTGTTATTAGTTTTTATTTCCGTCTATATTTAATGCTCCATGCATGTGCCGCTAGATTTGATGTGACGGGGAATTTTGAAAACTTTTTGGTTTTTGGGGTGAACTAAACAAGGCCTTATTTATAATGTTGAATATTGCCTACTGATATTATTTGTAGAAGCTGTATATTAATTAATTTTCTTTTCTTCATGGTTGCAGGGTTATCTCAGGTTATCAGTTGTCTAGACTTGGCACAATAACTATGGTTGGTGTATCTTTTGTATAAAATACTTTAATTTATTAGTTACAACAACTATAGTCACTTCTGAAGGTTATTGTATTACTTTTGACTATACTAACCCACATAGGCCTTGTTTAGTTAATCCCAAAAACCAAAAACTTTTCAAGATTCCCCGTCACATCGAATCTTGCGGCACATGCATGGAACACTAAATATAGACGAAAATAAAAACTAATTACACAGTTTATCTGTAAATCGCGAGATAAATCTTTTAAGCCTAATTACTCTATAATTGGACAATGTTTGTCAAATAAAAATGAAAATACTACAGTCCCGAAAACCAAAAAGTTTTCGTAACTAAACAGAGCCATAGTCATTTCTCTTTTCTTTTTCTCAGCATATATTAGTACCTGATGCTTATGAGGTGGATAAGATGCTTAAGTTTGCACCGATACTTAATATGTGTTAATAAGTAGTTGAGTACATCTCATTAGGTTATAAGGCCAGTCTCAATGCATAGTTTCATGGCACAGTTACCAAGATTATAAACTAGGTAACCGAGCCATATGATTTTCATGGTGATGAAACTCCTCTCTCGTCTGATGAAACTTCTTTATTTAATGACCCTGCCAAGTCAGCAATTTTGCTTATGTGGTATCTTATTTAATGTGCATGACACTCTTATGAAACATGCATAAGGTTCGATAGAGAGGTCGAGCCAAAGGAAAGGAACGTCGTAGATTATCTGAACAACTAGGATGAGCTTATCTCTTGTTTGAGAAGTTTCAACTAACCAGGTTTTGATGCATGATTGCAAGTGGCTAGGCTCCTTCGGGTGATCATCTAAGGATTATGGGATAGGATTGGGTTTTACAAGGAATTATCGAAATGACAAGGTTGGGTTTTTGGGTCATTAGACTATCTCCCGAAGTGATAGATATGATTCTCAAAAGTTTTGCAATCCAATGTGCTCGATTTCACTGTGATATGCGTGGCATGCAAACTTGACCGTGATATGCGTGGCATGCAAACTGACCACGTGCCTCGGCACTTGAAACGCATGACACAATTATGTGAATCTCTAAATGCCTTAAATCACTCTGACATGAAAGTAACCAATAATCCATACTATCAATATTATACTCCATTTGTACGAACTGTTTTTGTAATTGTGCAATTAATGCGTGTGGTATCTACCTACATTTCACAAATGCGCCTGCTATCTACCTAGGCGTTCTCCGAAAATTTTGCAAAATTTTTTAAATTTCCCGTCACATCGAATTTTTAGACGCATGCATGAAGTATTAAACAAAGACGAAAATAAAAAATAATTACACAGTTTGGTTGAAATTGATGAGACGAATCTTTTGAGTCTAATTAGTCCATGATTGGACAATATTTGTCAAATACAAACGAAAGTGCTACAGTGTCGATTTTGCAAAAAATTGTAGAACTAAACAAGGCCCTAGTACGTTTCACAGATCTTGACTGTTAATTATTCCCGACACATGCTAAGGCCTTGTTTAGTTTCACTACAAATCTATTTTTTTTAAAAAAATTCATCACATCGAATCTTATGGCACATTCACAAAACGTTTAATATAGATGAAAAAAATAACTAATTGCATATTGAATCTTGCTTTTTTTTGTGCCTCCGTATTAATTCTCACAAGCTAGGGAAAAAATAAATCATATAAATTCCTATAACAAAGCAAAAATGCAAAACATCTAGGTTTTGTTTAGATGCGAAAAGATTTTGGATTTCGCTATTGTAGCACTTTCGTTTTGTTTATAGCAAATATTGTCCAATCATGAACTAACTAGAATTAAAAGATTCGTCTCATAATTTACAGTTAAACTGTGCAATTAGTTTTTATTTTCGTCTATATTTAATACTTTATGCATGTGCCGAAAGATTCGATGTGATAGAGAATCTTGAAAACTTTTTGGTTTTTGGGTGAACTAAGGCCTTGTTTAGTTCACCCAAAAACCAAAAACTTTTTGTCATATTGAATCTTGTAGCACATGTATGGAGCATTAAATATAGTCAAAAACAAAAACTAACTACACAGTTTGTGTAAATCGTGAGATGAATCTTTTGAATATAGTTAGTATATAATTAAATAATATTTATCACAAACAAACGAAAGTGCTACAGTGTCTTAAAATTTTTTCATTTTGTCAACTAAAGCCTTGTTTAGATGCGAAAAGATTTTGGATTTCGCTACTGTAGCACTTTCGTTTGTTTGTGGCAAATATTGTCCAATCATGGACTAACTAGGATCAAAAGATTCGTCTCGCGTGCAATTAGTTTTTATTTTTGTCTATATTTAATGCTTTATACATGTGTCAAAAAATTTGATGTGATAGAGAATTTTGAAAACTTTTTGATATGCCTAAACAAGGCTCTAGAGTAACTGCGACCGCAGATTCCCAGGTGCACATTTCCGATCCGATCGAATCGAGCTGAGAGCACAGAGAAAGCACTACGAAACATTTGCTTCCCCACGCCGCAAACTGCAACAATGGCCAGGCGTCGGTGTGCTGTGAGCCTGAGAGGAGGGTGTCGGCGACACGGCGTCGGTGTGGATCGATCCTGCTCCGGCCGGTGCAGACCGGCGGAACTGTTGGCCCGTGGCCCGGCCAGCGTCCGCATCACGGAGTCGCTTCGACCGCCGCTTTGACTAATCGATCCCACTCTTGGCCCGGCGTGCCAGCGGCGCAGGCGCCCGCAGCGCGGACACGAGTGTCAGAGCGAGGAAAAAGACGACGCGCTAGCGCGTGAGCTCACCTGCCCGACTTGTCCTCACCCTTTTTCCTTCCCCCCCTTCGCATCGCCTCCCCGACCCCTCGTGGATCCGTCGGCCAGACACGCGGAGCTCTTCTCGCTTCTTGGCACGACGCCACGACTCCTATCTCTACACTACGAGACAGTCTCCTGCGCTCCTCATTGTCCGTATCCCTTCGCCATTACAGATAACAGTACGGAGTAAAGTCCTTGTTACACGCATGAAAAACACAGCGGATCACAGCGCCATGATTTAGCATGACTACGTCGTGGTAGTCATGGACAGACCCACGAGTTTCTGCCCCTGTCGGTGGTCCGACATTGACCTTTTCCCGCCCATTAATGGGTTTTTTAAATTTTCTCTTTCGACTTTTGTTGCTTTTCGGGACTCTTGTACTCCTAGTATATGTTTAATTAGGTCTTGTCTAGTTCACTCTAAGAACCAAAAAGTTTTCAAAATTCTCCGTCACATCGAATCTTATAGCACATGCATGAAACATTAAATATAAACAAAAACAAAAACTAATTACACAGTTTAGCTGTAAATCACAAGACGGATCTTTTGATCCTAATTAGTTCATGATTGAATAATATTTGTCACAAACAAACGAAAGTGCTACAGTACCGAAAACTTTTCACTTTTCAGAACTAAACAAGACCTTAGATAGAAGGTTTTGACTGGCCACTACATATCATATAGAGAAAATCTAAAAGGGAACTGAAAAGCCACAAATTCCTCGACTCTAGCTTTATCCTATCTAGGCCTTGTTTAGCTCGTGAAAAACAAAATCTAGATATCACATTGTATTGTATATGGCAGAATGACGTGGAGAGGAGTTTTTAGATACTAATAAAAAAATAAATTATATAGAACTACGAGATGAACTTATTAAACCTAATTAATTTATCATTAGTACATGTAGGATTACTATAGTGATTATGGTTAATTATGAACTAATTAAACTTAAAAAATTATTTTGTGATTTATAATTAAATTATAAAATTATTTATATTTAATACTCTATGCATATGTTTAAATATTTTATAGAATAGGTGAAAAAATTTCGGGTGAAGAACAAAACATGGCTTTAGCAGCTTTGAGCATTCAGCCACCGCCTCCGCTCCCGGCGGCGCAAACAAGGCCAAGCAGGCGGCAGCGGAGAAGGCTGCCATCCATTTGCATCGTCATCGTCGCCACTCTTTGGCACGGGGGACACCAGCTAAGGTCCTGTTTAGTTACTCAAAAAAAATTTTCATCCATCACATCGAATCTTACATCGAATCTTTGGATACATGCATGGAATATTAAATGTAGATAAAAAATAAACTAATTACATAGTTTAGTTGAAAATCGCGAGACGAATTTTTTACGCCTAGTTACTCTAGGATTAGCTTTAAGTGCTATAGTAACCCACATGTGCTAATAATAGATTAATTATATTTAATAGATTTGTCTTGCAGTTTTCTGACGAGCTATGTAATTTGTTTTTTTTATTAGTTTCTAAAAACCATTTTCCATATCCTTCCGATATATTCAATATGACATAAAAAAAAAATTTCATCCTGAAACTAAATAGGGCGTAACGCGCCTGTTCACCTGTGCTTTCTCTACCATCGGCCATCACCCATCGCCCATCGTCCTCCCTCCCTCCCTCACGACCCCGACCTCCCCTTCGCGTCCCGTGCAGAGACCTGCGCCACCAGAGAAGGTTGCTGCTTCCTTGCTCCATTTGTTTTCGGGTCCCCGCGACGCGTTCTCTTCCGCGCTGCACCCACGCTACCTCCTCTCACTGACAGTCTGACACCTGCGCCCACACTACACACAGCCCCACCTGCCATCCGCTTCCCATCATGCCTCCGTGAACAGACCGGGTCGCCACCTTCTCTTCAAGGGAGAGAGGCCACGCCCACGCCCACGCCCACGCTCGACTCTCTTGCCTGTTGCCTCCCTGGACCTTCCTCCTCGCGGCGCGTGCCGAGGTGGAGGAGGAGGAGCAGTGGCAGAGGAGAGCTAGCTGCCGTTGCGTGCCAGCTACTACTCCTTTCAGCTCCCGGATCGAAGCACGGGTCGGTTAAAGCACGGGGCCCCGAGCCGAGCGCCACGGCCCGGCCCTGGTCCTGGCACGGAGACGGGAGGCCGACTTGGCAGGCAAGGTGGGTGCGGCGGAGGTGGAGGGATGAGCAGCCTCGCCATAGTGGAGAAGAAGCCGCCGCCGTTCCCCGGCGGCGGCTGCACGGGCGGCGTGCTCTTCCACCTCCTCGACTGGCACCGCCGCCTCGCCCGCAAGCGCAGGCTCTTCTCCCCGCGCCGCCTCCTCCCCTCCTCCCTCTCCCTCCGCTCCTCCTCCTCCCCACGCAGGCTCCCGTGTCCGCCTCCTGCTGCCCCGACGCCGCCACCACCGCATACGGCGCCGCACCTGGCCGATGGGGCCGCCGCCCCGGGTGTCGTCGCGCGCCTCATGGGCCTGGAGTCCTGGCCCGCCACCGCCTCCGCCACCGCCGCGCCGCCCAGACCGCAGAAGCAGAGGAAGGTGGAGGCGTCGCGCCCGGACAGCGGCGCCACCAACGACTCGGCGGCGGTCGTGCTGGTGCTACCCACGACCCGGAGCCGTCGCCCTCCCGCGCCCGCTCCGACGGCCAGGAGCCACCACGGGGCCGACCTGCCTGCGCGGAGCCCGAGGCGGACCCGGCTCGTGCACGCGGCCGCGGCCAAGCTGCTGGACCCGGGCGCGCGCGCCAGGCTGGCCCTCGCGTACGCCTGCTCTTCCCCGCAGCACCGCAAGGATGCCCACGCCGCCACCTTGCTTCAAGTTCAAGGCTCGGGGATGGCCGACGACTTCCTATCTCGCTCTGAGGACCGTTCCGCACGGCTACAGGTACACCCTCCTGGTCTTCCTGCGGAGACAGATTGCGACACCGCCGCTGTCTCGCGTAGGCACGGCCATTGTTCCAGTAACAATGCCGATGCAGCGATCAGTACCAGCACGGTAGTGTTGCCTAGGATGGATTTTGGTGATGGAAACAGGAGCAAAAGGAGCTCTGATATGGATGCCAGGCACAAGGAGAGTAGAGTTAGAAATGAGGTAATGCGCACTTGTGCCAGAGTCAGATCGAGTGCTGCTGCCGTTCAAACTGGAGATGAGAGGCTGTTGCGCAAACGGGCAACACCTACTCGGCCGGAGGTCTCTGGGATTACAGAGTCTGGAGACTTGGCTGGTTCGTCGCGCCTAGCTGGACGCGCTCGTGAATTGGTATCTGCTACTAGGAAGGTTGCACACGGTGGTTCTGGTCCAAGAAGAGAGTTCGTGGGATCGACCAGTGGACTAGGGAGCATGAACCGCAGGTCTTTGAACAGCCAAAATGGATTAACATCCACAAGTAGGATTTCTAGCAATGGATCTGCGCTTAAAAGGGGATCAGGGAGGAAGGTGGGGAATGATAGAGCAATCAGTAACAGAGATGGCGGAAATGCAGTTTCATTTACTTCTAGATCATCTACAAAGCCAGTGGCCAGAACTTCGCCGCGGAGCAATCTATCTAAGAGTGGATCCCCAAGTAGACTAGCTCCTGATACAACTCGGACACAAGTGCCGGCTCCTGAAAAAAGATATATTGAAGTTTCACCTTCTGTTATGTCTACTTCTGAGAAAGATGAATTTAACAGGCTGTTGAAAGCAAGAATCAATGAGCTTGGCATGTCGGAGAGGATTGAGTGTACACCAGATGATTCACCTTCAGGAAAATTGACTGTAGATGTGCTGCAAGACCTCATTTCTGACCTTACAAATGACATGAGCACTTCAATCTCCCAATGTAGCAAGTACTCTGGTGCATCGGCACCCTTAAGTTGCAATGGAAATATGGACTGCATCAATCAACCGCATTGTATATTCTCCAATGACCAATCACCTGATTTTCAGAAATGCTATCAGGTCAGTTTAGAGTGCAGGATCCTTCTTTACTGTTACCACTTCTTATTTCAGAGCTTCTGATTTGTTGTTTTTGTAGTAAATGCTGCTATAGTCGATCATGGTGATTTAAATAGTCTTTTCATTCATGTTGTTTTCTTTTCCAATTGGGTTAGTAAATGCATGGTGTAGTTTTAGTGCTTGTAGTGTCACATGAACGAACTTGTATGATGGTTAGTATTGCTCAAGAAACATGTACTGTATGACATTCCTATGTGCTAAGGTACTAAGGTTATCAGTGCATGCATCTACTATAGTTGTCAGATTTTTGGTTCCACACAAAAGGTTATATCAAAATATTTCTTATTGTCATCGTTATGACCCATTCTTTTATGAATTGTGTACAGTTGTCAGATGCATTGGAAATTGTTGTGCAAATGAACAGTTGATCTTCCATCCACATCCTTTTTACTTTCATGAAACCTATGATTTGTCATGTTTTCTAAATCAACAAAGTTGGTAGCTTCCAGAGCACTTTTGAACTTCTCTTAATTACTAACCATTTACCAAATTGGTAGCTTCCAGAACAATTTTGTTCAAGGTTGACGAATTAACTACTGTTTTGTAACTGATTGGACATCCTCCTTCATTCTATGTACAGGGTGAACAAGATGTTGATTCTTCTGCTACATCATTAAACAATGAGCCCAATCAGCCAAGTCCAACGTCAGTCCTTGAAGCATCCTTCTCAAATGATACTTCTTCTTTAGGAAGTCCAGTTGAAAAGAATGGTAAATATTTCTATTACCTTGACTTTTTCTATAGTAGATACTTGTATTATTTGTTTGCTCAGTGCTTCGAACTCTCAAACATATAAGTGAAATGTCAAATGAGAAACCATGTTCTGCC
Source organism: Sorghum bicolor (assembly GCF_000003195.3). Classification (NCBI taxonomy): domain Eukaryota; kingdom Viridiplantae; phylum Streptophyta; class Magnoliopsida; order Poales; family Poaceae; genus Sorghum; species Sorghum bicolor. The sequence continues at coordinate 7,230,557 of NC_012872.2, read as the reverse complement.
TACTACAAAACTGACAGGTGTAGCATGTCTTGGATACTAGTGCCATTCAGAAAATTAACATTGAACCGTACCAAGGTGAGATGGTTAGTTATTGTCAGTCTGATTGTCAATTGGTCGACAATTTGGCATTTCTAGCCCCCCCCCCCCCCCCCCCCCAAAAAAAAAAAAACATGCTTGAGTAGTATGAGTGGTACAATAGAATGAGTCTGTAAATTTTGGGCATGTACTGTATAAGTTTTGTTCATGCTATTTGGTAGCAGTAGCACTTGTGATATACTGATGTGTTAATGAACTCTATCTTCTTGCTTTCAGAAGGAAAAGACTTGATTGTGTCAATTGAGAACAAGATGGAAGATCTCTTTAATTTGGAGTCTGACATTGTCGGTTTAGCAATGTCAGTTGACACAAGGAAAACTGATGTTGAAGAAACACTCCACAGCAATGACAAGATACCATGTTTACAGAATTTTCTTTCACATGATTTCAATATCTTAGAATCCAGGCTCTGCACCATTAGAGAAGCTATTTCAAATGCTGAACTGCTTGTGGGCAGTAGCCTCTTGCATAGCACGTCACATCTTCCACGCCATCCTTTCATTGTTGAAATGCTGGAAAATACTATGGATATGTTTAGTGGAGGAGAGTATTCAGATTTTACTGAAGATAAGAAGTATCAACATACCAACTTCCTGTTTGACTGCATTATAGAATCACTGGATTCAAAATTCTGCAACTTTGGCAAATGTGGATACAAGGCTTGGCTGAAGCTGCCGCTCAGTTTGAGCAAAGATCTGATGAAGCGCCAGGTATTGGAAGATATCACCAAATGGAGGGAGTCAAGTGGGACTGCTCTTAGACAAATTTCTGAAAAAGAAGTGGACCAAGTGACTGACAGGTGGGATGCAAGCCAGGTTGAAGCATTTGATATAAGCATTGCAATTGAGAACGACATTCTTGAGGCGCTTGTTGGTGAGTTCACTGTTGACCTGTGGTGGTATTGACTGCTCTATGTGAGATATTGACATGTTTGGACTTCTGCTCGCATGATTATGGATAAATAAGATACTGCGGATATGTTTGCTTTTTTCTCTGCAGTAATTTTTGTACAGAGTCATGTAAGGTTGAAGGACCTCCCGGTTGTTTTACCCTTTGTATGTTGTAATGGACACGTGCTAAAGCCTAAAAGTGTCTCCTAATCTTTGTGGCCTTTTCGTCGGTCCTCTGATAACATTGTACGCCAGGGTACATTTTGTTGTGTGTGATGAAAAAGGCACCTTTTGCTGGATCTAGTGCTAAGCAAAAGCATGAATTGGAAGACCGTTAGTCTGCCCATGTTAGTACTTAAGTACATGCTCTGCTGTAGGATCCCACTCTGAATCTCGATGCAGCCAAGAGAATTCAAAATCCGCATGTTCAACCTTCTTTGTCCTGGCGATTGCAATTGAAACAGTACCAATTTACCACTAATCGAATCGGAAATGTTATTTTTTATATATTTATATTTATATTTAGGCAGAATAGTCATTTTGGTCCCTCAACTATTACTCCAGGCTCAGTTTCGCCCCTAAACTTTCAAAACGACTGTTTTAGTCCTCAGAGTATACTTTTAGGTTCAGTTTCACCCTAGAACTATGAAGATGGTCGTTTTGGTCCTCAAACTTTGTATTATCAGCTCAATTTCATTTTAAAACTATTAAAGTGTATTTTATCCTTTAACTTTTATTTTTTTAACTCAACTTCGTCTATGTTGTACGCGGAATGCTGCACTATTGCACATCATTAGCTCCAACACCACCAACAATTGAAGATAGAAAAATAATATTTATCTAAAAACTCTTTCATGGCCATTGATAGTTCCAAGCTGTTATTTTTAGTATTACCTTATAATTGTACCATTTATATATGTCCAACTAAATTGATATTTGTGGGAGCAATTATAGTTACATCGAACACTATTTATTCTTCAAGAATACATGGATATATTGAATGGATGAAATTATGCTTAAAATATAATGTTTTATTTTTGAATAGACAAAATTGAGTTGAAAATAAAAAGTTAAATGCACTTTGATAGTTTATGGATGAAATTGAGCACAAAATACAAAATTTAGGGACTGAAACGATCATCTTCATAGTTGTAGGCTAAAACTGAGCCTAAAACTAAAGTTTGAGGACTAGAATGACCGTTTTAAAAATTTAGGGACGAAACTGAGCCTCGAGTAATAGTTGAGGGACCAAAATGGCTATTGTGCCTTATATTTATATATATCTTGGGCTTGTACAGCTTGTCAGCTTCTCAACTGTCCGGTCAAGTGGAGGATAACTTGGCAGGAAACAGGCAAGAATTAGAGAACAAATCAGCGCCAGTTCTCGAAGCAGTACTCTGTCAAAAAGGCACTCCTCGATTACCTTAATTTATCTAGGATACGAGACAGCTGACCGTCAATTGTTCTTCGACTTGTTATCCCTACATTATATATGTTGATCATTTTCCATGATTTGCTCTGGTACCTACTCTGGCCGGCGGCCGCTCTCCTTTCCAAATTCCAATTCCGAATTAAAGAATCCATGCACACGAATTTGAATCCGACATTACCATTTGTGCCAATAGAAACAGGTACCACCAGCAAGCATTGATTTTGTAACAATTGTACAAACTCAAAACACTACAAAAACGAACATCGCAGGGATGGATTATAGATAGATGAATACTAAATGGAAGACTACAGCAGGGGAGACGAATGTCTCACCAGAGACTCGACAACAGAATTACCCCATGATTAAAAAAAAACAACGGTAACACGAACGATGCAAAATGCAAAACACGAAGAGATTAACCGAACTGCAGCTAAGATAGCAGCGACAATCAAGAACTGATTCTACCCGATGGACAGTAGCAACGGACGAAACGAGAAGGCGTCTAGAGCCGGCGCTGGACCAGAGACCGCTGCCTCTGCAGCCTCATCTCCTCGTAGAACCGCTGGATGAAGCGCTCCGCGCGGCCGTCCACCTCCTCGTCGCCTTCCTCCCCGTAGTCCACCACCACCTCAGCCTCCTCCTCCTCCTCCTCCTCGTCGCCATCGTCGTTGTTGTAGGCGTAGGCATCGTCGTCGCGCTCGCGCCCCCACTCGAGAGCCGGGGCGAGCACCAACTGGTCCCTGTCCCCGTCGCCCCGACGAGGCTGCAGACCGTCGAGCACGGCGACGTCGAGCTCGTCACCGCCGCAGAAGAGGGAGGCGAGGATCACCCTGGCCCTGCTCCGGCGCCTCTTGGCGGCGGCCCTGGCCCTCCGCCAGGCCGTGACTCCGGGGGGCCCCGGCGGGGCCGGGAGGAGCGGGGAGTGGGAGGGCGAGAACTGGTACTCCCCCACGTAGGCGTAGTTGTAGTGGCGGAACGGCTTGTAGTTGTAGCAGCAGCGGCGCCTGGCGGCGGAGGACGCGCGCTTCTTGAAGAGGAGCAGGCCCAGCTTCGCCTTGGAGATCGGTGTCAGCGGCAGCGCCAGGATGGTGGCCATCGCCCTCCCCAGGATCCGCTTGGAGCCGGGGTTGGAGTTGGAGGAGGTGGAGGAGGATCTCGGCATGGCCGGCGGCGACGGATAGATAGATAGATGCCTGGGCGGCAGTTTCCCTCTCTTTCTCACATTCAAATGGTGGTGGCCAAGGGAGGCAGATCGAGTTGGTTGGTTGCTGCGAGAGTGCGAGTGGTGTGGTGTGGGGGGTTTTATGGTGGGTGGTGGGGCTTGGGGTGCAGCGGCAGCGGCAGCGGCACGGCTCCTCCTCCTGTGCAGCCGCTGCCCTGCCTCTGCTCTGGCTGGATCATCGTGCGTACAAGAAACAAGAAAGTTATGTATCGTGGTGGTGCGCCTTTACTACTACACCCTTTTCGGTTTATATATCAGCTCGTTAATGGCTACCGGGATCGGGGTTACGTAATTCGCATTCAAATGATGTTTTTTTTTTTGTTGGATCCGGATACATCATGGGGAGATTTATGAACCACGATCCGTATATTGATGGGCTACGTGTTTGTGCTACCTGCAGTATACAATTCCACTGGGTCGTCAGATTGTGAGTGCTGATCTAGCCAACGAACGCGAGAAATCTGCTTCCCCGGGTACAGTATCTAGGACCAACTAGCTACTTCTTTGGGCATTGGCAGCGTACCAGGTGCAGGCGATCGCGATCGCGATCTCGTAGCCTCGCCGCATTCATATTTCTAGCGAAGCACTGGTGATCCTACAACCGCTCTCCAATCCGCCACGGCGTACGCGTTCCTAGTAGTAGCAGGTTAGTAGTAGCCGGTTTTCAACACTCTGCTCGTATACCGCGTAGTAGGCCTTTTCCGTCGACCGGCCCTTGGACGGACCACAGTGGTCCGTCATTAGCACCTCGGCGAAAAAATCGTTGATCCACACATGATTATTGTCATACGGTGTACGGAGTACGTAGCTGGAGCAAGTGTGGCAGCAGTAGGAACCGACAAGACAAACGAATCGTCGTGGCGGCGTAACTAGTGGCCGCCGTTGTGCTGTGGGCGCGGGCGCGCGTGGCCAAATCACACCGATGGCGACCGACTGGTCAGTGGTCACTGGAGCAGGGCGCGGGCGCGGTGCCGCGCCACCCCGCGGCCCGCGCGCTCGTCTGCCCTGCTGTGGTGGAGAGTTGGAGACGGACTGGAGACGAGTGGTGGTGCGTGGCGTGGTGGACTGGTGGTGGTGGGGTACGTAGCTGGAGCTGGAAAGCGGTCGCCGAGGGCGGTGGTTTTGTCGGATCAGTGCCCGAGCCGTCCGTGCCGTGCCGTGCCGTGCCGTGCTCGGTGCTCTGCCTCTGAGCTGGCGAGCGGGGGTCCCTTTTCGCGCTTCAAACCGAGCTAGCCGTTGCCTCCTTGGCGCCTCCGCCTCTCCCCTTTCCGTTTCCGAGTCTGAGCCAGCACCCACGTTTGGCGTCAGTGCGTCACGTCCTCTCCGGGCCTGGAACGCGAGTCCGCGAGGCACGCAGCAGCCTCCGCCCTCCGCGGCTCCGCACAGGGGGGACTCGGGGGGCTCTTCGCGTCCGCCCATCGGAGCATAAATCTCTGCCGATAGTTTTCCGCCCAGCTTTCCTGCGCATCTGTCTATCCTACAGGCCCACCTCATCCATGTATTTCCACTTTCATCAACAAAATTTAAAAAGTCATAGCTCATAAACTAAATATCTAAATCAAAATCCGATTATACTATAGTGTTTCTTATAATAAATCCTTCAAAACAAGATCTCACATGAATATATTTAGATAAAATTTTATTAATAAACATTTATCTTATAAAGATATAACATTTTTATTTATGATAGACAATGTTCTAGGTTCATAAAATAAATGTTCCATCTTCGTAAGAAAAATGTTCTTAGTTTAAAAAATAGTGTTCTAGTTTAGATTCATGAAACTGATATTATAATATTTAAAATAAATAAATAAATACATCATGTAAACAAAAAAATAAAATCTAGAGCAAAGCATAAGGAAAAAAAACACATAATAGAGAAAAATTTAAAAGAACATCATACGGATAGTTTTAAAACATCCTAAAAATAAACTATAAAACATCACATGTGTACTAAACTGAACATCACTAAATACACTATAGAACATTATTAAATACATTATGGAACATCGTATATATATTACGTGAACATCACTAGATATATCATAGAACACCACATGTGTACCAAGCGAACATCACTAAATTCACAATAGAACATCACTCAACACATTATAGAACATTGTATGTATACTAAGTAAACATCGCTGAATTAATCATAAAACAACACTTAATGTATTATAGAACATCATATATGATGCAAAAAAAAGATTCATAACAAAGAAAGATTAAGAAATAAAACATGAATAAAAGAAAACATAATTAAAAATTAAAAGAAAAAACAAAATCAAAAGAAAAAAATAGAACATCAGCACATGAACATCAAAGAAAATAATAACAATAAGAAAAAAGATAAAATATACAAAACAAAGGATAATATAAAACAAAAAATGAAAATAAAAAATAAAGCACAAAAAAGATAGAAAAAGAATCAAATAGAATATAAAATGAAAAAAAGAAAGAAAAAAAGAAAAAAATTAAAGAAAAGAAACAAAGTAAGATTAAAAAATAAAACGTGAATAAAAGAAAACATAATTAAAAAATAAAAGGAAAAAAAATCAAAAGAAAAAATAAAAAATAGAACGTCAGCACGTAAACATCAAAGAAAAATAATAAGATTAAGAAAAAAAAATAAAGATAAAGATACAAAACAAAGAATAATATAAAACAAAAAAGTAAAATAAAAATAAAGCACAAAAAAGATAAAAAAGAACCACACGGAATATAAAATGAAAAAAGAGAAAGAAAAAGAAAAGAAATTAAAGAAAAAAATATAGCAAGAAAAAGAAAGAAAAAAAGAGAAGAAAACTAACAGCAACGGCGAAAGGGAAAAAGAAAAGAAACATAAAAAGAAAGAAAAGAAGAAGAGAAGAAAAAAAAAAGAAAAAAAAAGAAATAAATAAAAAAAACGTAGGTAGCTGTTATGCGCGCGCGGAAAACATCGCGTGCGGGAATCACAGACGGCATCTCCGGTCCGGTTCGCACCGGAAGATTTCCGGGGGACTCGGAGCGTGAGGCGGATGGGGGGTGTGCTCTGTTTCCACAGTTCCTTTTTCTACCCTTCCCAAAGTTTCCATCATCCTACGGCGCAGATCAAACAGTACGTCTCCAGATTCCCCAGCGGTTTGGTAGATTTGGCATTAAGTTCCTTTCGTGGGCCCAATGGTCCACCGGTTATTTAGAATTAATAATTAATGACATGTTTGGTTTAGAGAGTTAAATCGAATACTTGGACACATTTATAAAATAAATCAATTACTAGGATTCGTGCCAGCCAATTTTTTTAAATTTGACTAACTTTATAGAAAAAATAACAACAATTATAACATAAAATGCGCGTCATATGAAAATATATTCTATAATGGATCTAATGGATACTAATTTAATACAATATATCTTAGTATTTTTTCAAAAAATTTGATCAAAGTTTAAAAAGTTTGACTTAGAGCAACTCTAGAAATTGATTCTTTCGTGGACGGAGGGAGTATAAAGTACTAAATATAGACTATTTACGAAACTAAAAATATAGCTATAGAATAATTTGCGAGACAAATATTTTAAGCATAGTTAGCTCATGATTGAATAGTAATTACCAAATAAAACGACAATGCTACAATATCTGTTAAACTTTAACAACTCAACCAATCACCCATAGGCTACTCACTATTTTCACATTACTTGTTATTTTTGAATTCTTTTTCTTTCAAAATTTTAACATTCTCACATTCTAAAGCATCATTAACACGCTATCCTTATCCTTGATCAATATAGCCGTAACAGCCACTCGCATCCCCTTATCCAAAGGCACAAGTCTATGGATTGCCACTCACATCCCCTTATTTTGTGTGGCTCCTGCTTGTTTCAGTAATGGCTTTTCAGACCAGCGAATAGACTCTATATCTATATATGATACATATTGAAAATAGACGTTAATTCATGTAAATACTTTGTTGTCGACTTCGAGTCCAAATTGCTTCATAGGATATGATTTTGCCTTGTTTGGAATTGATAAACCGACTAACATCTTTGGTAATCTTTTTGTTTTTAGCACTTAGCTAAAAGTTTCTGAGTAGTATGCTTGGGATGCTTGTTAGGAACTTTGGATTCAATAGTTTTTCAAACACTAATCTCGTGCTTTATTGGTCTAATATATTTGGCTTTGCTTTCACACGCCAATTTGAATCTAATGGGTTTGGTGAATCCTGTCTTTGTTGCCCTAGAATGTAAAAGTACTTGATGTAGGCTCTATGTTTTTTCAAAAGGTTTTAGATTTTCTTTACTAATTACATTAGATTCATCTCGAGACTGACAAATCTTGGCCAACAACATTAGTAGCTGGTCTTTTTTTGCAAGGTTAAACAATGACTAGTTTTGTATTAATATTAGCAATAACCAGTTGTTGTACTAATTTATTTTGTTCATATTTTGAATATTAGGAATTGGATCTTAATCATCTTATTAAACATGATATTGATAAGATTGGATAGATGACTAGATAATGTACCTGAATATTGCATCTGTTTGGTGCACTCTTTGACCTTAACAATGTCTTGTAACCGGACGAAAACAATTTTTGTAGTTGCTCTTGCTTTGTTTAAATTCTTGCATGTACTCCTTATCCAGGTCTTCAACGAATTGATGCAAAGGTCGATCAGATACTCAAACGGCCATGCACGGATCGCACAGACCACTCGAGAATCGAATTCACAACGTACCAGGGAAAATCAGCCTAGCCGACTTTTCAGGTCAACCATGGCAAAAAACTGAAAGAGTGTAAGAGCACTCCAAATGCTAGAAACTACATGTAGTTTCTATACTTATTAATTTTTATAAACATTATATAGAGAAACTATAGTCTCAATGGATAGTTCCTAGAGAATATTTTTTATCCAATCACATCCATTCACTCTCCATTCTCAGCCAATTATATCACTTTATGTCTTGTATTTTGTGTAGACATGGTTTCTAATTTAGACCCAGTTTCTATGATTTTTGCTCACTCTCTTCAATAACTCTCTTGCCACATTAGCAAAATGTTTAGGTGACACTACAATTAATGTATATAAAAATCATAATAGTTTCTGTATTGGAAGTGCCCTAATGGGAAGAAGACCATAGAGAAAGTGCATGTAGGATTATTCTAGGGTCAGCAATGCCACCTAACTGTCGTCGAGGTGCTTGTAGAAGGTTGGAAAAGGCAGGGTTAAGGAATAAAAGCCATAAGAAAATATTAAAGTATTAGATTGGTTGTGTTTTTATTGTTTGGATGTCTCAACCAATCATGGGCTATATAGGGGATGATTTTATCCTATTAGAAAACTCAAATACTGCATGTTTCCTATAACTTTTGCCTAGTCTAGCTGAGTTCTACATGGTGAATCTTTTTTGAAGTCATAATTTGCTGAAAGACTCTGTCCTCTTGAAATTAGAAATAGTTAAAACACTAGCAACCGAGCGGCTGAGGCTTGGCCATCAAAGAATTATATGAATGTAACTAGGATGCAAAAAGTGAACTTGAAGAAAATAAACAAAAAAAACAACACATTGAATAATACTCTCTTCATTCCGAACTATAAAACATTTTTTGAGTTTTCTAGATATATACTCCCTTCTATCCCAAATTATAAACTGGTTTGACTTTTTAGTTCATCTATTTTACTATATATCTACATATCAAATTGACTTATACATTATTTTTATTATATATTTATGTCTAAATATATAATAAAAATAATGTATTTAGACAAGGCAAAAGTTACCTCTCGCCTGGAACAACTGGGCAAAGTCGCGGGCCGAGCTGATATTGATACTGGGCAAAGTGCCAAATTCTCAGGTGGCCTTACTGTAGCTTTCAATCGGGCCATGTTCACGTCTTACCAGGCCGCATGGGTATGGGTTATCGCTTTCTCCGTTCCCAAGGAAGCCATCGACCCCGTCGTGCCCCCATCCTGGCATCCGGCGGTCGGTCACCGATAAAATTTGCTGTTATCGATTTTCGGACGCTTCTTATCCGGTGCACGTGTCCACAAGTCGTTGCCAGCACGGCGAGTCGTGTAGGAGTAGCCACCAACAGCACAGCCGTGCCAAAAGAAACCTTGAAAAAGGGGGGAAAAAAAACTAATAAGCGAGGGAGGCGAGGATTCGGCAAGCTCCGACCTCATCCGCTGCTTGCCTCGCAACTATCGGATCTTGCGAAGGCATCCTCCTCTTCGTCTCCCCCGTCTTATAATCGCATTTCGAATCCCCAATCGGAGACCTCGCCGCTCTTCCGAGCTTCTAATCGAAGGTACGGCCGCGAGGTCTCGGATTAATTTTGGTCGTTTTCCCGGTCTGCAAGCTACTGCTACCAGTACCCACTGCCACTAGTCAACTCAACGCCAAATTGTGGCGACTTTTTTTTAGCTATTTTTAATTATACAGAGGCAAGTAATTTTCTGTGGTGGTGGTGATGTGCGATCGCAGGAACAGTCACCGTCGTTAAGAGGATGATACGCTGCGCTGTAACGGCCGGCGGGTGCGTCGCTTCGTGGAGCGGCGATCGGAGGTCGCCGGCGGTCAACAACCCCTGCAGCGTGCGGATGCCGACGGGCAACGGTGGTGGGTGGTGCGGCGGCCTGAGGTCGCGGGCGGCGGATCTCGCCGGCCTCGAGATGGCCAGCCTGCGTGGCGGCGTCGGGGGCCTCTTCCGCGCGAGCCCGCGCTATGGGCGCTTGCAAGCCACGGCCGCAGGTGCGTCTCGGGGTACGGACTGATTGATGCGTTGGAGTTGCGGATCGATGCTGTTGGGGTTGGGTCACGAACACACGCTTGTGGTACTGGGGGTTGGTTCTAGAGGGGAGAGGGGTACTGTAACTGCTGACTGCAGTTAGATTCCGTGCCAGCTGCTATGGGATCGTGATATTGGATTTGGGGGTAGATGGATTTGGTAGTGCATGTTTTATGCTCAGCAATGTTTGCGTTGGGGAACTGGGGATTCATGGAAACGTGATGCATTTTCACTATCTGAATAAGCTGATGTGATCGTCCTGGGTGGTGGTTGGTTGGGCACCTGCCGTGGTTATTATTTGATTCAGGTTTTTGAGGCATCATAATATTTGGTATGGTCCCTCTGAACCATGTGGGAACGATGATCCTGAGCTGAATGTCTCTACTATGAATGTGAATTTTAGGTGTAATGTTTTATAGTGCTGTCTGGGTTTCAAATATTTGTTTTTAAGAAAGGCAGGAGGAACATTGTCACACACAATTTAATTAAGTCGCTTTTTAGAAACCAGAGAAAGTGGATAAGTATACTTGCAGAAGAGGAATCTGCATGATTATAGAGTGCACGTATTTTGTGTGACCCATAACGTGAGGTGATGTGGGTAGATTACTATATCGCCTTCAGTGTTGCAGATGTTGTTCATGTGCACACTTTTAAACTGCAAGTTTAAATGGCAGACGGTGTTCGGTCCCTGCTAATCTCTCAACTCATTTGACTATCTTATACAGTTGACCCTGAAGATATTCCATTGGAGAAGGTTCAAGTTAAATCCTCAGGACATGTTCTGCCATATGTTGGCGTTGCTTGTTTGGGGGCTATTCTGTTTGGTTATCATCTTGGGTATGTACTTTATCGCTGCTACAGATGATTGTTTCTTAAACACATTTGGATAAAGCATAATTTATTGCATTTTAATTGACGAAAATGATTAACAAGCTGAAAGTAAAATAGTTCCATCTTTTCTGCACTTTTCTCGTGAACACAAAAACTGTTAGATAATAGCAGGAATCCATTTCATGGAATGACAGTGTGGTCAATGGCGCGCTTGAATATCTCGCGAAGGATCTTGGGATTGCTGAAAATGCTGTCTTACAGGGTATGACATACTTTTACATGCTCAACTTACTCATACCTTTTCTCCGTGTTTGTAAAGGAACATCTGGCACTTGGATTGATTGTGCAGCGCAATGCTTTCATTGCCATGGCATACAATTGGCATGTTTTCTAAAGTAGCAGATAGATGACTATAATCACTCAATGATAATAGTTGCTTCTGTGAGATATCTTTTTGCCATATGCTTCACTAGACATCTGTTTGTTACTCAGGATGGGTGGTTAGCACATCCCTGGCTGGTGCAACACTAGGTTCTTTTACTGGGGGATCTTTGGCAGATAAATTTGGGCGGACAAGAACATTCATCCTGGATGCAGTCCCTCTTGCTCTAGGTGCATTCTTGAGGTGTGTTTTGAACTATTTAGTTGTAACTTGTAAGCATACACAGTTATCTTATATGAAACTGACACAGAAACATCTGCAGTGCAACAGCTCAAGATATTCGCACCATGATTATTGGTCGGTTGCTTGCTGGAATTGGTATTGGGATCTCATCTGCTCTTGTGCCCCTCTACATATCTGAGGTTGTGATATGTTGAAATGACAGTTGCTTAGTTCAAAACCTAATGCTATTGTGATATGTTACAGTTACTTCTGTCTTTGTTCAATAGCTACTATCTGTGTTAACGAACATCTCCAACAAATGAACTTCTTGTACTTTGCAGATCTCACCAACTGAAATTCGTGGAACACTTGGTTCTGTTAATCAACTTTTTATCTGCATTGGAATTCTTGTAGCTTTGTTAGCTGGATTGCCTTTGGCAGGAAATCCTGCCTGGTAAGTTTTTCATTAGCTTGTTCATTTGTTTCCGCGCTTCATTTTGCTTCTTGATTAACGAAAGCATTATTGAGATATTGACAGCAGAAGAAGAACACATTTTTTATTCAACCTTTCTATCCTATAAATTACATCTAGATATGCAATTCATATGACAATAAATTCCATATGATATATGGATTATATTCATGCGCTTGTCATTTGTAACTGTATTTAATCAGGTGGAGGACAATGTTTGGAATTGCTGTAGTTCCATCCATTTTGCTGGCTGTAGGAATGGCCTTCTCTCCTGAAAGCCCTCGTTGGCTATTCCAGGTTTCTGTTTGCAAATTCTTTGAACATACTGTGTACTTTGGCCTCCAGGCTGTGGCACAATACTCAGGATTTACTTTTCTGACATTAACTGCAGCAAGGAAAGGTTATACAAGCAGAATCAGCTGTCAAAAGACTGTATGGAAAAGAAATGGTTACCGAAATTATGTATGATCTGAGAGCTAGTGGCCAAAGTTCTTCTGAGCCTGAAGCTGGCTGGTTTGATCTTTTCAGCAAGCGTTACTGGAAAGGTAGTTTTGTTTTGACAGTTTCAGAATTGGCAAATATGGTTCCCTAATAATTGCATCATGAAATATTCTCTGATTATTTTATCTTCTCATTCCATTCTATTGCTAGCATCAGTTAACAACTTGGTGGAAATATCTGCCGCTTTACCAGAAATTGATGGTTCTTGGAATTTCCTAAGATTTTTAATGGGATGAAAGTGGTTTGGTGCATAGCAATTGCTTAATTTAAGTCATGTCTATGGAAACAAAAATGCATATTCATTACTTATCAGGAAGATAAGTATGTTAATGGATTTTATGCTATTACATTTGCAATGGCCTTGTGTTTCATGCAGATATGTCATCACTCATAGTTACATCTGAACAACCTAAATTACTTCATCCAGTCACCAAAAAGCGATGTTCTGGACACTGATACAGTCCCCGAAGATACAACTTTGACTAGTAGTTTGTCGTTTACAACATTGAGAAACCATAGCAAAATTGTACGATTATTAAATCTTTTTTTTATAACTATAGCATTTGTTATATTCAATTAAATGTACACAAAGTAATTGATGATGAAAGTTTTGATATGTTGACTGCATACAACCTAAAACATCAAGGAATTGATACTATGGTGAAGACGCTACAAGACATGTTTTCTGATATATCTTTCATTTGCAGTTGTGAGTGTGGGGGCAGCACTGTTTTTGTTCCAGCAGCTTGCTGGTATAAACGCCGTTGTATATTACTCTACATCAGTGTTCCGCAGTGCAGGCATTGCATCTGATGTTGCTGCTAGTGCTCTTGTTGGAGCAGCCAATGTTTTTGGTAACTTTACTTTTAGTAATAAGATTTTAATATTGACAGAACATGTTTTCTGATGGGGGTATATATTTACTTGTAGGCACCATGATTGCATCTTCTCTAATGGACAAGCAAGGAAGGAAAAGCCTTCTGATAACAAGCTTTTCTGGAATGGTAATGCCCTTGTGTTCAACAAATCATGTGTTTACTTTTTCTCTCAATCAGCAAATGGAGGGTTCATATTCATTTTTTTCCTCCTTGAAGGGTGCTTCAATGCTACTCTTAGCATTGTCCTTCACCTGGAAAGCTCTGGCACCTTATTCTGGTACTCTTGCTGTTGTTGGCACTGTTCTGTAAGTTGTTAATGATGCATCTTGTTTGGTCTTGCTGATTCTATTTGAGTGTATAACTTGAATGTTTGACATAACTGGAGTATGATTTTGTGCAGGTATGTGCTGTCTTTTGCTCTAGGAGCTGGTCCTGTTCCTGCCCTACTTCTTCCTGAAATATTTGCCTCTAGAATAAGGGCCAAGGCTGTTGCATTATCTCTAGGCATGCACTGGGTGAGTCACAACTGTTCATACACACTAATACCGAATGTATATAGTTGTCCAAAGTCCCAACCAATCACATTCTGTTTTATTCATTGCGGTAATCTTGCTTTGTTTTTCTCATTCCACTACATAATTTGTGACACATAATTTTGCAAAATACAAGGTAAGATAATTAGTACTCCGGTGGATAGAGATTGATTGAATGTTTGAGCATGTTAAGTTCATTTTCTTATCTTGATTAATATCGATTGCTCTGGTAGATAGGTTTAGTTTGAACTTGCTTCAGTCATTTCCCCATTCGCCCCATTAAAAAATGTTTTATTCACCTGAGGTATGTTAGTCAATATCTGGATTTTTGAAGCTTTTGCCCTTAAATTTGTTCAAACTTCTAAATTTTATATGATATCCTTTGTAGCTTCTAAGATGATGAACACTGCGATAATTAAGTAACTAATCTTAGCTTTACTTGCATATACCATTGAGTCCTTAACCTGTGTTTCTTTTTCTTTCTTCAGGTAATCAACTTCTTTATTGGCCTGTACTTCTTGAGTGTCGTCAACAAGTTCGGGATCAGCAATGTATATTTGGGATTTGCATCAGTGTGCGCCCTTGCAGTTCTTTACATAGCTGGGAATGTGGTCGAGACCAAGGGGCGATCACTTGAAGAGATTGAACGGGAATTAAGTGTAGCAGAATGATGTGCTTTTGCTAGTCATGCTGCGGCTCCGTTTTGGGGATTGAGAATGCAACCAAGCACACAACCGAGCATCCTTGGACCTGGAGACTCTTTCCAGTTTCATCATGTAGTTTAAGAAATAATCGAACGGCAAGAGTGCCAATCGTAGGTGACTTGTTGTGTGCCGTGAGGGGTTGTGTTCGAGCAGTAGTTTAGCTGTGCTTCCCTTACTCCCCTGACATCAATCAGAATTCAGAAACAATAAACCCGTCGATGTTTCTGGAGATAAGTTTTTCGTTTTTCTTCTCAAATTTCGTCGTTTCCCGTGTATAGATTTTTTTGATATGAGGGATCTTCCCTATTTCCATTGCATTAACAGAAATACAGTTCGTACAAAGAGTTTAGACAAGATCAGACATCCAGAAACCAACGCTTACTACTACCCAAAAGGACTAGCCATTGTACTACCTACTATCACCACGAGATCACCGGACACTGGAGATCCATCAGTAAATTTTACAGCAAGAGTAAAAACAAACATTCAACTACTCCAGCAGAACAGAGGGCAAAAAAACAGCAGTTGCAACTCCTCTTCAGCATCTTCATCTTTTTTCTTCAACACATTTTGATCTTGGGGACTTTTAGCTTTAGCCACCAGATGTAACGCAATCTTCAACAATGTCTCAGCACCGGCAGACAATTCTTCTTTATCTAGGTCTTCAAACAGTCCTGTCCAATAAGAGATAAGCGAACATGCATAACATGATAGGACTTGTTACATTTTTTCCTTGGAAACAAATGTTGTTTCGCGTTTTCCAAATTGTCCAACATATCGCTGCTATACCAATTGCATGAAACTTTTGTCCATGAGGAAGCCACTTCTCACACCACGACCAACATTGATTAAAATTTCTAGGAACATTTGTTGCCCCAAGGGAGAAAGCAACAATCCCCCACTCAGCTTTAGCCATAGAGCACTGAAAAAGAAGATGAGAAATCGACTCATTCTGATCACAGAAAAGACAAGAAGAATCACCAGTCCATTTTCTACGAATCAGATTATCTCTCGTTAAAATTGCATTGTTTGCCACAAGCCATAGAAATATTTTGATCTTAGCAGGAATTTTTCCTTTTCATATTTTCCAAAAATAAGGACTAGCATCATTAGTTGTTAAAGCTTTATAAACTGATTTCACTATGAATCTTTCATTCTTTCCCAGATTCCAAACAACACTATCTTCACCATTAATCAAAGAAATTTCATTAACTTGATTCATTATTTGACACCAATCAGCTCTTAAGTCATCAATCAACCATCTAGAGAAGTCAACATAATTTTGTTTAGCCAAAGCCACCAAAAAATTGGGTTGAGAACAAATTTTGAATAAATCAGGAAAAAGTTTTTCTAGCGGTTTCTCCATTAACCAAGTATCTTTCCAGAATAAAGTTTTCTATCCATCTTTGACAATCATCTTCATCCCTTGTAGGTATATCTCTTTTATTCTTAAGAGATCTGACCAAATGGCTGAATCATTTTGCTTATGTTTTACAGTACAGATTGACTCCTTTTTCAAATATTTGAACCTAACAATCTCTTGCCACAGCCCCTTTTCATTGTCTAATTTCCACCACCATTTCATCATTAAGCTGATATTCATCTTCCTCAAATCTCTAATACCTAAGCCACCTTTTTTTTTTCCCTGTTTTTACATATCCTTATCCACTTGATCAAGTGATATTTCTTTTTAGTACCACCTCCTTGCCAAAAAAAGGTTCTTCTAATCTTATCAATTTTTAGTCTTGGGTAAAATATATATAGACATATGATATACAACAGTATTGCTCAGACTAGCATTAATAAGCATGGTTCTCCCAGCAATGGACATTAAGCCTCCTTTCCAAATATCTAATTTCTTACTATTTTTTCTACTAATAATGGAATCCAATCAATCACAAAAAAGGTATAGATGAACTCGTCTCCTGAAAATAGAATGTTTCGTTTAAGAAAAAAAGGTAGAAAGTCCCGCTCACGTATAGATGAACTCTTGTCTCCATATTGGCATATTTCGATCGGTATCCTCTGCGTTTCCTGTTGATGGAAATGCGGGGTATCCATGTGACTTGTGTGCCTGCACTGGCCCAGTGGCCCAGTCTTGGGTCTCCGGATGCAGTGGCCCAGTGGCCCATTGACCCGCAAGCACGGAACGCGCCAGCCAAGCGTGTAGGTCGCTGTCTGCTGCCATAGCTCGCCCCGTCTGCCTGCGCGGATGAAGCTAGGGAGCTCGCCCTGTAAACGCCCGCCCGCTAGCCCCAACTACCAGCAATCATTTCACAGCAGCGCGGCGCCGAGAAGATGGGCTCCCCGTCCTACAAGCTTGCGGCGGCGATCACGGTCCCCTCGACCGGCGAGTTCCTCGTCGTCCGGCAGCCGCGCCCGCCATCCCCACCCGATGAGGAAGAGGACTACCGGCGGTTCGTCGACAGCGACCTCTACGACCTCCCGTCCGCGCCCCTCGCGCCACTCGCGGGGACACTCCGGTCGGAGGTGGCCATAGGCGGCGCGGACTCTGTCGCCGTGCGCCTCGACCTCTCGCGCCTCGACGTGTCCGCCGCCCTTGATCAGGTGACCTACCCATTATCAGAGTTACAGAGTTAATTTTTGCGCTCTGTTGCAGTTGCTAGTTGTGGCTACAGTTGTTTAGCAACAGCAAACTAGTTCTCAAAGTGGCACCTCGATTTCGACCTCTAATTTTTGGTAGGGTATCCGTCTCAGCTCAACTTTGGCAAACTTTGTTCTAAATGATGGCTTCTCGTAGATTTTTGATCAATTTGGCTTGCCGGATGGGATGCGTGGGGAGTGGAGGCTCCTCAAGTATGTGGAGGAAGCAGAGTTTGGCCCGGATGCTGGCATTAACACGGTGTACATCATCGGGTCACTTGAGTCGAAATTGGATGCACCACAAGGTCAGATCAGATGGTTAATGTTTTAGTGTTTCTGAATATGGAATAGCTTGACCATCATGCGTTGCTCATGGCAGAGTCATGTAAGTGGATGTCCAAGGAGTGTGCATTGAGGTTGCTTTCAGAAGCGAAGCCAGGTAATGATCGCATAGGACAGTATGCATATATTGGAATTTTGAATTCGGAGCTGTCATCAAACACCACAACTTCCCCTGCATTGCCCTCCCAGGTATCACCCTCTTTTCCCCTTCAATTCATGTCATAGAGTGATAGATAGTTTCCCAGTCCTGAAATGCATTGTTCAATAGGAATACCCACCTGGAATAACACTTGTACCTATGAAGAGTAGGACACTAGCACCATTCCGTACAACTAATCTTGTGGTAGTACGATCAACCAATGGTGCTGGTGGATCTACATGTTCTGAATTTTTTGCTTCGGGGGACGCTCTGCTTATAGATCCTGGATGCAGCTCTCAGGTTCATGCAGAGGTAAGAGAAAATTTTCATTAGATTGTGTTACTTTAGAAAAACCAATATGCATACATGTAAGTATCTTTAACATCACTGTCCTATGAAGTGCATTTCCCACCTTAGATTTATTTGTTCTAACTGGATTGTTGTAGATTTTCAGAAGTGTCTTCCCCTTATGTATTTGCTGCAGTTCCTTCCACGCTAGACCTATATCACTGAGTACTGGCAGTCTTCTTCACGTGCCCTTATTTCCTTATTAAGGCCTCAACATTTGCCTGTAGCTTTATGAGGAAAGGATTAGTGCTTGTTTATTTCTGTATATATCACAGCACAGTAGAAGTAGAAAAATACAAAAGGATCAGGATGACACCAGGGACAAAATCATTACGAGACTTCTTGATAAAACATTACCTTTTCAAAATGTTCAACTGTTTATGTAGAATAACACTGTATGCACACCTGCAGACACCATGGGGTGTTTATTAGAATGCTTACTCTGAGTAGAAGCTGTCTTTTTGCACGTACTGGTTCTTCCATTCTATTGACTAATGTATTCTTATCATATTCAGCTTGCAGATCTCGTCAACTCCCTTCCAAAAAGGTTATTAGTTCTTGTTACACATCATCATCATGATCACATTGAGGGTACGATGAAGTATATTTATTGAACATTTTGTCTGCTCTTTAATATTCCAATTTTGTTCTAATTAAGACCATATCTGGGAGTACCAAATCGAGGTGGTGAAATGCAATCATGCTATAGCACCTTCTGTAGTCAATTACTGTCAGGTCTATCTATGCTCTATATTACATCATAAACAAACTGAATCCATTTGGTTCAAAATTGTAGGTCTTTCAGTCGTTCAGAGATGCAATCCTGATGCTGTTCTTCTGACACACCAAAGTACAATGGATCGCATCGGGAAAGGTGATAACCTACACATATTTGATTTCTTTTGCCAATATTGTAAAACTTGTCAATTTGTCATCGTCATGGCAGAAATGTGTTCATCTCCTTATTTCTAAGGTTCTGAAATCTGTTAAGCATGATACTTGAATAAACGAGGAGGTATCTGGCAAGTTTTATTACTCTGAACACTACCAATCTGGCACTTCGCTCTTTATACTTTCACATCTCGTCAGATTATCATACTTACACCTGGCTATGAATATTGGGAAATCATCTGAATAGTTTTTGCTACATCTGAATAGGGTTGGATTACAGATCCTTTGTCCTCAGCCAGATGAGGTTTCCTTTAATAAATGGTGGGCTAGAGATGAGAACATGGTCAATGAGCAAGCTAGGAAGGGCCTTAACTCTCTTATCATCTTAGGTGCTTGGACGATTTGGAATCACCATAAATGGTGTGTGTTTGATGGTGCTGCTCCTAGCATAGCTGGAGCTTTGACACATGCTGTTGAGGAGCTCCACCTTTGGGGTTTTGTAGGGGCTCAAGGAACTACATACCTTCTTGCCCTTGCTCCAGAAGGTGGATGATGGGTAGCAGCTATTGGGCCGGGGTTTGTTTGTTGATGTTTTAGTTAAGGACGAGATCGTTTTCTTCCTAATCTAATGTGTGTGTTCGTGTTTTTTTGTATTTGTAAGGGTTCTTACCCCCTTTATTTTCCTTCTTAATATAATGATACGCAAATCTCCTACATTTCAGGGTTTTCCTAGATGATCATAGACTCTTAATAATCTAATATCACACAATCATTTAGACTATTATTGTCATTTCCCTAACTTAAGTTACGCTGCAGTGCATGTGTGTGATTTAGCTCGTACGATGTACCTTTTCTCTGTTTGTTTATGTTATCCATGCCCTGATGCCCATGTTTTGTTCATCTCAATGTGCATGATGCGATGTTGTATAGGAAATTGGCAGATTGACTACACTTCAGTAACTGGTGGTGAAAAGATATGCATAGGTAACCAAGAACTGCAAGTTGTTTTTGCACCTGTAAGTATAATGCTCTTGGATAAATTTTTCTCCCATTTGTGTTTTTTGCTTACAATTTTTTATACCTATATACTTGCTGGTAAGAAGAATTTTCTTCTGTTGAGCTCCTAACGCATGATAGTGCATTCAAATGGTCCAATAATTATAAAGTTAGGTCTATTTAGAGCCAAATCAAGAACATCAACCTATAAAAATATTCTAAAGAAGTTGATAGTAATACATGTATAGTGCTTGGTTGCTACTAAACATTTTGTATTGCAGTTGCTCAGAGGCAAATATATTAGCAAAATAAGGGGGTGACTGAACTTACTATGAGAAGTCATAGGAGAAACATATCTTGTTTTATTTCAGATTCTGGGTGCTAAGTCATTTCCTGATGTGATCTTAACTCAAAATATTATTGAATCTTAATTGCCTTATTTTATAAATAATACCTTTTTTTGTTTTGAGAATGACGTAAATTCTACTCAACTTCACACTTTCTGGATATTCTTTTTACCCCTTTTGTTAATTAGACCAATGCATACAACTCTAGTTTGTTTTTCTTTGATCAATACTAAAGTGACGCATATGCATTGCTTGTATTTTACGTTTCTGTGTATTTTTTGGTTCTTAATTCCTCACCATATTTGAATTCTAGGGTCATACAGATGGTCATATGGGGCTTCTCCATGTAAATACCAATACATTGGTTGTTGGAGATCATTGTGTAGGGTAAGCATTGTTCAAATTTTTATTGGTAGCATAGGGAGATGATATATGATCTTTAAGTGTGAAGTCAACTATAATTATGGCATCAACTTGAAAATGTTAACTTGTTAGCCAAATACTCATGTCACAGCTTCTTCTATTCCAAGATCACGGTGACGACCCTCATGCACAATGCATATATGCACACCACCCTGCAGTACATTTACACATTTCCTGACCTTTTTTTTTCATCCTGAACTAAATTTTATTAAAAAGAGAAATAAATCAAACCTCTGTTAACATTTGGAACTGCTGGAATTTTGTAGGAATGAAATATGCCTGTTTCTCTTTGTCTATTTGGAACCTAAATAGCTGTGTTTTAAGATGCAAGTTGACTTGATTTATCGTCCTCTGCTATTGCAAGCAATATTGCATTTCGTTTTTGTTTCCTGAAGCACCATCATTAAATGGTTATAGATTAAAACATGACCAAAAGGAACATAACTAATCTTTAAAACAAAGTAGTAGAGTCAACATTAGTATTCTATGTACTCTAAACTTAAATGCATCATGTATGTGCAGTTCTTAAAAGATGTTTTTTTACCCATTTGCAGGCATGGAAGTGCAACTTTGGACAGTAGAAATGGTGGCAACATGAAGGTAATGGTACTTTTTTTTTGGAACCAGGAAGGTCAAAATAGCAATGTGGCATCACTGCACTCTGTGCAACTGAATGGAATATGTGGCCCCATCTTTCTTCATGTGCACTCTTCCCTCCAGAATATACCGAATAGTGCTTTATAACAGAATGGTTTTATTTGAAATGTGCAGGATTACTTTGAAACTACATACAAATTCATGGACTTGTCACCACATGTATTAATTCCAATGCATGGAAGGATCAACCTATGGCCCAAGTATATGCTTTGTGGATACCTCAGGCATGGAGAACTAATCATTTCTTTATACAATTTTTTTTAAAGAAATAAGAAACTTTATCGCTCCCTGGTTTCTTTGCCTCATGTTCTACAGGCTATACACACATGTTACAAGTTATATTGTTCGCAGTTGCTTTTGGAATTTTTTCCATATCCAATTCAACTGTAGCCTGCTTACTTCTTACCCTACATGAAGGGATTTTCATTTTAAAAAACAATAAGCCCTTTTCAAGACTCTGAACACATTCTGATCCAGTTTGTGTTTACCCAGGAATCGAAGGGCTAGAGAAGCGTCCATTCTGCAATCCATTGAGAATGGGGCCCAAACTCTGTTTGATATAGTTTCAAAGACTTACAGTGATGTCGACAGGAAGTTTTGGATTCCTGCTTCTTTCAATGTCCGCCTTCATGTTGATCATCTGAACTCCCTACATAAATTGCCCAAGGTGAGTATTAGAACTATTACCATCCTGAGATACACCTTTCCCCTGTATGCATTATTAGAGAAGATAAAGATATTCCAGATTTATGAATAATCTGTTCTATTTGATATGGTAAAAGTGTAAATGATCGATATAGTGTAGGGAAAGTACTGCAGAATGATCATTTAGTCAAATAGTTAATTTTACTCCCAAATATTGCTGATTTAGATGATTAGATCCACATGATTGGGCTAGAGCTTCTCATTGTGGATGAGACTTGAGTTGGTTTGCATTTGCCACATTAAAATTCTACTTGACCCATTTTTCATAAGTTTTTGTTTTTTGAATGTGGGAGGAGAGGATTCCATCTGGATTTTCATTCAAAAGGGGTATAAATTGGAAACACCATCCGCTGTAAGGATGTGGCTGGCCTTAATATAAGTTTGTGCTAGCTTCCATTAGATGATTTCTCGAGTTATGTTTTTCCACATTTGACCCGACAAACGCAGTGATAGCGGTGTTAGGACCTCTAGTTGGGGGGCTGCTGGTGAGGTTTCAAGCCCTGGCTTGAACAAAACAAAGGGTCCGTCACTGTGTAACTGTGTGCAGAGATGCACTTGCTGCAAGGCGTGTCCTGTGCAGCCACTTTTTCTCAACCTGGGTGAGTCAGTCTGTCTTGTGGAAAAAGCACCTTGTTTACCTGGGTGCATTGCATTTTGAAAAGCTTCCTGTCGAACTGGCTCTACAGTTCGAGGAAATCTCTACCTTAACTGTAGTGTCTCGGAAGGTCTTTCCCCCCTAGGTCAAGTTTTCCCTTCTTTCCTCATTTGACCTCTACCTTGTTAGAACTGATTGTTCAACTGTACTGCCAATTTCTTAGTTAATCAAATATTTTGGGAATTATCATGCAGGACTACTTAGTTTAATCAAATATTTTGGGGATTATCATGCAGGATTTCTCTTTGGAAATGTTCAGTCGAAGTTGTGATGATTTTATCTCTAAAGTTTGATGGCAAGTATGAGAAAAATGATCTTCCAATTCACATTGTGTTTTGATTGCATTTAAGCTGCTCTTTTCACCATTTTTTTGTTTTATTTTGTGTATGACACTGAACAATTCAATGATGGGGAACAAAATCTTGTAACAATCCGATAAATATGTAGATTGGCCACCAAGGCTACCATTCGCACTTCCGAAATTGCAAGATTAACAACTCTAATATATGCAGGATTTCTCATTGGAGAACTTTAAGGAAAGCTGTGGAGTGCATTTCATATTCCGTTGGGCGGTGGCATATGTGCATTCCAGGAGCTCCCCAGCTATCCTTGCGGCAAGTGCCATTGCTGGTGGTCTTGCAATTGCTTGTGCTCTCAGAAGGAACTAATGGAAGCAATCATAGATTCTTTAGGTCGATAATTTTCCAGCTACATGAACATTATATTATTATTCCCAGTATTCTGCTACCAGTATGTTGAGTCGAAAGGTGAGTTGCCAAAACTCTTATTCCGCAATTAGTGACCGTGATTACCAAATCTATACACAAGAGAAGTATCCAGACTAGGAGCATGTGAAGTGACAAGTGAGGGATTCCGATCTGAGTTCTTAGGATTTCAATGAAAGTTTAACTGAATCCTAAAATCCCTGAAAGCAGTTGCCTCATAAACAGGGGCAAGTAACGCGTAACTAAGGGCCTACGAGGTCAGATCTGTTATTGACTGCGTCTGCATAATTCTTAGGCTCACAATAGACTAGGAGGTAGACAGCCACACAGGTGGTTAACCTAGCTAGCATTGGACGGAAGAGGCAAAGCAAACTTGAAAGTAAACATCTCCTGGCTTATTCCGTTTCGCTATAGAGAATATATGTTTCTTTTTGCAGAAAATAGAGAATATATGTTGACCCGGTGAGCATAAAAAAATACTAACAGGAATGACAAGCTATGCCTGTTGTCTCTCCTGCGCTTATTTACCCGTGTCACTTGTAAGTTCCTTTGTTACCACTCTTTGAAAATTATTGCGAATTGGGGATAGGGAGAAGGATCATTGTCAGCATTGTGGAATACTCTCACCAATCCAATTGGATGAAAATTTATACAACACAGAGTGCCGTTTCAGTGGGAGATTTGATCCTTGCGTCTTCCGATCGGCATTTCTGCTGTGTATGCACAGCTGAATAACAAGAGCTCCAACAGTTTTATTATACTTTCCCAAAACCTCTTCCAGCTCACCAAAAAGTATTAGAATAAATAAATATAAGATCATCTTCAACAATTTTTAATAACCCACTATTAAAATGTAGAAGACAATTTTATATCATAAATCTTATAGTATATCTAAATTATCCTAACCACTTTTATACATCTTGAATATTATACATTTGCATCAGAAATATTTTTCTACTCTTTATTCTTTTCCATCCTTCCAATTGGTCAAAATATATGGGCGTTTCGATTGCCGCCGGAAGATAAGTGCGGCCTGGAGTCTTCACATCTTTACGTGCAAGGTTTTTTTAAAATGCCAAAAGATTGGGAGTTGTTGGAGATAAAAAAAAATATTCTTTCAAAAAATCATACATTAGAAAATATTATTGGTTATTTTTGGAGATGCTCTAACACAGTCAAATGAATCAGCATTTGTTTCTCTCAAGGGAGCATGCATCTTAGACCTTGTTTGGATCCACATGTATCTACTTCAACCCCACATGTGTTGTAGTGAGTTGGAATGGAACTTAGTTTGATTTTCACTCTAATCTACTTTAGGCCTTGTTTGATGTATGCGTATCCACTTCAATCCACATGTGTTTGAGTAGATTGTAATGAAATTTAGTTTAGTTCCGTTTCAATACATTTCAACACATGTGGATTGCATGCGCATCCAAATAGGTCTTAGGAGGCATTGTTTAGATGTAGTTGGAATTATATCAATCCACATGTATTGCAGTGGAATTTGAATTAAATTCCACCTCAACCCATATGGATTGAGGTAATTCTGACAATGTCTAAACAAACCCTTAATATATGTAGATTGAGGTAGATACACGTACATGCAAACAAAGACCCTTTGGAGCTACATGATTGAGAAAATTTGCTCATTGCCATCAAAACTTATACTAGTTAATTGCCATAAAAAAATCATAGAATTCCTTAACTGCCATCAATTTGTAATTTTTTATTCCTTAATTGCTATTATCGTCATTTTTATGGGTTTTTTTATTAACCGCCATTCATTGAGGTAACTTGTTTTTTTAGGCTGTCTCCAATAAAAAGACCCATTTGAGAACCCAAACTTAAAATGAGTCTCCAACACAATATCTATAGCCTTCAACATGATACCCATACAAAAGACCCATTTTGAGTATCAGGAGAGGTATAACCCAAATTTGGGTATCCTCTCTCCTCGAGATCCATTTACAGAGAGTATTGTCTTTTATGTCTTGTTGTTGAAAAAGACTAAAAAAATTTGGTATCCTCTCTCCTCAAGATCCATTTACAGAGAGTATTGTCTTTTAGGTCTTGTTGTTGGAAAAGACTAAAAATAGATATGGAATTTTTTACGTGTACCTAAAGAACAAATGAGTCTTGTATTTTAGGTGACGATTGTCGAAGAGAGTCTTATTTGCCATCACCATTACATGTTGTTCACTTGGAATTTTAATTCCGATGTTGCCCCTGCGCTATATGAAAGAGGGACCACCGACAGCGATTTCGCTGCCGTGGAGGGCGTCTCCATCGGCAGCAAGGATACCTGCGTCCTCTTTCCCGACGCTCAGCCTTGCCTTCGACATCAGCCATGGCGGCTTCATGGCCGGACATGGCGACACCGGCCCAGGAGCTCGCGAGGACGGGGCGGCCATGGTGGCTTCGTGCCCGGCCGGGGCGGGTTGGGTGCCGGTCTGGGCGACCGCGCCCCCAGCCGCCGCCGCCGCCCTGCGTCGCGAGTTCGCACGCCTGCGCGGTCGGGCCAAGTGCCGCCGCCTCGCCGCGCCACGAGCCCGCGTGCCCACACGGCCGGACACCGCCACCGCCCTGTGCCGTGATCCCGTGCGCCTGCGTACATGTTCTTGGAGAAAACCGAAGGATTGAAGAAAGGAGTAAAACTGTCCTTTTCCATCTAGTCATGGCTGCTTTTTACGGTGATGGCATTTAATAAGGAATCACAAATCACAAATTGATGGCAGTTAAGGAATGCTATATTTTTTTATGGCAACTAAGAAATCAGTATAAATTTTGACGGCAATGAACAAATTGTCTCTATATGATTCATAACGGAAGCAAAGTGTCAACGTGCGACCCGTAGATTTAGCTCCTACTGATCATTCACAAAAGAGGTTAGTGAACGCAACTGACTTTTGGAAGGAGAAATTTGCAGAGCAAGCAAAGCGGAGCTGTGGGAGTGCGTGTATTTTAGTTCCATCCCGTTGAGGCAGTGGAACACCGGCCGGAGATAGTATAAGTGCATAACCAAGGTAGCTGAGCTCACCCAGCGACAGTTGTGCTGCCAACTTCAGGCCAATCCGGCCATGAACGACGTAAACAAAGCCATGGCTGTGTCTCATCACTCTCACATAGGCGGGAAGAAGCTCCTCAATGTGGTGCCTATGCTCATCCTCTTCTCCCTGGGATTCGTGCTCGGCATGACCTGCAACTCCAAGTTCCCAAACTTGTACCTCTCCTCCAAGTTCCCAAACTTCTACCTCTCCTCCGCCGCGCCATCGCCGCCTCCGTCGCCACCTCCGGTACCATCATCATCGTCGCCACCTCCTCCGGTACCATCTTCACCGCCTCCGGCGCCACTGCCACCGCAAAACCCTGACCCACAAGTGGGGCTGGCACGCTTCCTCGCGCCGAGCAGCGTCGTCATGCACAACATGACCGACGAGGAGCTGATGTGGTGGGCGTCCATGACGCCCAAGGTCCGCAGCACGCCGTACCACCGCGCGCCCAAGGTTGCCTTCTTGTTCCTGGCCAAAGGGGACCTGCCGCTGCGGCCGTTGTGGGAGAAGTTCTTCGCGGGGCACCAAGGCCTGTACTCCATTTACGTGCACACCGATCCTTCCTACACCGGCTCGCCGCCGGAGGACTCCGTCTTCTACGGTCGCATGATCCCAAGCCAGGTAACTATATATATATAGAGCAATCTGAATCCTGATAACGATGCAGAAAACGATCTCGAGCTGAAGCCAACTACTACTATATATATATATATATACAAAAAATTTTTTGCAGAAAACGATTTGGGGAGACGTGAGCCTGGTGGCGGCGGAGCGGCGGCTGCTGGCGAACGCGCTGCTGGACATCGGCAACGAGCGGTTCGTGCTCATCTCCGAGTCGTGCATCCCTCTCTACAACTTCACCACCGTGTACGCCGTGGTCACGGGCACCAACACCAGCTTCGTGGACGTGATGGTGACCCCGTCGCGGTACAACGAGCTGTTCCTGGAGCGGAACAACATCACCATGGCGCAGTGGCGCAAGGGCGAGGAGTGGTTCGAGATGGACCGGGACCTGGCGCTGGAGGTGGTCGCCGACGGCACCTACTTCCCGACGTTCCAGGAGCGCTGCGTGGGGCTGCGGAACTGCCTCATGGACGAGCACTACGTGCCGACGCTGCTGAGCGTGCTGCGGTGGCCGCGGAGCGCCAACCGGACGCTCACGTTCACGGACTGGAAGCGCCGGGACGGGCTGTACCACCCGCACAGGCACGGCGCGGCGGAGGTCACGCCGGAGCTGGTCGAGGAGATCAGGGGAGGCGCGCGCTCCGGCGGCCGCAGCAGGAACTGCAGCGCGTACCACGACGGGGCCACCGGCGTCTGCTTCCTGTTCGCGCGCAAGTTCACGCCGGACACGCTCCAGCCGCTGCTCCGGTTGGCGCCCAAGGTCATGGGGTTCGGGTGAGACGAGAGATCGAGTCTGTATATTATTGGTGTGGCCGCTTTAGATGTTTTTGGAGTTATTTTAGTATTAATGTACGAGTGTCATCTATCAACACCAGTCACTAGTCACTAGAAGAATAAAATGATTTTTTTTTAAGCTTCTTCTTTACGTGTAGCTGCAGAAACGGGAACGCTAGCTTGCATCGGTTAATTTGGCCAACATTGCTTGCTAGTTTCACGGCGCGCGATCACAATCACGCAAGCACCCGCGTGCAGGCCCGTGATCGCCGTGCGCCCGCCCAAGGTCGCCGACCTTTTGACTTTTGAGGACCCGTAGAGGCCGTGAGAGCATCTTCACCGGTAAGTAGGGAAGAAAATCTCAAACCTCAAAATTAGTTATTGGAGGTCCTACGAGTCTTTTTGGAGAGCCTTGAAAAGCTTTATCTCCAGCAGAATGAGAAAATCTCATTCCCAATATCACATCTGACATATGAGATCAAATTATCATTCAAACACTTTCTTCTTCCTCACTCCCTAGCCACTGTCATCGGCGACAAGGACGATGTTGTTTCATGGTGGCTTCAAACAAGAGAGAAACGAAGTTCTTCGACTCAATGCTGCTTCAGATTACTTGGTGCCTTTGGATAGAGAGGAAAGTGCGAGTGTTTGGCAGGGCGGCGGCCAACGTCGACGTCGTTGTCAAGAGCTTGTTGAGAGAAAGCGAGGACTAGGCACTAGGGGTTTCCTCCCATTCATAGTGATCAACGACCCCTGGTCGCGCCATAGGGTCTTCATGTAATTGTCTTTTTAGGTATTGCCATTAGTCTAGGGGTTCGTTGACCTTGGGTTGGTAGCCTCTCGCCGCCCTACTTTAGGTCCTTGTAACTTGTTTTCTTCACTTCTTAATGAAACACGGGTTCATCCCGCTCGTGAAAAAAAACTCCCTAGCCATCCCCATCCGTTCATTCCCGTGAGACTGCAACCTCTGACTGCGAGCCGCCCCACACCTGTAACGCCTCCGCTCGAATTCCTCTGTGTGTCTCCGTCATCCTCCTCCGTCGCCACTCCCTTCTACCTCCTTTTATATTGCTTCTCCTTCGTCGTCCCTGGCCATGGCGCCTAGAAAGCTTCGTCCTCGGCCATGGTACCTAGGAAGTTGTAGATCGTCTTCCCCATCGTCCTCGGCCATAGCGCCTGTGGCAAGCATCTTCTTCTTGTCGTCCCCTTCCTCATCCTTGGCGTCGTTAGTTGGATCTCGCGCCAAAAATCTTAGGTATTGGGAGAGGGAGGTTTCCCTCATATTTGAGGGGTTGGGGGATGGATTTTGAGGGTATGAGAGGCTAGAATAGGGATCTGTTGGAGCTCTCAAGTCCCTTAAAATTCAGGTTTTTCTCATTGGAAATGTGAATTGGAGGAGAGATGCTCTAGCTGGCCACGTGTCCATGCGACATAAGGTAGCAGTAATGTAGCAGCACTATTGACCATTGTGTAGCGTAGAGACGTTTTTGTTTTCGAGTCAAAAATAAACTAAAGAGAGGAGCTAGT
Organism: Sorghum bicolor; assembly: GCF_000003195.3. Classification (NCBI taxonomy): domain Eukaryota; kingdom Viridiplantae; phylum Streptophyta; class Magnoliopsida; order Poales; family Poaceae; genus Sorghum; species Sorghum bicolor. The sequence goes on along the minus strand of NC_012872.2, from coordinate 7,200,824 downwards.
AAAGCCATGATTTTGAGCTTCACCGGCTCCATGGTACAACTACAGTATCAGTGCTGAAGCCCGGGCTGAGAAGAGTTGTGCCAAAGAGGCCCCAAGACTTGCTCACGCTCGGACTCGACGACTTTGTCCAGGAAGTAGGAGCGCTTTGAGCAGAAAAGGTCCCATGGTCAATGGGCATGAGCTTGACTTTCGTCACTACAGTTGTGCTGGGAGCTAAGTGTTTACATCAATGTATAAAACGAACTTAGGTGCAATTTACAACTAAAGAGCAAGACTAATAATAGGTTACTGGTTGTACAAATCTTTATAGTCTACCTCTCAATTCATTCAGTACTTACCTCTTCACTGTTAATGTATGGTCCATCTATCTCCCTTATAAAGTTTTTTGGTTCTTATGTTAACCTGACAGTAAACTTACAACACACTTCTTCTTCTCTCTCTCTCCCTCACCTTAGTATACAACCGACCAAGGGCGGATCCAACGGGGGGGACTAGGTGGGCTGCATGCAGCCCCTCTGATCTGATTTGTCCATCAAATTAGTGTCATCAAATTCTAGCTTGAGCTCTAAATCTTTACTATTTAGCCCCCCCCCTATCTCCATCCTAGATCCGCCCTTGCAACCCACCTATATAGTCCTTACTATACTTGCTCTAAGTGATAAACATACGCAACTATGGATTTGAGCTTGCCTTTATCTAGAGTAGACAACTATCCACCTTTGACATTTCAATATCTCTAAAACTAAACTGCAACGTTTGGCTCCACCACCCGACGACACAAACAAATCATATCCCCTTTCTCTCAGAAGCATTTCATAAAATACCAAATATTTATAAAGAAAAGTTATGGTTCCCGGTGCGATGCAATGCACGGGCAAAGACTTAGTTTTACATAAAGATATGAAATTCACATAAAAACATAAAAATCCTGAAGTTATTTTTCAAAAAAGTTAACTAGTTTTGAAGAAAAGTTGGTTATACTAGCCCATCATTCAAAATATATCATTTCTCATGGTGGTAGGAAGAAGAGAGTTGGTTCAGTCTGTGCTTAGTTCATTGCCAGTGTATTTGATTAATGTTATTAAGCCCCCAAAGAAGTTCTTCAAGGAATTTGATAAACTTCGGCGCCGCTTCCTTTGGGCTGGGGATGGGCAACTCGGTGGGGGCAAATTTAAAGTGGCATGGACAAAAGTCTGCACGCCAACTCCAAATGGTGGCCTCGGCATCAAGGACCTTGAATGCTTCAGTAGAGCACTGCGGCTGTGATGGCTATGGTTTGACTGGGATGACAGGGATCAACCATGGAGAGGCCTAGAACTCTGAGTGGACAGCGCAGAACGACACCTATTTAACTCCGTGACTATTGTGGAGTTGGGAAATAGACGTCATGCATGCTTCTGGAACTCTAGTTGGCTCAATGGTGATGCCCCGGCAAGTTATTCCCAAAGCTCTTCAGGCATAGCAAGCAGAAAAAATGCTCGGTGGCTGATGCACTGACGGAACAAACATGAATCAGAGACATCGACCATAACATGAACTGGCAGATTATTGCACAGTTCTTGGATCTCTAGAAAAGCTGGAAGATGTAGAGCTCATGCCACCGCAGGAAGACCGAATAACATGGCCGCATTCATCAAATGGGCAGTACTCAGCCAAATCGGCATATTCCCTGCAATTTAAGGACCTTGGCGTCTGTGCTCGGCTAGTTTAATGTGGAGGACGAAAGCACTGCCAAAGTGCAGATTTTTCCTTTGGTTGTTGCTATATAACATGATTTGGACAGTAGACAGGCTCCAGATTAGGCAATGGCCAAACGAGTACTTCTTTCAGCTATGTATGCGGAATCTGGAGACGGCGCTATGTTTGTTCATTGAATGCCCGGTGGTCCATTCATTATGGGAAAGAGTAGCAATCTGGGTTAGAATGCTGAACCTGCGACCTGTTAATTGGGGACAGAGAACAACGCTCCAGGAATGGTTCATCAACATGATGAGCATACTACCGTCAGCTACGAAGCAAGGGTTAAGATCACTGATTATGTTTGTCATTTGGTAAGTGTGGTGTGAACGGAATAGAAGGAATATAGGAGTATGATGAAGCCAGAGTTTGGGCATACACCGTAACACCGGTAATCAGGGGCTGCAGCTGGTGCTGCCGGTGATTGACGACCATGGGGTTAGCCTTAATAGCCTAGCTCCAGTTAATGTTGTAGTTGACTCCTTCCAAATGTAAATTAGTCTTAGACAAATGGGTGGCTATTAGGATTTAGGACCTCACTTCGGTGAGCTCCAGGTAAAATAGGTGCTAGCGCTCCTTGTGCCGAATTTTGTACAGAATTTTCTCTAACATATCAATGAAAATCGGTAACGGATATTTCGAAAAAAAAAATGGTAGTATATTATTGCTTGTAGTCACCCATCGGTATGCACTTACATCTAAACTAATACGTTGCGGAAGAGATAAAAGGGCTATGGTAAGCTGTTTGTACACACAATTATACGTGGTCTTTCCTCATCAGAAAGAGTTTTTTTTTTAACGATTTACACAAAGTAAATAGTTGCGCAATTTATATACTTGTACCAATGATACCTACTGGAAGCAAAGGGGAGTTGAACCTGTGGCTCTACTGGGCTACTGGCTCATATAGGTTTCCTGACGATAGGTATCCCACGCTGATACTCAATAGCTTACTGAATACTCCATGCTTTTGCACGAACAAGCCATGCCAATTTGCACAACGAGTCAATCTCACCAGCAGTAGCAGTAGTACGTATAACCAAGGCAGCAGCTGCATTTCTCTCTCGCTCATGCCTCTGCTGGCTTCAGACTAAGCCATGAAGAAGGACACAAACAAGCCCACGAGGGCGCCGCGCTCAGTCGGGAAACTCCTGTATGTGGTTCATATGCTCCTCTTCGTCTCCTTGGGATTTGTCCTTGGCATGGCGTCCATAGCCAAGTTTCCAAACATCTACAGTTACACCCCTTTCGTTGCATCACTGCCCTTTCCAACGCCGCCGCCGCCACCTCCACCAGCAGCAACGCCGCCATTGCTGCCAGCACCACCAAAGAACAACCTACGAATGGGGCTGATGGACTTGCTTGCGCCAAGCGGCGTTATCCACAACATGACCGACAAGGAGCTGTTCTGGAGGGCGTCTATGGCGCCGAAGGCCCATCGCACGCCTTACCGCCGTGTGCCCAAGATTGCCTTCTTGTTCCTGGTGAGAGGGGAGCTGCCGCTGCGCCCTCTGTGGGAGAAGTTCTTCGCGGGGCACCACGAGCTCTACTCCATCTACGTGCACACTGATCCCTCCTACACCGGCTCGCCGCCGCCGGACTCCGTGTTCTACGGCCGCATGATCCCAAGCAAGGTAAATAAAATTCTACTAGCACTGCAAAATGCTCTGCAACCATGAAATGAATATGCTCATTGGATTGGATGTGCAGGAAACGAAATGGGGACACGTGAACCTGGTGGAGGCAGAGAGCCGGCTGCTGGCGAGCGCGCTGCTGGACCACAGCAACGAGCGCTTCGTGCTGCTGTCGGAGGCGTGCATCCCCGTCTACAACTTCACCACCGTCTACGGCTTCCTCACCGGCTCCGGCACCAGCTTCGTCGACAGCTACGGGAACGGCGACTGCCGGGCGCGCTACGACAGGTTCTTCGCGGAGCGCACCAACATCACGATCGAGCACTGGCGGAAGGGCGCGCAGTGGTTCGAGATGGACCGGTCCCTGGCGATCGAGGTGGTCGCCGACGAGCACTACATCCAGATGTTCCGCGACTTCTGCGTCGGGCGGTGGCGCTGCCTCACCGACGAGCACTACCTCCCGACGCTGCTCAACCTGCTGGGGTGGACACGGAACGCCAACCGGAGCCTCACGTACGCGGACTGGAAGCGGCCGCAGGGGATGCACCCGCACACCCACGACGGCGCCGAGGTGACGGAGGAGCTGATCCAGAAGATCAGGGAGGACGGCGGCAACCGCTGCTTCTACAACGGCGCCCGCGACGGGATCTGCAGCCTGTTCGCGCGCAAGTTCTCGCCGGACACGCTCCAGCCGCTGCTGCGCTTGGCTCCCAAGGTCATGGGCTTTGGGTGACCTCATGGACAAGAGTAATTGTATCGTTACAGATTTACAGTACTTCCTACTAGCGTATCTGAGGTCGAAAACACAAAACAGTTGCTTATTTATTTCGACTAAAAGGTTATTTAGTTGAGTGAACGATTTTAAACCGGACTTGTGCTCCTGGAATCACTAGTGGTTGGGCATGTTTGACCCAGAAGAATATATAGGAACAGATCAGAACATGCATCACAAGTTATGCATCCTCGTTTACCGTGTGCCTACAAACTTGTGTCAATCCTAAGTTTCCTTTCTTCTCAACGAGTCAACGTGTACCCGGATGAGAGGTCAAGCCAACTCTCAACGTGCTGAGCATCTCGATCGGAGTGATGCTCTGATGGACAGCTGGGATAAATGGTGTATGTATGGACAAACCTCGAGCCACTACACCAAGACATTGAGGCCCTTTTTGTTCCCTTGCTAAATTTTAGCTAGCTAAACTTTAGTCACTTTAATAGCTAAAGTTCCAAACACATTGACTAAAATGAACTAAAATAGTTTAGTTCTATTAGTCACCCAAGAGTAGCTAAAATAATTTTAGCTAGCTAAAATTTAGCAAGGGAAACCAAACAGACCCTGAGGCGGCAAATATGTTTGTTCGCGGCACAGAACGACGCCGTGTGCCTTATTTTCATTCCCGTTCGAAATTATATGAGCCCTTTATTTGTGGTACTTAAAAGACAGGTCATTCTCACTAAAAATAACTTAGCTAGAAGGAAATTGGATGAAAGTAAAGATTCGACTTCAACCTCTCCTTATATATCCTCTTTCATGAACATGACATCTAAAATGAGTTAAGGTCAATATAACTCCGGTGATTCAAGGATTCCTATCACTCGAATTTTTGTGCCCAATCCAAAGATGCCATGTGACATTCCACATCTTCGGCAAGGTTAGTGCTAGGGTTTAGGGTTTTGGAGTTTCCCTGAGTCTATCAGGCTTAGTTGGATCGTTGGGGGAGAATGTTAGCCCAATGGTAGTGGCGAGCGCGAGGTGAGGCGACAGTGGCATTAGCGGAGCCAGAAGCTTTTAGAAGCTCGGACAATTTTTATTATACAAAAATATTTAGCTTGCAAATTATAGGGTTCTACTTTGATATATTTTTTTCTTTTGAACTTCGACGACGAGTTTGGCCGGCCGCCTAGCTAGGGTGGTCGGACTGTGGCTCCGCCAGTGGACAGTGGTGTCGCTAATCAGGCAGTGGGGGGAAGACTGTTGAATTTTCCAAGGGCATGAACGTCATGGTGATAGTCTGGCGACCTCCACGGAGTTGGTGTAGCATAGTTTGTAGACAGCGGCGACGGAGGCAGTAGGGAGTTGTCGAAGCTGGAGGGTAGGTGGTGGCAGCGGGGGAGCTTGACTAGAGATGAAGGAGACGGCGAGGAGGAGGCACATCCGATGGATTTTAGGGGGGGGTGTTTTGAACGGTTGCGGACCGGTGACGGGTGAGCCGCCAGAACTAGGTAGGGAGGTAGAGGCGAAAGGGGTGAGCAGGGCGTCGTGGTTGGGTCCATGCAAGCAAAGGGAGATGAAGGGAAAAAGAAGATAAGATGGAGAATAGGAGATTTAATCTAGACCCTACATTTTAGATCTATGGAGGAAAAACGTGTGATGGTTAATCTCAAAACACTTATTTTGTTACCTAGACTAGAGAAAAATGTTCTGTTTGGAAGAGCCGTTGACAGGTTCTTCTTTTGTTGTGCTCCTGGCTAAGGATATATTTTTTCTTTCTGCTTATGTAAGATGATCCTTTTGCACAATATTATATGTAACAAATAGATCTGGAGCTGTTTATAATTCTCCATCGGCAGTTTAGTCGTCCTTGTGCCATGGTGGATTTATTAGAAGCATAGAAATTGTTGTCTTTGAGGGGGTCTCAACCTAATTTTAATTAGTTTCATCATGCAAGGTATTAGAGATAAGACCAAAGTTATGGTGACGAGAGTCCAGAGCCAAAGGGCTCCCTAGCTTTTGGCCATGACTCGGTCTTTGGTGTTACTTTTTTTCTTGGCTTGTAATGATCATGCCCCATTGTAAGAGCATCTACAAGAATCTTTCTAAAATTCATTCTCTAAATCATCATTTGGAGAGTTATCCATGTAAAAAATCGATTTCTAATGTTCCCTCTCTCCGGTAGTTTTTCTATATCTTGAGAGAGTCATTTTCGCTATCTATCTTTGGCTAGCGAGAAATCCAGAATAGAGGGTGACTATATTTGGATAACCACTTAGGACTTCTTTGGATCAATTATGCCCCATGGAGATTAGATAGGATTGAGAATTCCATCAAATTCAACATTCGTAATAATTAGAGAGGATACAAAGAGCCTTTGAGGCCTTGTTTAGTTCACCCAAAAACCAAAAACTTTTCAAGATTTTCCGTCACATCGAATATTGTGGTACATGCATGGAGCATTAAATATAGATGAAAACAAAAACTAATTGCACAGTTTGCTTGTAAATCGTGAGACGAATCTTTTAAGCCTAGCTACTCTATGATTGGACAATGTTTGTCAAATAAAAACGAAAATGCTACAGTGTCAAAATCCAAAAAGTTTTTGGGACTAAACAAGGCCTTATTCTTGCATCCTACTAGTGTACTATGTGTTGGAGAGAAAAAAAATTCTCCATCGGTAGTTCATAATGGAAGCAACGCAAAGGATGAAACTACGACCCATCGGTTGCTTGCATCCTCTAACAACTCGCGAAGTGAATCAGGCCGGGCACGTAGTACACTAGTAGCTTTTGCACGAACAAGCCATGTTAATTTGCAGCGGAAGCAAAGCGATCGGCGCCGTGCGTGAACTCCGATTCCATCAACGAACGAGGCAGCAGAGTAGCAACCATTGTATAAGGCTAGCTGCAAGTGTGTACTACCAGGGCAGAGCGTTTCTCCTTCTCCCTCACGCATGCTAAGCTAGCTTGAAGCCAAGGAGCCATAGCCATGAAGGACACGAAGAAGCCCACGCGGGCGGCGGCGTCTCGTTTAGGCGGGAGGCTCGTCGGCGTGGCATCCATGCTTCTCCTCGTCTCGTTGGGGTTCGTTCTCGGCGTGACCTCCTCCAACGCCATGTTCATCCGATACTACCTCCCTTTCATGCCACCGTCGTTACGCTCTAGTGCTGCGCCCTCGTCGTCGTCTTCTTCGCCTCCGCCGCTGACGACGCCACCAACACCGCCGTCACAGCCGCCGCCGCCGCCGCCGCAAAGCCCGCAGGTTCGGTCAGCGGGCTTCCTTTCCCCGAACGGCGTCATGCACAACATGACCGACGAGGAGCTGTACTGGCGAGCGTCCATGGCGCCAATGGTCCGCCGCACGCCGGACAGCCGCGTGCCCAAGGTGGCTTTCTTGTTTCTGGTCAGGGGGGACCTCCCGCTCCGCCCTCTCTGGGAGAAGTTCTTCGCGGGCCACGAAGGCCGGTACTCCATTTACGTCCACGCCCACCCCTCCTACACCGGCTCGCCGCCGCCGGACTCCGCGTTCTACGGCCGCTACATCCCCAGCCAGGTAACCAAGATCCAGAGCAAAATGTATGGATGCATCTCGTGCTAAATTGGCAACATCCGGTTTGATTGCAGATAACGAAATGGGGCGACGCGAGCCTGGTGGAGGCGGAGCGGCGGCTGCTGGCGAACGCGCTGCTGGACGTGGGCAACGAGCGGTTCGCGCTCTTCTCCGAGGCGTGCATCCCGGTGTACGACTTCGCCACCGTGTACGCCTTCCTGACGGGCTCCGACACCAGCTTCGTGGACTGCTACGAGAACGGCGGCAGCCGGTCGCGGTACCGGCCATTCTTCGCCACCCGCAACATCACGCTGGCGCGGTGGCGGAAGGGCGCGCAGTGGTTCGAGATGGACCGCGCGCTGGCGCTGGAGTCCGTCGCCGACGACGCCTGCTTCCCGGCGTTCCGCGACTTCTGCGTGGGGCGGAGGGAGTGCCTGATCGACGAGCACTACCTGCCGACGCTGGTGAGCCTGCTCCGGTGGGGTCGCCGCAACGCCAACCGCACGCTCACGTACGCCGACTGGAAGCGGGCCGTCAACCGGCACCCGCACACCCACGGCGCCGACGAGGTGACGGAGGAGCGGATCAGGGAGATCAGGGAGGAAGGCGGCAGGCGATGCTTCTACAACGGCGCCAGGAACGGCATCTGCAACCTGTTCGCGCGCAAGTTCTCGCCGGACACGCTCCAGCAGCTGCTCCGGCTGGCGCCCAAGGTCATGGGGTTCGGGTGATCGACCTGCTGCTGCAGCCGGCGATCCCACCGGCCGGAGCAGAGGGAGTGTACCATAGCATTCTGCGATTCTTTGCGTCGTGGCTGATGATCGATCCAGGTTGAGCTGGGATCACAGGCAGAGAGTCCAATTCCAGTATCAGGATTCAGGAGAATAAACTCTGAATTTTTTGCCAACCATATACACAGTACCATGAACACCTCGTTTGTCAACCGATAAGATCATGGTGCTGGGCAAGGATCTGGGATTCGGCCCGAATCGACCGAATCTCAGCGAAATTCGCCCAATTCGGCCCAGCCCGAAATAAAACTAAACCGGCCAAATATTTCAGCCCAATTCAAAATTGTCAGCCCATTGAACGGTCCAGTAATGAGCCTAGGAACTCTTTACTGTGAATACATGGCAGAAACACTCATCCCACCCGATGTTTGGCTCTCCGCCGCCGGCGCAGAAACATCCCACGAACTGCTCCAGCGTCGTTGCCGCCGCTGCCGCCAGGGCCGCCACTATGAGAGCCATGGCCGCTTCTCGACGTCTGCCCCTGCGCCATGGTGGCTCCCCGACGCCCGTCCATGCGCCACGGCGGCTCCTCGACGTCCACCCCGCGCTGATCTGCCGCGCCAACGCTGCCCCTGCCGCCACCAGACACCGCCACCCCCTCCTCGCTACCTATGCGTTCCATGGTGAGCTGCACACATCCTCCCCATGTCTAGTGCTATGTTTGACTGTGTTGGGTAAATTTTGTTCAAATTTGCTTAAATTTCATTCAAATTTATAGTGGATACCGGTCCGAATTTTCCGAATTTCGTCCAATTCGGTGAGCTCCGAATTTTTTCAAGAAATGGATCCCAGAACCTTGGTGCTGGGCTGCTGGCTGGTTCACGGTCACGGCGACATGGCGTAGGCATGTCGTTGTAGGTGTTGGGGTTGGGTAACGCGGGGCGGAAGGCGGAGCACGCGCGTCTCGTGGGCCGGCACCGCGACCGGCGAGAACGTGGGCAATGGAGTGAGCTGCCGGATGCGTTGCGTGCTTCCCTCCTCAGCACGGGAATCGGAGGGGAGAGACCGGACCGGGAGAGCGGAGGTTCCGGTGATTTGGGCGGAAAAGGCGGGCCTTGCATGGTGGAGGACAGGAGGAGCTTTGACTTTGTTCACTCGTGCTGGGCTGGACCTCCTCGGTTTGGTTATTGCTGGGCCGCCTGTTGAAACGAGCTCGAGCGTAGGATAGTGGGTGGAAACTGGCAGCCCAAAAAATGGTGAGCTTGTTAATTTGAAGGCCTGACATTAGTCTTCTTTTTTAATAGGAAAAAAATTCTATTTTTCCTCACTCAACTATTGTGGCCTGACATTAGTCTGTTCTTTCTCTCTAAACTCCAAAACCAAGCAAATCACATCTCTCAACTTTTAAAACCATGTGTTTTACCTCTCTGGCTTAGTTATAAGCAGTTTTAAAGACGGTTTTGTTTTTTTCTTTTTATTTATTTATTTTGGTTGAATATTTAAAAAATCATAGTAAATTATAGAAAACATCATAAAATATAAATCTATTTTTTCGACACCACATGAATAGATCTACACAAGGAACATATAATATGGTATGTTTTAGTACAAAGTTTTTGTTGTAGATTTTAATCAATTATTTTCTATAACTAATTAGAATAAACACACCAATTTAGCTCGACCAAATAGGCGCAATGATTGTACTTGCTCCTACACAAACTTTGGACTATAAATTCGAGTACTTGTTGTTGCCAAGGTCCAAAAGTTTTGTTGTGTCCCTTGGTGGTCATTGGCCAAATACAACTTCAACCACTCTCCAAACAGAGTCGCTACTGGAATCGTGAATTTCCTTGTTGGAGCAAAAATGACAAAAGTAATTAATATACCCACATGACAACTGAATGACAAGCGTTGAATGAGTTCTTTGCTATTGCATAAGCAACGACACTCAACATCTTTTCTACTCTACATATAATAAGATTGTCTTTATTAAAATTACTCCTTAAAAAGAACCAAATAAAGATATATTGATTTTGAAGGGTAGATTCAGCTTGCTTAAAATTTTATCTAAAGGCATCACGATTTATTTTACTAACTGATTATACATTGATTGAACTGCTACATTGCTTATATTGAGGTTCTACTTTTATCCTCTTGGTTATCTAGTTTTCCCACGTGCTTCCACAACCTACTCGTTCCATTACGCTAAGTGATGTATATCTTAAAAATATGAGCAAAAAGAATGTATTTTTTCTAGTAATATTATATATAGATGAACATTATTATATTTAAGAGTAAAGTTTTCTAACTGCTTCTTAACGACTTTAGAAAATTGTGAAATGTGAATTTTCAGGTCTTCAATGTTTTCCCAATAGTCTTATTTTTAAAATACTTGGGTCGAAGAAACAAGGGTTAGGTCTGCAGAGGAACAATTCTGATTATATATTATTATCATTTCCAAACAAGTAGTAGGTGTCAGGTTTTGTTATCGTGTTGTGTACCTCCAAGAGGACTACGAAAGTAATAGCCTCCAACAGCAACTGTTCTGTCACGTGGGAAGTGCATCTAGCACCCAAGATCCATTGACGGTTGATTAAATTTGTCTTCCAGAGAAAGTACATCTAAGATGCACTTAGAGTGTGTCTCAAGCAATTTTGTAAAAACACCTCCTAATTCATTTTTTACAAAAAAAAGATTCTCTAACAATTTTGTATCTAAACTTTATAGAAAAGATTCTCTAACAATTTTTTATCTAAACTTTGTATCTAACAATTTTGTATTTAAACTTTATATCTAACATTTTTATAAAAAAATCTCTAACAATTTTGTGTCTCAAGTATTTGTTAAGCCCGGTTTGAGATCATTCACCGTAGAAGATAAACTACACGCAGCTCAAACACTGTATGTTTTTCTTTGCCAGCCGCCAGACGCCTTGCGGAAGGCCATCCTAAACAAACAACAAACAAGGCCTAAAATTTGGCCTGCAACTCCATGTATTCTTCGTGTACATGGTGCCTTCTCTATGGTTTTCTTCCTCTGTGTTTTTTAGTGCGACGGGATAACTGATTGTTAGCTAAGAATTTAAATAAATATGTGTTCGGATTTATAACAAAAGTATCAACTATTTTAGATGTTTGTTCTGCTTAGTATCTAATTATTTTAGGACAAAGGGAATAACAGTGAATATTTGTTCTGATTGTATAAATTTAAATAATCTGTTCGGATTTTATAACTAAAGTCTCAACTACTTTAAATGTTTGTTCCAATTAGTGTCTAATTATTTTAGGTTAGAGGGAGTAATACACTTGAACTTATTAGCAGTTACTATTTAATGAAAGAATAATATTTTTTTTCACAATAATAAATCAGTATCACCTTCATTTCAGCGAGCCAAACAGCATGAGCCGGTGTGCCTTGGCGCCTCGAATTGCACTGCAGTCACTGAGGTTTGGGTACGAGAGCAGTAGTGCACCGCCACCAATCTCTGCCGCGCGCGGGAACGCAACTTCTTGGCGCCATAATGATCTCCGGATTGCGCACGATCGTCTCCAACCCGCCGTTGCCACGCATCCCGAGATACCACAGTAATAAAAGTCCCCACCGCGACAACGACGTGCCATGATGCCGAGCAACGGTATGGTGTGGACCCCAGGCGTCATCCACTGATTAACACGCCAACACCACCGCTCCGTACCGTTTCTTCGGTTAACAATCCCATCGATCGCCTTCGTCCTCCGCCTCCTCTGCGAGCGGCTACTACCTCGCCGTTCGCCACCGCAACCAATTGGTGGGCCCACGGTCGCAGCGGCTTCACTGTTCCCTGCCGCCCGTGCTCAGTACTAAAAGCTGTAAAAGGACGGGGAGGGCAAAAGGATCTCTCCAAGCGACAAGAGCAGGCAGCGAGAGAGAGCGAGGGACCGTCCCGTCCGTGCGACGCGAGGGAGGCAACGAGCGAGCACCACCAGACAGACAAGAACCCAACCCACCGTGCAGTGCAGCTCCGTCTCTCTCTCTCGCCGCTGTCCATTTCCTACTTGCGGCGGCGGCGCGCGCGCGCGAGACACAACCGCAGCACCCCAAGAAAAACACAAAAAGAAACGAGCATGCCTCCCAACGGCAGCACTGCTCTGCTGCTGCTCCTCCTGCCACAGCTGCTGCTGCTGCATTCCTTCGCCAATGCAGGCTCTCTGGACGCCGACGTCGCGGCGCTCTCTGACTTCCGGCTCGTCGCGGACCCGTCCGGCGCCGCGCTGTCGACCTGGAACCTGTCGTCCGCGAACCCGGCGCCGTGCGCCGCGGGGGCGTGGCGCGGGGTCACCTGCGCCGGCGGCCGCGTCACGAGGCTGGTGCTCGAGGGCCTCGGCCTCTCCGGCGCCGCCGCGCTCCCGGCGCTGGCCAGGCTGGACGGCCTCCGCGTGCTCAGCCTCAAGGGCAACGGGTTCTCCGGCGAGATCCCCGACCTGTCGCCGCTCGCGGGGCTCAAGCTGCTGTTCCTCGCGGGGAACGCGCTGTCCGGCCCGATCCCGCCGTCGCTGGGGGCGCTGTACCGCCTGTATAGGCTCGACCTGTCGTCCAACAACCTGTCCGGCGTCGTGCCGCCCGAGCTCGGCCGGCTCGACAGGCTGCTCACCCTGAGGCTGGACTCCAACCGGCTCAGCGGTGGGATCGACGCCATTGCGCTGCCGAGGCTGCAGGAGCTCAACGTCTCCAACAATTTGATGTCTGGGAGGATTCCGGCCGCGATGGCGTCGTTCCCGGCCGCGGCGTTCGGCGGGAACGTCGGTCTGTGCAGCGCGCCACTCCCGCCGTGCAAGGACGAGGCGCAGCAGCCCAATGCGTCGGCGGCGGTGAACGCGTCCGCGGCAGGGGACTGCCCTCCGGCTTCCGCCATGGTGGCGGCGTCCTCGCCGTCGGGGAAGCCAGCGGGCGCCGAGGCGTCAGGCGGCGGCGGCGGCAAGGGGAAGATGAGCGCCGCCGCCGTGGTGGCAATTGTGGCGGGGGATTTCGCCGTGGTGGGGCTCGTGGCCGGGCTGCTCTTCTGCTACTTCTGGCCGCGCCTCTCCGGGCGGCGGAGCGGGCGGCGCCTGCAGCAGGGGGAGAAGATAGTCTACTCCTCGAGCCCTTACGGCGCCGCCGGGGTGGTCGCGGCGGCTGGTGGCGGTGGCGCGACGTTCGAGCGCGGGAAGATGGTGTTTCTTGAGGACGTGAGCTGCAGCAACGGCGGCACTCGGCGGTTCGAGCTGGAGGAGCTGCTGCGCGCGTCCGCGGAGATGCTGGGGAAAGGCGGGTGCGGCACGGCGTACAGGGCCGTGCTCGACGACGGCACCGTGGTGACCGTGAAGCGGCTGCGTGACGCCACGGCGCCGGCCGCCGCGTCGAAGAAGGACTTCGAGCACCACATGGCCATGCTGGGCCGCCTCCGCCACCCCAACATCGTGCCCCTCAACGCCTACTACTACGCCCGCGACGAGAAGCTGCTGGTGTACGAGTACATGCCCAACGGCAGCCTCTTCTCCGTCCTCCATGGCAAGTCCTCTCTCTGCCTGTCTCGGCCGCTCTCGCTCACCAGTGCATTGCATCGTGAATTGAAACATGTCTACTATGGTGTATGATGACGATGCAGGGAACCGGGGCCCTGGGCGGACGCCGCTGGAATGGGCGGCGCGCCTGCGCATTGCGGCCGGCGCCGCGCGCGGGCTAGCCTACATCCACCACTCCGGTCGCCGTGGCAGCGGCACGCCGAAGCTGGCACACGGCAACATCAAGAGCACCAACATCCTGCTAGACAGGTTCGGCGTGGCGCGTCTAGCGGACTGCGGCCTGGCGCAGCTGACCCCGGCCGCCGCGGCGGCACGCTCCGCGGGGTACCGCGCGCCCGAGGCGCCCCCGCCGCCGCGTCCCTGGGCGTCGCACAAGGGCGACGTGTACGCGCTGGGCGTGGTGCTCCTGGAGCTCCTGACGGGTCGGTACCCGGGCAGCGAGCTCCCGAACGGCGGCGTGGTGGTGGAGCTCCCGCGGTGGGTGCAGTCCGTGGTGCGGGAGGAGTGGACGTCGGAGGTGTTCGACCTGGAGCTGATGAAGGACAAGGGCATCGAGGAGGAGATGGTGGCGATGCTGCAGCTGGCGCTGAGCTGCGCCGCGGCGGCGCCCGAGCAGCGGCCCAAGATCGGGTACGTGGTGAAGATGATCGACGAGGTCCGCGCGTGCGGGGTGGCGGTGGAGGGGTCCGCGTCGCCGTCGCACGAGTCCATGTCCATGGACGAGTCCTCCGGCGTCTCCGACTCCCCCGCCGTGTCCGAGGGCGGCGGCGGCGGCGGCGCGCTCAGCCAGTGACGGGCGACCTGGTGGTGTTGGTGGTGGTCCTTCGGAATTGCCTTGTGATGCGTGCCTTCGATTTAATTGCTCTTGTTTTCTTGTTGCTTTTTTGGGGGTGACGTGGATTAGCCAGGGCCGTTGGATCCGGTGATCGGCGTGTATATGGGTTAGCTGGCTCTGATTCTGATCGTTTTGCTCCTGTTTTTTTAACTGGCAGTAGATCCCTAGAGTGAGTAGCTGCGGCGGCGTTTTGTGTGAGGAAAGTTGTGCTAATGGCGTGAGTGGATCATGACTCTGTGTGTCATTTGGTGCATCTTTTTACGGCTACAGTGGTGTTGTTAATTTGGGCGATAGTAACCCTGTCATGTCCTTGGCTGATTGATCCATGGCGGCTGCGCTAATTTCAACTGCTGTTTGCAGACATCGTCAGAACTCAGATGCATGCTTCTGTGATTGATTAGTTAAGTACTGTACTGTACTGAGAGTGATTGGATATGTAGTAGTATGATGATGATGAGGCCTCATTCGCTGATTAATCAATCCAGGGCAGCAGGCCCAGCGAGGGTTTTGCTGTGGGCTGTGGCGGACCGTTGGGGGTAGAAGTAGAAGGGACGGGACGAGTGTGAGACCGGCGTCAGTGTGTAATGATGACGGGATGCATGGCCGCCGGCCGGGACCCCCGGGCCGGGCGTTTGCGGACGTGGTTTGGACACATCCTCCTCGACTTGTCTCCATCTCATGGGCTGCCGTGTCTGCCTGCCGTGCGGCCGTTCCACGCACGGAGGCCTACTACCGCCCGCCTACGAGAAGGAGACGTCAGGGGAGGTAGTACTACACTACACGGTGCCGCGTCCCGATAGCTAGCTAGCCTTTCGCCACCCCTGATGCGTTGTTGCGAAGAAAAGGAACGTTGGACGCTTGGTGGACGGAACCCGCGCGCAATTCTATAGGCATTTGTTGTGTTGTGGCATGGACCATGCTCGTGGGCTCATGGCTGCCTGTCCTGCCTGGACGCGCATCGTCAGTCGTTTGCATCGCCATCGTCAGTTCGTCTCCCGGAATGCTGTTAACGTGACATACGGGGGGTAGTACCAGTACAAGTTGTCCGCCGCGGGCCTGCACTTGGCAATTGCCATGCCATGATCCCCCCAAGGCCATGGACGCATTGATGAGTTCAATGTTAGGCAGCCACTGGCCAGCGAGCCGCGACCACAAGGCGCGCAGCCCCCCTCGATCGATCCACCTCGGCATCATAAAAGATCTCCGGGTCCCGGTCCTGCCGTGCACGATCATTGCAGCAGCGGCCACTACTGCACTGTCCACCGGCCACGCGCGGCAGCACCACGGACACGGAGGAGTCCTCTGCTTCAAGATTACTGCCACGTCGAATCTTGTGACACATGCATAAAACATTAAATGTAGACGAAAACAAAAACTAATTACGCAGTTTAGATGTAAATCACGAGACTAATCTTTTGATCCTAGTTAGTCCACGATTGGATAATATTTGTCACAAACAAACGAAAGTGCTACAGTACCGAAAACTTTTCATTTTTCAGAACTAAACAAGTCCCTAGGCCTTATTTAGTTCACCTGAAAACCAAAATCTTTTCAAGATTCTCCGTCACATCGAATCTTACGCCATATGCATGAAGTATTAAATATAAATGAAAAAATAAAGACTAATTGTATAATTTACGTGTAAATTATGAGATGAATCTTTTAAACCTAGTTACTCCATTATTCGATAATATTTATTAAATAAAAATGAAAGTGCTACCGAAAACTTTTTAGTTTTCGAAACTAAACAAGGCCTAACCTGAAAGCGTACAGTCTAGTACTCTGTGCGCTGCCCCCTGCCCTGCTCTGCCCCAGGCCGGTGCTCGCTCCTCAGAATTTTCCAATACCAACTTTTTTCTTTCTCAATGAAAACCTTAGGCCTTGTTTTCCAAAAAATTTTGTTTTCGAATACGGTAGCACTTTCGTTTTTATTTGACAATTATTTTCCAATCATAGACTAACTAGGCTCAAAAGATTCATCTCGCGATTTACATACAAACTGTGTAATTAGTTTTTGTTTTTATCTATATTTAATGCTCCATGTATATGTTGTAAGATTCTGTGGCCTTGTTTAGTTTGCAAAAAATTTTGCAAAAAATTTCAGATTCACCATCACATTGAATCTTTAGACGCATGCATGAAGTATTAAATATAGACGAAAATAAAAACTAATTGCACAGTTTGATTGGAATTGATGAGACGAATCTTTTGAGCCTAGTTAGTCCAGAATTAGATAATATTTATCAAATACAAACGAAAGTGCTGCAGTGTCGATTTTGTAAAAAAAAATTGGAACTAAACAAGGCCATGTCAAACTTTCAAGTGGTTTTGGACTTTGGTACTACTGTAGTAGTACGAGTACTCTATTTTTGCCACCAAGTACACGAGATCTGTTCCTACGGTAACAAAGATCTACCTGTCACTTGTCAGTCAGAGTTTATATTAGTACCAGTAAATCTTGCACCCACAGGACACTGCAAGGTTAAAATCCTCACTCCGTGCTGTTGTTCGTGGATATAAACAAAAAACAATTACTAAAGTACTCCTTCCGTCTAAAAGAAATTATTATAAGATTCATGCTAGTCAAATAGATAGTTTGATCAAATTTATAGTAAAGGATAATAATATTTATGTCTCTAAATAAGTTTGTTATAAAAATACATTTCCTAATCAATCTAATGATACTTACATTTTATTATAAATGTTTGTTTAATATAATTTTGTTCAAAGTTCAAATCCTTTGATTTCTTGAAAAGTGAGAACTTTATTATGTTTTGGGACAGAGGTAGTATGTTAAGATCTCATTCTTGTATTAAGATTTTGGATATTCTAAATAATGAGTATAGAATCTGGATCCTAGAGATATTCTGACCTCATTCAAATAGTGATTATTATCAGAACCGACTCATTAGATGAGGTGGCACAACATGAGTCGACTCATGCCCACTAGAGGATCACCAACTCATGATGCATGTCAGGAGTCGATGCAAGCAGATGAATTGATTCATGAGGATTAAAAAATTATTTTGATACAATACCACCAACGGCCAACCACCCGACGGAGCGCCACGAGTGGGCTAGGTCCACAAGCTAAAGGGATTCATTTATTCGTAATTCGGCTAGAAGAGTCACGCAGCATTGGAGGACGAAAAAGTTGACTCATTGCCGGTACACGTGGCATAGATGGGTCGACTCACCGGTGTGGGCGCCCTAGCGAAAATTTTCAAGAAGTAGGTTCGGGAGAGATAGTTGGATTATAGAATCTTAGCCTATGTTGGAACGGTTCTAGCTCCGGCTCTAAAAACAGTTTTGCCAGAGGAGTTAGATCGTACCAAATATCTAAGGAGGAAAAGTCATTTTTATTTTGTGTAAGAGGAGCCATAGACTTTTTTTAAGAAGCCAAAGCTGCAATTTGCGGCTCCTTTCTCTAGAGGAGCACTTGGGAGAAGTCGTGCCAAGCAGACACTTATTCTTTTTTTTTTTGAGAAATCTGAAGGGGCTTTGGCCCCTACAGTGAAACTTTATTGAAGGTAAAAAAGACTAGTACACAAGTTCAGAAATACAAAACTAAGGAACAAAGAAAGACAAGAAGAAGAGTAAACTGAAAGGGAGAAACAGAAAAGGAAACAAAGAAATCAAGCAAGAGACTGGATCCATTCGTCAAGATTTTGTAGTAGCTGGTCTTTGACTCTATGCGTATGCAGGTCAGTTCTTTCCTGAAAAGAAGTTTCACTGACTCTGTCGTGGGTAAAATTCCCTCAAAGATCTGGTTGTTTCTTGTTTTCTAGATGGACCAGGACATCAAGATAATCGTTTCCATAAAAAACTTAGAGTGTAATTGATCCTTGAGTTGGGAGACAACCTCAGGGAAAGGGGTGTTCGTTGGTGCTTCAATCTGGATGCCATCCCAGCATTGGCTGGTAAAAGGGCACTGAAGGAATATATGTTGTGCAGTTTCTTCCATGCTGTTAACACAAAAGACGCAGTCAAAGGATTCAAGCTCCATGTTCTTCCTTCTTAGGATATTTCTTGTGTTCAGTCTGTCCTTCAATAGCAGCCAGAAGAACACTTTGTGTTTTGGCTGGCATTTTGATTTCCATAGCCATTTATAAGAATCATGGATCTGTGAATGGCCCATTAGGAGTTTGTAGGCTCTCTTGGAATGAAATCTTTCCCCCCAAGTATAACTCCAAACATCCTGTTCTTGAGTTTGTTGTAGTATGACTAAGAGTTGTTGAAGTTGCTAAAGGCATATGGAACAGTTGTGTCGTGTCACTACATTCAAATACTTTCTTGGCAGAAATGGACTGTTTTTTTTTTGCAAAGGAGAAAAAACCCTAAACACTTATTCTTATTTTCCCATCTCTCATTCTTTTTGTTTTTGTTAAGAGATTCAAATTAGGAGGGCTTTAAGCACCACAGTAGGTAGATGTTTTTTCTTTTACATAACTGCTGAATGATTGCTCATCGCCGCCGCCCCCCCCCCCCCCCCCCCCCCCCCACACACACACACACATGGTGCATCAATGGAAATATAGGAGGGTGAGGGAGAAGAAGAGATGGAGGAAAGAAGAAAAATAAAGAGAAATAGAGGAAGAAGAGATTAGCTCTCCCTTCAATCCAGTTTTACATCCGTCACTGAACACAGTTCCAATATATACGCGGACGACAGATAGGGATTGAGGGAGAGGGAGAGATCAGATGCATGGCTGCGTAGGTAATGTACGTACTAATGTACATGGAGTTATTGTGGCCGTTATACGTAGTACGTACATAGTATTTACTCTGCGCGTTATAAAATGCATGTGGACCTGCGGTAACTGCCCGTCCGGACACGGGCCACACAACTCACATACAGGTAGATCGAAGTCATCATGTAAAGAGGCTGAGGAGCGTACAGCGGTACAGGCACAGCGCAGGTATATACCGCCCTTGCATGTCTTGAATCGCCGGACCCGCTGCACGAGCAGTGGTGGTTGTGGTCCTGACTGTGGTGTCCAGAGCGACAGCAAGATGCATCGCGTTCCACCGGGCAACGAGTACGTGGTGTGCCCCTCCCATGCATGAACTACACAGTACACTGCTACTGCTATGCTGTGGCACACGCAACCGAGAGCAAGCATGCAGCTGCACATGCTATGCAAACGAGTCCGGATCGACAGTGAAGTGGTTAGCCAACGCCAGCAGCGCCTGCATCCATCCAGTGATCCGGCTCTGTCTTTTTAGTTCCAAAAAAAAATTACAAAATTTTTCAAATTCTCCATCACATCAAATCTTACAGCATATACATGAAACATTAAATATAGATAAAATAAAAAAAACTAATTGCATAGTTTAAATATAATTTGAGAGACGAATCTATTGATTCTAGTTAGTCAATACAAATAAAAGTGCTATGATGTCCATTTTATAAATTTTTTTTGGAACAACAAGGCCCCAGTGTCCTGGAGTGCAGTGACTCCAACCGGCTTCATCCCCTTGTTTGTTGCCGATCAACTATCTACATATAGGCTGTTTGGTTACTGGCGGTAAAGTGTATCGTCTGTCACATCGAATATTTAAACATATACATAAAGTACAAAATATAAATTATTTAGAAACTAAAAACATGGCTAGAGAGTAATTTGCGAGATGAATCTTTTAAGACTAATTAGTCTATGATTTGACACTAATATTAAATAAAATAAAAATATTAAAGTACCTGTTAAACTTTACCAACCCAAACTAAACACACCTCACTCATGGTGCAATCTCGCATGCATGCATGCATACGCACGCAGCAGCACAAAGCGTTTAGCACACTTCAAAATGTCAACGGGGAACCGATCTCCGATTCCCCGCGGGGAATTCCCCTATTTGGTGATGGGTTTGGGGTAAAATCTCTCCCCACGGGGAGCTAAATGGGGCAAAATATGTCCCCGTCGGGTTTCGCGGGGGCGGGTCTGGTGTGCCTCCTCCCGTCCCCGTTTTCCGTGGAGACCCGATAATAATAAACCTATGCTCGATGTTTGGATTCTTAGTTGCTATTTCTAGTTGATGAATCACTTGTGGTGATGTATGAACAATGTGATTGTTTCTGTGTTGTTATGAACTATGCAGTAGGCAATTATGGACAAATGGCTGTTATTTGCATGTGAATTATTGGATATTTGTTGCTGTTTATGTAAGTGATTTGCTGTTGTTTATATAATTGACGCGGAGACGGGATCCCCGCGGGAATTTAATCCCCGAGCGGGGACGGGGATGGAGCAGAAGTTATTCCCGTGACCTTTCATGGGGACGGGGATGGGGGAGAATTTGCCCCCGCGAGGACAGGTTTAGGGTAGTAACTTCCCCGTTGACACTCCAAAGCACACTGCAGTCATCCAGCGCGACAAGCTAACGCATGCAACTAGAAACTTGCTCAGCACATGCATGCTACTAGATCATTCGGCGCCCTTCGGGCGCCCTACAATGACTGAAAAAACAATATGTGAACAACAGATATACACTATGTTACGAAACACATTTATCGCTAATGTTTTAACTTAGAAGAAATGGAGCATCCACAAACAACGAACATGAGGGCTTCACAGCCGTTATGGTCCTGTTCAAGCACATACTACACAATCGTTCACTACATGCACGGCTTCTGTAGCCATTATGGTTCTATCTAGCCATACATCACATACCATGCCATTACAGTCCACGATCGGTATTCATGACTACCAAACACTATAGTCGGTAGCTTAGAATGTCGATCCAAATACACTGGCGATCATTAGAGAGTACATATATAAAGGTACCGAGAAACCAAAAGAGCATCCGTTGTCCAGCTTGTAGAGGCAAAAGCACCTTGATCATCCTTCTCCGATCAACTATCTTCAGTTGTGCACTGTAAACATAAGAGAATGAGGCGTAATGTTGGGAGCCATAAACAAAAGCAATGAAATCTTCCATTGCAACTGGCACACGCCACGTAATTATGAGAATGACAACATGTTATTTCACACGAATAAAACATCTTAAGATAAATGTCTACAAAGATAATTCACCCAATTCGACCGGATAGGTATGGAACACTAAGTATTGCATCGGAATTAGAGTGCAAGTATGGGCATAGTCCAGATTTCATTTATAAATCAAACGGACAGCTCCACTGTAGCAGTAACTGAGGTGTAGAGCATTTGATTTTTAAATTTGCATACTGACTAAACTACATATGGATACTTTATGCATAGAATCAGACCATAACATGAAAAAAGGAGCTTATAATTTTAGGCAACATGTACATCTTGGAGTCTGAGATTCTATGCAGAGATTCAAGTTTCTGAGATGAGCTACTGGCATTAGTAATCTCACACTTTGGAAAAATAACACTATGCATTAACAACTTGATCCCATACAGCAAGAAACAGCCACATGCATATACATATAAGGATACCATGCGATACACACGCGAAGAGCGAGTTCTAGAAGGAAACAGCCACATGCATATACATATAAGGGTACCATGTGATACACACGTGAATATACATAAAATAGTTTTCAGCAATGCCAACCTTTTCCTATTCACATTTTTCAGTGTCTTGGTTTCCGAGTTGTCACGAACATCTTTGTTGGTATCTCCATCTAAGAAAAGTTTCTTCACAGATTTTTTGGGTGATGGGTGAGTTCTAGAAGGAAACAACCACATGCATATACATATAAGGATACCATGCGATACACACGTGAATATACATATAAAATTGCTACGGGAACTTTAAAATTTTCAACATAATATGAAAAAATAGTGGATCAAAATAAACAGACAAATAGATTTTAATAGAGCTTAACAATATAATATTCTGAGTCATATTTACATAAATAAGTGATTAGCCATGCATTGCAACGGAAGCAACACAAAGTTTAATAGGGAGTTGTTCATTGCTAATTCCAAATTAAGACAAGGGGGGATTATTTCCATGTGTTGCTAGATATACATTGCTACAGGAACAAAATAATAATGGCGCAAATCAAACCTAATTCAATAAGAGAAACAAACACAGATAAGTGGTGATGCAAATCAAACCAATCTTGTGCAAATCTAGTTGCAGTGGGTGAATTCACAATTCAAAAATAATTTTGTAAGAGGTCTATACATTGGAACTAATTTTTTGGTTCATATATCTATGTATAATCTACTCCTAATATTACATATTCTAGCTACTAAGTGCATTTTACATGCTCTGACCTGGCACCAGTACCTCCTGATCCCCAGCGCCACACTTGAGCAGTCCCACGTATACACCTCCGACCGCTGCCTGCACCCTCCTACGAGGCTCAAAATGTTATTTTATACTCACTAAAGAGGGCGACATTATTCGTTTTCTAAAATTAAGAATTTAACACATGTGCATGCTAAACACACGCTGAATGCATGTCTAATATAGACATTGAATCACTTAAGTATAATTTAATGGATGAAAATTTACCTCAAAGGCACCCATGGTCAAGAGCAGGATCATGATGAGATGGTGAAGGCAACAGAGCACCTGGGATTGATGGGGAAGGTGTGCCTTGTATGAACCTTGCTCTTAGAAAGCAATGTTCGACATTTTGACCATAAATAATAGCGCAACACATTTTATTTCTATCCTGAGCTATACATTGCTATAAGGAGCATTTGTAGTGTGGTGATCTAAAGTAACCTGCTTACTGTAATGCAAGCAAAAAAAAACAAGTTGCCTGCTGCTTTCTACCATCTAACAAGAGCCAGAGATAAACTCGTACATCTCATATGAGCAAGATCCGCAAGCAACTGGAGAAGTAAATTTAGACATCTCAATGCGATTTTCAAATCAGAACATCTAACAACACATAAAAGTATAAGATGCTACTCTCGCCTATATGCTTTATCAGAATATCTGAGGTTAAAATCTGATAGAGCATCGAAGTCATTAATGGAGAGACCTGTAATAGACAAGATCTTTACATACTGTAAGAATTTAAGTAGCAGTAGAGCACACACACATCAGACAAGTGATACCGTTTGCCTACCTAACCTTGATAGTGATCTTCTGCTATCAACCTGCATATAACATCAATGCCTACATGGTAGATTTTCTTGGAGCAAACTGCATACCCATTTATTACTAATGACTTAGATGGACATGCTTTGAAATAATCCCAACTTTCATGATGAAAGGTTTGAATTCAAAGGTATTGACAAAACATGGAAAATGAAAACTGGAATACCTAAGGGCCAGCAGAAATTCTATAAAATTTCAGGAAAGTGCAGGTTCAGTTGTCAATAGGGATGACAAACACTTGCAATGTTGTAGATGCACATACAGTAGCAACAACTCCAACCTCTACAAAACAGCACAACAATAGAAGAACAATAATACATAAATAAACATAAATATAATGAATAGGTAAGTTCAGGCTAGGCACAGTTAATCTGTCTATAAATTACCCAAAGGAATAACTAAAGCTATTAAAATGGGTATGTGAAAAGCAAGTAGCTCCACAAATATATGGAGAAGGCTTGTAAAGAGAGTTATCACTATTGTGGTAAGAAAAATGCTAGAAAGAAAAGAACCTCACAAGTTCCCATATCTGAGCATCATTCCATTATTATACGACTCTATTTATATTTTAGTTTGGCTTAAGTGTCAGCTGAAGCTTAAAGCTGCTAGTTTTCCTTTACTTTGCACCAAAGAAAAGAGCGATTAGAAATTCAGAAATACAATGGAAAGGTTTAAAAACAAGGACGTGCCGCTGAGCTAGGAGCAAGGACGGCCGCGAGGCGGTGGGACGGCCGCGGCAACAGTAGAGGCGGCGGTACCATCCCTCTGCATGCAGTATCCGTGGGTGCTCCTCTCCGATTTCCCCCCATCCCACGTCTATTCTGAGGAGGAGGAGGCGGCGGCAGCGGCGGGGGGCGGACATGAGAGAAGGGCTGAAGAGTTTGAGAGTCGAGTTAGGGTTTGTGACTGGGGGCTGGGAGCGGAATTGGGGACTACGGGTTGATTCAGAGAAGTCGAAGGACCTTTTTGCAAAATAGGCAGCAACAAGTATCAACACGCCAGGAAGCCACCGATGCTTAGAATGTTGTGGTGCTTCCAAAGCGCCCTTTGGGCGCCCTACCGTGACTCCTCTTCAATAACTTTAATTTTAGTGGGTTCATCAGAGAATTGCTTTATTCATCAACAACAAAAATTATAATGGCTAATTCCCTATAAAGGCATAAATGATTTATAATCTTGAGTTGACAAGTAAAAAACTACAAAGGCCACAGATGAGTAAGTAAAACTTATGAGATCACAAAACTACTTTCAGGGAGTGAGAGAAGACCAAAAGAACAAAAGAATTCACTCGCTGACAATAGTTTAATTCCATAGACCAAAGACAACCTATCCTCCATTATGAATTTAATGGATTAATGGTACATCTACATGGATAATCCGGTAGCCTCATATAGCAATGGCCATTGTGGTCATGAAAAATCAAATCGCGAGTATCATCATCAGAACAATGTAGTCAAAGCCCTATCAGCAACAGTTTTTTTATGGTCATATCAGCACCAAATGATCTACAATTTGGCACACCCAGCACATCAGAGCAACGTCATAGAAAATAGATGCAAGCCATAAAAAAAGAAAAGAAAAAACAGAAATATAGCTCACAATAATCTACAAAGAACCATTGAGGCAGTAGCCATTTACCAAGGAAATGTTAAATGATATTTTTTAATGCACAACATAACATTCACTGGTCCATAATACATTCTGTTTGTCCTCATTTTCCCAAAACAATTTTCAACTATAACATCCTGTGCTTCCTTCCAAGAGTAACCCACATGTCCAAAGGGAAAATCCAGAATGCCAGTAGCAAAGGTAATACTTACAGTACTACACAAATTCTGCAGTCTACACATGTAGGATGGTTGAATCTCAAGGCCCATAATCAAGGTCGCTCTCAGATTATTGGAAAAAAAAATCCAAAATTGATTTAAAATGGTGACCGTGGGTGTTGTTTAATTCAATAGATATCAATTTTCAAGAAACCAAAAGATACCTGCAATGGGCTCATTTAAAAAATCCATTTATTAGATTATACTCATTTAAGATTTTATGGTATAGTATACAAGTAACTATTGTCAAGATACATAATTTAATGTGTGGTAGGACACAAAGTTACAAACTGATAGTTCTGATAGCAAAACAAGCTAGGATAGCCTCCAGCTCAAATTCTCTGCTCTGCATCTAGCTGTCTCATGTACAAACCAGACTCAAATGTATCAATATGCCCCTTGTAGTTGGCACTATCCTCTCTACAATAGAAGTGTTTCTCCCTACTTACAGCATGTTGCTGTTAATAAAATTGGTTTGTTAAAAGAAGAACGGTGCACAGGGTAAGCACTTCATTGGTTATCAATTAAGAGGTTGTTGTTAAATCAGTTAAAGGGAGGACTGACAACACACCTAAATAATTAATAAGATTCCCTTGCAATGGTGCAGCCGAGATCTCCTTGGTTAGTCCATAAAAACTTCTTATGAGATACTACCAAGAAATATGACTGCCATGAGGCCATAAAAAAGAGGCAAGGATGGAACTCACCTCTGCAGGCCTACTGGGTGTCCAGATTATCTTCTAACAGTGTTCCTTTGCTTCTTGACTGTAAGACCGCTAGGACCACGACTATTATCATCGAACAGGAATACTGCAAGACAGATTTGAAACTACACCTTGTGAACAAAACAATAAGCGTAAACAAGATGCAAAGAAGGTACACAAGCCGCAGATTGATATAATTTCATTTAGCAAGGAACACAAGATGCATCGTGATTGAGCTGAGACTGAGCCTAAGACCGATTACTGTCTTTCGCCATCAGAGATATATCTATCAACTATCATAGGTGTGAAGCCCAAAGTTAACTCACGCAATAATATGTGTTGAGCTAAAACAGGCCACCTATCACAATTCGATGTTTCATGCAGATAGAAACTAAGCAAGGCATGACAACGAAGCACATAGTTTTACCCGGACAAATCATAACTCGTAGGCTTTAGCATATATAGTTTGAAAATTGATATGCCTCTGTACAGGTGATCTGCGAAGGACTCACCAGATCGAGTGCGCCGAGGGAAGTAGTAGCAACGCGTGGTCGTGGAACGACCAGCTGAAGGAGCAGCACGCGCCCATCTCCCTGCTTCTAGATCCAGTGGGATCTGACGAGGAAGGCACACCGATAAACTGACGAGCTCGCAGAGGTAGAGGGCTATCGAGCTCGCAGAGGTAGAGGGCTCAGGGTCCGTCGCACCACAATCCGCCTCGCTTAATGGATCTCGGGGGACACCGAAATCGGAGCTGCCACACGAGATCTGGGGAGGGAGGACGCGAGCACCACCACAGCCTCGGCCACGCGCCCGCCGGAGCCCCGCCCACGGCCGGAGTTGCGCTCGCCCGGCGAGCCATTGCCCACGGGAGCCGCGCCCCAGGGGTCCATGGTGGAGGGGG
The DNA here is from genome assembly GCF_000003195.3 of Sorghum bicolor. Classification (NCBI taxonomy): domain Eukaryota; kingdom Viridiplantae; phylum Streptophyta; class Magnoliopsida; order Poales; family Poaceae; genus Sorghum; species Sorghum bicolor. The sequence continues at coordinate 7,173,602 of NC_012872.2, read as the reverse complement.
AGGAGCACGACGGCGAGCCAAGATGTGCGAAGTGGGCGGCGTGGCGAGCCGCATCGGCGCGTAGGAGCAGCCGGAGGGGATTAGGGTTTGGCCGTTTCGGTGTGGGGGCTCTTTACAAAATGTCAAGGACTGCGGGTTGATTACCAAAAAACTGGTGGGCGTTTTTGCAAAATGTATAGAGACACGTGTCACCGCGTGAAGAAGCCAGCAATGCCTCGAATTCTCTCGTGGCTCCAATCTGGAGTGACTTTTAATAACTCCTGATAGGCTGCTAGCTATAACTCGCGAGTAAAACTGCAAGGAGCTAGCTAGTCAAAGGAGAGCTGAACTTATCCGGACTAGGATAATAACCAGGAGTACATAATATATGCAGCTGTGTACTTGCATTGCATTTAAGGCCTTGTTTAGTTCACATCGAATCTTGTGTTACATACACGAAGCACTAAATATAGACGAAAATAAAAACTAATTACATAGTTTACTTATAAATCGTGAGATGAATCTTTTAAACCTAGTTATTTCATAATTAGACAATATTTACCAAATAAAAATAAAAGTGTTACAGTTTCGAAAACCAAAAAAAATTCGGAACTAAACAAGTCCTAACACAAAAAGCATGTACGAGTACTCCATCACGGCTATAAAACAAAACTGTAGCGTACTGATCCAGTCCACGACGCCAAAGCGCGGCGAGGACTGTGGAGTACTACTGACTGGCGCGGCCCCTGTTGCTGCACATGACATGAGCGACCGCCGGCCCGGCCCGCGCAGATGGGTCGTGCAGTGCTGCTTCGCCTTTGCTCGGTCGCTTTCGGGCCCCGTCTCGATCCCGTCGGCCTCATCGATCCCCGCTGTTTGGTCCCCCTTCGTTGCGGTTGCGGTTGCGGCTAGCTCCTGGCCTGCGGCATGGACGCAGAAAGCGGAGGGCCGATCTGGCGCTGGAAACAGGAACAGGAGGTGGGTGGCTGGCGGATGCCGGATGGTAGTGGACCTGATACTCCCTGATAGTGGCCGGCCGGGCGGATCGGACGGCGAAAGGTGCCGGGTTGTCTTGGAATGCGCGAAAACTTTGAGCAAACGTGGCAAAAGTGTTGTGAATAAAGGGCTTTTTTTTTCTTGGACGGTAATGCTAGAAATAGGATACACGGGTACACGGGGAAAAGTGTCGTCTGAACTCTGAAGTGAGACTATATATATGGCTTTACCTTATGTCCAGTCACTAGCACATCTCAATCCTCATCAACGTTATGTAATCACCACAGGTAAGGCCTTGTTTAGTTCCAAAATATTTTGCAAAATCAACACTGTAGCTCTTTCGTTTGTATTTGACAAATATCGTCCAATCATGGACTAACTAGGCTCAAAAGATTCGTCTCGTCAATTTCGACCAAACTGTGCAATTAGTTTTTATTTTTGTCTATATTTAATACTTCATGCACGTGTCTAAAAATTCGATGTGACGGGAAATCTGAAAAATTTTGCAAAATTTTTTGGGAACTAAACAAGGCCTAAATGAAGGGAAATATTTCCCTCCAAAAACAAATAGCTCCAGAATCATTGAAGAAATGAAGAAGGGATTAAAGAAAATAAAAATTCCAAGTCCGGTAACCATTAAATTCATTTTGTTAGTAAAAGGAAGCAACTGAAGCATAACATGCGGTGTGGCTATACAAATAAAATAGTACTAAAATCAATGACCAACAATTTAAGATTGGACACACTTCATAACTGAAAGGAACCTTCGGTTCATTATATATACACATGAAACAATTGTTAATCCCCGGAATAACTCATCCTATTTCATCAAGGATGGCTACCAAATCCTCTTTGATTGACAAAACAAAAAAGAGCACTAAACAGATCATGTCAAGATCTAGATCCCGATATCTATTTCCTATATATCTTTGGCCACATGCTTCCGACCTGCCCTTAAGCTGCATCCAAAATAGCTGATTTAAGTCCGAGAACAAAGATAGTCATAAAATTAGATGTTTAAATTTCAATATAGCTAATTGTGTCAGGCCTTAACTCTAGACAAATAAAAGAAATGGGGAAAAGTAACGGTTGCGAGTACATGAATAGAGAAGCATGTAATAACTCACAATTATGCTGTCTATTCAAGTGCAAACGTAGAGAAAAACTTGATCTATATGATTGCAGTACATCAGATGATATATGTGGTCCAAAGAATAATAATAGCTGGTACAAAGAACTTTTCAAGAACATATCAAGTGCATTGAAATATCTAATTAGCGACTAACAGCCAAACTCTGCTGAAATGAGAGAAATAATTGATCGAAGCAACTATTACTGCTGATATCACTTGCTCTCTTCTGCTTCTAGCAGGAGCAGGAGGTTTGTCTATTGAATGTAATGTCTACTGAAAGCAGTAGGTATCTGCAAGAACAAAAAAAGGCACACCGTTTATTCTTAAACAAATTCATGGTACTTCTCTCCAGCAGTAACCTTTGATTTAGAAAGATTCGCAAAAAGACGAAGATTTGACATTAAACAGCTTATGCCTCAAATCTGGCAAACTTACTGTTTTATGTGAATATTAAGTACTGTTGTTCTATATACTGTACTAAACAATGCCGCAATCTAGGGAGTAAAACCAGTCAGAATCTTCGCAGGGAAACACAAGGCAAAAGCATGATGTTAATCTACATGAAAGAAAACCAATTTAGAAAAGCAAATAGGCATTATAACCTTGATGAAACCTTATATGATTATACTACCAGCATCAGTATATTGCATGTGGCCATTGCATTCAAACTTGAGCTTTTAACTAATTTTTTTTACATTAGAGATGTTTAGTTTATGCCAAAATAACGACGACTACATCAAAGTATCAAGAACTCAGACAAAAAGGATCCAAACTATTCTTCAAGTAACAACACAACCAATGGTGGCACACTTCTAAACTTTCCAAGAGAACTACTCGTATGTCAAAAGAATTTACTTCATTTTGTTCATTTTTTTCCTTTCAAGTGATAAGAGCTTGCTTCACAAAAATAATAGCACACTGGATAATGTAATCTACCACAAAGCAGGTGGTGTCATTCTTCATGTTTTCAGAGATCGCTTCACAAAACTAACAGGTGCTGAAATTGGAACTGAGTCAATCATGCCCATCTTAATAATTAAATAATATGTATGTTTATTTCTATGTATAGCCACAACCATGAGTCCTCAAACAGAAAACAGTATGTAAAAGGTGGAATAACAGAAACTCAGCTATGATATCATTCACAATCTGACAAACAGGAGCAGAAGGATTACTTCAGAATAAGTGGTTTTATAGACTTTCTCAAAATATGAACTCAGATAAATAGGGAACGGTCATCTTCACAGCAATATCTGGTCAGCTTCACCAAATTTGGATGTTTTAACTCCCCTAGTAACCTCGGTCTGATAAGAAAATAGAGGATGGATAAACCTTTTCGATATTTTTTTTAGAAAAACACAATACTGAAGCAGTAATTTTCTAGGTTAACAATAAGCATGATAACAATAAAACCGATGTGCAGAGTTACAAATAAACATGATAATATTCTCATTTTCCTCTGGCATCAGCCACCGACCATAGTACACTCCCGTGCTTCATGAAGATACTGATTAAAGGAAAACATAAAAGTAAGAAGCATGACATGCATTATAGTTTATTTTTTGAGCATATAGGTAAAAGAGCTGCATATCTTTGTATTAAGAAGTAATGTTTGAAAGAATTTCCATCACTGCAATTATCGGTGCTCGCTTACTCAGATTCACATAAAGAGGCTTATACAATAAAATGTCAAAAAACAAGCCAGCACACAGTTATATCCTAAGCCAGAACTTGCATTACAGCTTTAGAGCTCATAAACAGATGCATTCAAATGGGTTCACTGTAAATAGGCATATATCTAATATCAACTTCACATCAAATTTCAGTTGACAGAAGATGCATTCGCATTGGGTTCAGTGTAAACATTCTTATGGCAGACACTTTTTTTCAGTCTTATGCCTCTGCTTTTCAGTCTTACGAACAGCCCCATTGCAGTTATCTCCCTCATTCGTCCCCAGCCAAAGGCCAAAGGTAGTGAAAATCATATAGTAAACCTCCAAAACAGTAGGAGGGTTTATCCAAAACAAGTATAACAGCTTATACTGGCTAAAAAGGTAAACGTAAAAATATTAATGCTAAACATAGGCACTAGGCAGGAATAACTGTCTGATACTTAAGGATGCAAGCGGCGCAAGCTAAACCTGCTAACCCGTTGGGTTACCACGCCGCGAACCCACATAAACCCGCACCGTGAGCCCACAAAACAGGAGCAGCTCGACGGCAGATTGTCAGCATAGCCCAACGGCGCCGCAAGGACCCGCAAGGAGCGTGCCACTGCGAACTGCAAAGAAAGATGGGGGAGGAAACTGCGACTGCCAATGACGTCGCAAGGATGTGCCACATGCATGTTGTTCGGCACGAGAAGGATGATGCACCATGCGTTGAACTGAAGCATGAATATATTTGTAGATCACCGCTGCACGAAGGATGATGCTCAGGCGAATCCTACTGCTGCATGTGCGAACTGCAGTTGGTATCTAGAAGCGACACATGCCCAACTGCATCAGCGACACGGTTATGCGGGCTGCCGCGTAAACCCGCAAAAGCAAGCGGTGTGGCGTGGGCTGCCACATATGCCCGCAAAAGTTCTTGCGGCTCGTGCGGACGTGGGGTGGGCTGACCGCTGCCGCCCCACCTGCATCCTTACTGATACTAACAAGTTCATATTACTCAGTAGAATTCTATTACTTATAAAACATCAAAAAATTAAATTAAACTATGGATAAATTGGTTAGTGCAAAGGCCAAAACTACTCCATGGTTGCAGCTTGTGATCAACAAGTCTAGAGGAGCATATCAAGCATACAATGGTTGATCTGCATGTTCAGAAAATTTAGTGGATCTGGATACTCTAAGGACTACCAGTTCAGAAAGTTCATTCCTCAAACCTGATCCTCTGTAGCCTGCATATGTATGATTGAACAAAAAAAAAGTGTAAGCAGATCAGGATCTCAAGACTTAATTCAGATTTGATGTTTCTATTTGCAGTTTAGAAAGTCAAACTGGAGTTAGCAAATTGATAGCTATCGATTGAAGGGAGAGAGAAATATGAACAAAGAAGTGACTCACTGGGTGGCATCCCTCCTAAAAAATTGATAGCTGACTGTGACTTAAATCGAAGTCAACAAATATTCAGACTGGGAACCAAAAATAGTATTTGGATTAAATCTGAGTACTGGTAAATCTAAAAAACAGACGTTAGCCTCTGTACATATAATTGTATTGACTGCAGTGCTCCCAATCATCTTCCATGTGGAATTTTTCAAAAAGCAACAGTCTTCTAATTGGATTGGTCAAAGAAATACTGATTTCTCCAAATAGATTGATATGAAAAGCAGTTTTTTTTTTCAATATGAATGTATTGAGACACATCAAACTCATCTTTGTCAATGAAAACTAAACATAATCTCTTATGGGTCCTAGATCAGAATAGAGGCAACTTACGGCTAGTGGCAGTAGTGGCAGAGGACGGAATAAAATGAAGGAATGGCAAAACTGATAACATAGACAATGGAAGATCCAAAGTCAAAGTAGTCCATACACAATTACATGCTAAGTTTGAATTATAGAACTACCAAACATATATATTCATAAGCACAGAGAAGAGAATGACGAAAACAATGTTGCAAGATCTCATCATCTTATTGGACAACTGTCTCTACTATGTTGGCGGATAGCCCATTTCCCCCCCACAGCTTTTAAAAAACCTTGTTTCTAAAATCTGATTAACATATTTGAATCCTGATGGATGATCCTAGAAGTATCAATTGAAAATAATATTGTACAGAGGCAGCAACATGTACATCATGATTTTACACGTTTGCTATGATATAAAGGGACATATATAAGAGGCTAGGCTCTGCAAACTTCCAAAAGTAGTATGCACAGTTGCACACACACATGAATGCAATAGAATAGAACTGTCTAATATGTAGCTGTTGATTATATAGATATTACCACCCTCTGTCCCAAATTATAGGTCATTTTGACTTTTCTAGGTATATAGCTTTTGCTATGCACCTAGGTATACTATATGTCTAGATACATAATAAAAGCTATGTATGTAGAAATGCCAAAACAACTTATAAATTGGAACGGAGGGAGTAAACACTAAACAGGATAGAAGGGGCCAAAATTGTGCAGGCCTAAAATTAAAGGTACATGTAATTAATAGCAACAGCATATAAGTCACAGATATGCCAAAAAGGCACAGGTTGTAACAAGAGAGAATCAGAGAAAGCTGAGTGCTTTGTGCCCTGCTGCTTTGCACTTACACGCCAAAAGGCGTGTGCCTGAGCAAATACACTGAGGCTGGAGTAGCTTCAGATGGTCATGCTGCACTATACCTAGGAACACGCTTTTTGTGCATTTAACTACCCTGAGAGGGATTGAGGGAGGAGTTGAGGGAGCAGCACCGGGCTACAGTACCCGCGGTGCTACAGTACCGAGGGTACTGTTCGTGTGCTAGGGCTGCAAGGGTGAGAGAGGGCCGGGCGGCCGGCCGCGGGGCCTTTGCCCACAGCCGAGCAAGAGGGAAGGATTTCCTTCTTAATTCTTGCTTGATTAGATTGATACATCTCCTCTTCTTATATAGAAGGTTTACTTGACTTATGAGCAAGGCTTACTTGACCCCTAAGCAAGCGACCCTTACCTCTAATTAACCCTAACACTAACGGACTATACAGCCAGCCCAGGGCCAATAGGCCTTTTGCGTACTCTAACAGAAACAATTGAAGAAAGGCTCCCAAGAGCTTAGAATCAAATTTTAGATGTTCTAAAACAAGTCCGATAATGATAACTGGGCAAAAGATTGGAACCCATTAGGCTCTTAAAAACCACGAGTCCAGGAATGCTTGCAGCCTGTGAAGGCCTAGGCATCCAATGGTGAAACCAGGATTCAGATATAGAGGCCAGCTCACCGAGACAAAAATTATGCGGTACCACCACCAGATCTTGATAATACTTCAGTGAGCACTCTAATGCTTCAAGGGGCAAACAAAAAAAATATCTGATGAACACTCTAATGCTTCAAGGGTGCAAACAAAAAAATACCTCGTGAAGTTATTTCATGGATTTTATACGGTTGATTTTGTAGAAAGAATTTTTCCATTGCAAAGAGCAAAAGAACTACAACTTCAGCATCTAAGGAAAAGAAAAAATTGAAGATCCCAAAAAAAAGTGAAATTACTCTACTCATGTCCACTCCTGCTAACAGAACAAGGAGAGCTTTACCTACACATGGCTTATCCAAAAGGGTAGCTTTACATTTATTATGGTCAGAAATTACAGATTCTTGCAGCTGCAAATATGATGACAGTAAGGCTACATTAGCTAATACAGACCTATTTAAAACAAAGAAATGTATTCATATCCATATTGGACCTTTATGAAAGTGCACTTTAAGTAGTAAATCCCTTATAATATAAGAATACTATATGGGATAAGCCATTAGCAACGCTAATACACATGGATTGTGAAAAGACAACATGCACAGTCAAGGAAAGAATAAAACAATCATGGCTGACTGGCTACTCTGCTCGAAACAGCCATGCAATACAATCTACACATACACAAGGAGCTTCAGTAATCAGACCCTATACATGCTACATATTGGACATAGTTGAAGTACCCTGAAGCAAATGAGAGTCTCAGTAATCGTATTCAATATATATGCCTCAACGAAATATAGCTCAATTTAAGTGAGGCATGCTAATCTACCAACCAAAAGTAGTACAGTGGATTATATTATCATATACAGCACAACAAACTGAAAGAAAGCAGTGAGGAGGCCTAGAGCACGAGAGACCTGACTGCAGATTTGCACCCTGGCAGCTTAGGGAAGATGTGTCGTTGGATGCCATTAGTGGATTTGTGGTGCCAAAGATTAATGAGCTTAGCAGTGAGCTGATCATATGGCACCATCGGCAGTACTCGCCTCATGTATGGATGAAAACTTCATCTCAAAATAGTCTTCTCCCCTGCATTTTGCACAAGAATGAATAGGACAACCTGAGGAATGGAGTTTTAAGTTTAAATATACTATATTCTATAATGAATTGAGCCCAAGTTGTTCTGGTAGATGTTTTAAACACAGATTAACTATTACTTTGTCTGGCAGATAGGGCATAGTTTGAACCAACAATAGTGGACATAGTACAGAACCTTAAAGCTGATATGACAGAAGACCAGAAGTAGATATGTGTAAAGACAAGCGTATGCAACTTCACATTGTATCCATGTCTAAGTCTAAGGCTGCAAAACCATGTGGGAAAAACAGGCAGTGCACAGGAAACACACATGACACATGATCTCAGCCATGAGAATGGAAAAGGAAAACCATGAATTTTGAGGTCAGGTAGATATAATTTTAAGAGACTATTACTCTTAACAGTCTACTTCACATCATATATAAATTAATGCAACTGTGATAAATCTACAGTTTGATAGAGCAAAAATTGTAAGTGCACACAAACTAGTCAAGTTTTGTAAGCAACTTGGCCAAATAATAGCAGTATGCTTCGCAATGAAAGCAAGCTAATTCTACAATTCCCCACTGCTATCCATTCAACTGCAGGAAAATAAGATTTGAACCTAGGGAGTACTATTGAGCCAATAAATGTACAAATAACATCATAACACTGGGAACACAGAAAGGAAACAAATCGTGAAACCGAACATCGTCATGTCAATGCTCTTATTCCACGGAGAGCTAGAAATAAGATGAGTTCAGGACACTGATCTCTGCAGTTCAAGCTGCCGACAAAAATGGGCCTCATAAACAAAAATGAAATCGCAAGGCATCTTATCAGACCATAGCAACCATAAATGGAAAAAAAAAAAGATCCACCCCTGTGAAACACCACAGGACTTTAGCTTGTTTGAATCAATCTGGAATCACGATTAGTTGCACCAGAATGGTATGCTAACCTCTCTGGAAAGTGGCGAAAACAGAGTACACACAAAGTGAACTACCACATAAAAGAGACAGAGTTGAAAAACTAGGATGCAATAGAAGAATAACCAATCAACTCTGAATGTACCTTGATCCATGGCATTTGCCTCCCCTGCTAGGGATCCGTCACTGAAAGCAACTCATTTCTACTAGTAACCATGTAACTGAATAGTGAAATGTGATGAACCATATCAAATATCAGAATATTCGTATAAAATTTGTCATAGCTTTCCCTGTCTCACAGCACGGCCTAGCTGTTGTTTTCCATTCGACCTTGAATATCTATTAGCTTGGACAAAGGGGGGAAAAAAGTTCAATGGTGGCTGAACGTGACAAGGAACTTTGTTTGAAATTTGTCTGCGGAAAGAATTCGGTACTTGTAGAGTGCATAAAGTACGCTATGTTATAACTCTAGGCCCACATTTGAGGCACGACTGCCTTAGATTGCCGGATGCAAAAGCGGCAAAATAAATACACAAACACTAAAATTCAAATCTATCATGCAGGGATCAGCGACTTAGCACAATGCATGAGTCATGGACGGCGACTTAGCACAATAAATGAGTCATGGGTAACATTCCGTGTTTACTAAGTATGTGTCCGATGTTTTAAACAATGTGAGCTGGGAGACATTGCTGAGACCTGATTTCTGACAGGAAAAGAAAACTAACCCACATCACATACCACTAAAACTGGGTGAAGAATAATAATATATTCAGAAATCTAAGACCTCTCTAGTAAATTATCAAGATTACACAAAACTCAGTGTGCTTGAACCTTGAAGCTCTCGTCTAGATGTCACGACAAAGGACCATGATATTGCCAAGAACATATAAAGCCTATGAAGCAATTGATGAATATGATACACATTGATGTCATGAACCTGGAACCATGAAAACTTAGGTTTCAACCACACACTTATCTTCAACATTGTCATTTGTTTGTGAAATTTCTGTGCCTGAAGTCATGACTTTCTTCTCTTCACACTCAGAGGCTGCATTAGAAAAGTGATTTTTCAACACTGTCGAAATATCTGATTCTGAAGCTCCAGCCAGCTTAAACCTTTCAACAGATGCATCAAGATTTGTCTTCCAGTCACCGACACTGAGCTTAAACTCCACTTGAGAACGCTCGAAAAGCATATTACCCCAGAAGAGGTGAATCTGTTGCCTCATTACTGCTGCCTGCTCAGCTGCCTCTTCTGGTGTCAACTCCGGTTGACCACCTGCATGCCTTTTCCTCAGTACCTCATCCTTCTCGCCTGCACCTGGTTCTTTTAACTCTGCCATTCTCTGTTCTTCCACCTTCTCCCACATCTCTGTTGCAGCCCTCATGTTATGCTCAGCGCTATCAAAAAGCTTGAATGTCTCCAAAGAATCCCAGGTAGATAGGTCAGCCTTATCTGCCAGTGCAAATGACCAATGAAGCTTTGCAGTCTCGAAGTGTTGCTGGCCTAAAGCAAGAAGCCCTTCATAGAAGTCTGGCTTGATTTTAAGGGCCTCCTCATACTTGTGCCCTGCAAGAGCGTACCTCTCCTTCACCCAATGATAAGCTGTGCGGAGCTGAGCAGCCATGACTTCCTTTGGAGCAGATTCATCGAGAGGGATGCGCTTCCTTGCTTCACACATGTGCACATTTCCCCAATTGAATAAGGCCAAGGCAGCAACCTCCTGAAATTTAGAAGCAGCCATCTCAAAAAGGGCCTGAGCCTCCTCGCTTGTCACAGTTTCCTCGAGAGCCTCAGAGCACAGCTCCATGCCCAGCTCATGCAGGTCCAGATGCGCATCTGCATCAATCCCAACCTGGTTCCGGAACAATTCTGCAAATTGAAGCAACCAATCATCAATCTCAGCTTCCTTGCACTCAGCATGGCCACAATCCTTCTTTCCTGTCTCCATACTTTGCTCAGCAACTCCATTCTCGACATCTTGCTTCATCACCTCAGCGTTGGTTACCACTGCAGAAGTATTCAAAGTGCTATATTCACCATTGATCAACAACTCCTCATCCTCCTCCAACTTCTCCTCTTCTGATGGCAAAGTTGGTTCCTGTTCTGGGCTCACTTCAACAAGATGCAGCCTCAACACCGGGAGCTTATTGTCACCCTCCCTCCCATTTTCTACAACCTCGTGGCCAACTTTATCAATGAATGATTCAGCTAACCGAAGCTCTTCTGTCGATGTGATGGTAACTAGATCACCATCAGCATCCTTATACTTAATCAACACTGCCTTGGATGATGGGAACCTCTTGGCTACAAACTCCCGAAGTGTACGGAAGCTGCATTTCTCTGGAACCTGCCCAAGCCTAATGTCGTGGTCGTACACCAGCTTGAGAGGCCTCCATCTCGTCACAACCTTTTTATTTATAAGCGGTTCCACTGTTGCTGGTAACAAAGAGGCCACTGGCAGCGTCATGGCCTTCTCGGAGCTATCTGCAGCCAAAGGCTTGGCTGAAGATGGCGGGGAATTGGAGAATGGCACCAGCTTGGGCAACGGTGATGGGTTAGATTTTGACATCACTGCGAGATTTGGCTGCAAAGTAGCAGGTGGGGGTGGTGGTGGTTGTTTCTTAGGGAATGGGCGAGCGGGGAGGGAATGGCCAAGTCCGGCGACAACAGCAGAGGCACCAAGGGCAGCGGGGGAAGGCCGGCTGGTGGGCTCGGGTGCCGAGGAAGCGGAGGCAGCCGAGGACGCGTTGACACGTGAGCGTAGTCGGTAGGAGAGGTCGATGGCGTCGCGGTGGTCAGGGTCGAGCGCAAGGAGCGCGAGCGCGTCGGCGAGGGCGAGCTCGTGGCGACCGAGCGCCTCGAGCGCGCGGGCGCGGCGGAGGAGAGCGCGCGGGAAGCGCGGCTCGGCCTGGAGCGCGAGGGAGCACTCCTGGGCGACGGCCTCGTGGTCCACGGGGCGGAGCTGGAGGAGGCAGGCGGCGCGGTTGCTGTGGAAGACGGCGCGGTCCGGGTGGCCGCGCGGGGCGAGGCGGAGCGCCAGCTCGTACTGGCGCAGCGCCCCGGCGTAGTCGCGCGACTGGAACAGGCGGTTGCCTTCCTCCTTGAGCTCGTGCGCGCGGCGCAAGAGGACGCCGGCGTCCACCGCCTGGTGAGGCGACGCGCCGCCGTTCGCCGCGGGTAAAGAGGACGAAGGCGGCGGCGTCGCCTTCTGCTCAGCCGAGGCGGGCGGCGGTTTCGCCGCCGCGGCGGCGGCGGCGGCCGGCTTCTTCTTTTTTGCGCCGGACTTGCCCATGGGGATAAGTCGAGGGCGAGGAGGAAGGTTCGGGAAACGAGCCGAGTGATGATTTGCACTTGCACTGCGGCCTGCGGTTTGGGCGTCTGGCTTCCCAAGTGTGGTAAGAGCAAACCCTAAGGTCAAAAAAAAAGGCCGGCCTGTTTGGATCCTTGAGTTGGGCCGAATTTTATGGGCCTGTTCGCATTAGCTTTACCTACCGAGAGAATAACTGCGTCGACCTTGATTCAATACGATCCTGTTCCTGTGTATCACCTATCACGTCTCTGGTTGGCAGACAAGAAAATTAAGGGCCTGTTCGGTTACAATAGAAACAGCCTAGGAATTAATCCAGCTCATAAAGTTTATATAATTTTGACTAACATTTCTGCCAGGATTTTTTCTAGACGCCCATTCCTAGTGTAACAAACGAATAGTAGCTCGATATATGACGTCGTGGTATGAACGAAAAACGGGACTCGCGAACTGCAGCGCGCGAGCGCCATCGATCGATACAGCCAGCCATACATGAATACTACCTTGGAGCGCTCGGTGTTACGATTCAAGTAAGACCAAGTATTATAATGGACTGTAAGTTGGCCAAATATTGAGGTAGGGGAGAGAAGAGAGGAGAAACAGGCTGTAAGCTTACAGTCAGCTTAGACATAAAAACCAAAAAACTTTATATGAGTGATAAGTGGGTCATGTATTAATAGTGAATAGCTAACTATTGTATGAGTGGGCTGGGAGAAGTCTGCAAGAAACCTTACAGCTAACAAATGGGTAACTTGCTCTAATTGGCGAACGTTTATGGAAACTGATGTTAGCGAACAATCTCCCAATCAATCAAATTTTCCTTTTGGAAAAAACACTTGTTTAGTTCCTCTTGCTAAATTTTAACTAGCTAAATTTTAGTCATTTTAGTAGCTAAAGTACCAAACACATTGACTAAAAAGTACTAAAATAGTTTAGTTCCATTAGTCACCTAAAAGTAGATAAAATAATTTTAGCTAGCTAAAGTTTAACAAGGGGAACCAAAGAGACCCTTAATTACACCTCATACTGTTTTGGAATAGTCTGAAGGTGTTCCATCGCGCGTCCGGCGCACAACCAGCTTCCCCTTTCGCGCTTTCACACGTGTCAATATTTTATTTTATTGAAAACACACACAGTATAATTAACTTTAAGAAATAAGTTAACATATGCAAAGTTATACAATATTACATTTTCTTTTTGTGTACTAAGGCCTTGTTTAGTTTCAAAAAATTTTGCAAATCGACACTGTAGCACTTTCGTTTGTATTTGACAAATATTGTCCAATCATGTACTAGTTAGACTCAAAAGATTCGTCTCGTCAATTTCGACTGAACTGTGTAATTAGTTTTTATTTTCATCTATATTTATTTTCCATGCATGCGTCTAAAGATTCGATATGACGGGAAATCTAAAAAATTTTGTAAAATTTTCTGGGAACTAAACAAGGCCTAAGACCTATGTGTAATTTTAATTTTAAGAGCAGTTACGGTAATAACATTCTCTTTAGGTTTCATCGATTTGCAAAGTTATGTAGCATACTCCCTCCATCCCAAAATAATTATCATTCTCGCTTCCTGAAAAACAACTTTAACTAAATATCTATTAAAAAGTATTAATACTTATGGTACATAATTAGTATCACCGGAAAGATCTTTGAATCTTGTTTTTTAACAAATTTATTTAGAGATATAAATGGTGCACATATTTTCTATAAATCTAGTTAAACTTGCGATAAAAAGCTCAAAACATCAGTTATTTTGGAACAGAGGGAGTACACATTAAAATAAAAGTCAGACAAGTTTTATACAATAACTGGGGATCTCCCCCACGGTCTTTTGCGTCAAAAAACTTAGTCAAATAAGTTAGGTAACATACATATGAAAGCACAAGTTAGATACATAGCATTGTGGAATAAGTTAATCGACTAAGTTAGGTAGCATAGACATGAAAACAAATAACGGTTAAATAACTCTGCTAAGTTATAATAATTTATGTGTACTAACTTATAACATATAATTTAAAATATATAACTAGTCACTATAGTTATAGCATATAGCTTATATATAATATATAACTTATGTAAGAACTTAGAAACACAAAGGATCACCTTAAGTAACCAAGTGCCACATGTTCATTTGTCAATAACATGCTTGGTGATTTTAGTTGGATTCTATTGAATTTCGTTTATTGGACTTGGATGTCCATCTATCCATGTCGAGTCTACTCCCTCCGTCCCAAAAAGAGTGTCGTTTTAGGTTTTCGTGCCACAAGTTTGACTCAATTTATAGAAAATACGTGCAATATTTGTATTTCTAAATAAATTTATTAAAAAAACTAGAGTTAAAGATCTTTCCAATGATAATAATTATGTACTATAAATATTAATATTTTTTACTATATATTTAGTTAAAGTTTTTTCTCAATAAACGAAAATGACACTTATTATTTTGAGACGGAGGGAGTAGGTCTTATCGTGGGTGCGTACTTGCTCCATTCATACTACGCCTCATCTATTGCGTACCTAAGTGCTAAACAAAGCAATTCCAAGAGGTTCTTCGTATCCTTTAGAAATAAAGATTTTGGTAACAACTAACCAGCAACATCTTTAATTAGATCTCAAAATATTATAAGATTTCTCGCTAGACAAAGGTGGAGAGCGAGATTGACTTCATAGAGAGCACGCAAGATATAGAAAAGCTCATGTATTATGAAAAAGATATAGTCAATGATTTTTTTTATTAAAATACTTTTTTAAATTATGATTTGGAGAGTGAGTTTAAATAAACTTTTGGATATGCTCTAGCTAAGCTCTTGGCATTGGCAGCGCACATATGAGCACCCGGCGAGCTGGTGTACGCTGGGCGTGGGTCACCCTAGGAGTTCGATAATAAGGAACCGATCAGTTCAGTTGCTCGGTACCCATACAAATTTGATTCCTGAGGAAGCTGGTATCGATCAATTACTAAAAATATTCAGTACCGAGGAAATTTGGTATCAGCTCTTTCGGTTTGGTTCCGGCATTTACTGAAAGACAAAACATATTATAGCAACATGTAATATTAGGTTAAATAGCCAATTTTGATAGAAATTCAACATGATTTTATATAGAATACCAATGCCAAAATCATACATATAAAAAGCCACAATGCAACAAGAGTAGATGGGCTGCTAGGGTTTCGTTTATGTGAGCGTAGGTGGGCTGCTGCTGGGCTAACATGGGCTGCCACTAGACAAATTTGGTACTAGTTTGGTACTTTAATTTACTGAGATATAGAACCGAATATACCTCAGTAAATTTATTTTCCGAGAACAGAGTATCAAACAGGGAATCCAATTTTTCAGTTTCAATAAAGTTGGTTTGATTTTTATAAATTCGGTTGGGTTGTCGATATTTGCTGCCCGAGTGACGCGTGGGTTGCTTCCGGCCGATCCGGTGCGCGCGGGCCAACGGGCAGCGGCTGCCCTCGGCGTTTGCACCTGCTGCCAGACTGGCAGCCCACCACCAGACCAGACCAGACGGCAAAGACGCAGGCGGCACCCGCCGCGCAAATCTGTGGACTGTTCACGGGGCGGCCACAAGGCTGGGCTAGTGGGCTGCCATTTATCATCAGTTCCTTGAGTACAAAAACAAATTTTCCCTTGCTTAAACAAAATGGCACTTGTCCACGAGTCCCCTGCGATACTCCACACGAGTACGTCGTTTCATGGAGTGGGACCGGCCGGCCTGTGCAAACTCCGATCTGTGAACGTGCACTGCTCATGTTAGTTTGTGCTGTGCAGCCCACGGGCCACAGCGGACGTATTATACGGTCTATAAGCCCCGTAAGGCCAGTGCACAGGCTCTTCCAAAAGCGCTTAGAGGGAGAGAGAAAAAATTACTGCAGCAAGCGTCTCTCATATAGCTAAACTTACAATGGAAAAATAAAACAAAGGCGCTTAGCTCGTTCGGTACGAACAGTTTTGTGTGGCAATGAAGCCTGGGATCACGCAAGAGCTAGCCGGTCCAAGCGTCGATACTTTTCCGAGCGTCGGTGCCGTCCGTAAACGCCTAATTTGGATTAGGCTGGAGTACACGTTGGCAAAAAAAGCAGCCTGATGGCCAATAACTGTCCATAAGCGGACCATTGTACAGGCCCTAATAATACCACCTGCGGCGCACAATGTTTTGTTTGCGTTGTATTTCATGCTGGCACTAATCTATGCATGCAGTGCCATGCAGTGGGGACCACCTCTATGTCTAGTGGACTGCACGGGCGACACATGACGGAGATTGGAGATGCCTCTACAGTACTGCCAAGTGGAACTAACCTGGCGACTGGCATGCAGCACGAACATTGGCCATGTGAGTATGGGACTGCCGCTGGGTCCGGAGACTCTCGTGTGGACGATTAGTACCGGGCACCGGGGCCCGACCCGCCCTGCAAATACCAAACACATGGTCGCGTCGCGTAGGGAAAAAAAATCCCATGGCGAACGAAATCGATGTTGCGAGTGCGATGTTCACCAATCACCATCGTGCCGTCCATAATTCCATATCCACGGACCACCAATCAGGTCACACCTCACTAGCTGGCCGCATATTTCCTTTTCTTCAAAGGCACATTTCCCTTCTTTAACAAAAGAACTCGTCGCTCTCGCGTATTTATATTCTTCCATTTCAAAGACTTCTTTGTTTCGGCCACA
Source organism: Sorghum bicolor (assembly GCF_000003195.3). Taxonomy (NCBI): domain Eukaryota; kingdom Viridiplantae; phylum Streptophyta; class Magnoliopsida; order Poales; family Poaceae; genus Sorghum; species Sorghum bicolor. The sequence goes on along the minus strand of NC_012872.2, from coordinate 7,156,604 downwards.
GCTCGTTTGGATTGGCATCAAAATTTCAAACAGAGAAATTGACGGCGCCGTGGTCGTTTGGAGTAACATACATATATCGATGTAATCCCTCCATCCCAAATTGTAGGTTGGAGAGTCAAACTTTTCTAAATTTGACCAAATTTATATGATAAAATAATTATTATTATGATACCAACTAAATATCATTAGATTTTTCCTTAATTATATTTTCATAGTATACTCACTTTACGTTACAAATCTTAGTATTTTTCTCTATAATTTTGGTCAAACGTGAAAATGTTTTGACTCTTTAAAATTCTTGTAATGACTTAAAATTTGGAATGGAGGGGACTAGCTCGTGGTCGTTTGGAGTAACATACATATTCAATCGAGCCATCAGCCATCATATATACAATATACAATGTTAAATTGTTGTCTTGAAATTTTTTTATTTTACAGTCACAAAAAATATTTCCCACAATAATAAAATCTGAAAAGTTGTCATGATGTATATGTGGCAAGGTAAAAATAGGTATGATACACCAGTAGCTAAGCTTATATTAGTATCTGATTGAAGTCCTAATAAAAGAATATATATAGGCCAGGGAAGAAAATTAAATAGACAGTGACATGGTTGACGTTTTCATTTATGAATGCATTTTATATGGTAAGAAAACTAATATACTGACATTCACAAATGCCGGTATATCATGTACTCATATCATAGTTTTATGGCCAAAGGCATCTTCATTTACAAATGCATATATTGTAGGAAAACTAATATACTTGAAACGTACCATTACTTATCCTTCTGAGACATCCATAATTTTTAGACAACTATCCTCTCATCTTCTTCCTCCTTCCCCATTGGTCCCTCTCTTGGTTTGTATGAGTGGTCGCCGCTCATTTGTGCGCATGTCGCTGGCACCCACCTAGCGTCATGTCCCATCCTCCTTGGACGCCAACCCCTTTGGCCTTTGCGCACCTCTCCTACACCATGAGCTACCGCTGCCCCTCCAGGTTTCTGGTCAGGCGACTACGTCTGAAACACTAACCTCAGCTGCGGTGGCAATGAAAACACCAACGATGGATGGCATACTCTACTTTGGCATGATGCCAAAGCAATGCCGCCAGTTATGCCTCGACAATTGCACCTGTCGAGCATATGTTAGTAGTGAGGGCAGTCGCGGATGCATCATTTGGACAATGGATCTTGTGGGCATGCGCCAATTCACGACTGTTGTCCAAGATCTCTACATACGGCTGTCACAAATCAGAGATTGATGCACTGGAGTTTACACTCAAGGACAAATCTAGCGGGGGGGGGGGGGAGCCTCCCTGCCGACGCTAATCCCATGGAGCATTTGCATTGGTCTTGTGTAGGATAGCTGATCTTTCGCCATTGTCTTTCCGTTAGCCCGACCTAGTGGTGTACACCAGACAACTTTGATCATCAAGTAAGGCCCCTCTCCCTCCCTCTAGCGGCTGATCCACATATATCATCACCTAGTAGCTAATATAATTAATAAGCATCGGTCAACTATAATAATTAAAGCATCGTTCGGACCAATAACATCTGCTGCAGGCCAGTTGCTTGGACGACAATCGTCATCATGTACGATCGATCAATCATCCACGACCGGCATGTGGATTGAGGACAAGGACCATGCCCTGATTCAGGCGTACGCTGCCCACGCCCCAAACATGGGGTTGGTTAGTAACTTTCTCCCTAACTTTCATCCTAGATCCATCCAATTACACTATTGATATTTTCTAAATCTCGTTAGTCAGTGATAAACAAGAATATCAAATATATCAGAAATTTATCGGAGATAGAAAAATTATTTCAGAAAAAAGTTTAGACAAAAATAACTCATATTGTTCGAAAAAACTCACATACCATTTATAAACCATTTAACATTATAAACTAAATAAAAACCATATTATTAATTGCTATCCAATGATGAGGGTAGCAACACCGTTAGAGTGTGCAGTGTGTTGCAGTGGTGGCAACGGAACCTTGAAGAGGAGAGAAGAGGAAATGAAACAGAGATTAAGGTTAGAGTAATAAGTGGTTTTTGGTGTCTATTTAGGTGAACATTTTTTTGTTTTTTTTTTAAAAATGGGTGATAGAGTAAAAATTTTGGACCCAACCGGTAAAACATGATAGAAATTTCAGAATATATTGGCTGATATTTTGAACTTTAAAGGTCATACCAGGCATGCCCGAGGTTGCAGCTCGAGGTTGCCCCTCCTGCGTGCATAGGGGCCTTGGCGGCTACCGGGCATGGACTTGCCCAGCGGGGTTGCCTTACCCTTCGCTAGCGTTTATGGCAGCTGTCGCCCGTGGTGGCCGTGTCATAGAGGAAGAATTCAAGTGCAATTCAGCCCAGAAATTATGATAAATATATCAAAGTGGTGAGTAGTGGTATAGTATATCGAAGAGATCAAATTATAATAACATATTTTAATATTGTGAATAACAGTGGTATATCCTCGAAACGTGATATTTGCAATAGCATGTATTAATTAACCCATTTCTTCTTGGTTTATTCTCAAGGCTCTAGAAACAACTCTCTAGTCCTACCTGTTTTCACTTATAATTAATTTGCTAGGGGGTGTTTAGTTTCCCTACTATTCCAAAAAATTCTATGTTTGGTCTATTATTTTGTATAATAGAACTAAACACGATGCAATTTTTTTTGGTAAAAAAGTGATTATTCTCTATTTTGGATTTTGGTCTCAAGAGGAAAAAAACTAAGGCCTTGTTTAGTTCGTAAAATTTTTCAAGATTCTCTGTCACATAGAATCTTTGGTCGCACGCATAGAGCATTAAATATAGACGAAAATAAAAACTATTTACACAGTTTACTTGTAATTTGTGAGATGAATCTTTTAAGCCTAGTTACTCCGTGATTGGACAATATTTGTCAAATAAAAACGAAAGTGCTACAGTAACTAAAAACCAAAATTTTTGCGAACTAAACAAGGCCTAAAAAGAGCATGAGGAAAATCTGCATTTTGGATGAAACTATTATAACTCTAAAATTTTTGATATTTTACATTTTATCATTCCAATGTAGAGTTGGTATTTTGTATTTTGTATTTTTTTGAACTAAACACCCCCCTAAGAGCATCTCCAAGAGCCTTTCTAAATCTCACTCTCTAAAACATCATTTGGAGAGCCATTTGCATAAAAGTCGCTTTCTATACTTTTTTACTTTCCAACAGTTTTGCTAAATCTCATGCGCACTCTAGAGAGTCATTCTCGTCTTCTATATTTGATTAGCGAAAAACCCGGAATAGACAATGACTATATTTGGATGATCATTTAGAGAAGCTGTTGGAGGATAGTTTTTCACCAAAATTACTATTCCTAGCATTTAGGAATAATATAGAGAGTCTCTTGTAGATGCTCTAACAAACCTAAACATCAAACCGTTGAAATTTCCGTTTTTTAAGGCCTTGTTTAGTTCCCAAAAAATTTTGCAAAATTTTTCAGATTTACCGTCACATCCAATCTTTAGACACATGCATGAAGTATTAAATATAGACAAAAATAAAAACTAATTGCACAGTTTGGTCGAAATTGACGAGACGAATCTTTGGAGCCTAATTAGTCCACGATTGGACAATATTTGTCAAATACAAACGAAAAAGTTACGGTGTCGATTTTGCAAAATATTTTGGAACTAAAAAAATCAAGAAATCCGAGTATAATCGGAAAGGCTCTCTCTCCACCTGCGGCCGTGGCACCGCGAGTCCTGCCTGGCTGCCCCTACCCACCACAGAAGCAGATCCCTTTAAAACCCAGACGTCTCACGCTTCCGCCGCTTTACAACTCCCCACCCCAACCCAGAATACCGATCCCACCGCACACTGCACCCAGTGCGGCGGCCGCCGGCAATGGCGGCGGCGGCGCACGGCGGCGACTACCTGCGGCGGTTCGTCGCGGAGACGGAGTGGTACAACGCGGTCGTCCTCAGCGCCGTGGCGCCAGGCGACTGGTGGCGCGGCCTGCCGCACCCGGTGCAGTCGTGGATGCGCAACTGCGTCGGCGGCTACCTCCTCTACTTCATCTCCGGTTTCCTCTGGTGCTTCGTCATCTACTACTGGAAGCGCCACGCCTACATCCCCAAAGGTCTCGCCTCGCCTCTCCCATCCTTCCCGATGCTTCTGCTGCTTAGCTGCCGATTTGTCCTTATTAGGGTCTGGGTGCCATCAGCGGGAGGGATTTAGGCTTGATTCGGGACGTTTTGGGCTAATGCCGGCAAGGGATTGACTTGTTGTTTGCGCGAAATGGGAAAGCTCCCGCCTCTCGATCTCGAATGCCCCCGCTTCTGTCGGGGAGCTTTTGGCTCGTCATCTGGGAGGCCTTTTGTGGCGTGTTTTATGATCCTCCGCGTGTTGTTTCTCTCGATCTCGACCTCGTCTTAGAAATCCGTGGTTGTGGAGAAGTGACTGTGGTCTGTGGAAGATTTGCTAGTGAATTATGACCCCACTTACTGTGCGACAGACTAGCGCTTCTTCTTTTTTGCTTCTTTTTTTTGTTGGGGTTTTAGTGGCGATGGGCCCTGGGGTACAGTGATTGGATCTTCCCTTTATTTGGTAGTCGTAACAAACTAACAATCATCTGGATGGATCTTGAAGACAGAGTTCGATACCTACACTTTCTTGGCTAAGCTACTGCAAATGCATGTTTTGTGCTTGTTAACTACAAATCGACGTGTCGCTCCATGGAGACTTGCGTCTTATGGCAGAACTTATACTGGTTGGCTGAGGCTAGCCGTAGCTAAGCAAATTTAATTTAGCAAAGAAGGCTTTGAAGCCTTGCTGCTGACGGGGGGTGAATTTTAGTACACTACTGGTTTTACCATCTCTTCTTGTTCTTGGCAACAAGACTGCTCATCATGGTAGATGTGCTGACAGATAAACAGAGCTGGCACTTGACTTTTTGTTTTTGGATCACTAGACAAATTCCTGTGCGGTTGTTCCAATGCTCTTGTCAGGGTTTCTGCATTAGTTAATTGATTGCTTTGGCTGGTTTCTCTGCTCAATCACATGCTGCGCTAAGGAAGTTTCTGCCAAGTGTTATTATTAAAATTAGCTTATGTGTTAGTGTTTGAACCACATACGGTTCTCAAGTGCTCTGTCTTGAGCACTTTGAGCTGCACATCCATTTTCCATACAGGTGTCTTGTAGAATTTTTTTTATTATGGGATGGTTGGAGCACCTTGTGGTAGAAGTGCATCCAAAGTTATGTGGCAGGGCATGCCGAACGCCAGATAGTATGAATTAAGATGTCCTTCCTGGACCACTCAATTAGACATTCATGAAACTCAGATAACAGGAGCATTCCAGCTTGTCTTCTTGGTAGCATCTTTTGACTACCATGCCTGTGTGGGATCAGGTCGTTTTTGGTTTCTTTGGTGATGGAGACCACACGGAAGAGACATTTTGTTTCAGAACTACTTTAATTCTGGAGCTGGACTTTGCTCTTGTACCATTCTTAGCACCAGTGGATGCCCTCCATATTTGTATAACAGTTAAGGTCGATGGCCAAATCGTTAAATTAATATTTTGCTCCTTTTGAATTACAAATGAAATAATGATTTTGAGAGAATAGTGCCCTCTGTTATAATCTTTAGCTGTTCTGGCTCATTTGTTGAGAGCCATATAACATGTGTGAAGCGAAGTATGGCATCATTTGCTTGAACATGGCACGAAGTACTGTGTAAAATGGCACTTGTCGATATTTTGACGGCATTATAAGAGATGTAAATCTTTTAGTAAAATCATCGTTCTTTTGGTTATTTCAGGGAAACCTTTTTTTAAGTTAGATTGCCCCCTTCTATTAGGGGAATGGATCGTAGTCGTAGGTGGTGAAAGACTATGAACTTCATTTTTTTTTTCTTGTTTAATGTGTGAACCTTATAATCATTTTAATGGGATTTTCTGTCTGGTTGGCACATTGACTGGTTAAAGGCATGTTGTCAACAAACAGTAGCAACTTATTATATCTAGGGGTGGGAGGTGGGGGTTGGTTCCCAGCCATTGTTTGCCATGCCTAACGTGTGGCGCGCCATACCACAAAAAGCTGCTATTTGGTTCATTACACAGCTGTGGCAGCCATTGCTTTCTCCACTATAAAATCCCCCCACAATTGTGGCGTCTGATTCGGCTGCCACAACTTAGGTGCCACCACAACTCAGCATGGCATGCTGTGGCCAGGAAGCAAACAGCCTCTAGACATGACCGATTTGCTAGAAGAATTTATGTTTATGTTTTTGGTCTTAATAAATTACAGTTGGGAGCAAATATTTGCACTGCATACTGTAGTTATTGTTTGCAAAAATGGAAATATTCTGCGTACAAACTTTTTTCCTTTCGAATTTGTATGTACACCAACAGCTAGAGCTGTTAATGAATATGCTGTACGTGTGCTTGGACTGTACGCAAGGGATTTTGGTTTATATGAAGGATCTTGTCTCAGATTGTTGCTATGAAATTAGGAACAACCCTGCCTGGAAATTTCCTACAAAAGGGTATAGAGGATCTTGTGTTGAATCATCAGTTCATCACTAGGGATACCTTATATGTAACAGTATAATTTTTATTTCAGTGGTTCAACTTAATGTTCTATATGATTGTCATAAATTTATGTGGTCATGTTTATGTCTACACAATGTTTGGTCTGACATTAGCATTTGATGCAGATGCCATTCCCACAAATGAAGCTATGAAGAAGCAAATAGTTGTAGCATCGAAGGCTATGCCTTTTTACTGTGCTCTTCCAACTTTATCTGAATATATGATTGAGAGCGGATGGACCCAGTGTTACTTTAATATCAGTGAAGTTGGTTTTTCTATGTACCTCTGTTATATGGCTATGTATCTCATTTTTGTGGAGTTTGGAATTTACTGGATGCACAGAGAGTTGCATGACATAAAGCCATTATACAAATATCTGCATGCAACCCATCATATTTACAACAAGGAAAATACTTTGTCTCCATTTGCTGGTAATTCTGTACTATCTTATTCAGCTCTGAATTTCTATCTTGCATTCTGCCCTTATCATCGGTACAAAATTTTCATTTATGATCTAGTTGTTGTGTGCATTATGTATTTCCTTGATATTAAGTTCTGGCGTATCGCTTTTGAAGTCTATTAGCAGTCATTTGACCACGACTAATTTTAAAGTTACTTGCTTTCCAGGACTTGCATTTCATCCACTGGATGGTATTCTGCAAGCAATACCACATGTGTTTGCGCTCTTCCTCTTTCCAACTCACTTCAGGACACATATTGCTCTCTTGTTCTTAGAGGCCGTGTGGACAACAAACATCCACGACTGCATTCATGGCAAGATATGGCCAGTCATGGGCGCTGGATATCACACCATTCACCATACAACTTACCGCCACAACTATGGCCACTACACCATCTGGATGGACTGGATGTTTAGTACCCTCCGTGAGCCAGAAGATATCCTCAAGAAGGATTGAGTTCCTCGTAGCTGTGGTTTTCCTTTGGTGCTGGGAAGTGCTTGATTTGCTCCCAGTGTCTCTAATCCGTTGAGCGCCTGTTCAGTACTGTCTGTTGCCGTAGGCGTCGGTGTGTTACTTAGTGTGCTAGGTTCATGTGGTGTTGTGGTTATTCCGTAATTTAGCGATGTTTGTCTCATGATGATGCAATGGAGTTCAGGAGGAATAAAACTCTGCTAGACACATTCTGAACTCCAGCTGCTTGTACAATGTTGCACCTCAACTGTCAATATAGGATGTAAAATGGATTCCTTATACCTGGTGACTTGGTGAGTTCGTTGTGGTTTCTGTGCATGCATTGCTCAGTCTATGAATGTTGCTTATGTTTTGTGGTCTAGCCAAGTGGTGGCCAGATTTGTAACCCAGGTGCATGTAATGCAATTGGCCCTATGCTATCTTAGTCTATCCAGAGTACTGACAAGTGCACTTTCCCGGTTGGAAGTCCATGTTTCTGGATCATGACAGGCTGAAAGAGAAGCATGAAAACATTGCCCGTCGCAGCCAAAGGCATGAAAAACTCGCACTGTGCCTTTGGCTGCGACAGTGACAGGTGAGAACACATCTGCATGGCTGGCTGCCTCGTCTGTCTGTCGTGGCCCTCTATACCCCATGCATTGCCCTAGCTTGCACATCCTTGAGACCTTGACAGATTGGCCACCCTTTTCGGAACACTTCGTTATCACTGTCCCACCTCCAACTCCAAGGCTCCCAACCTCATTATCACTAATGTTTCACCATCCCAAACTAGGCCACCAAGCTAATAAATTTTTGTGAGAATTCTGAGCGTTCTGCTTATCATTTTTTTTTTTGCACATTCATGTTTTTTTTGGGGTGAGGGCACACACTCATATCTCAATAGACCACATGGCAAACTCACAACTATATAAGCGTACATCATAAGACATTTTAGGTGTATGTATTTTTATTACCGAAATGTAGTAAGTCTCACAATTCTTCGCAGAGGAAGGTAACACGGTATTTAGGATTCAGCTATGTTTCTCACGAGTCCATGGCACAATACAATGGCTTATAGTCGGTGGTGACAGACCTGTTGCCCTGTTGGTGGTTGGGCTGGGCTGTCCTTAGCCATAAGTCTTTGTTGAGGTGGACTTCGATCCAAATTTGGACTCAGGCCAAAGCCGGCCTAATATTAGGCCCATTGTTGGCTAGGAGATCGAAACTAACGTAAACATAACTAGTACTTTCCAAACGATTTTGCTGGAGTTGCTCAAACAAAACAAAAAAAAAAGAGAAGATGATGATTTTGGTGGAATAAACATACCTTCTGGAGCCTGTATATTTAAAGATGCTTTTGGCATCCGTTATTAGGCCCTGTTTAGTTCCTCACCCAAAAATTTTTCATCCATCCCATCGAATCTTTGGACATATGCATGGAACATTAAATGTAGATAAAAAAATAAACTAATTATACAGTTTAGTTGAGAATCGCGAGACGAATCTTTTAATCCTAGTTACTCCATGATTAGCCTTAAGTGCTACAGTAACCCACATATGCTAATGACAGATTAATTATGCTTAATAAATTTGTCTTGCAGTTCCTGACGAGCTATGTAATTTGTTTTTTTATTAGTTTCTGAAAACCCCTCCCGACATCCTTCCGACACATCCGATGTGACATCCAAAAAATTTTCGTCCCCAATCTAAACAAGCCCTTATTACAACTAGATATAAGGGATATTCTCCGAATGTCAGTCTCTGATGAACTTTCTCTTCCTCCAGGATCTGCAGATGCCAAGTAAAACAGTTCTTAGAAGTCATTTTCCAATCACAAACATGTTTCTATTTCCATTCATCTTCATGGCAGCAGAAAAAGAAAGACACAGATCATCTTCAAGGTATGTTATTTATTCTTAAAACATTAACATACATATATGCAAAATAATAATGTAAAGTCATGGTCAAAGTAAATAATATTTCAGGCCTGATACGCATCATGTATGAGAATTGTATGTATAGTACAAACAGGACACAGCCAATGCTTAGCATGACAAATACAATACACAAGGTGCTGTCATTGAACTCATGTCTAAGCATAGCCTAAGGGCCAGGGGCGTCCCGGGTAAATATGGGGCCCAGTTCAAAACAATAAGTGGAGGCCTAGTGTCTATTGTTAAAATATAAAAAAAATAAATATCAACATATTACAAAGACAATGTATAAAAGATTAACTAAAAAAATAGGGATTATACCAGGCAATGATCTCCGTCTGGCGTCCTAATCTGGGTCCAGCCGTCTATAATTTCTATTAGGTCTCGACTCTTGAGCGACGAACAACACCAAGGGTGAGGAATAAGTCTAAGGGACGAAACCACGAACTCACGAAAGGTTACAAACTTATGTGAAGAAAAATTACCAACCATAGACTTTTCTAACTCACAATCATGGACTCAATGTGTTTTCTCACAAAGGAAGTAACAAGCTTTTACTAATTATTATATATACTACACTTAGTAAATTTTGGGGCCCATAAATTTTGGAGGCCCAGTTCGGTCGCACGGCCCGCACGGGCTCAGGGACGCCCCTGCTAAGGGCAAAGGCATAAACTGATGAGCTAGCTCCAGCCTGCCAAGTGTAATTGATTGAATGCATTAACATACAAGAATCAGAAGGTTCAAGGATACATGTGACATGTCCATCTAACTGGGAAATGGTTATTACTTTGAGTTTCATTGTTATTAATAAATTTGAATTTAAATTTATAACAAATCAATAGATCTGAGAATTGCAAACTATTCTACAGCACCCATACACAATATAGAACCCACTAGTGCATTAGTTCAAACATGAAAAGAACTAGGAGGATTCCCCACGCGTTGCCGCGGGTATGAAGAATCTATATGTATAGTGTTGGTAATGCAGCAATATATGTTAATAAATGATGTGGTTTGCTAATGTGAATAGCTTGAATGAAGATATAATGACATGTGTTAGTTGGATGTATTAGTCAATGCTGATGTGGACATTTTGCATGGCGAGATAGTTGAATGTACTAGTGGATAGTGGATGCTGATGTGGACACTTTGCATGGCAAGAGAAATAGCTAGTTGGGTTTATCTTTATAAGAGATATAGATAGGGCACATCAGCAACAATAGCAAAAGTAATACAATTCTTTAAGAATACAAGTGCCAAGCATGCACTAGGAAATCCGGTTAATGGACTTGTCTGTTTGATACAAAATATAGGCTGTTTTATAATGGTTGATAGTATATGGTTGATGCAAATGGATTTGTCATGGAAAACATTTTTGTAACATATAACTTTCACTATTTTTCAAATAGTATATTTTTACGAAAAAAAACGCAAGTCAGTCTATCAAGGCTTATGTTTGTAGTATGGCTAAAAAATGACTTATATGAAGTCTTGCTGAAAGGCCTTTTATCTTTGTCGTCGAAGTGATTCCTGATTTAATCAAGGTTGGTTTGGTTAGGTACAGTACAACACTTTCATTGGCACCATCATGTCATGTTGTGTGGTCAATGCTAAACAATTATATGATCGAGTGGCTTCGTCAATCAAGGGCAACACGTCGTTGTCACAGGCAAGCGGTGTTAGTATTATCTACGTCCGTGAAAAAAATATAATTATGTGATACGTGCTGGTAAAAGTAGTTCAAGTTTGACCATATTTATAGCCAATATTATTAGTATTTTTTACTCCAAATATTTTTTTATAAATATAAATTCTATAACTAATCTAATGGTATCTATTTTGTATCACGAATGTTTATATTTTTTTATATATAAATTTAGTTAAAGTTCAATCCACTTGACTTCTTGAAAAGCTATCGAAATCTCACGTGCTTTGCCCAATTGCTGCGTGGTCGGTCCAGTCCAGTTACATGTACATTAGTCAGAGTTAAATACGGGTTTATACGGTCATCAGGTCCTGCAGACACGCGCGTAGTAATCAAAATCTAGTAAGCCACTGTTTCTTGCAGGAGCACGCCTGACAGCGCCTCCATTCTGAAACGACGAACGCTTCTGACAGTTTATTGTCAAACTACTCATAACAGCCAGTAATACTTGGAAGTCGCTTTTAAATTTAATAAAATCTAGCATGATGAACTAAACTGCTCGTCAGGGTTGTTGACAAATCTCTGCATGCATGTGTCAGTGGGCGAATCAAGAGATGAGATGCATGCATGTCTACGTGGTGGCTGAATTTGTTTTAATTATGTGGTAGTACTTGTATATACAAACTCTCAAATTTCAACAACGCGGTTTTGTGAACGCGTAATGACATGGACGTCCAGTACTCGTCAGACGATGGAAGTAATACCCGATGGCGACGCCCTGGCGGGGCGAATTTGCTGCCAAAGCTTGGTTTTGGGCCCGTCGTCTGGCCCCAAGTTGCACTGAAACTCTGAAAAGAGACAATGCTTTGGCACAAAGTGGCCACCAAAACTGAATCCTGGTAGCTACTACTACAAAGTTAGATTTTATAAAGCTAGCAAACGAAAATGGCACCTTTTTTGTTTTGTTTTGTTTTGTTTTGCTCTTCTATCTACTCGGTTTGTTGAGATTCGGTCTGTCTTGTTATTAGTGGTAAAGAACGTCACACGGCCTTGTACTTATCGGAATTCAGCACATCAAATCTCGCTTCACATGAAGTATTAAATATAGATAAAAAATAATTAATCGTACAATTTATCTGTAATTTGCAAGACAAATCTTATAAGTCTAGTTAATTCATAGTTAAACAATAATTACTAAATACAAACAAAAGTGCTACGGTAAGCGAGCCGCGGTCGTGGTCTCAAGTCTCCACGCGGAGAGAGGCTGAGTGAACAAAGATGTCGCTCGCGCGCGCTGCCTTGTCCATGGCGTACCATCCAACATCCATCCGTCCTATCGCCATCGTGAGAGGGATATGGAACAATGGCCGGCATGTGTGCCTCATGTTCGTCTTCTTGGCCCGTCGAACAGTACTATGATTGGTACGTAGTACGTCCCTGTTGTTTGCACCCTTTTTTACACGTACTTCTCGCCGTTGGACCTGTTCGATCGAGTCTCTCCACGGTCGATCTGCAGGTGGTGGTACTTGCGATTGCGAGGCATCGTCACCGCGGAAATTTGTTCCAGGAGCAGCGATAGATTCTTCGTGCGATAGCTGCTGTTTGCGGATTTGGGCGGCCGGATGGCCCAAAATTTCCACGATTGCTGCGTTCCCTGTCCCCGACAAGTCCCAAGTGGACGACCGACCAAGGAAGAAGAAGAAGAAGAGGAAGGTTTCTTTCAAGCTTTCGAGATTGAGGCCGTGGACTCATCACATCCGTGCATCTGATTATTCTTTGAGTCATCGTCTCAGCTAGATTCTCTGAACGAATGCATTGCCGGCTCCGTGACTGACCGTACGTACGTTTCACTGCGACCAGAAAGCCAGGCACTTATATATTATTGAAGAGGATTATATACCTACTAATTGCAGAAAAAGAGCTACTAGCGACTTCTTCGACTAGGAAAAGTCGCGCGCCGCGCTCTCCGGGTAACTGACCCGGCGGACGACGCTGATCACTGACGACCGCGCTGGCCGCTGGCTAACTCATGCCGTAATAGCGAGTCCTCGAGTAGTTTTCCAGCGAGTCCTTGGGGTTTTCTCTCGTCTAGGTCTGATGATCACTGACGACTCCGATCAGTTCCTAGCAATTGCTACCAAAGAACCGTGCCTTTTAATTAAGCGGGGAAAAAAAAGTTTTCGATCGATTCGTAGCTGCACTAATATAATGTCTAATACTTAAAATTCAGTTTATCTGCATCTGTGCTAAAGCTAGTGCAGTATAATTAACCGATCGAGAAGTTGCAGATTGTAGAACAAAAGAAGCAAAATTTTAATCTTGTCCACGTAGCAGCCACGGCTTCCTTTCGCTTGCCCAGCACGCCTCGCCGTCGCCGGGCACCGGCCACATCTGTGGTCTCTGATCTGTCTCCGTCAGTCCGACGCCTGATTACGACGATCTCTTATTCTTTTTTTCAGCGAGAACGACGACCCCAGATGATGATTTTTCTTGCGCTTTTCCGTCTCCCTTCCTATGGATTTTATATCGCCTACCTGGCTACCTCTCTCGCTGTCAGCCGCCGCCTCAGCAACGTACAGGTGTGCCCGGGCCCCGTATGTACTTGCTCGCGCGCGCGCGCTGCCGTGGCGTGGCTGCTGCCGCCCGCGACGCATGCATTTGGAACGGTCCTGCCTGACAAATGCGGCTGCATCTGCATGCTTCTGTGTACCTTGACGGTCTGGTTAACAAAGTGATTTAAAATATGTGTCGCTTCACAGTTTGGTTGCAACGGCGTCCTGTCCTGTGTTCTTGTGTGTGTGTTTTGACAAGTTTGTGCTTGTGTTTGGACTCTTGAGGAAATGACATACAGTACAGTTTGGAAGGCATAGTTAGCGTTGCATAGAAATGGCCACGGAACGGCTGGTGTCCGTGGAAATAATGGCAACATGTTTGCATGTCTCTTTGTTTCTTTTATTAGAACTGAAATGGATGGAAGATGTGTATAGATTTGATTTTGTCGTCGGTACTCTGCTTAATACTAGAACCGGAAACTAATAAGGGCGAGAAGCTTCTCGGCAATGTGCACTGGCACCGAGCCACCAATTGAAAATGTATAGGAATTAGGAAACCATGTATATTGTTTGATTCAGTACTGACTACTGAATACTGAGCTCATGACACAGTCCAAGGAAAAAAAACCTGACCTCATGCCCTCATCCCTATTGTGATTATTGTGAATGAACCACTAGATTATTTGAACTACTGTGTGAACACAAAATAAAATAGAAGACAAGTAGTTAAGCATGTTTGATGGAGCTCCTATAGTAGTTTCTACTAAATCTAGGAGTGTTTTGCCAAACAATATATTTTAGAGAAGTGATTCTATATTGATTCTGTGAAATGATTTTCTAAAAGACACTATGAGGGTAGGAGCTGAAAAAAATTAGCTTTAGAAATAATTTCGCCTGGAGCATTGGAGGCAGGATGAACTGTACCAAGCAGGTATGCAAAACTACATTTCTGATGATCTTCCTCTCTCCAACAAGGCTACAAGATCCTAAAGAAGATCCTGCACTACCGTATTTTCCAACTTAACTTTTGTTGCTGAAACTTTGCCTACCTGAATTTGGTTATCATCAGGTCTAAAAAAAAATGAGGCCTACAAGTACATATTTTAAAAAGATAATGTCAATTGTCATGGAGCATGCTAGTCTTCGTTCCAACCATATATTCAATGATTATCATGCTTGGTTCTTGGCAAACACTATAAGAAGGAGGAGATGCTGGCGAGGCGCCTTTCACACTTAGTGACTAAAGGCCACAAATCTGCAACTGTGGGTTAACATATGCTGAGTGGCAACCCAAGATAGGTAAAGGGCAAAGTCCCTTTTTCACATCCAAAAGAGTCAGCCAAGTCATCAATTTTTTCTTGTTGTACATTTATTGGTACCATGAAAGACTTATCAAAATTCACCTTCAAGCCTGTGGATTCGCCAAATCTATTGAGCAAATCCTTTAAGAAGATTATCTGATCATTGCCTCCTTGCAAGAAGATTAAAGTATCGTCTGCGTATTGTAGGATAAGAAAGTCGTGATCATGATTAAGGGGTAAAGACAATTGAAGGTTATCATTGGAGTAGACGTCATTTAGAAGTGTTTGTAGCAAGTCTGCAGACAAACAGGAGAGGGGACAAAGGGTCTCCCTGGCGGACACCTCTGAGACAATGGAAGACTTTCCATGGCACACCATTGAGAAGGACTGCAGATGTTCCTGAGCTGGAAATTTGTCTCATCCAATTTAACCATTGAACAGAAAGATCTTTTGCTGCCATTATTTCCAACATAAGTTGATGTTCAACTTTATCGAAAGTCTTTTTAAAGTCAAATTTTAGAATGATATTATGTTTTTTACTGGTACATAATAGTCGATTACCATGATTGGTACCATAATACTCGATTACCATGATTGGTACTGTATGCCGTTCATGTTCTTTTGCAGGACTTGTGCCGTCGAGCGCCGTGTGTCTCGCGTCATGTAGAAAAGTGGCCACAGCCACAGCTGTTTACTGCCACGGTGAAACCGTGACAGGTGGCCTTTTAATTTCGGCCCGTTCCGTCGAATCATCATCAGTACTAAAGGACAATCTAATAGGACATGAGACATCCAGTTTCCGTCCTATTCCCAACACGGCTATATGGTGTTCTGGCTCGCCCTCGTGTCTATTCTCGGCGTTGCCACGAAAACTCGTCTTTCTTCACCATCTCGGACGGACCTTCCGAGGACTAATTGTTGTCAGTAACATAACAACTAGGCTTGCACAGTTGTTACTCGATCACACCGGCAGCAATGAGATGGTCGACGTGCGTGTGCAGCATTGCACGGCACGCCCTGCTGCCGGAGTCCGCAAGGCAATGCATGGTTACGAGTAGTATCTCTCAATCCCTGTCCGAATCAATCGGACGTCTGATGACTGCGCACGACTGCGACATTAACATTGATTATTAGGTGAAAGCAGGGTTGATTTTTTTTCACCCACTTTTCAGTCTCCTTTTCTTTCAGACGTTCCTCTTTTCTTTTGGGGGAGTTTTTATGTATCGTTTCTTACTATCTGTGTCGCTGTCAGCCGCCCCGTGAGTGGAGGTGGAGACGACTGGAGTACCACGCAAAGTACCCAGCGTACTTGCTCGACTCGTTGATTTGGAACAACCCTTAGCTACCTGCCAAATGCATGCATGGTGATTGACAGTTTTGTTGCCGATGGCGCCCCTGTTTGTTTGCGTTTGGAGTCTGGAGAGAAGACATTTTTTTTTCTAGTTAACGTTGCGTAGGGTGTGCTTGTGTGTAGGCTCCTGTGTGTGTGTGATGGCGATCAGCGGTCCGTCAAAGTGGGCACTGCATCGTCAAAAATAAAAATTGGCCATTTTGGAAACGAAATGTCGACATGGTGATGCGTTTTTGTCGCGGGTCTCTGTCTTGGTTACTGTTCATGCCGGAACACGAGAGTTTGGGTGAGCTTAATTGAACAATATATATGGACCAACAAAAGACGAACACTAAATTGCGTAGTTTGCATAGCTAGTCGGTTTGCATAGCATATGCTTCCTGCTCAATATCGTGAACAAGTTAAGACTTGCTGACTAGAACATATCTCAACAGAGCTCCAAAGCAAATTAGGAGTCGCATTTTGGTAACCCATGCCATGATGTATATCCTCGTCTTCTAAAGTTTTATCTCTTGACCTCACCACACTTGATTACAGATTAAATTGGGCCTTATTTTAGTTTTTAGACCCAATTTACTCTTCTCTCATGTCCCTAGACTGTGCCTTTCTTACCGTGCATAGACTCCTCAGGCTACCATGACCTATGTAATAGGGGATATTTTCTGATATCCTTATTTTTTGTATATAACAATAGGATTGATTTCAATTTACTCATCATGAAAAATGATATTTTTATTGCATATCATGTTTTCAGAAAGAAAAACCTTTGGTCAAAGTTCTAATACCTCAGTTTGAAGACACTATCAATCTTCTTGTACTGACTCATTTATGTCATAGAGAATTGTGATAAGGAGTAAAACAATACGGAACCGCATTGCTTCCAAATTTGTTGATGTCGGTTTGCAATCGATGAGTCATGCCGCTGATCGTCAAACAAAGATAAGCATAGTTTAATCGCGTACACGTAGACCATACGCAGCAGCAGGGCGTAGGTTACTAGCAGCACTACACCTGTCACAGTCACTCTCTGGAGAACCGATCTGTTGAGGGTGATTTTTCGCGCGCTTTTCGGTGGCGGCAGTGCCCACAAAACACCCACTGTATTTTTATTTATATCGTCTCTCACTGGCTGTCGCTGTCGCTGTCAGCCACCTCATGAACGTACAGGTGTACCACGCAAGGCATTGTTCAGTTTCGAAAAGTGAAAAATTTTCGATAGCACTTTCGTTTATTTGTGACAAATATTATCTAATTATGGACTAACTAGGATCAAAAGATTCGTCTCGTGATTTACAGTTAAACTGTGTAATTAGTTTTTGTTTTCGTCTATATTTAATGTTTCATGCATGTGTCACAAGATTCGATGTGACGAAGAATCTTGAAAATTTTTTGTTTTTCAGGGTGAACTAAACAACAAGGCCTTTGTACCTGACCTGCTCGCATTGTTTTGGAACGGCCCTACCTGCCAAATACTGCTTACTTTTTCATGACAGTCTGCTTAAGAAACTAACCATGGAGATTGCCAATTTGGTTTGCCTATATCTGGTGGCGTCTTGTGTGCGTCCATGCTGCTGCTGGAGTTTGGAAAAACGACAACTCGATCGGCCAGAAAGCTTAGTTAACCGTTGCTCCAAATTAACCGATGGTGGATCGGAGCACACGGCGTCGAAGGAACACTGACGTGTCGCTTCTTGCGTGGGTCTGAGGTGGCTGTGACTGGCAGCTCGTAGGAATGGAGTGGAGTGGCGATGTTAACATGGGGTCTCTGTCATTAGCACTGTGTTTATGCTCGAACGCGAGAAGCTTCTTGGTAATATTCGCTAAATCACTGCATCGGAGGGAATTGCAGGGTAAATCGCATGCAGCGTTTGGTTCTTCTTTTACTGCTGAACACTGGCTACTGAGCAGTGATCGAGTACTGACCTCAGGCATGATGCGAGTTAATCAGTGAAGTACTCAGTTAAATCTAGCGCATTCAGTTCATAGAATCTGTTTCATTAGAAGTCCGGGACAAATCTCACACCAATTAAAAGACCGCAAAGCAATTGTCAGTTCGGCTAATCCACACGGAGAGGTATAATCGTTAGGAATCTCGTGTGAACAAGAAAGACCAAATATAACAGTACTGCACTAAAGCAGTCTAGTATGCATGTGTATTCCTCATCTGGCTTGTCCCTACTACACCACATAGCATTCGAACAGTATCACACACAGTTCAGAATATTTGTCATGGAATCAACTGATCAAGACAGAGACCCAGAGAAAAGACTGCCACAAGTGTAAACACACCAGAAGTACTGTGTTTCGCACTTTACATTTGTCATCAGTGAAGTCTAGAACTGCCTGAATTTGATTGCAAGCAGTAGTACATTTTAAAAGGAGAATGTCAATTGTCAGGGAGTTAGTTAGTTAGTCCTCGCACTAACAATATTCAATTAGCATGTACGGTTCTTGGCGAACACTAAAGGTCACTCAAACCACTAGAGACCGAGGAGTACAACAAACTCTGCTCTAGTCAAGGCTCAATTGTTTAATGTTACCAACTTTCTGCCCTTGCCAATTGTTAGTGTTCACGCAACAAGATCTTTTTTTTTTTGTTTATAGTTTGCGATGAAGCTCAACAAGACCTTGCCATTCTCTCAAAACTCAAGCGCTCATACTGATGCTCTGCTATCTGACGCTGCAGCTGCTGGCTGCTGCTGCTTCAGATGAGAAACTGGGTTGTTTCCCAGACAATTTTCCCTCTCGTTGCAGAAACAATATGCTTGGCTTCTAATTCTCGAATCACTTTGGAGAGATTCACTTTGGTCGTCCAGATAGTGAATTCTCCGTGTGAGGAATTAGCCGGTTCTTCCGTTATTTTGGATTGTTCGTCGTGTGCCGATCGAAATAGGAATCGACAGGCGCGATGTGCACCGGCGCGAATAGATTGATGCCCGTCGAAGTCTACACGCGTCGTAAGACTGACATGGAGATTCAGCGTGAGACGGCGATAGGCACGAGGAGGAGAGGAGCATGGCCTTGGCTTCAACCACCCCCTGTCCAACGGCGAAAACGACCTGCCCGTAGGAGATCCAAACCTGATAGACACTTCTGATTTGTCCACTGTGCTTTTGTGTTAAACAGAATATCCATCACTGTTTTGTAGTCTTGTACTACTATTCAGCTGTACTACTACTCGCGAGTGGCCTTGTTTACTTCACCGTAAAAAACTCTTCAAGATTATACGTCAATTTTACAGCACATACATAAAGTATTAAATATAGATAAAAATAAAAACTAATTACACAATTTGTTCATAAATCACGAAATAAATCTTTTGAGTTTAATTAATTTATAATTAGACAATATTTACCAAATAAAAATAAAAGTACTACAATATACAAAACCATTTTTTTTAAAAAACCGAACAAGGCCTCTGAGGAAAAATAGGTAATACTCCAACAGGTCTCGAACGCGCTTTCTGACCGAAGAGACATGTAGGGACCTAGCTAGATTTTCTGTTCCTGAAGCTCAGGGACGACACTCGTAAACTCGTATCAGATTCAGAACAGCAAATGATTCAGCAGATGATTAGTACTCGACTACTCGGTGGCAATGGCCTCTGGGCGGTGGTCACATGCCGGGCTACATAGTGGGGCTCTCAGATCTCATGCCGCTAGCTGCAGCTGCTGGTCCTTGGTAACCCTACCATCGCATGCAAGAAGACTTCGAGCATGGCATTTTGGCAAGTCAAGGTCTTCTGCTCCCGGTCCTACGTGTAACGCGTTCTCCCCCCATTACTATATGCTCCATGGCGCCAATAGGCGCTGGATCCGTCGTGTCAAGTAACCGCGTGTCCGCGTGACTGCCAAGTTTTCAACTATTTTTATTTGCAAACGAACGAACTGCTCCGCCATGGTCTAGTTTAGGCCTTGTTTAGTTCCGAAAAAAATTTGGATTCATGTAGCATTTTTGTTTTTATTTGACAAATATTATTTAATTATAGACTAACTAGGCTCAAAAGATTCATTTGGTGATTTATAGGTAAACTGTGCAATTAGTTTTTATTTTCGTCTATATCTAATGCTTCATGCATGTGCTCCAAAATTTGATGTGATGGGGAATCTTGAAAAGTTTTTTTGTTTTTCGAGGTGAACTAACAAGGCCTTAGTTTATCCCCCGGCGAACTTAGTTTATGTGATCATGTCATGTAGCTAGCGAGTCTTTGCTATATGGTCGAACTGTGCAGTAGACTGAATTGATTCTCTCTCTCTTTTTTTCATATATATTATTGTCTTCACTTGTGAAGGGAGAGAGATGAAATTAGTGACGATTGATACGTGTTTGTTGGAGAGGAGTTGGTCTAGTTGCATTACAAAAAGACATTTGAATGAGAGATCACACAAGATGGCGGTTAAAACGCGTCTTTTGATGCGTCACTTGGATGTTAAATTATACAGCAATATATGGTTGCTGAAATAATGAGCCTAAATTTAGAAACACTTGCAACAAAGCATTTTCATTTCAAAGATATAGATCCTTTTGTTAGGTTGACCAAACACGGGGGAATGCTATCTTAGAGCTAGAAATGCACATATAGACTACATTGGTGCATTATTCTTTTTAGGAAAAGGAACCAAAACGTCGTTACGGACAGTTTTCGGCATCGGTATGTAGCAGGTGTGCTGTTAGCACACACCTTAGTCTAATAAGCAAGTGTGTGTCAGTATTAGTTAGAGCATCTTGCTCTCTTAAAATAGACTATCAGTTATTTTAGTTAATCGGTAGCAACGGCAGGATGTGCCCGCCCCTCTCTGATTGAAAACAGTTAGTTTCCCGGAAATAATAGTCCTCTTTCTTGTGTTGCATTGCATGTTACTAGCTACCTATAGTTGCTTTCGGCTCAAAATTTCGCCTTGCAATTGTAAAGATTTCATGCAATGGCACTTTCTTGACAATTTCCCCCAAAAAATAAAATAAATTCCAGTACTTTGAGACGACCACATATTAGCACTTATTTTCCATCTCAAATGAGTGTTTTTGTAATTATAAGGAGTTAAAAAATAATTATGGCCTCCAGTTGTTAAAGAAAATCGATCTGCAGCTCGGATTTGGCAAAGTTGAGCCACATGCATCTACAAGGCATTCCTGAAATAGACGTTCTTGGTCTTGGAGCAATTATCTGAAAGATAGTTTTTTTTAATTCCTTCTGACGTGATGATCCGTAGGACCGTAAAATATAGTTGATGATTGATCACTCGATCACTTTGTTGAAACCTTAAATCATGAACATATGGGTTGTTTTCTCGAGCTTTAGGTTGTTTATGTATTTTCTGTCAGAATTTGTTGCCTGTAGGTGGGTGCTTTCTGTAAATAAAATGGAAGGTGTAGTTTCCTGCTTGCTGCACCCAGAGGAAGAGGAGGGGAAAAAAAAGGGAACAATAACAGCTTGTCAAAAGAAAGCAAATAGTGCCGTCCGTGTGCGGCCCATTTCTTCATGGAACATTCATGCCATCCCAACCAAAGTATTCACTCTTAAAATAAGTGTACATATCACTTTCTAGATTTTTTTTTCATATACTAAAAATTCTCGGTTAAAATGTCTAAGGGTTTTTTTTTTTTTGCATATACCAAGATTCAGAGTAGTACCCTGGTACTCTAGCCATTCCAAATTATAGCCATTTTGACTTTTCTAATATATTAATTTTACTATGTATCTAAACATAAGTATATATTTAGATATATAACAAAGTGCTTACCAAAACGTCTTGTAATTTGGAATAGAGTACTTCGGCAAGAGTAGCTTGGCAGCTCTAGCTCTACGATGAAATGATGATAGATCGTCAGAAAACTGACCATACTACAAAGGGAGGTAAAAGGAAATTGAAACATCCAAACTTATTTCCAGGACTTGGTTGATTTTTGTTAATGGAACAACATAATTATTCCGGCCGATGCAACAACACAGGACGCATAGGGACCGAAAGATTTTCCTTTCTGACGAAATAGGACTGAAAGATTGGCCGATAAATTCATCAAGAGAGAGAGAAAAAAAAGAGGTTTGGTTTCGCTGCAGCCTGCAGGCATGGCGGCTGCTTTGTGATCGACCGGGGTTGACGGCTGATCGATTTCTGCCGCATCAAAAAGCAGACGCATATATCGCTCCGGCCGGTGAGGAGAAACAGGACAGGACACGTCGCAGCCGCGGGAGTCGACCTCCAAGCTCTCCTCACTTGCTCAGCCTATGACCTCGGGGCATGACGTCATCTCGGGCTCTCGGCTACTCCGAGCTGAAGTAACCGCCTTCCTCCCACCTTCCGGGCACCTTCCTCCCACCTTCCTTTTTCCCGCGCGCACACTGTGCGAGCGCGAGCGCGAGCGCCGTCCCGGCCAGGCGCGCATTGCGGCTGCGGGCGGGCTGCCTATATAAAGCAATGGTGGGCGCTGCCGTGAAACTCTGCCCAAACCACACCAAATCATCGTCCTCCTCCTACTCGAGCAGCTAGCCCAGTCAATCACTCTGCTCGGATCTCCCTTCTCTTCTCGCTCTCTGAGACCTTGGCGCACAGGAAACCGTGAACGATCGTCCCTGCGACAGCAAGAGCAGCAATGGCGGCGCCGAAGCGTCTCCACAACGGGTACGACCACGACGGCGACCAGCCCGACGACAAGCGCATGCGCCGCCTGCCGTCCTTCTCGACGTACGCGAGTCCGCCGCCTGCTTCCTTCCTTCTTCCGATCGACCTGGCTGCCTCTTTAATGGCCACTTCACTGACTGACTGTTCGCGTCGAATTCCATCCAGGGTGATCCGGGAGGCCATGATGCAGAAGCACATGCAGAGCCTGTTCAGGTGCCTGGAGCCTCTCCTCCGCCGAGTGGTAAGCGAGCGACACAGCTCTTCGATTCCCATTTCCTCTTCCATTCCATGTCGATCAAACCGAGGAGCAAGCAGGCATCCTGATCGCTCTGTTTCGTGCAGGTGCAGGAGGAGCTGCAGGCAGGGCTGATGCAGAGCCCGCGCTACATCGAGAGGCTTCCCGAGACGCCGCCGGTGGCGGAGCGTGCGGCGTGGAAACTGGCGTTCCGGACGCCGCCGCAGCTGCCGATCTTCACGGGCAGCAAGATCGAGGACGAGGCCGGGAACCCACTGGAGGTGATCCTGGTGGACGCGGACACCGGTTCGCCGGCCTTGCTCCCGCAGCAGGCGGCGCTGCGCGTCGAGGTGGTTCCCGTGTTCGGCGACTTCCCGCCCGACGGTCGCGAGGACTGGTCCGCCGACGAGTTCCAGCGGAACGTCGTCAAGGAGCGCGAGGGCAAGCGCCCGCTCCTGACGGGCGATGTGAGCCTGACCATGCGCGACGGGCGCGCCACCGTGGGCGAGCTCCAGTTCACGGACAACTCGTCCTGGGTCCGCTGCCGCAAGTTCCGCATCGCGGTACGCGCGGTCCCCGGCACCACCTGCGGCGACGGCGCCCGGATCCAGGAGGCCATGACGGAGGCCTTCATGGTCAGGGACCACCGCGGCGAGCTCTACCGCAAGCACTACCCGCCCGTCCTCGCCGACGACGTCTGGAGGCTGGAGAAGATCGGCAAGGAAGGCGCGTTCCACAGGAAGCTCAAGCGCAGCAACGTCGGCAACGTGCAGGAGTTCGTCCGGATGCTCATGGTGAAGCCCGACGAGCTGCGCGCGGTGAGTTTGCGCCCTTTTGTCTTTCTTTCTTCAGAACGCGGCTTGGTTTCCATTTCCGAGCTGGTACTGATGGCTTGCTCTGTTTCTTGGGGGATCATCAGATTCTGGGCGACGGCATGACCGACCGTATGTGGGAGGCGACGACCAACCACGCCAAGACCTGCCTCCCCGGCGACAAGGTGTACGCGCACGTCACACAGCACGGCACCATCTACCTGAACTCCATCTTCAACATCCTGAGGGTCGACACCAGCGGCGTCGAGTGGCCGCTGCAGCAGCTCAACAGGGGACAGACGGTGAGCGCGTCCACCATCTCATCTTCTCATCTGCCTGCTCCAGCTGCCCGTCATCTGACATGTATACTCTGTTCCTGTTCCGGCAGATGATGGTGCAGCAGATGCTGCTGGACGCGTACGAGCACCGCCACAGCCTGCAGGAGGCCGAAGCCTTCATGCTCCATGGCCACGCCGCCAACAACAACGTTCCACTGCTGCAGAGTAAGTGTCCGAACATTCAGACACCAAGCAGTTTATCTGTTTCGAGGTGTAGACCGTTAGGAGTTTTCGCCCTGTGATTATTTCCCCTGTTCTAACGACCTCTTGTGCACGGGCAACTTGCAGATGCAGCAGCACATGTCGCGCTGCCGGCGCCGGCGGACACCCCGCTCTGGTTCCCGAACGCCGCGGAGATGGACTTCCCCGTCGACGACGTGGTTGTCCCCATTCCCCAAGCCAACAACAGCTTCGCCTACCAGTGGCCTGGCCAAGCGTTCCACATGGCAGGTTAACAAGTGCATGCACTGGATGGGAAGGCCCCCAAAGAAGATGAAAAAGTGACTCACTCAAGTGAAGAAGATCACTTGCAAGGTTCCAGCAATAGGATGTACATTAACAAAATACTGCTACGTGGTCATATAAGTCCCCGATCACGATCATGTGTGTCTGTCTGTGTGTCCAAGTAACCGCAGGGTTTAAGGGTAGGTGAAACTTGAGCGGCCCTTCACTGCATCGCTGGACGTGTGCCAAGCATCCGCGAGCAGCGAGAAGTGGCGAGCAAGTGCAAGATTCTTTTGTTTAATTCGTATGCTTTGTTGTAATTTTCTCAGTTTTCCGTTCAGTCAGCCTGGTTCTTGTAAAATGGCGTTCTGCATGCTCTGCTCCCAAGGATGAGTTGCATGTAAATGTAACTGTCAGAGCAGCGACGCTTGGGGCTGGCGAACTGGTGTGTGGTATGCCTAAAAGGGCTTAGCAGTAGAACTGGTTGGGTAAAAACATGCAGTTCTGCTTTCTGCTTTGACATTTTCATCACAAGTTTTTGTGTCCTGTAAACATCAAGGTCGTAATAAAGAAAGGAAACCGCCTTTTTGTACATAAACACAAGTGTTTGTGATCTCTCGGTCTTTGCTGTTTCAAACAATTGCGTTATGTTGGTGGCTGAAAATCAGGATCCTGGAAGATCAGGATATGGTAGATGAATGGTGCCTGGAGGTCAGACAAACACTTTTTTTTTAAAGGACTGGAAGGGCCAACAGGCCCCTACAGGGAATTTATTAACCAAGGCAGTAAAAAAGAAAGGTGTACAACTTACGAGTTCAAACTAAACTAAAGCTGCTGTGGCCTGTGGGTGCTTCAGTGATGAAAAGTGAAAACTCCAGAAAAAGCATTGCACCACTCCCTACACAAAAACCCTTTGGAGAGGAACCAATGGAGGAGAGTAGGCAGGTGGATATGCCAAGCAACGCGTGGGAGAAGTCAAAGTCTCTTCGACAAGTGAATGTTTGCGCGTGAAAGAAAAGAAAGAGAAAATAATTAGTTCTGAATAGTGTATTTCCAATTGAGAGTGCCTCCATATATTATGAAAATCTAAAGAAGTTTTACATTAACAAACTAAATGTAATGACCTTAATCACTAAGATGAGGTACCATTTGGTTGATTCCACTACGTTGCTGCAAACCGAGAACAAAGCTGTGTTAAAATTCGGAGAAAAAGAAGTCCAATTACTCCACACTCACAGGAAGTTGTTCGAATAACCTTCTAACTACTCCGTAATCTTGTGTTCAACTTAGGTCCAACCTATCCCTTAATAAGATTTGTATTTTTTTCTTTCTCTGCATACAAGCTGAGTTTAAAGTTTCTATTTTGTAGGGTGATGATATCATAACTTATATTTAAAATACATTATGATTTTTTTATAATTCTTTATGTGTGTAGGTTAATTAATTATTATATGCCTAAGCTATAAACAATAATGATGAAAAATCTATGATGTTTTTTTTTTCAAATATAAGTTACAATGTTCTCTTTCACCCTACAAAATGTGAGCTTAAAACTCAACTTTGATGATGAGATCCTATCTCATTATGTTGCATTACATGAAGATCATTCCCCATCTAACACAAGTGATCGAAATCATGAGTCGCTTACAAGAAGTTGTGCCAAGAACATACAAGAGTCAGGTGACCCAAGTGCCTCGACATCGACAGGCATGATGCCAAAGGGAGTGGGGTGAAGGGCATGAGGCGACACCTTGCTAGAGCCCGAGCAAAGGGGCGCAGGCCTCCAATAAGGTGAGGGGGTGACGAGTGGGATAGAGGGGCACACGAGGTGGAGCCGTGGAGGAGCTTTAGCCAGAAGGACAGAGGGGCTGGTGTGAGGGGGTGGCATGGACAGTAAGGACAGTTGTTATCAACACTGGATATGGAGATGATGAGCAGAGTTAATTAGAGGGGATGCGATTCCGGCCAATACGGGGGTCTCGGCTCCGGAAACGAGCCCAATTTTGACACTCCAATGCCATGACCATCCAAACACATGAAATTCGGGTATACCCTTTCAAATTCAAAATTCCGTGCCTCACTATAGATATCCAAACGAGGTGTTAGTTCTATGTTCCTATATATAACTAATTTGAAATTTTCATATTTTAATAAAACTAGCAAACAAAATTGTTCCTATGTATACTAATTGATTTTTATATTTTTAATAAACCTACTAAATAAAATTGTTTTCTCTGTATTCCGTTACAGCTGACGAAACAAGGAGACAGACAAACATGTCACCCTTTGAACAAACCATCCATGTCCATTTGTCATTTCTCCAGAGTCCAAACACCATGCAACACAGGATGCCGTTGTGACCAAACTGTGAAGCGGCACGACGACATATATAATATATCTAATTTATTAATCACTTTGTTAACCAGAGTGTCATATGCACTCATGGTACAAAGAAGCAGATCTAGTGGCATTTGTCAGGCCGGTCCATTCTAAGGCCTTGTTCAGTTCATCCAAAAACTAAAAGCTTTTTAAGATTTTCCGTCACATCAAATCTTACAGCACGTACATAAAGTATTAAATATAAATAAAACAAAAATTAATTATACAGTTTATTTATAAATCGCAAGATAAATTTTTTAAAGCTAATTAGTCCATAATTAGATAATAATTATTAAATACAAAATGAAAATGCTATAGTACCTAAAACACAAGAAATTCAGAAGTGATCAGGGCCCAAATACTTCGGCCACGGCAGCACGAGCAAGTACAACAGCACACCTGTACCTTCCCGAGGCAGCTGAGAGGTGATACCTTGTGAAGTTCTAGAGTCCTTCCTAAGGGATGTTTAGCTAAGGATGTTAAAGTTTATCAAGTATTATAGTATTTTTATTATATTTAATAATTACTTATCTAATTATAGACTAATTAAGTTTAAAAAATTTGTCTCGCAAATTATTCTTTAGCTGTGTTTTAATTTTATAAATAACATGTATCTAAATATTCAATGTGCTAAGATAAACCAAACGGACCCTAAACAATCTCGCAGGAAAAAAGTGCAAGAAATTGTCGTCCGACTGACAGAGACAGATCAGAGATGTGGGTGGCGCTAGTAGCCGACGCCTCGGCGACGGCGAGGTGTGCAGGGCAGCAGGGCGGGCGTGTTGGGCAAGCAAAGCAAAGGCGGGGCTGCGTATATGCTCTTGGCTTTCCGAAAAGTGAAAAGTTTTCGGCACTGTAGCACTTTCGTTTGTTTATGACAAATATTATTCAATCATGGACTAACTAGGATCAAAAGATTCATCTCGTGATTTACAGCCAAACTGTGTAATTAGTTTTTGTTTTCATCTATATTTAATGTTTCATGCATGTGCCATAAGATTCGATGTGACGGAGAATCTTGAAAACTTTTTGGTTTTCAGGTGAACTAAACAAAGCCCTTGTTAATGGACGAGATTAAATTATGCTCCTTGTGTTTGACGATCTGTGACTTTTTTTTTTTTGAAAGAAAGGTTCCTCTCTATGTTGGGAAAATGCTCTCTGCACTCCCCAGCAATATGGTGGATCGAGAACCTTCTCACTCGGAGCCGTGAGAAGTTCGAGCGCTGACAGACAGTAAGCTCAACGGTAGGTGAATACAGTGAATGCTCTCTCTTTTTATTAATGACGGCATCGCGCCCCTTATATAGGGCCTGGAAACCGACCTAATGACATTTACATAATTGCCCCGTGACGGTGGGGGAATATTCCAGTATATTCTTTCATCGCAGTCTACTGACCCTAATGCACCTGCGTAATTTCACATTGCAAGCCCTTCGTTCATCCTCTGACTGGGGCCTCAGCTGGTCGGAGGCTCGGATCCTCCGCCCAGTTGCGGATCCTCCGACGCTTTAGTGTCGGAGGTTCCTCAGCCTGGCTGGGCCGGAGGTTGCTCGACCCGGCCACCCCGGGAGTTCCTCCTTAGCCTGGTCCAGTCGGAGGTTCCTCGGCCTGGCCGCGTTCTCCCGCCATCCTCGGACCCGGGAGGGTCGGAGGTTCCCACCTTTCCTCGCTCGTGAACCTCCGCCGGTGTCTCAGTCCCTGCACACACTTAGCACGACCAGACGAGTCGTCAACATTAGCATTTCCCGATGAAGGATATCTTCCGACGCCTCAGACGTCGGAGGTTCCTCGGGTGAAGGATAACCTTCGACGCCACTAGGGGGAAGGATGCAGCTGTCCCCCAACACCCTGCTTTATATTCATAAAGTAAAAACGGTCCACAACAATCTGTGACATGCCTTGATCAATAATTTACTACTGTACTATACCATGCAAAAGGATATATCAACTATAATCTCGAGTGAAAGGTATAAAAATGCCTATCAGATTTTTTTTTTCTACGTTCAAAATTAAAGCCACAATTCTTCTTGATTCTAGACGCGAAAACTCAACGACTCTTTTGCAGACGAAGTCAAAATTTAATTCCCCTGCAGTCCAAGTCACACTTTTGCAAATTGCAATCAGGTGCGGAGGTGCCTAGTCGCGGCGAAACGTACGTACGGTCACAGAGACAGCAGTGCATCAATTCGTTCAGAGATGATTCCAACATGGATGAGTGTCGAGTCCACGGCGGTTTGCTAGCTACAAGAAACCCTGGTCGGTCATCCACTTTGGGACTTGTCAGGCGCAAAGTGCAGAGCATCAGCAATCGTGGAAATTTTGGGTCATCAGGGCCGCCTATTAGCCCTGTTTAGTTCCACACCAAAAAATTTTTTATCCATCCCATCGAATCTTTGGACACATGCATAGAACATTAAATGTAGATAAAAAATAAACTAATTACACAGTTAAGTTGAGAATCGCGAGACGAATCTTTTAAGCCTAGTTAATCTATGATTAGCCTTAAGTGCTACAGTAACCCACATATGCTAATGACAGATTAATTATGCTTAATAAATTTGTCTTGCAGTTTTCTGACGAGTTATGTAATTTGTTTTTTTATTAGTTTCTAAAAAACCCTCCCGACATCCTTCCGACACATTCGATGTGACACCCAAAAAATTTTCATCCTCAATCTAAACAGACTCTTAGACCACAAGAAGAGCTATCAAACACCTGCAGACCGATCGGCTGTACCTAGCTCCGCGCCCGAAGATGTTTTGCACTCTATACGGAGTATATGTTCAAAGAGCATTCCAACCGTTTGGCAAATAGGCTTTACATTCATGTATTTAAAAAAAGTCTAAAAAACACCTTAGCATTGGTAGAAAAGAGAACTCCACATGCAAGTGCTTACTCGCCTTGCCAGGACATGGCGCGAGCGTGAATGGTTTGCCGAAGTTCAACCTGTGACCTTGCAGGAGTGCGCCCTAGCTCCTTTTAGAGTTTTATTGTTGAGGTCCACAATTTTCCATTCGAGCTAGGATCATGTTCCTGTTTAGTTTAACTAGTATGTCAGAGATTTACTTGCTAGTATCTGTGTTGACCATAATTTATTATGCTCTGAAATTAATCATGAAGTCTAAGAATCCAACACTACTATTCTGCTCAAATTAATTGGGGGGGTTCTTGACAAAGATAGGATTCACAAGCAGGAGCGCATGCATGCCAAGCTTTGGTTGGTTCGTCAGCCCATCTCCGCGTGTAGACTTGAGACCCCAAGTATTTAATTCTGAAGTTCTGATGCATGCGTATGTACAAGACCGTGTTTTCTTATTAGTACTGACAAGAACAAACCGAGTCGAAGAGAAACAAACAACAAGATGAAAAAAGAAGATATCCTTCTCCTAGCATTAGATTGGATCGTAACTTTTTAAGATTCAGGTTTGTTGGCCACTTTATGCTAAAGTTTTGTCTGTTTTAGTTCGGCTGCGACTGCGAGTAGACGGGATCACGATAGACCCAACAATAAACAGATGCTTTGCATTGGTCGCAAATTTATCCGGCCCAGGCGTTATAATGATCCGGTGTTCCATCAGGACGAGTAGACGTCGTTATCGTTGGTTACGCGCAAACCGCGTTGAATTATGCCACATGAAACAAATTCTTCCACGTAGACATGCGTCTCCCTGATTTGCCCGCTATACATTCACGTATGCAAATCCCTTCCCTCTCTGAGGTCTCTTCAGATATCCCAAACTTTTTACTGGGTGGATAATCCGTGGTGGGGATATCATTTTAATTACTATTCTTGTTTTTAGTGGGGGGTTTTCATCTCTGGTTTTGCTCCCCATTGCTTTCAAAGGAGCCATGATAGGTCTCTCTTTTTCAACAATCCTGAACAGTTCATCCTGCCTTGGCTAACGACTATTACTGGATGTGATGACTGGTGAGTCATTTCTGAAGCATGAGATAAACTGTCAAAGCATTCGTTTATTAACAAGAAAGACGCTCCCCTTCGTGAAGAAAACGAAGAAAAGACGCTGTCAATCGTGCTAGCTCTGGCAAGAAACAGTGCCTAGACTTTGATCACCCATGTATATATGCAAGACGTGATGGTCATATATTTAAACTAACCACGTAGTAGTATTTAACTCTGACTATGGGTTCATTCTGTAGTCGATCTGGTAGAGTATCGCTAGTCTGCACGTAACTGGACCGACCACGCAGCCATTGGCCGAACATTAGATTTTGACATGTTCTCCTCTTCTCTTTTCCTGAAAGCAACATAAGATTTTGCTACTTAAACTTAACACTAGTGGTGCTTTGTTGAGGCAGAACTAGTTATGGTTATTCCATTAACATGGCTTGATGGAGAAGGACATCTCGTCTTTGATTGGTAACGCCACTCAGACAATAATGGTGCTATAAATGTTTAACATTGACCTGAGGAATGGCTGTTTTGTGTTTTATGTTTTCCGTACTAGGTGCGTGATTTGTAATTTGTAAACACATTTGAGTCATTTCACTAGATTGAATAAAACCAATCCCCTTCCCTTGTAAAAAGCAATAAAGAGAATCGAGGTAATAAAAAAATATGCTCTAGCTTATATTTCTTTTCTCGATACGCAAAAGGTTTGCATATAACATATTAGAGGGGACAGATATGTTAGACTTCGCTCGTTCCACCCTAGTGTACTTAGACCAGAGGCGGAGCCAGGGGGCTAGCAGGGGCGGTGCCCCCCAAGCATAGTAGATTTATTTAATACTATATAAATATATGAATTTATAGCAAAAAAATATAAATTTCACATATTATTTATTAAAATATTATGATTTTAGTTATAAATAGTGTAATTTTTTTTGAAAAAGTTGTTGAAACATATAATTATGTATATTTTATCACACTAAAAAATACGACTATATTTATTCGGTTCCCTTAATCAAAATCGTTGGCTCGACCTCTGACTTAGACTATGGTATTACTTCACAACCAAAGGTGTTGTGCCCCCCCCCCTCAATCCATAGGTTGGCGAAGTGTCGGATCACGGCTAGGAGCTACATAGTGTCCGCTGAATTGTCTTGAAAGCACATGGCGTTGTGCTCCTTCCAAAGGTTCTAAGCCACGAGCGGGAATAACGAGTTGGCACTCTTCCTCTTGTTTCCTCTCCATCGGCGCCTCCAAAAGGGCCACCAAGATAGTATGGAGGCTCCTTACACCCCTCAAAAATTATAAAAACGTCTAAATTTTCACCATATATACACCTCATGGAAGATGTCTATGTAGCTATAAGCTAAGTTTACCCCTCTAATTTACTCTAGCTTCGCCACTGAACATGTGGTCGATTGTCTCCGGCTCCTAATCGCAAAGGAAGCGGTTTCTGAGGCATCCAGTCCAAGACGTTGCTCCCAGCTGATATGTCAGCAACGAGAAATTTGTGATTATATGACTTCAATCATGTGGGTTTCGCTATAGTAGGACTCTAAACATTTGCTTCGCTAAAACGACTCTCGAATCGTTAACGCTTTGCTATTATAACATTTGAGACTTAAATTGGACATTTTGTACTCAAATCTCTTCCAAACTTGAAATATTTTCAATTAATGACCATATTGCCCCCAGGGGCTAATAAACACGCTGCTGCTAGCGCCGGCTGCTGCTGCATGCCTGGCCGGCTGCTCACGAGGGCTCACGAGGGCGGACGACCGGACCCGGATGATAAGGCGGGGAAAGCCGCTCAGCAAAGGATGGCCTCGACGCTGCCCGTCCGCACACACAGGCACACAGGGCACGCCATGGCGGCGGCGTCCGCGTCACCCGTGGCGAAGCACTCGCCGCAGAGGGAGAGGTGCCTACAGGGGAGGAGCACGATGGAGGCCGGCTTGAGGCGGCAGCCGAGGCATGCGCAGTCCGACAACGTCCCCGGACCCGTAGTGCGGCGGCAAGGGTCCATGTACGCTGATAACGAGGACTCTACCAGGCCGGCGTCGCTGGCGGCGGCGAGCTCCTCGACCGACGCCCACGCGCGCGGCTGTGGCGTGCTGGAGCTGCGCATGCAGGGTGACCGCGGTGGCTTACTCCGACAACGCCTTGGACTGCCACGCCGCCGCCTCGCCGTGGAGGCGCGCGAGCCGCTCCTCCAGCTCGGCGCCGTGCCGCGCCTCGCGCTCCGCTTCCGCCGCCTTCTCGCGCAGCCTGCGCACCACGGACTGGTTGTGTCGCGGCAGCCGATCGGCCATCGCTAGTAGCAGACGGCCAGGTGCTAGCAGCAGCCGGACACGCATGCAGCAGCAGCATGCTAGGCGAAAGCAGCAGTCTGTTTATTAGCCCCCAAGGGCAATATGGCCATTAATTAAAAATATTTTAAGTTTCGAAGAGATTTGAGTACAAAGCGTCCAATTTAAGTCCCAAATGTTATAATAGCAAAGCGTTAACGATTCGGGAGTCGTTTTAGCGAAGTAAATGTTTAGAGTCCTATTATAGCGAAACTCACACGATTGGAGTCTTATAATCACAAATTTCTCGTCAGCAACACATTGATACTGGGAACTCTGGTCCAACTCTGGGCCTTCGTTTGTTTTGTCTGCTCCCATTTAATTGCAATTGCAGTGGCCCGTTCTCAACCTACTACAGTTGCATTGAGGGCCCATTAAGGCAATAGAAGAAGTTTGTGCGAATACCAATTATAAAGCCCATAACTCGTTTAGCAATCCTATACATATAACGTGGGAAAAAAAAAAGATAAATCCTTCGTTTATTTACTGCAGTCTGTCTTAATAAATACCGAGTACAATAGTACCAATCATCTACACACTCCGGGACTTAACATTCATCATACTTTCTTCACCACTGGAATGTCTACGCATCACCCCAATCCCAATATATACCACACTTAATCTGTACGAATATATAAGTACTACTACATGATCGTACTAATCCTTGTCGTAATAAATCGTGATCCAACCAATGTGTACGTACGTTGTAATACAAAGCTTAGAAATCCATGTCCAGCACGAGCGGCGCGTCCCCCTTGTTGACGTCGAAGGTGCGCTTCTTGACCTCCCCGGCGGCCGTCGTAAGCAGCACCTGGTACGTGCCGTGGAACCCTCTGAACTTGAAGTTGCCGTTGCCGTCCACCTTCCCGCGCGCGTGGGACGTCCACTCCCGGCGGAGGCCCGCGAACATGTTCCCGGCCTGGGTGTACTTGCCGTCGGCGTTGACGAGCTGGCCGTGGGAGCGCCACATGTGTCCCTGCATGAACCCCCACAGCATGATCCCCTCCACGGCCGGGTGCGCGTACGCCTCCCGCAGCACGATCTCCAGGTCGTCGGCGCGCACGGACTCGTCGGCGGCCGACACGTCCAGCTCCGTGATCCAGACCGGCAGGCCCGTGACGGCGAGCTTGTCCAGCGCGTCGCAGATGATGTCCCCGACCGGGTGCGTCACGTGGCCCTGCACGCCGATCCCGCCCACCGGCGCGCCCCGCCGCTGCAGGTCCGTCACCAGCGCCACGTACTTCTCCGGCGTCGCGTTCGGGTCGTTGCCGCTCTCCACGTTGTAGTCGTTCACGAACAGCGCCGGCGCCGGGTCGATCCGCGCCGTCTCCCGGAACATGTGCGCGTTAATGTCGTCGTCGCCGAGCCGCTGCGCGTAGAAGTCGCCGTGCAGCATCTCGTTGTTCACCTCGTAGTGCGGGAACCGCCCGCTGTAGCGCGACACGAGGCCCCGGAGCCGGGCCTCCACGGCGGCGCGGAGCTGGTCGCGGTTGAGCGCGCGGACCCACGGCTGCACCGAGCTCTCCACGGCCCAGAAGATGCAGTGCCCGCGCACGGGCTTGCCGTGCCGGTCGCAGAAGTTGATGAGCTCGTCGGCGTCGGCGTAGCTCACCTGCCCCTGCACCGCCTCCGTGTAGTACCACTTGAGCTCGTTCTCGAGGACGGCCCAGTCGAAGTGCTTGGTGAAGAAGTCCACGTACTCCGGGTTCTGCATGCCCGCCTTGGTGATGCAGGTCCCGATGGGGACGCTGTTCTGGACCTGGATCACCTGGATGTGCGCTCCGGCGACGCTCTCCGTCGTGTCGCCGTCCGTCCGCCGGTTCACCTTCAGGACCACGTCACGCTTGCGCACCTACGTACAGTATATGCAAAAGTTCAAAATCACATCCGTTGATTTATTTATACACGATACGAAGGCTGATGAACAAGAACGACAGCATCATCGTTGGCATACCTTGTCGGCCTTCTTCCTGAGGTGCCTGAGCCTTGGAATCTTGTTCACCGGGGACACCAGCAGGTCCATGACCTTGAGATCCACGCCGGCCGGCGGCCCGTGAACGTAAACCTTGGCGTGGCGCGGCGGCTCATCGTCGTCATCGACCCGGAACGAGCCCTTGATCTCGCCCCACTTCCCCGACTCGACCACAGCCACGCCGCCACCGACGTGCTGGCCCTGGCCATCGTCGTCCACGCGGACCTCGACGTGAACGGCGTGGGAGCCCTCCACGGCGGTGCCCACGCCGACCCACCCGGCCACCCGGTACGTCACCTTGGGCCTCGGCGCGCGCGAGAGAGCGCGGCAGAGCCCGTCCGTGTCGCTCGCGCGGTGCGCGGCCACGACGTACCGCCCGCTGGGCTTCCGCGCACGCTGCTGCTGGACTTCCTCGTCGTCAGAGTCGTCGTCGGCGGCGGCGGCAGCCAATGTGGCTGCCAGCGAAGGAAGCGGCGCGTCCTCGGCGTGCGCGGATAGCGTGCACGAGCCGGACGGAGCCCAGCCGGCGAGGCAGCCGTCCTCCGAGTCGCAGGAGCTCTCGATCAGGTTCTTGCCGCGGTGCGCCGCCGCCGCCGCCGTCGTCGTCTTCGTCTCCTCCTGCGCTCGACACAAAAGCAGAGGCAGTTAGACACATGTCGATCGGTGCGTGCGCGTCGGAGATCGATCGATCGCTGGGTAGCAGTAGGAGACGACGAACGACGAACGACGAACGGTGTGGTGTCGAGGACATCATATCACAGCAGTTGGATTGGATGGGGAGGCTTTGTCAATTGCATGCCATGGATCGTCGGACGACAGCTCAGGAAAATGCACGGAAGACGACCATCTGTTACTGGGTTGCTTGGATGCTTGGCTTTAAAGGAAGGAATGACAAGCTAGCTAGTGACAGGTGCATGCCTAGCTTGAACATGAGTGCACCGAGGACCGAGCGCGCGCATCTTTGTCCAGAAAATTCACATCAAGTTGTTGTAGGATTCAAATAAACTATGATTTCGCGCGGTTGGTGAGCACGCTACTACTACCTCGGATTGTATACGTGACAGGACCCAAGATTTTGGACACCAACGACTTATATCATGTTTTCAGCTAGGTTGTCTCTACACACTATACAGCCGAGAGAAAAAAAAAAAACAACAACATATTCAATGGCATGCATGGTGCTAGCTAGTAATTCACAGTAAGTCCATTTCACTGTCATTGAACACCAACACATACCTCAGCGAACGCCATATCAACCGATTGATCAAGGTGAGGCACGGCAGGAGCTAGCAAAACGAGGCAGAAACTGGGGCGCTGGCTGGCTAACGGGTCGAAGACCGTGTGGTTGCTGCTTGCTTGCTGTGTTGTTCTGTGGCTGTGGCTGCTGGCGAGCTAGTAGTGTAGTGAGATGGATTTCGGAGGCATGCGAGGGGTTGCAATTTATAACAAGGCTCTGAGCCGGCCGGCCGGCCAGAGTTGGTTCGGCGATCGCGTTCGCCGCGACACAACCAAAAAAGGCAGCTATAGCTGGAGTCGATCGCGTGCCGGAATCCGGCGGCGAGGAGGCGGCCGGTAGAAATGAATGAACCCTCGGATCGGAGCTCCATCACGGCCAGGCTTAGCTTAGCTACCTAACCCGTATCTTTCGCCTATATCTTTTGTATAACACTCAAGTTTGGGCAACGACCAAACCGTTCAGTCACACTGGAAACCCCTGGGGCTTGTGTCGCTGACATGCGGGGCCAGAACCGGATCATGGCCCACATCTCAGAGAGGTCGGTTGTATACAGCCGTGTGATCGAGTCGCTCAGCTGAGTATTACGGACTAGCTTTCTTGATCTGTTGCGGTAATGATCGTCGGCGACGTCCATTGTTTCCAAGCATCCTCCCGAGTTCCGATCCTTTTCTCGGCTTTCGGAGGAGTAAAAGTTGCTCAACCCTTGGGTCGCCGGTGGGCCAATTGCATGCATGGGAACGCCAGTAGGATCGCGACCTGGGCTGGCTTTGCAAGAAGATACGCCCATGGGCCCGTTTACATAACCTTTAACGGATATCTCTCGAAAGTATTGTTATCCAACATCATACAAGAAATATATGATTTTCCAAAGCCACAAGCTTTGATACATGATTAATATACGGCTGAAACTTTATATTATTTTTTGAGCATCTGAATGATGTTAAATAAAAAAAACCCTCAAAACTAGAAAATTGTATATCTCAACGAGTGCTATATTTTTCATATAAAAGTCATCTTTGACCAAGGTTGTGTAAAAAGGTATGAACTTTTAATGAGGAGCCTTGCCAGTGGCATGTGGATCCCATCTATGAGATCCATGTAAGCGTTGAATCAATACGCCACGTATGTGTTTGGTTAGGGGTTGGGTGGGTTGGATTGGATCCAACCCAGTTTTTGGGGACGTAGCCAATCCGTCTAGTGTTTGGTTGCACTTTTGATTTTGGGGATGGAGCCAACACGTCCAGTATTTGGTTGAAGGAATTGGAAACATGAGAAGTGACGCCGTTCGGGGTCCTCGCGCGGGACCCACTCAACCCGGCTGGAGCGGCTCCGTCCGCTAGATTTTGATGGACGAGTCCAACCCGCATCTGAGAGGAATATTCCACTCTGGAGCCAACCCAACCATCCCATCCTCCAACCAAACAGACACGGAAACGGGTTCGCTCCGACCCGGCTCGCCCCGCTCTGCAATCAAACACACGGTAAGATAGCGGGTTGAGTAAGACGTTTGTTTGAACCTGGATGAGACCCACCATAGTTTCAGGGAGTCAAAAATGGATTTAAAGATTTTAGAGACCTAAATGACACTTCTAGATAACTTTGATGATCATAGATGAATTTTAATCAAGAGATCCTCCGTTGGGCCCGTTTACATGACCTTTAACGGATGTGTGTCGACTGCACAGATAGGGTTGCCGCCGGTTCGTCCAGCCGCCCCATTACTTGCACGGCCAAGGAAGATTTCTGGTACGGTGCGAAGCGAGAGAGAGTCTGTCCCGTGGACGAACGGAGCAGCGCGCAGCACTGCTGGCTGGTCAGGTTCAGGTCATGGCGAGACGATGGCGTAGCGTACGTCAAGATACAAAAAAAAAAAAAAAAAAAACGGGCTGAGGCGACACGGCTCGCTCGCGTCATTTGCGTGGCAGATCGAACGTCGTCCGAAAGCAGCGTGCCAGTAAACCTCTCTCTCCGTCGTACGTGTTCAATCGATCCAGTCATCCGGTGCATCATTGGTCTCGGTCGATGGAGTCCCCTCGCCTATTCATTCATGGGTTGGCCGGCCGGCCGGAGCGATGATATATCAGCGTACGTGCCGGCGGCGGCTGGCCGGCCGAATTTTCCTTGTGGACGGCACAGCCAGCTGCCGACCCAAGCAACGTCGCAAATCGTAATGCATGGCCGGGGAGTTCTTGCCCCGGAAGCATCCAAAAAGCTAGCCTACCCACAGCTTGCTCCGAAAGCGTACGTATATGCGCTGTGCAGATCGTTAATGCTCAACGAACTTATTGCATATGCAAATAATCGCATTCACTTCGTATCTGGCACGATGGACCAATAATTATATATCTCGTTGCCTTGGGCTGTCGAACATGTATATCTTCGTATATCCTTGGAAGGCGTTCATGAATAGACCCTAGATCTGTGGATCATCTAGAAGGACGACAGAGAGGATAGTACGGTACAGTTTATTTGCCACACGAAAATCATGATGTGTCATATGTCGCTCTTTTTGCAAGATATATGATAATGTCGACGAAAGCTGGTCGGCAGTCTACCTTAGGGTATACCCACGGTAGTAGTTTATCGGTAGACGGTGCGCAAACTACGAACTCGATGGTGACGCAAGACACGGACAAGCTTTTTATCCAGGTTCGGCCGCCGAGTTGGCGTAATACCTACGTCCTGCGTCTGGTTGTATTGAATTGTGTTGAGAGATAATCTGTGTATCACTTGTCCTCTAGGGGACCCCTGCCCCTCCTTATATATCCTGAAGGGACAGAGTTACAAGCAAAGTATCCTATTTGGTACAATATCTTGTAGCCTTGCGGTGCACGCCGACCAGTCGTGCGCCGCACGTCTTCATCTTGTGGGCCGAGCCACCTCTGACGGTGCGGCCCATATAGGCCCACGAGGGTATAGGGGTTTATACCCCCACAGCTAGTCCCCGAGCACCATGTATTGTGATGTAACACGCCGTCTTGAGCTTCTTCGATTAGTGAGGCTTGACGTCTTCAATAAGCAGGAAAGTCGCCCAAACAGTTGCAACGGTATTTTGACCAACTCAAAAGACAGTTGATCAACATTGACATCGAAGAAGCAGGTTGTTCGAAGAATGCATGATGCTCTTAATTAAAAAATATTTCTTTCCTGGTGAAATGTGCCCACTTTACTTTTCTGAAAAGTATAGACCTCAAAATAGCAAGCATATTCACCGCAAGGTGAAGTGTGCCCACTTAGTCCCCGAGCCTTGTAGTAGGTGACGTAGGCACGTGGTGCCAGGGTCAAAAGAAAATTCCCCAAAGTAGTTTTGAGACTGAGATGCATCGCTAGATGCATCGTACCGATGTAGTCCCCGAGCTTGCTGGAAGGCGAAGTATGAGCCTTGTAGCAAGGTCTAAAAAATTAAATTTACCAGTCCCCGAGCATATCATGCTCGTCTGTAATTGAATAGACTAATCGACCAGTCTCCGAGCATATAACGCTCGGTGGTCGGTACAGTCCCCGAATTCTCAAATTGGTGGGCTGGTCGACCAGTCCCCGAGCGTATAATGCTCGGTGGTCGGTGCAGTCCCCAAGTTCTTAAATTGGTGAGCTGGTCGACCAGTCCCCGAGCGTATAGTGCTCGGTGGTCGGCACAGTCCCTGAGCACGTCGTAGGGACCGGTGGACAAGTCCCCGAGCGTGGTTGGGAACGTAAACGTGCTCGGTGGTCGGCACAGTCTTCGAGCACAGCATAGAGAGTAGTCGACAAGTCCCGGAGCGTGGTTGGGAACGTAAACGTGCTCGGTGGTCGGAGCAGTCCCCGGGCACAGCGTAGGGAATAGTCGACGAGTCCCCGAGCGTAGCTTGTCGACTGGGCCAAACCCCTAAAAAATAAATATAAAGAATAGGTAGTACATGATGTATAAATAAACTTTAGATAAA
The DNA here is from genome assembly GCF_000003195.3 of Sorghum bicolor. Taxonomy (NCBI): domain Eukaryota; kingdom Viridiplantae; phylum Streptophyta; class Magnoliopsida; order Poales; family Poaceae; genus Sorghum; species Sorghum bicolor. The sequence continues at coordinate 7,116,122 of NC_012872.2, read as the reverse complement.
AATCAGTACTGAGATAAGTTTTAGATTTTTTGTTATAAAATTAGCACAAGTAGTTAATTCATCCTAGAGCTTGTACCAGCTCTGGTCTAGCCAACAATCAGCATGAGATGCGGAACCTAGACACGCGTGGGATTGCCAGCCTCGCCAGAGAGCTACTGCCGACCACCCGGAACGCAGAGGGCGGATCTCGTGCACGTGTAGGGAGGAGTCGGAGACAGTACCGGCTCTGGAAAGCTCGTGTAGGAGAAAAAACTAGTGTGGCTAAACAAAAAGTTGTTTTTGAAGGATAATAAAAAATATTATGCCAAAAATAAATAAGATATTAGAAGTGTACTTATCTTTGGATGAAAGTCTAGTCGGTGACGACAAAATTGTCCGGCCCTCGAGCTTTTCGACTTGTCATGACGGTGGTCGCTGTTGTCGTAGCGTCGTTCTTCGCGGCGATTATTATTGCGACTGGTGGTCAGAGCAAGTAGGCTAAACAATTTGGTCGATGGCCCGAGCAGGTCGGTGTTGTCGATCTGCCTCGCTTTGTAGCAGGGAAGCGGGTGACGCGTTGTCGGCGTGGTCGGAGACGTTGCTGGAGTAGTCGGAGTCGTAGCCAGCGTGGTTGAAGCCGCCGCCGACGTCGATGAAGAAGTGGTTGGCGCAGATCGGATCTACACCTCCTCCGTGGTCATGGCGGTGAAGTTGTTGAAGCTGACGGTGAACGTGAAGTCGCCCGCCATGGCCGCGAAGTCAGGGATGATGGCCATCTTGTTCGTCGGGAGAGCTGTACGCACACCCTCTACCTGGCGCGCCACTGTCGACGAAAGCTGGTCGGCAGTCTACCTTGGGGTATACCCACGGTAGTAGTTTATCGGTAGACGGTGCGCAAACTACGAACTCGATGGTGACGCAAGACACGGACAAGCTTTTTATCCAGGTTCGGCCGCCGAGTTGGCATAATACCTACGTCCTGCGTCTGGTTGTATTGAATTGTGTTGAGAGATAATCTGTGTATCACTTGTCCTCTAGGGGACCCCTGCCCCTCCTTATATATCCTGAAGGGACAGAGTTACAAGCAAAGTATCCTATTTGGTACAATATCTTGTAGCCTTGCGGTGCACACCGACCAGTCGTGCGCCGCACGTCTTCATCTTGTGGGCCGAGCCACCTCTGACGGTGCGGCCCATATAGGCCCACGAGGGTATAGGGGTTTATACCCCCACAGATACAAGAAAAAAAAACAGATGAAAAGGTTCAATTTGTTACACGAATTTTATCAATAATGTCAACATTATCCTTTTCTCACGCTGTCCAAATATAGCTACTTAAAATAAAATAAAATAAAACCTATATACATATATTCTTATGAGGCAATTTTTTTTAAAAGCAAAGACTCACAACTTTATTACGTCTCATGTGGATCGTAAAGGTCAAAACTCAAAACCCCACATGGTCGGAAGGGACCTCGTTAGGGAGTGTGATAGTTATGGGCTTTTCTAGCCAGCCTGACCACTCTAGATGAGCTTTGTTGTTGTCAATCCACTTACCATGCAACAACAACAAAAAGAATGAGAAGTAGTAGGGATGCGAAAAAGTAGATGTTCTTTTATCGATTGTGTACTTAGATTACATCAATGAGCCATGATCCTCTAATATATAGTTAGATTACAAGTATTTTAAGATATCGCCAAGTTTCCATCGAGAAAAACTCAATTTGGGTTCGGAGAAAACTCGATTTTCGTGGATCTAGGGTGAAAACCTTCTGTCTCCATCCAGGAGACAATCTATATATACTTTTTGACCAGCTCATCAAGAGAAATGCAATAGTAAAGTTCAGTCTTTAATATAGAGAGAATAAAGAAAATCTAGTCTAGCCAATGGTCCTATATGTCGAGATCTTATTTTCATGATCTGAACTTCAAACTATACAATTTATATATGTTTTTCGACCGTTTTAACGATATGAACACAATTGTGGAGTTCTTATGCCTTTTGACAAAGTGCCAAAACTAGCTTAGTTGGTCTGGGAAACCAACTAAGCCTACTTTTTTAGAAAATTATGGGTTTAGCCTCTCTTAACACTTTTGGTTGTCAACACATATATGATCTCCAGTTTATAGGTGAGGCTTACACGAGTCTAAAAAGACATACTCCCTCCATCCTAGATTAAAGGACGTCCAGAAAGCTCAACACTGTTCGCTTGAGCTTATCTGCTAAATCTGCCAGCCATTCAACAATGTTTTTCTTTCATAACAAATCAGCGAACAATACTTTTAGCTATGACTTATCAGCCCAGTGAACAGAACGACACTTGGACAGTGGCGCTCTGGCTATACGAGCCCCTCACACACCGCCTGTTGTTTTTCATTTTTTATTCACACTGGAAGACATTATGTGATAGATAACCAGTGTTGTACACCGCTGTAAAGCCTTGTTTAGATGTGAAAAGTTTTTGGATTTTGATACTGTAGCACTTTCGTTTTTATTTGACAAACATTAGTCAATCATGGAGTAACTAGGATTAAAAGATTTGTCTTGCGATTTACAGGCAAACTGTGCAATTAGTTTTTATTTTCATCTATATTTAATGCTCCATACATGCGCCGCAAGATTTGATGTGACAGAGAATCTTGAAAAAATTTTAGTTTTTGGGTGAACTAAACAAGGCGTGTAGTGAACCTAAAACGTCTTGCTTTCTGATACTTTTTTCAAAGGCTAGGACGACTACATTGTAGGACAGAGGGAGTAAGTAAATAGCAACGATGTTCTTAGGGCACTCACAATGCAAGACTCTATCACAGAGTCTAAGACAATTAATTACATATTATTTATGGTATTTTGCTAATATGGCAGCATATTTATTGAAGAAAGAGGTAAAAAAAATAAGACTCCAAGTCTTATTTAGACTCCAAGTCCACATTGTTTAAGGTAATAAATAACTTTAGACTCTATGATAGAGTCTGCATTGTGAGTGCCCTTAGGTATTGTTTGGTTTGTAGAACGGTAATGCAAATAGAAATGAAATCAGAACACATCAATTGTCCTAACGATGATAGCTCGTTAATCTCAAATAAAAAACGATGATAGCTCGTCTTGTTTGGTTAGACTACATCCTGAAGTGGTATCTAATTGCATTGGTCCAGAGTGGAATCGACTGCCCAATTGGAAGAGTCTCGCCACCAATCTTCCATGGGCACACCTTCATCAGCCGGAACTTGAACTGCATTACCTGACCAGGTCCAACCAAGAAGCAGCTAGGCAGCGAAGAATAAAGGCAGAGTTGCTGATCTACGGCATGTCCGTGTGAATGAAATATACGCAATGAAATAGTAAGTCGTAGAATATTCTATTTTTATAGCAAAAACCAAAAAAAAAAGGAGAAGGCTGGCCTCTAACGGCAGGTTTGTGAAGAATGCACTACAGCACTACTATCACGCCCAGTGCTCAGGAGCCGGCCCAGCCACGGGGGATGCGATGGTCGATGCACGCGGAAGAGGGAAGCAACGCCCACGTTCAAACGATCCACAGATGTCTGGGCCCAAGTGGGCTTGTAACAGGATGTGTGTGTGACATTAGTTTTCGAAAAAATTTGCAAAATTTTTTAGATTCTCCGTCACATCGAATCTTTAAACGTATGCATAGAGTATTAAATATAAATAAAAATAAAAACTAATTACACAGTTTGGTCGGAATTGACGAGACGAATCTTTTGAGCCTAGTTGGTTCATAATTGGACAATATTTGTCAAATACAAACGAAAATACTACTATTTATATTTTGCAAAAAAATTTGGAAGTAAACAAGGCGTTAACACCAAAGAAAAGAAGAAGTAAAGACCCCTGGCCGTTTCTTAAAAAAAGGGGTAAAGACCCCGGCCCGATTCTTGTAAGAGAAGAACAGAATTAGGAAGAGGACCGTGTGCTCCTGTCCTCTAAAATATGAGCTTTTTCTGAAAACTGTCTCTTCCTTCTATGGCATTTTTTGAACTTAACTGTATGACCTTAAAATGATTTTTCTATTTCTTATATGGTCTTTCGTTCGTTTGTGACTCTTGAAAATTTTAGCGGAAAAAGTTAAATGCAGAAAATATATTTTTGCTTTGAAAACAATATTTTACTTTGAAAAATAATTTGTTTTTCTTTGAAAACAAAATATTTTTTTGAAAAAATGTATTATTTTGCTTTGAAAAATAAATTAGTGTGCTTTGCAAAATAATATTACTCCAAATGTACAAACAAAACTTTGCATTCTATTTTTTTCTGCTAGGGGTACAATGGTTATTTTAGATTATTTTACCCTTGACTTAACACCGTGAAGTGTCAAAAACGGACGAAAGACCATAGAAAGAAGAAAATTTCGTTTTGGGGCCATGCATACAAATAAGTTAAAGAAAACCATAAAAGAAAGAGATATTTTTTCCAGCACTATACAGGTAAAAAGCTACTAAAATATCTATCCTCTCCTCTATGGTTATTACTCACGACTTTACAGAAAAGAGGCAAAATATACTGTTCTTGCAAAATCAAGACAGCCGTTTAGATCGATGACATGAGAACATCTCTCTGGTGCTTCCACCTCCCACCCTTGCTATGCTCCCGTGTTCCTATTTTGTTAAGAAAAAAGCATCCAAATGTACTCGATGTTTTTACCAAAAAAATAATAAATGAATAGATGGTGCAAAGGTAAAATTCGAGCAAAATTTGAGATGCAGCAAAAATCTATGCAAGGAGATAAAAAGAGTGAATTCGGCATTTGAACCGTTGTGGTTTCCCAACTACGATTTTACCTTTGTTCCCCTATACTTGCATAGATTTTATTGTATTTTGAATTTTGCATGGGCATAGACCATTATATCATCTATCCAACTCTTTGTAGGCCTTGTTTAGTTCCCTAAAAATTTTGTAAAATTTTTCAGATTCCCCGTCACATCGAATCTTTAGACGTCTGCATGAAGTATTAAATATAGATGAAAATAAAAACTAATTGCACAGTTTGGTCGAAATTGACGAGACGAATCTTTTGAACCTAGTTAGTCCATAATTGGACAATATTTGTCAAATACAAACGAAAGTGCTACTATTCATATTTTGCAAAAATTTTTGGTGAACAACTGTGGAACTGGATTTGCAGTCTCTCAACGCCGTGTTTAGTTTCTGAAGGGAAAAATTTCGCAACACTGTAGCACTTTCGTTTGTTTGTGGCAATTATTGTCTAACCATGGACTAATTAGGCTCAAAAGATTCGTCTCGTAAATTCCGATTAAACTGTGCAATTAGTTTTTATTTTCGTTTATAATTAATACTCCATGCATATGTCTAAAGATTCGATGTGATAAGGAGTTTTGAAAAAATTTAGGTTTCAGTGTACGAAACCTTCGCTTCACCATCTCTTTTTTGGTCCGCCTTGGAGTGGGCGAACAGTGTGGTGGTGCTATCGTCCGCAAGGCGCCAAGGCGGCAAGGGGCAGTGCTATAGTAGCACTGTTGCACTGCTTACTCATGGTGGTGGTGCAGTATCGCGGCTAATCCACCATGAACAAATGAAGGGCCAGTCCTACAGTAGCACTACTACTACTGCACAAATATCCCCCCTCCTATTTTCTTCTTTTTCATATAACTTTATTTGCTCATTATCTTTGTTCATAATTTTAGTTAGTCATGATTTTTTATGTTTAAAAGTTGGTGCAAGAAATGGCCATCGCCCTTAGTCGTGGACCGCCATATTGAGCGTAACTAATGAGCCCTACGTATAAACATGCAGGTTTTACCGGTTACTGTGGTCATCGATCTTTCCAAAAATCGTATAAAATTCTTTGACTCACTGAGAAAACCCTAAGTTACCAAGATATGATAGATCTTCTCCCGAGATAATTTCAGTCTCACACACTATAGTCCTTATGCCATTTTATTGATATCATGGGGAATAACTCTATTTATTTATTTATTTCCTTGGGCAGTGCTCGGTGAAGTTCACTAAGACACAATATGGTGATTGGAAGGTGCCTCTGGATATAGTCAAATACCCAGTAAGTACTAGGTAGTTCCCTGTATTTTTATTTAGTTCAATTTATTATTACCATGCTTGATTGGTTGATGAATCTTTTTTCTCGTAAAGTGGTGTCTAGAGCAGGAAAAGGGGAACAACTTATGTGGATACTATGTTTGCGAGTTCCTCATGCAATACTCATTAACAACAAGTGAAGACATCCTTGAAGTAGTAAATAATGTACACAGTTCATTTATTACCATTGTGTTGATATATAATCATATATCATATATACTCATACATTTTCTTTCATTTGAATTGAGGCGTGAATGAAGGAAGCAAAACGTCATTAGAAGTGACCAGATCAAAGCAATTTAAAAGCCATTAGCAGGATTTCTTAATGACCAGGTCTTACATCCAAGTGGTGCCTACTACTATGATAGAAGAAAAATAGCTCCCAGTGATGAATAGGATTGAATGTAATTCCAAGGACACATGAGTACAAGCTTTTGTTGCTTTACTTACATATTCCATGCAAGCTTTTAAAATATTTGTATAGTTTCATATAATTATTTATGTATAATGCTCGAACGAAAACTTATATGTATGGCTGTATATTAGTAGCATAGAATTCATATACGAAAAGCTAATTGAAATAAAAAAATTGAATGGAAAAGAAACCATAAAAGAAAAAAAAAGATATCTTTAGTACCAGACCAACGGAGACTAAACATGCTAAACCCGGAGCAAGGTTTGGAGCCCTATTTAGTCCCGGTTGCTATTAACCGGGACTAAAAGTTCCCCTTTTAATCTTGATTCCTTAACATGGGACTAAAGAGAGGGGAGGGGGGCTTTAGTCTCAGATTCGTAGTCCCAGTTGGAAAACCAGTTTGGGTTGGAAAACCAGGATGGATGCTCAATCCTGCACTAGTTCTAGTACAAAAGCAAAGTAACGCATTAGTTAGATAAAAAAATAAAGCAAAACGCCCATATATGTAGCTACTTACAAAAAATTAACCAAAGTAGCGCTATACCGTATTAGAAATTCCTAGCCATTGTCATTAATAAAAAAAATTACTCCTGTTGACATGCAAAAATGTACCAACATGGAATAACACAATACTAACATGTTTCTGCATCAAGGAGATGTTGGAAAATACTTGGCGCAACAAATAACAAAGAAACAAGGAGAAAAAAAGGAGAAAAAGTGTCTGCTTCGACCAAACCAGCCAGGTTGGTTCTGCTGCCCCAAACTGGCCAGGCCGGTTTCAGTGTTGCCCCCCAGCCAGCCAATGTGCTAGGCATGAGACCTGGTGTCTCCGAACTGACTTGGTTTCCAAGTTAATTTTGAATCTATTTTGATGTGGGAAACTTAGACAAGGTGACCGTCGATCTATAAGCGAGACAATGTGACTCAATGCCACGAGCCTATCTTTGGTGATCTAGGGGCTTCATCCACCGCACTGGAGGTGAAGGTCAATAAGAGGTAACTGATCCTTACACTACTCATGTTCATTATGCTAAAATGTTACAATATCATAATATGATTAATGGTAACAATCTTATGGCCGTTGTTAACATGATTATGCCACACTCACTAGTACACAGAAGTACTATACAGACGGTTCGCAACCCCTTTCTACAAACGGATTGACGAACCGCCTGCGCTGGTGGCCTGTGGAAATAAACTTTTCCACAGGCGGGTAACTGAGAACCGCCTATAGATTTCTACATGCGGTTCAGTTATGTGAACCGCCTGTAGAAATGAATTTCTACAGGCGGTTTAATTATGCCACCCGCCTGTAGAAATCTTTTTATAGAAAATACAAAATCAGCTTTTTAAAATACCTGTAGAAATGAATTTCTACAGGCGGTTCAATTATGCCACCCGCCTGTAGAAATCTTTTTATAGAAAATACAAAATCAGCTTTTAAAAATAGGAAAAAAGATTTTAATTATAGGGAAGTCCGATGGGATTCAGACCTAGCCTCCTCTACCACTCCACCTATTCAAACTATGTCGTGGTTGAGTGCTTGCGTGAGTTCTTGAGTTGCTGAACCGTGGTGATGGTCCTAATGATCGTGTCTCTTGGGATGCATCTCTGCCTCCCCTTTTATAGTCACAAGGGGAGTCTGGGTTTACATGTACTACGACATAGTTTACTACTAATGTAGAGGGTGGGGGATGGCCTTGACAGTGTAGTGGCAGGGTGCCCCATCCTTGGGACTGTGGTCGTGACGTGGTGGCCTCTATTGATCATGTTGAGCCATCCCTGACGTTGTGGATTTGACGCTCATCCTTGTTGATGCTTCACCGAGCCCTGCTGAGGGTTGTGGCCTTCCCTCCGAGGCTTTTCCTTTGATCGGGAGCGGGCAGTGGTCGTAGTGGCCACAACGTTCAAGACTTGATGCTTCCCATGCCTCCTATCTCACCGTATGCACAGTTGCAGGTGTCAGTTGCTACAGTGACGGGAGGAGGTAGCACAGTGAGCACCTCTCCCTGCTGCGGCATGGGTAGGGTGTGCCCTGTGTCCTTCCCATGACACGGCTGGCGTGTGCAGGAAGCCTAAAAATAGAGAATCCTTGTCGAGATCAGAGTCGGACGAGGCGGCGAATCAGCCCGGGCCTAGGGTCAGGCAGGCGGAGAATACCCCCGACCCCAGAGCTTGGATTCGAGCGAATTGGTGGGAGGTGTCCTTGCCTCATAGTCCATCTAGGCCCATGGGGCTGTTTTGGCCCATCCTGGAATGCTCCTCATCGTCCATGGGCTACGAGACCCTATGTTGGGCTTTTGCTTTAGCTTAGTTGGGGTACCCGTCTCACGATACCCGTCAAATTAACTCTCTAATAATTCTAACAGCTTCTTATTGTTAATTAATATATTGAGGTTTCTTATTTAAAAAAGTGTAAGTAGTACACAATAATGCACCAACAAAATTGACACAGACATAGAATTGTAGGTAGCTAGACCGGGCAAGGACATCGGATCCTCGAGCCTGGCATGCCCCCGCACGCAGTCTCTCGAACATAGGCCTTGTTTAGTTCACCTAAAAATCAAAATATCTTAATATTCTTCGTTACATCAAATCTTGCGGCATATGCATAAAACATTAAATATAGACAAAAACAAAAACTAATTGCACAGTTTGCCTGTAAATCGCGAGATGAATCTTTTGAGCCTAATTGGTCTATGATTAAACAATAATTATCAAATAAAAACAAAATTACTACAGTACTCAAAATAAAAAAAACCAGAACTAAACAATGCCATATATGTAACTTTTACTCCATTTGACCACAAATAAATATACGTCTCGTCTTTTAAGAAGTCAAATCTTTTAATAATATATATATATAATACTTATATTTATCATATATAATATATACTATTAGATTAAACCTGCAATATATTTTTATAATATATTTATTTATAGATACAAATGCTGATATATTTCTAATTAAAGTTAAAAAAAATGACTCCTTAAAAACGATACGCATATTTACCTATTCAGGTCGATCCAGGCCTCCAGGGTGCACGGCCTCACAGCCTGGTGGGCAGCAAGGCCTGCTGCGAGCGGCAGTGACAGCCATGAATGCCCTGACGTCGAGCGCACAGCAACCTGCAGCCGAGGTCCCTGTAGGCGGATCTCACATTGCATTGCATGCGGCGTCCATGGGCAAGTCCTGATCCTCTTCAGACACCCCGACCGGGGAGGTTGGGCTTTCAATGAGACAGATCGAGACGAGTACTTGTTTAGTTTCAAAAAAAATTATAATTTTTTTTAGATTTTTTATCACATCAAATCTTATAACATATACATAGAACATTAAATATAGATTAAAATAATTAATTACACAATTTACCTATAATTTATGAGACGAATCTTTTAAATCAAGTTAACTAAATATAAAAAGTATCCATATTAGTACTTCCAAATGGTATTTGTTTTGTTGTTCTATTATCTTATAATGATCGAATTCTGCTAGTTTTTTTATTGAATCCTTTCATCGCCTAGTTATGAAAATAATAGGCATAAGAATATATATGTAAGTTTAACTCATACATGAAACAATTTTATTTCTAAGAAAACTCCACAGCAACCGCAGGATATCATTCACTCATAGTAGCGATATACACGTCTACCACATAGCGGTGTTTAGTTCCCAGCCGGAGCTGCCCATGCGTGTGTGTGGTTCTACACTAGCAGAATTATAGTTGTGGCTATCACACCTGCATGCTGAATCAAACAGTAGCTTTTGCATGCATGGCGCACCACAAGTGAGGCGTGGTACCACATGGCGGTAGGGTGCTTTGGATCTCATGACTAAACTTCAGTCTCTATCGTATCGAATGTTTAAATACAATTAGAAGAACTAAATATTAGCTAATTGTAAAACTAATTGTATAAGTTATGGTTAATTCACGAGATGAATCTATTAAACCTAATTAATATATGATTAGCCAATATGATGCTGTAATAGACATGTGCTAATCATGAATTATTTAGACTTATTTGATTCATCTCACAAATTAGTCACAAATAATGCAATTAGTTTTATAATTAGCTCATATTTAGCCCTCTTAATTAGCATCTAAACGTCCTTGTGACAAGAACTAAAATTTAGTCATAGGATCGATACTGATTATTAGGAATAGAATATAAACATTGATGCTGATTACTATCCAGAACAAAGGTATGTAATATGATGCGGCCATTGCAGCAATACAATTAATACTCGACCCATACAGGACCGCACAAGTGCGCGGGTGGCGAGAGCCGGTGGCTAGCTAGGAAAATATCTTGCGGTTTCAGTACATCAATAATAAAAATTTGTAGGAGAGGCTAAGGAGGGCTACATGGGTTCTACGACCATAAGGCGGGCTGGAGCCCCACGCCAGCCCTACCGCTGGCTCCGTCGCTGCCGGTTCAGTCTTGGCTGGGCACTAGTGTCTCCTTCCGCAATGGTGCTAGCTAGCTTATGTGCAGGTGACGGATAAGAGAAAAAAATATTTTTATATATGTTTATTTTTTATGTATTATTGGACTCACATGTTACTCTCTTAAATTTTTGGACTACATAAAATAGATAGGCTATTTGCTCATCGTTAGTTTTTTTTAAAGAATCTGGAGGGGTTTTACCCCCTACAGTTTAAATATTATAATTGATAAGAAGTACAAGTACAACGAAAATTAAAGTAAAGCAAAAGCAAAAGCAAGGTAGGGCAAGAGAATCAAGAGACAAAAAAAAGAAAAGAAAAACATCTACTCTAGGCAGCTAGCAGTTCTAGGTGACGAAACCATGAGTCAAACTGAGGTTGTTGATCTTGCTTTATCCTGAACCGAATAAGCTTTAGTTCCTTGAAAAAAGTTCTGATGTATTCATCTCTGCAAGTTCCATTTCCTCTGAATATCAGCTCGTTTCGTGCAGTCCATATTGCCCAACATATCATAACTATTGTCTCCATGAAGAACTGGGAGTTTATCTGATGCTTCACTACCAGGATTATGTCTTGAAAGCTACTCATTAGCGGGATGTCCACCCCAATTATGTCCCAACACATTCTGGCATAATCACAATTTAGAAATAAGTGCTGCGAGTTTTCTTCCACTAGGAAACTACATAGTGCACAGTGATAGGAGTTGAGGTCCATCTATCCATGTCATAATAACTAGCCAAATGGTTCGTTAGTGACTACTCTCTTATTTTTTATCTATCTACGTCATAATAACTAGCCAAATAGTTAACCATTGGGGACGCCCTATGAAATTTCTTCCCTAATTTTGTGCATGTATCCTTAGGTGTCTATAGACTACAAGGGGAGGCGACGTGCCGTCGCTAAAGAAGCTCATGTCTTCGTGAATGTCTTTTTCTAGACGTGTGTTATGGGTTTTATAGGTTCTAGATCTAGCTTACATCCTGATGGTGTGTGTTATATGTATGACGTGTGTTTGGTTATACTCTTTCCATTCTAAAATAGATGTCATTCTTATTTTTTGAAAAGTGATTTTTTTAGTTTTGATCAGTTATATATTAACAAACATTAATGTACATAATATATAATTAGTATCATTAGATATATTTTTATAATAAAATTATTTGGAGATATAAATATTACACTAATTTTTTATAAATCTAGGCCTGGTTTAGTTCACCCCAAAAGCCAAAAACTTTTAAAGATTCCCTATCATGTCGAATCTTGCGCCATATGCATGGAGCATTAAAATATAGATAAAAAATAAAAACTAATTGTACAGTTTGTCCGTAAATCACGAAACGAATCTTTTAAGTCTAATTACTCCATGATTGAACAATATTTGACAAATAAAAACGAAAGTGCTATAATGTTAAAATCTAAAAAATTTTTGGATCTAAATAAGGTCCTAGTTAAAGTCACATCGTCTATTGTATGACACGGAGTACATGGTACAACTATCCTGAAGAATAATAAAAAATACTTGTACAACTTGTACTGTTAGAACCTGAAGAATAATAAAAAGTACTCTTTGTATCCATAAAAGCTTTAACTCCTAAAATCCGTGTCAGTTAAACTTATTTAACTTTATAAAAAAGAGCATCAATATCTATAGCATAAAATGAGCATCTTATAAAAATATATTCTATGATAAATTTAATAGTATTAATTTGCTACTATAAATCTTAACGTTTTTTTATAAATTTGGTTAAAGTTTTAGACTTAGGGTTTAGGGTTAAGACAACTTTAAAAGTTGCAGGTTTCAGGACAGAGAATACTTGTGCAACTTGTACTGTCAGATCCTGAAGAATAATAAAAAATACTCGGCCCATAGCCTGCCACGGTAGGGCCGCACGATGCTGCCACCCAATAATGTCCTTCTCGGTGCCTCAACGTGAGCGCCTCCCCCTCCGTCCTCTGCTCCTTGCCCCCTCTATATCCGTTCTTTCCTAGTAGCTCAAAACCTTGCAACTCCAGCCTGCGCTCCTCTCTCTCCACACCCATATGCCACGGCACTGTCAGGTAAGGTCCTCGCAGATCAAGCGTGCAGTAAGTCGTCTAGCAAGCAACACTATTTTCGTGAAATTACACAGGTTCAGATGTTAGTGTGTGATCTGGAGCTTGAACCCTTTTTCCCCTTGCAGGTGCAGTACGTTTAACAGCAACATCCGGTATTGATCGTGCCCAATAAGTCGGCGTCTGAGAAGAAATTGAGATGAACATCATGGATTCCGAGGTAGTGCAGGTGGTAGAGTCGTCGTTTGTAGTGCCGAACGAGCCGACGCCGCGTGAGGGGCTCTGGCTCTCTCCCCTGGACCTCATTCTCGCCAACAGAGGCCACACCCCAACGGTCTACTTGTACAGCTCCAGCAACGTTGCCGCCGGCGACGATGGCTTCTTCGACGTGGCCAGGCTCAAGGAGGCTATGGCCAAGGCCTTGGTCGCCTTCTACCCCCTCGCTGGCCGCCTCGGCGTCGACAACCATGGCAGGGCAGAGATCACTTGCAACGGTGAGGGTGCACTCTTTGTTGTCGCTCGGGCTGACCTCACTGTTGATGACATCAAGGACGACTTCAAGCCGTCACCGGAGCTGAGGAGGCTGTTTGTTCCACGGATTGAGCCAGCATCAGTCATATTGGCAATACAGGTCTCTCTCCAGAACTTCTCTTACTTCTCCCATACTTTCTTTTCCACGCATGTCTAAAATCCGCATTTAGATCTACTGCTTATTGATAACGCACTCGGGTTCTAAACTCTGTCCTACATATGACATGTGTGTGTGTCTGCTTGCAGGTGACTTTCCTGAAGTGTGGAGGTGTAGTGTTAGGGACGGCTCTCCACCATGCCGCCATCGACGCCTCAAGCGCGTTCCACTTCTTCCAGACTTGGTCGGCCATCTCTAAGCATGGCGACGGCGCTACCGTGGAGCTCCCGTGCCATGACCGCACACTCCTCCGTGCACGGTCCCCGCCTACCGTCCACCCGGACGCCCTTTCAAGATTTTACCCAAAGCTCACCTTCTCCGACCCGTCCGGACCTCTTGCCGTCGAATTCTTCGCCATTTCCAAGGACCAAGTCGCCTCCCTGAAGCGCCTCTGCGGCGGCACAAGCACCTTCTGCGCCATGAGCGCCCTCGTGTGGCAGTGCGCGCTCATTGCACGCCGGCTTCCGCCTGATTCTGAGACACGCCTCACCTTCCCGGCTAACATCCGGCGTAGGGTGAGGCCGCCTCTCCCGGACCGCTACTTCGGCAACGCGTTGGTCAGGCTGGGTGTCACTGGTGCAGTGCGGGATGTTGCCTCCGAGGATTTGGCATCCGTCGCCGGGCGCATCAAAGGCGCCATCGATCGGATGGACGATGAGCTCGTGCGCTCTGCAGTCGACTACTGGGAGATGACCGAGCTGGACAGCCGGCCTGCGAAGGGCACCTTGCTAGAGACGGACCTGCAGATTATCAGCTGGCTCGGTATGCCAATGTACGATGCAGATTTCGGATGGGGGAAGCCAGGGGTGATGTCGCGGGCGGAGTCCATCCGTGGCGGATTTGTGTACCTGATGAGCGACGGGCCAGCAGACGACGCCGGGGCCGGAGGCGTCCGCGTGCTCATGTGCATGGAAGCTGCAAATATCAACGAGCTGGAGCGGCTGCTTTACGAAAAACTTTAGCACCTAGACCTGCTTGGTGCTTAATGTGAAACCAATGGCCGGAGATGGTAGGACTGGCTGTAAGCCTCTACCTGCACGGTGCTCGCAGGAAATCAGTGACCAGTGGTCTACTCTTTAAGATTTAAATTTTTTTGTTTGTCTCAGCTGATCTATATGATGGAGAAGATCGATCAAATACGGTTGGTGAAGTTTTTTTTTTTTTTTTGAAAGATCCGGCAATGCCGACATTGATTAATAAGAAGAGCAAGAGAATATCAACGTTTTACACGCTCAAGATGCGCTACCCCACACCGCCTAAGCCGTGCGGAGCTTATTACATAACTAACTACTCGCTAAGGATTGAATCGACCATAGGAGGCCTCAGGGCCTTACACCCTGCTAAATACCACTGCAGTGCTGTTTCTTTTATCTTAGTCACAATCATCTGGAGTGTCTTCGTGCCCCCTCTAAAAATTTTGTCATTTTTTTCTAGTTCCAAATACTCTAAAGGGTCAAGAACCAAGATTTGGTATTTCTTTTCATTGCTTCTGAAGGCTTAGCTGTACCAATCTTCGAGTTCTGGTTCCTAGCCACCAACCTAGCTGTTTGGGTTGAGGGTGTTGCAAGCACTCCATGTGGCTACCAATTGTCAGATCATCCGCGAGCACGGGCATTCGAAAAACAGGTGTAGTGCCGTCTCCAAACTGTGTTCATAAAGAGCACAAAAATAGTTATTTACCCACCCGCGCAGCTGTAGTAGCCGCGTCGCCGTCTAAAGTCTGTTCTGCAGAAGCAACCAAATAAAAAATTTGCACTTCGCCGGAGCCCACACCTTCGAGATCAGAGATGTATAGTTTGAAGAAATTTGACCTGCAAACTGTGCTACATAAGCTGACTTTGCAGAGTATACTCTGGAGCTCTCAAGTGTCCAAGTTATCATGTCATCTCCGTTCTCATCATGATCAAAACCAACCTCCTCAATAGCTGCCCATAGTCTAAAGTACTCGCTTAGGAGATCATGATTTAGACCGTAGGCTACATCTCGGACCCAATTCTAGCTTGTGAGTGCATCTCTGAACGGTGTTTTCTCCTGCTATGTCTGTACAGCAGCGAGTAGATCAATGTTATGCTATTGTAGTTCCTCTATTTTTTTACATATTTTTTACATGCCATATTAGTTTTGTCCTAAATAAAATATTTATATCTTTGATCATCATTTTTTTTAAAAAAATATATAGGTTAATAACATAAGACTTATATTTTAATATTTCTTTTAGAAAATAAGGTATTCCAATCGCTTAGGGCTGTTTGAATGGACTAGGACTAACAAAGTCCTAGTTCCTATAATTGGTAACAACTAGTTCATAACTTGTGGACTAACAATTAGTCTGTCTGTTTAAAAGCTTAGAGACTAAAAATTAGTCAAGTAGTTGTTAATTCGATAGATCCAAACAGGGTGTTAGTTTGGAGAAACATTCAGTACATAGGCATATGTATTCTAGGTGCACCTACGAACTTCTCATCTAATAGCGCAGGTGTTGTTATAATAATTTTCTCAATACTTAAAATATGCCCTATTATGTAAAATATATTGTATTTTAATATAAATTTTAGAAGTCACAATGCACTCTATTTTAGAATAGAGGGAGTAATGTAGATGTCAGCAACTAATACCTATATATATTTTTTTAAGATTCTCCGTCAAATCGAATTTTTTGGCACATGCATGGAATATTTAATATAGATGAAAACAAAAACTAATTGCACAGTTTGCCTGTAAATCACAAGATGAATCTTTTAAGCCTAGTTGCTCTATGATTGAATAATGTTTGTCAAATAAAACAAAAGTGCTACAGTGTCAAAATCCAAAAAAAAACTAATATGACATATGCACATGCACTGTTGTTTTAAGGTGTCCAGTTCCTAAAATCTTTTGTTTTCGAATCTTGTAGCACTTTCGTTTTTATTTGGCGAACATTGTCCAATCATGGAGTAACTAAGCTCAAAAGATTCATCTCGCGATTTATAGTCAAACTGTGCAATTAATTTTTATTTTCATTTATATTTAAAATTCCATACATGTGCCGAAGATTCGATATGACGGGGAATTTTAAAAAATTTTGGGTGGTTTCTGGAAAAAGCTTTGTTTACTTACACCCCAAAATCTAAAATTTTTCAAGATTCTCCGTCACATTCAATCTTTAGATGCATGTATAGAGTATTAAATATAGACAAAAATAAAAACTAATTGCACAGTATGGTCGGAATTTACGAGACGAATCTTTTGAGCCTAGTTAGTCTACGGTTGAACAATAATTACCATAGACAAACAAAAATGGTACAGTGTCGCGAAATTTTTCGTTTCGAAAACTTAGGCCAGTCTCAATGTATGTTTTATGAGAGTGTCGTGCACATTAAATAGGATGCCACATAAACAAAAATTGCTGACTTAGCAGGGTTATTAAATGAAAAAGTTTCATCAAATGAGAGAGGAGTTTCATCCCTATAAAAGTCATGTAGCTCAGTTATCTAGTTTATAGTCTGGGTAACTGTATCATAAAACTATGCATTAGGCCCTGTTTAGTTCTCCACCTAAAATTTTTTCATCCATCCCATCGAATCTTTGGACACATGCATGAAACATTAAATGTACATAAAAAATAAACTAATTGGACAGTTTGGTTGAAAATCGCGAGACGAATCTTTTAAGCCTAATTACTTCATGATTAGCCTTAAGTGCTACAGTAACCCATTTGTGCTAATGATAGATTAATTATGCTTAATAGATTTGTCTTGCAGTTTCCTAATGAGCTATGTAATTTGTTTTTTTGTTAGTTTCTAAAAACCCCTCCCGACATCCTTCCAACATATTCGATGTGACACTCAAAAAATTTTCATCTCCAATCTAAACAGGGCCTTAAAATTGGCCTAAGGCCTTGTTTAGTTCTCAAAAAATTTTGCAAAATTTTTCAGATTCCCTGTCACATCAAATCTTTAGACGCATGCATGAAGTATTAAATATAGATAAAAATAAAAACTTATTGCACAGTTTGGTCGGAATTGACGAGATGAATCTTTTAAGTCTAGTTAATACATGATTGGATAATATTTATCAATACAAACGAAAGTGGTACTATTCCTATTTTGCAAAATTTTTTGAAACTAAACAAGGCCTAAACACGGCCTAAACAAGGCCTTAGATTGCAGCAATTTGCAATTAACAATTACGAGCCGCTGTGTTGCGTCGGCTCATGACTGTCCTGTCCCGCAATAGAAAAAGATTTTCTTTGTCGGCGCCTCAACTTGAACCTGCGCCTCTCCGTCCTAGATCTAGATCTGTTCATTCCTAGCTTAATCCCTCGAGACTCCAACCTGCTCTCCTCTATCCGGCCGGAGTCAGGACCTGTTAGAATCTCCTCCCCGTAACCTCCCCCATCGCGCGCCCAGACGCCACCCCACAGCTGAGAGGTAAGGTTCTGGCAGATTAAGCATGAAGTAAGTCATCTGGCCTTTAATTTTCCATTGCATACCCTCTTCTATGCGCAGATTTATAGATGTGCTGTTAGTCTGTTATAGAGCAATTCATGTACGAGTAGGCCGCAACACTATTTTCGTCAAATGACAGGTTCAGATGTTAGTCTGTGATCTCGAGCATGAACCCTTTATCTTCATCCCTTGCAGGTTCAGTTTAACGTTGTAATATACGACACTGATCGTGCCTAAGTTGTCGCCTAAAGGTTGCCAAAAATAAAAACATCGGCGCCTGAGAAGAAATCGAAGTAAACATAATGGACTCGGTCTCGGAGGTGCAGCTGATAGAGTCGTCATTTGTAGTGCCGAAGGACCCGACACCATGGGAGGGGCTCTGGCTCTCTCCCCTAGACCTCGTTCAGGCGAAGAAAGGCCACACCCCAGTAGTCTACTTGTATAGCTCCAACAATATTGCCACAGCCGATGATTTCTTCGACGTCGTGGCCAGGCTCAAGGAGGCTATGGCCAAGGCCTTGGTGGCCTTCTACCCCCTCGCTGGTCGCCTCGGCGTCGACAACCATGGTAGGGTAGAGATCACCTGCAACGGCGAGGGTGCACTCTTTGTTGTCGCTCATGCTGCTGACCTAACTATTGGCGACATCAAGGACGACTTCAGGCCGTCGCCAAAGCTGAAGAGACTGTTTGTTCCACGCATCGAGCCAACATCCGTCGTATTGGCGATACAGGTCTCCACACAAATTTAATGCATGCTTTCTCACCGTAACATTATTTCATATTATGACACCGCTATTTGGTAGTATATACCAATTTTACGTGCTTTAAAACCGCATGGACTGCTACACATCGAGTTGTAAACATATGAGACATGTGTGTATGCTTTCGCAGGTTACATTCCTGAAGTGTGGAGGGATGGTGTTAGGGACAGCTCTCCACCACGTCGCCACCGACGCCTTAAGCCCGTTCCACTTCCTCCAGACGTGGACGGCTTTCTCCAGGCATGGCGACTGTGCTACCACCGTCGAGCTTCCATGCCAGGACCGCACCCCTCCTCCGTGCACGGTCACCGCCTATCGTCCACCCAAACGTCTTCTCGAGGTTCTACCCAAAGCTGACCTTCCGCGACCTGTTGGGGCCTATTAATTGCCGTCAATGTCCTCGCCATTTCTCAGGACCAGGTCGTCTCCCTAAAGCGCCTCTGCGGCGGCACAAGCACCTTCTGTGCCATAAGTGCCCTCGTGTGGCAGTGCACCTGCGTTGCACGTCGGCTTCCACTAAACTCCCAAGCATGCCTCACCTTCCCGGCCAACGTCCGTCGCAGAGTGAGGCCACCCCTCCCGAACCGCTACTTCGGCAATGCGTTGGTTAGGGTAGGTGTTAATGGCGCAGTGCAGGATATTGCATCGGAGGCTTTGGCATCTGTCGCCGGCCGCATCAAAGGCGCCATCGATGGAATGGACGACAAGCTAGTGCAGTCCGCGATCGACTACTATGAGATGATGGCCATGGCCGAGACGGACAGCAGCCAACCTGTGAAGGGCAGCAACTTGCTAGAGACGAACCTGCATATTACCAGCTGGCTCGGCATGCCTTTGTACGATGCAGATTTCGGGTGGGGGAAGCCGTGGGTGATGTTGGCGGAGTACAACCGTGGTGGATTTGTGCACCTAATGAGCGACGGGCCAGCAGACGACGCCAGCGTCCGCGTGATCATGTGCATGGAAGCTGCAAATATGAATGAGCTGGAGCGGCTGATTTACGAAAAACTCTCTAGCCCCTAGACCTGCGTCCAGGTGCTTAGTGTGGAACCAAACAGTTTGATTGAAGATATATATAACCAAATAAAGGGAGACGGTAGGACTGGCTGTACGCCTGTACCTGGAGTCCTGGACGGCCCGCTGGTTTGCTCGCAGAGTGCTCCCCTCTTTGTAATCTTTTTATTTATCTCGACAACTTTGTATTTATGAAATTCCACCACCCAATTGATCTACATGATCCAGCAATACAGCTGGTGAAGTATGAAGAGTGGATTTGGACCAATAATATATTGTTGTTGATTTTTTTTATGTAACATTCCCTCTGTTCTTTTACATTCCATATTAATTTTCTCCTAAATCAAATATTTCTATTTGACGATCAAGTTTTTTTAAAAAATGGTCTCGCCAAAATAAGTTTTTTTAAAAAAATGTACAGATTGTGTTTGTAGATTCTTATTTTTTTAAAAAAAACATGGTATTCTCCCGCTTTATTTACAGGGTACAAAGCACCCAATCTGCAAAAACATTCAGTATACATAAACGTGCGGCGCGTCCACCAAAATCATCCATTCAGTATACATAAACGTACTCTAGGCGCGTCCACCAAAATCCTAAAAATTACTTTGCTGAGGACTAGAGATGAGGCCCTTGGTAAAGTTTTTTTTAAAAAATAAAATTATTTTTTTGTGGAGGGCCGGCCCTCGGCAAAGAAACTGCCAACGGCGCCGGTGCTGTGACGGCTGCTTTTCTTTGACGAGAGCCAACCTAGCCCTCGGCAAAGACCCTTTTGCCATCTAAAAATTTCCCGAGGGGTCTTTACCAAGGGCAGCCCTCGGCAAAACCTTTGCCGAGGGTTTCTGGGCCTTTGCCGCATGCAAATCCAGTAGTGTAAGGGGAGAAGGTTCTTCTGAAGGTCAAATTCAGTTGGTCCCCGTCCCACACATCATGAGTCGTAATATTAGGTTCATTGTTATCACATACAGAGGCCCAAACTGGCTAGGCTCGAATTGCCAAACCAGTGATCTTCTCAAAAACTTATTTTCATACCATCCCCCATCCTCCAACAATAGCCTAACTTAGCTGCCTTTGCTGCCAAAGCACGTGCTTCCAAAAGGGTGAAGTTTTGATATTGGAACAACAAAAAAGATTCAGCCTATTATTCACATATTTCTCGTCTACATTTTGTTTCCATAGAACAGTAACTTAAGTGATATATATCTTGAAATTAAGGAGGAGATCATACATAAATTTACTAAACCAGGGATACCTAAACCACCAAACTCCTCCTCAACCATATAGGCTGCCAATTGTATGTCCATCTTTCCTCTGAGTTATTTCAGAAGAAGTGGCTCATAAAAGAGTTAATAGCATCTACCATCCACTTTGGGAATTTTATCATAGACATGATGTGGATAGGGATGCTTGCTAGAGAAGATTTAAGCAGAGTCAACTTTATCATAAACATGTTGTGAATGTTAAAGTTAAGAATGTTTGACTTAGGACAAACATAATATGACATGTAAAAAATAAAGGAAGCATTCAAGCTTTTTGTTGAAATTTTTCTTCCTTCAAGGGCTCGTTGGAACTAAGATTAATAAAAAAAAAGGATACAGTTCTAGCATAATATATATCAAGTCAAACTATATTGTGTTTGACCCATTTTATAGAAAAATATCAATATTATGATACCAAATAAGGGTTATTATGTTCATCATCAAACATAATTTTTATATGATAAACATTTTTGCGATCTAAACAAATATGATATTGTGGTGTAAATAACTGAATATTGATATTTTCTATAATATTGACTAAACTTTTGAAGTTTTTAACTAAGTATGAAGATAAAATCTTTTCGGATAGAGGCAGTATAAGAGTTAAAATAGATCTATAAGATCAATGCCACTCTACGTCAGTCGTCAGATGAGAGAAGCGCTGGGCTCAACGACCTGCTACAGCAGCAGACAAACCGGAAGAGAAGTTGATTCTGGGGTGAAAAAGAGGCTGACTAGACTAGACCGCTGGAGGTGAAAATGTGCTAACCGGACTTGTGTGCCGTGGAGTTGCGACTGGATGTGACCATGCGTGTTTTTTGTGTAAATAAAAGAAGAGGGTTAACTTCATGCTGGGCTCGTCGGAAAAAAAAAAAAACCTTCATGCTGGGCTGGGCATAGAGATTATCCACATACGGCCCACAGGGCCCGTGTGCAGGATTAGAGTTGCCTAGCGCTAATAATCTGTGAGATTTTAAAGCATTTCTCCAATCCTGGTTTCTCTGAAACGTGGAGTCTGCCTTATACAGAACTGAAGCAGAAAAAAAACGCTTTAGCAAATCCCTTTTTTCGTTAATTTTTCTCGCAATCCCCGAGTAACCTCAAATTCATATTACATTTTGACAAAGGATGCTAGACTGGTTGGTCAAACACCCCAATTACCACCCTTGTGGCCTGAGATTGAACCCTCACGGGAGCGAATTTGCAGTGCGAAAAAAAATCCTCGCCTGTCCAGTGGTCCCAAAGCACAGGTTTGTAGGCACTGACCCACTGATAGGGGCAGAGTATAGGGTTCGAGAGTTTTCTAGACCTGCATTAGAGGTCTCTACCTTAAGCCAAAATCCCAACGGCTTTCTAGCCATCATAGGTCAAGTTTTTTTAAGGTTTAACACACTACTAGAAACGAAAATTGCTCCGTGAGTGACAACTTTTTCTATCAGATTTTAGCAAGACACACTGAGAAATTTATGATTAATGTGACGGTTTTAAAAATACTGATAGAAAAGTATGAAAACACACGTGAAAATTTCAAGATTTTTCTATGTGCGCCAAAACACACATGGTAATTCCTTGTTGGCTTTGTTGAAACACGTGGAGAAAAATGTTGGTAAAAATCATAAACACAAGGAAATTTAATCGGACGCAATGAATTTGGCGTTGGTGCCTTCTGGTGAATAGCACATGTATTAAATTTTTTTTAAAAAAAAATCCTAAACCTAAACACCCCGCAGCACCAACACACTCCCACAGAAACAAACACGCCACCCTGTTCACCAGCCCGTAAGTGGCCCCTTCCATGCGCCTTTCCGCTGCTAGACGCCACCCTAGGTTAGCCCTACGGGAACTGTAAGTAAAATGGCACCTTGTATGGGTCGTTAAGTGATTTGGTGCTTGAGTGATAATATGACCATTTGGATTAATAATGTCTACTTGTAGAAGGTTTAGTTGAATGAATGCAAGGTTGGTTTGGACTTAGGCAACGTGGAGACTGAAGAAATCAAGACACTATAAGATATGTTAAAGACCGATGAGACATGTTAGAAGTCCCAAAAAAATCAAGTGACAAGCCTGGACATGAAGACACAAAGAAATAGAATAGGGCACCAGAGAAAGCAACGCTAGAGGCCAATTCTGTACAAGGTCTAAATACCCGCTTGAAAACTCCAGTGCTGGAAGCCTAGAGTGCATCAGAGATAAGGGTGCAAAACAGAGGATATACAGAGAGGATTTGGAAGCAACGGAATAGTCTGGTGCAAGGGGACCGAAGAAAGGATGTATCCGATGGTGCCAGAAAAGTGCTAGGGCACCAGATGCTCTGGTGACCCCATCGGATATTTTTGGTTAAGTGTGCAAACTGCAACACTTTTGCCTAATGACTAGTTTCTCATTTGGGGCACTAGACTATGTCCATAGCTGGTTCATTTGGTGAGGTTGGAGTTTGTTGAAGTTGTAGTTGTGTTGAGACACTCTTCCAAGTGCTCTAACCATCATATGTTAGGAGAAGAGTAGGTGATTAGCATAGTATCTTGTGAAGTGCTTAAGCTAGTTAGGTCAGCCATAATGCATTTGCTCTAGATTTAAGCTTAATATTTATGCACACCATGCTTGTACACTAGGAGCTTGCAATCTTGTGAGATCACACCAACTATGTTTGTGGGTTGTTGAGCGTGTATGAAAGGAAATGTGTGATCGGGGCATTTAGGCCAAAAACACGATAGTGAAGATGGTGGGAATGGTCCGGGAGAAGGTCTAGTGGAGACCCAGTTGTGCGTATAGAAGGTCCATGGGCTTCACAGAGTTTCTAGTTGGGAGCTTGGCCCCTGTGAGGGCATCCTTGCGAGGGGCTCCAATGAGCTTCTTGCATTTTACCTTGATAAAAATCAAGAGGTCATAAATGGGAGTTTGCATTCTCTACACATTTATATTGTGTACCTTGGTTGTATGCTTTGCATTTCTAGTCTAGCTTGCTAAGTTAGTGATAAGATTGGAACACATGTTACATAACTCTTTTACGATAGAGATAGCAATACTTAACAAAATCTAGTTGCACATTTATATAGATTTATTGCATAGATTTTGGTAAGTAGGATTTAGAGGTCAAATTAGTTTAAGGTTTTAAGTTCCCTACTAATTCAACCCTTTTAGGGCATGTTCGTTTATCCCCAATTCAAATGGGTTGGAGGAGATCAAAGGGAATTGAGGGGGATTTTGATTATTGTAGGGTATCAAATTCCTTTCAATCCCATCCGATCCACATGGAATGGGATGAAACGAACATACCCGTGACAATCCTTTACAAGAATGACACGAGAAATTATTTATTGAAACATGTAGTTATAAAACTTTTTCAATCTAATATAGCTACAAAGTATGTATCCATGCATGAAAACAAAACACAGTTGAGCAGGCTAGAACTGATTAATGCTACTCTCTCCATTCTAAATTATAAGACATTCCAAAAAAAAACTTAGAGGGTCAAAACATCTTAAGTTTGACCAAAATTATAAAAAAATACAAAAATTTATAACATCAAATAGGTGTACTATGAAAATATAAGTAATAAAGAATCTAATGATACTTAGTTTGTATTATAAATATTGTTATCTTATCATATAAATTTGATTGAACTTAGGATACTTAAGATTCTTATAATGTCTTATAATTCGAATAGAGGGAGTATGTGGAAAAAAAACAGTCACTTTACGTATCGTACAAGAAAAGGATAGAATCATCTGCGTAGGATCCGTGATATAGAGAACACCAAATATGGTTTACTACAAAACGAGGAATAGCTCGTTCACTTTATTCACCAATCACCAATAATTCTTAAGGAGTACAATACCTTAAGTTTCTCTTACAATACCAATCATAGATAGATATGTAATTAAAATTGGAGTGCTTTCTGTTTGCGTTCCATTTCTTCTGCACTTCCCGTTCGATCAAATCAATGCCATATGTCGTAGTAGTACGTACGTATGTATATCAGTATAAGGCTACGACCTTTTTCAAGGCTGTATATAACTAGTAGGGAATGGTAGAAGTGTTCGTCAAAGGTTCATGTCCAGCACGAGAGGGGTGTCCCCTTTCTCGACGGAGAACGTCTTGTGCACCTTCCCCGTCGCCGTCGCGAGCTGCACGACGTATGTGCCGTGGTACCCCCTGAACTTGAAGTGGCCAGCGCTGTCGATATGCCCGCGCGCGTGCGATGTCCACTCCCTCCGGAGATCGACGAACCTGCAGGTAATTCAGATCGAGCACACGGTGGTCTGAGATCGATCGATCCTAAAGTTCAGCCAGCGGCGTTTAGGGCCTCATGAACTGACCTCTCGCCGGCGTCGTTGACGGTGCCGTCGGCGTTGATGAGGCAGGCGTCCTGGCGCCACATGTGGCCCTGCATCAAGCCCCAGAACATGACGCCCTCGACGGCCGGGTGCGCGTACGCCTCCCGGAGCACCACCTCGAGGTCCTCGGCGCGGAGGTCGACGTCGGACTCGCTGACGTCCAGCTCGGTGAGCCAGACGGGCAGGTCGGTGGTGGCGAGCTTGTCGAGCGCGTCGCAGATGACCTCCCCGACGGGGTTGGTGACGTGCCCCTGCAGCCCGATGCCGCCCACCGCCGCGCCCTTCTGCTGCAGCGCGGCGATCTGCGCGATGTACTTGTCGGGCGTCGCGTTGGGGTCGTTGCCGCCCTCGACGTTGTAGTCGTTGACGAAGAGCGTGGCGCCCGGGTCCAGCCGCGCCGTCTCCCGGAACATGAAGGCGTTGATGTCGTCGCCGAGGCGGTCCTGGTAGTAGCTCCCGTGCAGCATCTCGTTGTTGACGTCGTAGTGCGGGAACCTGCCGGCGTAGCGGGTGAGCAGGCTCGTCAGCCGCTCCTGCACCGCCGCCGTGAGCCCGTCGGCGTCGAGGCTCTTGACCCACTGCTGCACCGTGTTCTCGACGGCCCAGAAGATGCAGTGCCCGCGCACGGGCTTGCCGTACCGGTCGCAGAAGTCGAGCAGCGCGTCGGAGTCGGCGTAGTTGAGCTGCCCCTGCTGCGCCTCCGTGTGGTACCACTTGAGCTCGTTCTCGAACACCGCCCAGTCGAAGTGCTTGGTGAAGAAGTCCACGAACGCCGGGTTCTGGATCACGTTGGTGTTGATGCAGGTCCCGAACGGGAAGCTGCTGTCCATCTGCATCACGCGGATGGACGCGCCGGAGATGCCCGACGCCGCCGCGCTGCCGAAGTTGAGCACCACGTCCCGCTTGCGCACCTGCAGGTTGTTGCACAGCCCAACAGGTTTCACTTGTTATATTTGCAGCAAGTTCACCGTCCAATCCAAGAAATCCTTCTCGATCAATGTGCAGCACCATCAGCATAAATTCAGTGCGTGCACCTTGGGAATTCTGATCTGCTGACTACTGCCGCGAGACCGAGCGAGTGTCGTTCTCGCGGCGAGCGAGCCATGCCTATCCAGCTCACCAACCAGGCGTAAACGTAAAAGTCCGATCCTATGAACAGTGACTACCCTCACCTTGTCAGTCTTCTTCCTGAGTTTCCTGAACCGTGCCTTGCGGTCGGTGGCGAAGACCTGGAGATCCATGACCTTGACGTCGACGCCAGGGGGCGCGCCCTGGACGTACACCTCGGCGGCGCAGGGGCTCTTCTTGAGCCGGAACGCGCCCTTGATCTCCGTCCACTTGCCGGGCTCCGCGCACACGGCGCCTCCCTCGACGACGCACCCGTCGTCGTCGTCCAGGCGGAGGTTGACGCGCACCGCGTGGCTGTCCCCCGCGGTGGCGCCGTCCCCGCCGAGGGCGATCCAGCCGGCGACGCGGTACGTGACGCGGGGCTTGATGAGCGCGGCGGCCGCGATCGGCCGGCGCAGGCCGTCCGCCTCGTCGGCGCGGCCCGACGCCAGGATGTACCGCCCGCTCGGCCTGTATCCGTCCGCCACGTCGTTGATCGTCTCCGTCGGGACCTTGGCCGGCTCCTCCTCGACCACGGACAGCGCCGTGCACGTCCCCACCGGCGACCAGCCGGACAGCCCGTCCTCCAGCGCGCTGTTCTCGATCAGGTTCACGTCGAACAATACCCCCTGATGGACAGCAGAGTGAGGCGACATGTACTTTGCTGCTACCGATCGACGAGCATTGTACGCCTACGTACGTACCTGGGTGCAGGCCATTGTTGGAAGCCGGGCGGTGGACGATGAGACTTAGGCGGCGGAGCAGGTGATCGCCGGGAGTTTGGTTGGCTGGAGAAACTTGCTTGCTGTGGATTTGCTTGCGGTGTGGTGAGGGAGAGGGATCGCGGCGGGCACACCTTATATAAAGAGGCGATTGGTCGTTGGTCGAAATCACCACGAGAATTGTTGTAAAGTGCACCAGCGAACGAACGCCGCGCCATAACGTCGTGCGAACTCGAAGCAACCACCAACAGACGGAGAATGTGTGTCTTTTTTTCTCTCTGTGTGTGTGGTCTGTGCTTCTGCTTTGGAGTGACAGTAAAGAATGCGCAAGCAAGCTAGATCCGGCGGCCATGTCTGTCCGGCTCGGAGCTAGTGCGTCATGAACGCATCAGGGTGCTGACATGTGGAGCCTGGGCGGCGGCGTGGCCGGCATGTCAGCGGCGGAAGCAGACGACGGCGGCCGGAGTGCTTGTGTGTGTGTGTGTGTGTGGCTCTTCTGATTAGCTGCTGCTGCTCGTTGTAGTAAGCATTAATATTTTTTTAATGTCCGAGTGGAGTAAGCACCATTCCAACACTCCAAGGGTCCCTCGTGCTTTTCTTGGCTTTGGGAAGAGCCAAATAAAAGCGATTGGTTGGGCTATAAGCTTGTTTTTGTCGCTGTTTTAGTGCTATATCTAGTACTGTAGCACGACTTGGAATCGATCGCCAAGAAACACACTCAATACCTTTTTCTGTTTTTCAATCTTAAACTGCTAACTTCACCACCACATATATGTACTAGTATATCTGTTTGGGGATTTACTAGATTCGGACATTTGGTCAGCAAAGCCTGAAATAGCAATCATTTTTCATATCCCCACACTAGAGCCTTGTTTAGATCCAAAAAGTTTTTGGATTTTAACACTGTAGCATTTTCGTTTTTATTTGACAAACATTATCCAATCATGAAGTAACTAGGCTTAAAAGATTTGTCTTACGATTTACAGACAAACTGTGCAATTAGTTTTTATTTTCATCTATATTTAATGCTCTATACATGTGCCGTAAGATTCGATTTGACAAACAAGGTGAAGTTTATGATGGTTTCGAGGATGCATTGATCTTCAGGTTTGTCAGCACTCTTAGGCAGTCAGGCTCAGCGTACAAACCATACACATATCATGCAATGTGTAGCCTCAGTTTAATTCCCAAAGGAACAATGTAGCAGCAGCCATACGTTTTGAGCACCAACGTTGGACTTGCTGGCGGCGAAGACGATGGATCGTCAGACTGCGACGTACAAAGCTTCACCGCCCCACTGCACCGGCACGACGACGGGGACGAAAATGGATCGAGGCCTAGGCGTAGGGGAGTCGGAATACAAAGCTTCAAGGCACGAGCATCGGCTAAAAAGTAGCACCGAGGTCGATCGGTCGGTTACATATACCTTGTTGTTTAAAACGTACTCCTATATGTGTGATCTCTAGGAGAACCACAGGATCAGCACCAGCAATGTAAATTGTAATGGTGTGTGGACATGGATCGTTCTCGAATCTTGGCAGCAGCTTCATCTCGATCTCGATCGATCTTTCCCGGTCGGCGATGTCACTTTCAGTACGCAGCAGTGCCGCGCTAGCTGCGCATGCATGGACTCAGCTCACAATGCTTCACGGCCCAAGCAAGCAATGCAAAGTGGTTGCTGTTTCTTAATATAGATAGATATAGGAAAACGAAGACGAACGATCAAGCCAGAATGCCTGATTCAGCGTGCATGCAGAGTGTGTGTCCGTGTATCTCGGAGCTGGGAAATGAGATCGGCCACGAGGCCCACGTCACGTCTGTTCAGTGTGCAACGTGGTGCACTCACAACGGGAAAAGGCGACGATATATCCGGCTCCGATCCCTTGAATTGCCGTGTATGGCTCTCATAACATTTTGTTTTTTTTTTGGAAGGCCCTGACAATCTTAACAATGTTTGGAAAAAACAAACACATGCAGAGTATTTATAGAGGGAAAAAAAAGACACATTTAGAGTAGTAGTAGTAGTATATTGGTGTACTTCTTCTTTGATGTGAAAATTTTAAAACGCGTTGAATGATGTGATGAAGAAAATGGAGGTGGAACAAGTCTGGGTGAGGCCTGAGTGGTACTGCAGGATAGGGCTGGGAAATCGGTTTGAGATGCAAACTTGAAAACGATTTTCACAGACTGATTTTTTCCCTTTTTCTTGCAAATCTAGTTGAACCTTCAAGTTGATTAGATAGTGAAACAAAATAAGAGTGTTGAATATATACACAGTTTCATATAAATTATTGGAATTTACTTTGCGAATATTTAGTTAGGTTTTGGAAAATGTTTGGTCACGCTTCCCAGAGTGTTGAATATATACACAAGGATTTGAGGAAGACGAAGAGAGAAGAAACGAACATGGGCTGACCTTCCGTTGTAATGGGCCGAGTTTTATCCTTCTGCCCCACATGGGCTTTATTCTAGTTGTCTGGCAGCGTAAGAGCAGGTGAAGGCACAGTGACAGTGGAGGCTGCAGCGGCGACTGGCGATGTGCTTCCCGATTGGAAGTGGCTGCGGCTGTAGTGAAATCGCGTACGCTGGATCAAGAATCAACGCACAGTTTGCCTGCATGGGCGGAGGGAAAAAAAATTAAAAAATTGGGCCGAAGCTCAGAAGTGCTCGAATCATCTGGTAAGATGACATGTCGTGACGACCCATGTGTCACAGAGCGTTTCATCATAGTTGGGGCCAAATTATTTGGGGTGAGAGAGGCTCGAACTCTCGACCTCAGGATCACTCAACAGGTATGAGACCTACGCGCTAGCCAACTGCGCCACCACCCCGTTGTGGTAATAGTGCAGATGAAAGCGTACAAAACATGCTCACAAGGCAGACAGACAGTAGCCGGTGGGTACTTTGAACTCTCGCCTACTCTACCTGCTAGCCAAATTTGCCAGCGCTCCACACAAGTTGCAGAGCGATGCCAAATGCCGTTGAGCAACTCCGGCAGTAGCCCTAAAAATTAAGTCTACTTTTTTGCTTCAACTCCAACAGTAGCATCCAAATTTGGACCCCCAAACCTATTCCAGAGAGAATGACAGAAAGGACCCACTCGTCAGTGTCTTTTTCTTCTTCCTCTTTCTTCTTTCTTTGGACATGGACACAATTAGAGCATCAAGCCAGTTACCGTAGGATGTCATGCACATGCAAGGGTAGAGAGAGAGGGAGCATGCGCTGGGGCTAGGACACGCGATGGAGGATGGGGCTGCCCTGTTGGGCCAACAGGAATGGGGTTTGGGGGAGAAATATGGGTGCCCAGCCAAATATGGGGTCTGGAGTAGGGGCTCTGCTGGAGTAATATTTTTCGTATGGACACCCATATTTAGCTATTGGGGCTTAAGTAGGGGCTCTGCTGGAGTTACACTCCTCTTAGAGCATCTCCAGCCACAGACCCTAAATCAGCCCCCTATATTTCTATTTGAGAGGAGGCCTACAAAATTTGAGAGGTCAAATCAAAGCCGAACTCCAGCCGAGCCGTATTCGGGGTGCTGTCTCTGTTCTGCTTCCCACGACTCTGGCCTGCCTTCCTCTCCCTCTCCTCTCGCCCAAGAACACGCCGCCCGATCCATGCCGGCGGCTGCCCAAGGTGTCCTCGTCTCCCCTCCCCTTCCCTCCTCCACTCCTGGACGCCGCCCTCCCGCCCCGCCGCCGGCTGATTTCTTCTCTCCTTCAGGTACGTACAGAAACGGCCCCGCCGCCGGTGTTCCGCCACGCGCTCAAGCCCTCGCGGCGCGTTTCCATCGTGGAACTCGATGCGCGGGAGGCCGAGCTGCTCTACTGCTGGCACTTCGCCAACGTCGAGTTCTTCCCCGCCGACATCGACGCCGTCCTGTCCAACGACCTGTCGCTAGGCATGTTCATGGCCCTACCGTCGGGGGCGCAGTGGGAGAGCGTGGAGGCGTTCCTGGCGTCGCCGCCGCCGTCGTGGGCCGTGCTCAGCGTGTGGAACTGCATGGACGCGTTCCGCTTCGAGGTGCGCGGTGCGCCGCGCCTGATGCGCACCGCGACGGGCGCCACCCGGCTCGTGGACCGCGCCGCGCCGTGGCTCGGGATCCCCTCCACCCCGTCGCGCCGTTCGGGCTCTACTTCCTCTACGGCCTGGGCGGCGCGGGGCCCAACACCCCCAGGCTCGCCCGCGCGCTGTGCCGGGAGGCGCACAACATGGCGCGGGACGGCGGGTGCGGCGTCATGGCCACCGAGGTGGGCGCCTGCGAGCCCGTCCGCGCCGGGGTGCCGCACTGGGCGTGCCTCGGCGGCGAGGACCTCGGCGCCGGGGGTCCGCGGAGGAGGGAGCCCGCGAGGCCGTGAGCCCGCCGGCGGGGCGGCGCGTGCAGACGGGATCACGGGAGAGAGAGAGAGGGGGATAGGGGGCTGCTGGATGTGGGGACTTGATATTATAATTTGAGAGGGCTTGGAAAATGGAGACTCAAATAAGAGGTGGGTTGGGGTTGATTTTTTTGGATCAGGTATCTAGATTTGGAATAGGGGCTTGTTTTGGAGGTGTTGCTGAAGTTGCTCTTAGGTACTCCACCCCGGAATTTGCTTCCTCCGCTCTATGCTCTCTGACTTTTCTCTTTTTCTCTCTTTCGCCTATTATATATACAAAAAAAAATTCTGACGTAGTGATATAAAAATGAGCTGACTCATAATTGCTTGTGACGCGTGCATGGTCGTGCAAGCGGGATCCATATCTAGTGGCGCTTGTCAGCAGAGGAGGGCAAGCCCAGCTGGTTGCCGATGGCCGGTGCGTTTGCGCTTGACTTTGCTCACCTCATTCTGCCGGCACCATCGAATTGGACTTTCATCAATACCCACAGTCTGCATATCTTTCTCTGATTATGATCGTGGGAATGAAGCCGGTTGCTCTGAAAATAGCCAGTTGACGGTCTGACCCAATAAGAAGAGCAAGCGAAACTTGCAGAAACTGAGATCTTTGAAGATTAGAGCTTACCTGAACAACCGAAAATCTTTGATATGACCATTAATTAGCCGGTCGCCTGGAACCTGATTCGGAAGGGTCTGGCGCCTGGCTGATTTTGAAGGGCGTTGCCGTGGAAATCTTGAAACCAGCAGCTGATCACAGACTGCCACTGAATGTGATGATGCTTCAGTGCAGTCATAGCTCTAGACTTTAATTAGTGGTGCACTGCTGCTTTGCAAAGTTCAGCTACGTATACTCTATACTGCTTGGACTTTAGGGGTAGGTCGTTTTACATCTGGATTAGATTGATCGTCGTGCGCCTAACCCTATTTCTTGGACGGGGTATAGTATAGCAGATACAGAAAGCTGATACAGACGTGTCGACACCAGTGCCGTGAAGATTTTTTTGCGATCGCAGGACCAATCCCACCAGCTTTCCCTGCGACTGCGATGCAAGCGAAGTGGGTGTGTGGGGATGGAACCGATCGAAATGGTTGCAGTTGCAGGGCAGCAACGCGCTATCGCCTATCGGAATGCCAACGCATCTACTCCTATCCAATCTCCTACAGAGTCTACGGATATTGCTGTCACATCAGAATTTGTCGACCTCTCAATAATCGCCACGCCGGTCAAAATCAAAGGCATGCACACTAAAATCTGAACACAGGGAAATCACCAGGAAAGGAAAGGAAAACGTTCAGAGAAACTGTGTCTGAACTCTGAAGAGAGCAGCTCCAGATTTTCTCGAGCCTGATTGCGAAGAGACTGACTAAAAATATTATTCACTAATTTATTATAAAAAAAAATATTATTAAAAACTGATAAATCCAGTCTCAAGCAGGATTACGTGCTTCCGTGCTAATCCTGACCAGAACCCTCAAATCGCAGCAAAGTCGCACACATGTGATCCGGGAATGGCTTGGAGAAGTCAAACCAAACGGGGTCTGGCCGTCTGGATCAGCAAATCAAATCAGTACATGCATCTAGTACGCCACAGTATAATACTATAGATGAAATGGGTAATAATACATTATATATAACTACTCCTACGTCTACATGACAGTCATGGAGAATTTTTATTCCCAAGTACAGTAGTTTTACACTTTTACTGCAGGAGTATTTCCTCCAGCCTAGGTGAAAATAATGCCAGAGGCAGAGACACACTCCAGTCCTTCTCCCTGAAGACCTGAACACACTGCCGTTACTCCTTCTTGGCCTTGTCCGGCCCGGCGGCTCCGGCGTCGGCGCCGGCGCCGGCTTGGGGCTGCTGGGGGCACATCATCTTCTTGAACTCCTCAAACCCAACACACCCATCGCCGTCGGTGTCGACGCTGGCGATCATCCGCTGGCACTCCTCGGCGCTGCACCCTTCACCGATGCGGCCCAGCACCTTGCCCAGCTCGGCCGCCGTGATGCGGCCGTCGCCGTCGACGTCGTACACGTCGAACGCGGCGCGTAGCTCGGCGTCGAGCTCGTCCCCCCCGCTGCCGCCGTTGTCCCCGCCGCGGCCGCCGCCGGCGCGGGCGCGCGCGTGGAACGCCTTGAACTCGCCCAGGTCCACGAAGCCGTCGCGGTCCGTGTCCAGCTCGTCCATCATGGCGGCCACCTCGCGGCGCCCGTGCGAGGAGCTGGACGGCGGGGAGATGGCGCGCGACACCGCGGCCAGCTCCGAGGGGGAGATCCGGCCGTCGCCGTCCGCGTCGATGCGGGCGAACACCCTCTGCATCTCCGCGTCGTCCGCGGCCGAGGACACCACCGCCGCCGGGCGCCTCGCCTGCTGGTGCTGGGCTTGCTTGTTCTCGCTGGCGCTGGTGGTCGACATGGCGGTGGAACGGAGCTTGGTCGTCGTCGACCGAGTGGAGGTACGGTGGTGATGTGAAGGGCTCTTTTGCTGCCTGTGTGGTTCTGCGGCAGTGAGCCGGCTGAAAAGGTGGGTGCTGTGTGATGTGAGCTCGGCGGTTGGTTGTAATGGTGAGTGGTCTCGCCGTCGCCGGAGGTATTAATAGGGCGCTGGTGCAGGCACACTGGCGACCACGCGCTATTGACACGCAGCGGCAGGGCACCGACATTTTCTTGCTTTGCTGGGGGGGAAAATGACAGCGGGCCGTGCGGAGTCGTATACGTGGGATGGGAGAGAGGCTGCGAGACGGGTGCCTTTGGTCGGCGAATCTGCCAGGCTTCGCGCTGCGGCTGAGCCACGTGGGAGGCCCTCGCCCCTCGGAGAGGCCGCGCGGCCGGTGCGGATCTCGGTGCAAGTTTTCCTTTGCTGCGGCCGGCAGTTTCCTAGAAGCTCCAAAGCAGAAGCGCGTTGAGGAGGCAACCTGAATCACCACACACACGTCTGCACCTTAGGACAATTTTAAGGCGAGTCTATCTGTACCAATACCAATGTCGTCATGCGCCCGCAAGGCACGTGGCCCATCGGCCACAACACAATCCAAAATCATGTACTCTCTCTATATTGAGTACATACGGAGAGACCATTTTATCTCTGACGTAAAAAGTATGTACAGTTTTGTTTGTTTATTATATATTTGGAGTAATATTTAGCAAATAAATTTATATATAATAGTATGACATATTTGGCGTAAAAAAAATGCAGAGTTTTGTTTGTATATTATGTGAGAATTTATTTGCTAAATATTACTCCAAATATACAACAGACAAACAAAACTCTATAGTTTTTTTATGCTAGAAGCAAAACAGTCTTTTTATTGTTTGATTAACATCGTTAACTTCTGAAAACGGACAAAAGTCATAGAAGTAATAAAAGTTTGTTTCAGAATCATAGAGGTAAGTTTAAAAATAAAAAGACCATAAGAAGAGCTATTTTTTCCAGGGCTATACAGGTAAATCCGTTAATGAAGTTAGTATAAGACTTTGTAACAATTTTGGACTTCTGAACTTATGCCTCTTCCTTGAATATATGGAAAGTTATTCATTTGTCTGATAAGCCATGACAAAAAGTACTATTGTCTGATTTATTGTGAGAGGAAAACACTACTAAATGACTGACAGAGCTGATAAGCTTAAGCGAACAGGCTGTAGATCTTCTGTCTCTTCAACCTTGAATAGTTCACACCAAAAACAAAAAAAACCAATATTTTCTGTCACATCGAATCTTGTGGCACATGCATGAAGCATTAAATATAGACGAAAACAAAAAATAATTACACAATTTACCTGTAAATCATGAGATGAATCTTTTGAGTCTAGTTAGTCCATAATTAGATAATACTCCCTCCGTCCCCAAATACTGCTATTTCTAGCAGATTTCAGACAGATTAGTGTAGCAAACAAAAGACCATTCTACCCTCAATTAATTTGGGTTCCACCATTTAATCATGCACGTTAAGACATGGTTCTCTGGTTCCAACGAGCTGCATTTAATGTCAACTAAACAAACTCAAACAATTATCATGCGCCAAAGTACTACTCGCTAGAAGAAATTAAATGGGTTGGTGGACCATGGAAGTTTCAAGGAGAAATTAAATAGGCTGGTGGACTGAGTATGCTAGTAGAAATAGCAGTATTTGTGGACAAAATTTTCTCCTAGAAATAGCAGTATTTATGGACGGAGGGAGTAATTACCAAATAAAGACGATAGTGCTCCAGTACCTAAAACAAAAAAAAATCGAAATTAAACAAGGCCTTCCTTGAATCGTGCAGGCCCACGGACAGGGACAGCACAACCAATCCCGCCTAGCCTAGTGTTTTGTGTAGGCCTTTGACTGAGATCGTGGGCCTGCACGATTCTGTGTCAGACCCATTCGAGTCCTTGCTGGATCCAAGCCATGCCGTTGGGCTATCCGTTCGGCCATATAAACACAATGCAGTGTCATCTAGAAGGAATGGACTGGAATTCCCATCTAGAATCCAGAGCCACGCCGAGACTCATGAGTCATGATCCATGTAAACCCGGCAAGTTGGGCACGGCGGCCCATCTTCACGATTCGGCCTGTTATCTTATCTCACAGTTTGGGTATGCCGGCCCATCTCTTTGCACCTCGACCCATTACACCTTTTCAGCCCACCAGTGCAGTACCCGCGCGGCCGCGCCAGCCCCCATCCATGGCCCACGCAGCACCAACCCACTCCTCATCCAGTCTAGAAAACTCGTGCTAATCCGCGCTCGGTTTTTTAGCAGAAAAGAAAAAGAAAAAGAAAAAGAAAAAGGCTTCGCGACTCGTCCGACTGGCGCTAGAACAAGCAGGAGACCTCAGTCCTGGACCCTTCACGACGCTGTCCAAGTGTCCAACAGATCGTCGATTTGCTCCTATAAAATGCAGCGGCAATCGAGCAATCAATCACTCTCCAAGTTCGACACAAGCAGCAATCCAATCCAAGCAGCTAGCTAGCTATACATACATCTCCTAGAAACAAAGCAGCACCGATCGAGTTCAGGGATCTGATCTGATCGCAAGAAGCAAGCAACAATGTCGCTGGTGCGCAGCAGCAACGTGTTCGACCCGCTGTCGCTGGACTTCTGGACGTCCGCCGACCCGCTCGGCGTCGTCCGGCCGCTGGCGGAGCAGTGCCCCGTGCTCACCAACGTGCGCGTGGACTGGAAGGAGACCCCCGAGGCGCACGTGTTCAGGGCCGACCTCCCCGGCGTCAACAAGGAGGCCGCCAGGGTGGAGGTGGAGGACGGCAACGTGCTCGTCATCAGCGGCGAGCGCAACAGGGAGGAGCTTGCCGGCAAGGGCGGCGAGGGCGCGTGGCGCCTCGTCGAGCGCAGCAGCGGCAAGTTTCAGAGGAGGTTCCGCCTGCCGCGCGGCGCCAAGCTTGACCAGGTGCGCGCGTCCATGGACAACGGCGTGCTCACGGTCACCGTGCCCAAGGAGGACGTCAAGAAGCCGCAGGTCAGGGCCGTCGAGATCTCTGGTTGATCCATTGCGTGCTTTCATGGACGCGATCACAAATTCACAGTGATGGACGAGAAGGGCCAAGCTCCTGTCGTGCCTGAATAAAACTGTCTTGAGTCTGCATCTGTCCATCTCCATCGTTTGTGTATCTAAGTGTTGTGTTTTGGTGTCAAGTGCTTCTGCTTAGTGTCTGGTGTCTATATCATATATATGGACTATGTGATGTGTGCTTCCAGACTTCTACTAGTCTACTACAGCTAAAAAAAATCCGATCTAAAATCGAGAAAAGACTGGTGGTTCGCCGAAATAAACGATTGTGTTTTGCCAACTTGGAGGTTCAGACGATCAGCTTGTGATGAGCCTACTGCTACTCCGAGAATCTACCATGTGTTGACTGGATTGCTTATAGTACCAGTGAAGTGAGGCAGTGATTTGATGGTCGTTTATTTGTACTATTCAGCCCTCGTCAACGGCAACGACTTTGAATTTATAGAAAATAGTCACATTCCTCCTGTATGTGTGTGGTGATCCGTAGTTCGAAGTCTATGGCGAGTCTTCGTCCCTGGCCGCTGCCGCTATAGCGTTGCCGCCTAAAGGTTTACCACGAGTCTGATTTCCAACCTCTAATAACTTGCACAATAGTTTGATTTTCAATCTTGAACTATGAAGCCGCCCTCTAATCATTGAAACCAGAAATTTAATCCTCTAGATGAACTTTGTTTTTGAACAATAATTAAAATCTGGCTTAATGTATACAAATCATAACTAATTCATTTTAATCAGGTAAATATGAAACTAGTACCCAATTTTTTTCTAAAAAGTGTTATTATCTATTGGCGAATCTATTTAGAATTGTTTAAAATTTATTTATTTTGTTTCTATTGTTTTACAATTCGTATTGAAATACTAAGAACATGAACAAACAAGATTCAAATAACTCCAAATAGAGCACCAACATATAGATAACATTTTTTAGGAAAAAAATGGTATTGGTTTACATTTTTCTCATATGAGATAAATTACTTATGATTTTAACTTTTAAGAGATTAAGGAAACCCTCTCAGTACAAACAAGAGTGTGCACAACACAACCATGTGAGCTCCGGTTAAGGCCCGTACATTCCACATATCATATTTTTCCAATGTCACAAGAACATCGAATGCAACCAAAACGGCCAATAAAGCCGAAGCCTACAATTCTACAACTCCAACACCTCGACTAGCTAGGTGCTCAACCTCTGGCTTACCCCCGGCAAACAACTCTTTAAAGAGCATGACACTGCCTGTTAGAGATGCCAGAGCCACTGGTTATTAGTCAAGTAATTACCGTGTACTGTGGTCGATAACTCGGCCCTCGTCAACGGCAATGACTGAATTTAGAGAAAACAGGTGCTGTCGTGATTCGCTAGGCTAGTGACCGTGTGTGGTGATCCATAGTTCGAAGACTATCACAGGTCTTCGACTCTTGTCCCCTGGCAGCCTGGCCTCTGCACTTGTGCTAGCGTCGCCTGAACCTGAAGGGCATCGGCATCTGCTTTTTGCTGGACATTGCAGGTGCAATTGCAAAGCCTGTTGCTAGTTTGTGACCAGCAATGAGTCCCTCACAGGTCTCCTCGGTCTCTCTGGCCATCTTCCTCTTAATCCTCCCAGCCTTCTCCACCAGTTCATGCCTCACGAAACTCCCATGTGACAGTACCATAGAGATCAGGCCTCCTTTCTTCGTTGGTACTCCCGGTCTCGATCCAGCCTGTAGGGAATCGATAAACGTTAGCTGTGGCAACTTAGGTCCAGAGCTGGGCCTCCTTACGCCCAGCAAGCTACTACTCAAGGAAATTTCTTACAATACCAGTACCATACAAGTTCAGGATGTGGAGCTCAGCGTCCTCACGAATTTGTCCTGCAGTCTCATGTTCAGCTTCACACCGCCTGTCTCCGACTTTGTGGGCAGCTATTCAGACTTGGAGAAGTGGTTCTCATTGATTAGCTGTGGCGACAGCAACCTGACACTTTTCCGGAGCATGTTTGGGGATGACAAGGCCGTTCACCAAATCACAGAGCCAGATGCTTCATGCCATGCATCTCCGCGGTTCGAATGGATGCTAAGCTTCAGTGTCGATGTTGGGCGAATCCCCCAGGTCAATTTCTCAGCGCCATCTGCAAGCATGAGGAAGTATCTTTCGGATTGCAATTCGCCTTCCCCTGGAGGTAACATATAATTAGTTCATTTTCTTACTTGTGAGTGAACGTGCTATGTTTTCTTTCTATAATGCCGGGATTAGTCCCCATGTTATATTAGGCAGCGGTAGAATAAGTACCATTATTTGTTACACCACGCGTAACATGAAAACTTTAATGTGAGTCAAACCAGTTCTCATCTTAAAAAGGGAAGTTTCTATTATACCACAGGTTACACTTGTGCAAAAATCCTTATCTCCATGTCATGCAAAAAGTAGGATGAACTGTGCTTACTGGTTGCTGCCTAGGGAAATTCTCCATCATCATTTAGCTTTTTACCTGCCACTGAAGTACTGAAGCTTGTCAATTTTTCCTATACAGTCTTAAGAAATGATAATATCAAGCAATTCCAACAGTAAATTTCCATAAATTTTCTTAGTGATTCAATCAACCCATGTGTTGTCTGCAGATGGAGGTCACAGTAAGAAGTATGGCACCAGGTTGCTCATGGCAGGTAAGAACTTCACTCATAGCAGCAGCAAAAGAATTTGGTACACAGAAGACCAAAGTAATGTAGTGTTCACAAAGAACAAATCCAAAAAATCGACAATGAAGCATCACTCTATGTTGTGCGATTCAGCACAGTGATTGATATGAACAATGTTTGATGTATTACTACTCTAAGTAATATTTGATGTTTCCTCATTTTCGTTTACTTACATTACAGCATTCATATCTGCGACTTCTGGGATGCTTTTAGCATGCACTTTTGCTGTGCTGAAGCCACTTTGGAAAAAATCATTCCTCTTTCAGAGAAAGAACCATGAAGCCGAAGCAAATATTGAGTTAATATTATCTAGATATGGGATAAGACCCAAAAGATACAGGTACAGTGAGTTGAAAAGAATAACAAGGTCTTTCAGTGAAAATCTAGGGGAAGGAGGATATGGCATGGTTTTCAAAGGTGAGCTTAGTGATGGATGCTTGGTTGCTGTCAAACTACTTCACAACTCAAGAAGTGATGGAGAAGAATTTGTCAATGAGGTTGTAAGCATCATGAACACCTCTCATGTTAACATAGTTTGTCTACTTGGATTTTGTTTGGAAGGATCAAAACGAGGTCTCGTGTATGAGTACATGCCCAATGGATCATTGGAACGATACATCTATTCTGAAAATCCAAAATCAGCTCTAGGATGGGAAAAATTATATGGAATAGCAATTGGCGTTGCACGAGGGTTAGATTATTTGCACCGAGGGTGCAATAGGCGCATCATCCATTTTGATGTCAAACCTCACAATATCCTTTTAGATGAGAACTATTGTCCGAAAATTGCTGATTTTGGCCTTGCCAAACTCTGTAACATCAAGGAGAGTATCGTTTCAATGGCTGGCGCACGAGGAACCATTGGCTTCATTGCTCCAGAAGTATTCTCTAGAAGCTTTGGTGTTGTATCAACCAAGTCAGACATCTATAGCTTTGGAATGGTGCTTTTGGAGATGGTTGGGGGGAGAAGGAATGTGCAAGTAAATGCTAATAATTCTAGCCAAGTCTATTTCCCAGAATGGCTTCATGATCACTTATCTAATGGTGGTACACTTGAAACCTTTGAAGTGACAAGCACAACTGAGGAGGTCGCAACAAAGATGGCTTTGATTGGTTTGTGGTGCATACAAATGATGCCAGAATCTCGCCCCTCTATCACAAAGGTCATAGATATGCTAGAGAGGAGTGTTACTGAAATAGAAATACCACCAATGCAATTCTTTTCTTGCACCTCAGAACCATCAATCCATTCAATCAATACAACTTCTGCAGAAGATACTCAGAATTTAAGTTTTCTTTCTCATGTTAACAAATGAAAGAAAAGTGCTTACTCTCCTTGTTAGTACAGCTGTTGTACCACCACTGTGTAGATAACAAATGAGAGAATGTATGTTTGGTTGTGTGGCCGTGTGAACCCAGGCTGCATTACTACTCTTCTGTAGAAAGTCCAGGTATCAGAAGGCAGAGTCCTTCGAGAAAATAAGAAACCGAGCCCTACTTGGTTCACACATGCATCAAGCCGACACTCTGTTCAGGTCTACCAAGATATTTGAAAATTACTGATAACTTGCACAAGTAAATTTCATGATAAGGATTACCTATTACCTTGACATAGCTAAATTAACCACGTTGATTTATATCTATGCTATCCTCCAATGTTATGACCCCAGTGTACCCTTAAGAATTAAATCACTGATTGATAAACAAATTTTTCTCGAACAACACATGAAGCTGTGTGTCATTTCATTAAGAATAAAAGTTATATAAAGGAGGAGAGGGGGGGGGGGGGCATTAAACCCCCCAAGTACATACAACCCCAACCAAAAAGAGCGACAAACAATTTCACTAAGGAATAAAAACTTTTTGCAATATTGTCTACATGTCTATTTTCTGAAGATTTATTGTCTATTAGTATTCATTTAAAACATAAATAAGAAATAATAATGATAAGTATGCCACGCAATATGATAAAAATGAATCTATAAGAAACGAAGATAGCATCAGTTACCAGCGAAGAGAGTATACAAATGAAAAAAAGACAGTATTGGCTTTGAGTAGAAATTAATTTGCATCTGAAACTGATTAGCATGGTAAATGGCTCATGAGTTATGATAAATGTGTCATTACAAAACTATATGAAATTTAGAAGGAAAAAACCTATTTTCACAATGCATCTGCTAGTTAGCTTCAATTTTAAACAACTTCTGGAGATCAGGCTCTGACTCTTAAGGAGATACACTGAGCTTAAATTCGTATTAAGGAAAAGAAACACCCAGATTTTCATGTGTTCAAGGAGATCATTACCTTGATTTTCGTGCAGATCAAATCTATCTGCATTGAAAGAATCAGATAATAGATGGAGGTCAAAGTCCAGAAAGCAGGGTCACAATTTAATGCAGATACTGAGATATATACATGTGTGATATTACCAGACTACTCGATGCCTTAATTAGCTTCAGATAATAATAAGCCAACATCTTGCAATGGCAACCCCACTCACATGTGAAAACACCCAGGACAAAAACACTGCAGTGCATGTAACACAGATAGAGATATTTTGTTGCATAGCCTGTTGATCTGTTATGTGTCAATGACAATGAAGAGTGACTCAAATATCAAAGATAATCATTTGGAAGTGCAAGTAGCTTTCAAGTATCAATATGAAATAGAAGCACCTCTAGATGATAAATGCTGAAAATAAAAGTGCATATGCTAAACTGCCTGATCTTCTATCCACTGAATATGTACCTAGCAATATATCATCGTAACGAGAATTGTATTGTATTCAATATTCTGAGAACTTCGAACAATTCCCTGTTTAATGTTTTATCAGAAAGGAATAGCAATGGGCCAATGGCCAAGGTTATGATTATATTCGTAATGCAAGGTCCCAACTTATAGGACACTGCTGGGGAAGATATTTGCTCCACTACCAATAGCAGTCAACTAATAAACTCAAATATTTTTAACTGTGCATGGCTCCTGGATCTATAACCAAACATCCATGTTGACCAATAGGTTCATAAACTGGCATACAGATGAACTTTGGCCTACCTCAGCATGAAAATTGACAAACCACTTACTTTACCAATTTGGACCATATTGGCTTGGCAAACAGCAAGCAACCAAAAAATGTAGAAACCATGGAGAACAAAGCCAGAAGATAGCTCCAATGACCCACAGAATAGCAGTCAGCAACCAAAATTTCCAGTTGCAGAGTCAATCCGGCTGCATTCTCATGTCTAGTGTTTGGTTCAAGCCGCGGATGGCTCAGGATGCGCAACAGTGTGTGATTTCCTCGGTCCAGGTGTTTGAGTGGATGTCAAATCTGAACCCCAACAGCGCGCTCGCGGCCTGGCGCACCCTCTTCAGCGCCACAAGGTCGAACACCTCGCGGGCAGCAGGTGACACCTCAGTCCAGAGCTCCAGAAGCTTGGCCTTCAATGGATCCCGCAGCCCGCAGGCTCTGAACAGCAAAAATGCGTGGCCGATAAGCCGGGGCGTCACGACGCGGAGGCACGGCTTTGCGGTGCTCACTGCTCTGCCGGAAGCGCCATGGTGCCGACTGCCGACGCGGCAAGAGGAGCGGTAGGCTGAAAGAAGCGCCACGTTACTGCTGCCAGTGCCAGAGCAGCCAGGCACGGTGGACGTGCAAGTGCAACAACCGAACAAGGGGCCGTGAGCCCGTGACCAGCAAGGCCCAAAGCCTGCGCACGCAGCTGCGGCCTGGCTCACAACAATGGGCCTCTCCAAATGCCGACATGTACACGCACACGCTACAAAAGAAGTTTAGATGCTAAAAGTCAAACATGAACCATTTTGCTTAGATCTAACATCATATCTCTTATACTTTGAAATTATACTTTTAAAAACATATTGTTCGTTTATGTCTCTGTGATTCTGTCAGTAATCCTTGGATTACCTGCGACTGTGAGTCTTTGTATCTTTATTCCGCCCTTTCTTTAGCTTTTCCTCTTATGAAAAAGGGTAAAAGATCCGATCGTAAAAAAAAAAAAAATCACCATATAGATCTACTCACGGGAAATCTAACAAAATTAGATTTTTCTTTATTTTCTATTTTTTCATAATTTATTATGATTTTCAAAGATTCAACCAAAATAATTAAAAAAGACAAACCATTGTCACCGTAGTAAACCTAATCTTCATTATAGTAAAACCGTCTGTAAATTTGTTTAGAGAAAATTTATATAGTTTAAAAAATTAAGAGAGATGGTTTATCTGATTTTATTGTTAAGAGGAAAAAAGTGGACTTTTGTTAAAGTTGGAGAAGAAAAAATAGACTTTTTTTTTCCCTAAAATCAACACCTGCGAGCAAGGGTCGGCACTCGTCACGGACGGAAGATTCACGACGGTTGGGTGTTGCACGGTGCAAGTGGAACAGGCTTCGAAACAGACGCGTGTGGGCCCGGGCAAGGCGATGGCCGAGCCCGTGACCAGCAACCAAACCAATCCCGCTACGCAGCTGCGGCCTGTCTCACAACAAGGCCCAACTGCTCTAAAGACAGGGATTCTTCCAAATAATAATATTTTGGTAAAAATAATGAAATACTAGTCAAAATATTAATTGTAAATCTACTATCCTATCAGCTTTGTTTCAATATGTGCTCTCTAGTATTCAATACACCACAAAGAACCTAGGGATCTAAAAAAATAAGAGTAAAATAATATACTTTTTTAAAAATAAATGTTAAAAATCAAGCACGATCCATTTTGCTTAGATCTAAAATTATAGCTCTTATAGATTTAATGTTACTTTTTTCTAGAATGCTACATTTGAGTTTTTTGTTAAGTTGTTTGGTCCTAAAATAGCTTCCAAAAATCTAGAAAACACCATCTAAATCCATGGTTTCAAATTTGTCATGTAATTATACAATATATGTGAAATCCAAAGTGTCTAAGCACATGCTCCAAATCAGATGACATATACTAAATCAAATGACATAGTTCCATAACAAAGCATGTACGCTAGAAACTTAAAAGTACTAATTGCTAAACTATGGATTTTAGATGTTTTTTTAAATTTTTGTTAGAAGCCATTTTAGGCCAAACAACTTAACCGAAACTCAAATATATATAGTATTCCAAGAATAATTTTAGTAAAGAACACAAAAGCTA
Organism: Sorghum bicolor; assembly: GCF_000003195.3. NCBI lineage: Eukaryota > Viridiplantae > Streptophyta > Magnoliopsida > Poales > Poaceae > Sorghum > Sorghum bicolor. Next base: position 7,071,151 of record NC_012872.2, on the reverse strand, counting down.
TGATGTCAATTGTAAGCAAAATGGATCATGCTTGATATATTTACAAATTATTGGAGTGAGAACAAATTTAAGTTGTACTGGTGGATTAAAAAATGAACTTAAGACCAATGATGATAAGGAAAAATTGAGAAAAGTATTTCATTTATTATATCCACATCCAAAAACTAACTATGAATACGTCTCTTTCTATTAATTTTCCTATTCCAACAATTTTTAACAGATACTTAATCATTCCCAGCAAATCCTAGATATCCATTAATACAATACAGCTTTTCTACAATACTATGCCAATGCTAAATTCCATATCTATTACATAACTATCTTTATAATACTATAAAATGAATAAGTTCTATTAAATTAATTTACTTTTACATACAAAATTATACAAAATAGCAAGCAATATCCCTTTTCCTAACTAACGCTATATATCCATATAATAGCTGTGTTTTCTAGCAATCTCACCAAGCAATACTAACTTCATTGCTAAAAAACGAAGAAGATTACTTGTGGCAGTTAAAAATATATTTGTTTATCTGCAACCAAGAAGGTGATACGTGACATGGCTCCTTCGTGCTAATTCGCAGGGTGCCAAAGGACTAATTGACTTTTAGAAAGCCGATATGTCTATTGGCCACGAAAAGATTGGCTTACGTGATACATCTTATCGCTAGTCAAAAAGATGATAAAAATATAGAAAAAAGTCTACATAACCCCCTAAACTATTAAGGGTAGACTACTTCACCCCCCGAACTATAAAACTGGATATTCTACCCCTGAATTTTCAAAACCGGTCAAATAACCCCCTAGAGTGGTTGTGGAAGGTGGTTTTGTCTTTTGTCTTTTTTATTTATTTCCGCTAAATCTTTGAAAATTCATAACAAATTATAGAAAAATCATAAAATGAAAATTTCAATTTTGTTGGACTTCTAATGAGTATATCTACACAGTGAATATATAATATGATATACTTTAGTATAAAGTTTTTGTTGTAGCTTTAAATCTATGTTTTTCTGTAATTAAATCGAATAATTCATATATGCAGTTCCTATGATCCAATTGTGGTGAAATTTTTATGGTGAGCTCATTATTGTATGCTTGAACTATGGTAAAGTTTCGTACCTAGTGGATCACACATAACTTAGTTATCAATTTATTTAGCTTTATTCTTGTTAAATCTATGCTTTATCTATAACTAAGTTATACGTGATCCAATAAGTATGAAATTTTTACCATAGTTCAAGAATATAATAATGAGCCCACCATAAAAAATTTACCACAATTGGACCACAGGAACTACATATATGAATTATTCAAATTAATTACAAAAAAACATAGATTTAAAGGTACAGCAAAAACTTTGTACTAAAGTATACCATATTATATATTCACTGTGTAGATCAACTCATCAGGAGTCCAACAAAATTAAAATTTTCATTTTATGGTTTTTTATGATTTTTTATGATTTTCAAAGATTCTGCGAAAATAAATAAAAAAGAAAAAGAAAAAACCACCCTCCAAAACCACTCGAGGGGGTTATTTGACCGGTTTTGAAAGTTCAGGGGGTAGAATATCCGGTTTAATAGTTCGGAGGTTAAATAGTCCACCCTAGATAATTTGGAGGGTTACGTAACTTTTATCGGGAATTCAGAAGCCGATTAGTGCCCTAGTACAGGTCTGATTGCGCTATACTATAGGCACCAATATTATTAGAAGCCGATTAGTGCCCTAGTACAGGTCCAATATTATTAGGCACCAATATTATCGGCAATTAGCATCACGAAATTGACTGACATCTGACATGTTAACGTGGTTTCCAAGAGATAGACTTGCAGCTCAGATTTGGAAAAAGGACACACACAAAACCCCCCTAACTTCACGTGGACCAGAGTAGTACACCCAGGTACTGTCAAAAATTGAATCGTGAACGATACCGTCGATCTTCCAGGCTACTGACCACCGTGCATGGTTTTCTTCAACCACGAAAAGATTAATATATCAAATAATAATGACCCAAACACCACACATACTTGACTCCCTATATTGACAAACGACAAGTGACGGCTCCATGTTGGTAAAACAGCCCATTCAACGGCTCCATGTGTGGGAATTTAAAAATGATTTATATAGGGTGTAGTTGACAATAGAAATGGGTTTTTTTTTTGCAGCTTTATCATGAAGAGAATCTACCGATGCCGTCAAAGAACACCTAGAGGCTCATTGCGTCGTGCCAACCTAACCCTTGTCTTGCCCCTCAAATCACCAGTCCATCCAAAGCTGCTTCAAACCATTTTATCTAGTATATCATTGCTTCACCACTAAGATAACACGTTTAATTAGTAGCACTGAATTTTTATCCAAAAAAAAAAGAAGAGCAAATAGCATCACGAAATTGACTGACTTTATGACATGTTAACGTGGTTTCCAAGAGATAGACTTGCAGCTCAGATTTGGAAAAAGGACACACACAAAAAAAAAACCCTAACTTCACGTGGACCAGAGTAGTACACCCAGGTACTGTCAAAAATTGAATCGTGAACGATACCGTCGATCTTCCAGCCTACTGGCCACCGTGCGTTCCTTAGAGCAATCCCCAACCAAGCGATTACATATAAACAAAAAAGTCAAAAGAGACAAATCCCCGTCATTAATGGAGGTCTGCCGCATTAATCAGAAAGAAGAGAAACTCGCGTTGGCTGGTGATGACCGGCACCTCTCTCTCACGTGTCCTTCCATGGCCACCAGTGATCCGTCGTCGCTGGCCCCTGCTGCATGTTTTGCGTGGCGGAGGGCGGTTCTCCGTCCCGTCCCGGCACGGAGAATCTGCGGCCCTTGTTGCGACTCCGGTGTCACCATTGATCCGGCCGGTGATGCATGACGCCGCGAAAACAACCGCACGGCGGAGCGTACGTGTACGTGCCGTCGGATCACCCGATCGGACAGCAGCACCGGGGCCGGCCCGGTGGGGGTGGGGGGGAGGGCGATGGCTCTCACAAGTCACACAACGTAACCCCTCATGGACTCACCTGAAACGTTTGAATGCTCGCGTCCCTTCTCTCGCTTTCGTTTCGTCATGGCCTTGTTTTTTCTAAAAAATTTTACAAAATTTTTTAGATTTTCCGTTACATTGAATCTGTAGACGTATGTATAGAGTATTAAATATATATAGATAAAAATAAAAACTAATTGCACAGTTTAGTCGAAATTGACGAGACGAATCTTTTGAACCTAGTTAGTCCATAATTAAACAATATTTATCAAATACAAACGAAAGTGATACCGTGTCGATCTCCCAAAATTAATTTTTTAAAGTAAACAAGGCCCCCGTCCTTCGTCGTCAGGGGACGTGCAGTCAGTCGTACGCATACAGTATGACACATGATGCACTGTCTGTGGTTAGATGCTTGAGCAGGGTTAGAAAGGTAGTACGTTGATATTAGCTTAGCTTGGACTAGCTGAGCTGAGCTAGCCATGGTCTCCGACGGATCCAATTGATCGAACGAAACGCCATGTGCGCAAGTGAGGATTATATTCACGACGTTCCGTGGCCATGTGCAAGTGATCTTCTGACGTACGTACGTAACAGAGTAAACAGCAAGGTTTGAAAAAAAAAACTTAGACGCGTTCGTGGTGCTCAAGCTTACAAGCGTCAGGGCTGGCGCCCCCCGACATAAACAACTCACCTACCGCTCCTAATTAATCAGCCTCAGATTTTTGCGTCGATAATCTCTGGGAATCTTAGAGCAGAGCTCGATCAATATTCTACAACCATTCATCAGAAAAAAAGGACAATACCTAAAACAGTTTCAGGCAGTGATTCATCACCCCTACGTCTGCTCGAGCAGAGGAGACGAGAGGCGCACATGTTGGTTTTTTTTATTGATTCAATGATTTCGTTCATCATGAACCAACATGATTACAATCATCGATTAATAATATATAGTAGGTAGTAGGTTAACTACATAGGCTGGAGCCGATCGATTGTCACACACCTAGCCTATATATTAAACCTGTTTGGCAGCAACTCGATTACAAGATCTATTAGATTACATCAGGTTGAAATGAAGCAGTAAAACACAAGCTAATATCACGACACTCCCTGAAAGGTCCTCGAAGCATCACGGAGGACACAAACTCAAGTCGAGGCGCACGTGTCGTTGCGCGCGCGTAAGATAAGACCGGCCGGCCGTCCCGGACCGGGGCCGCCGCCCGCCGCCGCCGGGGAGGGGGGACGGCGGCGAAGTGTGAACGGGTCGTCATCGGCCCGGTCTTATTAACTGCCGGACAAGGACGCCGCAGCGAGCACTCGCTGGAGACTTTCCGGCGCGCCACGGTACGGCCGCGGGGACACCAACAAGGCAACCGCCCCGCGCCAGGGACCACTCATGCGTACGTACGGCCCGGCCACCTCGACGACGATTCGACGATTGCTGCCTTGTTTTGTCGAAATTATTCAAAATTCCACGTCAAATCGAATCTTAAGACACATGCATAAAACATTAAATATATATAAAAAAGATAACTAATTGTGCAGTTTACCTGTAATTTATGAGACGGATCTTTTAAGCTTAGTTAGTCTATAACTGAATAATAATTGTTAAATAAAATCGAAAGTATTACTGTAGCAAAATTCAAAATTTTTCGCGAACTAAACAAAGCCGCATGCATTGCACGTCCCAAAGCGTAGAGACAGCCGTACAGCGATCGCACGTAGGGTCACTAGGGTGTGTGGAGCCCGGCAGTGGCCACCGTTCACACGGCTGACGCCAACGTGTCATTACGCCGACGGATGGCGAGCCGCCGGCGGATCGCTCCCGTCGGTGCCCCATCCATCGGACGCGAGGCCGGACGGCGACTTGGGCACCCGGGCAGGTAACCGCCGGCGTCTGTGTCCACTGTTTTTTTCCCCCCTCTCTCTCTCTCACACTGTGTCCTCCATCTTCCATGGAGGAGCTCTCCAGATCACGCATCAGTTCAAATTTACCAAATTGACCCGTTCACACCACTATACTACTCCATCGAGGGCAGGTACAGCCGTGACTCGATGCAGACGAGCCGTGGAGCACCCATAAATAGCCGTGCCAGGCCATCAACCCAGCAGCAGCAGCAGCAGCTCCAAGCATACCAAAGCTAGCTAGCTACTACCACATCGATCTGCCAAGCCAAGGAACAAACAAAGAGCTAGCTAGGATCTCGATCGAGAAGCTAAGCTTCTCAAGCTCTCGAGGATGTCTCTGGTAAGGCTGTTGGACACGCTGGCTCTGGACTCGTGGGTGCGGAACCCGTTCAGCATCTTCGGCACGGCGGTGGCCGCCGACGCGTGGCTGGCCAGCGACACGTCGGCGTTCGCCAACACGTACATCGAGAGCCGGGACACGGCGGGGGCCTACGTGTTCAGCGCCGCGCTGCCGCCCGGCGTGAGGAAGGAGGAGGTCACGGTGGAGGTGGACGAGGGCAACGTGCTCGTCATCACCGGCCAGCGCAGCGTGTCCAGGGAGGAGCGCGTCGGCGACAGGTGGCACCACGTCGAGCGCTGCTGCGCCAGCTTCCTCGGCAGGTTCCACCTCCCCGAAGACGCCGCCGTCGACGGCGTCAGGGCCGCCATGGACGCCGGCATGCTCACCGTCACCGTCCCCAAGGTCGGTGCCGCTGCTGCCGCTATCGCCGAGAAGCCCAACGAGGTGCCGGCGGCCGTCGAGGCGGCCGACGGCGGCCCTGCCTGCTGATCTTCTGATGCCGATCGACGCCGAGACGGCCGGCCGGCCGGCTCCCTGTTCCGATCCTCGACGCCGGCACGGCCCCCTGGTGAATGAACCGTAGCGTCCCACGTCGTCGCCCGTGCCCGTGCTGTCTCGAAGAGTTTGCTTCCGTGGTTTGGTCTTGGCCTTGCGTACTTTTCCGCGTGATATGATGGATGGAGCGGCCTACATGCATGTAGCAAGGGAAAAAAAAAAAGAGTATGCCTGCACTGCATGCATGGCTGCACCATGCAATTTCGTCCTAAAATGTCTTACTGTGATTTAGGAAATGAAAAATCAAGCTAAGCTGGAATCATATATTACTACTTCCGTCTTCGTCTTGTTGGGTTGTGACGATTTACAAGAACCTTTTACTTGCCGGTGATTTCTGGAAATCGAGAAGTTCATCATATTTCCTCACAGAAAATCTAGAAATAAACAATTGAGAGTATATATCCGTGTGCATACTATTTGGTGAGTAATATTATCCACATAAAAGTATGAGTATTATTTGCATCTCCGTGACTCCGTTTCGCACAAATAACGTTAAGGTGAAAACGTTCGATGTAAATATATATTTGAACACCAGAATTTGTAATAAAAAGCTTATATATATATACACGAAAAAGATTAATTGCGGTAATCGCGGTTGCTGCCCCATCCTCCTTGGCTCGGGTGTTTGAGTTTGTTTGGTTTTTTTGTGTGGTCGGTGGGGGTTTATGTTGGTTTTTTGTTTTTGCAAACTCTATTCTGCTTAATGTGCGTATTATTATAAAAAATAATAATAATTGCACGGAATATCGGCGGCGCGAAGCTTTCTTTGATACAGTACGGTACGGTCATCATTTAGCGTTGAGTATTCCGGCACTTGTCTGTTGAAGATAATGCGCACCAACACGCCACGATCACACCATACCAACTAGCTCGGTCGTACGGCACCAGCACTCGAATGGGATATTTGTGTGCGGCGTTGTCACTTTGCAGTTGCAGGCGACTACTTGCCACTTTATTTCGCAACAGGTCAACTACAAAGTAGAGTTCTAGTAGTGTGCAAAGTTGCGAGACAGCGCGGCGTAGCACTAGAAGAAATGTGCCTTTTAATTCTGCCATCGATCAGCCTCAGCCACCACCGGGTCGGAGAAGAGAAAGAGAAGCGACGGGGCAAGGTCTTACTAGCGAAAATTTTTGGTTGTGATTATTACAGCACTTTCGTTTGTATTTAATAATTATTATTTAATTATGAATTAACTATATTTAAAAGATTAGTCTTGTAAATTATAAGTAAATTATATAATCAATTTTTTATCTATATTTAATGTTTTATATATGTGTTCAAAAATTTAATGTAATGAGAAATTTTAAATTTTTTTAAACTAAACAAGACCTAGTTAACGACAAACGAGTAGCCAAAGAAGAACCCAGTGGCGAATGGACATGTCATTCACTGGTAGGACTAATAGGATGTTACCCACTAAGATTTAAATTTCGATGATTGCACTTTTTTTCTAAAAAGTAATAGAGCGCACTAGAGGTAACGCCTTCTGATCTTTTCTTTGCATATATGCATGGAGACACATGTACTTGGTGTGAGTGTGGAGTGTCTGAGTTGTGTGCATCCAGTTTGTACCTAAAAAAAATTAAGGAACTCAGTGACAACCAAAAGACTGAGAGCACCAATCTATCTCTAGCAACCTCAAATTTTTTTTCCTAAAATTTCGCATTTGGAAAATCCTCTCTAGTCATGCATAACTTTACGCGGAGTTATAGGCGCGTGCAGATACATGCGTATTCTTCGGCCATTAAAGTTAGAAGGGTGAAAAAGAATAAAGAGTATGAAAGAGTTTTAGATGCAAATGTACAAGAGAAAACATATAAAATTGAGTAAAATAATTAGCAATAACATAAGATTATTGATATAAAATTGTATTTTATATTTTATGAGTAGATTACTATATGACTTTTTTCTCAGAACTTTTTTAGTAGTTGAAAAATATGATTTTTTTGGGAAGAAAATTGAGGATACTCACATGCTCTGAATAGCAGTCAGTTGCAACAGGCCCGCCACTTGCGCTACGCGGCACCGGCGGCGTCATCGACTTGTATGGGCTGGGTTGGAGCATTTTGAGTGTGCTTTTTAAAGCACTAGCAAATATGCACGTGCGACACGTACGTGTTTATTGTTTGATTAATAATATTTTGTTCAATTATGAATATGAAATTATAAATGAATTAATTAATATGAGATCAGTAGAGGACTCCACAAAGATTGGTAGAAGAGGACCAGCCGAATATGTAATATTGTACAGGATAGAAGAGGACCAGCACAAGTAGATGTAGTTTGGTTGAAGAGGACATAGGAAGCAGATATACGTGCACGTGAGAATTGAGATTGAACGTTTGGGATTGCTTGAATTATGAGCGCGGATTGTACGTGTGCCGCGCGTTTTTTCCCTTCGCGCCATTTTGACGTACGTTGTGCGTGCCAGGTCACCGCCTAGGCTAGGTCGCTGCCAGTTGCCGCCCAGCCCAGGTCTTCGCGCCAGTCGCCGCCCAGCCCAGGCCGCGTTCGTCGTTCGTCGCCGTCGTCGTTCGCGTCAGTTCGGCTCCGTCCACCTCCGTTAGGGCGGGCGCGCGCGGCAGGGAGGGCGGACGGACGTAGAGAAATCGCGCGGGGTGGGGGGCCGGGGGACGAAGTCCGATGTGGAAGGCCGAAATTGTAGATGCAAAGTGGTGGGAACGTTTGCATATATGCAAAGCCTCAACCTCTATTTGCAAAGTTAACTAAATTGCAAACCTTATTTGCAAAACCATTGGAGGGGTATTTTCTACTCTTTTTTACAAATAGAGCAATGCAAAGTTTGTTTGCAAAGCCCTTGGAGATGCTCTGATGGGTTGGAGCATTTTGAGTGTGCTTTTTAAAGCACTAGCAAATATGCACGTGCGACACGTACGTGTTTATTGTTTGATTAATAATATTTTGTTCAATTATGAATATGAAATTATAAATGAATTAATTAATATGAGATCAGTAGAGGACTCCACAAAGATTGGTAGAAGAGGACCAGCCGAATATGTAATATTGTACAGGATAGAAGAGGACCAGCACAAGTAGATGTAGTTTGGTTGAAGAGGACATAGGAAGCAGATATACGTGCACGTGAGAATTGAGATTGAACGTTTGGGATTGCTTGAATTATGAGCGCGGATTGTACGTGTGCCGCGCGTTTTTTCCCTTCGCGCCATTTTGACGTACGTTGTGCGTGCCAGGTCACCGCCTAGGCTAGGTCGCTGCCAGTTGCCGCCCAGCCCAGGTCTTCGCGCCAGTCGCCGCCCAGCCCAGGCCGCGTTCGTCGTTCGTCGCCGTCGTCGTTCGCGTCAGTTCGGCTCCGTCCACCTCCGTTAGGGCGGGCGCGCGCGGCAGGGAGGGCGGACGGACGTAGAGAAATCGCGCGGGGTGGGGGGCCGGGGGACGAAGTCCGATGTGGAAGGCCGAAATTGTAGATGCAAAGTGGTGGGAACGTTTGCATATATGCAAAGCCTCAACCTCTATTTGCAAAGTTAACTAAATTGCAAACCTTATTTGCAAAACCATTGGAGGGGTATTTTCTACTCTTTTTTACAAATAGAGCAATGCAAAGTTTGTTTGCAAAGCACTTGGAGATGCTCTGATGGGTTGGAGCATTTTGAGTGTGCTTTTTAAAGCACTAGCAAATATGCACGTGCGACACGTACGTGTTTATTGTTTGATTAATAATATTTTGTTCAATTATGAATATGAAATTATAAATGAATTAATTAATATGAGATCAGTAGAGGACTCCACAAAGATTGGTAGAAGAGGACCAGCCGAATATGTAATATTGTATAGGATAGAAGAGGACCAGCACAAGTAGATGTAGTTTGGTTGAAGAGGACATAGGAAGCAGATATACGTGCACGTGAGAATTGAGATTGAACGTTTGGGATTGCTTGAATTATGAGTGCGGATTGTACGTGTGCATATATGGGATTGCTTTAAATATAATGCTGTAAGGATTGTACAGAGAAGTCCATTTAGGACTGTATCTAGAAAGAGAGGACGGTAGGACTGTAGGCAGTGGGGTGTAGTCCGTTTTGGACTGTTTTGAGTTTGAGATTAGGACTGTATGGAGAAGGAGTCTGTTTAGAACTGGTCTGTAGTTTGTTTAGGACTGTTGGTCTGCTTAGGACGCTAGGACGGTAGGCGTTGGGTTGTAGTCCGTTTGGGTTTGTTTAGGTAGGTGTAGTCCGTTTTGGACTGTCTTGAGTTTGAGATTTGGTAGATAAGATAAGATGTAAGATCACGTTTTTTTGATGGCTCATATAACACAAAGTACAGATCCGACGGCTATTACGCTAGCAGAAAAAACTCGCTCTTTTATTAAAGCATAATATGTGGTGTTTGAGACTGTTCTGCTTCATGTTTTTTTAGTTTCGTTTCATGTTTTTTTAGCTAAACGGTTTCAACTCCACACATTTAGTTCGAGAAAAAGAAGATGGAATCGTGAGGTGCTCTATAAACTCTAGTTTTTTTTGGAGCTGCTCCACAGTAGAGTTTGTGGAGCAAAGTTCGTGGAGCAGTCTCAAACACCCCGTAAGTATAATAGCAGGTTATTAGAGCATCTCTAGGAGTTCGGTATAATTTATTTGCTAAACTAAAAAAATCTAGCAAGTTAAAAAAGAAATAAAAACTTTAAATTTTATTCTTCTCCAACATTAATCTATAATAGCTTTCTAAAATCCAAAATTTATATTAGGGTCCACATCTATTTGTTATCTTTTTGTTTACTAGAGCCGATCATCTCTTCTACTGGAAGGATAGAGAGTTCTCTTCACTTTACAAACTTATGAATTGAGAAGAATATTTGACAACTTTTTTATTTTTAAAATATTATTTTACCAAACTGTTGGAGAATTTTTTTTTTCAGTTTTACAAAATCAAGATAGAAAGTTGTTTGAACAAACTTTTGAAGACGCTCTAAGTCGGCTAAATGCTATAGAGGAAGAGAGAGCAGAAGCGAGGTGTGTGCACCATCGCCTGGGCGCATCGGCCCCTTGTACGCGTCGGTGATGTAGTGGAATGGAGCCACAGGGCCTAACGGGCGGCGGGAGGCCGCACTTTGCTCTCCGGCCGGTGAGTTCTGCCGGCCAAATCCACGCGGTGCGAGCCCTGCCGTCGCAGCCGGACCACCCGCGCGCGTGTTCTTTCCGAGCGTCGGGCAATGGACTCGGACTCGGACTCCGGTGGTCTCGGGCGTTCCGATTCAGGCACGGGTTGATGGTCGCAGCCAGGCCTGTTGTTACGCGCGTAGCAACGACACTGGACGTGGTCATGTGGACGACGGTCGATGCGAGTATTCCTGTGAATAACTCGCGTAGCAACGACATTTAACCGGCCGGAAAATCTCGAAGGAGACCTCGCGCCGGTGTCCTTGTCCGGGAGTTAAGGAATGATGACCCGTTCACACAACTCCCCGGCCGCCGGTCTTATCTTACCGTAGGCGAGTAGTAGCCACTAGGCAGTATTAGCCAGTGAGGAACTCGGTGATTATGAAGTCTGAACAGCAGTCACCACTCAGCAGCAACAGGCCCGCCATTTCCGTGTGGTCGGGCACTCGGGCAGCTTCGTTTCGCACCGGCGTACGTAACATTAACATGGCTTTTCATCTGGTTGATGATGCGTTCGAGCATTTCGAAAGGGGATCAATTGGGCTCAAATAGGAACTGGTCTATACTGGGCTGGAATCATCTCTCAAGGACATTGCTATCTGAAACAGCGCTCCACAAGCGCTGATTTGACAAAGCTACGGTTATTTTTGACTGTACGTCAAAATTTCATCGAAGAACGTAAATTAGTATCGTTTTGTGAGAAAAAACATCAGTTAGTATTGTCAAAAATAAAGCGGCCCAAAACACTGCACGGGACGTGGTGGCCATCATACTGAAGGACAAGGATCAGATTAGAATCACAGCAGTGATCACATTGTGGTTTCTCTGAACCAATTAGAAATGCGACTCGTGAAGAGGGTAGGGGAGAAATGATGGGGAGATAGCACGTGGAATCAAGTCTTACTGCCACGAGCTGTATCAGACCCAAGAGGCAGCGAACATTCAGAGATCAACGCAATAAGGTAAAGTGGTGCAAGCACCCCAAAGGTGAACACGCTTCTTTTGCTCTTGAGGGCACATACTCGCATACTTTTCAATGCGAATTTAATAAATGATAGTGTGAGAGGATATCTGGATATGTCCTCAAGGGGGAGAAAAAAACACCCCACAAAGGTGTTGTGAAGCTGGATTACGACACCTCTATTCAGAGCTGAAGAGAGAAGTGGAAGCTGGGGATTCCTGATCAGAGACCGTGATGGCGATGTACTCCTGTCGGGAAGAGGGAGACTGATGTGCTCAGCGCTTTCGAAGCTGAGTTGATCTCCTGTATGCAGGGCGTCCAGGCGGCGATTAACATGGAAATTGGTCGGCTTATCCTGGAGACTGATGCCTTGAGGATCTGGTGGAGGAAAGTTCTTAGTTCGTGTGAACTTTATAGAACTCGAATGTAAGTTTTTGAGTAGAGTTGGCAATAGGGCTGCCCATGTTTTGGCGACTCTTGGTTATGTATGCATTGAAGTGGAAGAACTGATCACAAGACTCAAGATGTTCATTCAATGTTCATGTAATTGTTTTCTGATGATTTGTCAGACAAAAGCAAGCTGTTATGGATGGTCAAGTGATGGCCCGACAAGTTCAGCCCAGCCCACGAAGGCCCAAGGCGATAGCAAACAAGCAGTACTCCATTATAAAGGGAACGAAGGAGCAGCCGGGTTGAAGGCATCGTAGATTCAGAATACAAACTTATCCTGTTCAACTTCCCCCTTCCTCTCTCCAGTTCCCCTGCTTGCTACTTCCCTAAACTTTACCCCATCTCCTGCTGTTGTGTTCTACCAGTGGGTTGTTAACACAAGCATATAAAGAAAACCATTTATTTATTTAACCATGAATAATCATAACATCACACACGTTTGTGCCGAGCACCAACACACACACACACACACACAACAATAACGCGCACGGTTCCAACCGGCAGACACAACAGCATTGACCGACACAACTCGACACCCTTCTGACTCGACAGGACTCCAACTGCTTCGACCAAACACGACCTCGTAGCACGACCCGAAACTCACGCGACGCGAGACCTTGAACGAACGAACGGCGAAATCGATCCTTTAGCCGGCGATCTCGACGCTCTTCACCTCGGGCTTCTTGACCTCGGCCTTAGGCACGGTGACCGTGAGCACGCCGTTCTCCAGCCCGGCCTTCACCTCCTCCGTCTTGGCGTTCTCCGGCAGCCGGAACCGCCTCATGAACCTGCCGCTGCTGCGCTCCACGCGGTGCCACTTGTCGTCCTTGTCCTCCTTCTCCTTGCGCCGCTCGCCGCTGATGACGAGCACGTTGCCGTCCTCCACCTCCACCTTGACCTCCTCCTTCTTCACGCCGGGGACGTCGGCCTTGAACACGTGCGCCTCCGGCGTCTCCTTCCAGTCGATGCGCGCGTTCGCGAAGGCCGCCGTGTCGCGGTCCGTTGATGCAGCAGGCACTATGGAGCGGAAGACGTCGAAGGGGTCCCAGAAGTCGGCGAAGGGGTCGAACACGTTGGTGCTGCGCCTCACCAGCGACATTGTCGTCGGTTGGGTTTTGCTGAGTGCTGAGAGAGACTCTGGATGGATCGGATTTGCTGAAGTTGCCTGTTCGGAGTTAGAGCTAGGTTCAAGCTACCTGTATCGCTAAGCTTTGTTTTGATGTGTGTTGAGAACTTGCTGGGAGTGAGGCAGAGTATTTATAGGTTCGTCAGGAACAAATCTTGAATGCTCTCGACCTCTCTTTGTTTCGCTCTAGACTGTTCGTCTGTGCTGGTAGTCGCTTTGTTTTGTTTTACGTCATCGATAACTCGGTTTCTTTCTTGATTCCGGTCTAGAAAGGAACACGATGCTCTAGAGTAGTCTGGTGCTTCTTCTTGGCACTCTGCTTTATCTGATCATCAGGAAAACCAATAGAGCGTGTCATGTTTCTAGATCAATGCTTGATGGGTTTGGTATTTGGTTGGCAAGGAAAATCGAGGGGAATGATCATTGCCGGACGCCCGGACGACGGTACAGTGTGTGGCGCCGATGCCGTCGATGGTAGCCTGGCACACTCGATCGCAAGCTGCTCGGAGTGGTTTGCTACGGCCACACTCTTTTTGCATCGTGCTACAGTGGCCCTGGAGCATTCCTGTGCTGCTCTTTTCACGGATGTGTCTTTCTTTTTACTAAATTAAGAAAAATACACTGAATTTGTAAGTCCCTATGGCGATATTTACTTCCTACAGACTTTACATTTCGGGAAATAAAACACATTGAAGTTTCTTTGTTGATTCATTGCTTGCGTTTCAACAAGTTTTAAAGGTGTTTTTAATATTTACATGGATCACAGATTTTTACACTTGAGAGGTCCCTAGAGATTTATTTCAATGCTTGATGCCAAATCATTTGGTATATAATGATGACTTGTTTAGTTCCCAAAAATTTTCTTTTCATCACATCACATCAAATCTTTGGATGCATGCATGAAACATTAAATATAATAAAAAATAACTTGTTGCACAGTTTGCACGTTTACGAGACAAATCTTTTGAGCCTAATTAGTCCATGATTGGACACTAATTGCCAAATAAAACAAAATACCACAGTAGCCAAATACAAAAAATTTCGTGAACTAAACAAGGCCTAAATATCTGATATGTAACATTTGGGCACCAACAAATCTATATAACCTATTCAATTAAAAAACAAGAGAGCCTTGGCCAAAATGGCTAGATAGAGTGTCCATGATAGTAAATATTTTTTCACCCTTAGATGGATATTGGACGGCCAAACACCAGGCTCGGTGGAATAAATATCTATCTCTTCTTTGCCCTCTCTCTCACAACATGCTCTCCCTACCCTACCTCTACTTTCTCTTTCCTCTTTCTCTCCTCTCTCACTACACGATGTTGTGGGCGTGGGCGACGGGGGCCCGTGTCAGTGGGCATGAGTGCAGCATAAGGTGGTGGGCTGTAACACCGTGAATTTTGATCCTAAATTAAAAATCACTAAAAATTTGAACTTTTTCAAACTTTACGCAAAACCAACAATCAACAACTCAAAAAAAAATTATTTACTTGCGTAAAAATTATTTTAACCCACCTAGGAATTATTTTAGCATAAATAAAATCAACTTAGTAGTAGAAAGATACATGTGTGACATTGCTTGGATTGTGTGATTGCTTGCTTTGCTTGAACATATTATGGTACACATTTTCTAAAAACATCACAACTAAAGTTGAATTCAAATTCATTTCAAAATTTATTCAAGAAAAATAATGGAAAAGAGCATTGAACTCCTTCTCTCTTAGGCCCGCAGCAGCCAATCCTCCCCCTTCTCTCTTCCGCGTTGGCCAACAGCGGCCCACAAGCACGCCCACCCTCCTTCTCTTCTCTCCCTTCGAACCGGGCTAGTGAAAGCCCTAGTTTGGTTTTGGATAATTGATGAAACCCTAGTACTAACCTCTATACTAAGTGTGTGTAGACTTAATGAGGTTGGTACATGCCAAGTGATGGAGCAAGTGATGATCATGATGATCATGGTGATGACCACAAGATGATCAAGTGCTCAACTTGGAAAAGAAGAAAGAGAAAAACAAAACCCCATAAAGATCAAGGCAAAGGTATTGCTTAGGGTTTTTGTTTTGGTGATCAAGACACCATAGAGGGTGTGATCACATTTAGGATAGATAGTCGTACTATAAAGAGGGGAATTCTTTGGCTAAGCGGTTATCAAGTGCCACTAGGTGTCATTGTTCATGTGCATGCATTTAGAACCTAGTGAGCTAACTTAACTCCTTCGAAGAAAATGATTGTGAAAATGCTAACACACGTGCACATGTTGGTTTACACGTTGTGGTGTTGGCACACTTTGAGAAGGAGGTGGAGTTTGAAGGGTAGAGAGAGGATGGGTTCCTCTCTCCCTCCCGCCGAGCTTGCGAGGCGGGATTCGGCGCTTTTCGAGAAAATGAAGTGCATATTTTCTATTGCGCCGGTGGAAAAATTGGAGAAGTCGCGGGAGTGTTTCTCGCTGAGGAACACTCACCGGACGCTGGCTCAGAGGCACCGGACGCTGTGTCTGAGCGTCCGGTGTGCAGACAGTGCCTGGCCCAGTTAGGGTAAGGCACCGGACGATAGGCACCGGACGCTGGCTTGAGCGTCCGGTGGTGCGCGTCCGGTGTGCGGGCATTTTTGCGACCCTCTCTGCGCATGGGTCCGGTGAGCACCGGACGCTAAGGGTGCGTCCGGTGGCTTGCGTCCGGTGACCCTGCGAGTTTGCGGAGCTCTCTGCGCATGAGTCCGGTGTGCACCGGACGCGTCCGGTGCCAACCTGCTCAGCGTCCGGTGCTCTGCAGGTTACCGTTAGACTCTGACACGCGGCTAACGTTGGAGCACCAGACGCTGGTGTTGAGCGTCCGGTGCCCCTTTAAGAGCGTCCGGTGACCCCGTGTTTTGCCCAGTGAAAGAGCTAACGGCTCTATTTGCTTGAGGGGCTATAAATACATGTTTGGCCGGCTTGGGGCTCACACTCTTGGCATTCTAGTATACATAACATCCTTGTGAGCCTAAGCAAACACCTCCCACTCATCTCCTTCATAGATTATACATCTTTGTGAGATTGGGAGTGATTCCAAGTGCATTTGCTTGAGTGGTTGCATCTAGTGGCACTTGGGGATCGTTCTAGCTGCGGTTTTCTTGTTACTCTTGGTGGTTGCTGCCACCTAGACGGCTTGGAGCAGCGGAGGAGGATTGGCACGAGTTGGTGATTGTTCGTGGCCATTTCCCGGTGATTGTGAGGGGTCTTGTACCTTCCCCGGCGGAGAGCCGAAAGGTAACTCTAGTAAAGTGCTCGTGTCATTGAGCTACCTCACTTGTGGGTAGGTTCTTGTGGTGTCCTAGTGAGGACGAGGTTCGTGCTACACCTCTTAGCCACCGAACCACCAAGTGTTGGTCGACACAACGGGGACGTTGCGTGCCGGCAAGCACGTGAACCTCGGGAGAAAAATTGTGTGTCTCCATTGTGATTGTTCATTGGATTTCTCCCGGTGATTGGACTTCTTTTTATTGATTGGTTCATCCCCTCTACGTGGCGGTATAAAGTTCAAACCATCTCTTCTACTTTCCCGCAAACTAAAGTAGCTTACTTACTTGTATAGAAACTTTAGGTAGCTTTCTAGTGTAAGTAGTGACATAGCTCTTGTGTGCCTAGTGATTATATCAACTAGAATTGTTGGATAGGTGGCTTGCAAACACCCCATTAGAGCTAGAGCAAAAAGCTTCGCTTTGTTATTTACTAACCTCTTGCTCTAGTGAGTTTGTAGAATTTTTTAATAGGCTATTCACCCTCCCTCTAGCCATATTAGGACCTTTCAGCTAGCCCAGCCTAGATGGACACGCCCGCTCCCTCACCCCTTCAACTCCTCTCACCGACACATGGGGCCCAATGGTTAGCTCCATCATTTAACTCGTGCAGCAACACGAATACCATGTCATGGTCAGTCGCCTCAGCCACGCCGCCACCGGTTCTGCCCTGACGTGAATGGATAAGGACAAGGATACCACCTAGAAGCTTCTTGGCCCCATCGTGTCCCTGTTCCTGTCCCCCTTTGCTCGCCATGGACAAGCGACGACTTGAGTCAATCGACTGTTGCTGCCATGGATAAGCTCAGGAGCTCTCTAACATGGGCGCGGATAAGGCCGCACTATGACAAACTACCTTTGCGATCCAAACATGTGCGCACCTCCATGGTCGGCCTATAAATAGGCCCAGCTAGGGGTGCTCTGGCCACACCACCACTAGCTCTACCACGAGCTAGAACACACCATCTTCCTCTTGTCCCCTCTGTAGAGCTCTAGGTCAACTTCCCCCGAATTAGGTGTCATCTCACCATCGATTTCACCATATCTTCTTCTTTGTTGTTTACATCTTAGGTCGATTAGGGAAGCAGAGGACAATGAGGATCGAGAGAGTGAAGACCCATACTATATACAAGATCTGGAAGGAAGACAACAACGAAGGAAAGTCCTAGCTCCCCCATCCACCATCATATCTTTGCTAACCTCCACCCTAAACCCTCCACTCTCCATTTGCCTTAATTAATAAACCTAACTTATAATAACTGCCCTTTAATTAGAAATACTTGGAATATGAGGAATCCGAAGCTTGATTATTAGAATGTGAATATTGATACCTTATGAACTATATAATATGAACCTAAATTTGAACTATAACTTAGTAAAACTAAAATTTAATTCAACATGGAGCAGGTAAGGGGTGACTTGTGTGGCACAAGTTCCTATTGGGAGATACCCATCTCGGTCACATAAGGACCGGTTCATAGTTCATCTTGTCTAGTGAGATATCTCATACAACCACATGTCTATATGGGTAGACTTGATCTCACACCCATTAGATAGAAGTATAATTTCTATGAGGAGGCCGATGTAGGCAACAGATTGTTAGGAAATGACACGGATGCTATGCGATCTTTCGTGATCGGGTTGGCATGGTTTCTATATGGTCTTCCACGTAAAATTCCTGCTTTTGGCCGTGTTCGAGCCCTTTTTGTTTTTTAACCAAATGATGTGTCATCATTCAGGTTGTTGTTGTGGATGATTTGGTATCATCAAAAGCTTGGTTGTTTTCCAACCCTTGAGAAGTTGTGGTAGGATGATATGGACATCTAAGGTCACGTACTTTTGGGTACGAGGTCTCATTAGGCCTACTCTATCCACTGATCATGGACGAGACTGTGCCTATCATTTGGGAAAATTTGTACAACCTTTGCAGAGCATATTAAATCTATTCTAATGGCCACGTCCTTGTAATGGGTAAATGCTAGGATGAGGTTTCTATGATTAGATTTACTTTTATGTGTAATGAAACCATGCTAATATGATTAGTGAATCTTTAATACTAACCTGAGAACTGATGAGAATGATAGTACTCTACCAGGGCCCAACCTTTAAATTAAATTATAATTACTTCACCCTACCTCCATCTTCACCGTCCACCATCACCGTCCACCTCCACAAACAAGCCTCCACCACTCGCCCACCTAACCCTATTGTTCGTATGTACTCACCCGTTGTGGACTCACATATTTTGAGAAAGATTGCCACTATGGTCAAGAGGTGAACTGCAAAGAGGAGTCTTGTGAGGATAGGAACCAATGAATAAGTCTTACGACCTAGGGATTCAACTATGCTCAAGAATGTATGTGGTTTAGGATAGCACACACTATAAGATACCATGATAGTCCCCGCTATAAATAAATGCAACTTCATGACAGTAGAACTACGCTAGACATGTAGAGCCTATGGCTATGCCCTTCAAGCCACTACTATAAGACCTTATCTTTAGATATCAATAAAGCTTAGAATTTTATTATATCTATGTGCCATTTCTGTTAATTGGTGCATACTTGTGTGTGATCCTAGCACAAGTACATATGCACTTTGGACTCTCAAAATGAGGGCCGACAGAGTGATATCAAAGCCGAGCTTGACCGTAGGATGAAGCCCTAGGATTGGAAAACGTAGAATAATAATAATGACAAACTTTTATACTTGTTCATCCTCATTACAAAATCTTTTTACTAATGTTGGATTTTTGCAGCAATGGAAAACAACTGGATTCATTCGGACTATCTGACCGTTGGAGAATTTCTACAGCTCCTCTTGGAGACACTCCAACACCTTGGTGTTACTGAGCCTCCCATATACTATGGTCATGAGTATTAGGAGAATGGTATGCCCAAGTGTGAGGTACACCTGCATGTGGTAGAGCATCCATTAAGCCCCAGTTATAGGATTTGGTACATCCCAAAGAGAACCAAGTGACACATGCTAGATAGCAGCACACCGAGCTCTCATTGATATTTGTCAAGATTTTGAAACAAAGGTTGACAACACACATGTAAGATTTTTCCTTGCGATGGATCAGACTACCCCAATCTAGAGTGAGAACATTGAAGCTATGGAGAAAGTTTTATAGAGGACATTGGAATACACCAAAAGTGTCCACATTTAGGTACATTCATGCTCTCGACGCCCTCTATGAAGATCAGTAGCAAGAATTAAAGAAGTGGACTAGTAAGGCTAAAGATGTTGAAGCTAAAGTAAAAGGTGTAAGAATGGAATTACTCATAATGAAGTCACAGTTGGCCACTACACTGGGTATGGTGCTCTCTCTCTCTCTCTCTCTTGCTCCCTCTCCTCTCCCCTTCCCTTGCTGCTGCCAGGGACAGGCATCGATCTAGGGTTGCCTACTCAGTCTTCTTTGCTGACGGAGGCCCACACTAGCAGATCTGGTGGAGAAGAGGCAACCATGGCTAGATTCATCCCTCCCCTTGTCGGATTTGTGCAGAGTGCCAAGCACGAAGCCACAGGAGGCCAAGGGCAGTGGTGGCATGGTCAAGGATCATAGGCTAGCGACAACGCTGGGCACTACCTCCTGTGCATCTGCTTCTGGTGCTCTGCCTCCCTTTGCTTTATTGTGGTGTTGCATGTAGCGTCGCCCACTACCATACTAGATGAGCCAAACCCTAAACTCTAGTGTGCGCTCTCCCTCCTCCCCCATCTTTGTTGTAGCATGCAAGCTTGTCCAACTTTCATTTACCCCACGACTTTTTCTTATTTTTAGATAAATGTGCAGATCCTTTGTACAAAATGGAAATTTGGATTTGACAGATTCAAAAGCTTAGGAATTATATTTGTTATGCAAAGAATAGTCCATTGCCTAATTGAAATTTGTGCTATAAAGAATTTCACATGCCCTTTTCTATTGGTCTACTAAAAGACCCTCATGAAAGTAAACATTTAAGTGATTTTTCATCTAAAATTAGAACTTGCTTGGCTATTTAGTTTGGATACAGTGTTGGCTCTCATTTTGTTTTTGCTACTCGTGCCTTCCTAGGGTTGAGTAGTCATGTTTCTTCTTTCCTGATGCAGACAATTTTTGCATGGGTAGTTGGAAATTAAAACTCAATGTTGCTTGCCTTGCCCACATTAAGCTTCAAAAGTGAGTTACAAAGTGATTAGTAGGCCTATAGTCCATTCTTTGAAAGGTAGGTTGTTTTCTTGTTGCAGAATTCTTCCATGATAAGTATTGCATACAACCTATATATATGATTACCTCTACAAACTCTATCATCTAATCTGTTGGTTTGCTTCATTGATCCCTCCTTGGACAGGTAGCTCCTTAAAGCTTATGAACAACACATAGGTCGTGTACACCTAAAACACTTTCCTAAAATTACATGTTGACATTAACAACTTTTATTTTATTGATGGGAAAGACCTTTTTTCTGGTGTTGTCTGCTCTCCATGCCAACGCTCGGACCAAGAACGTGTGTGTGTGTGTGTGTATCTAGCTTGCCAACCTTCATCGTTGGAGGATCCCCACATTGTGCATCTAGCCTGACCCATTGCACATGACAGAGGTGCACTCTCTCATCTTCTCCCCTCCTCTTCCCTTAGCTTCTTCTCCTCACCGCTGCAAGGATCTTGGCCCTCCTCTCCTAGAAGGCCATCAACTCCTATCACTCTCTTGTTTTTAAATGTGTGGATAATGTGAACAACCAATATCCTTGATTGTACAATGATGATTAATAGTTTCATTCTTTGTGTTGCCTATTGAGGTTTTGGGATTGTGCAATGATGAGCTTTTTTAGTCTAAGACAATGGAATTGTGTAGTGATGATTAGTTATTTCATCCTTCCATGATTCTTGTTATGCATTGGTTTGTGATGACAATGTCATTATATCTTAGCAATTCTCCTTTGCATGTGTTGTTTTGTTTTCGCTAGTTAATAATTGACCATAAGTCCATTGCCAATGATATCTTCACTTCACATTATTTGTTGGTTGTTCTATTACTGAGCACACTCCATTGCCAATGATGCATTTATTCATATCCATTTCTCTCTCCACTTCCTTACAAATCTAGTTTCCTAGTAAGATACTTCCTGTTGGCTTTTTTTGGAGAGACTAGGTAAATGTTTGACCAGTTTGGTGATTTTTTTGAAGATATTCTAGCTGCTTGCAGAGCTTCTCCACTCTCGCTAGAAAGCCCCGACTATAAATATGGACCCTCCTCTTTCACTTATAGCACACACCTTGTACAACTCTCCCAAGAAAGCTCCTACTACAAATATGGACCTACTCACCCAAGAAAGCTCCTCCTATATTTTTTGCAATGCATAAGCGGAGGTGCTAAATTTTGTCAAATAAAAAATAGGTCTAATAAATCATGTTGCCAAATATAAGAATCTAAAAGGCTAAGTATTGTTGAAATCACAATATGCAAAGTACTAGTACGTGTAAAGCTAGAATCAGGGCAATGTTTTGTGACTAGAGTACACCTAGAGCATAACCACTAACTGACCAATCAATTTGGGTTGTGAGCTTCATGAAATGCTATAATGGTATGAATAAAAGTGAGAGTACAACGTAATGAAAAAACAACATATCGACACCTAGAAAAATTACCTACCACCGTTGTTGTCTTCTTACTACTAAGCAACATGGCTCGATCAGTTTTTCCTTGCAGCTTCCATCTTGCCCTTCTCTTGCTTGTCCCCTTTCCTAGCACCTCGATCTTCTTTTCTTGGCAGTGAAGGCACCGACCAAAGACAAAGGGGTCTTGTTTATGCAATGAAAAGCAAAGGAGCTCTCCATGGCATCAGGCTAAATTGGCAGTAAAGAGGATGAAGCTAGGTCATCGGCGTGCCCTATCACGGTCTCACGGCTGTCGCGTGCAGGGCGGAGCCAAACGAGCTGCTGTGCTCCCATTGGACTGAAGACCACACTACTTTTTTCTCTTTGGGAAAGAACAATTTGACATATTAGGTCATGAGGGAAGCGCTAGTGTGAGTAGAGGGCCTGAAGAAGAAAGTAGCTACCTTCGGTGCGTCTTCACTTCCAAACAAAAGAGTCCATCGATCAACAATCGTATAGTGCTACTGTACATACTTCTTTGTGGCCATTTGCTTCACATGGGTCGACTGAACCCTCACAATGCTCTACATATTTGAGTTTTGATTGATCAAAAATCGTGTTGTCAATTAATAATCCAAAAAACAAAGTGATCTTGAAATAGTGATCAGGGCACGGGCTCGCATTTTAGAAACAAGAAGTAGAACTACAATATATAAATTCATGAACAAAGAACCAGAACATCCATGACATAGTAGTTTTCATCTAAAATAGATAAACTTGAATCCTTAGCATTTAACGGTAAAGCCAAGCAAGTGGAGACAACACTTACTTATAGAAACATGAACATAAGAACCAAATTGCACATCCAGATCCACATAACCAAGAAATGAATGTAAATGAAAACTTTGAAACCAGAACTTGAATTTTAAAACCACACTACACATTCGGATTGCCCAAAAGAAGAATTAGGCAAAGGAAGACATGGAACATGAATCACATGAAGAGAAACATAGCACATGAAACAATCAAGCTAATTGAATATTCAATACATAGGCACAAAGCCCAAACACAAGTTCGTCCTGCACTAAAATTAACCTTGACGAGAATCCGGCGTCCCACCCTCGACATCTGCATTTCCTAAACCTTTTCCTTCTCACTTGTTTTTCTCTTTGTTAATTTCTCTGATTTTTCCTTTTTTAATTTCTTTAGCTACCATCATGTTGTTACCTATTACTAATCGAGGACCAGCAACAACACCTGGTGCTTCATGGTAACTTTAGCACAACACATTTTAGGGGGTGTTTGGTTTTACAACTAAACTTTAGTCTCTATCACATTGAATATTTTGACACATGCATAAATTATTAAATATAAACTATTTATGAAACTAAAAATATAGCTAGAGACTAATTTGGGAGACTTTTTTAAGCCTATTTATTCTATAATTAGACACTAATTGCTACAGTAACACATGTGTTAATGACGGATCAATTATGTTTAATAAATTCGTCTCGCGGAGTACTAACAAAATATGTTATTTTTTTTATTAGTATCCAAATACCCCGTGAGCCAACCCATGTGACATCTGACATGACACATGTTAGTTCCTACGAGCAAACACGCCCTTACTCAACACCCAGTAATCAAAGTACTTCGAGTTGGCTGAGCAGCAAGGGTTGTCGATTAGAGGGAAGCAGTGGCGAGCCTGTTCACTGGTTTGAAAAGCTATAGCTGAAAGTTGCTGATTTATTGTGAGAGAAAAACATTGTTGGTTAACAGAAAAAGCATGACTTAAAAGACAAGCGAATAGACAATAATGGCAAAAAAAGTTGTTCAGATTTATAACTAAAGTGCTAACTATTTCAAGGGCGAAGGGAGTAGTGTTCAGAAAAGCAGCATTCAACCTGTCTACAAGTCAGAAAGGATGAGAAAGCCATATCGAGAATAATTTGAAATGTCTCTAGTAACTGCTTGCTGATGCTGGGTCATGTAACAGAAGAAAATTCTGGATTGCTCTTGCTGACATGCTTTGTATCATCGTTGTTATATAATGTTAGCTTGTCAAGGTAAATGGTGATTGATCTTGAGAACCCTGATCAGTATCAATTACCCAATGGATACGGGGAATTTTCGGTCATGAGCAAAAATGGGGCCGAGAATTGAGCTACTAATAACTTCCATATCCGTATACAGAGATGGTGAAACTGAAGACGTGCGTATGCAGCTGCCAGCGGACCTTAGCAATCATCCGCGATCAGTTGGCAGGAGCTTCTTGCAAGGCAGGCAAGATTGGATCAAAGCATCCATCCAGAAACCAGGAGGCTACGCTAGAACAAACTCAAGACCATTTCTAGAAGGAAAAAAGAAGAGAAGATAAAAGGAACAATAATACCTTGACCATGGGTCGAGAGGACTCCGGATGGTTCATCAGAAACGTCCCCATCCAGGCATCCACCTATAAATACCCTCCTCGGCTGCAACCTCCGGCCATCGAGAAAAAAGCACAAAGCAGCAACCCCATACAAGCCTGAAATCCACTCAGCACTGTCAAGTGTCAAGTCTCCGCGTTCACTAATCCAACCGACGACAATGTCGCTCGTGAGGCGCAGCAACATCTTCGACCCCTTCGCCGACTTCTGGGACCCCTTCGACGGCGTCTTCCGCTCCCTCGTCGTCCCGTCTGTCGCCTCGTCGGGGCGCGACACCGCTGCCTTCGCCAACGCGCGCATCGACTGGAAGGAGATGCCTGAGGCGCACGTGTTCAAGGCCGACCTCCCCGGCGTGAAGAAGGAGGAGGTCAAGGTGGAGGTGGAGGACGGCAACGTGCTCGTCATCAGCGGCGAGCGCAGCAAGGAGAAAGAGGACAAGAACGACAAGTGGCACCGCGTCGAGCGCAGCAGCGGCAAGTTCATGAGGCGGTTCCGCCTGCCGGAGAACGCCAAGACGGACCAGGTGAACGCCGGCCTCGAGAACGGCGTGCTTACCGTCACCGTGCCCAAGGCCGAGGTCAAGAAACCTGAGGTGAAGACCATTGAGATTTCTGGTTGAGCGACCATATATGGGCGCTGGATGATGAAGATGTGGCGGGAAGCGTGATGCTGTTTTCGGTCGGTTGATGATGTGTGTCAGATGGTTTGCTGCAAGTGAAGTCTATTGCCTGTCCACGTATTTCTCTTACCTTGTTGGTTGAATAATCTGTAATCAGTGTTCTGCATGTGTAATTGTCTTGAGACTTTATAAAAGTAAATAAAGCATCTTCTGTACCTTTCCAGAAAACCATGAGATCATCCTATTTCCTATACTCTAGTTTTCTATACTCTTTCCCCCAAAAATTATAAATCTCTATTTTTGAGAAGTTAATTAATTTTAATTTCAAGTAAACATATAGAAAAACAATAGTTATCATAAGTAAAGTACTATTAGCATTAAATTTTTTTTATAATTAGCCTATTTAGAGATAAAAAATTGAAATATTTTACTCCTCGAAAAAGATATTCATATTCTTTTAAAACAGAGGGGTACATGTGTTTAACAGTGCACAGTGATAATTTCTGTAATTCTTCTTGGTGCAAGGCACAACGCAATACTTGTGCGTGTCCCTGTCACTATCACATGCCCAATGCAGGCTTTGACCATCAACGGCGAGAGTGGGCCAGAAGAGGCCCTCAAGGAGGGGGTGACATAGCCGCCACCGCCGCCGCTGCCGTCGTTCCTTTCACGTCATCTATAGTTGCCATAGTTAGTCCTAATTATTTTAGAAATAGTTAGTTAAGAATTAATTGATGGAAAAAAGAATTCATGTTTGATAAGGATCTTATTTTGCTTGAGAACCAAGTTCAATAGGAATTATAAATAATAAGTGAGGTCTGGTTTAGTTTGCGAAAATTTTTGGATTTCGCTACTGTAGCACTTTCGTTTGTTTGTGGCAAATATTATCCAATCATAGACTAACTAGGATCAAAAGATTTGTCTCGCGATTTACAGGTAAACTGTGTAATTAGTTTTTGTTTTCGTCTATATTTAATGTTTCATGCATGTGCCGCAAGATTCGATGTGACGAGAAATCTTGAAAATTTTGGAAACTAAACAAGGCCTGAAGTAATAGACAGGCGAAAGAGGGCGCTCTCTCCCTCTCTCTCTCCGTATCACCGAAAACCTCTCCTGCCTCCCTCTCTCCACATCCCCTGCCTCCCTCTATACACATGTCATACCCTACTTGCCGCCCCCACCCACACCTTCCTTGATCACCGTCACACCTCCCATGTGTTAGTGGATCTCTCTCAACGCCACGGGCCCTAATGGATATCTGTTTCTGACATATACAAGATCACAACATTCTCAACAAGCGAGGAGGGCACTTGGCGGTGGGGGCGGGGGTGCATTTTGAGCGGTGACGGTCTTATCCGCAATCCTATGCCCCAAATTATTAGTTCAACCACTTCCATGTTAAGGCTATCTCCAACAGGAGAGCCATTTGGGAACCCAAATCCAAAATGGGTCTCCAACACAATACCTATAGCCTCCAACAGAGAACCCATACAGAAGACCCACTTTGGGTATCAGGAGAGGCATAACCCAAATTTGGGTATCCTCTCTCCTCGAGACCCATTTGCAGAGAGTGTTGTCTTTTAGGTCTTGTTGTTGGAGAAGACTAAAAATAGGTATGGAACTTTTTACCTGTAGCGCTACCCAAAGGACAAATAGGTCTTGTATTTTGGGTGAGGATTGTTGGAGATAGTCTAAGGAGCACAAAAGCGCACCATCAAGAGGATATGACACGATATCAAACACTTCCTCTGCATCGGTAAGCCTCTGTTGTGAAGTCAAGGTGGTGCTCATTGGATCCAGTGAGGACACACATGATCCCCCTCTCTTGTTCTTTTTTCTAGTCCCTCACTTTCTCCCAATTGTAGACAACGTGAAACCATTGGATGAGATTTAGAAGATGTTTTTTTATTGAAAATAATATACCATTAAACACTTGGTCCACCTAAGTCACTGGACAGCAACAAAGTTACAAACTCTGGCATTTGGTCTTGCCAAAGCCGAGGATCATCATTACAATTAAGGCCCATAGCCGCCGGAGTGTTGCTGGCAACAACGTTACAGACTTTGGAAATGAGAGACAGAACATTCAGAAAAGTTATTATACATTTAGCTTCTAATCTGTCCTAGTATTTAGAGAGTCTAGAACTTATCTGTCAAAAGTTGCAGCATCAGTTTCTACTATGACCCTTGTCATCCCTAGACCCTAGCGAAGATGCAATTCCAGGCCTTTCATGCAAGCGATAGTTTCAGCATGCTGGGCAGACATTAGAAAATCTGCGGATCCGCTTCCTGCAGCTACAGCACTACCTGAAGATGGGGTTAGCAATAATTGGCAAGGACCAGATTGTGAAGCCAACAGAGCTGACATGGACGGGGCCGACACCGAGCTCCGAAACGACGATGGGCTCGGCGATGGGTACCCAAGTTTTTTGTTTTTCTCATTTTGTATAGGCGAGCATCCTGATTAACAGAAGCGCTTACCTAGACATGAACATTGCTGCCAGTCTGCCACCATTTTTACCCGCGTCTAAGCAACTCCAGCCCACCTCCTAAACAAGTCTCTATTCTAAATCTAGGGATTTGATAAAAAAATCAACTCCAATCCACCTCCTACTTGGGCTCCCATTTTCTATACCCATCTAAATTATAGTTTCAGCCTCTCACATCCAGAACCCCCTATCCAGTGGGTCCTACCCACCTTCCTCTCCCCACCCATTAAGACAAGAATTATAAATGGTGAAGTTGATGTAGCATTTGTCAATGACAATCTGTTTTTTCCATTGGAGTTGGTCTTAATTTGAGCCCCTACTTTTTTATTATAGCCTGTAAATAAAAGTTTAAGTGCTTAATTTTAGGGACTTGGGCTGGAGTTGCTCAAGGACTTAATTAGTAGGGCTTCTTCTCGATTTCGGCTTAGTTCTGACTCCTCTAAAGAAACTCTACCAAACATTTTAAAGGAGGGGTCATTGTTTTTTTTAAAAAAAAGAAGCCAAAACTGTTTGGGAGGAGAACCCCTCGGAAGATCTAAAACTTCTACAAAATGAAGATCTTATAACCCCTGCAGTTTTGAATGATTATAAAATATCAACCAATCTACTTATTATGACTTCGTCCTTCGTCCTCTCCTCATGGAAATGAGTTATGTTAATGACATTGATTATATCTTTAGTTCTTTTTTTTTGAGGAAATATCTTTAGTTCTTGACGTAAACAACTTGAGATGAAACCATATACCACAATCTCCATACACACAGATATAAAAGCATCCGATATGGAAAGCCCGATTTATTTATTATTATTCAAAGGAAAATACATGAACCAAACGAGGAAGATGTACATATACGGAACAAAGGGAAGTACATATCGTAGAAGACACAGCAAACCATGCATGACAGCCACGATCCACGGACCAGCACAGCAGTAGTACACCTTCAATTCAATCCACGTCCATGGATGCTTAACCAGAGATCTCGATAGCCTTCACCTCAGGCTTCTTCTCCTCCGCCTTGGGCACGGTGACCGTGAGCACGCCGTTCTCCAGCCCGGCCTTCACCTCCTCCGTCTTGGCGTTCTCCGGCAGGCGGAAGCGCCTGAGGAACTGGCCGCTGCTGCGCTCCACGCGGTGCCACTTGTCGTTCTTGTCCTCCTTCTCCCTGCTGCGCTGGCCGCTGATGACGAGCACGTTGCCGTCCTCCACCTCCACCTTGACCTCCTCCTTCTTGACGCCGGGGAGGTCGGCCTTGAACACGTGCGCCTCGGGCGTCTCCTTCCAGTCGATGCGGGCGTTGGCGAACGCGGCGGTCTCGGAGTCGCCGGAGGCCGACGGGACGATGGAACGGAACATGTTGTCGAAGGGGTCCCAGAGGTCGAGGGAGAAGGGGTCGAACACGTTGCTGCGCCTCACCAGCGACATTGCCGATGATGCTCTTGCGTCTGAAACTGTGAATAAACAGAACTCAGTGGACTGCAAGAGTGCTTATGCTTTGCTATTGCGATGGAGTTCGCTCTGTGAATTTCCTAGGTGGGTTGCAACTCTATGCGTGGCTGGGTATTTATAGGATCATCCATGAGTTAGTACATAATAAATAACCCATTCCTCCTGAGACATCTAGAGCTATCTCCACTCAAGTCCACAATGATTGCTTCTAGAACTAGAAATGGCCCGCTTCCAATCGAGATAAATCTCCCTGGCGCTGGACGATTCTGTCATGTACCACTCCACTGGGCCGATGGGCTGAATGGGCTTAACGGCGACTCCTCATGCAGGACATCGGGTCAAGTTTTTTTTTTTTTTTGAACTTTGTCAAGGTTTGATTAGTAGGATCAGGTCCGGTGCTACGACGAGGAATCTAAGTCACCCTGACTCCCCAAGATGGTTTGCTGCAGCCTTTGCATCCGGTAGGGAGAATCTGCCGTAGTGGGTTTGATCTCATTGACTTGTAGTCGCGAAGGTGGAACGAATGGATTTAAGAGAGTTTTTCTCTCCTCAAGGTTGGGAGATTACTGAGAATATCCCTTTGAGCGCGATGCCTCAAGATGACTTCTGGGCTTGGTATTATGAGAAGACAGGCATTTTTTCAGTTCGCTTCACTTACCGAATGTTGATTCTGAAGTAGGAGATGACATCGACATGATGGAAGATAGACCCGGCCCGCACATATGAAGGCACATGAGAAAAAAATGGAGCAACCTATGGAAAATCAAAGTTATGTTGAGGACCCATGTCTTTTTGTGGCATTTAGCAAGGCAATCCATCCCATCCGCGGATGTGCGACACCGCACGAATATGACACCTAATGGGGGTTGCACATTATGTTGTATGGATTCTTGGAAGCATGCACTTCTAGAGTACAATCTAGCCAAGTGTGTGGGCTCCAGAGAGGGAGGAGATCACAGAGTTCATATGTCAAATAGAAACCCTGGATGCTAGAGCTTGGTTATTAGCCGAAGTGATGAGGGGGCTCAAGGATGAGGAGCTCGAGTTGTGGTTCAACTTTGGACCATTTGGTACACTCAACGGTAGGCATAGCACGAGAACCAATTCTAGAGTCTGTTCACGACTCATAGCTTTGTGGAGTGATTTATTAATGAGTTGGAATCGGCTAAACCGAAGGACAAGAAGCCGGTGGTGGGAAGCCGAGCAGTGTGCTAGATCAAACCGCCAAGGGACTTTGAGAAAACCAATGTCAACGCCACAATCTCTAAGAACTTGAGCATGGCTTCGATGACCGCTGTGGCCAGGGATGAAGAAGGCATTTTGCTAGGCATCGACATTGGTTTTCATAGCTGAGGTGGTGGTGTGCCATGAGGGATTGGCTTAAGCTAGTGACCTTGGTGTCTAATTTTTCTAGGTAGCGAGTGAGTGCGCCAACACAGTAAGGAGCATCCATGGACAAGGTTTTGGGACACATGTTTCTATCATTCTGGAGATCAAGAGTAGGAAGAATGTGTTCAGAAGAGTTGAGTTCATCCATAAAGGAAGAAGAGCTCCAATTTTGATGCTCATTGTTTAGCTGGGAGCTATGTTAATTTTTTTTGTAGAAAAATATGTTTGGTTTGTTTCGCCTTCTAATGGAGTCTTTTTATGCTGGTATATAATGAAGGCTGACTTTTTTGCTAAAATAATCAAGCAGGACATCGAATAGAAAACATACAAGTTGTCTTCCTTTATACTCATCCAAGAACCTCCCTGTAGCTATTCTTGCTATACCTCTCTAATCTCTGCTATTCCTAATCTAAATTCCCTCTATTTCTTCCCAATTTATATCAAATACTCTTGTACTTGTGATTTGGCTGTGAAGGATCGTAATAATTGGTATCTTGAGCCTTTCGATTTGGGGAACCCCAAATTTTTCTCCAAATTTGTTTCTAGCCATGGATACTATGATCCTCCTCTTCGGCGTACGGATCACATCCACCGCCACTTTGTTGCCCCCAAGCACCATCGCCGCAAGTGCCGCCATCTCCATGGCTGATCCGCAGCTCACAATAGTTTTTTTATAGCTCACAATAACTTTTAGATTCACATCAGCCCCTCTGATATCTTTAATATAAAAAATCTTTGGCCAAAAGGACTTGACCTCATTGGTCAGATCAATGTTTGTACCAAATATTAAAATGCCGTTCACATACTGTCGGTGTTTTCCCCACCGGGGGTCACACCAACGAGTAAATTTGTATGCGTGCTCCCTTTCCCAGATGGTGATGCAAGAAGACACTAAGATTTATCCTGGTTCGGGCAAGAGAAGGCCCTACGTCCAGCGGGGGGGAGAGAGTTGGTATTATCTTGCACCGAAGTGCTTGTACAGGGGTGAATACAAGCGTGGTATGGAGTGTGTGAGTTCTACTGTGTATGGGTGTCCTGATCTATTCCTGAGTCCCTCCTTTTATAGTTCCAAGGAGTGACTCAGGGTACATGTATAGATGTCAGAGTAGGGGTCGATAGCAGCATGGAGCGCTGACCTACTCGAGGCTTCCGTACCGGCATGGCCTCGAACCGTCCCATCTTGATAGCCTAGTGATAATTACGCGTGCCCCTGCATTCTGCTCTGCGCGCCGTCTTGGATTGGTCTGGCAGATGCACGCTTATATGGCTCGGCGGCAAATCCGGCGGAGCGGTTACGGCGTGGTCAGTCGACCCCCGACTCGTCTCCAGGAAGGAGCCTGGTGAAGTCGAGGGTCGGACGCCGTACGAGGTGTCGATATCTGGAGCGCTGACCTTGGGTGTCTCGAGGGGGTCCCGATTTGACGTTCCATCCTTGTTTCCCGTGTCCTGACACGCCCTGGGTCGTCCGGTGGGAAGGCTGCAAAAAGAACGATGGGACAGAAGCCTGTTCCCTATCGCGCCTCCCGTGACCCGTGTGTTAGGTGGGGAAGCGTCAGGTGCATTAAATGCCCTGGCTCTCGTGCGCGCGTCAGGCGGCGGACAGTGTCCTTGCGCTCGACGCCTCTCGGTTCGCTCGAGCCCGCTTCCGTATTCGACGGCAGTTGTCGCTCGACCCTTGATCGATTCGCTCGACGCTATTTCCGTCTTCGAGGCTGCGGCCGTCGATGGCCGCGCGTGTGTGCGGACGGAGCGTCGAATCGAGGAGCTAGTTTTATGTACGGATGGTCTCGTTATACGCATTGGTAAGGGTACCCCTTGTTGATACCCTCGACAGTAGCCCCCGAGTCTTCATTCGAGCGCTGGCGCTCGAGTGGAGACTTTCTCTTTTACGGTCGAGCTTCCGCGGGGGCGCGCGAGCGACCCCGTGGGGGTAGCCCCCGAGCCCTCGAGGGAGTATTTAACTCCTTCGAGGGTTATTTTGCCAAATTTGCAGAAACGCTGTCAACACCCATGGTGGAAGGTTCTGTTCGGCTTTGCCTTGCGTGGAGGTTTCGACGTACTCTCGATAGAGCGAGCGTCTTCCACCCCAGATTGAGTTCCTAGCGGGTAGTCCAAGTGAGAACCTGTGCCCCTTTCGAGGGGGTCAGCTGTAGCCCGGAGGCGTCCTCATAAAGCAGGGTCGGCGTGGTCGGGGATACCGGTCTCATTCGATAGAGTCCAGCGGCTCGATGCCTCCCTTTGGGGGGATTCCTCTCGACTGTCTCGACCCTACCTTGGACTTCGCCAGCGAGTCCTCGAGGCGGGCCTCGATTTTCGACCGCTCGCTGGGGATCCCTGACTCTTGATGCTCGAGATCGGCTGTCGAACCCTTTCGACGGGCCAGCCATCGACCTCTCGAGACTATCGTGGGCGCATACCTTGGCTTACGAAGTATGGGAGCTGCCGTGCCGGTTCGTCTTTCTGCCCGTTGGGCGCACCTTTTGAGGTAAGTGACGTTGCGACACTGTATCGGCGGGGAATTCGGAGCGTCCGGCCTGTGAGGAGAGAAAGGACCGTTAGACGGCGCATTTATGGGGGGAGTTACCTCATTTATCGGATCTATCCGTTGGTTGGCCGCTATCTATAAATACGCCGTGGCGTTGCTCCATTCTTTCTCTCCTCTTCCGTCCTCTCGCCTTCGTCTTCTCGCTGCCTTTGCTCTCTTGCTTCCTCCACGCGCGCGTGCACCCCCTCGAGCTGTAGCGAATCCACCATCCTTCCAACCAAGATGCCTGTGAGGCTTGTTGCTGCCGACGACTGGCGTCCGTCGTTGATGACGGACCGCCGTCTGCTAGAGCTCGAGAATGAAGGGCTCTTGCGCCGCCGCACTTCGCAGTCTTCGCCGGAGTGGATCGCGCCGCCGGCGAGTCACAGGGAGCCCCAGCCACCCGAGGGTTAGGTTGTGTCATTCGCCAAGTTCCACCGCCATGGCTTGGGTGCTCCCCCGAGTCGCTTTATGCGGGCCCTCTGCTTCCACTACGGAGTGGAGCTCCAGCATTTTTCCCCGAACGCCATCACCGTCGCGGCGGTCTTCGCCGCGGTGTGTGAGGGCTATCTGGGGATGATGCCCCATTGGGATCTATGGCTCCACCTCTACAGAGGCGAACTTTTCAACGCCCCCACCGGAACCACCGGCGTGAGGAAACCCGTGCGGGCCGGATGCCTCAACCTGGTGTTGAAGACGAAGAAGACGGAAAGGCCGTGCGAGTACATCTCGGTGGGGCTGTCGTCGAACCATGCTGGGTGGGACTCCCAGTGGTTCTATCTGAGAAACGACGACGGTCTCTTCCCCGCCTACACGGGCCGTCTGATCTCGGAGCGCCCGGACAACTGGACGTATGGCGTCGTCCAGGAGCACCAGTCGCGGCTCGACCCCCTCCTCGACGCCATGAAGAAGCTGCGCCTGGAGGGCCTGTCCGCCGCCCTCGTCCTCTCGGCCGTCCATCGTCGGAGAGTCCTTCCCCTGATGTCTCGGCTGTTGAGGATGGACGAAATGGGACCGGGTGTCTCGTCCCGGGATCTCGAAGCTTGCCGGATGTCCAATGTGGCTCTGGCGGACGATGAAGTCGCCGCCCGGGTCAGGGCGGCCATCGCCGGCGACTTCAAGTCGCAGCACGTCAACGGCTTCCCCATGAGGCCTGATGAAAGCTCGGTCGATCTGGTATGTTTTCTTCCTCGTGGGTAGCCTTGACTCTGGGATCCTTTTCCACCCCCTTTTTCTAAGTCTACTTTTACGGTGGCAGGGGCGGATCGACGTTCGATCCTCGAGGCCCCCGGTGAGGGAGGACGAAGTCGACCGCGACGCGTGGCGCCGGTCCGCCGAGAAGTCGAAGTCCGTCAAGGACTCTAAGAAGAAGGGGGAGAAGAAGAAAAACCTCGACCGGCAAGCCTTAGAGGCGCGCCGGTCCAAATCCAGGCAGAGGGGAGAGCCTGAGGAAGAGTCCCCCAGCGAGAAAGATGACGATGATGACGAGGACAGTGAGGACTCCGAGGGGATGGCGTCTCGTCTTGACCGGATCCTCGGGGGTGCATCTCAAGACGACGTCGACGCTCCTCGGGCGGAAGCTCCGACGGGGGGCCCAGGCGGATCCCACCGTCCTCGCGCCGATACCCCTCCCGCACCCAAGGTCAGTCAAGTCGCGCCGCGCCCTCCCCCGGCGCTCAGGGAGAGCGGTCATGCCAGGCCCCAAGCGACGGGGCCACTGACCCGCGGTCGCGCAGCGGCCTCCGAGAAAGGAGAGGTCGGCCGCAGGAGTGCCAGTCCCGGCGTCCGCCAGGCGGGAACTGACGCACCTAGGCCAGCGCCTGCCCTCGAGGGGCCTGGAGCCCTGACGCGGGGAGGCTCGAGGCCCGCCGGTCGGGGCGGAGGGAGGCGAGCTGTTCTCCCTGTGGGGTAAGCCTTCTCGATGCTGTGGCTTTTGTCTTTCTACTCCCCTGCGTTTCCTCATATGCCGTTCTTTTCTCAGGCTAAAGCGGACCCTCGAGCAGGCCCAGCCGTCCATGGCAAAGAGGCTCAAAACGGGAGCCGTCTCCGAGGAACCAGGTTTGTAGTTTATTTCTGGGCCTTGCGATGTTCTTGTGTCGGTTATTATAACGTCTGACCCTTACCCTTTGTTTTGTAGGCTCTTCCAGTTCCCAACCTCCAGCCGGCGTCGAGAGGGCTCCGTCTCGTCCCGCGCCTATTCCGTCGCCGCCTACTTGTGATGAGGCGCCCCGGACACAAGCGTCAGAGGGAGCCCCCGAGTCCCCTCGATTGGGGGTCGAGGGGGAACCCATCACCATCAGCGATACGTCGGATGGTAACGAAGCGTCTGGGGGTGTCCGCCCTATGGAGGAGGAAACGTCGACCCCTCACGTCGCAGGATCGACTCCCTGGCCCGCTGGCCTCCGTACCCTCGAGGAGCAGAAGAAGAAGAGGGAGGAGGATGAACAGCGGGAGCGCGAGGCGGCGCGGCAGCCGCAGGAGAATGAGGCGCAACAACAGCAACAACAGCAGCGACAGCAACAGCAGCAGCAGCAGCAACAACAACAGCAGCAGCAGGAGCAGCAGCAGCAGCAGCAGGGGCGCCAAGGGGAGGGACTGCTCGAACCCCCGCCCCAAGGTCCGGCTCAGCCGGCGCCGCCGGAGCCGCAAGAGCCCGGTGAGCAAGAAGAGGATCTGCCGGTGTACGGCCCCCCGACCCCAGCATGCCTCCTCCCGGTGGCACCTGCCGCGATCCGGGCAGAGCCGGGGCGAGCGGATGGAGTGGTGGCGCTCGCCTGCATGATGCGCACCCCCACCGACCCTGAGTCCAAGATCAAGCGGACGATCTATGGCATGGACGGGATCGCCCCAGGGTTCCTCCGGGAGCGTCGGGCATGGGAGGACCGCTTTCCCTCCGAGGAGGATGAAATCGGGACGTCGGGGACCAAGGACGGTACCTGGAAGACGGTGGACGACGACGGGCGGTTCCCATGCCTCGTCGACCTGTTCCTGCGCCATGGGGGCTCCCTCGAGACCGTCGAGGACCTCATCCGCGGCGTCAAGGCACGGGCCGACCGGGAGATGGAGCACTGGTGCCCTGATCGGATCCGCATCCGGGCCTCCCACGACCCGTCCGAGCCGAACATCTTCCTGGACGACCGGAAAGAGGCGGAAAAGTGGGAACACGTCGAGGAGCTCCGCCTTTGGATGAAGCATGTGGTGGCGCTCCTCGCAGACGTTATCAACAACGGGCTCGGGCCGGCTTATTTCGTAAGTTTCTTTTCGATCTTCAATCCTCATGGAGATTTTCGGTTTTGTGCTCTAACCGTTCGATCCTTGGTTCGTAGGATATGAAAGAGACCTCCCGCATTAAGTCTAGTTTCATTCATGCCACGAGAGGTGGCTGGGAGCAGCTCCCCCTCCTCAAGGATCAACTCCTCGAGTCGCAGGAGAAGCTCCTTCAGTCCTACAAAGACCTCATAGCGCTCGGGGAGGAGAAGAAAGCGAGTGAGGCTGCCTTGGTCGAGGCTCGAGAGGCCTCAAGGAGGGCGGAGGAGGAGACGACGATGCTGCGGGAGCGGGCTCTTACGGTCGAGGAGGCCGCGTCTAAAGCCCGGGAGGAGGCCCTGTCCTACAAGAGCGTCATTGCAGACCTGGACAAGGAGAAGGGCCTTCTCAAGACCGACCTGGACTCCCTCCGCGACTCCTTCCAGAAGATGAAGGTGGCGTACGTTGACAGTGAGGTTGCCAGGGGTGCCGCCGAGGATGTAAAGAAGAAGGCCCTCGAAGACCTCGAGGCGGAGCGGGCTCGATCCCGCAGTCTCTCTGACGACGTCGAGCGTCTGAAGGGAGAATTGTTGGAGAAG
Source organism: Sorghum bicolor (assembly GCF_000003195.3). Lineage (NCBI taxonomy): Eukaryota > Viridiplantae > Streptophyta > Magnoliopsida > Poales > Poaceae > Sorghum > Sorghum bicolor. The sequence continues at coordinate 7,034,094 of NC_012872.2, read as the reverse complement.
AGTGGAGCCATTGCTCAGGCTGGCAAGGCGATCGAGGATCTCCGTGTTGCCAATACTGAGCTGGCGCGTTCCAACAGGGAGATTGAGAGGGCCAATACCAGATTAGTCGGCGAGAACACAGCCCTGGAGGAGAGTATTCGCGGTATGTTCTTGTTGCTAAATTTCTTCTTCGAGGTGCGCTTGGTTCTTCCTAAAGTTTCTTGGTTTAATGTTTACAGGGCTCAGGGACGAGCTCCTAGCCGCCCAAGCCGAGGCCCGTAATGTCAAGACCCAGCTCGAGGCTGAGGTTGCTTTGAACCGTCGAGTGCGGACGGCGATAAGCGACCTCTCGACCTCCTGGGAGGTCGAGCCTATGGATGAGTCGAGGGAGGGTGCTCGAGGCGACGCGCTGGTCGACCAGCTGTGCTACATAGGCGCGACGCTACGAGATCGGTGCGGGATGCCCTCCACATCGGGGTGAAGCGGGCGATGTCAGTTGTCTGCTCGGGCTTCTCCTACGACATGGAGGTGGTGTCCCACGGCTTCGTCACTGACATTTCCAAGACCGACGCGGAGAACGAGGAGAGGCTCCACGCCTTGATCGACGACGCGGAGGCTCCTGGGGAAAGGTTGGCTAAGCTTTTTGAGCCTGAGGTGCTCCCTCCCGAGACTAGCTCAGGCGGAGGCGAGGGCGGTGAGGATCGTGCCGCGGACTGAGGCCTGTGAGCCTGCTCAGGGCGCCTGGGGCCCCTTGTATGATACTTTGTTAATTCTGTTGCTAAGTGATACAGTGTCTTTTTGTAATTGTTAAATGCTTATTTGTCTTTCCGCTCGAGGTCCTTTTATTTCTCTTTGTTCCTACGTCTGTATCCCCTGCTCGATCTTTCGTCAGAAACAACCTCGATCACCTCAATGGTGAGGAAGTGAGTAGAGTTTCCATGGTCCGGGGGCGTAGGAGTTCTCCGGCTCGTTGTCCCTCGGCCTTTGAGGGGCTCGAGGCGCCTCTGCTACTCGAATCGTGCAAGGTTTACTAAATAAGAAAAGAAAATTTCTTGGCTTTGTCGACGCTTGGGGGGGGGTCGTCCCCCTGGTAGCCCCCGAGGGGGTGTTGACTATGATGGGTCATAGTCGGCACCCCCTTCTAACGTCGAGATTATGATTTGTAAATCTTTTGGCGCAAAAAGAAGTTGCTCGAGGGAAAGACTTTATTTATTCATTCATTCGTTTACGAAGTCTTGGTACAAAATGTACGTAGGAACATAAGTTTAGAACTTCTAGGGGTAGAATCGACGTAGCTGTTCGACGTTCCATGCATTGGTGAAGACTGCCGCCTTTTCGTCCGCCAACTTGTACGTTCCCGGCTTCAGGACCTCGGCCACCACATACGGGCCCTCCCAAGGTGGAGTCAGCTTGTGGCGTCCTTGATTGCTTTGCCGGCGTCGTAGGACAAGGTCGCCCACGTTGAGGTCCCTCTTGCGCACGTGCTTGTCGTGGTAGAGTCGAAGTTTCTGCTGATATCTGGCGGAGTTGAGGAGGGCCATGTCTCGAGCCTCCTCGAGTTGGTCGACCGCGTTTTCTTGAGTTTCCTTATTGGACTGCTCATTGTATGCCTTGAGTCGAGGTGACCCATACTCGAGGTCTGTGGGGAGGACAGCATCAGAGCCGTAGACCATGAAGAATGGGGTGTACTTTGTGGCCCTGCTTGGTGTTGTCCTCAGACTCCATAGGACCGAGGAAAGCTCCTCGACCCATTTCTTGCCGAATTTCTTCAAACGATTGTAGATCCTTGGTTTGAGTCCTTGCAAAATCATGCCGTTGGCACGCTCGACCTGGCCGTTAGTTCGAGGGTGGGCTACCGCAGACCAGTTCACACGGATGTGATGCTGATCGCAGAAGTCCAAGAACTTTTTGCCGGTGAACTGAGTGCCGTTGTCGGTGATGATGACGTTCGGAATCCCAAACCGATGAATGATGTCGGTGAAGAAAAGGCCGTGCTCGGAGCGGATGTTGGTGATGGGTCGAGCCTCGATCCATTTAGAGAACTTGTCAATGGCCACCAGCAAGTGGGTGTACCCTCCTTTCGCCTTTTGTAGAGGTCCTACTAAATCGAGCCCCCATACCGCAAACGGCCAGGTGATGGGGATCATCTGAAGAGCGTGGGCGGGCAGATGCGTCTGCTTGGCGTAGAACTGGCACCCGTGACACGAGCGTACGAGCTCGATGGCATCTGCCACGGCCGTCGGCCAGTAGAAACCTTGTCGAAAAGCGTTCCCTACGAGGGTCCGTGGAGCAGCATGGTGGCCGCAAGCCCCCGAGTGCAGGTCCTCGAGGAGTTTTCGGCCTTCTTCCACGGTGATGCAACGCTGTAAGACCCCCGTCGAGCTTCGTCGATATAGTTCATTGTCTTTGCCATAGATCACGTATGACTTGGCCCGTCGAGCGATACGCCGGGCCTCTGACCGATCTTCCGGCAGTTCGCCGTTGATTAGGCAGTCGAGGAATGGTGTGCGCCAGTCGAACGGTCGACCGGATCGCTGTTCCACCTCCATCACCTCTGCTGAGGTCAGCAGCGTGTCGACGTTGTCGGTTGGCTGGGCGGGAGTGGCGTCGACGCCAGCCCCCGAGCCCAAGTCGACGGATGGCTCGTGGAGATCTCTTGAGAGCGCGTGAGGTGGTACCGTGCCTCGGGTCGACGCGATTTTGGCGAGTTCGTCAGCTGCTTCGTTGTAGCGTCGGGCGATGTGCGCGAGCTCGAGGCCATGGAACTTGTCCTCGAGTCGACGGACTTCTTTACAGTACGCCTCCATTTTCGGGTCGTGGCAGCTCGAGGTTTTCATTACTTGGTCGATGACGAGTTGGGAGTCACCTCGGACGTCGAGGCGTCGGACTCCTAGCTCGATGGCAATCTTGAGACCGTTGACGAGGGCCTCGTATTCCGCGACGTTGTTGGATGCGGCAAAGTGAATCCTGATGACATACCTCATATGGACGCTCAAGGGTGAGACGAACAACAGACCAGCCCCGGCCCCCGTTTTCATGAGTGACCCGTCGAAATACATCGTCCACAGTTCCACCTGGACCTGGGTCGGGGGGAGCTGGGAGTCTGTCCATTCCGCGATGAAGTCCACCAGGGCTTGCGATTTGATGGTCTTGCGAGGCGCGTAAGTAAGAGTCTCACTCATGAGTTCGACTGACCACTTAGCTATTCTTCCCGCGGCCTCCTTGCTCCGGATTATCTCGCCCAAAGGGAAAGACGAGACCACCGTGATGGCGTGGCCGAGAAAGTAATGCTGCAGCTTGCGACGGGCAAGGATTACGACGTAGATCAGCTTCTGGATTTGGGGGTAACGCGTCTTGGTCTCTGAAAGCACCTCGCTGGCGAAATAGACTGGCCTTTGGACCGGCAGCGCATGACCCTCCTCCTGTCTTTCAACCACCACCGCCGCACTGACGACCTGGGTCGTCGATGCGACGTAGAGGAGTAGCGGCTCTGCAGGTTGAGGTGGGACCAGGACTGGTGCCGAGGTCAGCGTCTTCTTCAGTCTTTCGAGCGCTTCCTCGGCCTCGGGGGTCCAAGAAAAGCGCTCGACCTTTTTCAGGAGTCGATACAATGGTAACGCCTTTTCTCCTAGTCTCGAGATGAAACGGCTCAGAGCCGCCAGGCATCCCGTGACTCTCTGCACACCCTTGATGTCTCGGATCGGCCCCATTCTTGTGATGGCCGAGACTTTCTCGGGGTTGGCCTCGATGCCGCGCTGCGAAACGATGTATCCTAGGAGCATGCCTCGAGGCACACCGAAAACGCATTTCTCGGGATTGAGCTTGATCTAGTTGGTGCGTAAGCAGCTAAAAGCGATCTCGAGGTCCTGGATCAGGTCCCCTCGCCGTTTTGACTTGACGACAATGTCGTCGACGTAGGCCTCGACCGTTGACCCTATGTGTTCGCCAAATACGTGGAGCATGCAACGTTGGTATGTGGCTCCCGCGTTTCGAAGCCCAAATGGCATGGTCACGTAGCAATACATCCCAAAAGGTGTGATGAAAGAGGTCGCGAGCTGGTCGGACTCCTTCATTTTTATTTGGTGGTAACCAGAATACGCATCAAGGAAAGAAAGGGTTTCACATCCCGCGGTAGAATCGACAATCTGATCAATACGTGGCAATGGAAAGGGAACTTTTGGACATGCTTTATTTAGACTAGTATAATCGATACACATCCTCATTTTCCCATTCTTTTTCTTAACTAATACAGGGTTTGCTAACCAGTCGGGATGATGAACCTCCTTGATGAATCCGGCCGTCAAAAGCTTGTGGACTTCCTCGCCAATGATCTTGCGCTTCTCCTCGTCGAATCGGCGCAACCGCTGCTTCACTGGCTTAGAACCGGCTCGAATCTCCAAGGAGTGCTCGGTGACTTCCCTCGGTATGCCTGGCATGTCCGAGGGACTCCATGCAAACATGTCGGCGTTTGCACGGAGAAAGTCGACGAGCACAGCTTCCTATTTGGGGTCAAGATCGGCGCTGATCGTCAGCACCTTGCCGTCGGAGTTGTTGGGGTCGAGTGGGATCTTCTTGGTTCCTTCTGCCGCCTCGAAGCTGCCCGCGTGGCGCTTGGGCTCTGGAGCCTCGGCGGCCAGGGCCTCGAGCTTCGCGACGAGCTCGGTGGAGTTTTCAACCGCCTCCCCATATTCGACGCACTCGACGTCGCACTCGTACGCATGCTCGAAAGAGGAGCTGACGGTGATGACGCCTTTGGGACCTGGCATCTTCAGCTTCAAGTAGGTGTAGTTGGGTATAGCCATGAACTTGGCGTAGCCTGGGCGTCCGATGATGGCGTGGTACGTGCCTCGGAATCCAACTACTTCAAAGGTGAGGGTCTCCTTCCTGAAGTTGGCCGCTGTGCCAAAGCAGACCGGTAAGTCGATTCGACCTACTGGCAGCGCCTTTTTTCCTGGTACGACGCCATGACAACCGCCGGCGCTTGGTTGGAGCTTTCCTCTATCTATGCCGAGGAGGTCGAGGGTCTCCAGGTAGATGATGTTGAGGCTGCTGCCACCGTCCATCAGCACCTTTGAGAGCCGGGTGTTGACGATGATAGGGTCGACGACGAGCGGGTAGACGCCTGGGGCGACTACCTTGTCGGGGTGGTCCTCTCGATCGAAAGTGATGGGGGTGCTCGACCAGCTGAGGTACTGGGGCACCGCCATTCTTGCCGCGAAGACCTCACGACGTTCCCTTTTGCACTGCCTCGTGGTTAACTGAGTCGAGGGCCCACCATAGATCATGTAGCAGTCGTGGACGGCGGGGAAGCCGTCGTCGTTCTTGTCGCCCTCTTTGTCACCGCCCTTGTCCTTCTTCGAGTCGTCACGCTCGTCCCTTTTGAGCCCTAGACTGTCGAAATGCCTTTTCAGCATTCGACAGTCCTTGAGCTTGTGGTTGGCGCCTCCCTTATGGTAAGGGCACGGTTCTTCGAGCATCTTGTCGAAGATACCTCCGTCTGGGGGGCCTCTAGGCTTCTTCCGCTCCATGGCGGCGACGAGATCGTCGTCGAAGTTCTCCTGCTTGTACTGCCGCACTTTCAGCTTCTTCTTGTTCTTCTTGAGCCCTCGACTGGGGGTTCCATCTTCATCGACAGGCCGCTTGCCTTTCCCCCCTTCACAGCTGAAGAAGGCGCCGACTGCCTCCTCTCCCGCTGCGTAGTTTGCTACTAAGTCCATCAGCTCATCGAGGGCGATTTCGGCCCAGTTCCCGCACTAAGTCTCGACTGGTGGTACCAGAGACAAAAGCCAGGATGACGTCATGGTCAGGGATGTGCGGAAGCTCAGTGCGCTGCTTCGAGAAGCGTCGAGCATACTCTCGAAGAGTTTCTCCTGACTTCTGCTTGCATTTGCTAAGGTCCCACGAGTTCCCGGGCCGTATGTAGGTCCCTTTGAAATTTCCCTCGAAGACTTTGACCAAATCGACCCAGTCGTGAATTTGATTTGCTCGAAGTTCCTCGAGCCATCGATGGGCGGTGTCGAAGAGGAAGAGCGGTAGTTGTCTGATGATAGCTCGATCATCCCCTCGAGCGCCACCTAGCTGGCAGGCCAACCTAAAATCAGCCAACCATAATTCTGGTTTGGTCTCTCCATTATATTTCGCGATGCTGGTCGGGGGTCGGAATGGACTGGGCAGGGGCGTGCTGCAGATCGCCCTGCTGAACACCCGTGGGCCCGGTGGCTCGGGGGCCACCCGGTCCTCGTCGCTGTCGTACCTCCCACCGCGATGTGCGCTGTAACCGCGCTCTTCCGCATCTCCGTGCCGACGGCGTCGATTTTCTTCGATGTCATGCCGCACGTCGTGCCGACGCTGATTGTCGACGGGGAGAACGAGAGTGGTTTTTCTGCCTCGAGGAGGAGGTTGTTGATGGACTGATACCTCCTTTTCATTTTGAGGCTGCTCGTCGCGTTTTTCAGTGGCAGCTCCTCGCCGTCGAGAAGCCGAGCTTTCGGCTTGTTGAACTGCCGCCACCTGGAGCAATGTCTGTACCTCATCTCGAATGCGTCGAGCCTGGGAGTTTGATGGCTCTGGCATGTTACGCAGCAGCATCATTGCTGCCACTACGTTCTGGCCTGCTCGAGGGAAACGGCTGACAGGTTGCTCTGGCTCTGCGTCACCGATGATCTGTCGATGTACTTCTCGAGCGCGTCTGCGGACACTTCCGCCCGACGGGTAGGGCAGGTCTTGCTCAAGGATTTGTTCGAGCAGGACGAGGCGCTCGCGGTCTTCGTCGAGCTTCATCTTGAGCTCCCGCAGCTGCGCGAGACGCGCGGTTCTGTCTTCCTGTGGAGGGGGGTCGACCTATCCGTCGTTCCCAGGCGTCCTGGGGTCTTCTCGTGCCGCGGGGGCTCGACCGCCCGCAGCAGCATCTTGTGTCTCGTCGGTAGTTTCTACCGCCCTGTCGATGTGACAGCATTCCCTCGTAGGGTCGTAACTATCAGTCTCGGAGTCGGAGTCTGGTTTGGCGGCGTAGAAACACCCACCTCCCTCCTCCAGCAGTCGTTGCCTAAGTGAGGTGATTGTGTATCGCCCAGGGCCTAGGCGGCGGAGGCCTCGCACCTGGGAGAAATCCGGCAGTTCGGACGTCGGTCGGAATGTCTCGGAGTCGCGTGGGAGGACCATTGGTCTCTCCCCATTCGTCTGAGCATTTGGGCATATCGCTCTGGCGAGCGACGCCGCGGCGTTGTCTAATCCGAATGGCAGTGCCCTTCTTGGAGTGGACGACCCGCGTGGAAGTAGTTTAGTAGCGGGGGGGAGGGCGCGCGAGACGCGTCCCCTCTCGTTGTTGTACGGTGCTGAGCCGTCGCGCTCGTTGCTTTGACACATGGCGCTGCCGACTTGTGGCCCGCTTCCTGCTTCGCACGAGTTGTTGGTCGTGATGAAGCAGAGGGACCGCGGTGGTGCTGTCTGCGCCTCTTCTTAGGCGGGGAGGCGTGGTGGTGAGGGCGTCTCGGGGCCCTCAACCGTGCTGGCGCAACGCGGGCTCCTCCTGGTCCTCTGACTGAGAGCAAAATCATGTCGTAGCCGGAGCCCGTAGACATGAACTCGAGACTCCCAAACCAAATAACCGTGGAGCGCGGAATCGGCGAGGCGAGAGTTGCCATCTGGAAAGGAGTGGGAAATCGATGAAAAACACGCAGGACCCCTACCTGGCGCGCCAACTGTCGGTGTTTTCCCCACTGGGGGTCACACCAACGAGTAAATTTGTATGCGTGCTCCCTTTCCCAGATGGTGATGCAAGAAGACACTGAGATTTATCCTGGTTCGGGCAAGAGAAGGCCCTACGTCCAGCGGGGGGGAGAGAGTTGGTATTATCTTGCACCGAAGTGCTTGTACAGGGGTGAATACAAGCATGGTATGGAGTGTGTGAGTTCTACTGTGTATGGGTGTCCTGATCTATTCCTGAGTCCCTCCTTTTATAGTTCCAAGGAGTGACTCAGGGTACATGTATAGATGTCAGAGTAGGGGTCGATAGCAGCATGGAGCGCTGACCTACTCAAGGCTTCCGTACCGGCATGGCCTCGAACCGTCCCATCTTGATAGCCTAGTGATAATTACGCGTGCCCCTGCATTCTGCTCTGCGCGCCGTCTTGGATTGGTCTGGCAGATGCACGCTTATATGGCTCGGCGGCAAATCCGGCGGAGCGGTTACGGCGTGGTCAGTCGACCCCCGACTCGTCTCCAGGAAGGAGCCTGGTGAAGTCGAGGGTCGGACGTCGTACGAGGTGTCGATATCTAGAGCGCTGACCTTGGGTGTCTCGAGGGGGTCCCGATTTGACGTTCCATCCTTGTTTCCCGCGTCCTGACACGCCCTGGGTCGTCCGGTGGGAAGGCTGCAAAAAGAACGATGGGACAGAAGCCTGTTCCCTATCGCGCCTCCCGTGACCCGTGTGTTAGGTGGGGAAGCGTCAGGTGCATTAAATGCCCTGGCTCTCGTGCGCGCGTCAGGCGGCGGACAGTGTCCTTGCGCTCGACGCCTCTCGGTTCGCTCGAGCCCGCTTCCGTATTCGACGGCAGTTGTCGCTCGACCCTTGATCGATTCGCTCGACGCTATTTCCGTCTTCGAGGCTACGGCCGTCGATGGCCGCGCGTGTGTGCGGACGGAGCGTCGAATCGAGGAGCTAGTTTTATGTACGGATGGTCTCGTTATACGCATTGGTGAGGGTACCCCTTGTTGATACCCTCGACACATACAAACATAATAAAACTCCTTTACCCCCAACATGGCGATAGTACACACATCTACCAGCCTTATCAATGGCAAAGTTAGAGTTTTGTCAAACTTCTCATGCCATTGCTTAGGTACTTGTTTCAAGTCATATAAAGATTTTAGTAACTTACACACCTTACTCTCTTCACCTTCTACTACAAACCCATTAGGCTGATCCATATACATTTCCTCATCCAACTCTCCATTAACAAAAGTTGTCTTCACATCCACTCGATGAACAAGAAGACCATAAGAGGCAACAAGAAAATGTAGTGCTTGAATGGTGGTCAATCTAGCGACAGGTGAATAGGTATCAAAGATGTTTTTGCCTTTCTTTTAGGTATAATTGGTCTAGATGGTTTCTTCTCCTTTGCCTCCTCTTCTTGCTCGTTGTTCCTTGCACAAGTTGGAGGGTGAGAGCACTTCTTGCTCCACTCTAGCTATGGGTATGCTTGTGGATATTGTTGTAGCACCTTGAGGCTCCTCCTCTTTCTTTTCTTCTTCTTTGGATTCTCCTCCCTATGGGCGGAGAACAAGGAGGCGGACAGGGGCCTAGGCCCCTCTATGAACGTGAATTTCCACTATTTTTTAAAAAAGAATTCAAATAAATGTTGAACATTCAACACCGTTGTCGCTCCTAACATTAAAAAAAAATCAATTTCCTTGCTCCGCCCCTGCTCCTCCCTCTGGAGAGAGAAGGATTGATATGTGGAGCAAGAGAGATGGATTTTTAAATTTTTATTATTGCATCATATCACCGGATTTTTAAACTTTTCTTATTGATACTTAAAGTTCAATGTTATAGCCTCCAATGATTAACCGTTCAAACCTACATTTCGTCAGCATGCACCTTCTGATGATCTGATCATAGAAAATAAAAATCTGATTTCTCGAGGAGTATAGCAATCTGAAATATACAAAATATTAATATTTATTTGCATAATAATATAACCAGATTAATTATAATTTTTTTAATATAAAAATATAGTCAAAGATATAGACGGTAATAGACTTTTTTTATAAACTTATTAAATTTATATTATTTGACTTTCTGGAAAACTAGATTTTCAGTTTTATTTTAGACATGGGAGTACAGGTGGCACACTGGAAACGTGGCATCCAGCGAGCACGACGTAGACTGCTCTGGAACAATGTGGGACAGAGACAGAGACAACGGGAAGAAAGCTCTCGTCGCTCTGGAAAGCAAAAGAAGGCCAAGGGGAGAGCGGAGAGAACTCCAGACGATTCAGCGACCGCTCTTGACGATGCTATAAATAGATCACCACCACTCATCCCAATCCGCAGCAAATATCGCAATCAGACCAAGAACAGCACAGCGAAATCTTCCAACCCACAGACTCACTTCCCAGTTCGCACTCAGCTAGCATAGCAAATCAGAAGCAGTAATGTCGCTGGTGAGGCGCAGCAACGTGTTCGACCCCTTCTCCATGGACCTCTGGGACCCGTTCGACAACATGTTCCGCTCCATCGTCCCGTCGGCCGCCTCCGGCGACTCCGAGACCGCGGCCTTCGCCAACGCCCGCATCGACTGGAAGGAGACGCCCGAGGCGCACGTGTTCAAGGCCGACCTCCCCGGCGTGAAGAAGGAGGAGGTCAAGGTGGAGGTGGAGGACGGCAACGTGCTCGTCATCAGCGGCCAGCGCAGCAGGGAGAAGGAGGACAAGAACGACAAGTGGCACCGCGTGGAGCGCAGCAGCGGCCAGTTCACGAGGCGCTTCCGCCTGCCGGAGAACGCCAAGACGGAGGAGGTGAAGGCCGGCCTCGAGAACGGCGTGCTCACGGTCACCGTGCCCAAGGCTGAGGTCAAGAAGCCCGAGGTGAAGAGCATCCAGATCTCCGGTTGAAGAGCCATGGGGGCGGTGAGAGCTCGCGGCGTCGGATCTCCGGTTTCAGTTTCAGCTACGCGACTTGTGTGTGTGTGTGTGTGTCAGTGCGTGGTTACTCTGAGCTTCGGTATGTTTGGTGTGTACTGTTCAGTGTTTCATGGTGCTTCCTAGCAGTGTCTGTCGTGTACTTTGCCTGTATGTTGAGCTCGGCTCAGTATGTTCTGGGAGTGAATAAATAAAAAAAAATTAACCAGATATTGTCGCGTGTACTTAGTATACTAATCACCTGCTCCTGCTCTTGCTCTGTTTTATCACCTTTCGGGCTTGACTGTCTTTGTGGAGACCTCTCAGTCTGATCTGGAATTCTACCTAAGTTTTTATTGGTTCTAAGTTTTGTTGGAGAGATTAGACTACTAATAATAAAATTACCAAAGTTATCCTAACAGTAATAATTACATATATTATGAGTTAAAAAAGCTACTAAACTATAAATAATACATACTTCAACCATCATAGAATAAACGCATATCTCGCTGCTCTAACGCCTCTTAAAAGACGAATCTGTATAATTTAATATGGCCTAGTTTGTTCGTTTAAATTATCTACCGACAGTTACTAGAAAACTTTTTGGTTTTTTCGGTAGTATTTTTGTTTTTATTTGTTAATTATTATTTAATTATAAATTAATTAGGTTTAAAAAATTATCTTATAATTTACTTTACAGATAAACTATATAATTAATTTTTCTCGAGTTTTCCCCATTCTTCATCCATCGTTCTTATCCATCCATCCCCGCCTGCAGTCGCGCGGCGACCGCCCCTCCCTTCAGGCTTCAGCACTTCCCGCCCATCTGCCATGCTTTGCAGGCAAATCGGCCCCCGTCCTCCACCGAACCGAGTCCCTCGACGACCTTTCACCTCGAGGACGAACCTTGAAACATAAAAGTTATAAAGTATTTTTTATTTTTTTTATTTTCTCTCTCTTTATAATAATCTATCATTTTTTCCTTTTTATGTATGCTGCCAACCTCAATTTTATTTAGGCAATCATTCACTCAGATTTGATGTAGCGAACGATCACACTGTCTCCTTCCACCGCGCTTTTCATGGCTGATGTCATAAAAATATTTATTTTAAAATACTAGATGTAAATTTTACCACATAATTTTTAGTTATTAACTTTCTATATGTAACTTTTATGTCTAAATTTCTATACGTAACTTTTATATTTTGCTTTCTACACAATTTTTATATCTTGCTTTCTACACACAACTAGTAAATATCACTTATAACTATTAACTTTTATGTCTAACTTTCCCCACATAAGTGGGTTATTATATTTGTACATAACTTGTAGTTGTTGACTTGTATATTAAAATTAGTTTAATTAAATTATATGCTTAAATTTTGTTTGCAAATTTTATGTTTAACATTTTAAGTTTTCGCATATGTTAGAAGTTATATGTTATAAGTTAGTACATATAATTTTTATTAAAAAAAATCTTTGAAATATATGCAAGTGGAGGTCTAGTTTTGTTCGTCTTATGGAATAAAACACGCTAGTGTGTACTCCCTCTGTCTCACAAATAAATGTATTTCTTTAACTGTTACGATTTATGTTTGATCATTCGTCTTATTTAAATTTTTATACAAATAATAAAATAAATAAATTATTATAAAAATATATCTAAAAATAAATAAGTCATAAAAATATAAATAATATTTATAATTTTTTTTGAATAAGATGAATAGGCTAACATGAATCATAGAAGTTAAAGAAATATAATTATTTGTGGGATAGAGGGAGTACAGATTTGAAAAAAAAAATAAGTATTCTGCTTTTTAAATGATGACGTCATCCACGGGAAAAGGAAGCAAGGGAGGGACATGTCCGTACCGCTCAAAGCACCGGCCATCTTAAAAAAAAGGTATAGGTGGAATTGATGTTTTTTGTTGAAAAAAGAAAGTTTGCCATATCTGAAATTTATTTGCTCAATTTAATGAACGTTCGCTAATTAGCTTCTTCGAGAAATAGCACGTGAGGCCACAGATTTGCCTTTTCCGATCAGTATACGTTTTCAAATCCTGAACCCAATGGCCTCCTGATACAGATAAGCCCAATAAGCGGATAGGCCTCGATTCCTCAAGGTTTATCACAGAGGCGGGCCAATCTTCAGTCCAATGCAGCTGTTCAGCCCAGCCCAGCATGATGGCTGCAAAAGAGGCCAGTCTTCCTCGTCGCCGAAAGCAAAGATAGCGAAGATCCAAACGGACATGACCCCGGTTTCGTTGAACGTTTGTCGACTTGTGCGCGCTAAAGCAAAGCTGCTAGGAGTAGTTTTGTTCATAGCTTGGGCGCGGCTATCCAGAGATACTGCCAAGAAGCTCAGTCAGTCAGTCACACCGTTTGAGAAATTTTACAAATTTGAACTGAAATATTGGCAAAGAAGTTGGACTAATCATTGGGCTTGCTTTCTCAGAGTCCGAGGACGTAGATGCAGATCATTTTAATACAACTCATAAACACACACTAGGAGCCGTTGTTTTTCTCACCCATACTGGGCAGATTCTTTCCCGGATCAAATAACTTGTTCAAGTTGATGTATTTTTTTTTAAACGGACCGGCAGGAGAGCTGCCTGCTATATTAAAAAGAGGAGAGTACCAAGACAGGCAAAATACAAACACGAAAAAAAAACAGAACCCGCAGAGGGTGAAAGGAGAAAAATATACACAGGAGTGCCAATCAAAACCGTAGACGGTGGTGATTCACGAAATCGTCCAGGTGCTTTGCTCCTGCCATGATCCACACTCTCACCTCCTCCTTAATCTTTTGGAGAACCCCAAAGTTTGTGGACTCCGCTCGTTGGAAAATTCTAGCATTTCTTTCCTTCCAAATTTCCCAACAAATTAGGATGATAATCGACCGGAGGCCTCTCTTGTTTACACTAGGCACGTCTGATGTGGCTGTCCACCACCTCTCTAGGGTGTCGCTATGAGGCCAGACATTTGGCTGTAATTCATGGTTTGCTGTCCAAACGGCGATTTCACTCCACAGACGTTTCTAACAGGTTACATTCTATTCAAAAGCGAGAAAAAGCAGATCGTCCGCTGGTAGGAAAGAACAGAGACGACCCGGCGAGCACGCAAAGTTACAGGGCACAAGTGCATCTCAGAAAAAAAAAAATTGAAACACTGGGATACCGCCGTACGAAGTTGATCGGACTGACTGACGCACTTGAATGCTGAAGCTGAATCATATCCCAGCGCTTGCAATTCACATAATCAGACTTGCGATCAATGGATCGATCACTCCGGGATGGCGACGAGCATCGGCCGCCACGGCCGCCGCATGAGCAGCCGGCGGCGGAACCCGCCGAACATGAACCTCCGGTGGTGCACGGCCGCGGCGCCACGGTGGTGCGCGTCACCCGCCGCCGGCGACGCCGCCGCCGCGTCTGGCCGAGCCGGCAGCAGCATCGCCACAGGCTGGCCGTGCTTCTTGGCCGCCCCGCCATCGTCGCCGCCAGGCGAGCCGCAGTCGTGATCCGTCATCACGAGGAGCTGCTCCAAGGAGCTTCGGCTGAGGAGGCCGCTCTTCTCCCCCTCGCCGTCCTCCTCTGCCGCGGCCGGCGGCGGCTTGCGGCTCCTGCGGAGAAGGAGGCGGCGCACGAGGATCCACAAGCTCCTCGCCTTGGGCGGCTTGGTGAGCAGCCTTGCTACGGCCATTATTCTCCAATTCGTCGGTCGCTCCAATAATTGGCCCCTCTCTGATAATGTCTGATCAGTGACAGTGTTGTGGCCGGATAGTGGACGTGCTGTTATTATACTTATATACTAACCGTGTTCTTCCTCACATTTTAGGCGCTGGTGACCTGGTGTGCTACTGTCAGCTACTGGCCGCTTTAGATGATCCAGTCTAGGATTCTGAAGTTGAACCTGGAACGCCTATCTATCAGTTTCGTCATGGACGCATATGATATTCTCCAGGAGAGTTATCTGCATCAGTCCCTGTTAAACGCGACCATTTCCAACGTGGCCCTTGACTACTGTGTAGTAGTATAACAGCTACCGACAGACAACATCCAGGGCAGCTTCGCACACACTGCAGGGGTGTTGAGGTTCAGAGTGCAAAAACAAATTCCCTGATTTCTTTGTTTATTTACACGACGTGTAGCTTGGGAGGGCCGGGAACGCGCCACGCAGCGCCATTTGGAAGGGCGGGAGAGCGGCGCGGGGGCTGTTGTCTGCCCACTAGGCCAGAGAACAACTGCGTGGGCCAGCGTCCGCATCAGGATCACCGTCAGGACGCTAACTACCCGGGCGCTAGAGGACACGCGCGGTTTTTGGTGCGGGATATAGGAGAAGAGAAGACCCGACCCCAGGTACGGTGGTCGTGCCCGGACCAAACGGGTCGGCGTCGCCGCCATGGCTAATGGCGTCTCTTTATCGTCGGAGCGTTGTATTTTTATTTATTTTTACTTGTGGGTACGTCGCTGTCGGATCCCAGTTTTTGCACCGGGACAAAAACGGGATGCGTGCGTTGTTGGGCGATGGGATTTGACGCGTTCGTTTTTAAATTAAGTGTGGGGTGGTGCTGTGACTGGTTCAGAATGACGTGAACCGAATGGATATTTCTAGTGACAGTGTGGGGGAGTGTTTGTTGACTTTCTTTGTTTTGGACTATACTCACAAATGCAAAGTGTTTCTTTTATATATATATATATATATATATATATATATATATATATATATATATAAAAGAAACACTTTGGCCCGGTAAACAACTTTCTTTACCGAAGTAGCCCGTGGACTTGTAGAGACGTGGCACGCCATCCGGCCCGCGCCCCGTGCCCATTTCGCCGTTACGCACGCCGCCGCAGCGCCGAGTCCGCCCCTCCCTGCCCTGCCCCGCAACCACAGTCCGCAGATGGCCTAGGCGAGGAGGACGACGATTCCATTCGCCATTCAGGGCCCGCGACTCCAGGAGGCCAAGACAGGCCGGCGGCAAACCTGCGCGCTAACGTCTGACAGCGGCGAGGCGGCGATTGCCCGTCGCGGCGGTGGCGTCGCTCAAGCTGCCGCCTCGCGTGGCGAGACGGCTGGTTGTCTCCTGTTCAGGTACGCACATGCATTCCTGTATGTATTGCCTAAGCGTCAGAAGGTATGCCTGATAGATCCCCTACTGATAGCTAAATAGAACATGTGAATTGTGATACAACATATCTTAAGACTGCTAGAAACAGGAGCAATGTCGCAAACTCAGGAATGCCAAAATCACCCATATATACATGCATTCAGATGATCATGTCCCCTCTCACACAAATTGACTGCACACAAGTGCGAATGCGGTTGATCATATCAAATGGGAGTGATTGTGCCTAACAGACCACAAAGTACATGGTCACCACAAACTCAAACATAGTGAACCAAATACTGGCCTGTCAGCCAATTAGAGTACTCAGTATACAGCTTGATTTCTTCGTTTTCGTGTTGCTCCAATTCTGTCATTCGACAGTCCCCCTTCTTTTCTCAAAACGAAAAAACAGTCACTATAGTACAATTTTTGGCCTCATACTGATTCTACTACTTTGCCTAATGTTTCAATTTATGCCAAGCACCTGCTGTGGCTACATACAACATGACTTTACACCACGAACCAGTCAACAGAGAAAAAGGAAACAAGTTACCCAGATGAATCAGCTCATTAACAAATCTCTATACTGTATACAGTTCGTCCAATAGGGCTTTATTTCTTCAGGATCAGTATATATACAAGGTATCTCATCCGCTAGCATTTGATGCCACCGAATGCGTGGTTGATTGGCTATGGAATCTGTGGATTACCGAGTCAGGCGAAAACTGTATGTTATTCGTCAGCAAATGTACATCTTCCTTGGGAGATGAGGAGGTCTTATCCATCTTAGTCTCTGGGGAATCCCCATTCTTGATACAGTTGAGGGTCTCCACTACTTCCTTCATTGACGGCCGTGAATCCCTTTCTAGCTGCAAACACTGAAATGCCAACTCAGCAACGAGATCTATCGATTTCTTTGTTTCATCATCAGTCTTGTACCCGAGCTCAGGGTCAACCAGTTGATCGACTTCGTGGTTCTGAATTCTGTTGAGAGCCATGTTGGCCAAGTTAATATCGCTGTGGCTCCTGGTCATGTCAACAGCTGGTTTAGAGGATATGAGTTCGACCAAGACGACACCGAAGCTGTACACATCGCTCTTCTCAGTTAGCTTGTAGCACTGGTGATACACTGGGTCGACATAGCCTGGTGTGCCCTGTGGGACAGTTGATACATGGGTGACTTCAGGAGGGCACAGGCGTGACAACCCAAAGTCCGCAACTTTGACGTGGAAGCTGTTGTCCAGCAGTATGTTGTTGGTCTTAACATCACGGTGTATGATTTCGACTGCATGGAGGTATGCGAGTGCTTCAGCTGTTTCTATGGCAATGTTCATCCTTAGAGTCCATGTAAGACCACGTTCTGATGCACGGGATCCATGAAGATGGTCTGCAACCGTCCCATTAGGGATGAACTCATACACGAGCATAAGGTCACGACTGCTACGAGATGTGCAGCCATATAGGATGACTAGGTTCTGGTGGTGGAGGCGGGACAAAATGTCTACCTCATTTATGAATTGTTCAACCCGTTTGTAGTTGTTCTTGTACAGGCGCTTAACTGCAACTACTCTCCCATCCCGGAGTTTCCCTGAAGTATAAAAAAGGCCACCCTGTCATTAAATTCATTAAGAAAAGGATAAATAATACCCTTATGCATACTCCTATGTTCACAGTTTCATCTGTTTATGTGCAAATGATGAGATGCAGGCTGCAGAGTTAAGAATGACAAGGGATTTCGGTAAACAGTGTTCCCACCTCTGTAAACAGTTCCAAAACCACCATCACCAAGTTCCCTCGAGTCGCTAAATCCATCAGTAGCTTCTTCAAGTTCCTCATAAGTGAAAATATGTGGAGAGCCACCCAACTCAAGGTCTTTGCTATATGACTGCATTGAAGATTCACTACGCATGAAGCCATTTGATGCTCTGGCCTGTTTCCTCCTCTTGCGCTTGTGCCACACAAAAAAGAAGCATGCTACCAATAGAATGCCGCCTCCTACTCCACATACTGCCCATAATAGTGTATCAACATTAGCAATATGTGGTAAACAATTGATCCTAGACATTCTGAAACATAAGATGCTAAGAAGTTCATGTAGTGCATGAAATGGGACCCAATATAATAGATACAAAATACAATACATGGTTGGTACTCACCAATTCCGATTACCATATTTTTTCTGCTTCTTGCTCCTGCATAAGAATAGTAACTGTGAATAGCTTGCTAATTTAAATGTAATATTTTCAGATTAAATTAATCTATAGCCTTCCATGGCTGTCAATTAATATATGAGTCATGACAGTGCTGATAAGCCGTGTTGATAAGTTCAAGCGAACAAGGAAAATAAAAAGAACCGTTCAACAAATCAGCCAACAGTACTTTCTGCCATGGCCTATTGCTGGCCATCGAATGCTAATGAGCATTTCTAGCAATAGGCCATGGCAGAAAGTACTGTTGGCTGATTTGTTGTGAGAGAAAAACATTGCTGAATGGCTGGCAGATTCGGATGATAAGCTCAAGCGAACAACAGAGATCAAACATGATGTCATCCTGTAGACAAAGCCACTCTATTTGGTCTCTACAGGCAAAAGATTCTTACTACCATTTCCCCCGTTCCATATAAAATGGTCAATTATCAGAGCAGGATATATACATTGACGCACTGAATATCTCTCTCTGATCTCTGGAAACATCATGGAAAAGCAGAAGCATGGCTATGTTACAACCTAAATCTTAATAAATTGTCTAGGTATAAATGATTATGGTAAGAAATTGAAGGTGTAAAGTTGACAAAGACAGCACAAGAAAATGCAGCAACAGCTGGATTCAGATTCTTAATTGAAGGTGGTACCAACAACATTAAGTATCAGCTTGTTAGAAGTAAAAGAAATAATAATCTTGACTTCTAGACCATAATGACATCAAAATTGTATGTCCATATAGGTTATGTGGTCTTTGTAACTGCTGAAAACAGGAACATTTGTTAAGAAAATATCTCAGACACGACAAAAAAAAGGAGAGACAAAAAACCATCATTGAAGATTGAAGCATATCTGGGGTGGAGGTCAAGCCCCCCTACCACTGCTGAAGTGCTGATCCCATGGAGCCCCCCTATAGCCCCTCCAAAAAAATTTGCTATGTCTTGTTTGAAACTTTCTTGCATTACTGTCGGTTACCATTATTGACTTTGACTTTGAATTCATCGAAGAGTCATAAAATTCTTTAGTCATGATTGTGGCCCAAACTATCTATACATCACCAGCAAATGGAAGAAATGTTAAAATGGGGGATGACTAGAGGGTAAACTTTCTGTCATCAAAAGAACCTAAAAGGGTAAAGCAGTACTCCAAACATAGATGCATAAGATGAGCATGGGAGGGTTTTGAGATCAATCTAATTTCAAATTTTAAGCCAAGGTCTTGGTACCACCTACCATTGATTCCTAGGTTCTCTAATCTCTACATAGAACCAAAGGTGCAGATATATAAAGAGTTAGAAAAATAGCCCTCAGAAATAGTAGCCAGAAAGTAAGCAAATCCTTACGCAAACTGACTCTTCACAGAAGCCATAAAACAAAGAGTCCTGGTGGAAGAAGATAGCACAGACATGTCATGCTCACAAAAGGCATGCAGGAGCAATATGATGCAACGAGGAAACATCAAACATGAGAATCAAAATAAACAACATCAAGGAATCCTGTGAATAACAAATCAACAAAAAAAATTTGTCCATGCCATGCAGACTATATCACTCTTGTGCAGTTGAAATATGACAATCACATCACAGGCGTATGATTGCCGAAATATGACAACCACATCACAGGGGTATGATTGCCCCCATATAAATTCACTGTAGTGTCCGAACTGATCATAGATCAGCTGGTTAGGTTCCTTGTGGTGAAACCTGCCCATCCGGGTTCAAGTCCCCGACTTGATACAGGTGCTCGCATTTTCCTGGATTTATTCCAGGATTTAACGGCGCTATGCTTTCAGTGGTAGGTGACTTGCCCGTCGACAGCGAGGCTGTGGTGACTTCGCCAATCTCGAGATTTGTCGGTCCAACTCGGTTCTTCGGAGGTGCTCATAGAGGTAGGGTGTGCGTGCGTGCATTCATAGGAGTAAGTGTGCGCTTGTGTATGTGAGCATCTGTGTTTGTAACTGGGTCTTGCAAAAAAAAAATCACTGCAGTGTTTTCATATCAACTTTAGAAGCTTGATTCCACAATAGATAAATTCAATTGTTTGCTTAAAAAAAATATATAGTGCATTGGTTAGCAGACGCTAGAACAGTTCACTAGTCAGCTATCACTAGTAGAAGAAAAATAGGGATAAGGACTATTGGTACGGCATCTTTTTTCAAATACTGTAGTACGTTGAATACTTCAACCAATGTGTTTGACTATAATACGGTGGGCCTCAATGTCCCAATCAATGGAATAACTGACACTAATTAAAAGATAATTTGCCGTCGAAGCAGACTGTCCACGTAAAAGCAGGACAAACTTTTTTCCAATCAAACATTGTATATTCCATGTTGCAGTGATCACGCTAAAACTGTATGAAGACGACCTGTTGTTATTTTTCAATCAGTACGGATAGCGACTTTATGTCACTGGCAGGACTGTAATTGGCACCCAAATTGACACTACAGGATCATTGAATCCGCTAATATGATTTGCATAGTTGCATTGCGTGAACTAAGAACTAGTGGTTTTGTTCGAGAAAAAAAGAAAGTGGCAATTGACTACTATAGGAGAGTAGGAGTAAAGCAATCCTAAGTTAGGCCCTGTTTAGTTCTCGCAACACTGTAGCATTTTTGTTTGTTTGTGGTAATTATTGTCCAACCATAGACGAACTAGGGTCAAAAGATTGGTCTCGTAAATTTTGACCAAACTGTACAATTAGTTTTTATTTTTTTTATATTTAATACTTTATGCATGCGTCTAAAGATTCGATGTGACGGAGAATCTTGAAAATTTTTTGATTTTTAAAAGTAAACAAGGCCTTAATTGTGATTAAGCTTCTCTGATTTTTCAGTCCCCATCATTTTTTTTGTACTGTTTGGGATAGGCCAACTTTACTCCTACTTCCAGATTAGCAGACTAATGCTATTTCCAACAAAGAAGACTAGGCGAAATCTCTGGGCGTTTTTAATTGGCTGAACTCACCGCACTTGTCACCGGAGCAATCGCAGTCGAACTTGGTGGCCCTGTCGCCGCCGTAAGTGCATTCCCCGCCGCGTGCCATGCACTCGAGGCAATCGTCTGGATCCACTTTCCACTCCACGAGAAACCCATTCTTCATGCTAGCGATGTAGTCGTCCCCATTTCCACCGAGAACGGGCACGACTGCGAAGAGGCAGCCCTGCGGGATGCCGCCATGGATGCCGTCGCTCGAGAACTCCCGGCCGTCGCCGAGCCGGACGAAGGAACTGTTGTCGCAGGCCAGGCTATGGAACCCAGTCGAGTTCGCCGGCGTAGAACCCCCCGTGCACTTGCCGAGGAAGAGCAGCTCCTTATTGGCTCTGCTGAAGACGAACGTCCTGGGCGAGAAGAGCGAGATGTTCATCGTCGGCGGTGGGCAGCCGGTGTCGAGAGGGAGGTTGTGGTCCACCACATGGAAGGATTTGTTGCTGGGGAAGATGCTGAGCACCTCGTACGCCTGGTACACGGATTTGGTCAAGAACGCGCGGTTGCTGCTGCACTTGAGCTTGAAGGACGGCGGTCCGCACGGCGGCTTGCCGGGCTCCTCCAGCCAGAACGGGTAGGTGATGTTGAGCTCCCCGCATGCCTTGGGCCAGCAGCCTGACGACTCTGCCGCGCTGGCCGCCGGCGGCGGGAGGAGGAAGGAGAAGGAAGCGAGTAGCAGGAGGAGGAATGGTTGCATAGCCGATTGGGGATGGACTATGGAGGGAGAGGGACCTCCTGACCGTCTGACCGAAGAGTGAACAAGGGAATGGGATGGAACGGGGGGACGGCCGGACGGGAGGATATGATGGTGACGAGGGGAGAAGAGGACAGAGGACGGTGGCAAACTGGCGAGCCCTTTGACCGGTCGTGGTCCACGCATCCAAGCGTTTGATTACTCTTGTTGTACGTATTCTCTCTCTTTTTTTTTCCTGAACTTGTTTCTGTTCCATTCCAGTTTTCTCGTTGACTTCTGACCTGCCGACTGCCCTGGACGGCTAACTGGCGGCGGCTAAGCTAAAACGCCTACCGGCCACCGCGGTTGGGAACGACGACGACACGCGTTTCGCTAAGCCCCTTTATCAAGTCAGCGGGTTAACAAGCTGAATCGGTGGTTTGGGTTGCCAGGTCCTTTGCTTCTCGGTCTCTCCTTAGGAGGGATCATGTTCTAGCTGTTGGGACACTTTTTTAGACCAGTGCCCAACGAATGAAAAAATCTCTCTCTATGCCATATATAGTAGTAGTTTTTAGTTTAGATGAGTCCTAACTGCGAACTTACCGGCTGGTGACGGCGGCGACGGCTGCTCTTGCCATGTCAAGAGGAATCCGTCACTGATGAGCTCCTTGTAGTTTGCTGGGTTCGCCTGCTGGCCGGACCTCACAAGCGTCGGCACGACGGTAGCGTTGCAACCCTCCATGAAGTAGCTGCCAGGCACGTCGGGACGTTTGGCGACGCCAACCAGCGTCTTGTTCCCGCACGCCGTGTCCACGAGCCCGCGGCTCCGCCGCACCGCCTGCGACGGCGGCTCCGTGCAGTTGTAGAAGATCATGTTCTGGTTAGCAGGGCTGATCGAGAACGGGTAGCCGAGCTTGGCGGAGCTGTTGTTCTTCGGGGAGTGGCAGGGTTCAGAAGAAGAAGAAGAAGAAGAAGCAGAGCCGTTGAAATCTTCGAGCTTGTGGACGTCGGCGATGAGCAAGGAGGTGTCGCCGTAGAAGATGTCGAGGATCTTGAACCGGTAGTCGCCTTTGTAGGACCCGAGGTAGGGGGTGTTGTTGGTGCAGTGGACCTGGAACCCGAGCACCCCACAGTTGGCCTCCGTTGCGTGGTCGGCGATGTTCCCGAACGGGAAGGAGATGTTCACGCCGCCGCATACCACGGGGGAGCAGAGCTCTCCTCCTTGCCGGTCCGCTGCCGCCGTCGCGAGCATCACCCATGCCGTCCAGAGCGAGGAGACGAGGGAGAGCCCACGACAAGGACGGGGCCACCGCCATGGGAGGAGCATAGCATCACAAGAGGTGAAGGTGATTCCGAATCGGTGATGGCAGAAGGGAGATAGAAAAGAAAGAGATGACGAGGGATTGAGGGCGCAAGTGGCTGACTAATATTAGGTGAGTCCGGGCGTCCTGTGTGTGGACACTGGACACTGTAGGAGGCCGAAACCTTTGACTGAGACGGCAATGGCCGTCGTCATCCGCGCACGGGAATTCCTGAGGTGCCCGATGGACACTGGTGGACAGTGGCAGCCACTAACATGACCCAGCTCCGGCCACCGGGTAAGGCACGCTACTGTCGGCCAACAAACTCGTAGTCCCACTTCTTCGTCAAACGGCGACGACTGTACACACAAACCTCTAATGCTCAGCGTGGACTAGCAGACTCTTTTTTCAAAAGAAAAGGTGGTCAATGGAATGTGCTAGATACAGTTTTGGCTTGCAGTTTCAACTTTCAACCTGAATATATGTTGGCAAAACCTAAGAAAGGTCTAGTTTAGTTCGCAAAAAAATTTGGTTCGGGCACTGTAGTACTTTCGTTTTTATTTGACAAACATTGTCCAATCATGGAGTAATTAGACTCAAAAGATTCATCTCGCGGTTTACAGGCAAACTGTGTAATTAATTTTTATTTTTATTTATATTTAATGCTCTATGTGACGGGGAATCTTGAAAATTTTTGGGGTTTTGAGTGAACTGAACAAGGCCAAAGTGTATTAACAACAACCTCAAGTGGTTTTTAAAAACCCAATTACCACTGATTTTTTGCATGGGTGAATTTAGATGTGTCTGCCACAAACTCATTCTTAAAACAGATGTGTTTCTGTCGATTTCCTAGCAGCAGAATCGGGGCTTGCGAAGGTAGCAATAGCATTTTTGTGTGTCTAGATAGGGGCGAATATATGTTCGTGCTAGGAAAAATATCTGTTGGAATCTTGTCAGTGTCAGCGAAAGAGACAGTTCTACTATATTTCTGTGGAATGCTTACTTGCCAGTGAAAAAATGCAGAAACTCTGAAATCATATATATATATATACGACCACTTAGGATTAGCAATACATATTTTACTACTAGGCTGGGGAGTGTAACCCTATTACTTTTGCTAGTTGCATTCAAATTTTACTATTTCACTAAAAACACTTAATGGTGAATTATTCTAAGAGAAATGTAAGCATTCCTAAACAGAGTGCATCAATGGAGAACGATAAGACAACTCTAAAGTGGGCATGTCGTATGTTAGAGACTGTATCAATGGAGATTTTCGCCAAGTATGGGTTGTTGTCTTCTAATAGACTTGGTGCTTAAATTGGTACATGAGTTTTTTCTTTGTTTTGTCTCTTTGAGAGCTTGCTTTATTTCAGCCGGAAGCTAGACTTGTAATAAGAGATGGTTAATTAAGTGCATAACTTCCGCAGAGGCCAGAATAAAAATTCTTTCTTTCTGAAAAAAATTGAATTTCCCTTTTCCTCTTTGTTAGTATTGTGCATGGAAATTGTTGAAATCAGAAATGCTAAAGAATTTCATGGTTCGTCTCAAATGTACAGACTTTAAAGTATACCTTTTCCTAGTATGAACGAATGAATTGGAAAGGTCAAAATTCTAGTTCTTTGATTGAAAGTTGCAATCAAGGCTCCATTGAAAGTTGGATGCTAGTTGAAAGTTGTCCTTGTCTGGTTGGAACTTGGAAGTCATGGTTCACCCCAGTTGAACACTTGAATTCTATCACTTAAAGTTCATAAAGTCAAATTGCCATGTGTAAGTTTGGTATTATGTACCGGCCGGTGAGAAAGGAAAAAAGAGTAGCTGCATAGTTTCAAAAGGTGGTCGGTAATGCCTAGGCGCTAGGTGAAAACAACACTGCCTCCCCAAGTTTTTCTACCTAGAGTGGTTTAGGACTTGACCCACGCATATAATTAAATGGCCAAATGGGACAAATGGAGATGGTGGAAGATTAAGTATGACCATGTAAGTCGTGTATTTGTGAAACTATCAAATTCTTTGTTTAAAAGTGAGAATTACTTTGAGAGGAAAAGGTACAACACCTGGAATTGCCTAGGCAACCCTTAGGAACACTTAAGCGCTAGGCAAAAGCTAAATGATATATCATTTTCTCAATATAAAGGTCATTGGCCTAAGCGATCGTTTACACCTTGGTACAAGGTTTCTGTTTAATAAATTGTTTAGCCTGTTTGAACAACCGTTAAGACAGTTCAAGTAGCCATTTAGGTCGAATAATAGATAAACTGTTAGTGTCTGACTGATTACAATTGGCTTGGGCTTACAGGTCTGTTAACTACTCTAATGTCTCTACGGCTATGCTGGTGGTCTCATCATGTTCTACTGGAGTACCAGGTGACGTCCGGTACTCCAGCTGTTCCAGTTTTTTTTTTAGCTATAATAATAGCTATTCTACACAAAGATGATTTATTAGTTCCAAGAGTGAAGCTTACTTTCGCCTGGCGTCTTCCATGTCAAGAGGAAGCCGTCACTGATGAGCTCCTCGTAGTTGCTTGCGTTCGCCTCGCCATACTTTGCAAGCACAGGCACGACAGTAGCACCGCAGCCGTCCAAGAAGTATCTCCCGTCGTCGGACTCGCCGTAGCGCCGCCCTCCGACGCGAGCAAACGTGCTGTTGCCGCATCTCGTCTCGACAAGCCCCTCGCCCGCCGCCGCTGCCGGCGCCGGCGTCTTGGTGCAGTCGTACAGGATCATTTCCTGATTGACGGGGCTGATGGAGAACGGAAGGGCGACCTTGGTGGAGCTGTTGTTTTTGGGGATTCTGCAGCTCTCATCGACGACCGAGGCGTTCGAGTTGGAGGCTCCTCCGAGCTTTTCGAGCTTGTGGGAGTCGGCGACGACCAAGGAGGCGTTGTCGTAGAAGACGGTGAGGATCTGGAACCAGTGCGCGTACCGGCTGTATCCGAGGAACGGCGTGGCGTTGACGCAGCGAACCTGGAACCCGATCGCGCCGCAGTTGGTGCTCGTCGCTTGCTCCTGGACGATCCCGAACGGGAAGGAGATGGTCACGTCGCCGCATAGCACTGGCGGACAGTGTCCTGCTGAGGCGAGCATCAGCGGCAACGACAGGACCATCGTCCACACCGACGACGAGACGAGCGAGGTGGAGGCCATGGTGGGAGGAGGAGCATGGGTGGGATGGGGTGGGGAGGAGGAGGGGCGGTGAATCGGTGATAAGGAACGGCACAGGCGGCTGACTAATGGTGATCTCTGTCCTGAAGGTAAAGTCTCCGCGCGCTCTGTAGCGGCCGAAACCTTTGACTGGGCATTTAAGCCATCGTCAGACCTTAATAAGATGTGAAAACTTTCTCAATTATTGTCAAAAACCCAGAACTGCTATTAGCGAACGGCAACAACTCACGTAGAAACCGCCGGAAGATGTTACTACTGCTTTACTTTGGACGGAGACTAACAGTAAGGTGGTCAACGGAATGCACTAGGTAGTAGATAAAGTTTTGGCTTTGTAGGTTCAGGCCTTGTTTAGTTCAAAAAAATTTTGGAAAATTTTTTAGATTCCCCGTCAAATCGAATCTTTAGACGCATGCATGGAGTATTAAATATAGATAAAAATAAAAATTAATTACACAGTTTAGTTGGAATTGACGAGACGGATTTTTTGAGCCTAGTTAGTCCATGATTGCACAATATTTGTCAAATACAAACGAAAGTGCTACAGTGTCGATTTTCCAAAAATTGCCTCAACATGAACATGTAGGCAAAGGTTAAGAAAGTAGTATATTAACAACAACTTGAGTTTTTTTTTACTTTTTTATGGAACCAAATTACTACTGACTTTTGCAGGATGAGTTTAGACGTCTTTGTCACAAATTCTTTTTTGGAAAAAATGTTTCTGTCCATTTCCTAGCAGCGGAATCGGTGCCATTTGGCGGATAAGGGTGAAGATGCTCATGCTAGAAAAAAATATATCTAGTGGAATCTTGTCAGTGTCAGCCAAAGCAAACCTTTAACATTTCCACGGCATCCTTACTTGCCAGTGGAAAACAAATGCAAAACAACAACAACTGAAATATATATTTAGGTCCACTTGAGATTAGCAATAAGTATGCTACTAATAGGGCTGGGGACTGGGGAGTGCAGCCCTATTATTTTTGCTAGTTTCAGTCAAATTTTAAGAGAAATGTGAGCATTCCTAAACAGAGTGCTAGTTTAAAGGCATTATAACTACTCATCCTGCCAACAGCTTATTCGCCATACTCTGTTTGTGTGTGTTTAGTGGCCGTGGGAGGTACGCACATCTTCTTCTTGCTGTGAGAATACTGTAGCTTTTCACATCGAGTACAAATGTACAATATGTTCTCTTTTTAGTTGAATTTCCCTTTTCTCTTTTTGTTAGCATCGTGCATGGAAAATTGTTGAGATCAGACACTTCAAAGAATTTGATGGTTTGTCTCAAATGTAGAGACTTTAAAGTATGTTTTTTCACATCATCTCCTGCATTTGTAGGCGCCTGAAATCAGCCTTGATTTTCATGCCATGCCTTCCTATATATACACAGCAACTTAGGATTTAGGGGGGGATTAAGGGGATTGTGGATCATAGCCTTAGGCTAGTCTCAATGTATGTTTCATGAGAGTGTCATGCATATTAAATAGGGTGCCACATAAGTAAAATTGTTGACTTGGCAGAGTCATTAAATGAAGGAGTTTTATTAGATGAGAGAGGAGTTTCATCCCAATGAAACTCATGTGACTCGATTACCTAGTTTATAATCTTGGTAACTGTGCCATAAAACTATACATGAGACTGGCCTACAAAAGGGTTAAAGGGAGGCAGGCTTATCCGACGAAGGAGGCGGCTTGCCAGGGGCGGCGGTGAGGGTGCCACTCTCACCATCATTTGTCGTTGGTGGTCAAAAGACAACCGGTGGGCAGAGAATAGGTAGGGTGCACAGAGTCTAAGGCAATGACAAAGCTAGTTAGTGCGGCGGAGGTGGCAGCAGCGGACCTAGCGCCGGCAACACCGGGGATGGGTGGTGGAGGGCGGGAGGCGAGGGAACGTACACGGAAGAAAGAAAGAGGTAAGAAGCATCTATGACTCATGAGGGAGCAATCTGGCTTGAGAAAGAAGAAAAAAGCGAGCTATTAAATCTTGACCATATGACTCATATTCATCGTCTGATAAAACCTTTAATCAGGCATATGAATTTTAGCAACTTTGAACCGGTGAAATGGAAGGTCAAAAACCGAGTTCTTTATTGAAGGTTCTAATCTAGATGGAATTGATATATGTAACGTAAGTTTTGTTCTAGGATTTGGTTAGGGATAAGAGTAGTTGCGCTCATAGCAGTAAAATAGTAGATGTTTTTCTAAAGGCACTAACATTAATATGTAAAGAAAGTCTGGTGGGACATAAATATTTCCAACGAGTAAACCTACTTTCTTCATATAGAATTTAGATGTCGTTTTGGACAAAGTTTGAGTCAAATATTGAGAATATAAATCATCAATAACTTTTAAGTTATTGAGTTTGCAAATATGAAAATTATATAAATAGATTTGTCTTGAAAAATACTTTTATATAAGTATAAATATATTATTTTTTTTAAATATTTTTATAAAAATAAGAGGTCAAAGTAGTGTGTTTTGGATATCTTATCACTATTCTAAACGACTTGTCCGTAGAAAGTGCCTCCTACTTTGACCAGGAAGAAAATTAAAGCGGCAAATCGGTGGCCATTGTGTGTCCGTAGCCGTACGCCACTTTCTGCACCCACTTGCCACAAATGGACATGCAGCAAAGCAAAAAAAAGTACTCAGGCCTTGTTTAGTTCCGAAAAGTGAAAAATTTCGGTACTGTAGCACTTTCGTTTGTTTGTGACAAATATTATCCAATCATAGACTAACTAGGATCAAAAGATTCGTCTCGTGAATTAATTAGTTTTTGTTTTTGTCTATATTTAATATTTTATGCATTTGCCACAAGATTCAATGTGACGGAGAATTTTAAAAACTTTTTGGTTTTCAGGGTGAACTAAACTAGGCCTCATATGCTTCCATCGATGCGTCAACCACTAATCATACGCACGATAACAGGACACGAGATTGCTAAATGATGGCAGCAGGTTGACGTGACGCCCCGCCCTCTCCCTTGTTGCTTGGCACAAATTTAGGCCAATAAAAATAGGAGTAGGTATCCAAAATTCCAAATCCAAAATGATGACCCTGATTTGGGGGGCTATTGTGGAGAAGTTGCTCTAAGGTTGTTAAAATTGTTATTCCTAATCGAATTAGAACTTAATGGCAGGATCAGAAATCATACTACTAGACTGTATCTAACAAAATCACAGAATTAACCCAACAAACTAAGATCACACGGGCATGAACACACGAGATAATAACCATGATTCCCAGCTGCCGCTGGCCAAAACTACCGGTGGATCGAGGGAACAGGGAAGGCATATCCAAGGGCACTCATGGTGAGATGAGAGCTACTCTGCAAATGGGTACCTTAATTTTTTTTATTGAACAATGGGTACCTTAATTCCATGGGCACTATGAAGGATATGACTATGAACTCCTCTCATTTCTATGTCAGCCAGCCCTGATTCGAAGCTATATAGACCAAAGCAATTATTCCTCTTCCTGCTAAGCTAATAGAGAGAGATTCGATATAATACTAGCTAGCTAATTCCAAGAGCGAAGTTACCTGACGACGGCGGCGGCGGCAACTGCCATGTCGCGAGGAAGCCGTCCCAGACGAGTTGCTGGTAGTTGCTAGCGTTCACCTCGCCAGACATTCCAAGAACCGGCACCATGGCAGCGGTGCAGCCTTCCAAAGAGTAGCTGCCTTCTGACGACTCGTCGGAACCCCCACCGTCGTCGGCGGCGGCACGAACAAACGTGTTGTTGTGGGCCTGGTGGCACACCGTCTCCACGAGGTCCACACCAGGCGACGACGGCGACGGCGGCGGCGGCGGCTTGTCGCAGTTGTAGAAGATGAGGTTCTGATTGACGGAGCTGATCGAGAAGGGACGAACAAGACGGGACGAGGTCTTGGCCGGGAAGGCGCGGCATCTTCCACGGCTACTTGTATTGAAATACGCAGGCCAGTGCCTGTCGGCGACGAGCAAGGACTGGTTGTGGTAGAAGATGCTGAGGATCTGCATGTCGTGCTCGCTCTGGAAGGATCCGAGGTAGGCGACGTTGCTGTCACTGCAACTGACCTCGAACCCGATCTCGGCGCCGCAGTCGGTCTGCGCGGCGCCGTCCGGGATGAGCCCGAACGGGAAGGAGATGGTCACGTTGCCGCATAGCTGTGGAGGACAGTGATCTCCGCCTTGCCCATCTGATGCCACCCACAGCGACGACGAGACTAGTAGGAAGAGCAGCAACGAGGATGGAACCAGCTGAGCCATGGCGGAAAGCTTCCAAGATGGCGCCTTGCGCAGGACGAACACAGAAGGGTGATTATATATATTGGTGAACCGCTCACACTCTGGCCTCATCACAGGCACAAACACACACAGGTGTGGCTGACTAAATAGCGAAGGTGATCAGTCCGCGTCGTCGTGTCGTGTGGCTGAGCTAGTGAGTAATAAATATAAATAGACGCAAAAACTTTGACTGAGGGGCATTCGGGCCGTCGTCGTGGACACACGGAACTTCCGAGGTGCCCGACGGACATACGGGCCACGGCGACGACTGACGTGACCGCGAATGCGCGCTCCATCCCACACGGAGCCTGCATCCTGCCGGCGGGCCGGCCGGCCAACGAGCTCCTCTCACTTTTTGCCAAACATATACACCAAGCCACCAAAATCTCTATTCTTATTCGTACGTACGGCCGGGGAGACGAGCTAGCAGACTTTGGAAGTGGTCGACGCAGTAATATAATGCTCCGGATATGGTTTTGGGCTTGTAGTTCCAAAAACCCAAAAGTAACTATTTGTTTGCAAAACTTACCAAGGCCTTGTTTAGTTCCGGAAAAATTTTGCAAAATTTTTCAGATTCCTCGTCACATCGAATCTTTAGACGTATGCATGGAGTATTAAATATAGATAAAAATAAAAACTAATTGCACAGTTTGATCGGAATTGACGAGACGAATCTTTTGAGCCTAGTTAATCCATAATTGGACAATATTTGTCAAATAAAAACAAAAATGCTACTATTCCTATTTTGCAAAAAATTTTGGAAGTAAACAAGGCACAAAGTACCTACAGCCTAGCGTGCTTTTTTTTTAACGGAAGTCAACTGCTCATGACTTTGTGTAAAGGACAGCAAAAGCTTTGCCATAATTTTTTACTAAACGGAGAAAAAAGCAAACAAACTAGCTACTTAACCAAGCGTTTCAGTCTTGGTTGATGTCATCCTTGCACAAACTAGAAAGGTAGAAATAGCTACTTGCCGGATTGTGCCAGCATACTTTTTACTTGCGGGTGATTGTCACGGTCAGCCAAAGCAACAGCTCCAAGATTTTGTCGACAAACTTTACTTGCAAGTGCGCCAAGAGAAGTTACCTGGTAGTGGCGGCGGCAACGGCGGCAGTGGCAGCGGCGGCGGCGGCCATGTTGCGAGGAAGCCATCCCTGACGAGTTGCTCGTAGTCGCTAGCGTTCACCTTCTTGCCAGACACCCCGAGCACCGGTACCATGGTAAAGTTGCAGCCCTCCAATAAGTAGCTGCCTGCTGACTCGTCGGAACGCCCATCGGCAGCACGAACATAGGTGTTGTTGTGGCACACCGTCTCCACGAGCCCTGCGCCTTGCGGCGGCGGCTTGGTGCAGTTGTAGAAGATGAGGTTCTGATTGGCGGGACTATTCGAGAGCGGAGGAGCAAGTACGGGGATGGTGTCGGCCGTCGGGATTCGGCACCCACCGCTGCTAGAGC
This sequence comes from Sorghum bicolor, assembly GCF_000003195.3. Classification (NCBI taxonomy): domain Eukaryota; kingdom Viridiplantae; phylum Streptophyta; class Magnoliopsida; order Poales; family Poaceae; genus Sorghum; species Sorghum bicolor. The sequence goes on along the minus strand of NC_012872.2, from coordinate 7,002,343 downwards.
TAGTATTGAAATATGGATGCCAGTATCTACGTGGAGCGATGTGCAAGGAGCGGTTGTCGTAAAATATGCTGAGGATCTGCAGACTGATATCGCTCTGAGAGTATTCGAGGTATAGGGAGCTATTGTTATAGCAATGGACCTTGAACCCAATCCCGATATCGCCGCAGCTGGTCTGATTATCCAGGATGAGCCCAAACGGGAAGGAGACGGTCACGTTGCCACATAGCACGGGCGGACAGTGCTCTCCTCCTGGCCCAGGTGCTGCTGCCACAGGCTGTATCATCAGTGGTAAGGACGACAAGGCCACCCACACCGACGACGAGACTAGGAAGAGCAGCAGCGAGGATGGAACCAGCAGAGCCATGGCGGAAAGCTTCGACGATGGCATTAGCAGGACGAACAGAACAGGAACAGGTGTGGCTGAGTAAATAGTGAAGCTGAGTCCGCGCGTCGTGTGTGCCTGCGTAGTAGACCTCGGAAGACTTTGACTGGGGCATTCGGGCCGTCGTCGTCATCGGTGCACGGAATTCCGAGGTGCCCGATGGGCGGGGCAAGGCGACGACGACGACTGACGTGACCGTGGACACGCGCTCCCACAGTATAAGCAGGCACGCTCCTGCCGCCCGGCCAACGAGCTCCTCTCACTTTTGCCGGCCAAAGTGAGACTAGCTAGGCAGACATTTGGAAATGGTCGTCGCATTCACAATGCTCTATATAGATATGATTTTGGCTTGTTTGCAAAAGCTACCAAAGTAACAACAGCCTAGCTAGAGTACGTGTTTTTTTTAACGGAACTCATATACTCCTGATTTTGCACGGTTAATTTATGTCGATGCGTGGTTATTCCACAAACAAAACCTAACTCTATTTGAGCGATCGTTCATCGTTCACTCGATTTGGATTTGGTGAATGATTAGACCGCGACTTCACTGCCCGCGCGCTTTTTTATTGCTGTGACGTCACTGCTCACACAGGCTATAAAAAGCAAAATATTTATTTTAAAATATTATAACTTCTAAACTGTGTATTTATTTTTATTCCGTCTACATCAGACGCGACGAGACGAACAAACTAGACGTCATTCGTATATTCAAAGAATATTTTCTAGTAGCAATTTATATGTATTAACTTATAATATATAAGTTATAACTTACAACTTCATGTGCACGGCGGTGATGGTGACGGCTGGCTGGAGCCGGGCACAGGCAGCGGCCTGGTGGAGTAGGGTGTGGGCACTGGCAAGGTAGCAGGGGGCGGGCTTCGTGTACCAGAACGGTGGCGTAGGAGAGGTCGCCGATGTATAGCACTATGTCGCGCGAAAGGAGAATGCTCATTGGCGTGGCGGAGAGAAAATGCATTAGGGATTTAGGGGGGGGGTGACCGAAGTGCACGGTTTTTTGCGCGTTTAGGATGATTTTTCTAAGTGACAAAAGATTAGGACACAGAATTGTAAATTGTTGGAGATGGTTTTTTCTAACCTCACAAAAAAATTTAGATTTAGAGATGCTCTAAGGGCAAGTATATTGCTACACGTCAACAGCCTCATATTTCGTCTCATGCAGTACCAAATTAAGACCCAATAGAAAGTGTGGACCGATCTAGCATGAAATGTGAAATCGACAAATTGCGTTTTGCCAGATGGATTCTTTAGAAAGATTCACCAATTTAATGTAAACGAGTTCACCCCGACTCCAGAAAGAAAGAACAATCTAGAAGCACAACGGAGGCTGAAGATTCGAGAGAGAGTGAATTGATTATGGTACGAAGCTAGGGTAGGATTTTTGCTAACGTGGAGGAAAGAGAGATGAAAGAGAGAGAAAAAGATATTGTTTTGCGAAACAACAACCTCATGAACTAAATTTAGGACTATAAGAAGTTTAACACACCAATGTACAAGTGCTTGTTGTCATGCAACTGACAAATATTCTATTATTGTATCTATAAATTAAGGACTCTAGAATTACTACAAGATAACTTAAAAACAATCCTTTTACTTGTTATTTCTTGAGTCTATCTCATAATTACGTGGCACTGCATGAGACTATGGAGACAGTATCAAGGATCATCACTGGGAGAGGCAGCGGCTGCTGCGAAGGGCATATCCCAGCCAAAAATTAAGCAGGATTCCTCTCGTTCCTCTCATATTTCTAATCTCCTCGGTTCTTTATGTATTGGTACTGATGTCTGGATGGGAATGGTAGTACAACAGTGTTGCAACTCATGGTGTGGTCCGAATAGCTGATTCACTTAGTTTTTTTTTCTCGAATGCGCAAAAGATTTGTGTATCATTGCATTTAAGAAAAAGAAGTTTATCATACAAACGACGCGCATCAAGCGCGCTAGGTGGTCTAACATCTGGACCAACCTAGCAAACTGTTCCTAGCTTCAATATTACATAAATGGAACAACCAACATGCCTACATCGCAATGTACTACGAGGCTTTCGCGAAGAGCTCCTTAGAGACCCGGTTGAACTCTGAGAACAACGCGTCAAGAGCATCCACTTGGCTCAATGTCAAGTTTCCACTTCCAATGTTGTCGAGTGTTACCTTGGGCATAGGTGAAATCAGAGCTATCGTCGGCATGATACCCAACCTCTCCTTGAGGAGTGCCTCGCCTCGCTTGGAGGCCGGTATGTGCGCCAATGGTTAGGTGGCAATCCGTCTACTCTTGGCCCTGGCTGGTAGGGCCCTCATGGTTGCCGCCTTTTGCCGTGGTGGAGAGGCGAGCAAGGGCGGCCCTCGCCTGACCTGCACCTCATTCACAAACCGTGCGAGACGTCGAGCGATCTCGCCCGACATGGGTGACGCGTCGCTAGGGCCAGGGGTATCTGGCCATGCGTCCTTCATCGGCGTAGAAGGGTTAGGTGAGCGGCAACCACCCCGTGTTGACGCAGGATCTGCAACGTGCGTCGCCTCATCCACGATAACGCTAGGTGCCGTCTAAGGAGGCATGCCCTGCACAAGCGACGATGGAGGCAGATCAGTCATGTCCTGAGCAACCGTTACCGGAGAACTGGTGTCCAATAGAGGTCGAGCCTCCTGATGTGAGACGATGAACTCCTCTTGCATTGGGTCAATCCACGTTGGTGGCACCGAGTCCGCACGTGACTCCAACACTAGCGGATCTAGCTCGGGGCAGTCAGCATCAATGGTAGGGGCAGTGCTGTCGTAGCCACTAGCTATGATGATCCACGTCGTCGGCATACTTTGATGGCATCAGCAGCAACATCAATGGTGTCAGTGGCAGCGGGCACAACTGACATCCCCCATGGCCTTGTGAGCCGCCCCATCCTCATTGCATGATGCCTAGATGGCTAGAGGGTCGTGGCATGTTAGGTTGGCACCCATCGTCACCGTCTTCGCAAACCTTGGCCACTTGCAATCCCTGGCGAGATGATAGTAGTCGTGGCAGCGTAGGCAACGTCATGGCAACCGGTAAGTTACGACACGATGTGAGTAGGAGAGACAGTTAAAGCATCTATCGTGGAGCTCTGGGCGGATCTGTTGGGCCTATAGGAGCTGCTTATGGTGAAGCTCAACTGCTGCGGTCGCAGGTTGTGTCTCCTGTCGTGGTAGGATCTCTCGCCACCCACTGGCACCGAAGGCGGAGACCCTACTGTGGCGACCAAGGCATTGACAGGCAGGGATACAGCCATCCAATGACCGAGCAAGAAAGTTGTGCACCAGCTGGGGGCGTGGTCGGCCGCATCCCTTTCGCCTTTGCCAAGGTCCATGTCATCCAACGTCCACCACGTCGCGGCTCCAAAACCCCAGACGAGTTCGAGCGCGTGGCAAGGATAGATGAGCCAGCGTAGCCAATGTGTCCCAATGAACAGCATCGAGGTAGGGGGTCATGGAGGTGGCATCCTCATCGGAGTCATCATCCACCCAACGACGTGCCTTGGAGCGACCCGCCACGCTACCTCCAGGATGGAAGGGGTGGCATGGGGGAAAGGGTGGACAACATGCTCGCAGCGGGGGCAGAGCCAACAAGGATGGCGTTGAGTTAAGAGGCAGCGGGGACGAGCAGGGGGCGGGGGAGTGCGGGCCGGGGGGTGAGCACAAGGAGAGAGGGAGGGGAGGGGCGGCGAAGGAGATGAAGGGATAGGGTTGAGATGCTCTAAATTTTCATTCCGGGGAGGAAGCCGACACCGCCGCCGGTAGCGGCGTAGGGGCAAACCGGGGGCAAGGTCGGGGTTGAGGGTTGAGATGCTCCGAATTTTCATTCCCAAAACTCCGTTGATTCGCTTAGTTACTTCTTTGCTATCGTGCTGCTGATGATTGGTTTTCTCTTTACTGTAAATAATAAGCTTCATCTTATATGTCAATTATGTGTAAAATATGGTGGTTGACATAATTTTTGCTTTGTCACTAAACAACTTAGCCTGCTATAGTTCTAATTAGCCTTTGGGAAAAGCTGCCGCTAAGAGGCTTGCGCCCGCCGGCTATTTTGAACATTGCAGAAAAGGAAGTTACTATTGAAATTATTTGAGAATTTGCAAGAATTCCTAAATATGAGGCTGCTATGTGTATGCGTGTTTTTTTTTGAGACGGCGGATCCTACGAAGCTAGGCTGATGTGGAGCCTCCTAAAGCCTCGAATGTGGTAGAATCTAAGCGAGCAATAATTATTTTTATTTAATTATGATAACTAAGAATCAAAATTGGTATCTTTAACTATGATTTGATATTAAACCACATGTACTAACCAGTTCAATCTATAAGTTTAAATTGATGGAGAATATAGAGACAATTTACAATACATTAACAATATTAAATAGTCCATGTGTTCCAAATTATAAGTCATTTTGGATTTCTTTTTCATGTACATAGTTTTTGTTATGCACCTAGATATAACTATGTAGGCAAATACTATATATATATATATATATATAGGCAAATACTATATATATATATATAGAAAATGTAAAACAACTTACAATTTAAAATTGAGGGAGTTAGACTAATATTTTTTCCCTTTGAATTCACTTTTCTCCTTGATAATATTGTGGGTTGAATCAAGCAGTGCACTTAAAAGTAAGTTGATAGTTTGTCTTATATGTAGAGACTTTTAATTAGTTTCAAGTGACGGCGAAAGTGGAAAGGTCAAAATTTGGGTTCTTTGATTGAAAGTTCAATTAAGGTCTTGTTTAGTTCAAAAAAAATTAAAGATTCTCCATCACATCGAATCTTTGGACACATGCATGAAGCATTAACAATAGATAAAAAAAATAACTAATTACACAGTTTGCCTGTAATTTGTGAGATAAATCTTTTGAGCCTAATTAGTCCATGGTTGGACAATAATTGCCAATACAAACAAAAGTGCTAAGTAGTCAAACCTAAAAATTGTCTCCATTGAAAGTTGAATGCTAGTTGAGAGTTGTCATTGTTCAGTTTGAACTTTGAAGTAATGGCCACCCTAGTTGAGACATTTAATTCTCACACTTAAATAAAGTTGAGGCCATGGTCGAATTGGTATATGGAAGTGCAATTTTCCGCTTTAGTGAGAGGGCTGGTGAGAGAAGAGAGTAGTTGCACCCATAACAGCAAAGTAGTAGATCCCCCTCTAAGCAAATATGATCATAAGGGCATCACCAAACTTGTAATTCTATCATGAGGCTCAACCTCACTAAAAGATATTTCTCCATATTTCTAAATCAGAAAGACAGAGACACTGGAGGACAAGTATTTGCTTGTAATTCGAGTTGGGATCCAACGACTTTCAAACTAAAGCTACTATATGGGACTCCTGTCTATAAAAAGTGCCTCCGGTTTTGATAAGAAAATCAAAAGTGCCAAATAGATGGCCACTAGCCCAGTGGCAAAGTTAAAACTTAGTTTAGGAGAGGCAAATGTCAATAGGGAGTCTATTTAGTCTTTAGTTACATTACATGGTAGATTAGTTAGATCACTAAAGTGTATATATTATATAATAGAAAAAAACATCAAAGTTGTGGACTTTATCACTGCCGTAGCCATACGACACAAGTTGTGGACCCACTTGCCTCAAATGGGCATTTTGGCAATGCTAGCGGCAACCTACTACCAGGAATAGCAATAAAGTTTGGATAACGGCAAAGGCACCCACCGAACCTCCAGGCAAGTGCTCATATTCTTTCGTTTGATTCGGTCATCAGAGCACTAACGAGAACAATCATACGCTAAAGATGACACGAGAAAGCTAATTAGGCCTTGTTTAGTTCCTAGAAAATTTTGCGAAATTTTTCACATTTCCCGTCACATCGAATCTTTAGATGCATGCATAAAGTATTAAATATAGACGAAAATAAAAACTAATTGCACAGTTTGGTCGGAATTGACGAGACGAAATCTTTTAAGCCTAGTTAGTCCATAATTAGACAATATTTGTCAAATACAAACGAAAGTGCTACAGTGTCGATTTCCCAAAAATTTTCAGAACTAAACAAGACCTTAATGGCACTGGCATGGCAGGTGAAGTTGGCACGCCGGCAGGGAAGAAGGCACAGTGATTTCACACCTTATTTAGTTCCTAAAAAAATTTTGCAAACTTTTTCAGATTTCTCGTCACATCAAATCTTTAGACGCATGCATGGAGTATTAAATATAGACGAAAATAAAAACTAATTGCACAGTTTGGTCGGAATTGACGAGATGAATCTTTTGAGCCTAGTTAGTTTATGATTGGACAATATTTGTCAAATACAAATGAAAGTGCTACTATTTTTATTTTGTAAAATTTTTTAGAACTAAACAAGACCAAATTAAGATCGCAGCGTGGGCAGTGCGCGCACCACACAGTCCCGGCAACTTGTCAAATTAGTCACCCCTGTTTGCTTGCTGATAGTGATTTATTGTGAAAGAAACACCGGACAAACAGGATCGAGTCCGTTCACTTGTCTTATTGACTGTATTTTTTTTACTAGTCAGCAGTGTTTTTCTCTCACAATAAATCAGTCAACAATAATTTTGACTATGACTTTTTTGACCAGCGTCATTCACTGCAGCTGTCGCGTGCAACAGCTACAGGCGAATTGAGGCCGGGGAGTTGGCCAAGGTTCCTGAGAGTGACATGAGAGCTAGTACGTGCTTCGTGCAATTAGTGTCACTAAGCACCTAGATCGATCGATCTCCATGCATGGGGGGGCTTTAGCAAGGATAAGCTCGATCGCTCTAGTGGGCAGCACTGACGCGACGCCAACGCGCCACTAGAGCGCCACGCCGCAATCTGCATGATGCAACGGGGGACCAACAAAAAGTCGTGCGGCTAAAACGACCAGCACGTAATAAGTGCCGAGTCCCGGAGTCCGCGTCGGCCGCCGGCGTCCACACAAGCTGACTACTGTAGATTGAGGCACACAATACGTGTACGGAGGGCAAGTGGGGGACTCACCGGCGCATGTCGGCCCCGCGCGCCTGCCGCCGGGGCACAGGCACCAGAACTCCGCGGCGTCGTTGTCGTACCGGCACTGCCCGCCGCTGGCGTTGCAGGTCCGGCAGTCGCCGACGCCGGCCACCTCCCAGTCCAGGACGAACCCATCCTTGAGCAGCCGGCTGTAGTTGGCCGCCGTCATCACCGCCGCCTCCGCCCCTAGCACCGGCATGTAGGCGAACGTGCATCCGCCCGTCGCGATCTCCGGCGGCGTGTCCCAGTAGTAAGGCCCGGCGAGGTACGCGTAGATGGGAGAGCTGCAGTTTGCTGTGGCGTTGGCGTACTCGGGGCCGCTCGAGGGCGCCGTGCCGTTGCGGCAGTGGTAGAGGAAGCACAGGGCACGGTTCTGCGGACTAAACGTGAACTGCAGGCTGAGCGCGATGCTGGAGGACATGTTGAAGTCTGTCTTGCACACGCCGTCGTCGCCGGCGACCCTGGAGTGGGAGGCGACGAAGGAGTTGTTGGTGTAGTCGATGCTGAGGACGTGGATGGAGGAGCCCTTCAAGGAGGCCTCGCGGCCGCCGCCGCTGCACCAGACCTCGAAGCCCGGGTGGCCACAGCTGGAAGAAGAAGGCGGACTGGTGCTGCTGCTGCTGCTGCCGAGCCAGAACGGGTAGTTCAGGGTGAGATTCCCGCATGCCGCCGGCTCGCAGTCGTCGGCGCTGGCGTGGCCATGGAATTGGAGGAGCGCTAGCAAGGAGGCCAAGAGCGGGAGGAACAGCAAGGTGGGATGCATCTCAATTAATGGAGATGGTGCCAGCACGAGAAATAATGGAGGCGACTTTAGATGAGTGATGAGAGGAGGAGAAGGTCGAAAGAGAAATAGCAATTGTATTTGCTTTCCTTTATCTAAAAAACAAGCAATTGTATTTGCTTGATGAGTTGACTAGTCTTCTTTCCGGTTTGTTGGACCTTTTTAATCAACAGGACAACAGGAGTTGTAAAGTCAGTGTTGTCTTATCACTGACTCTTCCTTTTTTTTTCCCCCTGCTACTACGGGTCAATAAATAGGCTTTAAATCGTGTTTGCTTGAGGTGAGGTAGAGTTAACAATAATTATTTTGCCTAGCTTTAGTGTAGAGCTGTTTTGCTAAATGATTTATTAAAATGGTTTTTACTCCACTGATAAAGTCGTTTGAAGTTTTAAAAATAGTTGTACTAATGAAGTGAAGTCATACCAAGTGAAGCCAAGGTGCTAGTATATATTTCTTCTAGTGTCAAATTTTTGAGTTCTCTGTTTTCTTTTTTTTTTAACAAAAGCTTTGTAGCTTTTGCTACCCTCTATATCTCCCGTGATATATATTATTTATTTATTTATTTATTTATTTATTTATTTATTTATTTATTTATCAATTATCATATTTGTGTTAGTTGTACAGTTGTACTTACCTTTTTAGATGCGTGGACCTTTGTTGGCGCACAAGATCTCAACTAAAACAACCAAACAAACACAATTGTTGGCGTGGGGAAAACATGCCATATGAGTAACCTATTTTTTTATTTTTAATATAAAATCGTGATCATGAATTAGATGGAAACAACAAAATAGAAGTGAATAATACATACGTTTCGTTTAGTAAGAATTAGGTCACACAGTGCCATGTGAGTCTAGAACCATCGATGAGCTAGCTCAACATCATCCTTGTCTGGCCAACACACTCACAACCCAGCAAACGGTAACCCACGACAGTTCTCTCTAGCTCGACATCCTAGCACTTATGTCACACAGTGCGCCATATTCAGCCAACACGCACAATGTGCCATATATATGTTCGTGCCCCCGACCGGCACATGATTGTGCGTCCGGAAGATCGAGTGATACACGTTGAGTAAAATGTTAGGTTCTCGTACGAACTCTATATGACTTAGGCCTTGTTTAGTTCTCACCTAAAATTTTTTTCACACATTTTTATTGAATCTTTCAATATATGTATATGGAGCATTAAATGCTAATTGCACAATTTAATTGTAAATCGTGATACGAATTTTTTAAGTCTAATTAATCTATGATTAGCTATAATTGCTACAGTAACTAACATGTACTAATGACAACTTAATTAAGTTTAATAAATTCATCTCGCAGTTTTTAGACGAGCTATGTTATTTGTTTTTTGATTAGTCTACGTTTATTTCTTCAAATATGTCCCGACATATTCGATGTAACACCCAAAAATATTTTTGCGAACTAAACAAGACCTTGTAATTGGTCCAAATACAAACCCCCGTGGTCTCTTGTAAACATATACTGCCTCCATACTCAAAAAAAAAGTCATTTTGGACAACAACACGGTCTCTAAAATATAACTTTGACTTCTTATATTGGTGAAAATATTTATCAAAAAAATATATATGCATATTTTTATGAAAGTTTTTTCAAGACAAATCTATTCATATGTTTTTCACATTTCTAAACTCAACAACTTAAAAGTTTTTTTAAACAAGCAACAACTTAAAAGTTATTCATGATTTGAATTTCCAATGTCCTTGTCCAAAACGACTTTCTTTTCAAGTATGGAGCGAGTATTAGCAACTGTAGATCTAATTCAAATTAGGCCCGATATCACGGTATCATTTTTTACCTCGAACAACAACCACACAAATTTTGTGCTGACGTGGTTTACACGTCACTAGAAGATGTGCCTATTGATGACTCCTTTTTTTTTTAGATTGTGTCTCTTGAAGACTTGGTGCCCCTTAACGAGTTTGCATTGTGCTGTGTTTGGTGGCCTGAAGGAGCGTGGAGACTCATGCTATCCTGTTAATTGGTCGAGTCCCCTATCCTTTGCTTCAATTCTGAAACGTTGGTAGTACTAGATTTATCCAAAGTACAGTAAAACAAGCCTTTTCCAGTTGACACATTAACCATAGAACTATATTAGCTGTCAATCAGCGAGCGGGATTATATATAAAAGAAAAGGTGCAAAGGAGAGAAAGAGTTGGAGGCAGAGAGTTACATGAAAGAAATATGACTTTTGTAGAGATCAGATGGTCAAACAGAAGCCGGGAGATGAAGGCGAAAATCAGCAGAAATATTAGACTAGTCCATTACTTATCTGACTTTTGTACAGAGTAAAACAAAATGGCAGTGATCGATGGCAGATGCCTCAAGGTGGCGTCTTATTCATTTGGCTGATAAGTCATGGCAGAAAGTACCGTTGGATGATTTGTTGTAAGAAAAAACACTGTAGCTGAGAATTGTTAGCTGATTTGTTGTGATGGCATCAACTGACATCGGTTCTCATTTCGTGCAGAAGCTTTTCGAAAGCAAAACGGCATCTACTAAAGGGAACAGAAACATCCATCCCATGATACCAAACGTATGGATTTGTTCGCCTTTGAACAGACTAATGATTTGATCCATGGATAGAAATCTGGACAGTTAATATCTCGCTTTGGTGTTCATGCGCTGACATTGGTGGTCAAATTGCTGCATGGCAGGCCGCACAGAAAACGGCTAGTGTTTTGTAACGTTTCAGCATTTGTCAGACTAATTTAGATCGGCGGCTACGCGTTGATGTGCAATCTATTATATGCATGATCAATCATCTAAACCTGGCCCCATAAATGATTTTTACACTAGTCTGTTCAGGCTAATTCTTTTTGTCTGTTCCAGTGAAAGAAAAAACGAGCCTTACTTTTCAGTATCGTGTATTCGAGCATATCCTAGTTATGCAAGGCTTTGTAACGAATGGCGGGATCAGTAAACTAACCGTCACCGCGCGCGCACGTCGCCGGCTGCAGGCGGCCGTCGGGGCAGAGGCATCTGAACGCATCGACGCCGCCATCGTCGTGCCGGCACTGCCCTCTGCTCGCGTTGCACGCCGTGCAATCCCCGGGCACGGTCCACTCCATCAGGAACCCACGCCTGACGAGCCTGGCGTAATCATCCATCGCTCTTAGCTCCGGCGACCCGGGCAACACCGGCACGGCCGAGTACTTGCAACCCGCCGACGACGTCGTGTCCCGCACGGGGCCCCCGGTGTCGTAGCCCCGGCGGCTCAGGTACACGATCCACGGGGCGGCGTGGCCTGTGCAGTTCATCGGAACCGACCCCGCCGGAGGCGTCCGCGAGCAGTTGGAGCAGAGGAAGAGCTCCCAGTTGGCGCGGCTGACGGCGAGCTGCGACGACAGCGCGAGCGTTGCGGACACGTTGAACCTCGTCGCCCGGCAGCCGGTGGCGTCGTCGGCCAGGCTGGTGTGGAACGCCACCACGGAGCTGTTGCCGTAGTGGATGTCCAGCACGCGGAGGTAGGAGCCGTTCAGGACGGGCGGCGCGCCGCCGGTCGGGTCGTCGCACGCGATGCCCAAGGACGGGTAGCCGCAGTAGGGAGGATGCTGCCCGCGCAGCCAGAACGGGTACCTGATCGACAGGTTCCCGCACGTCGCCGGCGCGCAGCTCGCGTCCTCCAGCGCGGCGGCGAGCAGAGGCGGCAGCAGCAGCGCTAGTGCTACTGCTAGCACGGCCGGAGCGCGCATTTTGTGGGTGTCGGAGGTCGACCGGAGCAAATAATGACGAAGGGAGTATGAACGCTTGCGGTTTATTTATGCCATTTTGTTTGTGGCTTGTCAGGATGGATTAGCGTTGAGGCATTAGTAGATAGCGGATGGAGAGAGGAGCCGATTTGTGTGACATTGGCCGCTTGATTACGATTTACGAGGGATATTCACGCTACATAGTACAGTCAACGAGAATATGTCTTGATACGGCACCGTCGTTTAGTAGGAGTAGAATTTTCTCAGCTTGACTTTCATGTGTTAGGAATGTGTATTACTAGAACAGATGTGATACCATAGAATGTATGCAATCGAAATGTATGAGCTACTGAAATGGAAAAAAAATGCATGGTGTCAATGTCTGGGGGATAGAGATTGTATGCGTGATTATGACAGTACTCACTGGTTCATGTGTGATCCAATAGGATTTCAGAAGTAAGAAAAAAAAAGTCAGGTAGCATGCAAAAGATAAAAATGTCAACCAACTGTGGCAAAAATGTCAAGATACTGAAACGGTGGAAAAATTCCAAGTTCAAAATTTTGAACCTCTAAACTATTCACTCTAAACTTTCTCTATTTTTTTTACTGAAAGATCATCAATCGAAGCTTTGTTATTTTTTCTATGTTGTTGAATGTGAACTATTAGTTTTTTTTATCAGGCTCTCTGAATTAGTTACTGAGATGATCTCAATAATTAGTTACTCACAAGGCAACATTGTTAGACCTCGCCGTACTGGTACATCCACCCCTACCAATATCAAAGCAACTTTAGTCCTAGCGCTCCCTTCTGTATCCATTGATCGGCTTTGGCCTTGATCATCAGGAGCAAAGCTTGTGTCATCATGGTCAAACTTCAGAAGCATATTGTATTCCTCTCTTTCTATAGTTACCAGTTACCACGACACCGGCCGTACGAAAAAGGGTGTGAAAACCATTATACTGCTGGCTGGACCATGCTGTCCGCAGGTGTTTCCACTAGCCGAGGACGTCTTGTGCTAGCTATGGAATTTGCCGGCTCATTGTGTGGAGGATGCTCTCCCATAAGGGTGTGGAGGATTTGTTGGCTATGACACCATAAGTATCAGAATCTGACAGCCACACTACGGTCGATCTCCCTTCTTCATGTACAAGGGCCTCATCATGAATGTGGAGGATGGGGACCCTCTATCATTAGTCATAGTAGTTAGGATTTAGATTGAATAAATTATGCCCTATGGTCTAACATTGTTAGACCAAAAGCACACAGCCTGCGGTGAGGAGACCCTATACCCCCGTATTTCTCCTCCCTAATCGCACACGTCAGGCAGTGTTTCTGTGTCTGGGTGTGTGCTTCTGGTCGACCAAGGAAGATGAAAGGTCAGGCCTCAGGGGAGTGCTGCACATTGGCTACTTTAGTAGTTAGTTGTGGGCCATGGACTTTTACACTCACCAAGGCAATACCAGCCCAAAACCTAATAGGCTGTTATAATTCAATCTCATTTGTTGTACAATGTTTCTTACAGTGTGGCCATAGGTAAGACGCAAAGTGCACAACTGAACAGTATATGTATTATACGTATATATTAATTATTGTATGCTTATGCACTGCTTTTAAATGTATTTATCACATATATCATACACTAACTCATTTGTTCTTAAATTGGCATGTTAGTTCTCTTAACTCTTTGAATGGGAAAGTACTGCATTTAATATTTGAATTTGCCATTTATTAGCCACTTAGAATTTTATTTTTTTTATCTCAGTAAAAGTGTGTTATGTGTAGAGTGTGTACATGATTTTTATACTATTCATTGTTTTGTCTGCCCCACCTAAAATTTTAAGCGAGCTCCGCCACTGGTGGTGACTTGCTCTTAGGATCAATAACCGAAATAGATGTGATAGGAAATGGACCAAACAACCAATAAGGTCAAATCTTAGACTCTATTTGGTTCCTCTTGCTAAATTTTAGCTAGCTAAAATTATTTTAGTTACTCAGACTAGTGTCTTCTAAACTATTTTAGCTTCTTTTTAGCCAATATATTTGAAACTTTAGCTACTAAAGTGACTAAAGTTTAGTTAACTAAAATTTAGCAAGGGGAACCAAGGCCTTGTTTAGTTCCAAAATATTTTACAAAATAGGAATAGTAACACTTTCGTTTGTATTTGACAAATATTGTTCAATTATGGACTAACTAGGCTCAAAAGATTCGTCTCGCCAATTCCGACCAAATTGTGCAATTAGTTTTTATTTTCATCTATATTTAATACTCCATGCATACGTCTAAAGATTTGATGTGACGGGAAATCTGAAAAATTTTGCAAAATTTTTGGGGAACTAAACAAGGCCCAAACATGCACTGTCGCCACGGCTTCTCTCTCAAAAGTCCATTGTAATTGGAGCCGGAGCAGAAGTCTCATGAAGTAGCTCATTCGTTAAAAAAGAGCTCCAAGTCCTCCTTCTAAAGAAAGAACAGCTCATCCTCTTCGGATATTTGGTTTGGCTTTTTTTGCTAAAGCTGCTTATAGTGATCGCAAAAAAGAACAGCTCATCCTCTTCGGATATTTGGTTTGGCTTTTTGCTAAAGCTGCTTATAGTGATCGCCTGATCGGCTTGAGCCTTGAGGTCTCACGTGAAGATGGCAATGGGTACTTGAAATCTGACATCCAATTGATTTCACCCGATAAAAAAATGGATATAAGAAGAATTCATCCATGGTATACTAATAGGTAAAAATCTCGACTCATCGGGTATGTGGGTATATGGGAACATATTACCACACCTGTACCCACAGGTAATTTATATCCACCTTTTTACCGTACAATTTTAGACGCGTATAACTCACGTACACACGCGCAAGAAATTGACACCTTGGCAACACATATTTTCATCTTGGGTGTCACGTCTCAGCATGCCGATTGGACCCATTCAACAAATCTTAAGTTAAGTCCACCGGAGACCGGCCCTATACGGGCTAAGGCCCAGTGTACTTGGGCCATCCTTTATAGTTAGCCTAACTTGCTGTCAGGCCAATTCGTAACGACGCATCTCGATATTGTTAACCCTTTTTTTAAAAAAAAAGAGCGTAAGCCCATTTAAACCTGGACGCAGCAAAAATCTAGCAAATCTCAAGAGAACACGCCTTGAGGAGAGGAATATATGCATGCGTACCTGGGGTTTTCGAAGGAATCCACGCTGTGTTCGCCGCAGCCCGGAAGCACGCGAAGGTCCACGTCCCGTGCCCGGCCTGCCGACGGCGCCCGCACAGGCCGCCGGCTCTCTCGCACTGCCCGCACTCCCCGTCCGTCTCCGGCGTCCAGCTCAGCTCGAACCCCATGTTGAGCGCCGGCACGACGGCGTCCAGCGGGCTGCTGCTGCTGCCCCCGGAGCCGGCGCCGAGCAGGGACCTCCGCAGCACGGGCATGCCGACGACGCTCTGGCACAGCCCCGCGTACCCATACGGCGCGAGCTCGTCGCCGTCGCGGAACACGTACGAGTGGTGCCTGCCGTCGCCCTCGAGGCACGCCACGAGGTGGGCCGGGATGCCGACGAAGGAGCAGTGGACGAAGAAGGTGAGGTTGGCGTCCCGCGGCGTGAGCGACAGCGGCGGCGGCGAACCGGCGGGGAGGGACAGGTTGCGGCCCACCAGCGGGCAGGTGTTGGACAGCGAGAACACGCCCAGGTCGAAGAGCGACAGCGTGCGGTCGCCGTACATGATGCGCGTCACGGCGTAGTCCCCCGACGGGAGCGGCAGCACCGGCGTCTCCCGCCGGCACTCCAGGCGCAGGCTCCGGTACCCGCAGTGGGACTGGGAGGACGACCACGACGAGGCGTTGCCGGCGCTCGCGCTGCCGTTGTCGTCGATCCAGAACGGGTACCGGATGTCCACGGCGTGGCCGCACCGGTACGACGGGCACGACAACGACGACGACGGCGTGGTGGAGTTCGGGATTATCCGCTCTGTGGCTGCAGACGCCGCGGCGAGGTTGGAGAAGAAGAGCACTAGGTGCAGAGGAGATCGTACTAGGGGCATTGTTGATGATTGTTGTACTGTATTCCGAGAGTATTTTTCTGCATGCCCAACCAGCATTGCAGAGAAGATCAGTGTATGTTTTTGACCAAAATTTGGGTGCTCTTGTTGCTCGGAGATCATGAAAAATTTGACACTGGATGTACCTTGCGCGAGCGCGACTGACTCCCTGTACTGCGGATGATTCAGATTCACACAAGGTGTGTGAACGTCCAACAGAAGATTACCAAAGCATTTGTCTTGGGACGGATGTAGTAAAAAAAATTTATAATTTGGGGATGCAAAAAAAAAAGAAGAGAGTCTTGCTTCGCTGACTGAAAGATACAGTAGTATGCTTTCGACATTATATATTATTCTGAAAATGAAATAGACTGGTCTTTTTGTCTGCATGTCAGCAGAAGCCGTGGACAACAACCTGAAGGTGTGGGAAGTCACACAAAGTTTGTTGTGCTTGTGCAAGTGTGAACATGGAAATGTCGCTGAAAGATTCCTCCAATCGCAAGTATGCAGCACGGCATTCCATCTTGTACACCAATATTTTCTGAATGGATGCTTCAGTTGGCGCAGAAGCTGAATTGTTTTATCACAAACAAAGCTTTCAGCGAGGCAAATTTTCTGAACAAAAACACTCTCTTCCACAACGCATCAATTTACAGGTTACCTAACCTAATACTACGTGATAGAGCACACTGCACACAGGTTACTCACATGTTTTCGTTTTCTGACAACCCTCAACTGCTGTTATGGGTGGTGGTGCATGGGCTGGTCCACTGATGCATGACGGAGTCCGGCGAGCCGTCCCTGCTCTTCTTGAGCAACCCCATGTCATCCTTGGCCTTGACGGCGGCGCACCCATCCTGCTGCATCCTCTGCGCCTCTCTCAGCGCGTCCAGCACCTCGCTGATGGGCGGCCTGACGTCCTGCTCCGGCTGCAGGCACCGGAACGCCATCTCAGCGACGAGGTCCACGGCGCGCTTGGTCCCGCCGTCCGTCCGGTACCCGATCCGCGGGTCCACGAGGCGGTCGATCTCGTAGCACTGGATCATGTGCACGGCCATGGTGGCCAGGTTGACGTCGCCGCCGCGGGCGCGGCTCATGTCCACGGCGGGCTTGGAGGAGATGAGCTCCACCAGCACGACGCCGAAGCTGTACACGTCGCTCTTGTCGGTGAGCTGGTAGCACTGGTGGTACATGGGGTCGAGGTACCCGGGCGTGCCCTGCGGCGCCGTGGACACGTGCGTGGCGTGCGCCGGGAACAGCCGGGAAAGGCCGAAGTCGGCCACCTTCACGTGGAACGCCGCGTCCAGGAGGATGTTGTTGGTCTTCACGTCGCGGTGCACCACCTGGTGCGGCTCCACGCCGTGGAGGTACTCCAGCGCGCTCGCCGTCTCCACGGCGATGCCCAGGCGGACGGGCCACGACAGCGTCGGCGTCAGCGGCGGCGGGGACGTCGACGACCGGGAGGAGGCGTCGACCTCGGCGCGCGCGCCGTGGAGGTGGTCGGCCAGCGTGCCGTTGGGGACGTACTCGTAGACGAGGAGCAGGTCGCGGCTGCTGCCCGGCGAGGTGCAGCCGTAGAGCGTCACCAGGTTGGGGTGGCGCAGCCGCGACAGGATCTCCACCTCGTTCTGGAACTGCTCCACGCTCTTGTAGCTGTTCTTGTACAGCCGCTTCACCGCCACCACGCTGCCGTCCAGCAGAGTCCCTGCACAGCCGTCAACATGCACGCCATTTTTTTTCTGAGCTTGAACCTCTGATGATGAAATCAAACCATGCATCGGACAGGACAAGCTGAAAGTACTGAAGACCCTTTAATTTTCGTGCCTTTGTACACTGTGCCGAAGCCGCCGACGCCGAGCTCGCGTTCGTCGCTGAAGCCGTCGGTGGCCTCGTCGAGCTCCTCGTAAGTGAAGATGTGCGTACGGGGCGACCCGGTCATGCTGAACTCTTTCCGGAGCGATGCCAATGGCGACCCATCACGGATGAGCCCGGCCAGTGACGCAGATCGCTTCCTCTTCCTTCTCTTGTGTAGCACGAGAAGAAGCCCAATGCTTAGTATGATGGCACACAGAAGAGCTGCTGCGATTCCTGCTTGTGACACCGGTTGAAACCACAAGGATAACCACGTCATGAGCCATATAGTAAACTGATATGGCTCCAAGGATAATAAAGACCCAATGCTCAGCCAAATGCAAGCATGCACATTTGCACAATAAGGTCTGGTATTTCATTCTGATAATAAAGTTTTCATTACCTCCTGCAATTTTGAGCCCAAGACTCTTTGTGCCACCTGCGTTTTCAGAAAAGTTTCATAAGGAGATGAGATCATGAGAATAAACCAACTCATAAAGTTTCAGAGAAATGAGAAAATGATCTTTTTACTCTTAACAACGATCAGAGAAAAAAAATTGTTGCATGCCACTTACTTGGGCACATCATTACATCAGGGTCTGTTTGATTGTTTTTTTTAAAAAAAAACAAATTAGGCAGGAGAGCTGTCGATTATATTAAAAGAAAGAAAAATCCAGATTAGGCAATAAAACGAAGTTGCAAAGACAATGACAGATTGTTTGTTGGAGTTATGCAAAAAACTCTAGTAGTATACTAATCTTCTGGATTACTCTACTTAACGACAAGTGCGCCTCATTTGTCAGTGCAAGACAAAGTGAAGCTTTTGACAGGACATATAGTGATATAGTTTATATGAGTTGGGACAACTGAGAAAGTAAAAGACAAAGACATGATCTCAATCTCAACCGAACAAGTAGACATCAAGATGACATTGCATCCAATGAATCTGTGGAGAACGTGATACACAGAGCAATAAAAAGGAGGAAGCAGTCAAGATGTTCAAACAACAGGACAGCACTGTGCACGATCAAAGGCTTCTGAGTTCTGTAGAGGAGAATATTCCTATCCTTGCCCTTGCACTAAGGTCACTTTGTGGTATTCCTAGCATGCACGAAATATGTAATGAAAACGAATGGTAGTCTATCCAGGGAAGACTTGGGGAGAAGACTTGAAGATGATCAGGTACTATTGGTAGACCTGAGTCAACTTTTAGCTGAACCTCATCTGTTACCAGTTCGAGATTAAATATGAACGGTATCAGTCCCTTTCGGATTACTTGTTACCCCGTTCTCTGATACCAGTTATGGAGATAAGAAATTGAAAACTCTGGCAGATGCCTCTACTATGTCTATATATGCGTGTTAGTCAGGAAAACATCAAGCATATGGTTGGACCGAATCTCCTAGCTGACAAAATGTTGAACAGTCTTTTCAGAAAACGGCCTGCGCATCAAACCTGAAGGCACAAATTGATAGAGCAGCCTGACCGCCTGCTGCTTTCCATTGACCATTGATTTGATTAGAGTTTCTAAATAGAAAAAAAACGATTACTGAATACACAAGGATTGGCCGCTCCTGCTACTTTTTGCAGCCCACTTCTAAGGCTTGTTAGAGGCTTTAGAGATAGGAAAGGAAGAAGTGCAGAACAATTTTGCCGCCAGTGATGCGAGGAAGCGCTTGAAAGTTCAGAGTTAGTACATCCAAGTCTAGGAACTGACCGATTTCAAAAAAAAAAAAAAAAAAGTCTAGGAACTGACCACTTCAAAATTCATATTGGTGCTGCCGACCGGGCTAGAGCTAGACAAGTCAAAGGGGAAGCAGTATTCAAACTTGAGGCTTCCAGTGATTGTTTTATCTTGTTCGCGTCAAGTGCATCTTATCTACGAACAACACTTGCTGTTTTGTTTCGCTTGCTTGATGTCATAGTAGGAATTCAGGTTTAATGCAAATTCACAAGAACGGGTTAAAATACGAAGCAAAAAAAAAAAAAAAGCAGCAATGGTGAGGTTGTCCATCATCTACTAATGTATTGCTTCTCCAATCCAAAGTACCCCTTAGTAGTAGACGATGCTTACCACGAGAAGAAGTCGACGAATTGACGCATTGGAAGGAAAGCTCGAAGAACCTGCACTGCCCTCCTTTCCGTTTGCACGCGTCGCAGTCTCCAAGCGTCGGCCAGTCCAGGACGAAACCATCGCTCATCAATCGCTCGTAGTCACGAGTCAGGTTCATCCCATCCTGGAACCCGCGCACCGGCACGCTAGCGGAGGTGCAGTTCGCCTGAACCCACTGCGGCGGCAGGGTGCTCTGCAGCTCGTCGGCCGGCCTCTCGGAGATGTAAGCTCCAACTCCGTGCTTGGAACATGGCCCCGTCAGCTGCTCGTTATGAGGAATCTTGCAGTTGTAGACGAAGGTGAGGTCGTCCCTGTTGGCGGCGCTGATGTTGACCGGGAAGAGGCCGAGGCCAGAGGACACGTTGAAGTCCGGGATCTTACACGCCCCGTCGCCGGAGAAGGCGGTCTCCACCGCCACGACCATGGAGCGGCTGTCGTAAGATATGCTGAGCACGCGGTAGAGGTTCACCCTGAACGTCCTGCTGAGGTACGTCCTGCCAGCAGCGGCGTCGCATGTCAGCCCGAAGGCCGGGTAGCCGCACTCCAGCGGATGCACGCCGGCGAGGGAGAACGGGTACGTGACGCTCAGGTTCCCGCATCTCGCCGGCGCGCAGCTCGTGTCGTTGCCGCCGCTGGTGGTCCGGTTGGTGTCGGCGTCGGCGGTGGCCGTGGCTAAGCAGCCTAAGCGCAGCAGCAAGGTGGAGAGGGGGAGCAGCAGCGCCACCACCACCACGACGGCAGCGGCGATCTGCATCGAGAGGAGGAGAAAGAATAGGTGGTGGTGGTGGTTCTTGTTCGCGTGTGCGCGCGCGGTGGGGGAGGGTGGACTGTGAGGTGGAGATTGTGAAAAAAGAGGGCGTCTGACGCACGCACGCAGCTGCGGTCACGGTCAGATACTTGGACCGGAATTTGTTCATGTTCCCAGGACAGTTCCGCCACGCACTCGCGACAGAAACCTTCAACGGCTGCGATGGAGCTTTGGATCATGGAAGCGGCTCAAGAACCGTTGGATCGAGCGGTCGTAGCAGATGGGTCTCAAACCGGGAGCATCGAATTCTCATGTCCCCAGCTCCGGCTCTGTGTTTAGCTGTCTGTCTGGCTTTCGAGTTGAAGGTTCCGGGAAACTAACGGAGTGTCCGTGCATGTTGATATACCTCGCAGCACCAATCGTGTGAGTGATTACATGGCCATCGTCGCAGTGTTAAGACCTGATGATGGGCATGATGTGCTTTTGCTAAAACACACGACTGCAGCAGCGTCCGGTATATGCTCTGGGAGCAATGCTTCCCCACCACTACCAAGAGAAGGGAGTCGCCGGGGTCAGCTGCGGCACCCGGGTGTGGGCCCGTGGCCAGCGATTTTCTCCGTTTGTTCACTGGTAGACTACTGAAAACCGTGCACACGAGGTATGCGATCTTGAATTTTTGAGTCTCCCGTCTCCGTCGTCTCTTCCGTGGAAGCGACGGCGCCGCGGCATGGCGATCGCAAGCGGTTGTTTACTTTAGTTTTTTCCAAACGCATACGTGTCCGTGCGTCTCCAGGCGCTCACCCGCTCCGGGCTCTGCTTCCCTTCCGCGCGGCGAAACTGACCGTTTGTGTCCTTATCTTCTTTTGAAAATGCATGCCCTTCTGGACGATGATGATGATAATGCAATGGTAATAGTGAACGAACTTGGTTACCCGGCCCGGCCTGTGGAAAAACTGCGCATCGGTGAAGACAAAAACTGGCGAGCATCGGGCGTCCAACAAGTTTTCTTCTTCTTCTTCTTCTTCTTGATTTGTTATAACTTATAAAACCAAGGTCTCACATCTACACGTAATAGCACAGGAGTTCCGAAATACTGCTTCATTGGCTCACGGTCCCACCTTTAAGAATTCGCGATGCTGGAAATGAAGGTTCAAGGTAGATTGAGGATGTTCAGTAAGTCATTTTTTGTTCTGTTTTTTTGCTGTTATTCTTGGCCACCCTTGCAAACAAAACGTTAAATATGTTGCCTTCTAGCAAGAAGCATAGGCTTCCACGGCGGGGGTGCACGAGTAATATAAATAAATATTAGAACGCAACAGTTTGCAAAATGCAAACTATCAAGTCAATCACGATTTTTATGAATTCAAAAAAAAAGTAACACCAAACCCTGGTAGAGTGTCCCACTGGACAATCCTACCACCAAACCAAAGACCCTTTCGCAAATCTTAGTCTTTGTATTGAATAATTCGTGATACAAGTTGACCTATGTTGGGACTGGAATGGGTGTCGGTCCCACTATCATTACTATCTTTATCATGAGCCTTCTACTCCATATGAAGAGAGTTTTTAAATGAATATTTCCTATCTCTGAGAGTAGTGGCGAAATTAAGCCCCTTTATGAAGTAGGCAACCTTCTAATAATATATCCAACCACAAACTTGTGAGGTGTGACAGAGTTAAGAAGTTTGAGTTTCTTTACAATGCATTGTGTATCTCATGAGCTTGCTCGACTAGAATGGTTTCTCATCGTCTTGTAGTTATGGAAGTTGTAGGATCTCCTGGAAGTAAAAGAGGCCTAGAGGGGAGGTGAATAGGCCTGTTAAAAATTTAACTCAAAACTCTGTTAGAACAGAGGGCGGCACTGCCGGCCTCCAAATAAAATACCGAAGAAGGTAAAACTTTGCAGGAAGTTAACTTAGATAGTGAAGAACACAATCCTGCAAAACAAAGATAAGATCCAGTACGAAGACTGGATACCACAGAAAAGTCTCTCAAGACTAGATCGGGCCACCAAACCCTAGAAGAGTAAAACTTGAGATATAATCTGCAAGAAGCACACAAGACTCAGAGATTTATCTCGTGGTTCAGCTCACCACAAAGGCTTGCCTAGGTCCACGTTGTTGAGGAAGCCACAAAAGGCTTAGGCTTGCCACAAAGGCTTGCCCTACCCTCGTTCTCAAGCCAAGAGTGTGAACTCTTGAAGTGAGGGGTGATCTCTTAGCTGCAAAACAACCTTACAAACCTCCCAAGGCTGCCACACAAGAGGGCAAGCTCATGGGCGACGCCTAGCCGGCTAGGAGCAAGCTCCAAGAGTAACAAACCCTAGAACGGCCGACCAAACATGAACCAAATGCTCTTAGACTTTGGGAAGCAGTGGATCTACTCTCCAACCGAGTTTTGCTGCCTTTTCTCTCAAGGATTGACGGTTTCAATCAAAGATTGTTTGAGGGATGGAGAGCAACAATGGAGGAGAGAGAGAGAGCTCTGGTCTGTCTGAGCAAAAGATAAGTCGTCTGAGGTCAGTGATGACCGTTGTGAGGAGCGTCCAGAGGTAAAGACCTCCCCTGGGTCCCAACGGTCAGAAGAGGGCGGCACTGCCGCCCTGGCCAGAGCAGGTTAAGAAGGAAACTGTTTTGCGTGCTGCTTTGGCTGAGAAAGAGGATGTTGTTTCGTGAAGATGAGCATCTGGTTGCACAGTTGACCAACAATTCTAGAATTCCCCTTAATAGTACGGCTTTTCCTAAACTCAAATAAAGAATATAAAACGAAGTAACACGTCCTTGAGTTTGGATCAGCTCAAACAACTTTTCAGAATACCAGCAACCTGTACATCACTTCCGTAGTTTGATCCCCTGCTCATTAACTCGATAAAACTTGTTAGTCCTCTAATTTTGTTGTCATTAACACCAAAACCCACAATAGAGCTTGATTGCACTTACAGAAGCCCTTCATGATGTACAGTTCATTGATTGCATGTAATTCACTGAGGGTTTGTTTGTTTAACTACACTAGGGTGGTCGGCGCGTACCAGCCGGGCCTAGGCAGTTTGGAGGCAGCCCCAGGAGGTGTAACTAGGATTGTTTGTTTGCCTAGATGCAATGGGGACTGACTGAGGACCAGATAATGTTTGTTTGGCTGGCTCAGTGTGTATGATTACACAGAATCAGGAATCAGGTATCCTTACCACCCCATCTTCTCCTTCCTCACCTCATAGGCATTTCATCGAGTACCTTGTTGGCATGAACAACTAAACCACATCTTCTTTTTCCTCACTCCCACGGTAGCGAGAAGGGTGTCATGCAAGAGGTGCGCCATGACGAGGAGGACCCACACACAAGCAGTGGCTGGGCACCAACATAAAGGAGAAGGTCATGCCCGACCTTGGCGGCACAAGACAGGTAGACGAAGAAGGGGCGCAAGCATGGGGTGGTCCTGGTGCGTTGGGACACATGAGCGTTGCGCGACGGAGATGCCACAGGCGGAGTAGAGCGCGGTGGGCCTAGGCGCGACGACAGCGGGGTCACCATAGGGAGCCGCTTTAGCCACCCTTGGCGGAGGGGGCGGGCGTAGACAGGCAACTTCCGAGGAAGGGGAGGGGGGAAGAGGATGAGGATAGTTAGTTGGCACTTCTCTGGCTGAAGGGGAGGAAGGCATGGCCATGGCGATGCCAGCTCGCTTGACGAATGGAAGCTAGAAGGGAGGTAACAAGAGGGAGGTGATGAGAAGCGGGGCTAGCGCACGCCTTGCGCCTACTCAAGCCAAGCCTGGGAGGAACAAAAATTCCCCTACAGCCTAGTTGAGGCCTGCTTTAACGGGCCATGCGGGCTGGGAAGGGAGTCAAGACAAATAAATACCCTAAGTTGCAAGCCATGGGCGTCGTGGTCTAGAAACAAACACACCCTTAAAGTGCACACCAGTAATTTTTCCAGCCTCGCTGCATCAACAAAGCCATCCATAGTGTTATTTAGGAAATGAAGTTTTTGTTGAGTAAGTAAAAAAATCCGTGATTAATTCCAGAATATAAATATAAAAAATATAAATCTTGCCAAGAGCAAATACTAGCGTGTGAATCTCAAACATACTAGTTGAAGTGGGCATCATTAACATGAACAATAACATGACAAAATCATCAGGCGTACTAAAAATAATACACTGGATTACAACATACATACTCCCTCCATGGCTATAAATAAAGTCATTTTGAACGAGGTTTAGGTCAAACATTAGAAATATAAATCATGAATAACTTTTAAGTTGTTGAGAATAGATTTGTCTTGAAAAATATTTTATAAAAATATACATATACTATTTTTTGATAAATATTTTTATAAAAATAAGGAGTCAAAGTTAGGTTTTAGAGACCGTGTCACTGTCCTAAATAACTTTCTCTATATAGATATGAAGAAAGTACTTCTTATTTGTAGATGTAGATGTTGTGGCTGGTGATGGAAGAGCCATTGCTGGTGAAGGTGTGACAATATTGTTCATGATGCTGGTGAAGACTGGTCGACACCACCTGACCTAGATGGAAAACGAACCATTGTGAAGGTCGTGAACAATCGCATGAAGGTGCTTCCTAAACATCATATTCATTCTCTCTAGGTGCTTGATCGTAAGAACGAGTAGTTCTAGAAACTTGCTCTCCTGATCACTGGTGTATGCAAATGCTAAGGGTGAAGAAACTATGTAGACAATGCAACAACGGAAAGAGGCAAAATCCTAACTTTAGTAGATGTATCTCCGGAGTTGTCTGGTAGGTCCTCTATATAGGGAAGTACCGCATGATCTTGTGCCCCGCGATCACAATCTAAACCGATCAGATTTTCAATGTGCAGTTTTAGCGTCAAGCAACCAAAACACAGAATTACAAATGAGGTTGTACTCAAGTTTTGGTGGACTATTCATTCAGTCTGTGTTTCTTGGAGGGTAGGGGGAGTTCTTTCGCTACTCTTTGATTCTTGGTCATAAGATGATGAAGCTAAGGTCGATTCTTGCCGGCTCTAGAGATGAATTAAGGCGACCAACTACAACAACAATGATGAGGAGCTAGAGTGGTTGTAGAACAAGAATGTGTTTTGACGTTTGAAGGGTCGAGATGGTGGACTAGAGGGGGGGTGAATAGTCCTTTCTAAAACTTATCGCGTCGGCTAACCGAAACAAATGCGGAATTAAAACTATCGGTCTAGCCAAGACTACACCCCTCTATCTAAGTTCTCTAGCACCTTGAAAAGATTCTAAACGAGCAAACAAGGTGCTACCTTAGTAAGAGCTCACCTAAACAATTTTAGGAGCAAGGTCACACAAACCTATGCAACTAGTACTTTGCAAACCGGGGGAGCTCCTACACAAACTAGTGAGGCAAAGCGCACAAAGCCTAAGCTCACTAGCAAGCTCAATAACAAGGCAACCAATGCCAAATTAGAGAGCACAAATTACTTAGCTACACAAACTAAGCAATGTGACTAACAAGGTTACACAAACCGAATTAGCCACGCAAGGGGAACTACTTCTAGCTACACAAGCAAGAAGGTAACTAGCAAGCTACACAAGCTTAACTAATTACAAAAGCAACTACACAAGCATAAGTATATAAAGAATGTAAATACAAGCTCGTGTATAGCGAATGCAAACCACCGAGAAGAGTAGACAATGTTGACACGGTGATTTTTACCGAGGTTCACTTGGTTGCCACCAAGCTACGTCCTCGTTGTGGTGATACACCCACTTGACGGATCACGAGCTAATTGGCATTCCAAAGCCAAACCCTCAGCGGGTGCCGCACATCCACTCTCAAGATGGGGATCCTCCAAGCCACAAGCAATCCACTAGAGTTGCTCTTCGCTATCCCCGCGGGGTGAGCACCGTACCCCTCACAATCTCTTCTCCGGAGCACCGCACAATCTCCTTGCGTGCTTCGACGGAGTCACAAGCCACCAAGCCGTCTAGGAGGTGGCAACCTCCAAGAGTAACAAGCACCACCGGCTTGCAACACGAACACCTAGTGCCACTCGATGCAATCTCTCAATGCAACGCACTAGAATCGCTCACTCACACAATCGGATGATCACTATCAAGCATATGTGAGTTAGAGGCTTTACTAGCACTCCCCAAGCATGGACACTAAGTCCCAAGGGTGCTCAGCACCAGCCAAGGCCGGTCACCACTTCTATTTATAGCCCCAAGGGCTAAACTAGTCGTTGCCCCTTCACTGGGCAAAACACGTGGGCACCGGACGCTCACAGGGAGCCACCGGACGCTCAACCCCCAGCGTCCGGTGCTCAGGCGTCGGCCACGTGTCACTAGCCGTTTGAAGTCGACCGTTGCCGCCAACGGCTACTTCGCACGCGCGCCTGCACAGCACCACCGGACGCTCAACTAGTCCACACCGGACGTGTCCGGTGCACACCGGACTCATGCGCAGAGAGTTTGTCAAACTCGCGACCTCACCGGACGCTAGGCACCGGACGGTCCGGTGCTCACCGGACTCGTGCGCAGAGAGGGTTGCAAAAAACCGCCCGCACACCGGACGCTGAGCACCGGACTCACTCCGGTGCGTCCGGTGCACACCTGCACCACAGACACCACACCGAACGCTCTGGACCAGCGTCCGGTGAGAGAAACACTCCCGCGACTTCTCCAAATTTCCCACCGGCGCAATAGAAAATATACACTTAATTTTCTCAAAAGCGCAGAATCCCGCCTCACAAGCTCGGCGGGAGGGAGAGAGAAACCCACACCTCTCTCAACCCTAGGAACTCCACCTCCTTTGTAAATGTGCCAACACCACCAAGTGTACACCACCTTGTGCATGTGTGTTAGCATTTTCACAAACATTTTTCCCAAAGGAGTTAGCCTCTCAAACTTGCCACGCCACTCGATCCTAACACGTATGCAAAGTTAGATCGCTCAAGTGGCACTAGATGACCGATATGCAAACAAGTTTGCCCCTCTTGATAGTACGGCCATCTATCCTAAATCCGGTCATAAACTTCTCTACATACCTATGACCGGTGAAATGGAAATGCCCTAGGTTATACCTTTGCCTTGCGCATTCCATTCCATCTCCTCCGATGTTGATGCAACACATGCACCAACCAATCACCAAATGATATGATCCACTTCATATCATCACGTGACCGTATTGGTTCATCGATCTTGACCTCACTTGCTCTTCTCCGTTGCCTCGGTCCATCGGCGCTAAGTCTTGCTCAAGCTTCACCGTCACACACGGTCCCTCGCTTCAAAGCCTTCGACTTGCCCTTCACTCTTGCAACCGGTCCATCGAGCCAAGCCTCATCTTGATCTTCTCCACCTTGGTCACATGACTCCATGTCATGTCTCATATGAAATGAGCTCCTCCATCATCACATCATCACCTGTGGACTAATCTCCTGTGTATCTCACATAAACACTATTAGTCCACCTAAGTTGTCACTCAATTACCAAAACCAAACAAGGACCTTTCAACGTTAGAGACAAAGCGAGTGATGATGACCTTGGTGTGGCAAGATAACATCTCCAACAGTCTACACAACAATGACTTTGACAATACACAAGATGAGGAGAGCAGCGCCTATACACCATGCAAGAGAAAAGTAAATGGTCACAATTCTCTGTGGCGCCAAATGTTGATTGCAAGGGACAACTGGCATGGAAAGACGAGGAGTGTTTTGTGTTGAGCAGAGAGATTTAGACAAACAACATGGACAAGGAGTATTTTATGTCGGGCAAAATCATTTAGAAAACAACATAAAATGGTTAGAGTAACTCCAAGCATGTCTTTTATCCTTCCATCCGATTTTAGTGAAAGAAAAGTCTTCCAACAATTTCACTAACTAGATTTTTAAATATTTCCATTGTATATTCCTGGTTTTTCTGTAGCCATAGACGAGAGTTGAGACTGCTCTCCAAAATATGTATAAAATATAACAAAGTTGTTGAAAAGGTAGAAAGTTATACTTGCTAAGTCCTATAATATAAGTATCTAGACATTCGGATTTGTCTAAAGTTATAAGGGATTCTAGGTGTACAAACCCTCTAAAGGGTAACATTTCACATGCATATCTATCACTAGTGTCTATCGCCAATTCAATATGGTAATAAAATTGCTTTTATACTTTATATTTTATGTAGGCCTAGACAAAAAACCTGCTAATAATTATTCATACCTGAATTATCCAAATCCTAACCCAAACTCGAGGTATCTGATCTAGAATTCAAGATAGCGATAGATTACCCAACCCATTATCTATGTTGCACCATAGGCCGGTATCCTCGCAGTGTTGGCCGCTATATCTTCTGCTCTAGTGATGAGCCCAGCAGATAGTCCATGTATGTTTGAAAAGATATACCATTACTATTTATAATATAGAAATGTGTCAATATAATTTCTCATATCTCTAAAATATACCAGTGTATTTATTATAATTTTTAAACTAAATTGGTTTCATCTTCTCCCTCATTTTCTTTCTCTTTCTTTTCAATTTTACCACTGCCGCGGCACACCGATGACGTGTACTGTATCCTCATCCTCACACATGAAGTTGGGCACAAGAAACTCAGAGAGGTAAGCTAGAAGCTGAGGGAGAAGCAAGCTGGACTAAATTGCCCTTGCCCGCACGCCCCTTGCCCACCGCCTGGACTCGTCTCGCCCGCGGCCGATCTCCTCCATTCGCTCGCCGCGCCGCAACCCGGAGAGGAGACTGCGCTCGGTCGAGCACCACCTGGGACCCAGCATCCTCGCGACCATCTCCGGCACGGCGTCCGCCCTCTGCAGCCCCGGTGTCCCTGCGACCGTCGCTGCTGTCCTACTTCGCCACTGGCCACTTTGCCCGGCGACGAGCACCACCGGGACACTAGGTATTCCCTCCCCTTGGTCCTCCCTTCCTTCTGTGCGAAACCGTGCGCCCAAACCTCAACGTAATTCATAGGTAAAAAAAAAATCGTGCGCCCAAGCCCTAACATACTATTTGTAATCCGATCTGAATCTAACTACAGGTGTATATGCATGTATATGCCTACTAACTTCGTTTGCTTTGCAAAAATTGTTGGGTGTACATGTGTACACCCATGTCCTTTACTGGGTCCGCCCCTGTCCCTGGAGTCTTGAGTCTTCACTGGTGACTGAGTGGTGACTCCCTATCTCCATGTCCCTGATTTGCCGCTAGATGGATTGGTCGATTGGGGGAGCATATGCCTGATGAATGTGTCTCTTTTGCTTGTTTTGTTGTATGTGTTGGCAGATTAATATTGCAATCTTCTAGTATTTATGTCAGACCTTATACTACAGTTGAACAATTTATATTGTTATTTATGCAAATTTCATTTTTTTGTTGAATTTAAAGTATTATGATAATTTGTAGCTATATTGTACTTTTAACAGAACCATTTACAAATTTTTTATTAGATTATACCAAATTGGAGGCATACCCTGGATTTAAATCTTGGGTCCGTCACTGTTCTGCTCCCTCCCCCACTCGCGCTCGGCACATAGGCGACCGTGGTGGCGCTCAGGCTCGGGCTCTCAGCGACTACAGGGCAGTCCCAGGCTTGGCGGCGGCGTCAGAGGCTCCCTCTCCCGCCTCTCACCAGTCGCCTTGCGCCCTCACCTCCGGTCCTCGGCACACCAGCCGGCGACCCTGCGTGCGCGCCTCCTGTTCCCCTCCTGCCTCCGGTGGACCATCGACCGCGCCCGGCCCCGGCAGCTGCGCTGTGCGTCGCCCGCAGCCGGCGGGCAGCGGGAGCCATCAGCCGCTGCTCATTTATGCCCCAAAGTGAAGCGTTACCCGTCTGCTTAGCGCTTCAGCGCACTGAAGCGTGCGTTTAGTGCCGCTTTTTGGAACAAAGTGGTACATAACTGGTACCTGCTTGTTTGTTGAGACCTGTTGTTTATTTATCCAATCTTCACATTGAATCAATTCATCAAATTAGATATTGCGTGTAGTGTGTACACATTTTCCTATTGGGTATTTCAAAACTGAATTGGTTGAGCGATCATACCTACTATCGCTCAAGTTTCATCATTTTTAGATCTTAATATTGATATTATGTCTCTTTGATAGGTTCCATTTTTTAACAAGAAGATTGTATAATCTGATTTTGCCTGAAGGACGCATTTTAAGAACCGAAGTGTAGTCTACAATGGCAGATGCCAGCCCTAGAACAGAAACATCAACAGATGATACTGATGACAATCATGGGGTAAGTCTGGTTGATCTTGATCTGGGTGTTCAATGCAAATACTATTTTCTGGCTATGTGATGTGACCCAATAATATGTCTAAAGTATTGTGTGAATCATCATTAGTGTTTACAATATGATACCAAACACCAGTTTCAGTTCAAAACCATGTATGTACCAATGCTTCCATGTAGTTATGTGAAATCCACTATCACAGGTAAACGATTTGAGAAAGAGCAGCAGAAAAAGTTGAACAGGCAAGATGGACCAAACATATACGATGGACATATATGTTTTCTTATAAGACAGTTCTATAGCTTGTTGTTCCTTCAATTATTTGTTAAGATGGAGGACGACGTGTGTGTACTGACAGTGGTCTATGCTAGGAAGTAGGAAGTATCAGTTTCGTTTAGTTTCTTATTAAAAATCTGTGTTGCGGAATTGCTGTTGCAACACAAGGTACATGTAAATCGCATCAGGAGTTCAGGGCTCTTGAGTACATCTCTAGAATAAAACTTTGGGACTCCTATAGCATTGTGTAGTGCATGGACAAGTAACATAATCCACAAAATTAGGGAGTCCTGAAACTGAAACAACATCGTGAACAGTTGGATTTGTATATAGCTGGCAAAGTTCCATGTCACTATTAATTATTAATTTGGTCACTAAAGAACACATTTTTTTCTTTATAAATGAAATGACAGCTTTCCTGCTCTGTCTGAGAAAAAAATTCATAATTTCTTGATTTGGGCCTTAAAACTGATTGACCTTTTTTTCTTAAAAAAAATTCCCAACCTTTCCCCTATAAGCTTTTCATTCTTTCCAGTAGCTTCTCTGATGGTATTATAGTATCACATGCATTATAAGCTTGTTGCATTATGGGGGTGTTTAGTTCTCCTTGAAATCCCAAAAAAATTTGGGTTTTGGTCCATCATTTTGCATAATGGAACTAAACACCATGCAATTTTTTTGGCAAAAAGGTGGATATTCTCCATTTTGGATTTTGGCCTCGAGAGGCCAAAAAAACCCAAAAGAGCCCCAAGAGGCCCTCATGAGGGCAATAAATTCTGCATTTTGGATGGAACTAAACTAAACATGACCCTGAAATTTTTGGCATTTTGCATTTCATCATTCCAAAGTAGTTGGCATTTTGCATTTTGCATTTTATGGAGAACTAAACACCCCCTATATGTGCATTTACAGTTTTATTCTGGTAGAACGTCGGGCTTTAGATCGCAGGAAGTAGGGTGGCGAGATTGGAGCGTGAGCGCG
Source organism: Sorghum bicolor (assembly GCF_000003195.3). Taxonomy (NCBI): domain Eukaryota; kingdom Viridiplantae; phylum Streptophyta; class Magnoliopsida; order Poales; family Poaceae; genus Sorghum; species Sorghum bicolor. The sequence goes on along the minus strand of NC_012872.2, from coordinate 6,970,265 downwards.
GGAGGTCTTGCGGCGAGAAGGCGCCGTGATCAAGATCAATTCCCGAGCAGCAAGAGCTGGGAGCAGGGAACGCAGCCAGGCGCCCGTAGGGAGATATGAATCTCAATCCTGGGCTAAGCCTTCTCATTAATTAATGGGGGACTCATAGTCCTTACATGACTCCATAACGGTGACTTAACAAACTAGATCTCCTAACAAACATAACTAACCAAATCTGATAAATATTCCTAACTATCTCCTAGTCGTAAACGACTAGGACACCCCCTTCGTGGTGACCGCACACAGGCCTGGTCAGCCACGATCCCTACGCTTGTATGTTTTCCCGAACATAACATCTCTCCCTCCCTCAGGAAACAGCTCGTCCTCGAGCTGGAATGACGGATAGGCGTCACAAAATGCCGGTACTGGTTCCCAAGTAGCTTCAGACGTCGGCATGCCAGCCCAAGCCACCAGAACATGCCAAACTCCCCGACGAAGCTCCAAGCGCAGCACCTTGTCAGGCTGCCGAAGTGATCTCCCATGACGAAGAGGAGGTAGCACCGGTTCACCCTGGGGAGGTGGACCTCGGAACGGCTTCAGCACGCCCACATGAAAGACGTCGTGAATCCGAGCCCCATCTAGAAGACGCAGACGGTATGCGACGTCGCCCACGCGCTCGAGCACCTGAAAAGGACCTGCATATTTGGGACTGAGTTTGCCACGCCCGCCAGGAACTAGAGCCTGCATATGGCGATGTAACATGCGCAGCAAGACCCAGTCCCCGACAGCAAACGAGGACGATGTTCATGAGTGCTTGGAACGTCGAAGGTGCGTTAGACAAGCCGAAGGGCATGACCAGAAATTCGAAGTGGCCGTGGTGCGTCCTGAAGGCCGTCTTTTCAATATCCGCAGCGTGGACGCGGACCTGATGATAGCCTGAACGGAGATCCAGCTTGGTGAAGAAGTTGGCGCCATGGAGCTCGTCGAGCAGCTCTTTGACGACCGGGATCGGGAATGTCTTTGACCGTCACCGCGTTGAGCGCCCTGTAGTCGACGCAAAAACGCCAGGACGCGTCGTGCTTGCGGACCAACAAGACCGGCGCTGAAAAGGGGGACATGCTCTCCCGAATGACCCCCTGTTGGAGCATAGCGTCGCATTGGCGCTCCAACTCGTCCTTTTGGAGATGTGGGTAGCGATAGGGGCGCACCGCGATCGGCTCGGTGCCCGGCTTCAGGTGGATGCGATGATCACAGGGGCGTTCGGGTGGAAGCCTCGTCGGCTCGGTGAAGAGATCGGAGAACAGATCCAGCAAGCGCTCCAGGAGGGCTGGCTCAGCACCCTTGTCGATGTAGATGGTGCTGGCGAGCCTGGCGTCAGCCTGCTGTGCGTTGGGCGCCGCGTTGGGCGAGCCGATGCCCGTCCACAGCACCCGGCGACCCTGGAGGACAAACGCCATACGGAGGCCATCGAAGTCCCACAGGATGGGGCCCAGGGTTCGCAGCCACGAGATCCCCAGGACCATGTCGTAATGGGGCAGGGGTACGGCGAAGCAGTCCACCGCGAAGTGAGTGTCCCCGATCTGGAGGGGCACAGCACGGTTGAGGCCCCGACAGGCGACCTGGTCACCGTTGGCCACGACGACGTGTGTGCTGGGGTGATCGTCCACTTGGAGTCCGGCACGGTGCGCCGCGGCAACGTCGATGAAGTTGTGTGTGCTTCCCGAATCGAGGAGGGCAGTAAACCTGTGCGTCCCGATCTGGACAGGGAGCTGCATTGTCTTCTCCACCCGTATGCCAGTGATTGCGGCCAGGGAGATCATGGGTTTTTCGGAATTGAAAGAGGCGTCCGCAGGTTCGGTGTCATCGTCCGGTTCTTCCACCACATAGTTGGCTGCCTCCAAGAAGAACAGGCGTGCGCACTTGTGTCCACGCACGTACGGCTCATCACAATTATAGCAAAGGCCCATCTTGCGTCGATCGGCCATCTCCTCCGGGGTCAGCTGCTTGAAGGGTCGCGTAGGTGTAGATGATGCGGTTGTAGAACCCGCCGGCGCCGGCAGGGCAGCCAGCGTAGCAGGGGGGCGCCGTGCTGGCCGCTGGCCCGTTGGAGCCGGGGCATGTGCAGCGTTGCGGCGTTCATAAGCCCGCGCCAGACGCATGGCCTGCTGCAAGTCTTGAGGGTCCATGAGTTCGACATCGACTCGGATGTATTCGGGCAGCCCCCCATGAACAAGCGAGCCTTCTGCAGGGTGGAGAGGTCGCCGGCGAGCGGCGCGGCGCCTGGAACGCCGCCATATACTTGTCGACTGAGCCGCCGAACGGGAGCCGCGCCAGTTCGGCCAGGTGATTCGTGCTGAGCGCCGGACTGAAACGTTGCTGACACATGCGGCGGAAGTCAGGCCACGTCGGGCGACCCATGTCTGCCTCCAAGACCATGTACCATTGGAGGGCGACGTCCTGGAGGTGGTACGACGCGAGCCAAGTCTTGTCCACCTCCCGCGTGTTCTGGCCGCGGAAGAATTGCTCACACTTGTTGAGCCAGCCGAGAGGGTCGCAGGTGCCGTCATAAGTTGCGAACGTGAGCTTGTGGTACCTTGGGACTGCCGCCCCGTCGGGCTCTGCGGCGGGGGGAACCGCCGGTGGACGTGTCGACAGGTGGGACGTCGGTGCGACGAAGTATGGCATACCCGCCGAGGGAAAAACAGGCTGCGGCGACGGCGAGGGGGGAAAGACAATCTGGTTGATCGGAACACCTCCCGGCGGTAGATGCGTTCGAGGTGCCGCCCCTGGTGGTCCGGTCGCAGTGAGCTAGGCCGATGACGACGGCGTGAACGAGGCCGTTTCCGAGGCCGCCGAGACTTCAGAGATCACGGGTGTCGAGGAAGCGGGCAGCGCCGGGACCCCACCGAACCCGGGCAACCCGAATTGAGTGAACGCGGGTTGTCCGTCAATAGCCGAGAGGCGCGCGGCCTGGTTCGCCAGGTGCTGGTTTACCGCTGTCATCTGCAACTGCATGCTGGTGAGGGCCGTCGTCAAGGCATTGAGGGCCTCGGCGACTGATGAGATGCCTGGTGGTGGTGACGATGAGGCGCTGACGGCGCCTGAGGTTGTGACGAGGGGCAGAGTGGGGGCGGCCGTAACGCCGACCGTGGGAACGCCCGTTGGCGGCGGCACAGGAGCGGAAGATTCCCCAGACGTGGCCATCGTCTCTGATACCAAGTTGGTAGAACGTCGGGCTTTAGATCGCAGGAAGTAGGGTGGCGAGATTGGAGCGTGAGCGCGGGAGGTCTTGCGGCTAGAATGCGCCGTGATCAAGATCAATTCCCGAGCAGCAAGAGCTGGGAGCAGACAGGGAACGCAGCCAGGCGCCCGTAGGGAGATATGTATCTCAATCCTGGGCTAAGCCTTCTCATTAATTAATGGGGGACTCTTATAGTCCTTACATGACTCCATAACGGCGACTTCACAAACTAGATCTCCTAACAAATATAACTAACCAAATCTGATAAATATTCCTAACTATCTCCTAGTCGTAAACGACCAGGGCACCCCCTTCGTGGTGACCGCACACAGGCCTGGTCAGCCACGATCCCTACGCTTGTATGTTTTCCCGAACATAACATATACACTAACACAGACAGTGATTTCTCAATTTACCTGCAACATAGGTCGTCTGATTAGTTGATTTGGTAGTAGTTGATGCATGCAAACACTATCAAAAGGAAGCCAAGGAACCTTTGTATCGAATGCAAAATCTAACATGTGGTATTTCCAAGCATAATTGACGGGAGGGGGGCTAAAAGCTTTTATTTTAAAGAGAAAATTGGTGTGATGGATAAACATTACCAGGCGTTGACTACTCATGCTTTAAAATGAAGTGTGGGAAATATTTCTGATTTTTAAGTAAAACCTTGGAAAGAGGGGAAAAATCTGTGATGTACAGATAGGAATGAATGAATCATGGGAGCTTGATGATTACACTTTCATTGGCAGCTTGAACCAGGCCCAGGTGCTCTTGGTGTTGCTTCTGACTCCAGTGACAGATCCAAGGACAAACATGGAGATCAAAAGGTGCATGTTTTGAAGTAGCACTCTTGTTTTCATTTCATGTTTCTGCTGTTTCTTTTCCTTATAATTTATTTTGTAGACACTGCGTCGTCTTGCTCAAAATCGTGAGGCTGCAAGGAAGAGCCGATTAAGGAAGAAGGTGTGTGGATTTAGTTTTTACATCTTTGTACTTAAAATAAAGCTGTGCTTGTTTGGATGTTTGTTTTTAGTAGTGCTTTTATGTTCAGGAATAAGGTTTTCTATAGACCTCTACTTGTTATAGCAGTGCTTTTATGTTCAGGAATAAGATTTCTTTTCTTCAGGACTTGTTGCTGGTATCATTGTACATAAAGTATATAGCATTTCTTTTATCGTTGTTATTTGTATATGTGCTTTGCATTGAAAGCTGTGATTGCTAAAGGCTGGAATGTAAATCCAGCAAAAGGGAAGTGTAAAAGGTTCTATCAGTTTACTTCCATATGGAGCTTTAGTTGAGTTCCATGGAAGTTACGCTTACTCTAAGAAGCGTTAGCATTTTATTTTTGACATAGTTTAACTCTTACATGTTCATTTTCAGTTCTCAGAGCTGATTTTTTCCTCTGGGGTTTGCTCTAGTGGTCCTTTATATGAGAAGTTGATGAATCTTACAGCATGACTAGTAACTTGTAACTAGGGACAAATTTATTTCCTTAGCACAATTAGTCTATTCCTTATTATCCATAATCTCTTTATGCACCTTGCCATCCTAGTAATGGATGTATTCTGTTTGTGAAGATCCAGCCTTTACGGTGGAACTCTTGGGTTCGCACAATAGGCATAATTCAATATGATATGTTCAGTAGCTGGCGGCTGCACCAGCAGTAAGCTGATGGAGCCATCTAGATTAAACTTCTATCTTAATAGAGAACATGTTTTATTCATTCATTAAGTCATTACTGATGTTCTTGTGATGAATATTATTTGCTTTCTTTGATCATACACTACGTGGTCTCAACCAATTATGAACTCACTGCAAGTTCTGTTGTATCGTTAGATCTGGTTAATATGCTCACACGCTTGTTAACTCAAACTTGAATAATGAGAATCCAATCAAGCGAACTAATACAAATCAGTGCTGACTTACCCTTGTCATAACTACTTTTGTTTTAAGATTTCTGTAAGAGGATTGCACAAGCAAGTGGCAAGAACCCCTTTCCGATTTCTGATGTGGATTGCTAATGGACATTGCTGTGGTATTGATGGGTAATTTTGCTCTTCCTATAGGCATATGTTCAACAGTTGGAGAATAGCAGACTAAAACTTACCCAACTAGAGCAAGAGTTGCAACGAGCACGTCAGCAGGTTACTCCTATTGCATGTCACATTTTACAGCCCTGTGTCCTATTGACTAAATTGAAGTTTGCTTAAGATGTTCTCTCTCACAGGGCATTTTTATATCTAGTTCAGTTGATCAGTCACACTCCATGAGTGGAAATGGTAATCATTACTTCCTTTGCATAATGTTTGCTTGTTCATTACCATAGAAGCACTCAGGCAGTAATTCCTGCTTTTTTATTTATGGGGGAAATGTGTTTTCGTACAGGGGCATTGGCCTTTGATATGGAGTATGCGAGGTGGTTGGAAGAGCACAATCGGCAAATTAGTGAACTAAGGGCTGGTGTCAGCGCTCATGCAAGTGATACTGATCTCCGCAGTGTTGTTGATAAGATCATGTCACACTATGATGAGATTTTCAGGCTCAAAGGAAATGCAGCCAAGGCAGATGTCTTTCACGTCTTATCAGGCATGTGGAAGACACCAGCAGAGAGGTGTTTCTTGTGGCTAGGAGGTTTCCGACCATCTGAGGTTTTAAAGGTGTGCAATGCCTTACAATGTGTTTATCATCTTTTGGGCCCTCCTAGTAGAGTAGCAATGTGCCTTTTATGAATACATGGAATTTGTTCTCTTTTCAAGTAGTGGTGATTTCATTGTTTGGGTCACTGATTAAATATATGCAAACTGCAGCTTCTTTCGACACAACTTGAACCTCTCACCGAGCAGCAGCTGTCAGGGATAGGCAACCTTCAGCAATCTTCACAGCAAGCTGAAGATGCTCTTTCACAAGGAATGGAGGCCCTTCAGCAGTCCTTGGCTGAAACCTTGGCCGGGTCTCTTTCGTCTTCTGGATCAACAGGAAATGTGGCAAACTACATGGGTCAGATGGCCATGGCCATGGGAAAGCTCGGAACGCTTGAGAATTTCCTTCGTCAGGTATTAACCCTCTTTTCCAAATGCCTTAACAGAATGCACATCTCACTTTTTCGAGGACAACTCCTTTAAGTTTGACCAGACACATAAAAAAAGTACTAATATTTGTGTATGATGTGTAATAAGTGTCATTAGATTAATTGTGGAATATATTTTTATAATAAATTTATTTGGGCCTACAAGTGTCGATGCTTTTTTCTATAAACCTAGTGAAACTTAAAAAGGTTTGATTCTCGAGAAGTATATGCATTCTTTTGGGAAGGGACTAGAGAAGTAGAGTGCATGTGAATACAGTGCCTAAATCCTGCTACTTTTCTTTGCTGTATGTATCAAGGCTGACAACCTGCGGCTGCAGACCCTACAACAGATGCAAAGGATCCTGACCACTAGACAGTCAGCTCGGGCGCTGCTTGTGATAAGTGATTACTCTTCACGTCTCCGTGCCCTAAGCTCTCTCTGGCTTGCTCGGCCGAAGGAATAGCAAGAACATGCAATTTGACTGCAATACTTTCACAATTTGGTTTTCAATGGTTATCTTATCACCAGGAGATTTGACAGGGCTGCGACAGACTTGATTTGGACAAAATCTGCACATACTATAATCCAAATGGAAGGGGGATGTTGATGTAGCTTAGGCTGCTTAGCCATGTAGTTAAGTGTTCAGTTCATGGTTCATGATGTATTATTACCAACTTCTGTAAAATTCTCACTCTGTATGCCCCTGATTTGCAGCGTGTCATTAAAATGCACATTGATGTTGATCAGTCGATTTTTGTTCACTCTGTAGGAACACTAGCATGAGTATAATGCTTTGCCAGTAACATCTAACCAGGGTATATGGCTGATCCACCGTATTAAAAGATGGAGCGCATAATTGCCAGGAGGTGAGCAGTATTTCGGGCATCATCAAGCCCGCGGTGGCCCCTCCCATGTAAGGCCAGCCAACTGGACTGCCTCCTTCAGGTTGCAGCGGACATCCCCATACACTTGCTGGAAAGGTACCTTCAAGTTGATCCACCTGATCAAAATTTGTTCAAAAGACTTCTAAAATTAGAATATCGTAGCCTCAGATGTGTCTCATTCTCAATGACTTCAAAAGTTTCATTAGTTCTAATAATCCATGAGACGGTGCAATGGCAGTAAACAAGTAGACATAAAATAACAAGCAAAAGAATATCCAATTGGCAATCCAGATCAAATAATACCATTACTAATATGTAGTCTCGCACTACTTTATATCATCTGCATATTCATTATTTAGTTATAGCAGGGAAGAAAAGAATGCATGAACAATCCTGACATTTTTTTTTTTGAAAAAAGGATCCTGATATTATCATGAGAAATCATTTCCTGTAAAATTACCAAGGACTGCCCTGAAAAGTTCAGCATAATAGCTTCTGATCCAATTTTTTATTCCTAAAATTAGTAATAGTTGTCACACGTCCGATTAGAGGCACCCAAGTCGGGCCAAGCGGGCTAAGAGAGGCGCCCAGTTCGGCCCAAAACAGGGCTGGTGTGAACAGTACCCTGTTCACAAACGCCTGACGATAGGGGAAAATCCAGATTAAATGAGAAAATAGGAAAAAGGAAAGAAGAATAGAAATAGAGTTTGTTTAGAAAATAAGATTGAATAAGATCATTTTGCTAGAAAAAGAGAAGTCCAAATCTATAAGAACTTCTTTTATATTTACTTGGAGCACAAGTCCTCTAGAGACTATAAACATAGGGAGTATATAATTCTTTTAATCTTAAGCAGGAAATACCTCCCCGTGTCACCTCATTGTTTAAAATTTGAAAAACGAGGATTATCGAGAAGAACATGAACATTCTGTGAAGGGCAAGAATTCGAGATAGGAATTGCATTGGCACCTGAGAGACGTACCGGAATGGAGGGAACAGTACCCATTGGAGTTACGTTTGACTACGTTCACCCATTATGCAGAATGTTCAGCTTCTTACCGTTGAAATTCATAGCGAAAATTGGCTCCACCATTGAGCCGAAAATTGAAAAAAAACCCTTTGAAGGCCGCACTCTAAGAATAGACTGAAAATCTGAAAACACGATCGCCAACAGCGGTAAGCCGGTAACCCCAAAGGCTGCAGGAGTACTACCTAACACTGCTTAGAATAAGTGCCACTGAATCGGCTGAGAGACGCGTTACATCGACCAATTGAGATGACCAGAAACAGAAAGAACTCCTTGGAAGAAATAGCATGATCAAAACTGATCGGCAGGTTGAAACGACGACCAATCTCAGCCTCTACCGATTTCCCAGGTCTGAGATCAAACCTAGGAAGCTCCATGGGAGAGGAGATCAAGGAGAGGAGCCATGGTGACGTGTGGTAGGGTGGAGAGGAGCCATCACAATTAGGGCCCATTCGTTTGAGGCAGTTTGACACCAGGAATTGTTACGGTTACAATGGTTGGAATCGCTTCCTATGCTTCCATCGCTCCACTAAATAACATTTTTTGTTGACTTAATTCGTGGAAGGGTAATATCATCATTGTGCAAGGTCCTCTCAAACCCCAAGCCTTGTCCCACCGCACCCCCTCTTTCCCCTCCTCCCTCCCCCGATGGCCTGACATAGAACCGGCTCACCATCGCCCTCGCCAAATCAGCCGTTTGCGCCCTGTTCACTCCCTCCCACTAGGCGCCGGCCCCCTTGCCACCGCCATCGCGTGCCCTAGCCGCCGCCGGCCTGCTGTCTCCCACACTCATCGCAGAACACAAGCAACCAAAAATTATTACTTGTTAGCAGCAGCTAGCATCACCTGTAGAGACAATGCAGAGATGCGATGACTCCCCAGTCCCCTCAAGCAGACACTGGAGGCATTTCCTCTATCCTACCTGTTTCCTTCTCCATCCATTCCCGTCTCACATTTCTTGTGTTACTTCAATATTTGAACCATGGCATTCTTGTTTCACTGAATGATAGTAGAGTAAAAAATGTTTCTTTTTATACTGAGTAAATATTGTTTTACATCATAAATAGTTTTGTTAGTTCAATGAATGGTTTTGATTTTAGAATCTAGGTACATGCCCCGAGTTGATAAATTACATGATGGTAGCAATCTTTGCGTGAACAGAGTGAAATTAGCAAACAACATTCACTCTAGGCATCGCATACTAGCGCCTGAACCGTGGCTACCTGAGTTAGCTACAGCTTTCAAAGAGTCAGAAGTCTCCATTTGATAAATGGTGGAATGGAACATCGACGTTTTATAATATCTGCACCAAAGACGGAGAACGAACCTAACAAGAAAATATATATCTAACCATACTACTTGAACTATGCACCCTAACTATACTACTCAAAATATTTTTTTCGTAATTATAGATTTACCCTTTTACCCTTTATTAAATAAAAGAACTACAAAAAAAGAATTACCACTATTGTATTTGGGGTTCCAATTCCCTCGATTTCAGAGGCGATGTGAGACGACGTGACGCATATGGCCCACCGACCATATATAGACACACCTATCGCCTCCCATCGCCTTACTCTCATCGTCTCTGTATCGCTTTCCATGTTTTGGACCCACTGACCATAAATATATTAATCGCTTCTCATCGCCTCTCCAACTATTATAAAAATATTCTAAAAGCTTATGTAAATTGACTAACGATTCCCATCGGAAGTCCTCCTGGCGATCATTTCCGGAGGAAACAAATTGGCCCTAGTGTATTATAATAAGCGGGTAGAGAATATGATGACAAATTTTACAATGCCGGTCCTGACCAAATGACCAATTCTTCGGTCTCCTAGACAACTACCCTTTTTTTTCCATTTACTAATGCCAAAGTTCAACCCGCAGCTATGTGTATGTGCTTGCGTGAGGTGAGAAAAGTCCAAACTGCACCATCAAATTTGCCAACCTTACTACCTTACCTTCCAAGCACCAACCATGCTGCGATGAACTATTCTCGTCCCAGTTTTTGATGGAAAGCTTCGGCTCCACAAGAACTTCCAAGCCACAGCGATGCATCCCTCCCAGGTTGCTCATGTTGGCAATCCTAGTAGCCTCCTTGCAGCAGCCGGCAACCGCCGTCGATACCACCACCACCACAGACTCCGATTGCCCGACGGTGACATGCGGCAACCTGACCATCACCTACCCGTTCACCCTGGGCGGCCAGGGCAAGTCCTCCTCCTGCGGCCCGCCGGCGTTCCAGCTCACGTGCAACACCTCCTCCGCGTCCGGCGGCGCGTTCCTGGGCAGCTCGTACATGAGGGTCCTCGACATCGACTACGGCAGCCGCTCCCTCGTGGCCGTGCACATCCTCATGGCCGCCGACGCCGGTTGCAGCGTCATCTTCAACGTGTCCTCCGCCTTCGCCATCACGGACAGGTTCACCATCAGCGCCAGCAACCGGGAGCTCTACATCATGTCCAGGTGCAGCGGGACGCTGCCGCCGCTCGGCGCCGTCCCCGTGACCAACTGCAGCGGCAACAGCAGCCGCACGTTCGCGTACCTCGGCGGAGGGTACGGCACGGGCAAGCCGCCGGCGAACGACGAGCGATGCGAGCTCGCGGTGTTCCCCGTGCTCGGGTCGGAGGCGGATGGCGCGACGTCTGCCAGTTACCGGCAGCTCATAAGGGGTGGGTTCCGGCTGGAGTGGGAACCTGTCGGTGACTGCAACGCCTGCGAAGAGAGCGGCGGCCGGTGCCGTTACGATAACAGCACGTCGGCGTTCGCGTGCCTTTGCTCGGACGGGATCTTGGGTTCGTCGACATGCGGTGAGCTAAGAATTAAACACTCAGAAAGTTCTAAAAGAGCATTTTTTTTCGCAGAAGTACAGAGGTGATTCACAATCTTATATTCTCAGCATGACCTTTCACTGAATTTTTCATACAGATGGAAAGCGCACGCGCAATTTAACTCTGATTGGTAAGTATATTTCTGCAACATTCCATACAGAGTATATAATCTATAATCAAATGTATATGATCTAGTGGTTTCATGCATGCTGAGTTTCTCTGTTGTTTGCTGAATCTTTTTTTTTTTCTAAAAAATTTTATTTTCAGTGTCGATGTCTATCGTGGCTACTACCTTGGTTTTCATTTGTCTAGCTTGGCTGATTTACCGTCGGAAGCAAAAATTCAGATCAAGTTTCTGGCGAGCTACCGACCAATCAAATGAAGAAGAAGTAATAATAAGGTGTGGTTCTCTTGCTCCACAAAGGTACAAGTACTCGGAGCTTAAGAAAATAACCAAATCCTTCAAGGAAAAGCTAGGAGAAGGAGGTTATGGAGTGGTATTCAAGGGAAGCCTTCGAGATGGCCGAATCATTGCCGTGAAGCTCTTAAAAGGTTCCAAAGGCAATGGGGAGGATTTTGTGAACGAAGTTATGAGCATCAGTCAGACATCTCATATAAACATTGTTAACCTACTTGGGTACTGTTTAGAAGGATCAAAGCGGGCGCTTGTCTACGAGTACATGCCCAACGGTTCTTTGGAGAAGCATATTTATTCAGAGCTGGTTCTTGGATGGGAAATGCTGCTCAAAATCGCCATTGGCATTGCAAGAGGATTGGAGTATTTACACCAAGGGTGCAACACTCGCATAATCCACTTCGATATCAAACCTCACAACATCCTTCTGGACAATGAGTTCTGTCCGAAGATTTCAGATTTTGGCCTGGCAAAGCTATGCCGTCTCAATGGAAGCAACATCCTTTCGACGGCAGAAGCAAGAGGGACTATTGGTTTCATTGCACCAGAAGTGTTCTCCAGAGCTTTTGGGGCTGTCTCAACAAAATCAGATGTTTATAGCTACGGAATGATGCTCCTGGAAATGGTCCGGGGAAAAACCAACATGAAAGGATCTGCAGACAACTCAAGTGAAGAATTTTTTCCACATTTGCTTTATGATCATCTCGCGGGGAACATGCAGGGTTGCGAAGTTGCATATGGAACTGAAGAGGTTGCAAGAAAACTGACCTCGGTTGGTTTATTTTGCATACAAATGGCACCTGATGACCGCCCTTCCATGAGCAGAGTCATAGAGATGTTGGAGAAGAGCGCCAGCGAGTTCGAGTTGCCACCGAGGCCATTCCTCTATTCCCCATTGCAGTCAGCAAATGCTTCATCCATTACAACAGTCAAGGTCTCGATGTCTCCGTGATGATCGACATGGTTGTTGTGGCATAAAATTGACAGCAGGATAGTTCTAGTTCTCTTTATTACTTTGTTGCCTGGTGCTGTGGTGGATATGTGTAACTTTTCAAAGTAACAATGTTAATAACTTCTTCAAAGTTTCAAGGCTGTACTCTAAGATGCACATCGAAATGAAAGCGTATGTACCCTAGTTGTCACAGGAGTCTAGAACTCAGGAGAGCGGAATTAAACATGCCTTCGTTAAAAACCCCTCTAGTCAGTTGTGTTCCTTGAGTTGTACATGTAACCACCACTACCGCTTTTAGCGAGATGTACGCATATAAATCTATAGAAATAGTACTTTCTCCATTTTAAATTATAAGTTATTTTGATTTTTTATACATCTATTTTACTAAACATCTAAATCTAGCGTTTGTCTATATGCATAGTAAAATAAATATATTAAAAAAATAAAATAATTTATAATTTAGAACGAAAGAATTAAGAGCATCACCCTTACTAAATTTAGAAATAGTTCGTACTAGCCGATTCTAAAGTTCAATAAAATTGACCATGTACTGTGATTGCGACAAGTATAGTCAAACTCGAGCAGCAGAAAGGATAAACATGTATACTCCCTCAACCTCAAAAGCCTTGATGTGACTAAATTTCGCATAAGCTTTATAGAACTATTCGTGTAACGTATTCCTAGTTAGTATTATAAATATTTGAGGACACGATGTTTGAGCACAACCAGATTTTATAATTTTTTCTAACGATGTGGGATTCTGTTAGTGTTTTAACATTCAAAATTTAGTATAAATTTTCTCTAATAAATGACTCCTAGTGAGAATTTTCTAGTGTTTTGACTAGTGATAGTGTTTTATTACTAACTAAAAATACTAGGAGAACTCCACCATTTTGGTAGTGGAGGACCATGATCTGTGTGGTCGTGTAAGCGATGCTCATCTGTAATCTGCCCGTTTGGCGCCATCAATAAAAATTTTCAGGTGGGAACCGTCTCCCCTCCCTTGACAGTAAAAAAAGTATTATAAATTTTTTTATAGATTTAGTAAAATTTAAAATAGCTTGACTTATAAGATAAAATTAGCAGACGCGAGTCCAATATGTGGTATGCCGGTCTCTCGGTCTCCTCGGTGCTGCCTCTTGCCGTATTGCTTCGAGTGGCAATCCTCAGACTCTGCGGCCTGCACACTGAAAATCTGTCAAGGTATCACCGCACTCCTTCTAGACGTTCCACTAAACCTGCAGGATAGTTTCTGCTATAATTCCCGCTGTTCGTCGTTGGGCCACCAAGTTTGACCTGACCCTGCTGCGTATGTTGGTCAAGATTCCATATTTCCATGGCAAGATGATAATCAAAATTGCATAGCGGCAACTAACATCTTGGCTAACTTTTGGTGCTTCGGTCGAGCAGGTCGTCCACTCTAGTACTCCAACAGCTTAGTGCGGTCTTTCGGTGTCAGCTGTTTTTCCTATGTAAATCTTTGGGGACCATTCGTTTCTGTGCTAGGATGGTCTGAAACTGTTTTGGGTCTGAAATCATTTGATATTTTATACTAAGCTGAAAATGTTTCGGACCATTTTAGATTAAGAATGCCTAACGGAACGAGCTCTTAGTTGTATAGAAGTCGGTCGCTGTTCTCGGTGAAATAGTCGAAAAATTCGTTAACATAGCTTTTTTGATGGACGGTCCCATGAAAATGGAAAACCTCCTAAAGCAACTTGCCCGATGGTCAGCATTCTAAAGAAGTAAGGAGGCTTAGGAGTGCTTAATATAGAGACTCACAATAAATGTCTGCTTCTTGAGCAGTTGCACAAATTTTATAATCGTCTGGATTATCCCATGAATTTAGTTAGTTTGGAGCAGATTCTATGAAGATGGCCGGCTGCCTATGCCTAACAGCAACCTCTAAAGCTCATGTTGGTAGAGATATTTTAAAACATCTTGTTTCTTTCAAAGGTATGGCTGCAGCACATGTCCAAGATGACAAATCCTGCCTCTTTTGGCTGGATCTATGGAATAACCGAGTTCTGCATCAAGACTATCCGTTCTTTCATCTTCCACTTTCACATTCAGTTTCAAGAACTAGAGAATCTGGTTCTGAATATTGACATTCAGCAGCATGCTGATCGGTGGTCTTATATTTGGGGTTTCTCAATCTTCTCATCAAGCAAAGCTATCGTGTCCTAACTGGTCACAAATCAATCCATGGAAATCTCGCAATTTACTTTGTCACAGAAATATGGTCCTCCAAGATTACAATGTCCATTTTGTAAGTAGTATTAAAGAAACTTTACTTTCATCTACTTGTTGGAATATGATCCGAATTATAACGTGAGTCCTATAAAAACATCTGGAGGGCCTGCAGAACATCTGGAGGGCCTGCAGTTTGGGTTATGTTTATTAGCGAATTTATTTCCGTATTTTACTACAGTCAATCCGTCCTATAAATACATCTTGTAAGTCATATAGAAAGAGTTGAGAAAGATATAACTCATTATTCCCTACGTTGTGTAAACTCTTTCATAGTGAAGATCGTCGGTTGATGCTCGTGGTTTTTTCTCGCAAGAGTTTTCTATGTAAAAATCTGTGTTTTATATTTGACCTGTTATTAGATTATTTCTTAACAAGTGATATCTAGAGCAGATTGAAAAAAGGTTTTATTCCCTTGGTCCGCCGCCGCCGTTGGAATCGATCTACTCGCGGACGTCACGTCGGCGTTCAGCCTCTCGCAAATTTGACCGGCGGATTTGCTGCTACCTGTCCGGCGTCGCTTGCGGCGGAATTCAGGCCTCGTTTACTTCACAAAAATTTTCAAGATTTTCCGTCACATTAAATCTTTGGTCGTATATATGGAACATTAAATAAAGATGAAAATAAAAAATAATTGCACAGTTTACCTGTAATTTGTGAGATGAATCTTTTGAGCCTAGTTACTCCGTAATTGGACAATATTTGTCAAATAAAAACGAAAGTGCTACAGCCAAAAACTATGTTTTTTGCCAACTAAACAAGGCCTCACACGGCCCTGCTGTCTTCAGTTGGCTGTTGCCTGTGCAAGCCGGACTTTGCTATGATACACTCAAATAACTATAGACCGTCGATCTGAATAGCAATTATCATATATTACCTCCTAAGAGGTAATAGTTATATAAGGAAAATATCTTTCTATTAGATATAATATGAATGCATGATCTAACTTTTCCTAACATGATCTGAATAGTATTTTATAACATGCGCATAGACACACACATGCATAGTATTGGGATGGGACACACGCTTGTGTAACCGTATTTTATTTTATTTTATTTATAAAGACGGTGATTTGTAGATAGAACTAATACATATATAGTTCTTTGTATTTCTCTATTATAATTTTTATTTTAGAATGTTGTAAAGCTATTTCAAGGTATTATAGATAACATGTATCTATTGTAGTATAAATTTATAACTTCTATAATGTGACAAACTAATATGTAATATATCATGACATGTACGTGATAGAGTGATAGTTGAATTGATTACATATATTCAATATTTTTTAATAGCACCATGTAACATATTTTTATGAAGATGATGTGTCCATATTTTTACTTTAAAAAGTGTTCTGCATGCAGAACCAAACAAGGAAGATAGTTTACGTGGGAATATGTTTGAGATTTTGTGAATTCCTTTACTATTTTGTCACTATTAATTTATTAAATTGTTCTATTTATTTTGAAAAATCAACGGTTGTGATTTTTTGATATCTTACCTCCTCCAAGGTAAAGGGTGTACCATAGCAAAGCTCGTGCAAGCCCACGAGAATCAAGGAGGTGCTGAGCGCAGAAGGTCTTCAGGTCTGCTGCTGCTTCTCTGTTACTGCAGCTGTTTTATGGCTCAAGTTAGAGTTAATTTGCATGTCTAAAAATTTGATAAGCAAAATATATTTAAAGATGAAGTTATATACATATAAGTTGCAAGAGGGGTGGCTCTATGCTTAACCATCTTTCGGTCTTTAAGGAGATAGTTTCTGATCTACAGGCTATAGAGGTAGATTATGATGATGAGGATTTGGATCTTATTCTGTTGTGCTCTTTGCCTAGTTGTTTGGTATTGCATGCAAAGGAAAAGATGGAGAAGCGTTGTCTGTCCGTGGGTGTAAAGGTCGTTCCAATGGCTATAAATTCCAATGATATCTGGGTTCCAAAAGTTCTAATGATATCTGGGTGCGTAGCAAAATCTATGCAGCTAGAAAACTTATAATTTTGAATGGAGAGAATGGAATGCAATGAAATATGAATGAAATAGCCACCTTCAATACATAGTTTTATTTTGTCGTTTCATAGACTCTCTGTAACATTTAATTTTATAACTCATCTATAATTTGTAGTTGAGCTAAGTAGATTTTATCTACATGAAGCTCATCTCATCTATATTTAAAAATATTACCATGTCATTACAAATGCCTACACGACACTATTAAATATGGACAAAACTTCAGTTGAGACTGGCCAGTTTAAAGACACCGCCGGCATAGGTGGATCTCCATGAACTAATCCACCATGTTACTAAGCCCTTATAGTGGAAAGGGCCCATCATTGAAAAGGCCTGAGGCCCAGACACTACTGCATGTACGAGTGTGCCACTTGAAATTTGTCCGATTAATTTGTGCCTGTGATGGCCATATACCATAAGTACCATTTATCTGACAATGTAGAAACATGGAATAGTGTAGCTGCACGTTCCGAAAGACAATCACTGCTTGACAAGGTGCCTAGCAAGGTGTTGTTAAAGTTGGATACAAAGGCCTTGTTTAGTTCCCAAGTAAAAATTTTCACCCTATCCTATCGAATATTTGGACACATGCATCGAATATTAAATGTAGATAAAATCTCTAAAAAACGATTCACGCACCAAAAGAAGGCCGCCGAGCGTGGCCACGTCGCCTACCTTTCTCGGCCGTCGGATCGGGCTCATGAACGGGCGAGATCGTGCTCTCCTTGGTCGTTTTGCAAAAAAGCCCTCTAACTTTATACGAATCAACCCGCAGTCCACTTCCCTCTCTCATATATTCTTGCAAAAAAACCCGCCAATTGTTCAGAAATGAACCCGCGGTCCAGCCGCTGCTCAGGCCACGTTATGGGCCTCGGCCCGCATCGCCGCTCGGCGTTGGGCCGAATTGGGCCCAATGGCCTTTTCCATTTTCCAGCGGATTTATTATTTATCTAAACCGGCTGAAATATTATAAAAATCATAACAAATCAAATAAAAATCAAAAAAAATACCAAACCAAGTTTGTTGTGCTCTACACAACTAGCACTACACTCTAAATACATATTATCACATATTTTCATGGAATTTAATTTGTTTAAATATAAATCTATCGTACGATATCCATATTACTATATCAAAATTACTTAAAAAATGCTTTTCTCTCTTCATAAAAAAAATGTAATAGTTCTCTTCCAACACTTAGGATAATATATTATATCCTCAAATTTCAAATAAAAATACAAAATCAAAAAAAATAAACAAAAAAAAAGATTGTTAAAAATCACTGATAATAAACAAAAAGAGAAGATAATTAAAAATCACTGCATCTAAATATAGACTAGCAGGCTCACCGCGTGTTACACTAATGCTCCTCTCTCTTAGTAAAAAATATAATAGTTCTATTTGAACACCTAGGATAATATATTATATCCTTAAATTTCAAAGAAAAATAGGAAAACAAATAATAATATACAAAAAGAAAAAATAGTTAAAAATCACTATATCTAAATAGTATACAAACAAACTAAACACTACGAATAAGTAATATAGACTGGCAGCTCACCACGTGTTATACTGTGGACTGAACAACTGGTTCACTCCACGATGTCTATATAACTAATACTGCACTGTAAACACATAACATAACATGTTTTAGTACAATTTTATTTCTATAAATGTGGATCTAGATTCCTCTAGAGTTTTATATAAATACTTAATAGTGTTACTGTCTTGATTAGAATTGTTATGAAATTTTTATGGTACCTTACCCATACCATGCATAATATAAAACGATTGAGTGATTTCACCAGCTTTATGATCCTAAAAAAATATGTATTCAACTACACGTAATATTACCCCAAATAACAATATAGTGCAAAAAAGACATAATTAATAAACGAAACCATGTGCGCATAGCTCAGTTTGTAAATTTAAATAATTCAAGTAATACTTGCTCTGTTTAATCTTTGTTACATGCTCCTATTCAAGAATAATTTGGTCATTCAGAGTTCAGTACTATAAACTGTTGCATATGATATATAATTATTTGAAATTTATTGGAATGACCACTTCTCCTAACATTGGCCTCTTTGGGAAATACAGCAAGCGAACCAATACTTATACCTAAATTGTATTCAAATAAATTATCAATCAATTAGTTAAACCTATTACACTAAACAGTCTCATACTGGCCTACGCGGCAACGCCGCGTCCCTTTTCTAGTAAAAACTAATTACACATATTAATTGGATTTTGCGAGATGAAGGTTTTAATGACGGCTTGAGCTTATCTGTCTTCTAGCCATGAATTTCAAACTTGCTATCCTCTTGCCTAATAGGCAAAGATTGACCTATGTAGAAAGACTAATTCATTCGGATCGATATGAGGATCCAACTCTGTTGCATTGCCAGAATCCATGTTCCATATTTGAAGCGGGTTGATCTCTGTGCTTCTCTTATGGTACAATCCTCTTCCTGTTGAGCCCTCTTTCTCCTCGGTCCACAGAGAAAAAAAATGTAAAACTAGTGCCGACAGTTCATCACGGAAGAATGAACTCACAAAGCCTAGACTAAGCAATAAAGTACCTCGTATTTTCCCTTCTGCTTCTGGATGTCTCGCCTTCTACAGCTTATCCTGCAGCAGTACCTTGACCAACTCCAGGCCCAATAGAAGCAAGCTCTACTGCCAATCCAGCAGCAATAACGGAAGCAACAGCAAAAAAAAAAACAGCAACGATACTACTAGAAAGTACCGTTTTAATATTGCTCATCTCCTACAACTAAAAATAGTAAAAGATGGATATTTTTTTGGTGCGACGTTGCTTTCGTCTTGCCTCTCTTGGGCTGGCCGTGCGTCCGCATCCGCGCTTATTAGGAAACAACCAATGGTTGCGATCCCCTTCCCCTTTTGTCCGCGCGAGCGCCGTGATCCGCAAGGGCCACCGCCAAGCGCTCTTTCTCCCCTTCCCCTTTTCCGAGCGCCGCCGCCAAGCGCTCTTCTCCCCTCCCCCTTTTCCGAGCGCCATGATCCGCAAGCGCCGCCGCTCTCGGCTGTGGCGAGATTCCGTACCTGGACGAGAGCTCCGTCGAGACCACAATCGCGACGAGAGTAGCGTCGGGGCCGCCGCCAAGCGCTGTTCTCGGCCGTGGTGAGATCCCCTACCTGGACGAGAGCGCCGTCGGGATAGGAACGAGCGTGGCAGCAGTTGGCCGTCGAAGGGCGTGGCCGCCTGGAGGAGCGCATGTTGGCTGTCCACCCGAGGATGCGATGGGATTGCACGCGGCCCAACCGGCTCCAGTAGCAGCATCTGGATCCATTGTGCAGGTGAGCGACTACGATGACAAGTGAGCGGGTGTGCAAAGGATGGAGGAAGATGCAGCTCTAGCGAACTCGCACTAGATCCACGGAACGAAGGCCAAATGCTGCAGTTGCGGCGCGGTACCTCTACGCACCCACGTCGTGTTCTTTTCCTCCTCAACCGGCCATGCGTCCTTCGCCTCCTGGCTGCCGGTTCGCCTCCATCAACGAGCGTTGCCCTCACCTGCTAGGCGGGGCTTGCTGATTCATGCCCTGATGCCAGGTGAAGTTTCTGTTCTGCAATTCAGTTTACCAGGAGCAGTTTGATGGGTCTCTTATTGGTGTGTTATTGGGTTTATTATTGATTGCTCTCAGACATATTTTAATCCTTGTTTAATCGCTAGCTAGCTGTTGTAACAGGTCATGTAGGTTCATGGAGTTTAGGTACCTGAGCGTGGAGGCAATCCTTGTGCAATTCATTCTCATGATGCAGGTGCAGCATGTATTCACATTTGTCAAATTCACTGCAGCGTGCGATAGTGAATTAACTTTATAGACTAACTAAAGATTAGATCCTTGCTTGTGCGACATATATTAAGTATCTCAGATTACTTATGTTAATTAAATGCTATGCTTCCGATAGTTTCTTTTGTATGTCGCATACAAGGCTTTTGCTCTTTGCATGGTTGCATGTTTCAGTATGAAATTTGTTTATTAAATGCTTGGACAGAGAGGTCTGGTTATTGCTTGCTTATTAAATTTGTTTATTAAATTTTGAGGCATGAAATACAATTCATCTATGTGTTACGATGTTATTGCTTGCTTATTAGAAAATTTTGGACACAATGAGTCGAGGTTCAGTGCTTCCTGATATTATTTAATTTATTGGATATCAGCACCATGAGCTCTTAATGCAATACTTACAAGAGCCAAAATTTTGTTTCACAGTTGAGTTGGTATCTCCTTAAAGAACTTTGTCACAGTATGATCTGCTTGATAGATCGATTGAGAAGCTTAGTGACACACTATGGAATGTAAGGACTGCTCGTGTTTAAATCGATGTACATCAGCTTCATTTGTTCTGTTTACTAATCATAGTGAAATGCTACATGATTTTTGTGCCTCCACCTTTTTGTCCTGTGCAAATTCGAGTTAATAGACTCCTAGCCTTGCTTACTGAATCAGTTTTATATTCATGTTAATAGCAAGCCACTTTTAAAAAAAACTTAATAGGAAATTATCTCTCATTGTAAAGATTTACTACTTATCCTCTAATTTTGGGAATTTAGCATCCTGCACTTTGGATGTTGCTGCTGATGACTACTCACCACAGTGCTTGTGTTGCCATCTCTCTGCAACATCGCTGATCTCACCACTTCCAGTCCCGGAGCCTGCAACAGATCGACTATCGTGACGCACCCCACACCCACTGTACAATTGAGCAGCAACGATCGATAGTCCTCGCCGCCTCTACTTCCTCGTCGCTGTGCCGCCTGTCCAGGTTATCCCTCCCTCCCTACTATTTATAATACTCAAGGGCCTACTGTTTATTGTTTGACACACGCAGGGGAGTGTGGCCAGCCTACTGTTCTAGGGGTTTATTCCTTGTCTTGCCACCATCATGATCCATATTTATTTTCTCCAACTTAAACCAATTTGAAATGCAATATGCTACTATTTAGTAACATGGAGTTCTGAACATGGCTGCAATATTTTAGTTGCACACATTGCTTGACTACCATTAATCATTGTCTCAAACTTTGTTTAATCATCTCAGATTTTCATGAGAAAAATAAAAGGATTAAATGCCTACCCAGTCCAAGGCTCCTTGCTACCATGAAGAAGAGAGTAGTGAATAACCTCTGGATGTTCTTTTAGATTTCCAACTCCGAAAAAGAGAAGAAACTATCGTGTTCAGGCCTTGCGGTGATGTGGATTGAGGACTATGAATTTTAAAATAATTTACTATCATCATCTACATGCCATCTAAATATTTTTATTTAGAATTGACTATATACTAATCACTGACAATATTTATTCTAATGCAGTGTGTAACCACAACCATGGAGCTATTGGAATAGCTTGGAGCAAAGACTACGAAGATGTACTTTTAGCGATGGCGTAATAGTGAAATTTTTTTGGAGTACTAAAAATGTGCTGGCTATTTCGTGACATAGCTGATGTTTCTCAATGATCCATTATTTTAGAAAAAAAATGAAAATAATCTTCCATAGTAAATAAAATTGTTGTACATAAATCTCAATACATCTTGTCTGTGCATCAGTATCCCTAATCTATTTTTTATTTTCCATGAATCAGTATAAATCCTAAAGTACCAAGAGTAGAAGCTGATAATTAATGAATATATTCTGACATCTTTTGCCATATGTATTTTCTGATGTCATTAGTAAACTTATTTTCACTTGTATTTTTCTTTAGCTAAAAGTGTGATTCAATATTATAGCAAAGCTTTTGTTACTTTACATTATGCACATTTTGTTGGTTTCATCTTCTGAAAAGCACATGACTGAAGAATACCCTTAAAACTTACTTTTTCTTCCATGAATAAGTCTTTATTTTTTAGAGTTTTTAAGATATTTGGAATTTGCCAGTATTAGCTTATAACCATTTTTTATTACATGTTCTATTGCAGCTGATGTTTTGCATGGCTCTCATAAGCCAAATTTTTTTTTTTGGTTTATACTGATGCTTACATTGTAGTAATAAGCTGAACTTGACAAGGATGTTAGTTGCCATTGTAGGTCACCAGTGGCTTGCGACAATTTCCTGACGCTTCTTGCAGAGATTGTGCAGGTCATGCTAGACAAGCGCTATATTTTGCAGGAGTCATACGGTAGCTTCAAGGTATAAAATATAGAAAATTGTACTTGTAGTGCATTTTGGAGTATTCCATCAGAGACTGATTCAATCATACATCCTTCTTCGAGAATGTTATTCTCACGTGCCATTTAATAATGTGTAGCAGCCTGCCAAGGTTAATTATATCCTTTTGATAATGTGAAGTTGTGTTCTTTTTTTTGAAAATATAAGGGGCTGGATTTTCTCATTACTGTTAAGATAGAGATAATTATAAGAAAAATAGAAAAAGTCATGTGCAAACCTTTTTCCATTTGGAATAGTTCCATATATACAGTTTTTAAAGATTTTGACTCATCTTTTAATTTATTTCATATACCTTTTTCTTTTACAACTTTGACATAGTGTAGCTGTTTTAGTTACCCAAGTTAGGTTCTCCTGAGATCTCCAAGTTTCTAACAGTGGTTAATATTGCTAATATTTTATCCTTTTAACAAATCCTTTATGGGGGTCAAGCACTCGCTCTTCCGTACTCCAGCAGCTTAAGCAGCATGAGAATGGACACATGCTTGAAAATAATAGACACATCATTTCAAAGCCTACCTATCTAACTGCAAACTTCTTATGGCTATCAAGGTGTTGTGACCGTAACTGATAGTGCATTCCTGATGGTGTGGTGGTGAAGCCAATGCAAATTGGTGGGAGAGATGACTTGCAGTATAAATGGTTTTCAATGCTATGATGGTCAGATTAGTCAAACATTTTACAAACTTCAGCACTATGACCAGAGAAATGTAATCCATTTTAATGCCTAGAGTTAGTGAGTGAATCAAGTTGTGTAATTTGGGTGACCTATGGGAAAAATAAGTTCTGTAAAGTAGTAGGTGGTACACAATTTATCTACCTATTGTATACAGTTTATTATCTATGACGGAGAGCTTGAGAAATATTATTTGAAATCATAATGCGCATGAATATTTGTATTTACTTGAGCATGTGTACATTACATTTACAAATATTATTTGACAATGCACGGGCATCCTTTCCATTCAGCTCTCATCCACAACAAGTATCAGATAAAATGCATAGGTGCTAACTGCTATCTATTTCAAGGTAAAAAAACACCGAAGTCTGAGTTGCACAATGCAAATTTACTTCAGTTAAAATATTAAGCATTCATGTATGAGAATGGCCTGCTATGTGTATTTGTTTTGTAGATGGTGGAACCCTCTAACCTGTTCAAAAATATATTGTGAAATTCAAAGACCTCTTCTTCCATGGCTATGATTTGACGCGGGTTTTGATCCATTTGTGTGGGGGGTTTCACAGTGTCATATAGAGCTAGCTGGGGAGGCGTGGAATGGCGCAACCGTGACGGGAACTAAGTGCCGCGGGCCTCTCCAGGTAGCCTCCGCGTGGAATACTCTTAAAGCCACACATATTTATACGGTACATACTTTGTTTTTAGGTTTTACGATATAATTTTCAAGGCACACAATATTACACATGTGACACGCATGAATGTTTACATATGTACTTGAACCTGCGTATAGGATAGCATAGAGATGCAGCGGAACTCATTTGTGAATTTATTGGCACATGAAAGAAATGCCGATGTAAAACAATATCTTAGCCGCATCACGAAAAAGGTCTATAAAGTGCAGTTCGTGAGCCTGCGACACCACCTTGTTTTTTAGATTAAATAACACTTTAACATTTAACTTTTACGGTATTGTTATTTTATCGTGTGATCCGTGTATTTTTAGTATAAATTGTTAGCTATCCCGTAGCAACGCACGGGCACACTACCTAGTAAAAAAAAAACCTCGGCCGGTGAGGGGAAGACCCCCCTCACAATATTAAATGCCTGCCATATCCTATGGCTGTGCGGCACTTATAGCGCTTCCACAACGATCACATAGACTGGACCAGACCTCAGTCCCCGACCGAGAAACCCCCCGAACCCTGCCCCAGCAACGAGGGGGATTTTTTACCCAGCCGGCACAGTGAGTGAAGCGGCACCGAAGCGCACACACACCCACCCACCAGCCGGTTCCTAAATTCGTCCCACCTAGGAATCGAACTTGGGACGTGGGGTGCCGCAGAAAGTGCTTGACCACTTGGTCTAGCACCCGTTGGCTCAATATTGCTCATACGTATAGAGTATAGATGTTGAGGCGGACGAACACTTAGATGGAATAGGCCCGCTAATATGCCCAAAGTACCCGCAACAATATGATGTGAAGCTATTTCTCTCGGAACGAACACAACAAATCAACGAATAATATTTTCTGTCATAGCTTATCAACCAAACAAATAGACAATTCGTTTTGAGGTTTCCTAACAATTTCTGTAATTTGTTTTCTATTAGTATCTGAACTTCTCATATGACACCCCCATGTGACATCTAACGTGACACTTAAAAAACTTTTAACAAGGCTATAGAGAGTGGACGTTAGGTCGTGTGGCACTGGTCCATCCAGCTAGTCCTCTCCGCTTAAATGCTGCACTTGACCATGTCATTTTCATGAGTGCACTGATCGGCATTCTTCACAGACAAGAAGCAAATCACTGAAACTGTTTCAAAACTCCTTTTTCAATCGGTCGGTGACTTTGGAACTCTTGTGATGGTGGCTCCGCCGTGGCTACCGCTCGTGAAGGGATCCATTTGCGTGTGAAGGCTGAGAGCATCTTTAAGTGGTTAGTCAAATTACTTTTTAAAAATAAATTTGATTATTGTTGAAAAAAAACGTTTTCAACAGATTTTATAAATAACTCTTGAAATTTAGTAGTTGTCTGTCCCGGCGGTGCGACACGGTAACGTGTGAAGGCTGACAGGCTGGCACAACTTCCGCCCCAGTGCTTCTGCTTTGACGGGTGGACCTGCTTAACAAGTCCACTAGTCACATTATCTGAGTTCAGGCCTTGTTTACTTCCCGGAAAATTTTGCAAAATTTTTCACATTTCCCGTCACATCGAATCTTTAGACGCATGCATGAAATATTAAATATAGACGAAAATAAAAACTAATTGCACAGTTTGGTCGAAATTGACGAGACGAATCTTTTGAGCCTAGTTAGTCCATGATTGGACAATATTTGTCAAATACAAACGAAAATGCTACAGTGTCTATTTCCCAAAATTTTTGGGAACTAAACAAGGCCTCAGCCTGACGGGTTCATCTTCTTAACTGGTCCACGATTCACTTCATTTGTGCCCTCGCCTAAGCGATTCCTCTTCTCCCACATGCCTGGTATACATGCAGTAGGTTGTCAGGCTAGTCTCAATACATGTTATTATTGATGTGTTATACACATTTAATAGAGTGCGTAAAATTGCTGAGTTGGCAAGATCATTAAATGAGAGAGTTTCATCAGATGAGAGAAATTTCATCCCCATGAAACTCATCTGGCTCGGTTACCTCTTTTACACTGTGTCATAAAACTGTACATTGAGACTAGCCTCATGGCATAAAAATGCTACTCTCTTCATTCCAAATTATAAGATATTGAAGGATCTGAGTCGAAACATTTCAAATTTGACTAAAATTATAGAGAGAATTACAAAAATTTATGACACTAAATAGATATACTATGAAAATATAATCAATAAAGAATCTAATGATACTTAGTTGATATAATAAATGTTATTATCATATCATATAAATTTTGATCAAACTTAAGATGGTTTGACTCTCAAAATTCTTAGAGTGTCTTATAATTTAGAATGGAGAGAGTACGGTTCTAGACAACTTTTCAGGGATACAAACAATAGCGAGAGAAGATTGTTGGCCAACAGGAGCGCCCGAGCGCGTCTAGCCCATCAGAGTGCGCATCCGGCATCGGCCTTGCTTAGTTAGACCAGTCTTAATAAAATTTTATTATAGTTTTATGAACATTAAATATGTTATGTGACATCGTATTAATAAAAAGAGAGATGATATGAGTTTCATAAGGTCAGTCTCAATGCATGATTTCACTTCTCAGTTTTCAAAAAGCAAAACTTATGCATGAAATAGGTCTCTCTCACAATGGATAGTTTCAATACACAATTTCATAGGGTTATTTAACCTTCGGTAGGTCCCATAGGCTTCTCTCTCTATATTTCCTTCTCTTCCCCACCGTTCATCCCCTCGCACCCGTGGCCGGCATGCTCGCGCCCAATGGAGCTCACGCCCTCCTTCCTCGTTGGTGCCCAGCGAAGGAGCTCGTGGAGGAGCTGCGCCTGCGGTGACGGAGTCCGCGGAGGAGCTGCGCCCGTGGCAACGCTCGCACTCGCACTCATGCTCGTGCCTGCGGTGGAGGCAGCCTTGCCCGTGGCGATGAGTCCGCGGAGGAGCTGCGCGTGTCGCGGCAGCGCTCGTGCTCGCTTCGCGGCGGCGGAGCAGGCGCCCGCATTGAACGGAGCATGCGGTGGCGGACCAACGGCCTTGCCCGCGGTGGAGGCAGCCTTGCCTGTGGCGATACTCTGCACCTGATGGCGTGCCTGCGGAGCCTTGCCCAGCGGGTCGTGATGAAGAAACGATAAACAAGAACAAACGAAGGAAGCTCTCAGTGTGGGTTTCATACCGTTTCCGACGTTTTGGAAACACCGCTGAAAGGTTTTGTGGGGATGAAACAATTTCTTTCTCTTTTTTTCCAGTTTCATGCAGAAAGCTTCTTTTTGCTGATATGGTGTCCTATTTAAATGTGCATGAAACTCCTTATGAAACACTAATAAAATTGACCTAAAAGTAGAGAGAGTTTCATAAAAACTAAACTTTTTTACGCTATTTTTAAAATATAGATGTGTTGCTTGAAACGCCGTTGAGGTTGGCCTTGTGCCCCCGTCGTCAATTGGTCACCTCCGAATCCGAAATGTCCCCAGTCAAAGGTTGCGGCCGCCACATACAGTGCCTCCAGGAATTCACCATTGACTGGCGGCCGCTTGTGCCTTATCACCCCTTCCCCCCCTGTTTGTCTCGTTGGCTCGTTGCTACTGCAATGGTGGAAACCCCACCACGCTCCTCCTCCCATGGCCTCGACCTCCTTCCTCTCGTCGGTGTGGATGGTCTTGTCGTTGCCGCTGATGCTCGCCTCAGCAGCATCAGCAGGACACTGTCCGCCTGTGCTCTGCGGCGATGTGAGCATCTCCTTCCCGTTCGGGATCGTCCAGGAGCAGGCGACGAGCACCAACTGCGGCGCGATCGGGTTCCAGGTTCGCTGCGTCAACGACACGCCGTACCTCGGATACAGCCGGTACCAGCACTGG
Organism: Sorghum bicolor; assembly: GCF_000003195.3. Lineage (NCBI taxonomy): Eukaryota > Viridiplantae > Streptophyta > Magnoliopsida > Poales > Poaceae > Sorghum > Sorghum bicolor. Next base: position 6,942,249 of record NC_012872.2, on the reverse strand, counting down.
TTCCAGATCCTCACCGTCTTCTACAACAACGACTCCTTGGTCGTTGCCGACTCCCACAGGCTCCAGAAGCTCGGAGCCTTGAACAGCAGCTCCGTGGTCGATGACGATGAGAGCTGCCGAATCCCCACAAACAACAGCTCCACCAAGGTCGCCCTTCCGTTCTCCATCAGCCCCGTCAATCAGGACCTGATCCTGTACGACTGCACCAAGGCGCTGGCGCCTCCGGCGCCGGCAACGGCGGCGGACGAGGGGCTTGTGGAGACGAGATGCGGCAACAGCACGTTTGCTCGCGTCGGAGGGCATTACGGCGAGTCCGACGGGAGTTACTTCTTGGACGGCTGCGGTGCGACTGTCGTGCCTGTGCTTGGAAACTATGCCAAGGCGAACGCAAGCAAATACGAGGAGCTCATCAGTGACGGCTTCCTCTTGACATGGAAGACGCCGACCGAAAGTAAGCTTCACTCTTGGGCCTGGTTCAGTTCAACCAAAAAAACCAATTTTTTTTAAAAAATTATCTGTCACATCGAATCTTATGACACATATATATAGAGCATTAAATATACTTCCTCTATCTCTAAAAGCTGTTATTCCTAGTAAAATTCCAACAGATTAGTAGAGCTGCCAAAAGACTATACTATCCCTCATTAAGTGCACATGAATCGTTGATTTTCTGCTTGGAGCCATGCTCTTTTAACTTGCTTCGGGCTATGTGCTGGCAGTCATTTACTCATCCAGCGGCTGTTAACCTGCGATGAGAGGAGGATGCGTGGTCCAGATGAGAGACATGAGAGAAGGCACGGTCAAGGAGTAGTACTCCGTAATAATTAGATAGGAACACAATGAGATATTAAACCGGGTGGTGGACGGAGTACTCTACGAATTCATTTTTTAATGGACAAATTTTGGCTCTAGGAATAGCAGCTTTCAGGGACGGACGAAGGGAGTAGATGAAAACAAAAACTAATTGCACACTGTAAATCGCGAGACGAATCTTTTAAGCCTAGTTATTCCATAATTGGATAATGTTTGTCAAATAAAAACGAAACTACTACAATGTCAAAATCCAAAAACTTTTCGCATCTAAACAAGGCCTTGGAACTAATAAATCATCTTGGGGCTTAAGCGTTTCTACCCTTGTTTTTTAGCGAAATGGTGATATTACCCTCGTTTTTCTAACTTTGTGATTTTACCCTGTAATTTCAAAAGGAAGGAAGACTATCTGTGAAATGACTCTAACGTGTTAACTTTTAGATAAATAGACAACTTTGTCCATGCGTTTTTACCCATGTTTTATTTTTATATTGTGTTTTTACCCTGTGTTTTCATATTAACAAGTTGGCAGCAAACATTTTGGAGAAAATCAACAATTTGGATGTGCATAGTGACTTTCATGCACTAATTTATGTTTGGTTGAACTGTAAATTGATCAGCTAGACATTTCGGCCTTGTTTAGATAACCCAAAGTTCAAAAACTTTTCAACATTCTCCGTCACATTAAAACTTGCGGCACATGCATAGAGCATTAAATATAAATGAAAACAAAAACTAATTTCACAGTTATTTGTATTTTACGGGACGAATCTTTTAAACCTACTTAGTCTATAGTTAGATAATAATTATCAAATACAAACAAAAAAAACTACAATTCCAACACTTTTCGGAACTAAACAAAGCCTTCATCGAACACCCTCCATGCTACAGCCCAGGTCGTCATCAAAGAATAGTGAGCACGACTGAGGCTTCTTAGGCAAAGACCATCTTGCCGATTAGAAAATCATTTAGCTGCGATATTATAATTGTTAATTATAATTTGAGAGCTAGCTCCCCACATTACCACGTATGTGGGGGCGCCGCTGCTCGGAGCCACCGCCGTCGGGAGCCGCACTGCTGCCAGGAGCCGGAAGTCTGAGCCACGCCGAGGAGGGGGAGCGCCGCAGCCTGGAGACGGATTGGGGAGAGGGCCGCCGCCCGGAACCGCACCTGGGAGAGGGAGCGCCGCCAACCTCGGGAGCCGCAACCCTAAGGACCGACGCATTTTTTTTCCGAACTGGGGCATTGCTGTCTTTTCTCCCGCCTGCCTTTTCTTTTCTATTTTCTTTTGCCATTTAATCCAGCAATTACTAACGGGCTTAGAAACCAGGGGTAGACGGTGGCTTCGTTTCAAAATAGCAAGAGTAAAATTACAACGTTAGAAAAGGAGGGGTAAAATCACTATTGAGGTTTGATATAGGGACAGAAACACCAAATTCCCAATCATTTTTGTGTAGAATAGCTATTATTATAGCTACAAAAACTGGAACAGCTAGAGTACCGGACGTCACCTGGTACTCCACTAGAGAACATGACGAGACCACCAGCATAGCCGTAGAGACATTAGGGCCTTGTTTAGTTCTAAAAGAAAAATTGCAAATTTTTTCAGTTTCTCCGTCACATCGAATCTTACGGCACATATATAGAGCATTAAATATGAATAAAATAATAACTAATTACACAGTTTGTTTGTAATTTGTGAGTCTTTTGAGTCTTAGTCTATGATTGGACAATATTTGTCAAATACAAACGAAAGTCCTACGGTGTCCATTTTATCAAAAATTTTGGAACTAAACAAGGCCTAGAGTAAGAGGGCTCCTTGAAGGGCTCCTCCATCATGAAAAGTATAATTACCTATATCAAAAACTTAAATATGAATAATCAAGTTCGATAATGAAAAAGTCTAGCAAGTTGAACTACGTCTAGTGTAACGAGTTACGAGATCACTCTCATTTTCTGAGAATTCAAGACCGACAAACGAGGATTTAATAGGGGATAGGCATATAGCAGTGCATTTGGACTAGTCAAAGGTTTTCGACTAGTCAGACTGAGTGCATTTGGTGTTGGTGGCATTGACGAGTTTGACAAGAATGTGTGTGGGCGCGCAGTGGACACGCCGGAGCCCCGGGTAAACGAGTGTGCGGTTCAGGACTTCATGTCTTATTCCCTTGCGGGGCGTCACGTATCCTCACCTGCTGCCATTATATAGTTTGATTGATCTCGTCTCTCCTCTTCGCTTATGAATGTGCTCGCTAGCTAGTGCTCTGACGACGCGTCAACGAAAGAATATGAGCACCAAGCGTTCCGATCCGGTCACCACGCCAATGACTCAGCGACAGTCGTCGCAATATTGCCCCGTCCATCGGGCAACTACTTATTGGAGGACTGCATCGCTACCACGGTACCGGTGCTCGGGGTGTCTGGCAAGAAGGTGAACGCTAGCGACTACGAGCAACTCGTCGAGGATGGCTTCCTCGCGACATGGCAGTGGCCGGAGCTGGGTCATGTTAGTGGCTGCCACTGTCCACCAGTGTCCATCGGGCACCTCAGGAATTCCCGTGCGCGGATGACGACGGCCATTGCCGTCTCAGTCAAAGGTTTCGGCCTCCTACAGTGTCCAGTGTCCACACACAGGACGCCCGGACTCACCTAATATTAGTCAGCCACTTGCGCCCTCAATCCCTCGTCATCTCTTTCTTTTCTATCTCCCTTCTGCCATCACCGATTCGGAATCACCTTCACCTCTTGTGATGCTATGCTCCTCCCATGGCGGTGGCCCCGTCCTTGTCGTGGGCTCTCCCTCGTCTCCTCGCTCTGGACGGCATGGGTGATGCTCGCGGCGGCGGCAGCGGACCGGCAAGGAGGAGAGCTCTGCTCCCCCGTGGTATGCGGCGGCGTGAACATCTCCTTCCCGTTCGGGAACATCGCCGACCACGCAACGGAGGCCAACTGTGGGGTGCTCGGGTTCCAGGTCCGCTGCACCAACAACACCCCCTACCTCGGGTCCTACAAAGGCGACTACCGGTTCAAGATCCTCGACATCTTCTACGGCGACACCTCCTTGCTCATCGCCGACGTCCACAAGCTCGAAGATTTCAACGCCTCTGCTTCTTCTTCTTTCAAACAACCCTGCTACTCCCCGAAGAACAACTGCTCCGCCAAGCTCGGCTACCCGTTCTCGATCAGCCCTGCTAACCAGAACATAATCTTCTACAACTGCGAGGAGACGCCGACGCAGGCGGTGCGGCAGAGCCGCGGGCTCGTGGACACGGCGTGCGGGAACAAGACGCTGGTTGGCGTCGCCAAACGTCCCGACGTGCCTGGCAGCTACTTCATGGAGGGTTGCAACGCTACCGTCGTGCCGATGCTTGTGAGGTCCGGCGAAGCGAACCCAGCAAACTACAAGGAGCTCATCAGTGACGGATTCCTCTTGACATGGCAAGAGCAGCCGTTGCCGCCACCGTCGCCGCCGTCAGCAGCCGGTAAGTTCGCAGTTAGGACTCATCTAAAAACCACTACTCGGAGTACTATAAGTTCGCAGTTAGGACTCATCTAAAAACCACTACTCGGAGTACTATATATGGCATATAGAGAGAATTTTTCATTCGTTGGGCACCGGCGCAAAAAAAGTGTCCAACAGCTAGAACATGAGCCTCCTAATTAGGAGAGACCGAGAAGCAAAGGACCTGGCAACCCAAACCACCGATTCAGCTTGTTAACCCGCTGACTTGATAAGGGACTTAGCGAAAAATTGCTAGATAAGGGACTTGATAAGGGGCTTAGCTGGTAATAAGTTGGCAGTAATCTAAAACTACTACTATAGCATAGTCTCTCTGTGAACCTTATTCGTTTGGCTAATAAGCCATAATAGGAAGTATTGTTGACGAATTTATTGTGAGAGAAAAACACTGCTGAATAACTGCATAAGCTCAAGCGAACAAGCTAGAAGTCATTCTCGCTTAATGAAAGTTAATTTTTCTTAACTTTGACCAACTATATAACGGACCACGACCGTCGACCGGTGACTCGCAACCGTCCTTTCTCCCGTCGTCAAAGTCGTCATCATAAGATCAGATCCCTCGCCCTCCGGTTCTCGTTCCTTTCCCGTCCTTGCTCACTGTTCGGGTCCGGAGGTGAGAGGTCCCTCAGCCTCAGTCCCTGGCCGAACTCCGACATCCAAACCACTCTGCCGGCTGCCGCTGCCACCCCTCCATCCCCAATCCACTATGCAACCGCTCTTGCTGCTGCTACTCGCTTCCTTCCTCCTCCCTCCGCCGGCGGCCAGTGCGGCAGAGTCGTCAGGCTGCTGGCCCAAGGCATGCGGGGAGCTCAACATCACCTACCCGTTCTGGCTGGAGGAGCCCGGCAAGCCGCCGTGCGGACCGCCGTCCTTCAAGCTCAAGTGCAGCAGCAACCGCGCGTTCCTGACCAAATCCGTGTACCAGGCGTGGCAGGTGCTCAGCATCTTCCCCAGCAACAAATCCTTCCATGTGGTGGACCACAACCTCCCGCTCGACACCGGCTGCCCACCGCCGACGATGAACATCTCGATCTTCTCGCCCAGGACGTTCGTCTTCAGCAGAGCCAATAAGGAGCTGCTCTTCCTTGGCAAGTGCACGGGGGGTTCTACGCCGGCGAACTCGACTGGGTTCCATAGCCTGGCCTGCGACAACAGTTCCTTCGTCCGGCTCGGCGACGGCCGGGAGTTCTCGAGCGACGGCATCCAGGGCGGCATCCCACAAGGCTGCCTCTTCAGTGTCGTGCCGGTTCTCGGGGCTCCTGATGGAAATGGGGATGGCTACATCGCTAGCATGAATAATGGGTTTCTCGTGGAGTGGAACGGGGTGCCAGGGGATTGCCCCAAGTGCATGGCAAGCGGCGGGGAATGCAGCTACGACGGCGACAACGGCACCAAGTTCGCCTGTGATTGCTCTGGTGGCAAGTGCGGTGAGTTCAGCAAATTAAAAACGCCCAGCAATTTCGCCTAGTGTTCTTTATTGGAAATAGCATTAGTCTGCTAATCTGGAAGTAGGAGTAAAGTTGGCCTACCATACACCAAATTGGAAGAGATGTCAAAACAGTCAAACACACATTATTTCGAGAATAGGGAGACCAAAAGATACATATAGATCAAGCAAGAGTAACAATGGCTTCTGCTTTATTGCTCATCTTATTTGTGAACTACCATAATTCTTATTAGATTATGTATTGAAAACTATGCAACTGGCGTATGCACCCAAAAACCCAAAATTTTACAAGAAACGTGCATAGAATATTAAATATAGATTAAAAAGATAATTAATTGCACAGTTTATCTGTAAATCACGAGACGAATCTTTTAAGTCTGGTTACTCCATGATGGGACAATGTTTGTCAAATAAAAATGAAAGTGCTATAGTATCAAAATCAAAAAAGTTTTTGGATCTAAACAAGACCTAAGGTGTCACATACATCCAAAAAGTTGGCTAATATAGTGACATATAGTCGCTATCGATAAAAATGTGTCACCTTTATTACAGTTAAGAAGAATCAACTTCGTCATTATTCCGGTCTTCTACCTATCCAAACCAGCCAGCTTATTATATATCGCATACATCCCTATTCGTTTGACCTTTATGCTGATGCTAAAAAGTACACTGTATAATGGCTGATAAGTTCAAGCATCCTCTGGATACAACGATCAACTTTAGACAGTAGCATATATAGTACAAGTCAACATAAGGTAGTTGCATGCTTCAAATTTCATATGCAAAATATTGAATCCTTTAATATCATTCCTTCCTTTACAAAAGCAATAATCTTTATACCACTACTTATTTCATTTTTAAATTAATTTCCATGCTATTTTAGGTGTCAACGGGAATGGCAGGAAGATAGCACTAATAGGTATGCTACTTTTGACATTCTTTCATAGCTAATAATCCAAATTCCACTTGTTATATATAGTTCTTTAATGCAATAAGTTAATTGTTAGTTTCAGTTATTGGAACTTGGAAGATCTTAGAAGAACTATAACAAAAATTCTAACATATATACATGTATTTTGCACATAAATACTGTCAGCCCACAATTTATAGCTTTCAATGTAAAACTATATGGCTTGGAGCAAAATACGTGGCTTTTTATAATTTATTTTCACAGTTACAATTTGAATTGTTTATGGCCTCTAAATCTGAATGTTCATGTTATAACACCTCAATGTTTTGTGAGAAGAAAATAACATCTACTTTAATTTCAGTTTCGATTTCAGTAGCTGCAAGCTTGCTCCTACCATGTATATATGTGTTGATATGGTATACACAAAAACTAAGGTTTTTCCTATGCAAGAAGACCAGCAGCACCATAGAAGAGAACATTGAGGCCCTACTATTAGCACATGGATCACTAGCTCCAAAAAGATACAAGTACTCAGAATTAACAAAGATAACATCCTCCCTGAATAATAAGCTTGGGGAAGGTGGTTATGGCATGGTTTTCAGAGGAAGGCTAGATGACGGTCGTCTTGTTGCAGTGAAATTCCTGCATGACTCCAAAGGTGATGGTGAGGAGTTTGTGAACGAGGTTATGAGCATTGGCAGGACATCACACATTAATATTGTTAGCTTATTTGGGTTTTGTTTGGAAGGCTCAAAGCGGGCCCTAATATATGAGTATATGCCAAATGGTTCTTTGGATAAGTACATATACTCAGAGAATCCTAAGGCAGTTTTAGGATGGGATAAGCTTTATACCATAGCAATTGGGATTGCTCGGGGGTTGGAATACTTGCACCATAGTTGTAATACACGCATAGTCCATTTCGACATCAAGCCTCAAAATATCCTTCTTGATCAAAACTTTCACCCAAAGATTGCTGATTTTGGTTTGGCCAAGTTGTGCCGTACCAAGGAGAGTAAGCTTTCTATGACCGGTGCTAGAGGAACACCTGGGTTTATAGCTCCTGAAGTGCACTCTCGAACCTTCGGAGTTGTTTCAACAAAATCGGATGTTTATAGTTATGGAATGATGTTGCTAGAGATGGTTGGAGGCAGAAAAAATGTTAAATCAGTGGCTCAAGAGTCAAGTGAAAAATATTTTCCACATTGGATTTATGACCACTTTGGTCAAGATGATGGGTTACCGGCATGTGAAGTGACAAGTGAAAATGAAGGAATCGCCAAAAAAATGAGTGTGATTGGCCTATGGTGCATTCAAATATTACCAATGCATCGTCCTACCATAGGAAAGGTCTTGGAAATGTTTGATAGAGGTTTGGATGAACTAGACATGCCACCAAGGCAAAACTTCAGTGAAATATTGTAAGATATTATTTGAGATACATATATATTTCAGAAATTATTTATCGTTCACAACAATGTTGATATAGCAATACTTTTTTCATTCTTTTGCAGCTTAGATCCAGCTTACAGTTTGAATGCAGAAAGCACAAGCATGATCAGTGGTACCAAAACAAAAGCTTCTAGTGAAGTGCTAAAGATGAAGGAGATAAGCATTGTGAATTCAAAAATCTTACAACGGTTGCCAACTCTATGAAATGGTTACCTACAACACTGGAATTGGGCATTCAACTTGTGTAGGTATCTCTATGACAGAGGGCGAAATCTTAACTTACTAGAATATTTATTTCAAAACAAAAAGGCCACTGGCTTAATATAATATCTTTCATTCAAAGTGATAAAGATTAACGCTTTAAGAGGTAAAGTCTTATTGTCCAAGTATGCATAGGATATTTGGTATCCTCCTAACATGCATATATTTCTGTTAATAGACACTTTTGTCTTTCTTTCACTTATGCGCCACCCCCTATGGCCCTATAGTCACCCATCACCCATAATCTCCCAAAACATGAATTACATGTTGACATGTTGTAGGAAACTCTAGACAATAATGGAGTTATGGAGATGGCTGGCACCAGCCACGATCACTACAGCTGCCTCGCATCTCAGCGGTGAGACAGCAACAAGCAACTCGATGGCATATAATCTGTCCGACAAAATTTCCACGCATTTTTTAAATGGTCTACGCTCGGCATGTTCCTATGGACATAACTTCTTAAGTGCCTACCAGAGGTGTTGTTTTTAGAAAGTTGGGCACATCACCCAGGCGTTAGGGTGTGTGGCGCTGGTCCACCCAGCCAGTCCTCTCGGCTTACTGAACAGAGGACTCTGGAATTGTCTATGTATCTGTCGGCGCTCGACCGATATACACCACAATTGTTTTTTTTTTTTGAAAGACGAATAAACATAACATGACAATTATGCTGCCACTTGACCATGTCATTTTCATCAGCAGTGCACTAATCAGCGTTCATACAGACAAGAAGCAAATTACTGAAAACTCCTTTTGCATCCGTCCATCTATTTTTCTACCTCTCGCGAAGGTGAATCAAAGCTAAAAAATAGTTTATCCGAGCTTCATCTCCCACTAGTGGGCCCTAGTAGACAAAGAATACTGCGTGTGCCTTAGCTGGGGGCGTGGCGTCGGGGGCTCGACCGCCAGGGCGACAGGCTTGGCTGTCCAGGTGTTGCAGGCTCGGACGCTGGAGCCCTGCGCGCATGGTTGACCGCTGGAGCACGATGAGCTCGACCGCTAGGGTGCAGGCTTGACCCACCGGCTTGACCCACCGGCATGCTGCCGGGCGCGGGGGCACGGCCACCAGGAACCACGCACGGAGTTTTAAGGAGAAGATAGGTGCAAGCGGCTGCGGGAGAAGAGAGTACTGCCGGATGACGAGAGGAGGGAAAGACCTGTGAGAAGAAGAGTGAAATGGGAGATGCTAACACAAACATTTTTCATCTAAGGGCCCGTTCGTTTAGCCTGATTTCCAGCCGGAACTCTTCCTGATGATCTTTGACTATATAAAATACAACACCGATCCTGACAGGATCGGTTCCGGTACTAGATTCCGTTCGAACCGAACGTGCCCTAAGCTGGCCAAAGAAGGGGAAATTTCATTCCCAATCTTTAGCACGATGGTCGAACGCTAACACCTCATCCGGACAAAGCGAAAGTGCTGCATTTTTATTTCACTGCACTATTAGGAACAACAACACACAGAGAGTGTAGACAATAAATTGGGACCTATTAAACATATAGCCATATGATCTGCAACACCTTGATGAGCCATTAACCGAGAAGGAGGTCCATTAGGCGATCTTGGAAGCTCCGACAGAGAAGGCATCGGGACCAAATGGATACATAGGATTGTTCTACAAGCATTGTTGGAACACCGTGAAGACAGATTTGATGAAAGCATTGGAAGAAATATTCAATCTAAGAGATCGCCATTGGAATTTACTCTACACAATAAAACATTACCCTGCTGCCCAAAAGAGAGGACACTCAGTCGACCAAGGACTACAGACCAATAAGCCAGTGTGGCAAAAATCCTGGCCAAGGTGATGGCGAACAGACTTGCACCAAACATGGAAACAATAGTATCTAAGAGTCTGAGTGCGTTCTTAAAAGAGAGAAGCATTCAGAACAACTTCCAATACATCCAAGGGGCAATCCAACACTTCCATAGAAATAAAACTCCAATGTTTTTTTGTCTAAGTTAGATATTGCAAAAGCCTTCGACAATGTTCGTTGGAAATACCTGCTAGAAGTGATGCAGCAGTTGGGGTTTGGACAGATGGCGGGACGTGGTATGGCTGTTATGGGCATCAACGACATCTAGAATTATCCTCAATGGTGATCCAGGCAAGCCAGTCAAACATAGAAGAGGGCTTAGGCAAGAAACCGCCACTAAAAATCATATTTTTACAGGCGGTTGTTCTAAGGAACCGCCACTAAAAATCATATTTCTACAGACGGTTACTTAAGAAAACCGCCCGTAAAAATAATTTGAAATTGAATTTTTTAAGTTTTTCAAATGACCTCGTTTGGAAAAACTTTCAAAATAAAAGTTGTAGATCTCGAAAAGTTATGAAATTTTGTAGTTGATAATTTTTTTCATTTGACATCATCTTGTCGTCGAAAACAATGTTTGAATTTCTCAAATTTGAAATTCAAATTTTGTAAATGACCTCGGATGGAGAAACTACCAATATAAAAGTTGAAGATCTTGAAAAGTTATGAAACTTTGTAGTTGACAGCTTTTCCATTTGAATCTTTTTACAGCCTCAAGTAATCAATGTATGCTCAGTTTAGGATAATATGTGGAGAACTAAACTCTAGTATAGTCACATTTGAGTGATAAGTGGAGTGGTAGAGGAGGTTACGCGCGAGAGCGAGGTCTCAAGTTCGAATCCCACTAGCAGCGCGTGATCTTACGCGAAGGATACGGAACTTACGACTTCCCTAGAATTAAAATTTTTTCCCCTATTTTTAAAACACAATTTCATATTTTCTATAAAAAAGTTTTACAGGCGGTTACCTAAGAGAGCCGCATGTGAAAATGTTTTCTACAGGCGGCTCATAAGAAACCGCTTGTGGAATTGGCCCATTTCTACTGGCCTCTAGCACAGGCGGTGCTGGAAAACGCCAGTAGAAATAGGTGTGCAACCGCCTGTATAGTCTGCCTGTGTACTAGTGTGGGTATTTTTCAGTTGGCTTTCTATCGTGATGAGTAAACGATCTAGGTACTCTCGTCACCAGTTGGTTTGAGTATTTTAGATTCGAAAACTTGTTGTGCTTAGTAGTGATTTTGGGATAACGGTCAAATATTTTGAAAAGAAATTTGAGGCTCCTAATTTATCTTAACGGTCGTTCAGAAGTTTTTGATGGTTATCACGTCCAGGCCCTCAATCGGAATGTTCTAGTTAGTCGCAAACGTGCCTGTTAATCTCTTTTTTGCTTGATAACTGAGTTAAAACAAATGGAGCTTAAAGATTTACAACGAAATATTTGGAATACTAAATGATTTCAAATAAAAAACTTTTTAACTACAAAATTTTAGAACGTATTGAGAACTGTAACTTTCATATAGACCATGCCAACATCCGAAATTGTTTGATAACTTTAAATTTTAAAATATGTGTACTTACAACAATATTTTGGACCCTAAATAATTTTAATTCTAAAACTTTTCCACTACAAAGTTATAGATCTCGTTGAGAGCTATAGTTTTGATATAAAACTTCTCTTCATCTCACTTCATATGAAAAAGTATTAAACTATTTTCCTAAAAATTAGTGTGCCACATTAGCGTATAGAGTGGGTTAGGCCCTATATGGACTCGGCGGAGACTCAAAACCAAATTTTGAGTCTAAAATGACACCATGCCAAGTTTAGTGTCCGATGGTAATCACTTTGAAAGTTTATAGATTAGGATAATATAGTCGCTCAAATTTAAGGACCCAAAATATCACTTTGAAAGTTCAAGCAACAAAATGATATCGTCGGCCAAGTTCAAAGACCAGCGGTTAATTTTACTCTATAATTTTCCCGGTACTAATAACCAAAATGTACTCAGCGAGACACTTGCTGCTAAAGTAGTAGAGAGCCACATTTCAACAATTTTGCTGCCCGCTTGCTGGGTCGATCGAGTGGTCACAACGAGTCACTCACGACCGGTAGGCCGGGTGCTCGTCCTCGTCGTCACACGCTGTGAGAACCTTGGCAATGTCGTCCATGGTCGGCCTGTTGCTGCTCCTCTCCTCCATGCATAACAAGGAAATCCGAACCATTTCCATGGCCTGCCGGGGATTGAACTGCCCCTGCAACCTCGCATCCACCAAGGGCACGACTTCCCCGGTATCAACCACCTGCCTCAGCAGCTGAGCGATCTGCGATATCTCCAGCCGCTCACCATCGGCTGTCGTCTGGTCGTAGATCCTTCTCCCGATCACGATCTCAAGAAGCACGATGCCGTAGCTGTACACGTCAACCTTGGCATTGATGGGCACGTTCAGCGTCCACTCCGGCGCCATGTACCCCGTCGTCCCTCTCATGTGGGAGAGTAGCATGCTGCCGCCGGGGCCGGCGTCCCTCTTGGACAGCTTGGCCAACCCGAAATCGGCGATCTTGGCGTCAAACTCCCTCGTCAGCAGGATGTTCTCCGGCTTCACGTCACAGTGGATGACCCACTCGAGGCACTCATGGTGGAGGTAAGCGAGGCCCCTGGCCATGCCCAGCGCGATCCGGAATCGCTCGCGCCACGGCAGCGTCCTGCTGCTGTCCGAGTCCGTGTCGAACAGGTGCCTGTCCAGCGACTCGTTCTCCACGTACTCGTACACCAGCAGCTTGTGCTTGCCGTCGGAGCAGAACCCCCAGATCCGCACCAGGTTGATGTGGTTGATCCGCCCGATCACCGTCATCTCCGCCCAAAACTCCTCGTCGCCCCGTACCAAGTTGGTCATCAGCTTCTTCACGGCCACCACCTTCTTCCCTCCGTCGAGCACGCCGCGGTACACGACGCCGGAGCCGCCGCGGCCGAGCTCTTCCTTGAAGTTCCCCGTCGCGTCCTTGAGCTCACGGTACGTGAACCTCCTGAACTGGCTCGTGACCATCCTGTATCCTGCGGCCTCCAGCTGTGAGCTGGGTATGCTCTGCTTGCTGGAGGAGAGGAACCAGCACCCTGTCAGGATGAAGATCAAATCGACAACTCCCAGTGCTCCGGCGAACGCAAACAAGTACACCCACTTGGCGTCGTTTCCGGGTCTCGGGAACGCGCCTGATGATCCTTGGAGGAGGATCGTGGTAACGTTAGGATTGCAGGCGATGCCTGCGGCGGTGAAATTCAGAGGCGCCGCCGAGGCGTTGAAATCGATAGGTACTTTGAGGTAGATGGTCCCGGGGAACGATGAAGCCGTATAGCCATTGAACAGCATGCTTTTAGGGTAGCACATGCCTTGGCCTTGAGGTTTGTAGGAGAAGCCGACGCACGAGCAGCTCTCCAAGCAGAGTTTCTTGCAGTACTCGAACGTGACGGATTGGTTTGATCCCATATCGTACCCATAGAAATCAGTGTGCGGCATCTTGATGAACTTGTACTGCTGCTGCTGCTGCTCCGGCAGCTGGCTGCAGTTGTTGACGGCGCTGAACATGGGCTTGCAGCCTTTTCGCCAGTCCCGGGTGTCCACCATCATGTACCCCGGAGCGCACGAACATCTGAGGCTCGGCTGGTACTCGCAGATGGCATTCTGGCCACACACACCGTGCACGGAGCACGGCTGCGCCAGCGCCGCCCATGTCACCGTCCAGCCCCCTGTCGACGCGTTCATGCTGTAGATTCTCAGGTTGCCATCCTGCTCGATGGTCAGCCGTCTCTTGACGCCGGGCTGTCCGAGGTCGGAGGCACGGACCACCAGGTTATCGCTCGAGAGGAACACGCCGGTGTCGTCGAGGACGCAGACCCTCGACCTGTTGTATGTTGTCCGGCCGTTCTTGAGTGGGCCGTTGTCCGGATTTGGCCAGTAGATGCTCGATGTGTCGGGGCCGTCATAGAGGAGCCGCAGCACGTTGTCGTTGTCGTAGTAGAGGCTGAAGTAGGCAGCCACCAGCTTGTTGTGCTCGGTGAGCGGCTGCGACGGGACTAGCGTGTCCGTCGGCCAGTCGAAGCTCTGCCACACGAAGCGACCGCCGTTCGAGATGACGAGGTTGCCGGTGTCGAGGAGAGCTATGGCCAAGGAACCACCACCAGCACTCCCGCTCGTCTTGCTCTCCCACACCGTGCTCCCGTTGGCGTCGTCGAGGGCAAGGCCCCCGTCGCGGCGGAACGAGATCCTGGAGCGCCGCCCGTTCACGGGGGCGCCGGGGTTCGCCGTCCAGATGGCGGTCTTCTCCGCGGCTTCGGCGTACCAGACGGAGAAGGAGAAGGCGTTCTCGCCGGCCTCCTGGAAGCCGCAGGAGAATGTGCCGTCGAGGGAAGTCAGGAACGGCCTCCCGTGGTCTTCCACTGACAGAGAGGAGCCGGCGCCTAGCGTGTGCTGCGCCGACGCCGATGGGCACAGCAAAGGAGAGAGCAGAGTAATCAGGACGGCAACACAGGTGGATTTTCCCAGCATTCTACACTGTTTTGCTGGCATTATTGAAACTCCAGAAGATATGTTAGCCAGGAGGTGAATGCATGGCCGGCCATCCGGGTGGTCAGGGGTGGTTTTATCGACAAGTAGTTAGGCGAACCTTGCTAGTTGCTCGTACAGAAGGATTAGCGACCTTCGAGCTACTTTCCGCGCCTAACTAAATTCCATATAAAGTAGTAATAAACTAATAATGTTCACTTACTATTACACGTGACTTTACACTGACGTGCGCGCCCGCGTGTAAGAGACTTAGGCCTTGTTTAGTTTGTAAAATTTTTGGTTTTTGGCTACTGTAGCACTTTCGTTTTTATTTGACAAACATTGTCAAAATATGGAGTAACTAGGCTCAAAAGATTTATCTCACAAATTACAGATAAACTGTGCAATTAGTTTTTATTTTCGTCTATATTTAATGTTCCATGCATGCGACCAAAGATTCGATGTGACAGAGAATCTTGAAAATTTATGTGAACTAAACAAGGCCTTAGGTGAGGTGGTCAAGGTCAATGTCCTTTTTCTCCAAGTCTACCTCTCGGTCATCCAGTCATGCATTCTCGTAGGAATGCGTGCGTACCTTTTTTTTTTGACAGCAAAACCAAATTTTATTAGCAGCATAAAGCTGCAACAAGAGTAAAAGGTTCAAAATTTACATCTTGCAGCCTCTGAAGAAGAAGAAGAAGGGAGCAGCTGCTTGCATGAGAAGGATTGGTACATAGAATATTAAAAGCTCCTAAAGACAAGTCTGTGTGATTGTAGGCTTGATTTGCAAGAGAGTGAGCCGTAATGTTCACCTTCCTATCAATTTTGATTACTTGCACAGCTCTGTTGGACGAAGCATTGACGAATCTTTGAGTGAAGGGTTTAATCCTCCAATCTGGTGGAGAATTCTGGTTGTCGCTTGCAAAGAAATCGGCAAATGTCTGGTTATCAGTAAGGAAGGTGATGTAGAGGCCGGATATTTTTTAATATATCCATTATCTAAAAAAATCAGTAAGGAAGGTGATCTTATTTATCCAAAGTCTACTTGTGATGTCTGCTGCTAAAGCTAATACTGCAGCTTCTGCCATGAGAACGGATCCGCATCGTAGGAGGTGAGCTTTGATGAAGAACTTCTCTTTTCGTTTTGGGTTTAGTATGAAAATACCTAGTTCAGCCTTTCTTTGTTGTTCAGTGCCATTATCAGGTGCTAAGGTAGCATCTGTGTAGCACTTAACTCCTGGGAGAAGAGTAGGAAGCCTGTGTGTTGTGTAAAGGCAACTCCTATCTGGGGAGATGGCGAGATGGCTCATGTGTGGCGCCAAGATAATCTCCTCTTGAGTATTGCCTGCATGATACAAATTTCTCACCTGAGGAGTATCTATATCTATTCCTTTGGCTTCTTTTTGCCTATGTTCTTCATTGCTTGCAGAAACTACCTTGTTGATGTATGCTTGGGCAGCATAATGGACCTGCAAAACAGACCATTTCCTTTGTCTAAAGCGAATATCATTTCTATCCTTCCATATGAACCATAAGGTCGTTAGGATCTTTAGCATGATGTCCTCAGAGGTAGCATGAGTTATGAGAATCTCCAAAGCCTCCTGTACTCCATCCCGTTCAAAAGGAAGTAAAGATGATCTGAAGGGAGGTTTGGCTGAGAACCAGACAACCCTTGCAAAATTGCAATGAAAAAATAAGTGAGAATCATTTTCATTCATTCCACAGTATGCACAATTCTTGTCTATTTTATTAGTCCAACTTCCTGCTCTTTCACCTGTTGCTAGCGCTTTCCTTATTAGCCTCCAAGCAAAAGTTTTAATATTAGGGGGGATGAGTTTGTTTTCCCAAACTCTTTGAAGAATGTGCATGGCTCCTCGTGAAATGCTTCTTGATCCTTGTGGCGGTGGATGAACCTGCATTTGATTGTTAAGAAAACTAAAGGCATCTTTAGTTGAGCAATCACCTTTTGATGATGGTTCCCACTTGACTGTGTCATTGTTAGAAGAAGGAACTATAATAATCTCCTGAATAGCCTGTATTGCTTGTCGATCAAAAATTTGGCTAATTAGATCTGAATTCCAATTAATGGTGCCAGGATTCCAAAGATCAGAAATGTTATTAGGGAGGCTTTGTACAGTGATAGGCCACTTTAGGTGACTATGAATTTGTTTCCAAATGATACACCAAGGAGTAAACCAGATACTAGAGTTGCCTTTCTGAATTTGGATGGTGCAGTTGTTGATTAAAATATCCTTGACACTCATGATGGAGGACCAGAAAGCTGATTTAGTGGAACAATTACCAGCCAACCAAAAGCTAGAGTTTGGATGATATTTAGATTTTAGAATATCTGTAAGGAAAGCATTTTTACCTATGGCAATCTTCGAAGCTGCATTTAGAAGCAGACTCCTATTTACAGTAAGTAAATCTCTCACTCCTAGACTGCCTTCCTTTTTAGGCCTGCATATGTCATTCCAAGACCTAAAATGGAAAGAAGAAGTAGCATTTTCTTCTTGCACTCCTGTCCACCAAAACTTTCTGATAATTGAGGTTATCTTCGAGATGAATTCTTTAGAGAACAAAATTGTGGACATATAATATATAGGAATAGAGGCCAAGACCGAGTTAATGTAAGCAAGTATTCCAGCATGGTTAAGCTTGTGTGCTTTGAGATTAGTCAATTTAGCTCTAAATTTATTGATAATAAAGTCATAAGCTTTTGTTCGGTCATTATGATTAAAAATAAGCAGATGTCCAAGGTAAATAGAGTTGGGCATAAGATCTGAAACCGGAAAAATATTTTTTTACCTCCAACTTACTCTGATAATCAACATTTTGCTGAACAGAATTGAAAATTTAGCCAGATTTGGTGTTTGACTTGAAACATCATAGAAACATCGAAGGATGGCATTGATCTTACTTGCTTCCTCCTTAGTCGCTTGTCCACAGATAATGAGGTCATCCGCAAATAAAAGGGAGTGAATCTGTGGGCAATTAGGGCCAAGATTGATACCATTTATATCATGACTAGAAGAGTGTTGCTGCAGGCAGATGGATAATTCATTTACAGCTAAAATAAAAAGATAGTGAGAGAGGACAACCTTGTCTTACTCCACGTTGAGGATGAAAGGTAGGTGTAGGATCTCCATTGATGATAACAGACAGAGTAGTTGTTGAGATACAGGTGTGAATTAAATTTATAAAGTTATCCTTGAAGCCTTGTCTTTTAAGAGCAGTAAACAATGAAATGCCATTCAATTCTATCAAAAGCTTTAGCAAGATCAACTTTTAAAAAGAAGGCCTTTTGTTTCCAACTTTTAAGACCGGTCAAAATTGGTCTCATATGAAAGGGATACATAAATGCCTTATTTTGTTTTGAATTTTTTTTATTTGACTACTGTAGCATTTTTCACTTTATTTCATAATTAGTGTATAATTATAGATTAATTAGGCTTAAAAGATTCGTCTCGTGATTTTCAATCAAACTATGTAATTAGTTTTTATTTTCGTATACATTTAATGATTCATGCATGTATCTAAAAATTTGATATGATTGGTGAAAAAAATTTAAACGAGGAATTAAGGCCCTATTTGGTTGGGCCTGTTAAACTTTACCATGTATCACATTGAATGTTTGGACAAATTCATATAGTATCAAATATATACTATTTACGAAACTAAAAACATAGCTAAAGAATAATTTACGAGACGAATTTTTTAAGCCTAATTATAGTCCATAATTGGATATTAATTACTAAATAAAACGAAAATACTACAATACCTATTAAACTTTAATACCCCTAACTAAACACCCCATAAACAAAGCGACTGACTAGTGTTGATGAAAATTTTTAACCTAATTAGTCCATAAAAACCGACCTGGGTAAACGGCCAGTGTGGCACATCCGTACCGTAACTGCATAGAGAATTTCCAAAAAAAAAAAACTGCATAACGACAGCGTTGCATGTCTTTTTCCACCCTTCGCCCTGCTCTTTCAAAAATTTTCCCTTTTGCCATCATTTGTTCATACCGTGCCCTTCCTGCAAGATTTTTACACTGATGTGCGCGCCCGCGTGTAAGACTTGAGGTGGTCAAGGTCAATGTCCTTTTTCTCCGAGTCTACCTCTCGGTCATCCAGTCATGCATTCGGCTTTGTTTACTTCCACCTAAAAATCTAAAACTTTTTAAGTTTTTCTATCTCATTAAATTTTTAGACGTATATATAGAGTATTAAATATAGACAAAAATAAAGATTAATTGCACAGTTTAGTCGGAATTGACGAGACGAATCTTTTGAGCCTATTTCATCTATGGTTGGACAATAATTACCACAAACAAACGAAATAGCTACAGCATCGCGAAATTTTTTCACTCAGAAACTAAACATGGCCTTAGGAATGCGTGCTTACCTTGGACCGGTCAAAATTGGTCTCATATGAAAGGGATTTTGTTTCGATTTTTTTATTTGATTGTTATAGTATTTTTGTTTTATTTAATAATTAGTGTTTAATTATTAGATTCAATAATTAGTATTTTCATTTTAATCAAATTGTATAATTAGTTTTTATTTTCGTATACATTTAATGCTCTATGCACATATTTAAAAATTCGATGTGATTGGTGAAAAAAATTTAAACGAAGAACTAAGGCCCTATTTGGTTGGGCTCGTTAAACTTTATCGTCTATTATCGAATGTTTGGATAAATATATGAAGTATTAAATATATCATATTTACGAAACAAAAAACACAGCTAAAGAATAATTTAAAAAACAAATTTTTAAAATTAAATTAGTTTGTAATTAGATATTAATTACTAAATAAAACAAAAATACTACTATATTTATTAAACTTTAACACCCATAATTTATGAGATAGCAAGTGTTTTAGCAAACTGTTGGAGATGCTC
This sequence comes from Sorghum bicolor, assembly GCF_000003195.3. Lineage (NCBI taxonomy): Eukaryota > Viridiplantae > Streptophyta > Magnoliopsida > Poales > Poaceae > Sorghum > Sorghum bicolor. The sequence goes on along the minus strand of NC_012872.2, from coordinate 6,922,585 downwards.
TAACCTGAAGAAGACAACCGGCTAGTCTGACACATCCGTACCGAAACTGCATAGAGAATTTCTAAAAAAAAAAAGCATAACGACAGCGTTCTATGTCTTTTTCCACCCTTCGCCCTACTCTTTCAAAAATTTTCCCTTTTGCCATCATTTGTTCATACCGTAGCCTTCCTGCAGATTTATCGATAGCAACGAGCCAATAAAGAGCTTCAATCTTCACCCGGCCCGCTGCTAATTTTTTTTTAAGAATTATACAGTTTAACGTTAATGACCACAACACGGATATATAAACTCAGTATAAATACACGTACTTCCTCTATATAGAATTCAAAAGTCATTTAGAATAGTGACATGGTCTTCAAAATACAACTTTAACCTTTTATTTTTATAAAAATATTTAAAAAATGATATATGTATATTTTTATGAAAGTATTTTTCAAGACAAATCTATTCATATAATTTTTATATTTACAAACTCAATAATTTAAAAGTTATTAATGATTTATATTTCAAATGTTTGATCCAAACTTTGTACGAAATGACTTCTAAATTCTATATGGAGGGAGTACGTAAATTCTATCCTATGATCACCTTTGAAGGACTAATGCAAGAGATCTCGAGAACCATGAAGTTACCACCAACATCTTACTGTTGGAACGTCATCTACCACTGAAAACATAGTCGTAGTAAAATCCTAGGACGTCGCCTATCATTAAAAGTATAGCCACCGTTAAATTTTAAAATAAATTCAGAAAAATACGAACACCAGTACCAAGACAAGGACTTCAACTTAGGTGGACAAGTTTCACCACAAGAAACCCAACCAGTTGATCTATAATCAACTCACATCTACTGATTATCTATTTATTCTATTCGGTACCTTAAAAAGACATGTTTAGTAGAGCTCAACCAGCTCCAGATTCACCTTAACCAGTTCTAGATCTAATTTTTCTACTCAAACGGTTTTGGATCCAGCATCAGATTCACCAAATTGATGGAGCATCAGCATAGGGGATGCTCCACTAAATCCAAGTTTGATGTAATTGAGGAAAATTACTCACCATACCACTTGTTATACACAAATAATGATTCGCTCGTGTCTTTTCCTTTCTCCCGAAGTAGCCCGACGCGTCGTCCCTCTTGCTAAGCTCACCTGGCCTTGTTTAGTTTCTCATCTAAAATCTTTTTATCCATCACATCGAATCTTTAAACACATAGAGTATTAAATATAAACGAAAACAAAAACTAATTGCACAATTTAGTTGTACATCGCGAGACAAATCTTTTAAGACTAATTAGTTCTTATTAGCCATAACTACTACAGTAACCCACATATGCTAATGATGAATTAATTAGACTTAATAAATTTGTCTCATAGTTTCTAGACGAGCTATATGATTTATTTTTTTTATTTATCTACATTTAGTACTTTAAATATATATATACCAACATGAAGAGAGACCAAAAAAACTTTTCTTCCTCCGTGGCCGCACCCTCGCCGCCAGGCCCCTGAAGATTTATCTGACACGGGAATAGTCTCTCCTGAGGTTTTGTTTAGTTGTAAAGAGCTTTTGACTTTTGACACAGGAATATTTTCGTTTTTATTTGATAATTATTACCTAACTATAGACTAACTAGTCTTAAAAGATTCATCTCGTAAATTATAGACAAGTGCAATTAGTTTTTGTTTTTTATCTATATTTAGTGCTCCATACATGTGCCATAAGATTTAATGTGACAGAGAATTTTAAGAAGTTTTTGAATTTTAGAGTGACCTAAGCATGGCCTCATGACTCTCAAAGATATGCGGGGCTGTTTGGCAGTCATATCAAGTAAAGCATTCTAGGTAAGCATCAAACCTGTTCGTTTGAGGTTATCAACCGAATCTGTCAGCTATTTACTAGTATTTTTTTATGACAATAAATCAACTAACAGTACTTTATATTATAACTTATCAACCAAATAAACAATCAAATTATTTTATAATCCGACATAAGCCTCGCCATCATATCCATGTTCGAGTGGTATTAACTACGATGGTGGACAGTGGCAAGTGCTATCCATAGCCGAGGAGGGTGACGATTGCAATCGAGGTACACACATGAGTATAGCAGTGCATTTGGACTAGTCAAATGTTTTCGACTAGTCAGATTGAGTGCACTTGGACTCGTTCGTTGCTAAGCGGAGACTTGATACAACCTTTTCTTGCTTACAGACTTGATACAAGACTAACAAATAGCATACTGTTTAAAGTCATCGACTACACAGCTATACTATACGTTCTCGTCCTGCTGGTTGCTCTGCTTCTCCCGCTCCTTGCGGTCAATTCCCTCTTCATCAGTTAACATGCGCCGCCCGACATTGCTGCTTCTCCCGCTCCTTGTCTCCTTGCTCCTCCAATTCCATGGCCACGCCAGCGCCGAAGACTGCGAGCCGGCGGCATGCGGGAACCTCACCCTCAGCTACCCGTTCTGGCTCGGCAGCAGCACCAATCCGCCTTCTTCTCCCAGCTGTGGCCACCCGGGCTTCGAGGTCTGGTGCGGCGACGGCGGCCGCGAGGCCTCCCTGAAGGGCTCCTCCATCCACGTCCTGGGCATCGACTACACCAACAACTCCTTCGTCGCCTCCCACTCCAGGGTCGCCGGCGACGACGGCGTGTGCCAGGCTGACTTCAACGTGTCCTCCAGCATCGCGCTCAGCCTGCAGTTCACGTTTAGTCCGCAGAACCGTGCCCTGTGCTTCCTCTACCACTGCCGCAACGGCACGGCGCCCTCGAGCGGCCCCGAGTACGCCAACGCCACAGCAAACTGCAGCTCTCCCATCTACGCGTACCTCGCCGGGCCTTACTACTGGGACACGCCGCCGGAGATCGCGACGGGCGGATGCACGTACGCCTACATGCCGGTGCTGGGGTCTGAGGCGGCGGTGATGACGGCGGCCAACTACAGCCGGCTCCTCAAGGACGGGTTCGTCCTGGACTGGGAGGTGGCCTCCGTCGGTGACTGCCGGACCTGCAACGCCAGCGGCGGGCAGTGCCGGTACGACAACGACGCCGCGGAGTTCTGGTGCCTCTGCCCCGACGGCAGGCGCGCGGGATCGACATGCGCCGGTGAGTCTCACCTGCCCTCCGTAGTACACGTAGGTACTTCTACAGTAGCGGAGTAATCTAACCTTGTTTTGATGCCAGCGGCCGATTCCGGCTGTCCGGACAAATGAGTACTCTGCTACTGTAGCCTAACTTGTTTTGACACGTCCGGACAAATGGACTGATGCCCGCATTGGCCATTTGGTGTTGACGAGTTTGACAAGAATGTGTGTGGGCGCGCACTGGACACGCCGGAGCCCCGCCGGGTAAACGCGTGTGCGGTTCAGGACTTCATGTCTTGCGGGGCGTCACGTACCCTCACCTGTCACTATTTAGCTTGATCTCGTCTCTCCTCTTCAATTCGCTTATGAATGTGCTGGCTAACTAGTTATCTGACGCGTCGACGAAAGAATATAAGCACGCACCAAGCGTTCCAATCCGGTCACCACGCCAATGACTCAGCGGCAGTCGTCGCAATATTGCCCCGTCCGGGCAACTGGGAGCGGAAATTCCCAAGCGCGGATGAATGCACCGGGAAGGATTCAGCCGCTAATTAAAGTCTACAGTCTATACAGGGCAGCGGACTCACTTTACCGTATGGTCGATTGCTATGCCTGTATTCTTCTAGTGCGGTTCACCCCTTCTGTTCGTCCAGCTACTCCCGTCGCCGAGAGGCGCGCGAGAACCTTCTCGTGCTCTTATGGCTCCGTCCTTGTTGCTGCTCTTGCTAGTCTCGTCGCCGGTGTTGGTGGCCTTATCCTTACCACTGATGATACAGCCTGTGGTAGCATCAGATGGGCAAGGAGGAGAGCACTGTCATCGTCCACAGCTATGCGGCAACGTGACCATCTCCTTCCCGTTTGGGCTCATCCCGGATGGCGCCGATCAGACCAACTGCAGCGACGTCGGGATTGGGTCCAAGGTTCGTTGCTACAACAATAGCTCCCTATACCTCGAATACTCTCAGATCGATATCAGTATGCAGATCCGCAGCATATTTTACGACAACCGCTCCTTGCACATTCTTCCGCGTAGATACTGGCATCCATATTTCAATACTAGCTCTAGCAGCGGTGGGTGCCGAATCCCGACGGCCGACACCATCCCCGTACTTGCTCCTCCGCTCTCGAATAGTCCCGCCAATCAGAACCTCATCTTCTACAACTGCACAAAGCCGCCGCCGCCGCCAATCAGAACCTCATCTTCTACAACTGCACAAAAAAAAACACGCATACACATAGCAGCCTCATATTTAGGAATTCTTGCAAATTCTCAAATAATTTCAATAGTAACTTCCTTTTCTGCAATGTTCAAAATAGCCGGCGGGCGCAAGCCTCTTAGCGGCAGCTTTTCCCAAAGGCTAATTAGAACTATAGCAGGCTAAGTTGTTTAGTGACAAAGCAAAAATTATGTCAACCACCATATTTTACACATAATTGACATATAAGATGAAGCTTATTATTTACAGTAAAGAGAAAACCAATCATCAGCAGCACGATAGCAAAGAAGTAACTAAGCGAATCAACGGAGTTTTGGGAATGAAAATTCGGAGCATCTCAACCCTCGACCCCGACCTTGCCCCCGGTTTGCCCCTACGCCGCTACCGGCGGCGGTGTCGGCTTCCTCCCCGGAATGAAAATTTAGAGCATCTCAACCCTATCCCTTCATCTCCTTCGCCGCCCCTCCCCTCCCTCTCTCCTTGTGCTCACCCCCCGGCCCGCACTCCCCCGCCCCCTGCTCGTCCCCGCTGCCTCTTAACTCAACGCCATCCTTGTTGGCTCTGCCCCCGCTGCGAGCATGTTGTCCACCCTTTCCCCCATGCCACCCCTTCCATCCTGGAGGTAGCGTGGCGGGTCGCTCCAAGGCACGTCGTTGGGTGGATGATGACTCCGATGAGGATGCCACCTCCATGACCCCCTACCTCGATGCTGTTCATTGGGACACATTGGCTACGCTGGCTCATCTATCCTTGCCACGCGCTCGAACTCGTCTGGGGTTTCGGAGCCGCGACGTGGTGGACGTTGGATGACATGGACCTTGGCAAAGGCGAAAGGGATGCGGCCGACCACGCCCCCAGCTGGTGCACAACCTTCTTGCTCGGTCATTGGATGGCTGTATCCCTGCCTGTCAATGCCTTGGTCGCCACAGTAGGGTCTCCGCCTTCGGTGCCAGTGGGTGGCGAGAGATCCTACCACGACAGGAGACACAACCTGCGACCGCAGCAGTTGAGCTTCACCATAAGCAGCTCCTATAGGCCCAACAGATCCGCCCAGAGCTCCACGATAGATGCTTTAACTGTCTCTCCTACTCACATCGTGTCGTAACTTACCGGTTGCCATGACGTTGCCTACGCTGCCACGACTACTATCATCTCGCCAGGGATTGCAAGCGGCCAAGGTTTGCGAAGACGGTGACGATGGGTGCCAACCTAACATGCCACGACCCTCTAGCCATCTAGGCATCATGCAATGAGGATGGGGCGGCTCACAAGGCCATGGGGGATGTCAGTTGTGCCCGCTGCCACTGACACCATTGATGTTGCTGCTGATGCCATCAAAGTATGCCGACGACGTGGATCATCATAGCTAGTGGCTACGATAGCACTGCCCCTACCATTGATGCTGACTGCCCCGAGCTAGATCCGCTAGTGTTGGAGTCACGTGCGGACTCGGTGCCACCAACGTGGATTGACCCAATGCAAGAGGAGTTCATCGTCTCACATCAGGAGGCTCGACCTCTATTGGACACCAGTTCTCCGGTAACGGTTGCTCAGGACATGACTGATCTGCCTCCATCGTCGCTTGTGCAGGGCATGCCTCCTTAGACGGCACCTAGCGTTATCGTGGATGAGGCGACGCACGTTGCAGATCCTGCGTCAACACGGGGTGGTTGCCGCTCACCTAACCCTTCTACGCCGATGAAGGACGCATGGCCAGATACCCCTGGCCCTAGTGACGCGTCACCCATGTCGGGCGAGATCGCTCGACGTCTCGCACGGTTTGTGAATGAGGTGCAGGTCAGGCGAGGGCCGCCCTTGCTCGCCTCTCCACCACGGCAAAAGGCGGCAACCATGAGGGCCCTACCAGCCAGGGCCAAGAGTAGACGGATTGCCACCTAACCATTGGCACACATACCGGCCTCCAAGCGAGGCGAGGCACTCCTCAAGGAGAGGTTGGGTATCATGCCGACGATAGCTCTGATTTCACCTATGCCCAAGGTAACACTCGACAACATTGGAAGTGGAAACTTGACATTGAGCCAAGTGGATGCTCTTGACGCGTTGTTCTCAGAGTTCAACCGGGTCTCTAAGGAGCTCTTCGCGAAAGCCTCGTAGTACATTGCGATGTAGGCATGTTGGTTGTTCCATTTATGTAATATTGAAGCTAGGAACAGTTTGCTAGGTTGGTCCAGATGTTAGACCACCTAGCGCGCTTGATGCGCGTCGTTTGTATGATAAACTTCTTTTTCTTAAATGCAATGATACACAAATTTTTTGCGCATTCGAGAAAAAAAAACTAAGTGAATCAGCTATTCGGACCACACCATGAGTTGCAACACTGTTGTACTACCATTCCCATCCAGACATCAGTACCAATACATAAAGAACCGAGGAGATTAGAAATATGAGAGGAACGAGAGGAATCCTGCTTAATTTTTGGCTGGGATATGCCCTTCGCAGCAGCCGCTGCCTCTCCCAGTGATGATCCTACGTTGATACTGTCTCCATAGTCTCATGCAGTGCCACGTAATTATGAGATAGACTCAAGAAATAACAAGTAAAAGGATTGTTTTTAAGTTATCTTGTAGTAATTCTAGAGTCCTTAATTTATAGATACAATAATAGAATATTTGTCAGTTGCATGACAACAAGCACTTGTACATTGGTGTGTTAAACTTCTTATAGTCCTAAATTTAGTTCATGAGGTTGTTGTTTCGCAAAACAATATCTTTTTCTCTCTTTCATCTCTCTTTCCTCCACGTTAGCAAAAATCCTACCCTAGCTTCGTACCATAATCAATTCACTCTCTCTCGAATCTTCAGCCTCCGTTGTGCTTCTAGATTGTTCTTTCTTTCTGGAGTCGGGGTGAACTCGTTTACATTAAATTGGTGAATCTTTCTAAAGAATCCATCTGGCAAAACGCAATTTGTCAATTTCACATTTCATGCTAGATCGGTCCACACTTTCTATTGGGTCTTAATTTGGTACTGCATGAGACGAAATATGAGGCTGTTGACGTGTAGCAATATACTTGCCCTTAGAGCATCTCTAAATCTAAATTTTTTTTTGAGGTTAGAAAAAACCATCTCCAACAATTTACAATTCTGTGTCCTAATCTTTTGTCACTTAGAAAAATCATCCTAAACGCGCAAAAAACCGTGCACTTCGGTCAACCCCCCCCCCCCTAAATCCCTAATGCATTTTCTCTCCGCCACGCCAATGAGCATTCTCCTTTCGCGCGACATAGTGCTATACATCGGCGACCTCTCCTACGCCACCGTTCTGGTACACGAAGCCCGCCCCCTGCTACCTTGCCAGTGCCCACACCCTACTCCACCAGGCCGCTGCCTGTGCCCGGCTCCAGCCAGCCGTCACCATCACCGCCGTGCACATGAAGTTGTAAGTTATAACTTATATATTATAAGTTAATACATATAAATTGCTACTAGAAAATATTCTTTGAATATACGAATGACGTCTAGTTTGTTCGTCTCGTCGCGTCTGATGTAGACGGAATAAAAATAAATACACAGTTTAGAAGTTATAATATTTTAAAATAAATATTTTGCTTTTTATAGCCTGTGTGAGCAGTGACGTCACAGCAATAAAAAAGCGCGCGGGCAGTGAAGTCGCGGTCTAATCATTCACCAAATCCAAATCGAGTGAACGATGAACGATCGCTCAAATAGAGTTAGGTTTTGTTTGTGGAATAACCACGCATCGACATAAATTAACCGTGCAAAATCAGGAGTATATGAGTTCCGTTAAAAAAAACACGTACTCTAGCTAGGCTGTTGTTACTTTGGTAGCTTTTGCAAACAAGCCAAAATCATATCTATATAGAGCATTGTGAATGCGACGACCATTTCCAAATGTCTGCCTAGCTAGTCTCACTTTGGCCGGCAAAAGTGAGAGGAGCTCGTTGGCCGGGCGGCAGGAGCGTGCCTGCTTATACTGTGGGAGCGCGTGTCCACGGTCACGTCAGTCGTCGTCGTCGCCTTGCCCCGCCCATCGGGCACCTCGGAATTCCGTGCACCGATGACGACGACGGCCCGAATGCCCCAGTCAAAGTCTTCCGAGGTCTACTACGCAGGCACACACGACGCGCGGACTCAGCTTCACTATTTACTCAGCCACACCTGTTCCTGTTCTGTTCGTCCTGCTAATGCCGTCGTCGAAGCTTTCCGCCATGGCTCTGCTGGTTCCATCCTCGCTGCTGCTCTTCCTAGTCTCGTCGTCGGTGTGGGTGGCCTTGTCGTCCTTACCACTGATGATACAGCCTGTGGCAGCAGCACCTGGGCCAGGAGGAGAGCACTGTCCGCCCGTGCTATGTGGCAACGTGACCGTCTCCTTCCCGTTTGGGCTCATCCTGGATAATCAGACCAGCTGCGGCGATATCGGGATTGGGTTCAAGGTCCATTGCTATAACAATAGCTCCCTATACCTCGAATACTCTCAGAGCGATATCAGTCTGCAGATCCTCAGCATATTTTACGACAACCGCTCCTTGCACATCGCTCCGCGTAGATACTGGCATCCATATTTCAATACTAGCTCTAGCAGCGGTGGGTGCCGAATCCCGACGGCCGACACCATCCCCGTACTTGCTCCTCCGCTCTCGAATAGTCCCGCCAATCAGAACCTCATCTTCTACAACTGCACCAAGCCGCCGCCGCAAGGCGCAGGGCTCGTGGAGACGGTGTGCCACAACAACACCTATGTTCGTGCTGCCGATGGGCGTTCCGACGAGTCAGCAGGCAGCTACTTATTGGAGGGCTGCAACTTTACCATGGTACCGGTGCTCGGGGTGTCTGGCAAGAAGGTGAACGCTAGCGACTACGAGCAACTCGTCAGGGATGGCTTCCTCGCAACATGGCCGCCGCCGCCGCTGCCACTGCCGCCGTTGCCGCCGCCACTACCAGGTAACTTCTCTTGGCGCACTTGCAAGTAAAGTTTGTCGACAAAATCTTGGAGCTGTTGCTTTGGCTGACCGTGACAATCACCCGCAAGTAAAAAGTATGCTGGCACAATCCGGCAAGTAGCTATTTCTACCTTTCTAGTTTGTGCAAGGATGACATCAACCAAGACTGAAACGCTTGGTTAAGTAGCTAGTTTGTTTGCTTTTTTCTCCGTTTAGTAAAAAATTATGGCAAAGCTTTTGCTGTCCTTTACACAAAGTCATGAGCAGTTGAGTTCCGTTAAAAAAAAGCACGCTAGGCTGTAGTTACTTTGGTAAGTTTTGCAAACACATTCAGGTTGGAACTACAAGCCCAAAACCATATCCCGGAGCATTATATTACTGCGTCGACCACTTCCAAAATCTGCTAGCTCGTCTCCCCGGCCGTACGTACGAATAAGAATATACTTAACCAAACCGGCGGTCCGGCCCTGGCACTATATGACATTATGCGATACTATGTCTATCGTGCCGTGCCGTCTCAGGTCATCGTGCCAAACTCTCCGCTTAGGCAACCGTGCCGTGCCGTGCCGATAGGCACGGTGGCCCATCGTGGCCGTGTCAGCCCATGGCTTCGGGAGAAGTCGAGAAGCTCACTACGCCCTGCCTCAAGAAAAAGACGAGCGCCACCGCTCTCGTATAGTCAGGCGGGAGAAAGAGTGGCCGCAGCAAGGATGTGTCTGCGCCGCCGACTAGGGAGTTAGGGTTTGGAAGGGTTATGTGATGTTTGTATACATGGCTCAAAATACATTCAATGGTCATGATCTATCATCAAAGCATCAGACGATGAAAATAATCATGCCAGCGTCGTGTCAGCCTATTAACCGTACCGTGCCCGTACAGACACTGCGGGCCGAAGTTGCGGTCCAGGCACGGCACTACTATCGGGCGTGCCGTACCTGGATCGTACTTTTTAGTGTCGTGTTCGGGCCGGCCCATCGTGTTAGTGCCAGATGAAAATCTATAAATAAGAATAGATTTTGGTGGCTTGGTGTATATGTTTGGCAAAAAAAAGTGAGAGGAGCTCGTTGGCCGGCCGGCAGGATGCAGGCTCCGTGTGGGATGGAGCGCGCATTCGCGGTCACGTCAGTCGTCGCCGTGGCCCGTATGGGCACCTCGGAAGTTCCGTGTGTCCACGACGACGGCCCGAATGCCCCTCAGTCAAAGTTTTTGCGTCTATTTATATTTATTACTCACTAGCTCAGCCACACGACACGACGACGCGGACTGATCACCTTCACTATTTAGTCAGCCACACCTCTGTGTGTGTGTGTGCGCCTGTGATGAGGCCAGAGTGTGAGCGGTTCAACAATATATATAATCACCCTTCTGTGTTCGTCCTGCGCAAGGCGCCATCTTCGAAGCTTTCCGCCATGGCTCAGCTGGTTCCATCCTCGTTGCTGCTCTTCCTACTAGTCTCGTCGTCGGTGTGGGTGGCATCAGATGGGCAAGGCGGAGATCACTGTCCTCCACAGCTATGCGGCAACGTGACCATCTCCTTCCCGTTCGGGCTCATCCCGGACGGCGCCGCGCAGACCGACTGCGGCGCCGAGATCGGGTTCGAGGTCAGTTGCAGTGACAGCAACGTCGCCTACCTCGGATCCTTTCAGAGCGAGCAGGACATGCAGATCCTCAGCATCTTCTACCACAACCAGTCCTTGCTCGTCGCCGACAGACACTGGCCTGCGTATTTCAATACAAGTAGCCGTGGAAGATGCCGCGCCTTCCCGGCCAAGACCTCGTCCCGTCTTGTTCGTCCCTTCTCGATCAGCTCCGTCAATCAGAACCTCATCTTCTACAACTGCGACAAGCCGCCGCCGCCGCCGTCGCCGTCGTCGCCTGGTGTGGACCTCGTGGAGACGGTGTGCCACCAGGCCCACAACAACACGTTTGTTCGTGCCGCCGCCGACGACGGTGGGGGTTCCGACGAGTCGTCAGAAGGCAGCTACTCTTTGGAAGGCTGCACCGCTGCCATGGTGCCGGTTCTTGGAATGTCTGGCGAGGTGAACGCTAGCAACTACCAGCAACTCGTCTGGGACGGCTTCCTCGCGACATGGCAGTTGCCGCCGCCGCCGTCGTCAGGTAACTTCGCTCTTGGAATTAGCTAGCTAGTATTATATCGAATCTCTCTCTATTAGCTTAGCAGGAAGAGGAATAATTGCTTTGGTCTATATAGCTTCGAATCAGGGCTGGCTGACATAGAAATGAGAGGAGTTCATAGTCATATCCTTCATAGTGCCCATGGAATTAAGGTACCCATTGTTCAATAAAAAAAATTAAGGTACCCATTTGCAGAGTAGCTCTCATCTCACCATGAGTGCCCTTGGATATGCCTTCCCTGTTCCCTCGATCCACCGGTAGTTTTGGCCAGCGGCAGCTGGGAGTCATGGTTATTATCTCGTGTGTTCATGCCCGTGTGATCTTAGTTTGTTGGGTTAATTCTGTGATTTTGTTAGATACAGTCTAGTAGTATGATTTCTGATCCTGCCATTAAGTTCTAATTCGATTAGGAATAACAATTTTAACAACCTTAGAGCAACTTCTCCACAATAGCCCCCCAAATCAGGGTCATCATTTTCGATTTGGAATTTTGGATACCTACTCCTATTTTTATTGGCCTAAATTTGTGCCAAGCAACAAGGGAGAGGGCGGGGCGTCACGTCAACCTGCTGCCATCATTTAGCAATCTCGTGTCCTGTTATCGTGCGTATGATTAGTGGTTGACGCATCGATGGAAGCATATGAGGCCTAGTTTAGTTCAACCTAAAAACCAAAAAGTTTTCAAGATTCTCCGTCACATTGAATCTTGTGGCAAATGCATAAAATATTAAATATAGACAAAAACAAAAACTAATTAATTCACGAGACGAATCTTTTGATCCTAGTTAGTCTATGATTGGATAATATTTGTCACAAACAAACGAAAGTGCTACAGTACCGAAATTTTTCACTTTTCGAAACTAAACAAGGCCTGAGTACTTTTTTTTTGCTTTGCTGCATGTCCATTTGTGGCAAGTGGGTGCAGAAAGTGGCGTACGGCTACGGACACACAATGGCCACCGATTTGCCGCTTTAATTTTCTTCCTGGTCAAAGTAGGAGGCACTTTCTACGGACAAGTCGTTTAGAATAGTGATAAGATATCCAAAACACACTACTTTGACCTCTTATTTTTATAAAAATATTTAAAAAAAATAATATATTTATACTTATATAAAAGTATTTTTCAAGACAAATCTATTTATATAATTTTTATATTTGCAAACTCAATAACTTAAAAGTTATTGATGATTTATATTCTCAATATTTGACTCAAACTTTGTCTAAAACGACATCTAAATTCTATATGAAGAAAGTAGGTTTACTCGTTGGAAATATTTATGTCCCACCAGACTTTCTTTACATATTAATGTTAGTGCCTTTAGAAAAACATCTACTATTTTACTGCTATGAGCGCAACTACTCTTATCCCTAACCAAATCCTAGAACAAAACTTACGTTACATATATCAATTCCATCTAGATTAGAACCTTCAATAAAGAACTCGGTTTTTGACCTTCCATTTCACCGGTTCAAAGTTGCTAAAATTCATATGCCTGATTAAAGGTTTTATCAGACGATGAATATGAGTCATATGGTCAAGATTTAATAGCTCGCTTTTTTCTTCTTTCTCAAGCCAGATTGCTCCCTCATGAGTCATAGATGCTTCTTACCTCTTTCTTTCTTCCGTGTACGTTCCCTCGCCTCCCGCCCTCCACCACCCATCCCCGGTGTTGCCGGCGCTAGGTCCGCTGCTGCCACCTCCGCCGCACTAACTAGCTTTGTCATTGCCTTAGACTCTGTGCACCCTACCTATTCTCTGCCCACCGGTTGTCTTTTGACCACCAACGACAAATGATGGTGAGAGTGGCACCCTCACCGCCGCCCCTGGCAAGCCGCCTCCTTCGTCGGATAAGCCTGCCTCCCTTTAACCCTTTTGTAGGCCAGTCTCATGTATAGTTTTATGGCACAGTTACCAAGATTATAAACTAGGTAATCGAGTCACATGAGTTTCATTGGGATGAAACTCCCCTCTCATCTAATAAAACTCCTTCATTTAATGACTCTGCCAAGTCAACAATTTTACTTATGTGGCACCCTATTTAATATGCATGACACTCTCATGAAACATACATTGAGACTAGCCTAAGGCTATGATCCACAATCCCCTTAATCCCCCCCTAAATCCTAAGTTGCTGTGTATATATAGGAAGGCATGGCATGAAAATCAAGGCTGATTTCAGGCGCCTACAAATGCAGGAGATGATGTGAAAAAACATACTTTAAAGTCTCTACATTTGAGACAAACCATCAAATTCTTTGAAGTGTCTGATCTCAACAATTTTCCATGCACGATGCTAACAAAAAGAGAAAAGGGAAATTCAACTAAAAAGAGAACATATTGTACATTTGTACTCGATGTGAAAAGCTACAGTATTCTCACAGCAAGAAGAAGATGTGCGTACCTCCCACGGCCACTAAACACACACAAACAGAGTATGGCGAATAAGCTGTTGGCAGGATGAGTAGTTATAATGCCTTTAAACTAGCACTCTGTTTAGGAATGCTCACATTTCTCTTAAAATTTGACTGAAACTAGCAAAAATAATAGGGCTGCACTCCCCAGTCCCCAGCCCTATTAGTAGCATACTTATTGCTAATCTCAAGTGGACCTAAATATATATTTCAGTTGTTGTTGTTTTGCATTTGTTTTCCACTGGCAAGTAAGGATGCCGTGGAAATGTTAAAGGTTTGCTTTGGCTGACACTGACAAGATTCCACTAGATATATTTTTTTCTAGCATGAGCATCTTCACCCTTATCCGCCAAATGGCACCGATTCCGCTGCTAGGAAATGGACAGAAACATTTTTTCCAAAAAAGAATTTGTGACAAAGACGTCTAAACTCATCCTGCAAAAGTCAGTAGTAATTTGGTTCCATAAAAAAGTAAAAAAAACTCAAGTTGTTGTTAATATACTACTTTCTTAACCTTTGCCTACATGTTCATGTTGAGGCAATTTTTGGAAAATCGACACTGTAGCACTTTCGTTTGTATTTGACAAATATTGTGCAATCATGGACTAACTAGGCTCAAAAAATCCGTCTCGTCAACTCCAACTAAACTGTGTAATTAATTTTTATTTTTATCTATATTTAATACTCCATGCATGCGTCTAAAGATTCGATGTGACGGGAAATCTAAAAAATTTTGCAAAAAACCGTGCACTTCGGTCAACCCCCCCCCCCCCCCTAAATCCCTAATGCATTTTCTCTCCGCCACGCCAATGAGCATTCTCCTTTCGCGCGACATAGTGCTATACATCGGCGACCTCTCCTACGCCACCGTTCTGGTACACGAAGCCCGCCCCCTGCTACCTTGCCAGTGCCCACACCCTACTCCACCAGGCCGCTGCCTGTGCCCGGCTCCAGCCAGCCGTCACCATCACCGCCGTGCACATGAAGTTGTAAGTTATAACTTATATATTATAAGTTAATACATATAAATTGCTACTAGAAAATATTCTTTGAATATACGAATGACGTCTAGTTTGTTCGTCTCGTCGCGTCTGATGTAGACGGAATAAAAATAAATACACAGTTTAGAAGTTATAATATTTTAAAATAAATATTTTGCTTTTTATAGCCTGTGTGAGCAGTGACGTCACAGCAATAAAAAAGCGCGCGGGCAGTGAAGTCGCGGTCTAATCATTCACCAAATCCAAATCGAGTGAACGATGAACGATCGCTCAAATAGAGTTAGGTTTTGTTTGTGGAATAACCACGCATCGACATAAATTAACCGTGCAAAATCAGGAGTATATGAGTTCCGTTAAAAAAAACACGTACTCTAGCTAGGCTGTTGTTACTTTGGTAGCTTTTGCAAACAAGCCAAAATCATATCTATATAGAGCATTGTGAATGCGACGACCATTTCCAAATGTCTGCCTAGCTAGTCTCACTTTGGCCGGCAAAAGTGAGAGGAGCTCGTTGGCCGGGCGGCAGGAGCGTGCCTGCTTATACTGTGGGAGCGCGTGTCCACGGTCACGTCAGTCGTCGTCGTCGCCTTGCCCCGCCCATCGGGCACCTCGGAATTCCGTGCACCGATGACGACGACGGCCCGAATGCCCCAGTCAAAGTCTTCCGAGGTCTACTACGCAGGCACACACGACGCGCGGACTCAGCTTCACTATTTACTCAGCCACACCTGTTCCTGTTCTGTTCGTCCTGCTAATGCCGTCGTCGAAGCTTTCCGCCATGGCTCTGCTGGTTCCATCCTCGCTGCTGCTCTTCCTAGTCTCGTCGTCGGTGTGGGTGGCCTTGTCGTCCTTACCACTGATGATACAGCCTGTGGCAGCAGCACCTGGGCCAGGAGGAGAGCACTGTCCGCCCGTGCTATGTGGCAACGTGACCGTCTCCTTCCCGTTTGGGCTCATCCTGGATAATCAGACCAGCTGCGGCGATATCGGGATTGGGTTCAAGGTCCATTGCTATAACAATAGCTCCCTATACCTCGAATACTCTCAGAGCGATATCAGTCTGCAGATCCTCAGCATATTTTACGACAACCGCTCCTTGCACATCGCTCCGCGTAGATACTGGCATCCATATTTCAATACTAGCTCTAGCACCGGTGGGTGCCGAATCCCGACGGCCGACAACATCCCCGTACTTGCTCCTCCGCTCTCGAATAGTCCCGCCAATCAGAACCTCATCTTCTACAACTGCACCAAGCCGCCGCCGCAAGGCGCAGGGCTCGTGGAGACGGTGTGCCACAACAACACCTATGTTCGTGCTGCCGATGGGCGTTCCGACGAGTCAGCAGGCAGCTACTTATTGGAGGACTGCATCGCTACCACGGTACCGGTGCTCGGGGTGTCTGGCAAGAAGGTGAACGCTAGCGACTACGAACAACTCGTCATGGATGGCTTCCTCGCGACATGGCAGTGGTCGCCGCCGCCGCTGCCGCTGCCGCTGCCACCGCCACCACCAGGTAACTTCGCGCTCTTGGAACTATAGAGTTTTCCACCTAAAATTTTTCATTCATCACCTTGAATCTTTAGACATATGTATAAAATATTAAATGTAGACGAAAACAAAAAATAATTATACAGTTTATCTATAAATCGCAAGACGAATCTTTTAAGTCTAATTAGTCTATAATTATATATTAATTATCAAATAAAATAAAAATGTTACAGTAACTAAATCTAAAAAAAATTAAACTAAATGAGACCTAGTATTATACAGAATCTATCTTATCTATCAGCTCAGCTTCGAAGAGGGCTGACATAGAAGTGAGATGAGCTCATTGTCATATCCTTCGTAGGCCCCATGGAATTAGGTCTCCATTTGCACGCTTGCACGCAGGACTTCAGGAGTAGCTCTCATCTCACCCTGAGTGACCTTGGCAGCTGCTTTCCCTCGATCCACCGGTACCTTTGGCCAGCGGCAGCTAGACTGCTAAAGTTGTCTTCCATAGACTGCTATAAATTTGGTTAATGCCTTGTTTAGTCCACCCTAAAAACTAAAATTTTTCAAGATTTTTCGTCACATCGAATCTTGCGGCGCATGCATGAAGCACTAAATATAGACAAAAATAAAAACTAATTGCAAATTTTACTTGTAAAATTGTGAGATGAATCTTTTGAGTTTAGTTATTAGTATATAATTAGACAATACAATACCTAAAACCAAAAAAAATTCGGAACTAAACAAGGCCTAAGTTTAATATTTTTTACGAGACCCAGCTACAAATGCAGATGCTCCTAAACACGAGCGCATACTAATCCCTATAAACGCACACGCACATTCTACCCCTATGAGTACCTCTGAAGAACTGAGTTGGATCGATAAATCTCGAGATTGACGAAATCATCACAAGCGACTCTCTAAAAATCTTAGAATGACTTATAATTTAGAATTAATTTGAGATGGAGGGAGTACAAGATTAGTAATAGCTCAGTAAAACAAGACAAATCACACAGTTGCATTGGTTGATGCTAGAGATCACCAGCAATGTCTAGTTAAAATTCATGTTTCAGTCTCCAACTTGCGTGCGGCTTCGTTCGCTTGTTTTATAAGCCGTATTTTTTCTGTCACCCAACAGTATTTTTTCTCTTACAATAAATCAGCGAACAGTATTTTTAGTCATGACTTTTCAGACAAGTGAACAGGCTAGCAATAGCCTAATTTTTAAGGTAAACTATTAAACTAGATTCCGAACCCAGAACTCTTAAAACTGGATAAGTTTCGTCCTCTAACTGGTTTTAAAGGTGAATTTATTTTTCCTAAAAATAATAAAATCTGGTTTAACCTTTAAAAATTCATAACTAAATTATCTTAAACCAGAAAATATTGAACTAGCATGATTTTTTGAAAAAAGATATTATCTAATTGTTATTGCTCTATCTGTAGTTGGATATTAGTCTAATTTTTAAGGTGAACTATTAAATTGGATTCCGAACCCATAACTCTTAAAACTGGATAAGTTTCGTCCTCTAACTGGTTTTAAAGGTGAATTTATTTTTTCCTAAAAATAATAAAATTTGGTTTAACCTTTAAAAATTCATAACTAAGTTGTCTTAAACAGAAAATATTGAACTAGCATGATTTTTTAAAAAAATATATTATCTAGTTGTTGTTGCTCTACCTGGAGTTAGTTGGATATTATTTATTCATATTCCTAGTGTTTTACTGATTGTATAGTCAGTCCTGTTATTTATTTAAATATTGTTTTGTGCTCCAATTTATATTAGTTACATGACTGGTTGATTACATGATGTTTGGGGCATTCCCTTGTTTGAAACCTATAACCTAATAGGTCAATTAACATAAAGTAAAGCGCTAGCCATGCAAGACCTAGTGTTTCTTGTAGTCTTGACATATTTCTACGTACTTATAGCATGCTAGATCCTTTTGCCAATGATATACTTCAAACGATATTTAAATAAAAAATGAACATGACTACAAACAAAAATTCAAAATAAATTTATTATGATTTTATTATTTTTATCAAGATAGAAAAACACTTCTGAAACCAACTACAGGATCAAATTTCTTCAGTTTTCAAATCTAGAGGACGTCCGGTATGATGGTATCCAGTTTGTCATGCAACAAGTTGGAGGTTGGAAAATGGACTTGAGCCTAAAGCCTGTACTCTTGTTCGCTTTTATAGTTCTTGTTATCTCTGAAACATTTAAGTTCCAAACATATGCTTCTTTTATATACATTAATTTGCTTGCAAAGACAAAATATTGTAATTTCAACATTACTCTTACGCATGTTAAAGGAGCATATGTGCTATTACAGGAGGCAAGAGGAGTCACGGGAAGACAATACTAATAGGTAAATAATTCATACATTAGCACCTAACTAAAAAATAGGCTAGGAATGATCTTCTACATGACTATTTCATCTGGATAAAAATATGACTTCTTTACAGAAAAGGAATATACATTTATGTTTAAAGAAAAAAAATAACATGTGCTTTAATCTCAGTTTTGATGACAGCAACTGCAAGCTTGCTCTTTCCATGTATTTATCTACTGGTATTTCATCAAAGGGGGCAAAGACTATGGTTTCTCCTAGGAAGAAAGGGTAGCAGCAGCACTGAAAGGAACATTGAGGCTCTCATAGAATCTTATGGATCCTTAGCTCCAAAGAGATACAACTACTCAGAGCTAATGAAGATAACTTCCTTTCTCAATCATAAGCTCGGGGAAGGTGGTTACGGAATGGTTTACAAAGGGAGGCTACTTGATGGCCGTCTAGTTGCTGTGAAATTTTTGCATGACTGCAAAGGACAAGGGGATGAGTTCGTAAATGAGGTTATGAGCATTGGTAGGACATCTCACGTGAATATTGTAAGCTTATTTGGGTTTTGTTTGGAGCGCTCAAAACGGGCTCTTATATATGAATACATGCCCAATGGGTCTCTAGATCAGTACATCTATTGTGAGAATCCCAAAGACATTTTAGGATGGCAAAATCTCTACATTATAGCAATTGGGATTGCTCGTGGCCTAGAATATTTGCACCACAACTGCAATACACGCATTGTACATTTTGATATCAAGCCCCAAAATATCCTTCTAGATCAAGATTTTTGCCCAAAGATTGCTGATTTTGGTCTAGCTAAATTGTGTCATACCAGGGAGAGTAAGTTTTCAATGACTGAAACCAGAGGAACAATTGGATTCATTGCTCCAGAAGTTCACTCTCGGGCCTTTGGAGTTGTTTCAACAAAATCAGATGTTTATAGTTATGGAATGATGTTGCTAGAGATGATTGGAGGCAGGAAAAATGTGAAATCAATAGTTGAAAAGTCAAGTCAGAAATATTTTCCAGATTGGATTTATGACCATTTTTCCCATGATGATGGGTTAGAAGCTTGTGAGGTCACATGTGAAGTGGAGGAAATTGCCAGAAAGATGATTTTAATTGGTTTGTGGTGCGTGCAAGTATTACCAACAAGTCGCCCTACAATAACGAAGGTTTTGGAAATGTTTGAAAGAGGCTTAGATGAATTAGACATGCCACCAAAGCAGGACTTCAATCAGATACCGTAAGATATTTTCTCTACATATTTATGTCCATTAGAATTTTCGGTGAAGATGATACATGTTGCATATTTTCTCTTTTTCAGCGAAGAATCACTACATATTCTAAATACAGAAACCACAAGCTTCAGCAGTTTTATGCAAACTCAAGCTTTTAGTGAAGTTCTAAAGATTAAACAAATAAGCACTATGAATTCAAAAAACCTACAGCGGCTGCCAACTCTTTGAAAAGGTAATCTACCCATAGCATAAGAATTAAGCATTTTATGGTAACTGTTATATCTAAATGTTAACCTTCGTTATTGTAGGACGACAAAGTTCTAATATGATGTTAGCTATACACTCACCGAAAGAAAAAGAGTACTAGCTTACTAGTGTCCTGCATTGTTGCATTTGAAGTATATAAGTTTTTGTGTTCTGGGTTTCAATGGTAATCCTTGGATTACTTGCGAACTCTTTGTATCGGTTACCTGCCGTTTCTTTCGGCTCTTCTTTTTAATGAAAAACACGTGAAGTCGTGATCTTGAAAAAAAAATATATAAGTTAATTAAGGGCCCAGCTGGGGTGGAAGGATATTGTCCAAATACTCCTTGTAGTCTTACGTCACCCAAAATTTTGAAATTGTAGTGAGCACATTTGTGTATTGGTGTCAAGTACTATTCATCAAAATGTACATTAGAGTGGCGGCAATGATGCAACTAACGAATTGTTTGGTTCTTACGGCAGTAACATAAATGGAAATAATAGTTTAAAAGTTATCACTACCGGAGACTGGGCCTTTGCTTAGTGCCCCAGGCACTCGGCAAAGGCCTAATTGCAGCACTCGGAAAAAAAAATATCGTCAAAGATCTTTTTGCCGAGTGCCGCCACGGCCCTCGGCAAAGAAAAGGCGCCGTCACGGCAATTCCGCCGTTAACAGTGGCTTTGCCGAGTGCCTACCAGCATGGCACTCCGTAAAGAAAATATTTTTTTTGAAAAATCTTTATCGAGTGCTTACCAGCAGGACACTCGGCAAAGAAAATATTTTTTTTTGAAAAATCTTTGCTGTGTGCCTACCAATAAGGCCCTCGGCAAAGAAAATATTTTTTAAAAAAATCTTTGCTGAGTACCACATCTTTGGCACTCGACAAAGCTAGGAAATTTCTGTAATTTTTACCCAACTTTGCCGAGTGCCAAGGTACATGCACTCGGCAAATCGACCTAAACATGTTTTTTTGTTTTTTACATTCCATCGATATAAACATGAGATATCATATCCATCACCATATATATCACATCCATCACCATATATATCATAAATATTACATCCATCAGCATATATATCACATATAACCCAATAATTTGATCCATTACTCTGAACAAATCCATCACAATTGTTCAAATAACACAAGCGCATCACAACAAGTTCATTTGAAATCCAAGTGCAACACTAAGTGAACAAGACATGAAAATACAACGACTCACTAAGGAGGCCATTGCCCTCATGCTCCTGACAAAGGAGTGCCGTGAAACGGAATATTCGAACCTGCTGGTGGAGGATGCACAAAGAGAACTAATCTACGAATTACTTGTATGTGTGAGATTTACTCATAGGAGTAGCATTTGCATGAGGGGGAGGTAGAGGTGGAGCCATTAGCCCAAGTGGCACAACTACACCTGTATGGGCCCCAAGAGCCTGCATGAACTGAAGCATGTCCATAAACTTCTTCTCCTGGGACTTCCGCTCGGCCTCCTGCTGGGCCCGTTCGGCCTCCATTTGGAAAAGCATCCTCTGCTGCTCGGCCTCCAGCTCCTCGCTCCTTTTTTCTGCCACTTCTAACTGGGCCTAAAATAATGCAAAGGTAATGTTTCAATAATGAAAAAGGAAATAAAGTTATGTAAATATCAATGTACAACAAGTAAAACATGAATAACCTATAGTGTGTCGACCCGGTGCACCGCAGTTTCGTGCCGTACGCATATGGACGGGCCTGAGGACGTGCTTGAGCTCCGTGCTTGGATCTAGGAGAGTGTAGGAGTAGAGGCCGTGTCGATGACGCCATCACCAAGCCAGAAGTGTCCATGCTTCTTGCATCCTCCAATCCTCATGACAGTCTCTCCATCAATATCGTTGGTGCTCGGACAATAGTCTAGCCCATGGATCGACGGTGTTGCCGGTGTGTAGTCACTGACGCGATCGTAGACGTTCTTATTAGTGTATGCCTCGGGTGGGTCGTCCAGATTGAAGGAGACGTTAGACGTTGCCTTGCCCTTGTGGGCCATGGTATATGCAGCAAACTGAGAGCACTCTTGGCCACCATGTGACGCCGACTGCGAGAAAGACAATAAGATGATTACAAATAAGGTATAATTGAACACTAGAATAGAAACATGAACATATACCCATGCTTGGACGGTGAGGCTACGGTTGCCTTGATGGTGTGGTACACCCGGTGTTAGCAAATGCCGTTGTCGGGCAGCTTCGTGCGCCTTGGCCCACTCGAGGGCCAACCACCTCTCCACCATCGCCTCCTAAGCCGCGGGGTACGCGGCGCGCCACCATGGCCTCATCTACACGTTATCAAGTATTTAACATATAAGAATATCAAAATAAACCTAATCTTAAAAGAAATTAATATTAATGTTCTTTGGCCATCTCAAGAAACTCGGGTTTGGTCAGCGTCATCTGTCTTGCCTCCGTCTTAGTGACCTTCTGTCCAAGCTTTGTCCCATAGTAATTTATGATGCCTCGACACGCGCCTCGTAATGGATGTCCACCACGTGTTTTCTATAAGTTCTGACGGCCACCACGTTCGCCGTGCCCTCAAATCCCTCCTCGAGTTTGTAGTACTCCTGCAAACAAACACGATGTATCTATTAATTATTTTAAAATAAATCCAATCAATACGTTGTATTGAGCCATGTTGTGCGAGGAAGACTTACCCAAAACTCCCGAATGATAAGCAACACCTTGTTGCCAGCTTCCATATCAGAGGCAGCCTCATAGTGGGCAAAAGTGAAGGCCGGCTCAAGCTTCCTCACATACTAGACCAAGCCAGGGAAGTGTGTCTTGTATAGGAGACCAAGGATGCCATTGACATGGCGGGTTCCGCACTCCCCAACACAACCTTCCAGCTCCTACACAAGTGATTAAGAAAACATATTAGTTTCTAATATGAAATTTTAAAAATATTATATGAAGTACTAGTGATAACATGTAAATAACTTACCTTTGCCCATCGGGCCGAATCACTGGGCGTTGAAGAGGATGCGGTCGTAGAGGGAGGGTCACGGGACCTCACAAGTAGACACTCGACGTACCAGAGGATGCGGAACCTCTCGTCTCGTCCTCGTCCTCGTCCTCGTCCTCGCCCTCGCCCGCCTCCACCTCCCTCTCGTCTGGAGACTGCTCCTCCTCGACCGCCTCATGCTCCCTCTCGTCCATGGCCTCCGCCTCATGCTCCCTCTCGTCCATGGCCTCCGCCTCATCCTCCTGCTCGTCCTCGACCGGGGTCGTGGCAGGAGATGGGCTTCTCCTAGTCTTCCTGGTCCTCCTCCTCCTCCTCCTGCTCCCCCTCGCCCCCTCGAGTGAGTGCTCCAGGGTAGAAGGAGCTCAGGTTCCTTTGATGACCGCCCGACATTCATGTTTCGTGAACAAGATGTTAGAAATTTCCATCCAATTTCTAGATACGGCCTCACACGACACTCACTAACTTTAATATAACTTTTCAAAATCTCTAGATTCATTATTCGATGCATGTACATTTCAAATTTTTATTTTCTGAAATAATTCAATGAAATGAAATTAATACAAGAAATATACTAAAAAGTAAAAAAAAAATTATACCAAATTTGAATATATAGTTACAGTACCAGGTATTGTGGTAAGGTTATTCAAAAAATTTGGATGAAAAAAAGTAAAGACTAAATTTCTTTGTCGAGTGCCGAAGCCAGGTCACTCGAAAAAGAATATATTAAAAAAATAAAAAAAAAATTGCCGAGTGCCGAAGCCAGGGCGCTCAGCAAAAAAATATATTAAAAAAATAAAAAACTTCTTTGCCGAGTGGCGGAGCCATGGCACCCGGCAAAGAATATATTAAAAATATAAAAAATTCTTTGCCGAGTGCCGGAGTTAGGGCACTCGGCAAAGAATATACTAAAAAAATCTTTGCCGAGTGCCGGAGCCAGGGCACTCAGCAATGAATATATTAAAAAAATTCTCTACCAAGTGCCGGAGCTAGGACACTCGGCAAAGAATATATTAAAAATAAACTTGCCGAGTGCCACACGGTATCAAAGAAAGACGGCCGTCACCTACGGCCACTTTTGACGAGTGCACGGCACTCGGTACAGAAAATCTTTGCCAAGTGTCTGTCTTTGCCGAGTACTGGACACTCGGCGAAGAATGGCTTTACCGAGTGCTCGACGTTGGCACTCGGTAAAGTCTCTAGCATTAGGCAAAGAGTCGGTTTCCAGAAGTGTATGGTTGGCGGTAATGTCCATAGCTTTGATTTCATTACATTTGCGTTACTGCTGCTATAACCAAACAGCTCCCAAGTGCAGCCAAGCAGCATAAAATTATTAGCTACTACTGGAGTGATGAAATGTTGAGATATGAGAGCTTACTGATGAGGCAAATGTAGATTGTGTTTTGCATCAAACAAGGCACTTATCAGGTTGCTCGACGCGTACAACAACTAGCAAATCACTGGTTATAGCAGTTCAGGTACACGCGCGCCTTCAGCGGCACTCACTGGTTACTCATGCCATCGATAGCGCGAACGCTTCCTCCGCTCGTGCTGCCGCAGCGGCCGAAACCGTTTGTTCACAGCGCGCCGGCACCAGCACCAGCCAGGGCTCGAGGTCGAGGACATGAACATGCCAGTACGACAAATGCCGGACTTGCCCAAGCGGAAATGCCACGCACTGCTACAGCAGTCAGGCTGTGTGAACGCGGGGCGGCAAAGTCGAACAGCGCATGCAAAGACTTTGTTGACCCACTGCAGCACGCGGATTGAGACATGCATGCCTCTTGTCATTCTCTGTGGTGCACCACTGGCGTCGTGTAGCTCTCTTCATTTGTGTCTCAATCCCATGAAGACTTCATCATTTGGTCTCTGTTTCCTGCCCCCCATTTGTGTTGTGCGTAGTAGCTCTGAGACGTGCCTTGCCCAAAATCCTGGCCGGCCAGGGACTGCCCAACTGGTGGTGACATTGACGAGTGGACAAGATCGTGGTGCACGGTCACTCACCACATGCAACTTGCAAGGCTACAGCACACCGCATAGTGCAGTCTGCTCGGCCGGCAGCTCGGGTCAACATGCGCCGGTGAGTCTCACACCCGTACTTGCTGCAACAGGCGGCAGCTTGTGTGAACGCGGATGGACAGATTTATTTGAAGATTGTTTAGAAATGAGGGACAGAGGCTTGTTTGAAAAGTTATAGTTAAAAGTAGTGTTTGTTGATTTATTATGAGAGAAAAATAATGTTGACTGCATATACCAAAATCAGTCGACGAGGTAGCCCTGCAAACAGTGCGATTCGGACTGCTCCTAATCATGACCCTCGCTCCATGCATGCCAAAAGCGGTTCACGGGTCGAACCTTCCCCATTTGTGCGGTTGGCTAGCAGATCCGCAAATAACCACAGGTCAAACCTCGCAGGAAGACCGTTACGCTGCTGCCAACGTTGTTACTGATTGAGCTGCTTGTGTGCAGTATACATGTATATATACCGGTAAACTGTATATACAAAAGATCACAACCAGACGAAGTGGCAACAAACTAGGTCTCCGGAGCTGGCTCTGGTGCCGGCATGGAGCGCCGCTGACCCATCTCTTCACCCTTAGCCGATGTTGACATCTATAGATTTCCAACTAGGCCGAGCACGGTGGGTTGGCCCGAGCACGGCCCGAGAAACCACGGCCCCTCCATGCTCGTGCCTCGCACGGCCCGCCACTGTGCCCATGCCTGGGCCGCCATTCTGGCCCATGGGCCAGCACGGGCACGGCACGACAAAACGGCCTAGCCCACTATCGGCACGACATTCGGGGATGGCAGCCATTCGATCTAGGGTTCGGGATGATAAGAGCTGTTGGATATGACCATTGTATTGCGTTGTATATAAGTCGGTCGGCCTCTGCCACGACCCCGAACCCTAAATCATTTCCCCCTTGCTCCCGCAGCCGCTTCGCTCAGTGCCTCAGCCGTAGCCGCTCACTCCTCTCCTCTCTGCCTCCCGCTCCAACGACGATGGCGAAGGGCGACGATGCCTCCAATGGGGGCGGGCGACAGCGGCTCGCCGCCGGCCCCACCTCTTCTTCTCGTCCACCAGATGCTCAGGAGCTTCGACGAACAATGTTAGAAACTTAACTCGCCGCCAGCCATGACTCTTCTTCTCGAAGCTCTTCTTCTTCTCTAACTTGTCGTCACCATTTTCTTCAGATCTGCTGAGCTGGTGCTGGCCAGAGCTCCTTCTACATCGTCGGCGTTGTCTAGGTACGAAACCCTAGCTCCAATTTTCTATGTTCTTGACTCATCTTCTTCAATCTCTAGTTCTTTACTGATGTTGCTCTTCTTTTGGAAGCCGATTGAGGCCAGGTCAAGCTGAAGCGAGGGTGATGCCCCGGCCTCCGCCCTCTGTCTCCGAAGACACGGTGGAGGCTAGTGCCACTGCCATGGAAGAAGAGATGGAGAGGATCTGCGACCTCCGAGGAAACTCCGACGACGACGACATGGCCGAAGATGGCTTAGTGCCTGGGCCGGCACGGGCACTGGCGTGCCACCGTGCCTGATGGCACGGCATGACACACTCCAACCCTGATAGGCCCGTGCCTGGGCCGCCGTGCCGCATAGTGCCCGTGCCTGGCCGTGCCCATGCCTGTGCTGTGCCGGGCAGCCCGGTTGGCCATCTAAACCGACATCGACACCACACGACACCATTGGCCATGACGTGACGACCACATAGTGGCAGCAAGGAGGGCGCCGTGCCTCCCACGTAGGATGGTGCCAAGACGACGGCGACATGCAAATTGAACAGCCAAAGCAAATTTTTTAGGACAGAGACAGTAGATTCTAAGAAGCGTGCAGGATTGTCGGGCACGCGCAGGATAGCCAATTTTTTTGTCTTTTCCTGAACGGTTGATGTTGTAATATTGAAATGAAAGTATGGAGATGAATCTGTCATAGTTGAAAAATACTGTTCGCTGATTTATTGTAAGCGAAAAACATTGCTGGAAATAAGGCTTATAAGACAAGCGAATAGAGACTAATTACATGTGGAAAAAAGGGGTCAAATCGGAGCGACCACTACTGATCAGTGCTGGAGACAAAAGCGGGGACTTATCTGACCGCTTCAACACACCATCCAGCACGGCAACAACAAAAGATAGTTGTGGTGGCCTCCATGAAATAGCCAGGTGAGGTGACCCCATTCGATCCATGATCTCTCCCAACACCGACGACTAGCAACACACACATGACTGCGCAGTTGATCTTGCCATCACTTGTTCTCCACACTGTAGCCTTCTTGTTACTACAGCTACCAAGAATAGCTGCTTCCCAAACAACAGAGCCGCCTGAACAACAAGGCTGCAGCTCGCCCAAGGCATGCGGGAGCCTGAACATCTCGTACCCATTCTGGGTGGAGGAGCCAGGAGGAGGGCAGCCGCCGTGCGGGTCGCCGTCGTTCCAGCTCAAGTGCAACAGCAGCGGCGCGTTCCTGAGCCGCTCCATGTTCCAGGCGTACCGGGTGGTGAACATCTTCTACCAGAACAGCTCCCTGCACGTGGTGGACGAGAACCTCCCGCTCGCCGACGGTTGCCCGGCGCCGTGCTTCAACCTCACGCTCAGCATGGGGTACATGCCGGAGCTCGCCATCAGCAGAGCCAACAGCGAGCTGCGGTTCCTCTCCCGGTGCGACGATCCTGTGCCGGAGGTCGTGCCTGGGTTTCAGCGCATGCCTTGTGACAACGACTCGTTCGTCGGGTTTAGACGGCGGTTCGGAAGCCACGGCGGCGGCAGAGAACACGGCGGGGCAACACCGCCGCCGGGCTGCCTTGTCTCTGTCGTGCCTACTCTCCCGGCGACAGATCGGGACAGCAGGCACAACTACGTCGGGAGCATGAGGAATGGGTTTCTGCTGGAGTGGACGGTGGTCTCAGGGGATTGCTCCAAGTGCACGGCAAGCGGCGGCGAATGCATGTACCCTGACAACGGCCTGGGTTTCTCCTGCAATTGCCCCGACGGCATACATTACCCAGTGAATTGCGGTGAGTACAAGTTGGTTCAAATTACGCTACGCTCCATGTATGGGTCATCAGTCGATACGTTTCTTAATTTTGGAGACGGTAGGAAGAATCAAGTCAAGTGATGGTTCTTATTAACTAGCAAGCATGATTCCGTAGTAAAACATTTCCTAGGTCTGTCACCACCTATCATGCGGTGACGCAAAATTGCAAACCATCAGATCATGTTTGATGGTGTCATGGTGCAAGTCTCCATGCAGGCAAACAGGGGACCTGTCTACCTTAGCTCTGTTCACATGGCATTAAGGCCAGTCTCAATACATGTTTCATGAGAGTGTCATGCACATTAAATAGAATGCCACATAAGCAAAATTGCTGACTTGGCAGGGTCATTAAATGAAGGAGTTTCATCAGATGAGAGAGGAGTTTCATTCCCATGAAACTCCTGTGGCTCGGTTACCTAGTTTATAGTTTTGGTAAGTATGTCATGAAACTATGCATTGAGACTGCCCTAAGCAGAGTACAGGAGACTTTGACTAGGTGCTGATATTGTGGGTTCCACTAACCTGAAAAGCTCATTAATTAAATGTGTGTGTGTGGTGGGGTGGGGTGGGGGGGAGTGTTAACAATCAAGTGGTTATTGGTCAAGACTTTTCAGAATTTGAGTGCTCTCTCTCTCTCTCACACACACAACTTCATTTAGTTTGCTCCTTAAAGTTGAGCATTAAAGCCACTCCAGCAATAGCCCTCGAATCAATGTCCTTAATTACTTTCAATTCGAGGGCTTCTTTTACTTCTGAGGACTAGTTTTTTTATCCACTTGAGCAAGAGCCTTTAAATCAAGGCTCCCAAATCCATTCCAGTAGTCACTAATATAATAGACACACTTGCCATTCCCTATTTTCTCTCTTCCTCGCTCTCATTGACTAAGCTATGTGCCCAACCCACTCGCAAGGAGGTCGGGTGTCAGACCCAACCAAGAGTAGTAGCCATTGGTGAGGATCCAAACCGAGTGGATTCAGAGCCACCGGGGAGGAGCTAGACGACGGTTCCCATTGGGGGAAAAGGTTGGGCACCACTAGGAGGAGACCACCTCTGCTCGAACGAAGAGGCGAGCAGGCCGGACGGAGGCAAAGCCAATAGGGAGACGCCGGGAGAAAACAAGGCAAAGGCAAAGCCACTTAGGGAACAACCAGAGAAGGTGGCCCACGCTGACGGAGGAGGCCATATGAAGGTGGTCGAGTGTTGGCCTGCGGTGTGTTGGGTGGAGCATCGGGCGGTGACGTGCCAGGCTTGAGTAAGAGTTGGTCCAAATGGGACGGAGTGATACACAACTGAAACTGAAAAATAGGGGGTTTACTTTTGGAGGCCTGAGTAGAGATCATGTTGGAATTATGTTTTTTACCTAAGCCTTTAAATTTTGGATTCGGTGCCTGTGGTATGCTAAAGTTGCTCCTAGAATGCATGGCTCTCTTTGCTATACAAACCGCAAAGAGACCAAATACTATGACGAACTTACAGCTAATGAACTAATGCATCCCGGTATTTGTGCACTATGATTATAGTGATTATTTATGCATAACAACCCTTCATTCTGTGTGCAAATTTATCTAGCGCCTCCTGGCTAGGTGATCCTCTTTTTAGCAATATATAGGATCCTTTGTCCATTATTACATCATAATGTCAACACCAGTTTTCAAAATTTGTATGGTGTCTACAAAAAATCCATGATTAACATTGTGCTCTCTATGACTCAAAATAAACCAACTTTTTATAAGTTTCATATATCAATCTTTTTTAAGTTTGACTAATTTTATACAAAAAGTATTAACATCTATGACAAAAACAAGTATAGTACGAAAATACACTTCGTGATGTACTAATTTTGTGTCATAAATATTAGTCCTTTTTACAAAATTGAGTCAATTTCTGGAGTTAACTGAATATTATGTGTTTTTTTTGTTGATTAATATTATGTGTTTTTCCAGGTAATAAGAGGACTGGCAGCAGAAGGATAATGCTGATAGGTAATTAATTATGTTCAGCCATATTTTTATATTTAACCATATATTGTGACAAATTTTTTCTATATATTATAAATTACTTTGAAAGTTCAATTTCTGCAATGCAAGATCATAGAAGTGCCACATTAAAGTTAATGTTATAATTTAGAAGAAGCAACCTTTATGCCTTTGGATAAAAGATTGGTGAATTTGGAGCTTTGCTAATACTAATTTTGAGGTCTTGCATTTTAAAAATTTTACTCTCATGATTGAAGTTTAACCGTCCATAATATAACAAATAACACGTACTTTAATTCAGTATTGATGGCAGTGGCTGGAACCTTGCTTCCTCCATGTATTTATCTGCTGATATGTCAGAGAAAGGGGCAAAAACCATGTTTTCTCATTGGTAAAATGACTATCAGGAAAAACGAAAGGAACATTGAGGTCTTAATATCATCGCATGGATCACTAGCTCCAAAAAGATATAAGTACTCGGAAGCAACAAAAATAACATCTTCTATAAATAATAATAAGCTTGGAGAAGGTGGTTATGGTGTTGTTTTCAAAGGAAGACTAAATGATGGTCGCCTAGTTGCAGTGAAATTCTTGCATGACTCCAAAGCAAAGGGGGAGGAATTTGTGAATGAGGTTATGAGCATTGGCAGGACCTCACATGTGAACATTGTTAGCTTATATGGGTTTTGTTTGGAGGGGTCAAAACAAGCTCTTATATATGAGTACATGGCCAATGGTTCTTTGGATAAGTACATCTACTCAGAGAACCCTAAACAAATTTTAGGATGGGAAAGGCTTTATGCAATAGCAATTGGGATTGCTCGCGGACTAGAATATTTGCACCATAGCTGTAACACACGTATTGTCCATTTTGACATCAAGCCTCAAAATATCCTTCTTGATCACGATTTTTGCCCCAAGATTGCTGATTTTGGTTTAGCTAAATTGTGTCGTACCAAGGAGAGCAAGCTTTCAGTGACTGGTGCTAGAGGAACAATTGGATTTATAGCTCCTGAAGTGCATTCACGAACATTTGGAGTGGCTTCGACAAAATCAGATGTTTATAGTTATGGAATGTTGTTGCTAGAGATGGTCGGGGGCAGGAAAAATGTAAAAGTAATGGTTGAAAAGTCAAGTCAGAAATATTTTCCAGATTGGATCTATGATCACTATGCTCAAAATGATGGGTTAGTAGCTTGTGAAGTTGCACAGGAAGATGAGGAAATCGCAAGAAAAATGATTTTGATTGGCCTGTGGTGCATACAGATATTACCTATGCATCGCCCTACAATAACCAAAGTTTTAGAAATGTTCGAAAGTGGCTCAGATGAATTGGAGATGCCATCGAAGCAAAACTTCAGTCAAGTGCTGTAAGATAATTTTTCACTACTCACTTATGTACCTGTCCGCCATTTTCATATTGATACATTCAACTACTTTCCTTTTTTTTTCTTTTTCAGCGAAGACCTAGCTTACAATATGAATGCAGAAAGCACAAGTCCCAGCAGTACTACGACAATACAAGCTTATAGTGACACGCTAAAGGCCAAAGAGATAAGCCTTACAAATTAAAAAATAATAATACGACGCTTACCCACGCTTTGGTATATGGGCATCTACTGCAAAGTAAGCTATACCATCAATATTAGGCATTAATTTTTTCATAGCCTCACAACATATTCCTAAAGTAGCCTGGCATGTGTACTTACATACAGGGATATTGTTTATAGAGGTAGGTGTACATGTATATTATAGATGTCTACGTATGTTATAATATATAATTCTCAAAAAAAAAATCCATACCTGCAGTGCAGAAGTATCTGTGTCCAGGGAGTCAAGAGTGCTCTGACGCAGGCACGCAGCAGCATCTGCTATCTACATATACACGTGGCTTTCTGTGTTGATGACACCTACTGAGCGCTTTGGTGGGCTAGGCCTGTTACCTATTGGGGCAACAACACCTTGGCCCTAGGCATTCGGTCCGTTGTATGCAGTGGCCGGTGGAGGAGGCCAGCATTCCCCCGTGCGGGATATAATCCTTGTTTAGTTCCAAAAAGTGAAACCGTAGCACTTTCGTTTGTTTGTGACAAATATTATCTAATTATGGACTAACCAGGATCAAAAGATTCGTCTCGTGATTTACAGTTAAACTGTGTAATTAGTTTTTGTTTTAGTCTATATTTAATGTTTCATGCATGTGCCACAAGATTCGATGTGACGGGAAATCTTGAAAACTTTTTGGTTTTCAGGGTGAACTAAACAAGGCCTAAGCCTTGATTAGTTCACCCTAAAACCAAAAAGTTTTCAAAATTCTCCGTCACATTGAATCTTGCGGCACATACATAAGCATTAAATATAGACGAAAACAAAAACTAATTACACAGTTCGCCTGTAAATAACGAGACGAATCTTTTGATCCTAGTTAGTCTATAATTGGACAATATTTGCCACAAACAAACGAAAGTGCTACAGTAACGAAATTCAAAAAAATTTCGCATCTAAACAAGACCATAGATGGTTGTCCCGCCGTACTATTCCTCACGCACACTTCGCTACAAGAATTTTTGCAGGCACATAACATCAAAAGAGTGCAACTCTCTCCAGGTAGTCACTCTCGTGTGCGCAACAAAGTGTGCTAACTTATACATTGTAATATTACCCTTAGAATCAGAACCTTCCCAGCATTCCTCACAACTGTTTGTGTATGTAAATCCGTACACCCCTAGAATCCACATCTTCTCAGTCTTAGGACCTGTTTGGACAGCTCCTCCTCTAGAAATTTGAATTTGAATATGGGATTCACCATGGAGTAGCTCCACTATTGGATCTTAGATTCACCATGGAAGTATTTGGCTACATGACAGCTCCAAATCCACACAAGGGCATTTTGATTGGAATGGACTAATTTACCCTTGAGATAGGCCCCACATGCCAGTGTCTAGAAAAAAAATCACGGTCTTCTTCTTCCTCCATGCGGGTACAGGGGAGCCGCACCCCAACGAGGCCTAGCGAAACGCGCCCCAGGCAGGCTAGTGGATGTATCTTGCTAGATTGCCACAAGGAAAGTGGCTATGTCATGCGAATGGAGGATGTGGGAGAGGTCGGTGGCTTGCCACAGGTCACTATGGTTGAGTCAGGGAAAGCACGCCATCAGATATGAAAGTGGATGGACAACAACGGCGGCACTGTCCAGATGCCAGGATTTGTAGTGAAACCGGCAGATTGAGATTGTGCAGCACACCAAGGGAAAATGTCGTGCCACAATGAGGCTGCGCTAGGAGGAGAGGCAGATCGAGGTTGAAGGGTGCGGTCCGCCGCCACGAGAGGACCAGGCTAACCAGGTTGTCATTTCGCTTGTGCAAAATGACTGACCAGGTTAGACCACCAAAGTAGTGAAAAGGAAAGAATTGCTCCACGTTTTCGCCACACCGAAAACAATGTCGCACCCGATTGCGGTGCGGGAGGGAGTCGGTAGCTTGCCACGGGTCACTATTGCTAAGTCGGGAAAGCGCGTCAACAGATATGAAAGTGGATGGACAACAACGGTGGCACGGTCCAGGTGCTAGGATTTATAGTGAAACTGGTCGACCGAGGTTGTGCACCACACTGAGAGAGGAGGTCGTGCCGCGATGAGGCTGCGCTAGGAGGAGAGGTAGAGGTTGAAGGATGAGAGGAGGGCACGTGGGGTGGAGTCTCTAAAGTTAAGCGCACGAGAGTAGAGCCATCGTGGAGAAGGATGCACAGAGACACACCAATCAGGGACAGTGGTGGGGGATAAAGTTGGATACGGTCGAAATACAAATGCAAGCGAGAGAAAAAATTGCCAAAACATTAAAAATATAGATCCCTTCTGAAGCCCTAGGAATAAGGGCTCGAGGACATAGTACCCGAATAAAGACCCACTTGAAGTGGGTTTATGTGGCCACTATTTTTGAAAAATAGGACATGGTCAAAGTATGTTGTTAGAAAATATGTTACCAGTGGTTGAGACCTTTCCCTATTGGTCTCTCATGGTCAACATAGTGGATGAAAGTAGAAGAACAAATATACATAAGATAGTGACTATTCTTTATTCATCTGAACATTGGTGATTACAATATCAACGTCCTCGGCATCGACTACGCCAACAACTCCTTCATTGCTTCCCACACCAGGGCTCACCACCGGCGACGATGGCGTCTGCCGCGTCGACTTCAACGTATTGGCCATCAGCATCATCGCCGAGCGCGCCTTCACGATTAGCCGCCGGAACCGAGCCCTTTGCTCCATCTACAACTGCAGCGGCACGGAGCCCAGCAAAGATTACTTGAAAAAAGACTCTCAAATACTAACAATGCACGTACACTCACGTCAACCCTACGTTTGTGAGCATCTTCAAAGATTACTTGAACTTGTAACCAGCCTAGCAAGCAGATCGAAGCAAAGGAGCAGTGGATGAAGAGATGCCCCGCTGATTCTTCTAAAAGACAGTTGCATAGGACACATTATAGTCATGTAGTCCCATGGATTTGTTTTCTTACACACTACTACAGAATGAGGCATTGGTCGATGCTCAAAATGGCCAAAAACCTCGGCCTTTTTGCGGCCCTGGGTTAAAGACCCCTTTAGCACCGGCCAGAGCCACGGGCCGAGGAAAACCCTTTAGCACCGGTTTTTGCCCTGAACCGGTGCTAAAGGTCCGGTTTATAGGCCGGCTCCCTCCTCCCCTCTGTCCATTTGAAACCGAGAGCACCATTGTTGTTCTTGGAGCTTCTTCTTTCTTGTTCTTCATTTGTTCTTCATCTCCAACGCCCATCGTTGATCTTCTTCGACTCCGTCATCGTCTCTTCGTGCTTGGAGGTGACTAACTTCAGCCTTTCTTGTCTTTTTATGTTGTTTTTGGCTTGTGATGTTCCCATCATTTTTTAGCTCAAATCCACTTTGTTATTTTGAATCATTCACATGAATTAGTATATATATATATATATCATATTTTATGGTTGACCTAGTTTTAATGTAGTTTGCAAGAATGAATTATAGTATATTTTTATGATCTTAGAAAGTAGGATAGTTCAAATTAATTGGTTTGTTAATATCACTTGATTTATTTTTATTACTACATATAATGTCCATTATATCATACATGTTTACTAGTAAATGTGGAATTTATAATTGTTTAAAAATTGAGTATGGATAGTAGATGGCAACCGTGACCGGGTCTTCGGTCTCTCAACGGGTTCAAAAGCGATACCGTCCGGAACTCCCTCTCATTACTTGTGGCAAGTGTGGGCAGAAGATTTTGATGGAGTACAAAGTGTCGAAAGAGGGAGTAAACAAGGGTACAAGTGTCCAGATCGTAATGTGAGTTATTTCCAGACCTTTGCTTATATATGTGCATATTTTTTTAAATGATATTAATGAAACTTTTGATTCTCTCTTTTAATTTCAGTGGGACGGTACCGGCGGATGTACAGGTTGGTACTGGAAGGAAGAATACATTGAACACATTAAGAAATCTTTTGCACAGGTGGTTGAGGCTGAAGGTGGTGAGGCAGTGAGCCGACGAAAGAAGTTCAATGATGTTGATGAAGCGAATGATCTATCTATTATAGTTGGGATCGGACGCGAACTAATTATGTTGCTTAAGTGCATTTTAGTTTTGGTTTTTTTAGTGCTAGTTGCGATTGTATTTGTTGTAGCCAAGCTTTCGTAAATTAATCAACTATGTATCTTAGACATGTTGTGCAATAAGATGAGAAACTATATGTGTGCATGGTTTTCATAATATATATGTTATATTTAATGCAGATGGTAACACGTAATTGGATGTATAACGCCGATCGGCGCTTCGAAGAGTTCATTAATGGCGTGCACTATTTCTTAAGTGTGGCCGAGTCAAATAAGAGGGACGGTTTCATGTGCTGTCCATGTGCCGTGTGCAAGAATTTGACGTAATATTCTAACTCAAGAACTCTTCATTCACACTTATTAAAGTCTGGTTTCGTACCAAACTATATTTGTTGGACCAAACATGGAGAAAGCGGGATTATAATGGATGAAGGTGAAGAAGAAGAAGAATTAGATCATGCCAATATTATTGCTCAGTACGGTGGCTTCAATGATGTTGCAATGGGGGGAGATAATGAAGAAGAGGTGGCGGCAGAAGATGATCGGGGCGATGATGCTTTTGGTGATGCCATCCGTGATGCACAAAGAGAATGTGAAAGTGATAAAGAGAAAGCCAAGTTCGAGCGCATGCTAGAGGACCACAGGAAATCGCTATATCCCACCGCTGAAGAGGGGCAAAAAAAACTGGGTACCACACTAGAATTGCTGCAATGGAAGGCAAAGAATGGTACATCTGACAAGGCATTTGGGCAGTTATTGAAGATCATAAAAAAGATGCTTCCGAAAGGCAACGAATTGCCCACCACTACGTATGAAGCAAAACAGGTTGTCTGCCCTTTGGGATTAGAAATCCAGAAGATACACGCATGTCCTAATGACTGCATCCTCTACCGTGGGGAGGAATACGAGAATTTGGATGCATGTCCAGTATGTAAGGCATCACGGTATAAGATTAGACGAGATGATCATGGCGATGTTGAGGGTGAAGAACGTCATAGGAAGAAAATTCCAGCCAAGGTTATGTGGTATGCTCCTATAATACCACGATTAAAACGTCTGTTCAGAAATAAGGACAATGCAAAGTTGTTGCGGTGGCATAAAGAAGACCGTAAGATAGACAATATGCTGAGACAGAAGTCTGCACCAATCTTATGAGGTTCTTTGTGAACCAAAAAGAAAAACAAAAAATACTCTTCCTCTTCAACTTCGAGTGAGTTATATAGTTATTAAGTGCATGCATATTTTATTTTACATTATAGGACTGACTATATATATATGTGTATGTAAACAGCTTTCACTGGATACTCATGGTCATTGAAATTCCCAAGAACCGGTTGATAATCTTTGACTCAATGAGAAAACCACAAGAAAATTATCAATAAATGGTAAACATTATTCAAAGGTACGTAATGTCGATCTCAGCTACAAAAATATCATAATATGACTCTGTAATTATTAGTTCACGATCCACAATGGCTGTGTATAGGGTTTGGAAAAGATTCATTGACCGTGAACATCTCAGTGGATGTAAAGCGCCGCTTAACATAATACATCCACAAGTAAGTTCTACTAGCTAACAAACTTTCGCTAACTTTTAGCCTTCTTATTGTCGTGGTCGTGAATATTTTTATATATATATATATCGTACAGTGGTGTTTAAGACAAGAAGGGGGGAACAATCTATGTGCATATTACGTGTGCAAATTCATGATGGCACAAGTCAATCAAACACCCACAGAGACGCTCAGAGTACGTTACATGTCTCGTTTTATTATCTCCTGAATTATATTGAATAACTTAGATAACTAATACCTTTTTTATTTATTTTAAATTAAAGACGGAATGGCTGAGGGAAAAGGTCCTACAACAAGACCGAATCAAAGCTATCCAAGAG
The DNA here is from genome assembly GCF_000003195.3 of Sorghum bicolor. Classification (NCBI taxonomy): domain Eukaryota; kingdom Viridiplantae; phylum Streptophyta; class Magnoliopsida; order Poales; family Poaceae; genus Sorghum; species Sorghum bicolor. The sequence goes on along the minus strand of NC_012872.2, from coordinate 6,884,985 downwards.
ACGATAGCAGGATTTCTCCGCGACCAAGTGATCAATTCAAACGGCGAGTTTCACTTCAACGGCAACTTTCACTCTTATTCCAAACAACGATGATCATTTGTATCGTTTGTAGACATTGGGAGAAAAAACTCTATGTATATATGTGTTACGAATTTTGTACATATAAAACTATATATATATAAAGCTTTTTACATATCTATTTAATTTTTGATGTGGTCTATTCATTTTATTATAGGCAAAGCTTAATTATTAAGCTAAGCCTATAATTTTCATTTATATATGCTTAATATGCGTGTAATATAAATATATTATTGTATCAGCAAAAACCTATTATTATATATTATATAAAAACAATAAACAGAACCAAAGAAGTGAACCAAAAAAAAAGAAACCCTTTATTACCGACCGGTGTTAAAGGCCCCGGTTGCCCGAACCGGGACTAAAGGGTGGGCCTTTAGTCCCGGAAGGGCAGCACCGGCTCGAGAACCGGAGCAACAGTCCCTTCCCGATCGGTGCTAATGCCCGAACGTGTGCCAGTGACAAGTTTGGCTCTACTCGAGTGATAAATAATTCTATCTAAAATAATAACGTACGGTTGCCAGATTAGACTGGGCACTGAGCCGTGTTGGTCTGTTGGAGGAGTCAGGAAACTGATTAACAAAGACTTAACGTTAGACCTCGTCCCGGCTACCACTGGTGGAGTGGTGGTATTGACTGTTTGGACAAAATTAGTTGGACATGTTAGGACTATAGCACGATATAAAATACTTATGTATACGACTATAAGCCGGCTAAGTGAAAGCAACCGGTGCACTTAGTATTATTATCAGTACATACAGACAAAAAAGCATGCTTACATATGCCCGACTTATGAAAAATCTTTGTACATAATAATTGACAGCTCGGTATCAAGGCAAATCGTCATTTTCACCGCATATCTGTAGTGCAGTGCTATCTCTAAAATATTTATGTTTCAAGCATATGTTTTCTTCATTTGAGTGCAAAATTAGTAACCTCAGCATGGCTGTTGCAGGAAGCAAGACCACTAACACTGGGATCATAATATTAATAGGTAAATAATACTCACATTATCTCTTGATAGAATCTTTTTTAATCAGGCTGTCATCTCATTGGTAATTACTTCGTCTGGAGCATAATATGATACCTGTTTAAAAAATCAAAAAGTCTGTCCATAGTCCTTCAACTCTTCGCTTGATGAAACTTCGATCGGTTCCTCATACTAGGTAAACACCTTCTCCAACTCTTGATCCATCTGAAAACCCACCCCAACCACTGTTAAGACTTAAGAAGCATTTTCACCAAGCTTGACCCACATGGCTGGACAAAAAGACTAAGGACTCTCCCAACCAAGCCAAGGCACGGGCAAGCCGGCGGCGGGGCAGCATGCCCACTCTTCTTCGCTCTTGTTTTGCACGACCTAGCAGCTGCACGGCGCTTATTGTTTGGCTGCGGGCTTGCCGGCGGTGGGGCTGCGTCCGTGGGCATCGTGCCGGTGCGCGCCTCCCACCGTTGCGGGCGAGTCCGGGAGCGGCTCCGCACGGTGTGGCGGCGACTGTCACACGCTGGCTGGTGCGCGTCTTCCACTATCGCGGGCGAGTCCGAGAACGGCTCCACGCGGCATGGAGGCGGCCAGCAACCTCCCTTCATCTAGTGTTATCGCTTGTCGGCACGCGCCTTCCACTGTCGCGGGCGAGTCCGAGAATGGCTCCGCGTGGTGTGGCAGCGGCCGGCAAGGCCCCAGTACCTCCGGCGTCCAGGCGTGGATGATTGTTGGTGCATGCCTCGCACTGTTGCGGGCGAGTCCGGAAACGGCTCCGTTCTGTGTGGCGGCAGCTGGCAAGCGCCCCACCCTCTTCGGTCCAGGCGTGGACGAATTTGTTGATGTGCCTCTCTCTGTTTCTTATGGGTCAACAAGAGCTTTGGCAAAGCGTTTTGGGCGAAAGCCCAGCTCAGATCCGTCTGGGCTAGTGACGAGTCTTCTTCTTGAAGGCGTCATTGAAGAACCTGTTGCCACTGTCTCCTAGTTTGATCCGCTCAAGCCTTGCCAAACCCCTGCGGAGTCTCCTCCTTATGCTTGGCTGAAGTTGATTACACTGCAAATCAGCGATTGCATTGAGCAAGAATCCAGTTCACCATGATAGGAGCAAGCATATCGATGTGTGCTATCACTTTGTACGTGATTGTGTTGAAAGAGGAGAAGTCGACATAGAGCATGTGGGCACCAATGAGCAGTTGGCAGATATTCTGACCAAAGCTCTTGGGCGCGTCAAGTTTACAGAGCTACGTGAGAAGCTGGGAGTAGTCCAAGTGCAGCAGGATTAGAGGGGTGAAATGAAAGAGCTAATCCTATGCAGCGAATGTTTCGTCATGTCAGTTTAGATTGTTTCCTTAGTTGCATGATCATGTTTCCCTTGTAAGCTTGAGTAGCAAGCAACTTGATGCATCTTCTAACAGCCGGACTCATGCTGCGTTCACGATGAGGCTTGAGTCTGATCCTACCACGACGCGTATAAAACGTTCCCGTGCATAGACGGGCGCGACGCAGCATGAGACGTGCGTGGCGGGGGATATTGTGTTGCCTATAAATAAAAGTTCAGGTGTCCTGAGCAACAACAGGAGCGAAGCTAGAGCTAGTAGTCGTAGATCATCGTGAACGATCCAATGTCGGTGGTCAGCACCAACAATCAGCTAGAGCACATGGGCGCCTTGGGAAAATGGTCAAGTTATCTTTTATTATTATTATTTTTTGCTCTTGAGGATATCTGCTCTCACTTGCTTCACCACTAGATTCTCACTGAGAAGTGTGGTGTTTGCACGTTTCTCAATGTTAATCTAATGGTAGAGAAAGTGGGAGCAAAAGTGAGAGCACATGTCTTTAAGGGCGGCAACTTCAATTGTTCAGCGGAAAGGAGAAGGCACATGAAACGCAACGGATACGCACGATATTGGTATGCGCATCTTTATGCGTTTTGATGTATTTTTTCAAGTACTAAAAGATTGAGAGATGTGATTGATCGAGAGTTGTTAGGGATAAAATTTTTCTCATCTTTCTAAAAATCCTAAATTGAGAGTATATTTTGGGTACTCTTAGAGATGCTCTAAGTCGGATTGTCGTCCAATTTTCTCCCCTCATCTATAAAACTGGTTTTATTTATTCTTTAACTTTTTAAACCAATTATGTTTGCATCCTAAGTAGGATTTATCGTGGTTTTTGGTAACGTGGTGCCATGTTAATTGTCCTATGTCCACATTCGCTTGTCTTATAAGCTATACTTTTTCTGCCACTCAACAGTATCTTTCTCTCATAATAAATCAGCGAACAATATTTTCAGTCATGACTTTTTACTGAATTTTCTTCCATTGTCCTTTTTCAATTTCTTGTTGGTGGAGTCTTCAGGTAATAGTGCCAAATAGTATGAGCGTTTGCCAAATTGTGGAAATTCTTAAATCTCAGCTTCTTGCACCTTTTTTCATGGATGTAATAGTAACAATGTGTTGGGCAATTTGGTCCTCGCGAAATGATAAGATCTTCAGAGGCATTGACAACTCTATCCGTCGCTGTAAGGAGATCTTCAAACAAGAATTTGCTCAGGTTATCCTACGAGCAAAGAGTGACATGCAACCATCGATGAAGACATGGCTACAAGCTTATGTATAATATTTTTTATCTTTTTCCACTCTTTTTTTGTCTCCTAAGTGAGGCTTGTAACACTTTGTACATCTTGTCTTTTTCAATAAATTCCAGTAGGGGGTGAAACCCTTCCTGTTTCCTAAAAAAAAAACTTTTTACTGACATTTTTGTAAAGTTCATCAGAGTTCAATTGACATAAGTTCATGTAGGTTATGTGGCATATGAAACATGATGATGATATACACAATTCCTTGACTGTTCAAGACGGAAGTTTACATCAAGGATTGCCCTGATCCTATGTACTGGGATCTCGTGTGAGCCCATTTCATGCTTACGAACAGGGGCAGATCCAAAGAGGGGTGCTGGGTGAGCTACAGTCCCCCTATGAGCCAGATTTATCCATTAAATTAGTGTTGATTAGTCTTAAATCAACAATAATATCTAGCTTAAGACTTAAATCTTTACTATTTAGCTCCCATTTGTCCCCATCCTGGATCCACTCCTGCTTACGAATTAACCTTAGAGATGACAGTGTAGTTTATCAACATGTATTTTGCACTTCACTGAAAATGTCACTTCAATTATCTTGCAAACTGATTTTCAGAGTGCCTTCTTCTGTCTGGATCTTCAGTTCGATTGGTCTTGCAGGATTTATTTGCTGTATAAAGTCTAGAGATCACAGCATTGATTCATTCCGAGTCAACTTACAGCTTCCTCTACATTGTTTTTCATTATCAACGGTGTTCAGCAACAGAGTAAATACGTACAATTTAATCGTTTCTGTGCCTTTTGGGTAACCCATTGATCATTGAAAACCCTGTGTCTTTTTTGGGTTAACCCATTTACCAAGATTTTTCACACTAGGTTGAGTGGGTTGGACTGATTGACCCATTTTATGGCTACCGTTCAGCTACCTGGAACCGGAAGTCGCATGGGCTGTTTGGTTCCTGGCTACTACCAGCCATGCAAAGTTGCTGTGGCGCCGCTAAAGAAGTGTGGCAGAGAAAAAGACTGAAACATATGTGCTGCCACAGCTTGCGCCCAATCTAAACACCAGCCAAGGTACGGTGGGCAGCCGCAAGTTAGGTGTGGCGAGCATTGGCTGGGAACCAAACGCCCCCGATCCGCCATATGGACAAGGATAACTACTACTAAAGGCCTTGTTTAGTTCCCCATCCAAAAAGTTTTCAACCATCACATCGAATATTTAGACACATACATAAAGTATTAAATATAGTTAAAAAATAAATTAATTACACAATTTGGTTAGAAATCACGAGATGAATCTTTTAAACTTAGTTAGTCTATGATTAGCCTTAAGTGCTACGGTAACCTACATGTGCTAATGATGAATTAATTAGGCTTAATAAATTCGTCTCGCAGTTTTCAGACGAGTTATGTAATTAGTTTTTTTATTAGTATTTAAATACTCCTTCCGACATCCTATCAAACATTCGATGTGACATCCAAAATTTTTTTGACCACCAACTAAACAAGGCCTATGATTATGTGGGAACACCTCATCTGAAATCTCATCCTGACCTTGGTCTAATATTCAACCGGTACTGCTCCCTTGAGAGCTTGTTTTTTGGGCTGACGCTTTAACCTTTGATATTTTGGAGCTCAAATTTTGTGGATATCTTGTAAACATTCTTGAGAAGGTGTGTGCAAAATTTTAGCTTAGTCTGTTTGGTCGAGTTTTGACTTTTTCTCCTTTGGTTCGGGCTGCTGGACTCTGCTAGCATGGGAGCGCCGTGCTGTAGGAAGTGTGGAACCTCTGCACTCTGGGTGTTGTTCTCGGTTTTTTTGTGTCACCAGGCGCTCTGATTGTCTGTTTGACTTCTCGTTTCTTCCATGAGCTTTCTGAGGTGTCAAGAAAAATTTGGGAATCATCAAGTCACTAGATGGCTTGGGTGATTTCAGTTTGGGCTCTTGCTTCAGTTAATTAAGTTGAAGTTGAGAGCCTTTTGGTTTCGCTTTTGTGTGATTCGTGTCCTTGCCTGCTGCTCCATTTTGGAGAGTGTTCTGCTGGGTTCTCTAGTCCTTCCGACTTCCGAAGGGCATCCAGTCACTAGTTGACTCATGTGCACTTCTCCTTAGAGTTTTGGTTTTTTGAGTGCTTTGGGGCTTGATTTGGGATAGCTACCGAAATCAAAAGAAAAATGGATTAGACTCCCACTTACTCCCCCCCCCCCACCACCACTATCTTGTCGCCTTTCTCGGTCCTTCACAGCCTCACCTAATCTCTTGTATCTCGTTGCTTTAGGAGTGCGACCTCAACACTCATTCGTTGAGGTCAAGTCGATGGAAGCGATTTGATCGACAGGGGACGGCAAAACAATGACATCGAGGAACGGCAATTTTGGAGAACAGAAAAGGAAGATCACGTGATTTAGTGGCTGATCGTGTTTTGGGAACATGAAGATTTGTGAGTCATGGCTATGTTGTAATATTGATCTACATGGAGTCTTTTTTCAAAAAAATGAGAAAGACAGAGGATTTTTGAGAAAAAAAACTGAGGAAGGCAGAGTGTGTCCTTATAGACTTTTTAGGAGTAGAGATATAAATATAGAGATTTGAATACACTAGTATATCAAATTTCAAAAAAAAGAACAACTATAATGCGTTTTTTATCATGGACACGTCTGGAAGAATAATGTCATTAAATCCTTAAATAAATTCAGGACTCATGTCAAGTAAAGGACTAGAATTTTAGATAGGTTCCACCATAAGAAACTCAATCAACTAAGTTATGCTCAGTTTGTGATCTTTCTCACGAAATTACTCTGGAAATGTTATGGTTCCAGTACTCAGATTTATATGCTTCTCCCTTCCAATTTTTTTGTCATTTTAACTTTGTTTTAAAGTTGAAGTTTTCAATATATAACTAGCGTGTACAAGATCAGATAAATGCACTAATAGAATGGAGTTTTCTTTGTTCGTGGTAGATTTGATGAAACATGCACTTTTCTATAAACTTTTCAAAGTTATATAGGGGACGCATATAATTTAGAAGGAATGGAGTAGAGATTGATATCTGTGTTGAAGCCAAGCTTCTCGCGGTGTGACTGGTTAGAGCAGCTCCAGAACTCTTCCGTCTCGTTCCGTGGTCTAGTTTTTTTTATCTGTTGGACAAGTGTTACCACGATACCACTTTTTGAGGAACACAGGAGGGGTGTGAGCCCCTACTGAAAATTTATTCAAAGGAGTTAAAACTTACAAAGGAAAGAGTAAAGCCAGAGGGAAACTAAAAAAAAAAAGAAATGAAAAACAAGGAAAACGTAACTGAAAGGGGTGTTACCACGATACCACTTATAAACGGATGTTTTACTCTTCCTCCTTATTATTAGTCAAAGCCGGACAATATCCGGATCTTTAAAAAAAAAAAGATACCACTTATAGCTAGTTAAAGCTGTTATTTCACGTGTTGCCTGGACGTTACGTTAGGTTGTGTGATGCATCAAGTCTGAATCCTATCCTCGGCAGCACCCTCGGGACTCCGGACTCCGGAGTCGACACTGGCAAACGCTATCCACATGCATTTTGCGGAAATGAAGCTTTACTCCCACCCAGAAAACAGATGTGAAGACTTTTTTTTAGATAATGGAAAATTCCAGCTTCAGCCTTCTTCTTAAAAGAAGAAGCATCAGTCCAAATTTGTTACAGTAGCACACCCATAATTAAAACTTATTACAGATTCAGAATTAATGTTTAAGACGGTAAATGAAAGACCATCCATGCGATGCGAAGAACTCCATGGCTCTCGATTCTAGTAGCTTGCAAGCGTCACGAATCTGTTCCTTGTCGTCATCCGAGCACTGCAGCAGAGCCCAAAATCGTAACCAGTGTGTCCCCCTGAAAAGAACCTGCAAAAAAGTTTTTGGGTGACCTTTGTCAAAAATCATATCGTTCCTTGTGATCCATATTGCCCAGCAAAACGCCGCAGCCCCAGTTAATAATAGATGATTATGATTGGATCCTCCTAACTTTGACCAACTATTGAAAAGATGGTTCACGTTCCTTGGAGGAAAAATACCAAACAAAACAAATGCGGCACGCCAAAGAAATCTGGCATAATGGCAATCAAAAAACAAGTGTTGGATAGTTTCAGGTGTGCTACAAAAACAACAAGCCTTACTCCCATTCCAATTCCTTTTAGCAAGGTTGTCTTTTGTGAGTACCACCCCCTTTTTTAAGAACCAAAGAAAAATCTTAATCTTCAAGGGCACTTTCATATGCCAAATTTCCTGAGTAACCTTAATCCCATTATTAACTAGGTATTTGTACATGGATTTAACAGAAAATAAGCCATTATTATTTAAGTTCCAGACGAAAGTATCCCGACCCTCATTTAAATTAATAAAAGCAACTCTCGCAACTAGACTTTGCCATTCCAACAACTTGTTCCCAACTAGTGCCCTTCTAAAAGACACATTGAGAGGGGTGGAATTAAGACTAGTGAAACAGTTCCGAGCTTAGTTAGTAAAGCACTCCATATACTGATATCTGACAAAAGCCCCATCAGTTCGTCCTCCTTTTCATCAATGTGCACTATTGAACAGTCACACAAAGTTAAGGGTCTCTTTGGTATGGATTCAGTTGGCTCCAGCTTGAGCTGACACAGTTCCTATAGCTTCACTGCAGATAGAATCTATTTTTCTCTCTCATCTTCCTCTCTTTCACTGACACAAGAAGCTGTATTAGAGTCAAAAATTTTAGCTTCACCTTCAATTAGCTCTGTAAAAAGAAGAGGGAAGAGAGAGAAATTTAGCTCCAATAAATAGTAAAGCAACCGGAAAAATGGCTGTGGGAGCCGGAGCACGAAGATCCCTACATCCATAGTCCAAAAAGCTCCATCACGACCGTTCAAGGCTCCCTGACCGTAGAGCTGTGACAAGTCAAAGTGCACGGCGGTACTCTTCCTGAAAGGCTGAAACAAATTCCAGTCCAAGGCTGTAAAAAAAAAAAAATCCAGTCCAAGTAACGCGGACCCGTGAGGCGACCTTGACCGCTGAGCGCTGACCGGAACACCCTTGTTTTGTTTTTTCACAACCTCCACAATTCCTCCCACCGCGCAGACGCGAGCAAGATTTCTTCTTCTCCCGATGCAGCCTGCCGTGGTGGTGGTGGCGCTGCTGCTCCCTCTCTCCACCTTGCTGCTGCGCTTAGGCTTAGCCACGGCCACGGTCACCGCCGACGCCGACGCCGACACCAGCCGGACCACCAGCGGCGGCAACGACACGAGCTGCGCGCCGGCGAGATGCGGGAACCTGAGCGTCACGTACCCGTTCTCCCTCGCCGGCGTGCATCCGCTGGAGTGCGGCTACCCGTCCTTCGGGCTGACATGCGACGCCGCTGCTGGCAGGACGTACCTCAGCAGGACGTTCAGGGTGAACCTCTACCGCGTGCTCAGCATATCCTACGGCAACCGCTCCATGGTCGTGGCGGTGGAGACCGCCTTCTCCGGCGACGGGGCGTGTAAGATCCCGGACTTCAACGTGTCCTCTAGCCTCGGCCTCTTACCGGTCAACATCAGCGCCGCCAACAGGGACGACCTCACCTTCGTCTACAACTGCAAGATTCCTCATAACGAGCAGCTGACGGGGCCATGTTCCAAGCACGGAGTTGGAGCTTACATCTCCGAGAGGCCGGCCGACGAGCTGCAGAGCACCCTGCCGCCGCAGTGGGTTCAGGCGAACTGCACCTCCGCGAGCGTGCCGGTGCGCGGGTTCCAAGATGGGATGAACCTGACTCGTGACTACGAGCGATTGATGAGCGATGGTTTCGTCCTGGACTGGCCGACGCTTGGAGACTGCGATGCGTGCAAACGGAAAGGAGGGCAGTGCAGGTTCTTCGAGCTTTCCTTCCAATGCGTCAATTCGTCGACTTCTTCTCGTGGTAAGCGTCGTCTATACCTTGTGTTGGAGACATGGAGTACTTCGGATTGGAGAAAAAAACATTAATCCTGGATTTTGTTATATAATACTGAATTTGACATTCTTCGTAAAGATACAATTATATCATTATATGCTAATTAAAGATAAAAACTTCAAATATATAGACAGCGCCATCTGTCCTCACCACATGTCCGCGGCTCCGCGCTCCACAGCAGCACAGCTTCATCGCAAGTTTGCTGGTTGCCAGTTGACCTTCCTGAATCCTAATCCTATATGCAAGTTTACAAGGTCAGGAACATTATTAATATTTGTTGCTAATAAAAAAACTCATATAGATTACTTTCAACTTAGTATATTGAACTAGTGTTTACCCTGTGGATATTAGAATTCTCAGGATCTACATCCAGTTGGCATGTGCTTCGCTTCAGTAGCCCTTAGTAGTCCTTGACAAAAGGTGCAAATTATGGTGGATATGTACTATTTTGTTGTCTTTACATTCAGCTTGTTCCTCTTTGTGCTTTGGATCTATCCATAGGTACTCTAAAGTCTCTGATGAACTACTGATAGGTTGGGAAAGAACTCTTGCTGCCACCGCTGCCAAATTTGGGGCTTGAGCACCATAGCTAAAGCACTATTTAATTGGTTCCATTGTGCCCGCATCAAGTTTAACAACAGGAAGTGCAAACATTCCCTCTCATAACAAAATCATTAAATTGCTAACATAAGATTTGCACTCACAATCTTAATGCTATTCGACATAAAGCTTACATTACCCCTTCCATAACATCTAAATCTTCATTTGGTGGTTTTCTTTGAATGCCCCTATGATGTTCCTTTTCAAGATATACTATATCATAGAACCGTGGATATATATATATATATATATATATATATATATATATATATATATATATATATTCTATTTCTAATAATCATTTTTTGTGCAGGTTTATCATCTTTATCCATAATGTCTTTGATCTTCCAACCATGTTGTCCATTCTCTCATAGATTTCTCCAATTTTTGGACCTTCTCCATGATAGAATTTTAGGACTGAGAAAATGGGCTCACATGATGGCTAGGACAGTTTCCACCTCATTCCAAAAGTTGTCATCATTTATTGCTTTAACAATAGTCTTGGTTTGCATATTCCGATCACTGCGACACTGCCGCGACCTTTCATCCAATTTTTCCATTGCTAGGTGACTACAGTGGTGCAAGTGCTTCTCTACAAGTAATCAACCTGTCCAACATAATTTAATTTGAAGCAAATCAAGTGCATGGTCACTAATTGGTGTTCCATTCAATAAATTCCATAGTACTTTCGTTACAAAGAAATTGGTGGGACAGACTCGATTTGCTTCAAATTACAACATGTTGATTGCTTGCATAGAAGCACTTGCTGCCACAGTAGTCACCAAGCAATAGAAAGATTGGATGAAAGGTTGCACAATGCTCAGAATATGCAAATCAAGGCTATTGTTAAAGCAATCAATGATGACAACTTCTCAAATGAGGTGAAAACTATACCAGGCATCACAGAGCCCATTTTCCAAGTAATAAATTTTTGTGATAGAGAAGATCCAAAATAGGAGAAATCTTCAAAAGAATGGATAATATGGTTGGAAAGATCAAAGGCACTATGGATAAAGATGATAACCCACACAAAAAATGACTACTAAAAAATAGAATATATATAATGGATAATGATGATAACCCGCACAAAAATGACTACTCAGAAATAGAAGATATAACTTGTTCACGACGGGAAAAGATGAATACTCGGCTTGAGTGTCTTGCTTATGCACTCTCTCCACGATTCCATGAGTATATCTTCTATGATAGAATATATCTTGAAAAGGATGCTCCTTGGGGCATTCCAAGGAAACCACCAAATGAAGATTTAGAGGTTATGGAATGGGTAATGGAATCTTTACATCAAATAGCAGATTTAGACCGTGAGCATGCAATCTTAAACTTGATGCGAGCACAATGGAACCAATTAAATGGTGGTTCACCTATGGTGCCCAGGCCCCAAATTTGGCAGTGGGGCAGCGAGAGTTCTTTCCAAACCTATCAAAAGTTCATCAGAAGAGAGACTTTGGAGTACCTACGGATACACCCAAAGACCAAAGAGAAACAAGCTGAATGTAAAAATAGCTGACAAACTAGTCTATATATCCACCATAATTTGCATCTTTTGTCAAGGGCCACTAAGAGCTACAAAAACAGAGCACATGCCAACTAGGATGTAGATCCTAAAAATTCTAATATCTGAGGGTAAATACTAGCAATATACTAAGCTGAAAGTGATATGTTTGAGTTTTCTTATTAGCAATAAATATTAATAATGTTTCTTATCTTGTAAACTTGCATATAGCATTAGGATTCAGGGAGATCAACGGGCTATACCAGCAAACTTGTGATGAAGAAGTTGTGCTACTATAGAGCACAGACATGTGGTCACGGCAAATGGCACGGTCTATTTGAAGTTTTTATCTATAATTAGCATATAAGTTTATCTTTATGAATGCCAAATTGGGACTTATAAATATATTTATATCGACTCAAATGTACTGGGATCACGATCCTTGATCCATAGCTATGTTCCGGGTTATGCCGTCCCAATTATCTAAGGATCATGATCCCATCCTCGAACCAAACATCCCAAAGAGGTATACCCCCTACGAACCAGGAACTTGAAATTGGCTATCCATGTCCCACGTATCCCGTTCCTCATACCTACATAACAAGAACTTTTATGACTGTGGTAGCGCCACATGGTTGCAAAGATGAGGCAAGTGTGTGTGGTGTGGCAAGGGCGAGGATGGTAAGGTGTAGGGGTGGATAAACTAGAATGGTATAATAGTGCAACTTTAGGGAGTTGAGTGTGCAAAGCAAGTACTATGACTGAACTCGACATAAGTTTAGGGATCCAAACATGCAATTTGTAAGTACCACGATCAGGAGTGAGTTTGCGAAAAAAACTTAGACTGTACTTGTCAACTTAAGTACTCCTAGCTTCCAAATTATGTCTACATTAGCACTCCCAAGGCAATCTTTGCGCGCTTTTCGCAACTGAGAGACTTGTCCAATTGTGTCAATGATGCTATTTAGACTTTAGAGGAATCTCTTTGTGTAAAAGAAACATATGCTCCCTCGTACAATTAAGAGAAATGATATATCATTAGTCAAGAGAACCATCTGAGCAGTAACAAATTTAATCAAAGACAATAGTATTTTAGTGGTATTATCCGGTGAGACTTAAGACACCAAAGTACCTATTAAATCTAAAATCATGAGGAATAAAATATGAATTCCACGAGATTATCTCAAATAGCAGTCGATGTTGAATGAAAAAAATAACATGCATGTTTTTTATGTTATCAGTTTATCACTTTTGCAACTCTTGCTAACATTACATTTCCTCAACATAATAAAAAATAATCAACTCAGCCTTTTTCCTCAAAAAGAAAAAACTCTTATCATATATTTTTTTGTCCGATGGTTTGATACAATTTTATAATTTTTTTAGCAGATCCAAGGAAGAAACAGAACTTGAAGTTAATCTTAATAGGTATGTTTTTTAACAGATCAATTTATTTGAGCAGCCTGCTATTCAGTTAGCTGATGCATATATGCTATCACTCCTGCGTTCCTTTTTGCTACAGCACTATTCCATTTCCTTATATATTTCTTGATTATTGTTTACTTTCTCCGTCCCAGAATGATAAATGTAGTTTGTACAGGGCAATGTCAAATTTATAAACATTGACCAAAAGTTAGTCAAGTCTATGATATAAAATTTGTATCGATAGATTTATGTTCGAAATGACTCGGAGATTACAAATGATAACATATAGTAAGAGAGATGTTGTCCAAAAAAACATATAGTAAGAGAAACTAAGGGTCAAAATCTAATGAGTTGATTTTTCCCTCATCAAAATATACTTATTATTCCAGAACAAAGAGTGTGGTGCATCTTATCTTTGTAATGACGATAAAACAAGCATTAATTTGCGTTTTTCCAATACAAATTGGTGTGTAATAACATGATATATCCTGTTTCAGTTGCCTTGTCCTCTACAGCCAGCTTGATTCTTACGTCCCTTGTTTGGATAATGTACCGCCAGAAGAGAAAAAAGTACAAAGGCTATGAATCAAATATAGAGGAAATACTAAAAGGATATGACTCCCTCGTTCCAAAAAGGTACAAATACTCAGAGGTAAAGAAGATAACTGGATCTTTCAAAGATAGGTTAGGAGAAGGCGGCTATGGCACAGTATTTAAGGGGACTTTAGAAGATGGCCCGAAGGTTGCCGTGAAACTACTGAAAGGATCAAAAGGAAATGGAGAGGAATTCGTGAATGAGGTTGCAAGTATCCGTAGGACATCTCATGTAAATATTGTCAAATTGCTTGGTTTTTGTTTACGACCTAACAGAGCACTTATTTATGAATACATGGCTAATGGTTCATTGGAGAAGTATATACAATCAGAAGAAACAAAAGGGGCCATTGGATTGGAAAAGTTGCGAGAAATAGCAATAGGAATTGCACGAGGCTTGGAATATTTGCATCACGGCTGTAATACACGGATCATCCATTTTGATATAAAGCCAAATAACATACTTCTAGATGAAGACTTTTGTCCCAAAATAGCAGATTTTGGATTGGCAAAACTGTGTCATCTTAAGGATAGTGCCCTTTCAATGGCTGAAGCAAGAGGTACCATCGGTTTTATTGCTCCAGAGGTATTTTCAAGGGGTTATGGAGTTGTGTCCACCAAGTCAGACGTATACAGCTACGGAATGATGTTGTTAGAAATGGCAGGAGGAAGGAAGAATCTTACAGAAGACACTGAGAATTCTAGTCAACAATATTTTCCAAACTGGGTTCATGACCGTTTGGTTAAAGATTTACAAAGTCATGAAGTCACATGCAAGACAGAAGAGATTGCAATACAGATGACCCTTGTTGGCTTGTGGTGCATACAAACGACTCCAGAAAATCGTCCATCTATGAGCAGGGTTATAGAGATGTTGGAGAAGAACTTAAATGAATTGGAAATGCCTCCGAAACCATTGCTTTTGTGTCCCTCCGTGCTGTCTCATTTTTCATCATAACTTGGATTGGTCTGCCTGGGCTCGGTTAGAAACTTAACTCGCCGCCGGCCATGACTCTTCTTCTCGAAGCTCTTCTTCTTCTTCTCTGACTCACCGTCGCCATTTTCTTCAGATTTGCTGATCCGGTGCTGGCCAAAGCTCCGTCTACATCGCCGGTGCTGTCTAGGTACGAAACCCTATAGCTCTGATTTTCTCTATTCTTGACTCATCTTCAATCTCTAGTTCTTTACTGATGTTGCTCTTCTTTTGGAAGCCAATTGAGGCCAGGTCAAGCTGAAGTGAGGGTGCTGCCCTGGCCTCCGCCCTCTGTCTCCGAAGACACGGTGGAGGCTAGTGCCACTGCCATGGAAGAAGAGATGGAGAGGATCCGCGACCTCCGAGGAAACTCCGACGACAACGACATGGCCGAAGATGGCTTAGTGCTTGGGCCGGCATGGGCACTGCGTGCCACCGTGCCTGATGGCACGGCACGGCACGCTCCAGCCCTGATAGGGCTGTGCCTGGGCTGCCACTTCAGCACGCTGGCACTATCAGGCACGGCATATGGCGGGCCACCGTGCCGCATAGTGCTCGTGCCCATGCCGTGCCGGACGGCCCGGTTGGCCATCTATACCGACATCGACGCCGCACGACACCGATGGCCGTGACGTGATGACGACATAGTGGCAGCGAGGAGGGCGCCGTGCCTCCCACGTAGGAGGGTGCCAAGACGACGGCAGCATGCAAATTGAACAGCCAAAGCAAATTTTTAGGACAGAGACAGTAGATTCTAGAAAGCGTGTAGGCTTATCGGGCACGCGCAGGATAGCCAATTTTTTTGTCTTTTCGTGAACGGTCGATGTTGTAATATTGAAATGAAAGTATGGAGACAAACCTGTTTATTTATCTAAAAAGTCATAGTTGAAAAATATTGTTTGCTGATTTATTGTAAAAGAAAAACATTGCTGACTGGCAGAAAAAATACGGCTTATAAGACAAGCAAATAGAGCCAAAGTAGATGTGGAAAAAGGGGTCAAATTGGAGTGACCACTACTGATCAGCTCTGGAGACAAAAGCGGGGACTTATCTGACCGCTTCAACACACCATCCAGCACGGCAACAACAAAAGATAGTTGTGGTGGCCTCCATGAAATAGCCAGGTGAGGTGACCCCATTCGATCCATGATCTCTCCCAACACCGACGACTAGCAACACACACATGACTGCGCAGGTGATCTTGCCATCACTTGTTCTCCACACTGACTCCAGATGAAGGTGGGGCAGCAGGCAGCTAGGGGAGGAGTGGTCGAGTGTTGGCCTGCGATGTGTTGGGTGGAGCATCGGGCGGTGACGTGTGCCAGGCTTGAAGAGTGGTTTCAAATGGGACGGAGTGATACACAACTGAAACTGAAAAATAGGGTGCTTACTTTTGGAGGCCTGAGTAGAGATCATGTTGGAATTATGTTTTTTACCTAAGCCTTTAAATTTTGGATTCGGTGCCTATGGTATGCTAAAGTTGCTCCTAGAATGCATGGCTCTCTTTGCTATACAAACCGCAAAGAGACCAAATACTATGACGAACTTACAGCTATTGAACTAATGCATCCCGGTATCTGTGCACTATGATTATAGTGATTATTTATGCATAACAACCCTTCATTCTGTGTGCAAATTTATCTAGCTCCTCCTGGGTAGGTGATCCTCTTTTTAGTAATATATAGGATCATTTGTCCATTATTACATCATACTGTCAACACCAGTTTTCAAAATTTGTATGGTGTCTACAAAAAAATCCATGATTAACATTGTGCTCTCTATGACTCAAAATAAACCAACTTTTTATAATTGTCATATATCAATCTTTTTTTAAGTTTGACTAATTTTATACAAAAAGTATTAACATCTATGACAAAAACAAGTATAGTACGAAAATACACTTCGTGTTGTACTAATTTTGTGTCATAAATATTAGTCCTTTTTACAAAATTCAGTCAATTTCTAGAGTTAACTGAATATTATGTGTTTTTTTGTTGATTAATATTATGTGCTTTTCCAGGTAATAAGAGGACTGGCAGCAGAAGGATAATGCTGATAGGTAATTAATTTTGTTCAGCCATCTTTTTATATTTAACCATATATTTCAGTTGTGACAAAATTATTCTAATATATTATAAATTACTTTGAAAGTTCAATTTCTGCAATGCAAGATCATAGAAGTGCCACATTAAAGTTAATGTTAAAATTTAGAAGAAGCAACCTTTATGCCTTTAAAAGACTGGTGAATTTGGAGCAAAATTTGAGAGTTTTATCTTGCTAATACTAATTTTGAGGTCTTGCATTTTAAAAATTTACTCTCATTATTGAAGTTTAACAGTCCATAATATAACAAATAATTAACACGTACTTTAATTCAGTATTGATGGCAGTGGCTGGAACCTTGCTTCTTCCATATGTATTTATCTGCTGATATGTCAGAGAAAGGGGCAAAAACCATGTTTTCTCATTGGTAAAATGACTATCAGGAAAAACAAAAGGAACATTGAGGTCTTAATATCATCGCATGGATCACTAGCTCCAAAAAGATACAAGTACTCGGAAGCAACAAAAATAACATCTTCTATAAATAATAATAAGCTTGGAGAAGGTGGTTATGGTGTTGTTTTCAAAGGAAGACTAAATGATGGTCGCCTAGTTGCAGTGAAATTCTTGCATGACTCCAAAGCAAAGGGGGAGGAATTTGTGAATGAGGTTATGAGCATTGGCAGGACCACACATGTGAACATTGTTAGCTTATATGGGTTTTGTTTGGAGGGGTCAAAACAAGCTCTTATATATGAGTACATGGCCAATGGTTCTTTGGATAAGTACATTTACTCAGAGAACCCTAAAGAAATTTTAGGATGGGAAATGCTTTATGCAATAGCAATTGGGATTGCTCGTGGACTAGAATATTTGCACCATAGCTGTAACACACGTATTGTCCATTTTGACATCAAGCCTCAAAATATCCTTCTTGATCACGATTTTTGCCCCAAGATTGCTGATTTTGGTTTAGCTAAATTGTGTCGTACCAAGGAGAGCAAGCTTTCAGTGACTGGTGCTAGGGGAACAATTGGATTTATAGCTCCTGAAGTGCATTCACGAACATTTGGAGTGGCTTCGACAAAATCAGATGTTTATAGTTATGGAATGTTGTTGCTAGAGATGGTCGGGGGCAGGAAAAATGTAAAAGTAATGGTTGAAAAGTCAAGTCAGAAATATTTTCCAGATTGGATCTATGATCACTATGCTCAAAATGATGGGTTAGTAGCTTGTGAAGTTGCACAGGAAGATGAGGAAATTGCAAGAAAAATGATTTTGATTGGCCTGTGGTGCATACAGATATTACCTATGCATCGCCCTACAATAACCAAAGTTTTAGAAATGTTCGAAAGTGGCTCAGATGAATTGGAGATGCCATCGAAGCAAAACTTCAGTCAAGTGCTGTAAGATAATTTTTTACTACTCACTTATGTACCTGTCCGCCATTTTCATCTTGATACATTCAACTACTTTCCTTTTTTTCTTTTTCAGCGAAGACCTAGCTTACAATATGAATGCAGAAAGCACAAGTCCCAGCAGTACTACGACAATACAAGCTTATAGTGACACGCTAAAGGCCAAAGAGATAAGCCTTACAAATTAAAAAAATAATAATACGACGCTTACCCACGCTTTGGTATATGGGCATCTACTGCAAAGTAAGCTATACCATCAATATTAGGCATTAATTTTTTCATAGCCTCACAACATATTCCTACAGTAGCCTGGTATGTGTACTTACATACAGGGATATTGTTTATAGAGGTAGGTGTACATGTATATTATAGATGTCTACGTAATAATGTATAATTCTCAAAAAAAAATCCATACCTGCAGTGCAGGAGTATCTGTGTACAGGGAGTCAAGAGTGCTCTCTGCATATGCGTGGCTTTCTGTGTTGATGGCACGTACCGAGCGCTTTGGTGGGCTAGGCCTGTTACCAATTGGGGCAACAACACCTTGGCCTGGCCCTAGGCATTCGGTCCGTTGTATGCGGTGGCCGGTGGAGGAGGCCAGCATTCCCCCGTGCGCGATAGATGGTTGTCCCGCCGTACTATTCCTCACGCACACTTCGCTACAAGAATTTTTGCAGGCACATAACATCAAAAGAGTGCAACTCTCTGCAGGTAGCCACTGCCGTGTGCGCAACAAAGTGCGCCAACTTATACCTTGTAATATTACCCTTAGAATCAGAACCTTCCTAGCATTCCTCACTACTGTTTGTGTATTGTATGTAAATCCGTACACCCCTAGAATCCACATCTTCTCAGTCTTAGGACCTGTTTGGACAGCTCCTCCTCTAGAAATTTGAATTTGAATATGGGATTCACCATGGAGTAGCTCCACTATTGGATCTGAGATTCACCATGGAAGTATTTGGCTACATCACTACATGACAGCTCCAGATCCACACAAGGACATTTTGATTGGAATGGACTAATTTACCCTTGAGATAGGCCCCAAATGCTAGTGTCTAGAAAAAAAAATCACGGTCTTCTTCTTCCTCCATGCGGGTACAGGGAGCCGCACCCCAACAAGGCCTAGCGAAACGCGCCTTAGGCAAGCTAGTGGATGTATCTTGCTAGATTGCCACAAGGAAAGTGGCTATGTGTCATGCGGATGGAAGATGTGGGAGAGGTCGGTGGCTTGCCACAGGTCACTATGGTTGAGTCGGGGAAAGCACGCCATCAGATATAAAAGTGCATGGACAACAATGGCGGCACGGTCCAGATGCCAGGATTTGTAGTGAAACCAGCCGATTGAGATTGTGCAGCACACCAAGGGAGAATGTCGTGCCACAATGAGGTTGTGCTAGGAGGAGAGGAAGAAGTTGAAGGGTGCAGTCCGCCGCCACGAGAGGACCAGGCTAACCAGGTTGTCATTTCGCTTGTGCAAAATGACTGACCAGGTTAGACCACCAAAGTAGTGAAAAGGAAAGAATTGCTCCACGTTTTCGCCACACCGAAAACAATGTCGCACCCGATTGCGGTGCGGGAGGGAGTCGGTAGCTTGCCACGGGTCACTATTGCTAAGTCGGGAAAGCGCGTCAACAGATATGAAAGTGGATGGACAACAACGGTGGCACGGTCCAGGTGCTAGGATTTATAGTGAAACTGGTCGACCGAGGTTGTGCACCACACTGAGAGAGGAGGTCATGCCACGATGAGGCTGCGCTAGGAGAGGTAGAGGTTGAAGGTTGAGAGGAGGGCACGTGGGGTGGACCTCTAAAGTTAAGCGCACAAGAGTAGAGCATCGTGGAGAAGGATGCACAGCGATGAAATCACCAATCAGGGACAATGGTGGGGGCTAAAGTTGCATACAGGCGAAATACAAATGGAAGCGAGAGAAAATATTACCAAAACATTAAAAATATAGATAAGCCCTAGAAATAAGGGCTCGAGGACATAGTACGCGAATAAAGACCCACTTGAAGTGGGTTTATGTGGCCACTGTTTTTGAAAAATAGGACACGGTCGGAGTATGTTGTTAGAAAACATGTTGCCAGCGGTTGAGACATTTTCCTCTTCGTCTCTCATGATCAACATAGTAGATGAAAGTAGAAAAACAAATAGACATAAGATAGAGAGATTATTCTTTATTCCTCTGAATATTGGTGGTTACAACATAAAACTCCCACGTATATATAGTCTTGCCAAGGCCTAAGAGTTTTGGTAAGAGTCCACATACAAACAGACTAAATTATAATTCTTCCTCTTTTCTTTCTAGGATTAAGTTCGTATATTTTTGCTTTAAGGGTGTGGAGGGGCCGAAGCCCCTATAGTTGATTTATTAGAGCAAAAAAGTTCAGACAAATACAAGGTTAAAAAAAAGGTTACACATATGTATCCTAATCAGCATTTTAAATCCCTAAGGCATTTAGCGATCTACCTCTAAAAACATCAAATAGTTGCCTATAACGGCAGCTCACAGCTAAACTATACATACATCCAATGGCCGGTTATAGCTACAGATTTAGAACCTTGGTCCTTGGTCTAATGGAGCTGCTCTATAAAATACTAGGATAGACTAGTCAATGCTAATGGCCGACTGTTTTCTCACTCGGACATAAACTACGAAGACGGTCCTGCACTCATGCTACTACTCCCGGCCAATTCCCTCTTCAATTAACATGCGCCCAGCGTCAATGCTCCCCCTGCTCTTGGTCTTCTTGCTCCTATTCCACGACCGTGCGCACGCAGACTGCGAGCGGGCGACATGTGGCAACCTCACCGTCAGTCGTCAGATACCCGTTCTGGCTCGGCGGCATCAGCCAGTCTTCGTCACCTTGAGGCCATCCAGCCTTCCAGGTCTGGTGTAGTGATGATGGCAGCGGCTTCGCTTCCTTGAGGCCTGGTTGAGTTCGTAAAAATTTTCAAGATTCTCCGTCACATCGAATCTTTGGTCGTATGCATGGAGCATTAAATATAAACAAAAATAAAAATTAATTACACAGTTTAACTGTAATTTGTGAGATGAATTTTTTGAGTCTAGTTACTCCATGATTGGACAATGTTTGTCAAATAAAAACGAAATTGCTAAAGTAGCCAAACCCAAAAATTTTGCGAACTAAACAAAGCCTGGCTCTGCCATCCACGTCCTCGGCATCGACTACGCCAACAACTCCTTCATCGTCTCCCACACCAGGCTCACCACCGGCGACGATGGTGTCTGCCGCGTCGACTTCAAGTCTTCAACGTATCGGCCAGCATCATCGCCGAGCGCGCCTTCACGATTAGCCGCCGGAACCGAGCCCTTTGCTTCATCTACAACTGCAGCGGCACGTTAGACCTCGTCCCGGCTACCACTGGTGGTATTGACTGTTTGGACAAAATTAGTTGGACATGTTAGGACTATAGCACGATAAAATACTTATGTATACGACTATAAGCCCGGTAAGTGAAAGCAACCGGTGCACTTAGTATTATTATCAGTACATACAGACAAAAAAGCATGCTTACATATGCACGACTTATGAAAAATCTTTGTACATAATGATTGACAGCTCAGTATCAAGGCAAATCATCATTCACCGCATATCTGTAGTGCAGTGCTATCTCAAAAATATTTATGTTTCAAGCATATGTTTTCTTAATTTGAGTGCAAAATTAGTAACCTCAGCATGTCTGTTGCAGGAAGCAAGACCACTAACACTGGGACCATAATATTAATAGGTAAATAATACTCACATTATGTCTTGATAGAATCTTTTTTAATCAGGCTGTCATCTCATTGGTAATTACTTCGTCTGGAGCATAATATGATACCTGTTTAAAAAATCGAAAAGTCTGTCCATAGTCCTTCAACTCTTCGCTTGATGAAACTTCGGTTCCTCATACTGAGTGAAACACCTTCTCCAACTCTTGATCCATCTGAAAACCCACCCCAACCACTGTTAAGACTTAAGAAGCATTTTCACCAAGCTTGACCCACAGGCTGGACAAAAAGACTAAGGACTCTCCCAATCAAGCCAAGGCAATAATAATGTGGTCCACCATCTATATCTAATAATGATCACGTATATGTCGCTCCCTAGCTTCTCTAGTCTATAGTAGTAAAAAGTAAGATCGTCAGTGAACTGCCACTTCAAGTCTAGACATGCTCTGTACAGAACAAGGATCCAAGGAAGCAGAAGCATTGTTGATGTGAACCAAGCTGATAACATGGCAGCTAATGTGGCAAAAAGCTGTGGCAGTCTAGGGATGTGATTTGCATGGTTTTTTTTATAAAGACTTGTATTGTTTTAATAGTTAATGTATTATAACAAGTTTTTAAGAGGGCAATGAAAATTAGACCATGAGAAGAGTTGAGGGATCATGGATGGACTCATTCCTTGAAAAAGAATAAAAATGATATAAAATATACTACAGACATTTATTGTTTATATATGAAGTAAATAACATCTGCGTTAATCTCAGTTTTGGTGGCAGCAGCTGCAAGTTTACTCTTTCCATGCATTTGTGTGCTGATACGGAAGAGGGCAGTAAAAAGACTATGGTTTCTCCTTGGTGAAAAGACAAGGAGCACAAGCTCGTAAATGAGGTTATGAGCATTGGAAGGACATCCCACGTCAACATCGTTAACTTATTTGGCTTTTGTTTGGAACACTCAAAAAGAGCACTTATATATGAGTACGTGCCTAATGGTTCTCTAGATCAGTACATTTACTCTGACAAGCCCAAAGAAACTTTAGGGTGGCAAAAGCTCTATACAATAGCAATTGGGATTGCTCACGGTCTAGAATACTTGCATCATAGTTGAAATACATGAATTGTCCACTTTGATATCAAACCTCAAAATATCCTTCTAGATAAGGACTTCTGCCCAAAGATTGCTGATTTTGGTTTAGCTAAATTGTGTCATACCAAGGAGAGTAGGTTTTCAATGACTGGAGCTAGAGGAACAATTGGATTCATTGCTCCTGAAGTTCACTCTCGAACTTTTGGAGTTGTCTCAACAGAATCAAATGTGTATAGTTATGAAATGATGTTGCTAGAGATGGTTGGAGGCAGGAAAAATGTGAAATCAATAGTTCAAAAATCAAGTGAAAAGTATTTTCCACATTGGATTTATGATCACTTTGCCCAGCACGATGGATTACAGTTTGTGAAGTCACAAGTGAAGTAGAAGAAATTGCCAGAAAGATGACTCTAATTGGTCTGTGGTGCATCCAAATTTTACCTATGCATCGCCCTACCATAACCAAGGTTTTAGAAATGTTTGAAAGAGACTTACACAAACTGGACATGCCACCAAAGCAGAACTTCAGTCAAATACTGTAAGATATTCTCTCAAGACATTTCTGCAGTTGTCATTTTTTTTCTAGTAATTTTATATCTACAATTCATTTCTCTTTTTTCCAGCGAAGATCCAGTTTACAATTTGGATACAGAAAGCATGAGTCCCAACAGCTCTGCTGAAACACAAGGTTCTAGTGAAGGCCTAAAAGCTGAGGAGATAAAGCATTTGAATTAAGAAGTTATATGACAGTCCTGCCCATGGTCAAGAATAAAAATCCTATGATAATAACCAACTTTGTGAGATGACCACATACTCTAGAGTAATGGGTTCCAGACCAAGCACATTGATGGTGTTCAAATCTGAAGGTATTGTGACAAGTTTTTAAAGAAAGGCTACTATCTTATTATAGTATCTTGCATAGAACCTAATACATAGCAAAACCCAAAGGGAGTTTTTTTCAGATAAAATACTAAATACTAATATCCATATACGTCCAGTATTAGTAATTTATAGAATCAAATGTGCACATCTAAACTGGTATCAAGTTGGGTACACATATTAACTTATTTTTTTGCTCAGGGAGACACATTTCTTCATACTAGAGTTATGGTATGATGCATCTTAGGATGGCGAGCAGCATCAAGTAAGATACCAGAGCAGAGCTGTCAGAATAAGATGAAGCTGAACATTACCATTCGTGTACAATAGGCCAGGAAAGAGGCATAATTTTTGCTTGAAATTGAGTTGCGTTATTCCCAGTAGTGCCAGATTCTTCCAGAGACAGAAGAATATAAATCATATAACTAGTCCCTTTTAAAATTTTCACCAGAGGCCGTCCTGGAAATCCAGATAGCAGCACATCATATCTAAAGCCTCGTGATAAGTAATCTTATGGCTGTTATCCCCCGTTTCAGAGGTCGTTGAACTGAATCACAATAAATAAAATCCACGCAATTCAAATCAGAACACTTTTTTTTCCATAAACTTAAGTACCTAATCAGATTGGTGGACGCTTGCGAGAACTATCAGAGCAAATCCGCAATACTTACTTGGTTCGTGGATGCCACTGCTTGCCCCGTTCTACGCAACCCAATCACCTCGTGGGTATGCGACTCTTCCCCATAGGCACCGCAAGTCAAGACTGCATCAGCCCGTCTGCCACCATGGACAGAAGTACCAAGCCCGCGGCGTAGCGGGGGCGGAGGTTGTTTGCAATTCCCGCTAATGCGACAGCACTAGTTGCGCGTCCATGCATTCACCGCCCCCACTGCGCCTCACGGCCACTCGGTGAGACTGCAGCTGCTGCAGCGCCGCTGTATGTACCGCCACGTCGTCATCGGCGCCAAGGGCCAAGGCGGAATGGGGCAAGCCTCGGGATGACAGACTTATTCAGATTCAGCCCAAAAATGAGGCGAATGTGTTTGTCTGGACTTAAGGCGCTCATCGAGAAATCCAAGATGAGAAAAAAAACTGAAGCCGGAGTGCCGACCCTGAACTCGTGTAGCTTGTGCAGGCCTGAAGCCCATGAATCTTCTGCCTGGAATTATCCACTTACGGCCCAACTTCTAGTTGCTAGTAGCAGTTTGAAAGCTTTTGACCTACAAGTTCGTCGTCCAATTTTTCCCCCTCATCTACAAAACTCTGGTTTTTTATTCAACTTTTAAAACTAGTTTTTGTATTAAAGCATACAATATCATATGTTTATTGTGTAGATATACTCATGTGGAGTCCAAAATAATAGAATTTTTTATTTTATGATTTTTTTATGATTTACTATGATTTTTTAGCGATTCAGACGAAATAAATATAAAAGAAAGAAAGAAAGAAAAAACACTGAGAGAAACAGCCTTGGATGTCAAGTGACCGGTTTTGGGTGGAGGAATTATTTCTGGTTTTAGAGTTGAGGAAGGAAAGTCAGACTTTTGCAAAAGTTGGGGTACTCAAAGTATGGACCAAATTCATCAAGTTTCTAGGCTCCCTTATTTTTCAGTGCATTACTTACTGTTCAATTTTTTTAGCAGCACCGTTCAATAAGTCAAAATGTTGAATGAGATACGTTGTGCCATAACTTTATTATTTTGGGATAATTTTGGTCAATTAGAAATTATGCAATATCTATTTTGAGTATTATATTATGGCTGTCTGAAGGGCATAATTATAATCATAATTATAATGGGGCACTAATGATTGATTATTTGCTTAAGAACATTATAATTATTTCTTAATATAATTTCTGGGCTATTTTAACGTGGGTCCTTTGTTGCTTTCATGTGCCAAATGAGCTATGTTTTACGCTCATTATTTTAATGCATCGTTTAGAGAATCATGGCATTGTTTTATGATATCTTACATATAATGTTTATTTTGCCTATATATTGATTATTTTCGCTGCTAAGCTATAATTATTTTTCTAGTTAGAATGGAAGCAATTGAAAATTCTAATTAAAGATTTCGTTGTGGCTTATGTATGTATCTTTGACCAAAGTTTTATATGCATATGTTCACACGATTATGTATGTATCTTTCGCCAAAGTTAATTTATATGCATAACATGTTCACAAGATTATGTTTTACTTTATTTTTTGGTTCTACCCAACAGTGATGCAAAATAGAAACGTCATTAGCATGTTTTAATCAGACTAACGTAGGATTTTAATTTATGCACGACATAATGTTTATATACCTTTATTAATGTTATTCTAATTTACTTTGAGTTAGTGTTACGGCCTTTAAAGGTTATGGACAGGATCAAAGAGATTTCTCTTCTCGAATGGACCAACTTCCTATTATGGAAAAGGAAATTCAATTGGCTCTCTTAATTTTGAACTGTGATCATGTCATACGTGAGCACGCTCCTACTCTTGTGTTGTTGGGAGAGTAGAGAATGCTCATGTATGGCATGATCACAGTTGAAAAAATAACAGAGCCATCTAAATTTTCTCTTTCTATAATAGAAAGTTGGTCCAGATAAGGAGAGAAATCTCATTTTTTACAACAAGGAGAGAAATCTCTTTAATCCTGTCCAAAATCTGTGAAGGACACAGCACCGACTAAAATCAAAATAAATTTAAATAACATAAGCAAGATAAGTAAACATTACATCATGCATTAATTAAAATCCTGCACTGATCTAGTTAAAACAAATGAATGACATTTCTAATTCGCATAAACGTTGGGCAGAAACGAAAAATAAACTAAACATGATTTTGTGAACATATTCATATAAGTTAACATTGGCCATTGGCCAAAGATATATACATAAGCCACAATTGAATCTTATGCTATATAAGCATAAGCTGCAGATATAACCATTATGTGGGCAAAATAAACATCATACATAAGGCAATGCTATGATTCTCTAAATAATAATGAGATGCACTGAATATAATAAACCTAAACTTAGCTGAAAATTTAGCCCGTGAAAATAATAAAAACCCATATTAAATACCTAAGAAAATAAAGGAACCATCAGCTCCCGCAGGCCCATGCTTCGGACGCGATCTAGGACGTCTGATCCTAATTGACATTCCACGTTCGCCCAACCTCAAACCAAAACGGCATGTGAAAAAAAAACACTAACCCTAATCCCCATTCGCTCTTCGTGCCCCGCATTTTCACACACAGACGCTGCTAGAGAGAGGGTGACATAATGGACTCCTCGGCCCATATATTGATTATTTTCGCTGCTAAGTTATAAATAATTTTCTAGTTAGAAGGGATGCAATGAAAAATTCTAATTAAAGATTTCGTTGTGGATGTATCTATCTTTGACAAAAGTTAATTTATATGCATATGTTCACAAGATTATGTATGTATCTTTGACCAAAGTTAATTTATATGCATAATATGTTCAAAAGATTATGTTTTAGTTTATTTTTTGGTTCTACCTAACAGTGATGCAAATTAGAATCGCCATTAGCATGTTTTAATCAGATCAACGTAGGATTTTAATTTATGCACGACATAATGTTTACATAACCTTACTAATGTTATTCTAATTCACTTTGAGTTAGTGTCACGTCCTTCAGAGGTTATGGATAGGACCAAAGAGATCCCTCTCCTCGACTAGACCAACTTCCCACTATGGAAAGAGAAAATTCAATTGGTCTCTTAATTTTGAACTATGATCATGTCATACGTGAGCACGCTCCTACTCTTGTGTTGTTGGGAGAGTAGGAGAATGCTCATGTATGGCATAATCACTATTCAAAAATAAGTGAGCCAACTAAATTTTCTCTTTCTATAATAGAAAACTGGTCCAAACAAGAAGAGAAATCTCTTTAATCATGTCCAAAGCCTGTGGAGTACATAGCGCTGACTTAAAATAAATTAAAACAATATTAGCAAGATATATAAACACTACATCATGCATTTAATTAAAATCCTGCTCTGATCTGGTTAAAATAATTTAATGACATTTCTAACTCGCATTACTGTTGGGCAGAAACGAAAAAGAAACTAAACATAATTTTGTGAACGTATGCATATAAGTTAACATTGGTCAATGATATATACATAAGCCACTATTGAATCTTATGCTATGTAAGCATAAGCTGCAGATATAACCATTATGTGGGCAAAATAAACATCATACATAAGGCAATGCTATGATTCTCTAAATAATAATGAGATGCACTGAATATAATAAACTTAAACTTAGCTGAAAATTTAGCCCATGGAAATAATAAAAACCCATATTAAATACCTAAGAAAATAAAGGAACCATCAGCTCCCGCAGGCCCATGCTTCGGATGCGATCTAGGACGTCTGATCCTAATTGACATTCCACGTTCGCCCAACCTCAAACCAAAACGGCATGTGAAAAAAAAACACTAACCCTAATCCCCATTCGCTCTTCGTGCCCCGCATTTTCACACACAGACGCTGCTAGAGAGAGGGTGACATAATGGACTCCTCGGCCCATATATTGATTATTTTCGCTGCTAAGTTATAAATAATTTTCTAGTAAGAATGGATGCAATGAAAAATTCTAATTAAAGATTTCGTTGTGGATGTATCTATCTTTGACAAAAGTTAATTTATATGCATATGTTCACAAGATTATGTATGTATCTTTGACCAAAGTTAATTTATATGCATAATATGTTCAAAAGATTATGTTTTAGTTTATTTTTTGGTTCTACCTAACAGTGATGCAAATTAGAATCGCCATTAGCATGTTTTAATCAGATCAACGTAGGATTTTAATTTATGCACGACATAATGTTTACATAACCTTACTAATGTTATTCTAATTCACTTTGAGTTAGTGTCACGTCCTTCAGAGGTTATGGATAGGACCAAAGAGATCCCTCTCCTCGACTAGACCAACTTCCCACTATGGAAAGAGAAAATTCAATTGGCTCTCTTAATTTTGAACTATGATCATGTCATACGTGAGCACGCTCCTACTCTTCTGTTGTTGGGAGAGTAGGAGAATGCTCATGTATGGCATGATCACTATTCAAAAATAAGTGAGCCAACTAAATTTTCTCTTTCTATAAGCCTGTGGAGGACATAGCGCTGACTTAAAATAAATTAAAACAATATTAGCAAGATATATAAACACTATATCATGCATTTAATTAAAATCCTGCGCTGATCTGGTTAAAATAAGTTAATGACATTTCTATCTCGCATAACTGCTAGGCAGAAATGAAAAAGAAACTAAACATAATTTTTGTGAACGTATGCATATAAGTTAACATTGGTCAAAGTTATGTACATAAGCCACAATGAAATCTTATGATTTCTTGTCGGTTCCATCCGACCAGAAAAGTAATCATTAGTAGTAGAAAATAATCATTATGTGGGCAAAACAAACATCAGACATAAGGCAGTGCTATGATTCTCTAAATAATAATGAGATGCATTGAATATAATAAACTTAAACTTAGCTGAAAATTTGGCCCATGAAAAT
Organism: Sorghum bicolor; assembly: GCF_000003195.3. Taxonomy (NCBI): domain Eukaryota; kingdom Viridiplantae; phylum Streptophyta; class Magnoliopsida; order Poales; family Poaceae; genus Sorghum; species Sorghum bicolor. The sequence continues at coordinate 6,855,593 of NC_012872.2, read as the reverse complement.
AATAAAAAGACCCACATTAAATGCTCCAGAAAATAAAGGAGCCATCAGCTCCCGCAGGCCCATGTTCTTTAGACGTGATCTCAACCGTTTGATCCTAATCGAAAGTCCACGTTCGCCCAACCTTGAACTGAAGGTACCATGATAGCTTTCAAAGAAAAAAGGCTATTATAGTATCTTGCATACAGGACCTCATGCATAGTAAAACCCAAAGGGAGCTTTTTTCACATAAATTACTAAATACTACTATCCATATATGGTAGCCTAATATTAACAATTTATAAACGCAAAGACTTAAAAACAAGCGAGCGTTTTAAGTTCGCACCACACACGCGCCCCACCTTCCCACCTCATGCCCGCACGCACAGGTCATCTTCCACCTCCACACCTTGCACCCCACCTCTCTCTCTCTCTCCCTGGTGCCCAGCAAGTTCCTCCTCCTCCTCCTCCTCCTCCTCCTCCTCGATTTGCTTTCTAGAGTTCTGGCGAGCCTCTCCCCCCTCTTTCTTCTCCAACTCCGGCAAATATAGAAGGGGCCGGCCAGGGGAGGCAAGCAGGCAGCAGTGGGGATGGTGACCGAGCGATTTAGGGACCCTAGCGGTGGTAGCAGCGGTCGAGCCAAGTCGGGGCGAGGGCGGGAGAGGGAGAGGTGAGGGGAAGAAGGTGGCGCCACCAGCGAGCTAGGGTTTCGCCGGAGCTGCATGGCCACAGCCATGGCCGTAGAGCTCTAATAAAACCCTAGCTCGCCGGTGGCGGGGGCGATGAAGGCGGGGTGGTGGGACCGTAGGAAGGAAGAAGATGAGGACCACGTGCCTATGCTAGAGTGACCTTGCGTGCGGCTGGCGGCTGGCCTAACGCATGCACGGCCGTTAGCCCTAAATATTAATGTGCACATCTATCCTAGTATCAAGTTAGGTAGGCATATTATTTTTTGCTCATGCAAACATAGTTTTCCATACTAGAGTTTTGGAATGATGCATCTCAAGATGGCCGAAGACCTTCAAGTAAGATACCAAAGCAGAGCTGTCAAAATAAGAAGATGAAGCTAAACATGGTCATCCATGTACAATGGGCCAGGAAAGAGGCGTAATTTTGCTTGGAATCAAGTTTGGTTATTCCCTGCCGCACCAATCTGTTCATGAGAGAGATGAATATAAATTGCATAACTAGTCCTTCAAAATTCTCAACGGAGGCCGTATCTGAAGTCTAGTAATAATAATCCCGTATCTAAAGTCTAGTAGTAATAATCCTATAGCTGTACAACACCCGCTTCGAAGGTCATCAAAATGAATCCCAATAAATAGACGGAAATACTAAAATAAAAGCACGCATCCTCCGGAGGAACTGCCCGCACATCCACCCACGTGTCGCACACTCATCTTCAGCCTTTCCTGGCTCTCTCTCTCTCTGGCGAGCACCTAACCAATGGCCTCCGCGCCTAATCACCACCGCCTCCTCCGCGTGCGGCCATGGCGACGACGGCAACACATCCACCGGATCTGGCGAGGTAGGCCTCTCCCTCCCTCTCCCTCCCTCCCTCCCTCCCTCCCTCCCTCCCTCCCTACCTACGGTGGGCTATAGAATGGTTGGCCAGGGAGGAGGCAGGTAGGACAGGTGGTGGAGATGGTCGATGGGTGGCTTAAGAGAGCTCGCGGCAGCAAGTGCGATCGAGTCAGGTCGGGGCGGACAAGCTCATTGGAGCTGGCGGCCGCAAGGGCGATCGGGTCAGATCAGGGCGGGCAGGCTCGTTGGAGCTGGAGATATGGCTACGAGTGAGCTCGCCAGAGCTGGAGAAGATGGCGGCGGGGAGGGGAAGAGGGCAGCCGCCGCGGGCGCTAGGGTTCGTCGGAAGCAGGGCGGTGGCCGATGGCAGGGTGAGGGCATCCGAGTCGGCAAACCCTAGATCTGATCTGTTTTTTTCCTTTTTTAGCAACTAAAATAATTTCTTTCACAGATTGGAGTGTGCAGCCGGAAATTGGATTTCCTGCAGACGCAATCTATAGCAAAGTCCATAAATAAAATCCAGCTAATATGGTAATGGTTCCAATTCAAATCAGATCACAGTTTACATAAATGTATAGTCAGATTGATACCCTCACGAGAACTGAAACTGGCAAAAGCAGAGCAAAGCCGCAAATCTACTTACTTGGTTCGTGGATGCCACTGCTTGCCTGGTCCTGCAACGCCGCGAATCCAGGCGACCCAGTCATCCCATGGGTCTACGACCTTCTGCCATACGCGCCGCCGCCGGGAGTCGAGACGTCTGCCACCATGGACAGAAGTACCAAGCCCGCATCGTAGCAGCGGTGGAGGTTGTTCGGCACTCCAGCTCATGCGACGGCACTAGTTGCGGTTGCCTGGTACTGCGACCGTGGCTCGCAGTCGCAGTGGTGATTCCTGCGTTCGCGGTCGCCGCCGCGCCTCACGGCGAGACGGCAGCTGCTGCAGCGCCGCGGTACGGCCCCGCCGCCGCCGGCGCCCGGGTCGAACCTCGGGATCACAGACCTGTTCAGATTCAGCCCAAATAAATATATGAGGGGAATGAAGCCCGTGAAGGGCAAAGTCCAGCCCTAACTTTTAAAAAATTTAATTTTTATTCTTGAACTCTAAACTAGATAAAGTACATCACTTAATTTTTAAAACCGTACACATTACATCGTTTTGAAAGCAGTTTTATCTTTTTTTAATTTCTTTCGAATGAATTTTTTGAAAAAAATCACAGTGAATCACATAAAATTATAAAATAAAAAAAATAATTTTGTTGGACCTCATATGAGTAGATCTACACATTGAATATATAATATAGTATGTTTTCGTATAAAATTTTTTATGCAACTTTATATTTATGTTTTTCTGTATTTAATTAGACTAGTTATAGCTACAGTTTATATGATCCAATTATGATGAAATTTATATGGCGGGCTAATTATTCTATGCTTGAGTTGTCGTAAAAAAATCATACTCATTGGATCATACATTACTTAGTTATAGATTTATTTATGTTTATGCTTGTTAAATCTTAATAAATCTATAACTAAGTTATACATGATCTAATGAGTACGAAATTTTTACCATAGTTTAAACATATAATAATTAGCCCAACATAAAAAATTCACCACAATTGCACCATATAAACTATAGCTATGAAATATTCTAATTAATTATAGAAAAACACAGATCTAAAGCTACAACAAAAACTTTGTACTAAAGCATTCCATATTATATGTTCACTGTGTATATCTACTTATCTAAAGTCCAACAAAATCAGATTTACTATTTTATGAATTTGTTGACACCGTTTTTGGGCACGTGTCTAGGATGGCAGGATAAGGTGGCAGTACGATGTTTACAAAGTGGGTTGCCGATGAGGATGGTTGCCGATGAGGGAGAAGTTGAACGTGACTAAGTCCACAGGCAGTAATATGGTGCCGATGGCTAGATAAGAAAGTCTGCTGATGACTATGGCAAAGGGTTTGCCGATGATGCAAAGAGAGAGTCCGGAAGCTGCCGGTCGTTATGTGGAGGAGTTTCGGTTTGTCACGAGGGATAGTTTTGTTATTTCCTTAATTATTTGTATCGTTTTGTATACGGATTCCGTGTAATTTGGAATTCGAATTCTAATCGTGTCTGGTTGTAGCTCTTTGAGCAGGGTATAAATATAGACCCTAGGGCCTTGTAAAAATGAATCAATGAATCAAACACACGTTTTTACTCATACTCCAGCATTTACTTTTCGACGACTTCGTCATACTTTTTCCTTTTGTTACGAGTTCTTAAGAATTCGTCGACTTAAGCTCGGCGTGTTCTCAAGTTCCGCGTGAGTACCTCTTAGCCGTGACATCCGGGCGCATCGCTGTTGTCAGGACTAAAGTATTCGAGTTACCACCTTTGCCGATAGCAAGGTCAAATCGGCTGGCACGCCTTGACATTTGAATCGGGTATTAGCCCTTTGTGTTTGCAGATCAGTTTTGCATCAACACATCTTTTGGCACGCCCGGTGGGACAGGATTCAAGATCAAGATCAACATGTCGATCTCTGACCTCGATCAAGAGAACGTCATCCCCGTGACGGAGGCCAACCTCAAGGATGAGCAGAAGCAAGCTATTGCCCAAGCCATGGAAGAGTTCAAGCAGCAATGCCTGAGGTCTTTCAGCATAAACAGGAGCGGCGAAGTGGTCCAGAAAGATGCGCTGCCGGCACCACGGCAGGTTACCTTTGACGCCAATCCTGGCAAGCTTCAAGATATGGTTGACAATGCCATCAATCGAGCGTTGATTAACCAAGCTGGTGTACTGTCTAATACGGTTTTCAATGCCGTGGCAAGAACTTTCAAGGAAGGACAAATTCCACCAGATTATGTGGGCCCCTCCCATCATCAGCCAACGGCACCAGAGGTCACGGCTCCATCGGCTGCCTTGACGACTGCAAGTGCACAATCTGCCGTCCCTCCAAGTACATCGGGGACTACTGGTGCACTATCTATGCCGATGACAACCAACCCACAAATTTCAGTTGGGCAGCATAAACTGACAACAGATATGTTGGCATCGGCAATGTCAGGGTTGACTCTTCCTCCCAACTGGTGGGGTTACGGTATGCCTCCAGAGTTGACACCGGGAACATCACAAATAACTAACATGAGGGGCAAAACTCCTATGACATCGGCACCTCCCAATGCGCCGGTGAACCAGAGTCCTCGGTATACCACAACTACTACTGCAAGGCCTCACACTGGAAATCCTCAAGATTCAATGTTCCAGATGCCCAACGCATCGGCAGAGTCAATGCTGATGCAACAGAGGTCTATGGCCCAGTCGGGGTATGTCAATTCAACGACGGTACCCAATTACCAATCATCGGCAGCACCTATGCCGATGAACGCTAATAATGGATGGCTTGGACAGCAAGCCTTTCCACAATCGCCCCAGCAGAGTTACCAGACTACAGGGTTCCAGCAAGGGCAGGTCTATCCCGGGTTCCAAGGTCAGGGGATTCCCAACCAGCCAATGAATTTTGGACAGCAACTCGGAGGACAGCCAATCGGTGGACAGCAGTTTGGTGGTCCGCAGATTGGAGGACAGGTGATCAATACAATGTTTCGTGCAGATCACGTCCCGAACAGACACGTGGAGGTTCGCCACCAAGTGCCAGATCCGCAGCCGCCTCATCGGCAAGATGCCGATGCATATTGGGCCGATAAGATTGCTGAAGTAATGAGGGAACAATTTGGGATAAAACCCAAAGTCAACACTTATTCTTATCGGACACCGTATCCTCCCGCGTATGATTTGATCCCGCTTCCACATCGGTACAAGGTACCGGATTTTACAAAGTTTTCCGGGCAGGACGACACGTCAACCATGGAGCATGTCAACAGGTTCATCATTCAATGTGGAGAGGCTGGTAACAGGGACGAATTGAGGGTTCGTCTATTTTCATCATCATTGTCTGGATCGGCCTTTACTTGGTTCATATCATTACCTCCCAACTCAGTAATTACTTGGGCCGATCTAGAGAAGCAATTCCACAAATACTTCTTCTCGGGGGTTCATGAGAAGAAGATCACCGACTTGGTCAAGTTGAGGCAACGTAATGATGAGTCGGTTGAGGGTTTTGTGCAGAGGATACGAGAGGTCAAGAATAAATGCTATAGCTTGGTTCTGGATGATCGGCAGCTAGCCGATTTGGCTTTCCAGGGTTTGTTGCCACATATCAGGGATAAGTATGCCTCTCAGGAGTTCGAAAGTTTAAGTCATTTGGTGCAGAGGATTTCTGATCAAGACATCAAGCCTTTCGAGCCTAAAAGAGCATGGAATAGGAAAGTGTCATTTGTCGATGAAGCAACAAGCTCAGATTCTGATGAAGAACCAGTAATCGGCTTGGCAGAGTGGGTAAAAAACAAGAAGCCAATGTCTTGTCCTTTTGGGCAGAAGGAACCAGAGAAGTTTGCTTTTGATACCGTTAAGGCTGATAGGATATTTGACTTTCTACTTCAGGAAGGTCAGATCAAACTGTCACCTAACCATGTGATCCCATCGGCAGAAGAGTTGAAGAGGATGAGATATTGCAAGTGGCACAATGCAACTTCCCATGACACCAACGAGTGCAAAGTATTCAGACAGCAGCTGCAATCGGCTATAGAGTCAGGGAGAATCAAGTTTTACAGTTCCAAAGCCCAGAAGCCGATGAAGATAGACCAACATCCTTTCCCGACAAACATGTTGGATGCTAAGGGGAAGGCTAAGGTCTTAACATCGGAGACAGCTGAGAAGAGTGCATCGGTAGATCCTCAGCATCAAGTTACTACTGCCGATGCAAGAAGTAAGGGCTTGGTCCAGGAAGGAACTAGCTCAGGAAGGCCTCCTCGATCTGGTATCGTCATAACTCATAGAAGGCCTCGAGAAAAATGGCGACAATGGGAAGATCGGTATCGGCGCCAGCAGGAAGATTATCGACGGGAAGAGGAAAGACGCCGACAGGAGTGGAATCGGCACAGGGATCATTGGAATTGTCCATTCTTCATCCATTGTTGGGAGGAAAATATCAAGCTTCCTACTGTCAGAGACTGCCCTGAGTGCAACGGTTATGATCGGTACGATGGGATCGATCGGCATTATCATGATGATGAACGGCGATTTAATGGGCCGATCAGAGGAAGGGTGTCAGTTCATGACCGGCTGGGGGGCAGATTTAGTGGGCACGACAGACTTAGTGACCGTGTCCAGTATTTTCCCAGGAACCAAGAAGAGCTCGAGGAAATGGCTGATGCGCGGGTTCCCGATGAATTCATATTTTGCAGGAATGCTAACACGCATCGTATGGAGTCAAGGGAGAACCGACGCCCGACGGCAAGGCAAAGGCCACTTCCTCCATGGTGCCCTGGAGGATTAACCAAGACACAGAAAAGGAGATTGCAACGTGAAAGGCAAGAAGAGCTAAACAAGGGAGAGAACTCTGGAAGTCGGCAGCCGTCAGACACTAAGAGGGAAGGTCCATCGGCAGGCGTCAACATGGTCTTCATGTTGCCGATGGAGTTTCTTGCACCAGCCAGTGATGATAAGTTGGAATTTTCTGATCAGATAGCTCAGTTGGCTCTGGATCCGATGACGGCTATCTTTGAGAAACCTGCCGATGACGAGAGGCAGCATCTTAAAGCTCTGTTCCTCAAAGGAAGGGTTGATGGGCAGCCAATGACCAAGATCCTAGTGGATGGTGGAGCTGCTATTAATATTATGCCGTATGCAGTATATCGGAAGCTTGGGAAAGGGGATCAAGATTTGACCAAGACCGATATGATGCTCAAAGACTTTGAAGGAAACGTGTCTCCAGTCAAGGGGGCGATATGTGCAGAGTTGACCATCGGCAGCAAAACCTTGCCGACAACTTTTTTCGTGATCAGCGGAAAAGGTGCTTACAACTTATTATTGGGAAGAGATTGGATTCATGCCAATTGTTGTATCCCATCTACAATGCATCAATGCTTGGTTCAGTGGGTAGGTGACAAGATTGAGATTGTCCCAGGAGATTCTTCTTATGTTATCGCATCGGCAGAAGCGGATACTTACGAAAGGACCAGGTGCATTTCAGGAGAAGTTTGGGAGAAAGATTTTCTCAAAGTTGCCGATTATGAGATTCCACCGATCCAAGCAGTCGGTTCTGACGACGGTTTTTAATGGATAGATTCGCCGATGATGGAAAATTAGGCCAGGGATTCACATCGGCCGATGATTTGGTAGAAGTAGATATAGGTAGTGGTGATAAGCCTAGGCCTACTTTTATTAGTGCTAAATTAGATCCTGAGAGTAAGCAACAATTGACTAGTTTGTTAAAGAAATATAAAGATTGCTTTGCTTGGGATTATACCGAGATGCCTGGTTTAGACCGATCAATTGTTGAACATCGGTTACCCATCAAGTCTGGATTTCGGCCACATCAGCAACCAGCCCACCGATGTAATCCTAACATTCTACCTGATATTAAGGCCGAAATCACCAAACTTATTGAAGCTAAGTTTATTCGGCAGTGTCGGTATGCCGAGTGGATTTCCAATGTTGTTCCGGTTTACAAGAAGAACGGGAAGCTTCGGGTGTGCATTGATTTCAGGAATCTCAATAAAGCTACGCCGATGGATGGATACCCAATGCCTGTCGCCGATCTACTGGTTGATGCTGCGGCTGGTCATCAGGTCATCAGCTTCATGGATGGTAATGCAGGTTACAATCAAATATTCATGGCGGAGGAGGATATTCCAAAAACCGCATTCAGGTGTCCTGGTCATGTTGGGCTATTTGAATGGATAGTCATGACTTTTGGGTTGAAGAATGCTGGTGCTACTTATCAAAGGGCTATGAATTTTATATTTCATGAGTTCATCGGCAAGCTCGTGGAGATTTATATTGATGATGTGGTGGTTAAGTCTGGAGATTTCTCAAAGCATCTTGCCGATTTACAAAAAGTGTTAGAGTGCACAAGGAAGCATGGATTGAAGATGAATCCCAACAAGTGTGCATTTGGTGTATCGGCAGGGCAGTTTCTTGGTTTCATGGTACATCAGAGGGGTATTGAAATTAGTCGAAGATCTATTGATGCCATCAATAAAATAGTGGCCCCTACCAACAAAACCGAGCTCCAATCCTTGATCGGCAAGGTAAATTTTATCAGGAGATTTATATCGAATTTGTCTGGTAGGATTCGTGCTTTCAGTCCTCTTCTTAAATTGAAAGCCGATCAAGAGTTTATTTGGGGAGAAGAACAGCAGTTGGCTCTGGATGAAATCAAGAAGTATCTAGTAAGTCCTCCAGTTCTAGTTCCACCTCAACAAGGGAAGCCCTTCAGATTGTATTTATCTACCGATGGATCGGTTATCGGTTCAGCTTTAGTTCAAGAATTTGAAGGGAAAGAAAGGGTAATTTATTATTTGAGTAGGAGGTTGATTGATGCTGAAACCAGGTATTCGGCCATTGAGAAACTATGCTTATGCTTATATTTTTCATGTATCAAGCTGAGACATTACCTGTTATCGGCCGAATGCACTGTTGTTTGCAAAGATGACGTGGTCCGATACATGCTATCTATGCCGATTATGAGTGGTAGGATCGGTAAATGGATTTTAGCGCTGTCGGAGTTCGATTTGCGTTACGAATCGGCTAAGGCAGTCAAAGGCCAGATTATGGCCGATTTTGTGACTCAGCATTGCGGTCTAGTGGAAACCTTGGAAATTGTACCCTGGACGCTCTTCTTTGATGGATCTACCTGTGACCGGGGGGCAGGAATCGGCATTGTATTAGTTTCCCCTAAGGGGAGGAAGTATGAGTTTTCCTTGCCGATTGTTGCCACATCAACAAATAATCAGGCTGAGTATCAGGCTCTGATCAAGGGATTAGAGTTGTTAAGAGAAGTTCGTGCTGATGCTGTTGAAATATTCGGGGATTCTATGTTGGTTATAAATCAATTGGCCGGAAGCTATGAATGCCGAAGTGAAGTTCTCATAACTTATTTCGAGAGAAGTATGCAACTGTTAAAGGAATTCAAGGATTTCCGATTGGAGCATGTTCCCCGATTGCATAATGAAGACGCTAATCGGTTAGCTCAGCATGCCTCGGGATATCAGCCAATGATTAATGCGACATCGGCAGTCGGTGCCGGTGATTGGAGGAAAGAAATTATTGATTATCTAAAAGATCCATCCAAAAAAGTTGAAAGACGGGTTCGATTTCAAGCAACCAAGTATGTGCTCCTTGAAAATGAATTGTATTATCGAACTATCGACGGAATTCTTCTCCGATGCTTGGGTGATGATGAAGCTAGAAGTTTGATGGGGGAAATCCATGAAGGAGTGTGTGGAGCGCATCAGTCAGCTTTTAAGCTGAAGTGGATGATTCGAAGGAATGGATATTTTTGGCCAACCATACTTGAAGATTGTTTTAAATATTTCAAGGGATGTCAAGGTTGTCAAAAGTTTGGTAATATCTAGAGAGCACCCGCATCGGCTATGAATCCTATAATAAAGCCTTGGCCGTTCCGGGGATGGGCCATCGATCTGATCGGCCAGATTTATCCACCATCTAGCAAAGGGCATAAGTTCATTCTAGTTGCCACTGACTATTTCACTAAGTGGGTTGAAGCTATTCCTTTGAAGAAAGTCACATCGGCCAATATGATTGATTTTGTGAAGGAGCATATTATTTACCGATTTGGGATTCCCCAAACGATTACTACCGATCAGGGCACCATGTTCACATCGGGGGAGTTCGATGAATTCGCAATCGGTATGGGAATTAAAGTGTTGAATTCTTCTCCTTATTATGCTCAAGCCAATGGGCAGGCCGAAGCGTCTAACAAAGGAATTATCAAGCTTATTAAACGAAAGATTGAAGAAAATCCTAAGCGGTGGCATACATTATTAAATGAAGCATTGTGGTCTTATCGGATGGCTTGTCATGGATCGACCAAGGTATCACCCTATCAATTGGTGTATGGACATGATGCAGTGTTGCCTTGGGAAATTAAGGCTGGATCTAGGCGATTATCTTTTCAAGATCAATTAACTTCCGATGGTTATGCCACTTTGATGACCGATGAATTGGACGATCTAGCAGAGCATCGGTTAAAAGCTTTAATGAGTATAGAAGAAAATAAGAAGAGAGTTGCTAGATGGTATGATAAGAAAGTGAAGGCTAAAGAGTTTGCCGATGGGGATTTGGTATGGAAATTAATTTTACCAATTGGGACCAAAAGTTCGAAGTTTGGAAAGTGGTCTCCTAATTGGGAGGGTCCTTATCGGATAAGTCGATCGGCTCCTGGTAATGCCTACATTCTAGAAACCCTCGAAGGAATTGAATTTCCCAGAGCATTAAACAGCAAATATTTAAAGAAGTACTACCCCAGTATATGGGTCGATGCATAGAAGTTTAGGTGCCGATAACACTCCTATCGGCTGGATCCAAATGCTTGGGGACAAGACTTGGTGTTTCAAAAGTTTAGGTGCCGATAACAGTCCTATCGGCTAGACTAAAAGCTGAGGAAGCAGGAAAGCGCAGATACAATGCCGATAGAAACTCTATGTGTTAAGCAGCGTCTGGATTGCCGATATAGCGCGTAGCCGAATTTGGTTGGCTGCTTCTATCTCCTTGATGTCATCATCGGCAGAACCTTCTATCGGCTTCAGCTTCTTCTTCAGTTGAAGTGCCTTGCGACCATGAGCATTTCGCTCGTGCTCAAGAAGCCTGATGGTCTCTGGCAATTGGCTCTCTTCCTGTTGGGCTTGGGACAGAGCGTTCTCTACTTCCTTGAGCTCCGCCAACAGGGATTCTTTTCTTGCCGATAGATCGGATATCTTCTGCTTCAGCGCGTCTCCAGAAGATCTCAGGATACCGATGTTCTTGTGCTTCTCATCGGTCAAAAGCTTCTCTTTCCTCATTTCATCGGAGAGTTGAGTCTGAGCGGCTCTATCGGCAAGCCGCCGAGAAGCTCTTTGGTACTGCAGCTGGCGACTCTCCAGATGAGCGGCTTGGAACAGGATTTCTTCAACATCGGCTGGGATTTGGCCTCTGAGAGTTCTGAACAGGGTCTTGGTAGGGTCGGAATCATCAACCAATTGCGCTGTGTCCTGGTGAAGGAGAGCTGACAATTCTTCCAGCCTGACCCTGATCTCTGCCGATGTGATGCCGACCGTCTGAGAAGAGCTTGCTTCTTCACCTTCTTCTTCAGAGAGATCGATGGCGAAGGAGAACAGGCTATCGGGAGAATCTTGTTCCTGGGAGGGAAAGCAAAATTAGCTCATACTCAGAGAATCGGCAAATAGTGCTAACGGTAAACGGTGACTTACTTGCTTCAAGGCGATCTCTTGTCTTTGACTGAGAAGTGCTGATGGAGCTGCAGGCTGATCGGCCAAAGATGCCGATGGAGCTACAGGTTGATCGGCTGAGATTGCCGATGGAACGATATCAACTGAAAGAAGACAAAAGGAGTTATGAGACTAAATAAGAATAAGTTCATCGGTAGCGATATTGTTAAAGTATGTTACCTGGAGGAGGGACAACGGTTGTCTGAATCGGAAGAACTGCCGATGGTATAACTGGACCCACCGGGCCAGTTGTTTGTTCACCCATGTCAGCTGATGTATCTTCTGTTTGAGATCCTTCCTGTTGGGGTTCTTCTATCTGTGGTGCTTCCTGCATAGGTGGGGGGGATGGTGCTTGCTGTGGCTGGGCTTCTGGAGAAGAAGGAGAAGACTCCACCGGAATTGGAGATACCGGAGGAGGAGGGGGAGTTGCTACCTTCTAGCGCTTTGTTCCAGTCTTAGCACCCGTGGTGCCCTTTCTCTTGGGTTGGCTAGACTGGGGGGCATCGGTACTCTCACACCTGGCTTTCGCCGATGCGCCGGTTTGCTGCAATAATAAACAAGAATTTATAAGCATAAATATAGCCGATATAAAGATAGTCAGCATAAAGGAAAAGATTTGATAAATTGCCTTGAAAGCCCGCGCAAGAGTGGGAGCAGCAACCGTTGGTGGTGTCTGGGTTCTTCTGGTGGTGACTTTCCTGAGGCGTACACCCCGATGCACGATGGAAGCTAGAGTGGGAGCATTGTGGCCGATTGAGGAAATCGGGCCTGATGGAAACAAGTCGATCGGCCTGCCACTCCTGCTAACCAATGGAGGAATGTTGTCAACCTGCAAAAGGAATACAAGGGTAAGCTGCCGATGGAGGTAATATTGAGAAAATGAAACGTTGGTTTGAGTTACTTACAGTGTCATCGGGAACTTCGTATTCGGAGTCAATCATGCCGCGGTATGAAAGTGCCGATCTGCAGAATAGATGCTCTTTCCATTCTGCCCACCATAACTTGTATGCCTGAGTGATAAAAGCAGCCGGAACCCATTCTGACAGATCTACATCTATATCGGCGTTTGGTGGTAGTTGGACTGCTCGAGTCCACTCAAGAAGGTTGTTGATAGTTTCTCTGGGTTTTATCACATCGGCATAAGGAAGTGCAATCGGCAACTGGCCGAAAGCTAACTGGCGAGCTAATGCCGATGGATTGTAAAATTCGTAAGTTTGAGGGGAGGTTTTTGTGCTACCAAAGAAATTCACTGGAATGATTCTGGGAGTCACAATTGCCATCATCACCTCATTGTCCCTGTCGAGAGCTTCATCAAATGGATTGAAGGTCAGAGGGAGCATGCTATCTGGGTCATCATAAGCCAACCATGGTCGTTCGTCTCTGGTCAAACCCTCATACAGAGTCTGGAAGAATCGGCCGATCTGATCTGGATTACCCCCTGAACCAGGCAGAACTATGACAGCTTCACCAAAGTTCAAGGGGGCGCGTGTTGCCGATTCCTCTTCACCCAATACATGGTTTTCAGCTATATCTCTTGGGAAACGCTGTGTGAACAGGTTGAAGTTGAGACGCTTGTGCAGATGCAGATTGAGCCACATGTTGACAAACCACCAGGGGCCTCCCAAGTTGCCAGTGGATTGGCCGAGCAGAAGTTTCTGGGCTACTTGATGGAGAAGGTGGTAAGCAGCGCCAAGCAAGTGTCGGCCGAGAGGGAATCGGCCACCGTTAGCCAGTCTTTCTGCTGCCGATAGGTAGACAGAAGTCGGTCCTGCCGATCGACCACAGAATACAAACTTGTCCAGCCACATGTTCAGAAAGGTGGTTTGTTCCTTTATGGTGACAGATCCTTTCCCACGGTACTTCTGAATGTACCCCGACCAACCGCCGATAGCGCGAGTCTCCACTTTGGCACTAGGGGCAGTATCAAAAAAGTGGGTGCTATCGGCAGAAGATATATCTAGACCAGTAAGCATGGCTACATCGGCAAGAGTAGGAGAAGCAGGGCCGTGGCCAAAGGCAAAAGCATTGAGGGTGTCTGACCAAAAGTAGGATGCAGCTATCAGCAGTGACTCGTTCCTATGCATATCGGCAATGGACAATCTAATGCATTGGGCTAGATTCCTTTCACCCCACTGAACTTCATTAGAGTTGCTGACCCTCAAGAACCAGTCTTTCCACCCTACAGTTGGGCTGGGCCAAGAGCGGAAGGTGTCCTTCCACAGATCTAAGGAAAAATTTTCGGCTCTGAAGGGGATCCTGTTGGTTTCTGCGTTGATAAGGTCAGTTGGATCTGGGTCCCCTAGAGGGCCGAGGCATTGAAGGTGTGGTTGATCGGTGGGGATGACAATTTTGTTGGACAATTCCTAGTGATTTTGGGCGTAAAAATAAATACAAAGAGGAAAGAAAAGGAAGATGTTCAGTAAAATGAATTGCGAGTGAACAGGGATATGAAGAAAATACAGAAGACGGGGTGGAGATTTGACCTCAGGGACGACGAACCCGACGGCCATCTTGCTGCGAAGGAAGCGTGTGAAGGCGCCGGAGTTGATGAAGAGGGGTACTTGTCAGAGACCTTAGGAGTTTTTGGTGGCGCCGCCGCTGGAAAAGTAAAGTTGGGTAGTAGAATGGTGTGATGGGGAAGGAGTACCCAAGAAGGAACTATTTATAGGACAAAATGGGCAAGGGCAAATCCGACTTATCTCTTTGCCGCATCCGAGAAATCCGAGGGTACTCAGGTGGATATGGTAACTGTTCGCACGGTAATCCAGGGATTGTGCAGGTGATTTGACGGGAAGCGGTCATTATCTGAAGATATTTTACTGTGCGAGATCTCCTGGTCGGTCCATCGGCGATATTCTATAACGGTCATATTGCCGATGGGCGGATAGAGGGGAAGTAACCGTTTGTGCGAATATCCTGGTCAGAACATCGGCAGATCTTTGTAACGGTATTGTTGCCGATGTACGACTGAGAAAAATGCCCGTTTAGGAAGTTGGGGATTTCGAGGAATCTGCGGAGGAATAGGATCAGAGTTGTTCAGATTGAGGTTGTCGGTTACCAGATTAGGAGCATTAATTGCGGGAAAAGGCATCATTACTGTAGAGAATTTCGGAGCATTAATAGTTTTATACTCCGAAACTGGGGGGCATGTGTTGACACCGTTTTTGGGCACGTGTCTAGGATGGCAGGATAAGGTGGCAGTACGATGTTTACAAAGTGGGTTGCCGATGAGGATGGTTGCCGATGAGGGAGAAGTTGAACGTGACTAAGTCCACAGGCAGTAATATGGTGCCGATGGCTAGATAAGAAAGTCTGCCGATGACTATGGCAAAGGGTCTGCCGATGATGCAAAGAGAGAGTCCAGAAGCTGCCGGTCGTTATGTGGAGGAGTTTCGGTTTGTCACGAGGGATAGTTTTGTTATTTCCTTAATTATTTGCATCGTTTTGTATACGGATTCCGTGTAATTTGGAATTCGAATTCTAATCGTGTCTGGTTGTAGCTCTTTGAGCAGGGTATAAATATAGACCCTAGGGCCTTGTAAAAATGAATCAATGAATCAAACACACGTTTTTACTCATACTCCAGCATTTACTTTTCGACGACTTCGTCATACTTTTTCCTTTTGTTACGAATTCTTAGGAATTCGTCGACTTAAGCTCGGCGTGTTCTCAAGTTCCGCGTGAGTACCTCTTAGCCGTGACATCCGAGCGCATCGCTGTTGTCAGGACTAAAGTATTCGAGTTATCACCTTTGCCGATAGCAAGGTCAAATCGGCTGGCACGCCTTGACATTTGAATCGGGTATTAGCTCTTTGTGTTTGCAGATCAGTTTTGCATCAACAGAATTTTATGTGATTTACTGTAATTTATAAATATTTAGTAAAAATAAATTTATCTATCCCTAATACTAAAGAGGCAAAATTTCAGCCTCTCTTTTGGTCTGGGCCGTTTTTCGTCTGGCCCATTCAATATCCCAACTGTCTTACTCGCTCACATTCGGCCTTTAGCAGCCCATTCGTTCACATACGTCGACGACGCACTGCGGGCCACTCCCTCGCGTGGAAAACCATTCTCTGGTTCACTCGCATAGTCGCATGTGTGGATGACAATTTCTCCATAAAAAGGAAAAAAGGGTCAGGAACCTCCCCATCACCGTGTGCGCCTCGAAGGACTTCGCCGCCGCCGGAGACCTCTCCCTGCTGCTGATGCGACTGCCCCGCGTGGTGTTGGCACCGCCGGAGTTCCACAATGGGAGCGACGTGCACACGGCGGAGTTCCGGAAGGCATGATGAGAGGAGCGGCATGCGGTCAGAGACTGCTGCATCTGCGACCTAGAGTCAACCAGCGGGGCAGGCGAGCACAGCGGCGGTCTCACACGACAAGGGTCCAGTAGAGGTGTCGCATCCTTGCCATGGCGAGGGGGCGGAGGAGCTCCCCAGGAGCGCGGGGCATGTGGCGCCCGGGTGTGCCTCCTCGATCCGTGCAGCGCATCGTGTCCGACGCCGGCATGGACACCAATGCACAGATTGTCGACATGGGTGGCTGTGGCTCTTGCGTGGCTGGCACCCTGCAAAGCCGCGGAGGCACAATGGCAGAAGACACGATTTTATTCAGACGAGTCATAATCAAATCAAACGGTGACTCCAGCTCCTGTCGGAAAAAATCAAATCAAATACATTGTATGTTCCACATGAACTCCAAGTTCGACATGAATTTCTTCTATTTTTTTTCTTATATATTATAGATTTTGGTTGGGATGTCCTCGATACGCAGAAGAAGTTTCGGATCTCGATGAGCAAAGTACACACCTCACCTTCTAATTTCGAATTCTAATCTCTTTGCCTAGGGGTAGCGGTGTGTATGTCATGTTGAAGTGATAGACAGAAATATGTAGTTAGAGTAGGACATCATGGAAGATTAGTGGGGCGGTAATCTTGTGTGAGGTGCCAACTGTGGTGCTAGAAGTCCAATGGAGAGGGCGGCAGCTGAAGGGTGCATGAGACAGTGGACGCAAGCGAGACCATTGGAGGCGGCGCTGGTAAGGAGGAAGAAGGATCATGCAGTTCCCAACCACGTGACCCTTCTCCCGTAGCAACACACGGGCATATTTTCTAGTAAAAACAAAAAGACAAAATTATCTTCAAAATCGCTCATAACCATGTCAGGAACGTAATATGCATGGTTTCAAAAGTTAAAAAATATATTTTACCCGGTTTTGAAGTTTAAGAATGAAAAATAGACTTTCGTAAAAATTGATGGACGACTTCTTCCGCCCATGAATCTTCCGTCTCGGAATTATGCGCATACGGCCCAACTTTTACTTGTTGGCTTACTTGTAAATCTTATTTTTGTTGTTGTTCCCCTGATGTTCTCTGAATAGCTAGGTTTCATTGCAAAATGCAGTCTCGATTCTTGAGAGAAATTCTTCTCGAAATATGGCAGTCATCGTTCAAGACCTCAAGCCTCAAGGCCCTCCCCTCGGCCCGGAGTCTGACCTCTTCACCGTATAATTTCAGAACATCTTATCGACGGCCGTTCCTAACATCATTCTTCAGTCCAAGAAATTCCACGCGTGGATTCAAAGACTTTCACATCTGCTTCGGAATAGTCAGTACTTCACTAAATCACACATGACTCATTTGTTTTGGAGTGTAACGTTGTGTGGTGCATCCAGCGTGAAGTGTCAACCTTCTCTGACAACACTATACATCTCGGTGATCAATCGCTCGTAGCAGAACGCTGCTTTCACGCGTTCATTCAGAAAAAAAAAATGTGAGGCCTTGTTTAGATGCAAAAAGATTTTGCATTTCGCTACTGTAGTATTTTTGTTTGTTTGTGATAAATATTGTCCAATTATGGACTAACTAGGATCAAAAGATTCGTCTCGCGATTTACAGGTAAACTGTCCAATTATTTTTTATTTTTATTTATATTTAATGATTCATGCATATGTCGAAAGATTTGATGTGACGAAGAATCTTGAGAACTTTTTGTTTTTTAGGTGAACTAAACAAGGCCTGAATATCGTTTACTGTTCGTCGAAGACTTTCCAATTTGGCAATTTGGAGTTATATATAGGAAGGTTGACAAAATGACAATCTGACATCCCCCATGTTCGCACAGGCACACTGCATGCCAAGATACAAATTTGTGCTCAGCAGGCAGGCACCGGCACCGCAGGCAGCAGGTCCCTCCGTGTCCTTCGATGGCGTTGGAACTTCTGCCAGCAGTCGCATTAGCTTCCTTGCTCCTCCACGTAGCAAGAGCCACCGTCGACAACAACACCACGGAAAGCTGCGCTCCGGCGAGATGCGGGGACCTGAGCGTCACGTACCCGTTCTCGCTCAGCGGCGTGCAGCCGCCGTACTGCGGTTTCCCGGCGCTCCGCCTCACGTGCAACGACGGCCGCCGCGCCTACCTCGACAGGGCGCTCACGGAGCAGCGCCCGTACCGCGTCCGAGACATATCCTACGACAACAGCTCCCTCGTGGTGTCCGTCGAGGCGTCCACCTTCGCCGGCGACGAGACGTGCAACGTCCCGGACTTCAACGTCTCCTCCGGCGGCCTCTCCCGCCTCCCGCTCAAGGTCAGCGACGCCAACAGGAACCTCACCTTCGTCTACAACTGCGAGGTTCCTCCTAGCATACGACTGCCTCGGCCGTGCGCTAACCACACGATGGGAGCTTACGTCGTCTCCGACGGCGGCGACGGGCCGACGACGACGGGTGTTCCGACGAACTGCAGCTTCGTCAGCGTGCCCGTACGCGAGTTCCATGACGGAATGGAGGCGGCTCCTGATCGCTACGTGGGGTTGATCCGCGATGGGTTCCTCTTGGAGTGGACGGCGGCGGGAGACTGCGCTGCGTGCAAACGGAGCGGAGCAGAGTGCAGGTTCGTCCAGCAATCGTTCCAGTGCTTCTGCAGCGGCGAGTTGCTCTGCTCAACCACGCGTCAAGGTAAGAAGGGTTAGTGCTGTGTAATTTTTTCTTCGAACGCTCCTAGCCATTATTCACTTGCAATGAGATTATACTTCCTTTGTCTAAAATATAGGTTATTGTTTCATTTTAAGCAGTGGCGGATATAAGCCTAGGGCCAATATGGCCATGGCCCTTAACGTGGGAAAAAAATACTAGAGTATTTTTTTTTGTTTTTTTCAGCTAAATTTATATATTAACATTACTTTTGTTCATTAGCATGTGATCGATGTAGGTAATTCATAGTATTGGCCCTAGTCGTGAAAGTTCCTCGGCTCCGCCACTGATTTTAAGTCATACTTCTCTAACTTTAGTCTAGTTTTATAGAAAAACAAACTAATATCTACGATATTACACAAACAGAATATGTCTCATAATAGATTTGATAAAACTAATTTGGTATTGTAAACGTCAGCTCCAAATTTTGGAACCAAGTGAGTAGTCACCAGTATAGGTTGAGAGATATGTTTATAAAAACATTAAAGCTAGAAAATTAGAAATGTTATCCGATACAATTATTATCTAGATACAAAGCAAAGTTATATATCTAGAAAAGATAAAAAGGATTTACAATTTGGAAACGGATGGTGTGCAATACATCAGCTTTTCTTGAGTAATCAATACAGAAGTCTTAGCTAATAATAAAACTTATGCCCATGCAGGTATCGACGGTACGGCCATGAAGATAATCTTAGGTACGCCAAAAATCAATTAGCACAAGGTGCGAATAATATGCTTGAAAGAAACCTTAGTTTCCTTGGGAGCTTTAGTTCAAATTTTTGGTTTTAGCGGGTGTTGAGCACATAATTCATTAAGAAGAATAAGTTTTTTATAATGACAAAAACACAACATAAAGGTAAGTACACTATTACAAAACTAATTTTAGAAGACAGCTGGTTTGATTTACAAAGCCAATCACAACTTGTACCTGTCTCTAGAAACAAATGGTGTTTTTTACAGTCAATCGCTTTATTACAAAGACAACCAAGACAAAATCGATTTATAGAGACAATCAATAAATAAGTACTTGTCTCTCTTCTTGGCACTTGTTACCCAAAATAATTTATATTGTTTGTTGTGTTGTTTACCACGTCTATGATATCATTTAGTTTGTTTGATCTTTAAAATTAGTAAGTTGTTTAATCTATTGTTACATAGCAGCCCCTTTGCTAGATTAGGTTAAATAAGGTCTTTCTCTTTTTACTCGTTCATGAATCATGATATGCAACAACTAGATGGTTTAGTGGTGATTCTTTTTTGTGGTCTTCTTTGGAAGTGCTTGTGTAAGATTAGAGACATGTTGTGCTCGATTTGGAGTTTGTCGATTCATACTAGGGAATGGACTACCCGTAGAGAGCAGTTGATTCTTATAAGCATCACTATGGAGAACATCCTTGCATAGAGGCTCCAACAAGGACTAAAGAAGAGTGTCATTCTTTGATACACCCTACGAAAACAAAGCATTCCAATCTCCTTTTTTGTTCTTTGCGAATCAATCTCCCTTTATATTTAACTACTTAATTGTGCCCTTTAGCACCTAAAATGGCATTTGTTGTGCTTCAAAATCCAAAATAACACTCTTTTCAATCTCAGGGTTCTTGTTAGCAGCTACATTCTTGATATTTGCATGTGGCATTGCTACTTATGCATTGATATGGCATGAGAAGGATCGCAAACTAAGGGTTACCAGCACCATGGAGAGAAACATCGAAGACTTGGTTACATTGCATGGATCCTTTACTCCAAAAAGATACGATTACTCAGAGGTTATAAAGATAACATATTTCCTTCGTAGTAAGCTTGGGAAAGGCAGTTATGGTACAGTTTTCAGTGGAAGGCTGGACAATGGTCATCTTGTTGCTGTTAAATTATTGCATCTCTCCAAAGGAAATGGAGAGGACTTTGTGAATGAGGTCATGAGCATTAGCAAAACATCACATGTTAACATTGTTAGTTTGCTTGGATTTTGTTTGGAAGGATCAAAACGAGCTCTTATATATGAATACATGCCAAATGGTTCTTTAGATAAGTATATTTATTCAGAGAACCCCAAAGGACTTTTAGGATGGGATAAACTGTATAAAATTGCAATTGGAATTGCCCGTGGGCTAGAATACTTGCACCATAGTTGCAACACACGAATTGTTCATTTTGATATCAAGCCACAAAACATCCTTCTGGACCAAGACTTTTGCCCAAAGATTGCAGACTTTGGTCTAGCCAAGTTGTGCGGCACAAAAGAGAGTAAGCTTTCAATGACTTATCCTAGAGGAACAATTGGCTTTGTTGCCCCTGAAGTTCTTTATCCAACTTTTGGAGTTGTCTCAACAAAGTCAGATGTTTATGGTTATGGCATGATGTTGCTGGAGATGGTTGGAGTCCGAAAAAATGTTGAATTGACGGTTGAGAAGTCTAGTGAAATGTATTTTCTAGATTGGATTTATGACCACTTTGCTCAAGATGATGGATTACAAACCTGTGAAATCAGAAGTGAATTTGAGGAAATGGCAAAGAAGATGACCTTAATTGGTTTATGGTGCATACAACTATTACCTATGCATCGTCCTACAATAACAAACGTTTTGGATATGTTCGGGAAGAGATTAGATGAATTGGACATGCCACCAAAGCAAAACTTATGTCAAATAATGTAAGACACTACGATGCATGCACATTTGTCAAACTTCAAAAATAAAGTGCTGATCTTCGCATGTTTCTCTCTTTGCAGCGAAGATTCAGCAAAAGATCTGAGTGCAGAAAATGCAAGTGCTACAAACCCTAGTAATGCAAGGGTGCCTTCAAGTTGTGGACAACCTGTTGCAACGATGAAAGTGAAACCACTTATCAGGCCTATGCCTAGGTTTGCTTAGCCTACAGCATCCCTCGCTTTGTGCCTTAAAAATAGAAACAACAACCTGTTTACTTATCCGCCGAATCTGTCAGTCATTCATCAGTGTTTTTCTCTCACAATAAATCAACGAACAATACTTTCAGCTATGACTTTTCTGCCAAGCGCAGTATGAGGGTATGTACATGGTGGTCCAGTATATAATCAAAACAATGTTCTTTCTGCCTTGGTCATTCAAGAGTCCATTATCTCACGAGACTAATTTAAAGCAATGTTCTGAAAAAGAGAGGCCCCATCAGGACCATTATGTCTAACGGTCCTTTGAAGACAGGGATACATTTATCCTTGTTGTGCCCCTTCGCAAAAGCTGTGTGAGATCAGGTGCTGACTTGGGAAAGCTAATAGGATAGAAGTATTGTGTGAGACTTACATTGACATGCGCTCTCGTGTTGGAATTCTCATGCACATGCACCTACTAGGACGCCCACAGCAACTGACTGTGAATATCACGATTCACAAGTCTACCACTACCAGTTAAGATGCTCGTAGATAATGCACAACCACTAACAATTTGGATCCTTCCCATGTACTCTGACTATAGGCAGTCGACATCTTTTCTGGATCCTTCGCGGAAATTTTTGGGTTTAGCTACTGTAACACTTTCAATTGTATTTAAAAATTATTATCTAACTATGGACTAACTAGACTCAAAAGATCCGTCTCATAAATTATAAATAAACTATGTAATTAATTAGTTTTTTATCTATATTTAGTGCTCTATGTATGTGTCTAAACATTCGATATGACAGAGAATCTTAAAAAAAATTGGAAACTAAACAAGGTAAGCCAACAAAAAATCTAACTTCCCAAGCATACTAAGGACTAGAAGCTGATGAGTGATGACAGTGATTGGAAGGGGTGTTTGGTTGAAGATGTTAATTTTTTTTTTATGAAAGGAGATGTTAAATTTTAATAGGTACTATAATATTTTCATCTTATTTGGTAATTAATGTTCAATCATAAATTAAATAAGATTAAAAGATTCATCTCGTAAATTAATCTCTAACTATGTTTTTAGTTTCGTAAATAGTCTATATTTTTAATGTAACGCGAGTTAAACTGCCAACACGACTACGCTGTTGTGTTCAAAAGGTATACCCGGCCGGCCAGTCATAGTATGATGATGGCTCAGACTTTATGTCACCTCTGTAAGTCTGTAGTCAAGACTTGCCCTTCGGGCACTCCACTTCTCATACAACCGTATCTACTCCGTTCGGCTACATGCCTCCATTTGAGCTGTTGTCGTATCATTTGCATCTCTCAACTCTACCTCCAGTCCTCCACCCAATTTGTCACCTCCACTCCGATGTCCCCGTTTAGCTTGGCCTTGCTATGGTTAGCTCTCTCACTTGTAGCAGCAGCAGCAGATGACCAAGAGGCTAGCTGCTCTCCAAAGTTATGCGGCAATCTGACTATTTCAGACCCATTTGGATTTGTTACGGAGCAGGCAACGGACACAAAATGCGGTCGTCTGGGATTCGAGGTCCATTGCAACAACAGCATTCCATACCTCGGGTATTATCGGCGGAAGTATCGATTCAAGATCCTCAACATCTTCTACGACAACAGCTCCTTGCTTGTCGCTGATATCCACAAGCTCGAGGACTTCATCGGATCCAACTCCAAGGGCTGCCATGTTCTGACTGCCAACACCTCCTCCAAAATCGGTCTTCCATTCTCGATCAGCCCTGTCAATCTGAACCTCATCTTCTACATGTGCACCAAGACACCGGAGCCGGATAGGAGGCTTGTGGAGACGAAATGTGGCAGCAGCTTGCTTGTTCATGTTGGAGGGCATTACAATGACTCGAGCAACTACACGCAGTACTCGGTAGAGGGATGCAGCACTACCCTTGTGCCAGTGCGGGGGGCATTTGGCGAGACGAACGCGAGCAGCTATGAGCAACTCATCAGCGATGGCTTCCTCTTGACATGGCAGCCACCATCTGGTAAATTCACTTGTGAGATTATTACAATCAAATAAATTGAATCATGCATTTGGTGAGCAAAAGATCAGATTCTTCTAGTCCAACTGAAAACCAAAGTCACAGTAAGTTAGCATGCCAATAGGACATCTGACACATCTCATCATGACATCATTTACATTTACATTCCTAGGGAGGTAAAAACATGACTCAGTAACTGGTTATGGCACTTTTGTAGTGAATGCACATGAGAAGATTTTTGCAACAGGCAGTTTACTCCATTTAAAACAGTTGAAACTTGAAACACTAATTTTAGAAACATATCATAAAAAAAGGTCAATGTTAAGAAAAAATAGACAGTGCATGCAGTCACGGAAAAATCACTAGTCATATTGCACTTCCCTTCCGTCTTCACCAATAATGCTATCTCTGTCATTATTGGATATTTTTCATTGTGATTGAGATGTTGCTAACTAGAATCAATATATATTGCAGACAGGAGGCACAACATCAGATTAATTCTAATAGGTACTCCCTCCATCCCTGAAAAAATCAATCCCAGAAGTAAATTTCTTTTATGTTTGACCCAATTTATAGAAAAAACACAAGTACTTATGAATCCAAATAAGCACATAATAAAAATACATTTTATGGTGTATGTAACGATACTAATTTGGTGTCATAAGTCTTTGTGCTCTTTTGTATGAATCCAGTCAAACTTAGAAAAGTTTGATTTAAGACATTTCTACAAATTAATTTATTCTATGAAGGTAGTATGTATTTATTTTGCTAGCTATACATGTTGTACTACTCAATCCATCCCAAATTATAAGACGTTTGACTTTTATGTCACCAAGTTTGACCACTCGTCTTATTTAAAAAATATATATATGCAAAATATCATTTCTTTTGTCGTGGCTTGGTTTATTAATAAAAATTCTTCAAGAATAACTTAATTTTGACTATGTTTGCACAATTTTTTTGAATAAGACGAGTGATCAGACTTGGGCTCAAAAAAGTCAAACGTCTTATAATTTGGGATGGAGGGAGTACCAAGTTTTAGCTGACAGGTTAGCCTCGTGCTCTTATGTGATAAGAGAATAGGATCTACTGCTATTCTTATCAGTTTTGCAGATATCTATATCTGATATTACAGAAGAACTCTAGGGAGAAGATTAAATTAATAATATGGAATTCTAGCATCCTCAAGAACTTGCATAGGCATAGATAGAAATCTTCTATAGTAGTGTATATTTCCATGGCTGGATTTCATTCTTTGGTTTTAATTTTCTAGGTTCCATGTCTGCTACAGCTGGGTTGTTTTTCACATGTCTTCTTTGGCTCATATACCGTCGGAAACAAAAGCTCAGTCTCTTCATTCTCCAAAAGCATGCTCGGAGTCAATCAAATATGGAAGAGATAATAAGGAGATATCAATCACTGACCCCAAAGAGGTACAGTCACTCGGATCTGAAGAAAATAACAAGAGGTTTTAAGGAAAAAATAGGAGAGGGTGGTTATGGTACAGTATTCAAGGGTACTCTACCAGATGGCCATATGGTTGCTGTGAAAATCTTAAAAGGATACAAAGGCAATGGAGAGGAATTCCTAAATGAGGTTACTAGCATTGGTAGGACTTCCCATGTCAATATTGTCAGTTTATTTGGCTTTTGTTTACAGGGATCTAAGAGAGCCCTTGTTTATGAGTACATTGCCAATGGCTCTTTAGAGAAGTATATTTATTCAGAGAGTTTAAAGTCGGCTCTTGGATGGGAAAATTTGAGGAAAATAGCTATTGGCATCGCACAAGGCCTGGAGTATTTGCACCAGGGCTGCAGCACCCGCATCATTCATTTTGATATTAAGCCCCACAACATCCTTCTTGATGAAGACTTTTGTCCCAAAATTGCTGATTTTGGATTGGCAAAACTGTGTCATGTCAAGGACAGTGCTCTCTCGATGGCTGATGCAAGAGGCACCATTGGTTTCATTGCTCCAGAAGTGTTTTATAGAGGGTTTGGAGTTGTGTCAACTAAGTCAGACGTTTACAGCTATGGAATGATGGTACTACAAATGGTAAGCGGCCGGGGAAATACTGAAAATTCTAGTGAAACGTATTTTACTGACTGGATTTATGACTGCATGTTAAAGGATTTGCAAAGCCATGAAGTCACATCCGAGCTAGAAGAGACTGCAAAGCAGATTGCTCTAGTTGGCTTGTGGTGCATACAAATGACCCCAGGAAGTCGTCCTTCCATGAATACAGTCATAGAAATGTTGCATAAGAATATCAAAGAATTGGAAATGCCACCCAAGCCATTCCTTTCCTTCCCCCTGCCCCAAACACATTTATCATCTTAGCCAAGATATTCGCTATTGGGAGGACTCATATCATCTATGTTTTATAATGTCACTCAAAACCAAAACAATGAAAAGTATATTCTTTTAGCACCTTTGAATTACTATTGCACATTTTCAATAGATGAATATACATATTCATAAAAGCAGCAAATCAATGTGTGGGTTTAATCATAGTTCCACGTGATCCTAACATATACATTGTTATTTGATTTGCTGCTTTGCAATTTTCCATCACACATAGTCATTACATCATCCAAATATTAATGTACTACCAATCTGTGCCCATATCAAGTTATGTTCACCTGTTTGTCCAAATCGTAGACCTTCCTGCAATCCAAGACCCAAAACATGTTCACTAGTATAGGAAGTGAGCTCTCAAGGTTGGGTGCGAGGTGTGGTCATACACCCAACCACAACCAGGTAAGTCCCCTCTAGGCTTGAATTTGAGTGTCTACTTTCTCTTCTTAACGAAAATCCGCCTAGTTTCTAGATTGTATCTCTTTTTTTTAAACAAGTATATAAAAATTATAAAAGAACACCCACATATCCAAAGGCCGAACCCTAACAGTAAAAGGCAGACTATTTCCCAGCAACATTAGTGTACTCGTGAGTTGTGACGATTCCATTGAAATGAGAACATGTTTTCTATCGGCCTGACAACTTAATAATCAAATTGATCCACAGGGCAACAGCTAGCAAACCACAATATGTGATAGATCTACCCGACAGAGATCAGTTCTTGACAGCCAGTGAATAAGCAAGCACATACCTCCATTGTTGACAGGCGGGCCGTGGGCGCGGGATGCGTCATCCATCGGTGACCCCATCACCACCGAGCACCGGCACGCCACGCGGGGGTGGATCGGAATATCGTTTGCTCAACAATTTCTTGCATAGCAATGTAATTAGCCGAAGTCGCACTGTGGAGCTGGGCGGCGGCGACAGGAACCCGGGATGGGCATATCCGCCGCATCCGGCGCAGGGCAGAGCGGAACGCACCATTTACGGGCTTTGAAAGCCCATGCACATCTTGCCCAGATGGTTGGAAGGATTGAAATTCCTCAATCTGACTATCATTGAGCCTTCGGCCCTGTTTCTTCTTCAATGGGCTGGACTGACTCCTATGGTCCTCAGGCCTGGGATCCTTCCACCACAAAAATAGCGTGTGTAAGGCCCACAACATACTTAGGCCTTGTTTAGTTCAAAAAAATTTGGAAAAACAACACTGTAGCACTTTTGTTTTTTTACAAACATTGTCTAATCATGGAGTAACTAGGCTTAAAAGATTTGTCTCATAATGTACAGATAAACTATTGTGGGGGGATAAACCCCTATACCCTTACGGCTAGACTTGGGCCAGGAGGCTTGGCCCATTACGAGACGAGTTCAAGGCTTGATCCGGTAGCCTGGGGTTTCGCGCAAGGAAGCAAGATGTGGAGGTCAAGCAGAATTCTAGTCGGTTAGAATAGGAATTGATATCAAATTATCCATGACAATTGTAACCGACTAGGACTAGTTTCCAGATCTGTAACCCTGCCCTCCAGACTATATAAGGAGGGGCAAGGGACCCCCCTAGGACACATCATATTCTCTCAACACAAATCAATACAACCAGACGCAGGACGTAGGTATTACGCCAACTCGGCGGCCGAACCTGGATAAAAAGCTTGTCCGTGTCTTGCGTCACCATCGAGTTCGTAGTTTGCGCACCGTCTACCGATAAACTACTACCGTGGGTATACCCCAAGGTAGACTGCCGACCAGCTTTCGTCGACAGTGGCGCGCCAGGTAGGGGGTGTGCGTGCAACTTTTCCGGCGAACAAGATGGTCACGATCCCAGCTTCCGCGACCGTGCCCGAAGGCCTCACGTTCACCGTCGGCCAGATCACGTGGACGACGTGCAGCGGCGGCTTCACGACCACGGTTTCGAAAGAGATCCAGACCCAATCTGAGATCACGCCGTCTCCGACCACACGCATGACGGCACCAAGCGCCCGACCACCGTTCCCACTCTACAAGGGAAAGGAGATCGACTGCTCGGACCTTCTCCAAGCGCTTGATCGCGCTGACTCCAAGCTACTCGAAGTTTCCCGACTAATAGATGGAGTTCTGCGTCGGCCCGACCAAGCTGCTCCAGCGGATTTTTTCAAATCCCGCCGGCCAACTCGTGTCGCCACACACGAACGGCTGGGAACGTCTCTGACGATAACCTCAACCCCCTCAGGACGATCCGTCGAGCTCAAGAAGGAAGACTATCCTTGCGGCCTGAACAACTCGGCCTCTGTTTACTCACAGCACACCCAATCCGTTTTCAGCAAGGCGGGTTGGTCGCCGACAAGGAACAATCGTCACCACGTCAACATGGTGACAATCCGAGAACTACGGGACGGCCAGGTTTCCAGCACCAACTCAAGCACCGGCTCCGTCCCCACCGAGGTTATAAACACCGAAGACGAGGACTACGACCTGGATTTTCCTTCACACCCTCCGGGTTTCGACCGATTCCCGATATTCCCCCCCCCCCGGCGAGGGGATATTGTGTTCAATGTCAGCGCCGACGAACCGGTCGTTGATGGAGAAACAGATGACCAGAGGCAACTCCGCGAACAGCGTAACGCCGATCGCGCCCGACGACGTGCGGACGAGCAACAACAAATGCCACCAAATAATCTCAACGATGCCTTTGACATGGTCGGGGACCAGCCAGTCTACAAAACGCCAAGCGCCAACGTGGCTGTCGCCATGGCTAACCTAGATCGGCTTCCTGATACCCCCGAATGCCAGGGAGTCCGGACCAGCATCCGAGCACACCTGATCGCCGCAATGGGACAGACAGCCACTCTGCTCAAGAGAGTCCAGGACGTCTCTTATACGGAAGCCGCCTCCGACCAGACTAATCGTAGCCGGGCCTCACCCAGCAGGCGTCACCGCAGCCGCTCCCCCGACAACCGTCGAGGGGACTCACGGCGCGACGATGGTGGTCGGGACGCCGATGGCCGCCGCAAGCAGAACCGCGTACGCGGCCAAGAAGAAGATCAACACAGGGATCTCCGCCACAACATCCCTTCCAAAGATGCCCGGGACCGCATCAACAGGCGTGCTGCAGAGAGAGCAGTCCACGAAAACCTGCGCCGCATCGAGTACGATGCAACGCACGGTCCTCCGGGCCTAAGACAGTTCTCCTCACACCTCCGCCAGGTCGTGTGGCCCCGCAATTTCAAGCTCGAAAAACTTAAAAAATACGACGGCAAGGAAAATCCAGAGAACTGGATCACCCTCTATGAAATCGCCGTCCGATCAGCGGCAGGGGATGAGCACGTCATGGCTAACTACTTCCCCGTAGTCCTCGACCAGGCTGGTCATCAGTGGCTTCTCGGCTTGCCCGAGGACTCCTTCGACTCTTGGGAAGAGCTACGCCAGGCTTTCATCGACAACTTCATCGCCACATGCGAGCAGCCTGGAAACAAGTATGACCTTGAAAGGATAAGGGACAGGAAGAACGAACCTCTGCGCGATTACATCCGACGATTCTCGGATATGCGCCTCAAAATCCCGAAGATTTCTCATGACGAGGCCATCTCAGCCTTCATCAAGGGCCTGCGTTTCCACGAAGCGCTGAGGAACAAGCTGTTGCGTAAGCGTCCAACAACGGTAGCAGAGCTCCTCGCCACGGCCAAAAATTACGCCGATGCCGATGACGCAGAAAAACTAATCCGAGACGATGCGAGAGGTCCCGACCAGCCTCCCCGGCGAGATGACGGTCGTGGTCGCTACGACAGCAGAAATCACCGCCGCTCCGACAACCGCGATCACCGAGAGGGTTGGGATCGGCGGCGCGACAGCCGCGACGACTTCAGAGGAAAGCGCCCTCGCGACTACGACCACGAAGTAAATACGGTCAAACGTCCCAATGGACGACGGGACTACCAAGAAGACTACAACAAAACGTTGAAGGGACCATGCCAACTACACCCAAAGTCCAATCATACCATGGAAGAGTGCCGCGTCCTCAAAAGTATCTATACACGGCGGGCCGCCCAAGACGACTCCGCCAAGAAAAATAACAAGCGCGACGGGCACGACCACGAAGATGAGGATGAGGACCAAGATAGGGACCCCCAACACCAATACGTCAGCCCCACTGACGTGGTCCACTCCATTTTCGGGGGCAAGGTCTCCACTGAGTCCAAGCGAGAAAGAAAGCTGTTAAAGAGAGCCTGCCTCAACATAGACAGCACGGACGGGCTGATCGCAGACCCGAAATTTCCCACGTGGTCCCATAGGGAGATCTCGTTCAGCAGGAAGGACCAGTGGGCCGCTATCCCAGAGCCGGGTCGTTTCCCCCTGATTCTTGACCCCTGCATCAACAGCATCAGATTCGAGCGCGTGCTCGTGGATGGGGGAAGCTCCATCGACATCCTCTTCCGCAACAGCCTGCCCGCCCTCAAGATATCCCCGGCACAACTAAAACCTTACGACGCCCAATTCTGGGGGGTTTTGCCAGGTCAAAGTTCCATGCCTCTCGGACAGATAACATTGCCTGTCCAATTCGGCACACCCGACCACTTCCGGACGGAGTTCATCAACTTCGTAGTCGCGGATTTCGACGGGACCTATCACGCCATACTGGGCCGCCCATCGCTGACAAAGTTCATGGCAGTCCCGCACTACTCATACCTAGTCCTTAAGATGCCCACGGAGAAGGGTGTCCTAACCGTCAGAGGCAACGTCTACACTGCGTACACCTGCGAAGAAGAAAGCTTCAAGATCACCGAGGCAATTGACCTCTCAATCCGCATGGCGGAAACAGCAAACCAAGCCGCACAGCTGCCTCCCGACCAGCTCTGATTTCCCGAACAGGCGACAGCCAGGAAGAACTCAAAATCCAAGGAGTACAAAGAAGTGCAGCTGGTCGAAGGCAACCCCGAGAAGACAGCCCTCATCGGGGCCAACCTGGATCCAAAATAGGAAGACGCGCTCGTCAGGTTTCTAAGGGACAACGTGAGCGTTTTCGCATGGAAACCCACAGACATGCCCGGTGTCCCACGAAACCTGATCGAGCACTCTTTAAATGTCTCGAAGACCGCAAGACCAATCAAGCAAAAACTGCGACGGTTCGCTCGTGACAAAAAGGAGGCTATTAGGACAGAAATAACACGGCTTCTAGCAGCCGGATTCATAAAAGAAGTGTATCACCCCGATTGGCTCGCCAATCCGGTTCTTGTACGCAAAAAGAATAATGAATGGAGAATGTGCGTTGATTACACTGATCTCAACAAACACTGTCCTAAAGATCCTTTTGGTCTCCCTCGCATCGACGAGGTGGTCGACTCAACGGCCGGATGCGAACTCCTCTCCTTTCTAGACTGCTACTCTGGTTATCACCAGATCTCGCTAAAGGAAGAAGATCAGATCAAAACATCCTTTATCACACCCTTCGGCGCATACTGCTACACGACCATGTCTTTCGGACTCAAAAACGCCGGAGCCACTTATCAAAGGGCCATCCAGCAATGCCTCCACGACGAGATTCGTGATGACCTCGTCGAGGCCTATGTGGACGACGTGGTCGTAAAAACAAGGGACGCGAGCACCCTAATCGACAACTTAGACCGAACCTTCAAGGCACTTAATAGGTACAAGTGGAAG
Organism: Sorghum bicolor; assembly: GCF_000003195.3. Taxonomy (NCBI): domain Eukaryota; kingdom Viridiplantae; phylum Streptophyta; class Magnoliopsida; order Poales; family Poaceae; genus Sorghum; species Sorghum bicolor. The sequence goes on along the minus strand of NC_012872.2, from coordinate 6,823,933 downwards.
CTCAACCCCAAGAAATGCATTTTCGGCGTTCCTTCCGGTCTACTGCTCGGCAACGTTGTCAGTCGCGACGGCATACGACCAAACCCTTCAAAAGTAAAGGCGGTACTCGACATGCGACCACCGAAGAACGTAAAGGATATCCAAAAGCTAACAGGATGTATGGCCGCCCTCAGTCGCTTCATCTCAAGGCTAGGAGAAAAAGGCCTCCCTTTCTTCAAACTGTTAAAAGCGTCGGAAAAATTTTCTTGGACAGAAGAAGCCGACACCGCATTCAACCAGCTTAAGACCTTCCTCACTTCACCACCTGTCCTTACAGCGCCTCAGCCCAATGAAGACCTACTCCTTTACATTGCTGCAACCGACAGGGTTGTCTCCACGGCAATAGTGGTCGAGCGAGGTGAACCAGGTCACGCCTACAAGGTCCAGAGACCAGTTTACTTCATAAGTGAAGTCTTAAACGAGTCCAAGGCCAGGTATCCACAAATACAGAAGCTCATATACGCCATTCTAATAACGTCAAGAAAGCTGAAGCACTACTTCGACGGCCATCGAGTCCTGGTGACAACCAGTTTCCCTCTCGGGGACATCCTGCGCAATAAAGACGCCAATGGCAGAATCGTGAAATGGGCAATGGAATTATGTCCATTTTCCCTGGAGTTCCAGAGTCGCACCACTGTCAAGTCTCAGGCCCTGGTCGATTTCATTGCTGAATGGACGGATCTCAACGAGCCTTCCGTTCCCGATGTCTCAGACCACTGGTCAATGTTCTTTGACGGGTCCTTGAACATCAACGGTGCCGGCGCTGGGATACTGTTCGTATCACCCAACAAGGACAAACTGCGTTACGTCCTTCGGATCCTTTTTCCGGCGTCAAACAACGTCGCCGAATACGAAGCATGCTTGCATGGCATAAGACTAGCCGTCGAACTGGGAGTCAAGCGCCTCTATGTTTATGGCGACTCTGCTTTGGTCATCAACCAGCTCAACAAGGAGTGGGACGCAACCCACGAGAAGATGGATCTCTACTGCAAAGAAATTCGCAAATGGGAAACCAACTTCTACGGCATAGAGTACATCCACGTGGTCCGGGATAAGAACCAAGCAGCAGATGCGTTGTCGAAGTTAGGCTCATCTCGGGCCCAGATCCCGCGGGGTATTTTCGTCCAGGACATCCACGAGCCGAGCGTAGGCTCCTCCCTGGTCGACAAGCAGCCCACCGAGGCAATGCTCATAGACGACGCCACTCCGACAACCGGTGGGCATGACTGGCGTACCCCGTTCATCAAATACATATCGGACGGGACAGGCCTTCAGGACAAAACAGAGAACGAGCGCCTCATTCGACGATCAAAGAACTACATCCTGGTCGACGGCAAACTCATGCGGAAAAACGCAAGCTCCGAAGTACTGCTCAAGTGCATACCCCAAGATGATGGTATCAAGCTCTTAGAGGACATACATGCTGGATCCTGCGGCAATCACGCCGCATCCAGAACGCTGGTCGGAAAGGCTTTCCGAGCAGGTTTTTATTGGCCAACCGCGGTCGGCGACGCAGAAAAACTGGTTCGACATTGTGAAGGATGCCAGTTTTTCGCTAAGAGGACCCACGTACCTGCCCACGAAATTCAAACCATCCCGTCGTCTTGGCCCTTTGCTTGCTGGGGGCTTGACATGATCGGGCCATTTAAACCAGCCCCGGGCAATTTCAAGTTTGTTTTCGTGTTAATCGACAAGTTCTCCAAGTGGATTGAATACATGCCTCTGGTCAAGGCAACCTCCGAGAAGGCTGTGGAGTTCCTCAATCAAATCATATACAGATTCGGCATCCCGAACAGCATAATCACCGACCTGGGCACTCAGTTTACTGGCACCGCTTTTTGGGACTTCTGCGATGACAGAGGCATAGTCATAAAATACGTGTCAGTGGCACATCCACGTGCCAACGGTCAAGTGGAACGTGCTAACGGAATGATCGTTGACGCCCTAAAGAAAAGGTTGTACACCGAAAACGACAGAGCACCCGGTCGATGGTTGAAAGAATTGCCGGCAGTGGTCTGGGGCCTCCGAACTCAGACCAGTCGAAACACAGGGGTGTCTCCCTACTTCATGGTGTACGGTGCAGAGGCGGTCCTGCCGTCTGACATACACTTCGGATCTCCTAGAATCGAACACTTCGACCAGGCGACCGCCGACAACGCCAGAGAACTCGAAATCAATTGCATGGAGGAAAAGCGTTTAGATTCTTGTCTCCGAACAGCAAAATATCTCGCGGCAGTCAGGCGATACTACAACAGGAACGTCAAGGACCGTTCCTTCGTGGTCGGCGATCTGGTACTTCGATGGAAAACAAGCCAGGAGGGAATGCACAAGCTATCCACTCCCTGGGAAGGACCCTTCGTGGTGACCGAGGTCACACGACCTACGTCCTACAGATTGGCATACCCAGACGGCACGCGAGTGCCTAACTCTTGGCACATCGACAAACTACGACGTTTCTATCCATAAAGTTTTAATAACTTTCCTTTGTAAGTATCTTATAATTGTTGATAATGAAATTCTCTATTTTTTGCCTGTACCTTGTCGCACACAGCACTCGGCAAAACTCCTGCAATGGATGCTCTTAACGACTACCAAGACGAATACGGTGACACGTCACTCAGATATTCTTACAGCGCTCAAAATAACAGTCATGACAAAAAGCAAACTTTATTACAAACTTTACATACAAAGTTTACAATAAATACCCTGACGGGCAGACACTAGTCTATTTCTACAGACTACTCTATTGGCCTAGCTGCTCGGGCTGATCACCCGCCTGGCCCTGCTGCCCGGACGAAGGGGTCGGGGCCACCGGCGCCTGGCTGGTCGAGACCGCAGGCGTCGACCGCCCATCTCCCGCAACGGACGCGCCCGACAACTCCCTGGCCGACCTATCTGAGCTCGGCTGGTCGGGGGGAGTGGCCGTTCCGCACAGATTGATGTCGCCGATCACTGTCGACGACAAGTCCAGCAGACTACCCCGAAGCTCGTCCGCTTCCTGTGGACCGACTTCCTTCGGGTACCCCTTCTCCAGCCTGCTCAAGTCGACCAGGGGGTAGTGGGCGCGCACCATGCTGAGGACGTGCGCGCCGGCAAACTCCCCGGCGTCCTTCACGAACTGCTGGAGCCAGTCCCACGCCCGTTGCGCCTTCTCGACCGGGGTCAACTGCGGCGCGCGGGGCTGGCTCTCCGGGAGCTCGGGACTGATTAGGTCTAGGACCGGGGACACTCCTTTCCAGATCCTGCAACAGTTGACCTTCCAGGAGTCCCGGTCCTTGATCAGATCATCCAGGTGCTTCTTGGCGTTCACCTTGAGCACTGCAAATGAAACAAAGCGTTATTTTCGGCATACCAAACAAACAAAGGGGCGACAAGCAGCAGCTAACAAGACGGCACCCATTACCAGATAATTCCCGGTCCTTTCGACCCAATTCCTCTCCTGCTCGCCGCCCGGACTCCAGCGCACCGGCGAGCTGTTGGCTGAGCTGCTCCTTCTCTTGTCGGAGGCGCGCCACCTCCTCCTCCAAGTCTGCGTGAATCATAAACTGGTTAGTAAAGCAAACTACACAAGTACGCAAAGCTGCTCGGAGCGTGTGACTAACCTTCTCGCTGCCGGTACTGATCGGCCAAGCGACGAGTGAGGTCGAGACGACGCTCCTCTTGGGCACTCATCTCGGCCACCTTCTCCCCGACTTCCGACCACAGCCGGTCTACCTCTGCGGCAAGGGCCTTGTTCTCGGCCACGACGCCTTCTATCTGGTCAAAGCACCGTTTCCGGTACTTTGCCGTTTTCATTGCGCCCTACAAAGCGAGCATATAACGACCATGCAAGACAAGGCATAGAATGTACAGCAGTACAAAAATCCGCTTACCTTGACTTCGTCGACGAGGCGCTTGGCCGCGCGCTCCACCCTGGCGGCCTCCTCGGTCTCGGCGAGCTCCTCATGCCCGATAAAGTGATCCCCGCGTTGGTGCCACACATAAACGTGTTGGCGGCCATCACGGGGACGACCTTCAATCTCCTCCACCTCGTCATCGGAGGCCGCCCGGGTTTCCTCCTCCTGCGCTGCGTCACCCCCGGTGGTGGTCCCAGGTATTACTGGCCCTCGGACCAGACCTGGGGAGCCTGCAGCCGAAGAGGTTCCTGCTCGGGGCGGCGTGGGGACTTCACTCCCCCCGGCAGGAGGAGCGGTCGGGGATCTTCCCTCCTCTTCTGTGGAGCCAGCTGGGGGAGCCTCTTCAGCCCTGGTCGGGCTGCCTGTCGTAGTCGGTGCCGCGGTCGGGAGCCCCTCGGTGCTCCCAGGCGCGACTGCAGCTGTAGGCTGCTCTGTGGTCTGGGGGGCCGTATCTTCAGCAGCGCGGACAGGCTCGCCCGTCCCCTGGCTGGCAGCCTGGCCGGGGTCGACATCCGACGCCGCACTACAAGAACAAAAGTGTAATTTCAAAAAAAAAAAAATCAAAGAGGAGTCCAAAATACGTAAGTCGAACACTTACAGGTCTGATCGACGGTGGGTCGCGGTGAACCTCCTCCTCGCCCGGCCGGTCGGCACCTGCGCCCCCATCTCGACAACTTGCGGTGCAGGGGCGTCGCTGGCCACTCGATCAGTAGCGGCTAGACTTGGGCCAGGAGGCTTGGCCCATTACGAGACGAGTTCAAGGCTTGATCCGGTAGCCTGGGGTTTCGCGCAAGGAAGCAAGATGTGGAGGTCAAGCAGAATTCTAGTCGGTTAGAATAGGAATTGATATCAAATTATCCATGACAATTGTAACCGACTAGGACTAGTTTCCAGATCTGTAACCCTGCCCTCCAGACTATATAAGGAGGGGCAAGGGACCCCCCTAGGACACATCATATTCTCTCAACACAAATCAATACAACCAGACGCAGGACGTAGGTATTACGCCAACTCGGCGGCCGAACCTGGATAAAAAGCTTGTCCGTGTCTTGCGTCACCATCGAGTTCGTAGTTTGCGCACCGTCTACCGATAAACTACTACCGTGGGTATACCCCAAGGTAGACTGCCGACCAGCTTTCGTCGACAACTATGTAATTAGTTTTTATTTTCATCTATATTTCATGCTCCATGCATGTGCTGCAAAATTCGATGTGACGGGGAATCTTGAAAAAAATTTGGTTTTTGGGTGAACTAAACAATGCATTAGCTCTATCTTGGAAAAAGTTCCTCAAACTTTAAAATCAGACATCTTACTTTATGAACTCTTAAAATCATTTCAGTTACCTCCCTACCATGGTTTTTTTTAGTTCCCCTACCATGGTTTATAGTTGTTCTGAAGGTGGTTTTGTCCTTTATAAGTTTAAATAAATTTAAAAATGGTAAATATTTTATAAGATTTCTAAATTACAAAAATATTTCTATGCTTTTAAAAATTCCAAAAAAAGGGAGAGAGATAGATTGGGATACGAGAAATTTAAATAAAATATTTATAGCCCATAAAGTATGTGCAGATGCTTCAATATATTTAGCTCTAGAAAAATATGAAAGTATCTAAAGAAAGTCTAGAAATACCTTGAAGCATTCTAACTGATATGTAAATATGTTTTTGAAACTTTTCACAACAAAATACATAATATGTGACCAACTTGAATATATTCAGTATTAATGTAAGTTACATTCATGCTAGTTGTATCTCATATTTTTTTATATGCAAAGTTTTTAGTACATGTATATGCATTGATTATAGTGTTTTCTGAATTATATTGAATTTTCTATATATGTTTTCTATTTTTCTAGAGCTAAAACTAACTTTATGTATCTAAATATGTTTTCATGAGCTCTAAATAATTTGTTTGGATTTGTCCTATCTGAATCCATCTCTAGTTTGTTTAGAATTTTTAAAATCTTATAAACATTTTTGTGGTTTAAAATTTTATTAAGTATTTACTCTCTCTTTTTTACTAAAAAAACTCAAAACAGACTTCAAAACCACTTCATACTACATCATCTCTACTATAATGGACCAGTTGAAATTACGCTTAGTCTACACAAGATTTTGTCCCCAGCAGAGATGATATATCCTCCATCCACACAGGATTTTGTACCTAGGAAAAACACAGCATAAAAATCAATGACTATCTATTCTAGGAAGGCTTCGCCACGATCCACCAGACCAGGGCAACTCCAGGCTTCAACCCGAGGCTTCAACGCGTGACCTCCTTGCCCCGCGACCTCGGCCACGCGCAAGCCGCAAGCCGAGTTCGATTCCCAGCGTCTTCGATTTCCCACCGAATAGCAAAAAAAAAAAGACTCAGCCATCCCTTCCCTTCTCCCGCACGCCTGGCGCTCGCCCAAGCATCCATGCAGCCGCCGCCACCGCTGGTCCTCCTGTCCCGACGTGTGTGGCCCCTTCCGACGCACGCCATGGCCGCCATCATCTTTGGATCGCATTGCCGATTGCCATGGAGGCTGATCGGAGAGCAAACCAGACAGCTGCCATGGAGGGGAAGAGCATGGTGATGTCAACGCTGGGGATTAGGATCGGGGTCCGCCTGGGCCTCACGTCCACCCCCTGGGACGGTGCCTCGTCCTTTGCGAGGGATGCGAGGGTCACTGTCGAGTGGGTGGAGCAACACCTCCGCTGCCTCCTCACGTCAACGGCACCAAGAGCAGGGTCACCTTCCACGAGTTCCTCTACTATCTCAAGTTTCTTGCTTCGCTTTATCCTCGTGCGCCTCCTATCTCCCTTGTAGCCTTCTGTCCTTCCATTTGTTTGAGCTCCTGCTATCGAGGCCTTGTTTAGATGGAGAGTGAAAAAATTTTGGGTGTCACATCGAATGTTTTGTAGGATGTCGAAAGGGGTATTCGAATACTAATAAAAAAACTAATTATATGACTCGTCTGGAAACTGCGAGACAAATTTATTAAGCCTAATTAATCCATCATTAGTATATGTAGATTACTGTAGCACTTAAGGCTAATTATGGACTAACTAGGCTTAAAAGATTCGTCTCGTGATTTCCATAATTAGTTTATTTTTTTATATATATTTATTACTTCATGCATGTGTCCAAACATTCGATGTGATGGATAAAATGTTTTTGGGTTGGGAACTAAACAAGGCCCGAATCTGCACCAAGAAAGTAGCATTGACTTGGGTGCTGCTCGAACCGCTACATCGTCACCTTGTTCCCTACTTCGGATCTATCTGCTGATACATTTTTTTCTTCTTTTTTTCTCCTCCATATGAGTTGTATTGCATGTTCTTTGAAATGGAAAAAACATTCAGATAAAAATTAGGAAAGAAAATAATTACCTTGTTTGGTGTTTGTCAATGCCAAGTGGTTAATTGTGTTTAGCGCAAGATGTTACAGGCAATAGAAAATGCAAATGAGGGCACCTAGGCCTTGTTTAGTTGCTGCCCCAAAAAAATTCGAGATATTGTAGCACTTGACAAATATTTTTCAATCATAGATTAACTAGGCTCAAAAGATTCGTATCATAAATTACAGACAAACTGTGCAATTAGTTTTTATTTTCATCTATATTTAATGCTCAATGCATACGTCTAAAGATTTGATGTGACGGTAAATCTTGAAAATTTTTTGGTTTTTGGGAGGAAGTAAACAAGAACTAGGAGCAAATGGATACCCATTTCAATTAGATGTGGGAAAACGTCCCTTATATCTTTCAGATGCATTTTCCAATATTGTACACCACCTTTTTCTTATTCCTCACCGTGGGCATTTTAGCAACCACTCGTGGCACTATTACTACAATATTGTTGAAAATTCTCCTATTTCACTCTTTATAAATATTTCAAAAAGTGTAGATCACTACCCTGTTTAGCTTTCAATGTTGAGATTTAGGCACTTTCCTTGCTACCTCTTTCTACTATGCTCTGATATAGGCGGAGTCAACCTGGGGCTGTTGTTGTAGCTGAGTGAAGTTTTTCCAATAGAGGATTTGATCTCAAACCGCCTTTACAATAGGCAACATAAACATAGGTGAAGGCTGGTCCCCAAGGGACTGTTGCATATCACACAATGTTCTTGGTGTGACCACCCTCTTTTTTTAAGGGTTTGTGACATAAGAATTTTATCTCGCACCAGAATCTAGGTGAAGATCTTGCATTTTTCTCCATTTGTACTCTCCAAATGAATTCAATACTTAACAAGGTGAGAGCCTTTAAATTGGATTCTATAAGTACAATCGGTGGAGTACATTTTTCTGTCCCACACTTGCAAATTGGCAAGAACATTGGGGACATCAATCTCAACGTCCCTCCAGTTCTGTATTTTTTCGGTGTAGATTTCTATGTCCTGACGTCGTGCAAATACCAAATTACAGGTCGGACTTTTCATCTGCTTATGATAAAGAATTGTGCTGATAATTTATCATTCATAGCTCACTTTGTTGGGAGATAACATACCGGCTCGGCTTGCAGAATCCCTCAGCCACCATCATTTTTCATCTGAGAACTTGATAAGTAGTAAGAAATGTTCCTTCTGGCGGTTTTCTGAACCAATACTGGTTTTACCTTCTGTTTGACATCAGAGAAGATCCTTACCTAGCTGAACAAAATTAAAGTGAGGGTAACTAATGCTTTCTGGTGATGTGGTTAGAGGGCTTCACTTTTGTGTTGTTTTCTTCACTTTGCAGTAGATGTTTCCCCAGCAAGACTATTTTTTTGGATATTGATTACTTGTTTAATTCCCATTGCTCATTGTCATTGTTTGCAGAAATTAGGGGCTTACTTCCAAGTCTGCTTTATGTTTGCTTACGAGCTATGATTACCATTTTTTGTGCTGCAAAAGGTGCTAAATTAACTGGCTGAACAAGCCAGTGCTCCTTGAACCACAGAGACTTGATCTGCAGATTCTTCCATTGGGTAATGTTTCATATTTGACCACTTTGTAAGTTCGATATCTTTACAACCAGTCTCCAAACCATGATGTTTATTTTAGATTTTGTCTTCCCAATTATCTTGACCCATTCCAGCTAAATAATTAGTTGTACCAATATTAAATACACTAACAAATTCAAAACATAAATAATAAACTAACAGAGTCATTGAGAGGCACTTGCAGATGTTTTCTCACACGGAAATAAAAAGGTAGCAGGATGTTGCTCGGAGAAAGTATCTCTGATTTGGGTTGCTTTCTATTACAGAGTTCTTGAATCTTTGGCTCACAAGTAGGTGATACAGTTTGTATTTAGACTATGTAGATAGTAGACCTTTAATCCTTCACTGACCCAGCAATGGATTAGAAATGTTGGGTTCTTGATTGATTGCACTCTAAATGGATTTTTTGGTTTATTTTTGGACTACTTCTCACATTTGTTTTTAACTCATGCAACAATGTGGAGTTAACCAAGATATCTCACACCATGAATGTTTTCATGGCCTTGCTTGAAGAGGCCATTCTCGGATGGCACTCAGATAATGCTTGACATTTTTTTATTTGAGAAACAACAACATGCATATTTATTAAAGAAAAAATGGATTGTGGCATCTGTTATGTTTATTTTTTTTGGCACAGATACTCCACCTTTATGAATCCCACTAGACAAATAATTTGGCAGGGTTTTCTTCAGTTAATAGCATAGATTCATAGTTTTTATTATAATTGCAGGCAGCTTTCTATGTAGTTTTCATATTTGAGTTCACCAGTACTAATCCCTATTCTACTAATATATGATCGTTGCTAGAGAGGCGGGAGGAACAAAATGACTAATACTAGAGGCAACACGCAATACAAAGTTCTATCTCCAGCATGCATTGGACGGGAGGAATAGGAACAAAATATTATCAGTGCTGCAATGAAGTATAGGGTTCATATGAGGTGTTTAATGTCTTTCTCTAAATAAATATAAGATTATTGTAATGGGCTGGCAATGTACAATATTTAACCACTAAATTTTATATGCAGGGTCTTTTTCTCGTGTTAATCTTAGGCTTTTATGCACAAGTGTTTCTCTGGTTATATACATGGTCTTATAGTAAAAATAGAACCCTGAAAAAATTGTCATTTAGTTGTTTTTATGTGCATCCTTGAAATAAAACCGTAGCGTTAGCACGGGCACTATACTAGTGAAGGTAATTGGAACGTTTTGAGAGAGTTTAATAAGATGTAAGATATTTGATTTTGAATTTTTAGAAAAAAAAAACAAAGTACGACAATAATTCAGGGATAGAATGAACTTCTTTTTCTTTCAGTCGTCACCTATTCCGTACTCGCCTACTCGTACAAATCTGTTGATGCAAACATGAGCATAAACACGTAGGCGTGCGCCATGGACCAAATCGCACTCAGCACATGGGCATGGCCTTGTTTAGTTCTAAAATATTTTGCAAAATCGACACTGTAGCTCTTTCGTTTGTATTTGACAAATATTATTCAATCATAGACTAACTATGCTCAAAAGATTCGTCTCGTCAATTTCGACCGAACTGTGCAATTAGTTTTTATTTTTGTCTATATTTAATACTTTATGCATGTATCTAAAGATTCGATGTGACGGGGAATCTGAAAAATTTTGCAAATTTTTTGGAACTAAACAAGGCCAGGCATCCAGCCAATAAAACCGACGGAAAGTCAAATCAAGTTCACACGTACACGGTGCACCCCAAAAGGTCCGAGAAAGAGAAATTTAATTTCAACTCCAAGCTCAAACAAGTCAAATGGCCCCTGTTCTTGTCCAAAGTATACAGACACCTTCTTCCTCGCCATTGCCAGACACCACCAACCATCATTGCCAGATGATCGCCGCCATGGCCGTGCATGCCCGGCCACTGCTCCTCTCCACCCTAACATTCCTAGCAGTCCACGCGGCGACAGCAGCAGCAGCTGCTGCTGCCGCGACAAGCTGCGCGCCGAGGACATGCGGCAACCTGACCATCGCCTACCCGTTCTGGCTTCCGCCGGACCAGCAGCCTTCCTCCTCCTCCTCCTCCTCCTCCTCCTCGGCGCCGCCGTGCGGGCCGAGCGCCTTCCAGGTGGACTGCCGCGACGGCCGCGCGTCGCTGGCGCGCTCGTTCCGCGGCGCCTACAAGCTCCTCCGCGTGTCCTACGCCGACCGCACCGTCGTGGTGGCCAACGACAACGTCCAGACCGACGCCACCGGCTGCCCCGTGCCGCGCATCGACGTCTCCGCCAGCCTCAGCTTCGCGCCCTTCACGGCCAGCAGCGCCAACGCGCAGCTCGTCTTCCTCTTCAACTGCACCGGCGGCGGCGGCAAGCCGCCGACGCCGGCCGGGTTCGTCAACGTGACGTGCCCGGGGGCGCAGGCCGTGGTGCGGCTCGACGCGAGGTACAACACCACCGACGCGAGGGCGGTGGCCGGGGGCTGCGACTACTCGGTCGTGCCGGTGATGGTGGGGTCCAGCTCCGGCGGCGGTGCGAGCGCCGGGGACTATCCGCGGCTGCTGAGGGACGGGTACCTGCTGGAATGGCGGGCGTCGCCTGGGGACTGCACGGCGTGCAATGCCAGCGGCGGCCAGTGCGGGTACGACTCCGGCGCGGATGCGTTCGCCTGCATTTGCGACGACGGGGCCTCGCGTCCGGCAAGATGCGGTATGCGTATCTATCTGGCTCCGTAGTCTGTACTTCCTATTCCTGAGCTTCTTTTTATTTATATTTATTTTGTTGCAGTTTGTTCATTTTCGAAACTGAAAATAGTACTCTCTCTATCCCAAATTGTAAGTCGTTTGAACACACTGTAAGACGCAAAATTTTAATCCGTAAATAGCATCCTGACAGAACAACGATGTGGTCCTCTCTTTTCGCCCATCGCAATCACCATTCACCAAACTATATATTTGCTGGCTAAATGTGGACTTGTGGAGGCTTCAGGCTTACCTTCTTATCCTTGACTTTTCAATCAAATCACAAAGGATCAGAACAAGATTGAACTAAATACGTGTCTCTAAAATGGCATTCCATTGATCTGATTACGGCCATTTTCAGCATGCATTCATCGTGTGAATTGGACGAGTTCACGGCAGTCAGTGGCCTTTTACCTAATTTAAATTTTGTTCGTCTACGCGTTCCTGCGATGCAATGCTTGTGGCTCTGGGTAGGATACGATCAGTTTAAACGTACGTCTCTGTCCACTTACAGTTTGAATACGACATTTGTGCATACGCATGCCAGCTTTTATACAAATGAAGAAGTCGTCTGGTGTTTGCCTTCGTGTTACTGGCTTGGAGACTTGGAGAGTTAGTAGGAGATTAGGAGTTGAGAGATGCAGATTATTAGTCTTACCAGCTACGTGTTTTGGTTACGAAATCGATGACAGCTATAGTGACAATAGTCATCTAATTTGGTCATACATGCTTCCTGAGCACGACAAATGTGTCACTGTCAGTTTAATTAGTCTCTTACAGATCTATAGGCTTGGATTATTCAGCAATTGTCAGAGAAAAACTTCCATCAGCTTCTTGATTGATGCCATTGTTTATTTACTGAAATCAAAGTCAAATGCCTCTTCCTTGCAGATGCAAAGAAGTCCAACAGGAAGGTGATTCTGATAGGTACGTATATATATCTTCCAGCAAAGTACACATAAAGTACATGCATATGCTTTGCATGTGTTCACATGATAAGTTCAAGTTAACTCCTTAATTAAATAGACGCGAAGTCGTGTTCTAGAAAAAAAAATGAGTTTGGATACTACAAATCATGATTACTGTATATCAAAAAAAATCATAATTATTGTACTTTATTACAAGCTGCATTGCAACCCACTGATACATTCTGGTATCCAATTTCAGTGTCTCTGACGATCACATTCGGCCTGTTGTTGGCACTCCTCGTCATAATCCTCAAGTTCCATCGACAAATACGCAGTTTCAGCTTATTCAGCTTCATGGACAGCAGCAGCAGCAGCAGCAAAGACACTGCAAACGTGGAAAAACTGCTGCAAAAGTACGGATCACTCGCTCCCAAGCGATACCGGTACTCCGAGCTGAAGAGAATAACCAAATCTTTCCAGCACAAGCTCGGGGAAGGCGGCTATGGCGCTGTGTTCAGTGGCGTCCTGACCGCCGGCGGCAACCGCGCGCGCGAGGTCGCCGTCAAGATCCTGCACCACTCGAGACCCAACGGCGAGGAGTTCCTGAACGAGGTGATCAGCATCGGCCGGACGTCCCACGTGAACATCGTCACCCTCCTCGGGTTCTGCCTCGAGGGCTCCAGGCGCGCGCTGGTGTACGAGTACATGCCCAACGGCTCGCTGGACAGGTACATCTACTCCGTGCAGGACCCGGCGGCCGGCACGGCGCCGCCGTCGCTGGGGTGGGAGGCGCTGCAGGAGATCGCCGCCGGCATCGCGCGGGGGCTGGAGTACCTGCACGAGGGGTGCAGCACGCGGATCATCCACTTCGACATCAAGCCCCAGAACGTGCTCCTGGACGCCGACCTCCGCCCCAAGATCGCCGACTTCGGGATGGCCAAGCTGTGCAACCCCAAGGAGAGCATCCTGTCGATGGCGGACGCGCGGGGCACCGTCGGGTTCATCGCGCCCGAGGTCTTCTCCCGCGGGTTCGGTGTCGTCTCGACCAAGTCCGACGTGTACAGCTACGGGATGCTGCTGCTCGAGATGGTCGCCGGGAGGAGCAACGCCGCCAAGGCCTACGGCGCCGAGAACAATAAGTCCAGCGGCGACCTCTTCTTCCCGCTCTGGGTGTACGACCACCTGCTCGAGGACGGCGGCGTGCTGCAGGGCGGTGACCATGGCGCGGGAGCCGGCGCCGGAGCAGCAGGCGAGGAGATCGCGAGGAAGATGGCGCTGATCGGGCTCTGGTGCATCCAGACCGTGCCCGCGAGCAGGCCGTCCATGAGCAGGGTGCTGGAGATGCTGGAGAGGAGCATCGACGAGCTCGCCATGCCGCCCCGGCCGTACCACGCTTCTCCGTCCAACTCCCCGTCGCCGTCGCACCCGTCCAGCTATCCGTCTTCCACCTCGGATTTCACCCAACGGTGAGCGTCTGGTTTGCACATTTTGCAATAATCAATGTCGACTGTCTGTTGTTCGTGATCACTGACGGAATTAAATTGCTTCCTCGATCAGCAGCTCTAGATTGCGTACACCGGAGAGCACAGCCACAGCGTAACATAAGCATAACAAAAAGGATTGAAGAAGAAAAGAAGAATAACAGATTGGCAACACGTACGTTGGTTTGTGCAGTTTGGGTAGAGGAGCAAATACGGAGCATGAACATGATGTAGTACAAATGTAATGTGTGCAGGTTAACGATCTACGTAGTACATAGGTTAGATTAGATGATAGAGTATATATAGAATCAAAAATAGGTTTGGTTAATGCAAGCAACACGAAAGTTAAGATGGCCGGTACAGGCAGGGATTATGTGTACGTAGTGCAAGGGAAGGGCCTGCCTGGGAGAGCCCCGTCAGCTCCAGATTTAACTAAAAGAGATTCAGATCCAAATTTTCAAGTTAAACGCTTCTAGCTCTATCGTGATACGATCCATCAAAACGGTGTCCACTAAATTGGTAGATCAAATCCAAGTTTGGTGAAGTTGAAAAAAGGACCCACTACTCTCCACTGGTTATACAAAAATAACTATTCATCTTCTATATATTTCGCTTCTTCCTCATCCGTCCTCCATTGTCGCTACTTCTTCCTTGCCCGTCCTTTGTCCACCGAAGCTCGCGTGCGCCACCGTCGGAGCCCCAGCCACGTCACGAGCTCCGCCGGCTGCGTCCAGCGCCGACCCCGTGCGCCCTGGGGCGGCCGTGCCCGCTAACCACACCCACATGGGCCCCACGCCCCGCTCAACCACACCCACGTCATGCCGTGGCTACGTGTTTTTTTTTACAGAGAAAGAAGTGTCGGGATAAAGTAGAGGAAAAGAGAGGACGAAGAGCGGACACATGGGGCCTTTTACCTAATTTTAATCGTGTGATTTGGAGAAGAAAGGAAGAGTTCAAGACACACGATTGGTTTTGTGCAGTTTGGGCAGGGGCGCAAATACGGAGCATGGACATGATGTACAAATGTAGTGTGCAGGTTAACGATTTACATAGGTTATTAGTAGATAGAATAGATGTGTATAATCAGGCAGCAATAAGTTCGGTTAATGCAAGCAACGAAAGTCAATATGGTCGGACGGCCTGGTATGGCGCGCGCTGCGCTGTGTAGTCTGAACAAAAGGATGCAGGCCCAATTAATAGTGGCTGTAAACTTTCAGGATCAGTGTGTCTTAGCCCAAACAGCACAAAACCAGCAGGCCCAATTAACTGACCCGAACAGCGCTTCCCCGAGATATCCAGCTTAACGAAAGAAGAAGGCCCAAATAAGGATCTTGTGTCCTCGTAGCGTCCATGCTTTTCATTTTTTTTTCTTTTATACGAGTACATATTGACGTATAGATACATACATATAAGGATGAGGATGACCTTTAAATGGATACTCACAGTTTTTCTCTAGTATAATTTAATGAACTAAATATACAATTTCCTTCTTTAATTTTCCATTTAGGTCATTTAGTTATAATAGAGAAGAATCACGGATATCTGTTTGGAACACCATCCCCGTCCTTACATACATATGCTTCAAGCTTACCAAGAGAGTACCTCCATGATTTTATTCGTTGCAATGATATGAAAATGTTAATATAGTATTAGCAACTTGACGATGGCATATGCGCACTTATTCTAGTGTCAAATAAAGCCACCCCATGTGCCTTTGAATTTTACAAACTTGTAATCTTATATAGTGTAGTGGAGTCATATTCAAGGGCAACCGTCCAAATGTACGTACTATACTACTATTTCTTTGACCAGAAAATCAAGGCGAGGGTGTGGTGACCAAAGTGGTGAGACCTGACGAGTGGGGCCCGGTGTTTGGTTCCCACGTCACGGGCGCATAAACTAAAGCCCACGGGCCACGGCCACACAGCACCACCGCCCATGGCCTGCTCCACCGCCCAGATTCAGGCCGGTCCAATCCGTCCCGGCTCCCGCTCTGCCATCTTCATCCACGCCGTCCACGTACCCTCCCGCCTCGACACGCGTCGCCATTTCGCACGCTCGTCAGGTTGATTTTTTTTCTCTCTCTCTCTCGCTCATCAGGCTCCAGCGCAGGCGCGCCACTTTTGGAAGCCACTGGCCTTATTAATAGCAAAGATTAGCTGTGGCAACTCGTCATTGAACTGCTCAGAAACCACCCTGTAACATCCACCAACACGCGGAGAAGGAGAAGGAGAAGGAGGAGGAGAGATTCGGAACCTCGATTCCATCCAAGCGCGAGCGGGAGGAAGAGATCGGAGGAGATGGCGGCAGGTTCTGGCCGAAGGTTCGCCGCCGCCGGCGATGCTCCGGCGAGGCGGTGCAACCTGGAGCGGTTCCTCGAGGCCACCACGCCCGTGGTTGCGTCCAGCTGCTCCTCCAAGGTAATGGCAGATACGAAGATTTTCAATCTCGTCTGGCTTTCTTGATTCAAGCAGTATGTTCTTGAGATCGATATATGCCTTAATGTGTGAGATAGTAATAGCCTTCTTTGCTTTCTAGTTGAAAAGATCGCAGAAACCTTTTTTTTCCCACACAAAAGCAGGGAAATGTAGCGATAGAATCACAAAACAGAGTATTGGTAGTATTTTCTGTAACTCAAGGAAATGTAATAAGATTTTAGGAAATTTAGCTCATACTTTCAGTAGTCGACATAGTCTGAAACTCTGAATCACACCTTATGAACAGAGAAAGACTGTTTGCCTGCTTCTGTTCTGAATTTTCAGAGGTGCCATTCAGACTGTTCGTGTCATTTTCAGAAGTTCTTTACCTGCTTTCTTTTGTTACATTAAAGTTTGGCCTTCATTACAGGAGACCGTGAATGGTTGGGGGCAATCAGATGCAGATGAATCGTTGCCATTCTTCACTCTGAGCGACCTCTGGGACTCATTCAAGGAGTGCAGCGCCTACGGCACTGCTGTACCCCTTGTTCTCAACAGTTGCAGTGATGGCGTTGTTCAGTACTACGTCCCTTACTTATCTGCAATCCAGCTTTATGGCGGATTCAGGAGGCACATCGGCCCTTTGAGGTAATACTAATACCCAATTGCTCTTGTTAAGATCGCCACATTTTGATTTTGCACACATCGCAAACCTCTCGTTACAAACATGTTCTGAAGAAGTAAGCTGGAAGCTGAAGCAATTGGTAGAATTATTTCTTACAATAAGTTCAGAGTCAATCCAATAGTCTGAAGTGCTTATTCTCATAATAGATTCAAAGGCAATTCAATAGGCTGAAAGTGCTGAAAAGTGCGTCAAGTCATACTAATCTAGATTAAAGTTACTGAAAATTCGCTCATGGGCAACACGTAGATTCGCCAGCACGCTGATTCAGAGAACATGCTGTTCCTCCCTACAGGAAACACATACATGCAGTTTATCGTCTTATTAGGTGACCAATGTTCCAAGAAAAGGGGGCACAAAGACAAACCAGTCTTGAAGGCTCATCTAAGTAGCGAGTAAAATAGTGGTTTCTGAACATTGACCTAGAGGTTCCAATCAAAGGGCTTGTTTGGCACAACTCAACTTCACTAGTAAAGCTGTTTTTTTAGAAAATAGCTTCATGAGTGACTTTCTAGATGAAGCTGAGCTGTTTTGAAGAAAGTGTTTGGCAAAATAGCTTCACCAACTACTTCATGCATAGTTGAGAGAGAGAAACGAGGGAGAAGCTGCAATAAGCTATTTTTTCAGCTTCATCCAACTTATGTCTTTGTGAGAGGAGGGAAAAAATAGCTTCACGTTTTAAAAATAAGTGTTTGGCACGCGTTAGCTGATTTCAGAAGCTTCACTACATGCAAAACACTATGTTATGATTGATTCATTGATTCCTCGTTTTAGCAGTAAAGTTGAGCTGTCTTCAGAAACAATTTGGTCACTTAATGTGTCAGTATACTCCTCTTTTTATTTTTCTGAATGTGTCCGTATGCTCACGAAACTTCTCTGACACGTACGCATACTCTTCGTGAGCAAAACCTACGACACCTGTAGGCTGTAGTACTACATCATGACACAGCTATACGCAAAGAACGGCCTGAAAATACTACGAAGGACGATGTGCCTTTTTTGTGGTTACGGAATCATGTTTGGCAGCTAACCCTGCCGCTGTTGCTGAACTTTGATGTTCCAACGCCAACGCAGGACGGGTGCAGAGGAGAGCGACAGCGACGTGGAGCGCGAGACGAGCTCCAGCACCAACACGTTGTCAGCCCAGGAGGCGAGCAGCAGCAGCGGCAGCAGCGAAGCTTCTTCCAGCGACGAAGGCGAGCCGGGAAGCTGGTGCCAGGAGCGGCTCCTCTTCGAGTTCCTCGAATCCGAGCCCCCCTACCATCGTGAGCCGCTGGCTGATAAGGTATATATATGCATCTCTGACAGAGACTCACCCTGTCCATCACTCACACACCATGCTCAGGAGTCATTTCTGCTTGTCTGAATGTCTGACGAAGTGGACTTTGCTTATACTCCGTGCAGATTTGTAGCCTCGCCCAGCGGTTCCCAGAGCTCAACACTCTCAGGAGCTGCGATCTGTCGCCGACAAGCTGGATCTCCGTTGCATGGTACTGACGTTACTAGATCACTCCACACTAATCAGATACCTGTCGCATGGCTGCTTCTTGTTGCGAGTTCTTGATGTACAGTGTAGTATGGTTGCTATCAGAATTCAGAAACCGAAACCTGCTGCTGACAGCAGCTTGCTTTGCATTGCGCGCGTGTCATTACATTCAGGTACCCGATCTACCGGATCCCGACGGGGCCAACGCTGCGGGACCTGGACGCCTGCTTCCTCACCTACCACTCCCTGTCCACGCAGTTCGCCGCAGGTGTGGGCAACAACAGCGGCAGCCCCAAGCCGACGGCGGCGGCGCCCGTGACGGCGATGTGGCTCCCGACGTTCGCGATGGCGTCGTACAAGGTGAAGGCGGCGGCGTGGACTCCCGGCTGGCGCGACCGGCAGATGGCCGCGTCGCTCGCGCAGGCCGCCGACGCCTGGCTCAGGCTCCTGCGCGCCGACCACCCCGACCACCGCTTCTTCGCCGCCCGCCGCGCTCCCGCCAGGAGATGGTGATCGTTCTCAGTGTAGATAGAGTGTTGGCATGTGAGATCGACTGTTTGTTTAGTCACATGCGCAACTGTTACCATGCAACTTTTGCTCTCTCTCTTTGGCAAGTCTGTCCTAAAAAAAAGTCTGAGGTAGTTAGGGTTCGCTAGCGGGACCGGAGTCACAAAGTGTGTTCATCCTGTCGTTTTTTCAATGTTTTTTCTTTTGTTGTATCCGTAAGTTGTCGGGAAAAAAGTGTATCAGAAAACGTATAATAGGTGTAGAGAAATACAGTATCATTATGTCCGTTATAGAGTTCATTTGAAAGTTTATAGCTAAAAGTATTATTCGCTAATTTTATACAAACAAATATTATAAAAAAAATATTACGATAGGCAGACAAGGCAACTCAAGCGAACGGACCATAGTAGCCAGAGCCGATCGATCGAGTGACGGGTAGCCGCGCGGAGCTTTCTCGTGCGTGCACGTGCGCCCCGTGCCCTTGGGCGTGCATGCGTAGCTAGTAGGTGCCAGGTGCAGCTGCCGCTTGTTGAGCGTCACCGGTGACGATGCACGACAGCCCGACTACAGGTGCAAACGTCCTTTCAGCGTCTCGGGCAGCCGGACTTGCGGTTGCGCGCGCGACTGCCGTACATTGAAGCTATGTTTAGGCATTGTTTAGTTCGCAAAATTTTAGGTCTTGTTCAGTTTGTAAAAAAAATTTAGTTTCGGATACTGTAGCACTTTCGTTTGTTTGTGGCAAATATTCTTCAATCATAGACTAACTAGGGTCAAAAGATTCTTCTCGCGATTTACAGGTAAACTGTGCAATTAGTTTTTATTTTTATATATATTTAATGCTTCGTGCATGTGTTCTAAGATTCGATGTGACGGAGAATCTTGAAAATTTTAGTAGTTTTTGCGAACTAAACAAGGCCTTAGATTTTTGGCTACTGTAGCACTTTCGTTTTTATTTGACAAACATCATCTAATTATGGAGTAACTAGGCTCAAAAGATTCATCTCACAAATTACAGGTAAACTATGCAATTAGTTTTTATTTTCGTTTATATTTAATGCTTCATGTATGCGACCAAAGATTCGATGTGACGGGAAATCTTGAAATTTTTTGCGAACTAAAGAAGGCCTTAGTTCCAATAAATTTTAATCTTACGGCATATATATATATATATATGAAGTATTAAATATAGATAAAAATAATAATTAATTAGACAGTTTATCTGTAATTTGTGAGACAAATTTTTTAAACCTAGTTAGCCTATGATTACACAATATTTATCAAATACAAATGAAAATGCTATAGTGTTTATTTTGCCAAAAATTTTGGAACAACAAGACCTGAGTTGTGAGGTACGATGAGTTGTGCCCTATACTTCTATAGGGCCTTGTTTAGTTCCAAAATATTTTGCAAAATCGACACTGTAGCTCTTTCGTTTGTATTTGACAAATATTGTCCAATCATAGACTAACTAGGCTCAAAAGATTCATCTCGTCAATTTCGACCAAACTGTGCAATTAGTTTTTATTTTTGTCTATATTTAATACTTCATGCATGTGTCTAAAGATTCGATGTGACGGAGAATCTGAAAAATTTTGTAAAATTTTTTCGGAACTAAACAAGACCTAGGACTTGGACGTTTTTGGTTAGCCGCCTCACATTGCCTTCTGAGCCTTTGATTCAAAACTTATTTTAATTTCATTTGAACGCAGAACATTGGTCCTGTGCCGTAGTGCCGGAAAGGTACTGAACAATGGTGAGAGTGGCCGCAATAGCGATAGCAGTCAATGTAGTGGACTAGATTTAGCAAGTTCAAACTTAGCGTCACTATTTGAGTTAGCGCACCGCTATAGTACTCCGCAATTCTTCGTAGCGTCCGCAATAATATGGTATGGTATGGTATGCAATAAATAAATAATTTTAATTCACTTATTAAGATACATAGATGCTTCATGTACGTGGCTATGAGAATGATAATATTGCTACTTTTTAACATGGTAGTAAATAATGGTCTTATAAATTATTTATATAGCTCTTATAATATATTTCTTTATAAACTCCAATGTACAATGACTATACACACACACACACATACACCATGTTTTTCTTAATTTAAGTATGTGAGACAACCTTTTTTTTGAATATAGTTAAATATCCATTTATACCCATTATTCACGATATATGTGTAAATTTATATGTAACTACTAATTACTATATGCCATTATTAGAATTTAGCATCCACAATAGCGTCCGCTATCTGCAATCAACTACCTCGACACCAATCCGCTACTAATCTGGTATACGCTATTTAGTATTCTTAGCTTGAGTGACAGTAGTATACTGTAAATATAATCTTGGCGAAGATAGCTTTAGTTTTGAGAAATCTATTGGTCTCCTCTCTTATCTGGACGTGCCAAGATTATTACTTGTTACTCTCTCCATCTCAAAAAGGATGGAAATCTAGAACAATGTTGTGTTAAAGTATGTCCAGTTGTTCGAGAAAAAAAATATGTCAAGTTTGACTAAATTGATATAAAAACATATTTATCATACCAAATAGATAACAATAGATTTAATCATGAAACATGTTTTGATAATATATTTATTTGATTTCATGAATAATAATATATTTATCTATATATTTGTTCAAACTTTAGATATTTTAATCGTACAACTAGATGTTTTTTATGGAGGTAGTACTAGCTATATATATTGGAGCAGTAGCAAAAATATGAGCGTGTCATAGGATATATATACTTTTTCTAGGGAAACAGGAGGGGGTGCGCCCCCAACTATGCCTTTATATTGAACAAAGAAACAATCCTTACAACGTTGATCAAGCGACAAAACAAAGAAGATATGCAAAATTACACAAAAATTTATAGCCATTAACTAAAGAAAGGTAGCAAAATCATAGGCGTATATATATATATATATATATATATATATATATATATATATATCATACACCAAAAATGCGGCATATGAGCACCAAACCTCTGGTAGCTCTTGGAATCTCCAAGGGTCGTTTAAGAAATCTCTTTCTTTAATGAATATATATGCCCAGCTGTTTATTTATTTACTATATATCTGTCAGAAAAAAAGGCATGGATCAATGGATGAGTGCAAGCTCGGACGAACGGGACTATGGGAGTAGTGGAGTATGATCCGCATTTGAAGCGTCCTAGAGGACCTCCCCTAGATGGCAACCGGCCGATACGACGCGGGGGCACGCCCAGAAGCAGGCCAGATACTACCTCCTCTCCGACAAGGGCTACACGTGGGAGAGGGACACTGGGCTTCAGGCTGCCGGATGCTCCGGTTAGAGTAATTTACAAGACGATTTTTCTAAATCTAATTATTTTATATTAGAGTAATAATATAGTTATAAATATATTTATAGTACCTATTAAACTTTAGCACATCTAAGGACACTCACAATATAGACTCTATTAGGGCACTCACAATGCAAGACTCTATCATAGAGTCTAAGACAATTAATTACATATTATTTATCGTATTTTGCTGATGTGACCGTATATTTATTGAAGAAAGAGGTAGAAAAAATAAGACTCTAAGTCTTATTTAGACTCTAAGTCCACATTGTTCGAGGTAATAAATAATTTTAGACTCTATGATAGAGTCTGTATTGTGAGTCCTCTTAGAGCATCTCCAAAGGCTTTGGCAAATTGACTTGACATTTGTTACTATTTGCAAACTCCCATAACAAAATGCTAAGGATAAAAATAGGTCATCTCCAAGGGAATTGGCATTTGAACTTGGCAAAGGATAAAAATAGAAGGTCTCTAGGCGCGCGCGCTTTTCTCGCGCGTGACTTTGCTCGCGCGATCGGGTTTGCAAAGTCGTCCACGGCTTGGCATTTTTGCCAAGTTTGCTCCCTCATTTGCCAAGTTGCCCAAATTGCAAACTCCAAATGCAAAACCGTTGGATACCTTTTTTGAGCTTTTTAGCAAATTACTCAAATGCAAACCTTAAATGCAAAACCCTTGGAGATGCTCTTAGGGCACCCACAGTACAAGACTATATCATAGAGTCCAAGACAATTAATTACATATTATTTATGGTATTTTGCTGATGTGGCAGCATATTTATTAAAGAAAGAGGTAGAAAAAATAAGACTCAAAGTCTTATTTAGACTCTAAGTCCACATTGTTCGAGGTAATAAATAACTTTAGACTCTAGGATAGAGTCTGCATTGTGAGTGCCTTTATAAAGTCTAAAGTTATTTATTACCTCGAATAATATGGATTTAAAGTCTAAATAAGATTTTTTTTCTTCTATAAATATGCTGCCACATCAGTAAAATACCATAAATAATATGTAATTAATTGTCTTAGACGTATTGTATAACCAACCACCGCACTGGCCTGTGTCCGGTGCGCTCTCACTCTCGATCGCGTGGCCGCGTCCAACGAGTGAACAGCCAAAGGTGCGGCCTCCGGGCTCCGCCGGCCATGCGTCCGCCATGCACTGCACGTAGATGTGCGCGCAGCTGGCCGTGTGGTGGCTCCCCAGACTCTATGCAGCATATAAGGCCGCGCGCATAAGTTTTACGGAGATGAAACTCCTCTTTTATTTGATGAAATTTCTTTATTTAATGATTTTGTCAAGTCAGCAATTTTGCTTGTATGATATCCTATTTAATGTACATGACACTCTCATAAAACATGCATTGAGACTATAGCCTATCACACGGTGTTGTGTGGCGTGTGTCGTCAAGCTAGCTCAAGCAAGATGTAATGTCGACTTCATCAGTTACGTACGTACGCACCACCAGTGCTACAAAAACATGCATGAATCATCTGTGGAAGCTGATGTAGGGTCATGTAATTGGACGGAGGTCGTGCTGCATCCATAATTATTGCATGGCGATATTAGTTAGCTGGACGGTCTCATTCTAATCACATTGGTGTGTCTCGTGTTACATGCTTTTCCATAGTATATAGGAAGTAACATATGCGCGACAAAATACTTTTGGCAAATAATGAACTATCATTATTACCCGCCGTCCCGTCCCTTGTGTTTTTTACGCGGGAATGCATGGTAAATTAAGTTGCATTCTGATAAATAAAGCTTATATATGGTTTTAGGGTCATTCGTTCATTAGTTGCTAATAGTTAGCTAGCTAACAGCTCATAGTCAATATTAGCTAGCTAATATCTCACGGTTAATATTAGCTAACTAACTGTTAGATGATAGATATTAACTGCTTTGGTTCATATAGTGAGATAGTTGTTAGTTTAGTATAAACTAACAATTAGCTAAAGTATTACTTGATCCACATGAGATAATTATTAACAGACAAACTATTAGCTGGTTGGATCCGCCACCTAAGTAGGTAGCTAATCAACCACTCCTTCATTAGGCTATTTCAAATTATATAGGTCACTTTATTAAGTTTGTCGTAAATCAAAATTGTCTTATAAGATCAAGTTTTTTTTTAATCGGATGGGGGCATGGCGTATATTCTCCAACTATGGAAACTTAGGCCTTCTTTAGTTCACCCCAAAAACTAAAAAGTTTTCAAGATTCTCCGTCACATCGAATCTTGCGGCACATACATGAAGCATTAAATATAGATAAAAACAAAAACTAATTATACAGTTTGCCTGTAAATCACGAGACGAATCTTTTGATCCTAGTTAGTCCATGATTGGACAATATTTGCTACAAACAAACAAAGTGCTACAGTAATGAAACAAAAAGTTTTCAAATCTAAACAAGGCCTTAGGCCCTAACAAATCAACAGTCTTTGACCCACTTTCCACTGAACATATTACGCCGACGGTTTATATCCGGAAGAACACACTTACATACACAATACGTCTATATAGTACTACTACTACTAGTAGGACACAATGCATACGTACGTATTTCGTGTAGACCGGATCAGGATTTCCTCGGCATTATAATTACACAAAGAGTAAATTGCACTCACCATACAACAACTAATTAAGTGGGTGCATATTAGTCCAACATCTTCTAATTTGTTCAATTTAATACGACAACTATCTAGGTGGATGTTTATTGGTCCAATATCTTCTAATCCATTTAATTTGAAGTAAGAACTTAGTTCATTGATGCGTGTATGTTCCAAGCAGTGTCTTTGTACACTCTATATCTCTACCCTCGGAAGTTACACACCCTAGCACGCTCATTTCGTCCATCACTCAACTTGAATTATTTATTATATTATGATATCATTTTTCTGACTTTGTCCAAATAAAAGCTTACATTCAATTTCTATTTTAAATTTGAGTATAGGAAAAGTCATACCATTAAGAGAGACATAAAATGGTAAGCTTATGAGAAATCAAATGCTCACTACCTATCCTTCTAAAACTTCTGCGAGAATTTGTAGAAGCTCCACGTTATGCTAATCCGCTAAATCGAGTTTTAAGTTTTTACAAGCCAATTAACCTCCCCCCTCTCTAGGCCTTTCCCATCCTTTGGACGGTGCAACTGTTGCATCGTCTTCTTTTTTATGTCTACTACATCATCTTATTTTTTTGTATGTCTACTACATCCTTTAAAAGGTGGCAACTGCTTTTTATTTTCTTTTTTTCCTTAGCTTGGTAAACCTATATAAGAACTTGGTTAGTTTTGTTATAGGTAGAACCAAATAAAAAAACCAAAATCAAATTTTGTTGATTCTCATTTTTGAAAAAAACCTTTCAGTCCCTGATTCTGATGATATGGACAACCCATATATCAATTCAAGCCAGCCATGAATGACAATAGGTTGAAATTTAAATAATATTATGGTATAGAAAGAAAAATGATCGGTTTAGAATTTTTCATATTTATAAAATCAATGACAGCTTTTATATTTGGCCGGGTTCATAAATGAGTAAACGATTCAAGTTGATTGATGGATGAGATTAGCATGCTAGGGTCTATAGCTTGCAATGACAATGATTCAAAGTGTACAGAGATGCGTTGTTACAATACTTGGACCGTATATGCACGAATAAACAAGTTCTTGTATCAAATTAAACTTATGAGAAGATTGTGGATCAATATGCACCCACCTATATTGTTGTTGTATTAAATTGGACAAATTACAAGATGTTGGACTAACATGCACCCACTTAGATACTTGTCGTATGGTGAGTGTAATTTACTCTTACACAAAATATATACTTATGCTTGAAATCTGCAATTAATAAAAATGATGAGTGGTTGTGCTATACATACTTGAGTTGAGTTATCCGACTTGGCAAGGCGATTAGGCTAGTTTCAATGGAGGTTTTAATGGTCCAATTTTCAAAACACATGTATTTTGAAAATAGTGTAGAAGAGTTTCATCCTTATGAAAATCATTAATATAATGTCATGTCAGCATATTTAATGTGTATAAAATTTTCATTGAGACTGGCCTATAGAGAGGAAGACAAGAAGAGCATAGCTGATGAGCATTGACGCATGCGCGCTCGGACGACACATCAGCAGTTTGTCACTGGCCGTATCAGCCTCCCCTGGATAATCACATAGCACACGTCGGCACCACCCGCATGTCCAGTCCACATCAACTACTCACAACAGGTTTCTCAAAACGAGTAGTAGCACACATATGTTTCTTGCTAATCACATGCATATGCATATGCTTATTATTATTATCATGTAATTTGAACCTCCAATCGAAGTTGGGACGAAGATGAGTCCGGTCCACATCTTACAGATTTCACATTTTGATTTTTGTTAAAAAAAAAGAAAAGAAAAAGGAATCACTTAAACAACATGCCTAGCCCGTCGAAATCATCATGTCAAGCATCTGCGAGTACGTAGCATATGCGCGTATTGCTATTAACTTATGAGCATATGCATATTGCTCCTTGAACCTCCATTAACTAGTGTGCAGTCCCCATCTATTAGCGATCTTCGCTGTCCAGGAGCTAGCTAGCTAGCTAGGTGTCAATATTCGCTTAATACAAGAAGTCTTTTTTTTTTCCTTCAAAATCAAGCTGAAGCAAGTAGGAGTAGCACATGCTTCCTCCCCTAGCATATGCTTGTTAACATGCTTCCTTCAAAATCAACAGTTCTTTTTTTTTCTTGCTATTCTGCATTCGTACGTATTTCTTTATTTTAATTTAGACCTACTGATTTCGCAAGTACTCCAATTATGCTTTCTAATTTCTAAAAAATCTCTTCAAGTTTCTAATCGGCTAACCTTTTATTAGAGTTAGAGCATGTCCAATAAACAATTGGTAATCAATGAGTTTTCTAAATGGCTAAAAAGTTGGAAGCATATTTGTTGAGCTCCTCTAACTGTGTTTCCAAAATCTTAATGTTAAAATATAAAATGTATTTTGTATCAAGAATCCTGAACTATTTTTTAAATCATCTTACACTATTATACCTTTTTTCTCTTGTACATTTGCATTGGAAACACTATTCTACTCCTTATTCATCCCCACATATCCTTCCACCTCCATATCTTTCGATTGATACGCGCACGTATATTTTCGCACGATTGAGTTGATTTTATTTCCAAGTGCTGAAACATTAAGGGTTAATATAGGGAGTTGCTTGAGAGCTATCTTTTTAATCTTGCAAAGAAATCAAGATTATGAGTGAGTTTTGGAAACTCTTGGAGATGCTTTTAGCTTCTATACAGCGAAAGTTTTGGATTCCCCCACCTCCTTCTTCATTTTCATTTATTACCATAGTTCAAGATTTTTCCCACCTATGTGTGTCACTTTACATGTGATAGGTGGTCCCTTGAGCTATATATGGCAACAAAATGAAGAAGGCGAATTTGGCGGTGATTCATCACTATGTCATGAGAAAAATTCCAATAACCGCAGCCTTAACTTTTTTGCACTGTAGTCACAAAAAAAAAACTTTTTTGCACTGTTGCATAAGCAGACATCATGAAACAAGGCAGTATTTCCTCCAATCAAAATCTAAACTTTAAAATCTTTAACCAATAATAGCTGATATCTTTTTAATTATTAATTGAAACTCGATACAGTAAGAATTGTAATTTTATTTATATAAACATAAACACTACAATATAGAATAAATAAATGACCAGAATATAATTTAGAGATCATATTTTTTTTGAACTAAACTGGAGGGGCTTTGACCCCTACAACATTTATTAAAAGAAGCGTTTATGAAACGTACAAGAGATAAAGAAAAGAGCAAAACAGTAACCAGTGAGCCCAAACACCGGGTGCTCAAGAAACAAAAAGGTTACTAAGAAAAGCAGTGTTAAAACTGCAAATAGAAAAGCTATGCTAGATTTGCTATCCATTGTTCAGCGAGGGGGAGATAATCCTTCCTTATCCTAAGTAACAGCAGCATATCAAACTGCATGTTATAAAGAGAATGGAATCGAAGCATACGTAGTAATATATTTTTGACAAAAGGAAGTAGTGTAATTGAATACTATGTATATATAGATGAACGAAGCGTATATCCAGTTCCATCTATGCTTCTGCGGTTCTGCCGGATTGGCATCCAGCGTGTATCCATGGTTTTGTAGGCCGGAGTAGGCATATATTTTGAGGGGAGGTAGCAATATTGCAGTTGCCCCCTTTGACCTTGGGCAGAGCTGACCAGAGACCCCCTGTGTAACGCGGCGCCCAGACGGGGTTGCCTGCCGAGTTGGATTACGCACGTCGCCATGAATTAGGAAACGTTCGGCTCGGAGTCGATTTCGTGATAAGGCTGATCTCGGCCACCTAAACACTCTCCATCGCCTTCTATAAATATCCCCCAACCTTCTTCCTCCCCCTCTCACCAAATCCCAAGAACACAAAACTCTCTCTCTACACAAATCTCCTCTCTGAATACAAACAAGGGATCGGGAGTAGTGCAGCCCACAGCTCATTAATCTCGCTATAGGCTAGCAGCTAACCACAAGAAACGATCCCGGCCGATTGCTCTCAGAGGCGCCGGCCATGTCCATGTCCGTGTCTTCCTCCCCCGCCGACCTCTCCCGCGTCCTCCCCCGCGTCCTCATCGTCTCCCGCCGCACTGTCCGCAAGAACAAGTTCGTCGACTTCGTCGGTGAGTTTTCCGATCGATTAATTTCCATCGCGGAGAGGTTCCGATCCGTATATATGTAACTGACGACGCTCTTGCATGGCGCATGCGGCGCGCTGTTTGTCTTTCCTCATCAGGTGAGTACCACCTGGACCTCATCGTGGGCTACGGCGCGGTGCCGGTGATCGTGCCGCGCGTGGCGGGGGTGCACGCGCTGCTGGACTCGTTCGAGCCCATCCACGGCGTGCTCCTCTGCGAGGGCGAGGACATCGACCCGTCCCTCTACGACTCCTCCGCCGACGCCGACGCCGACGCCGCGCTCTCGCCGGAGCAGCTGGAGGCCGTGCGGCGCCTGCACCCGAGCGACGCGGCCATCGACCACGAGAAGGACTCGATCGAGCTCCGCCTCGCGCGCCGCTGCCTGGAGCGCAACATCCCCTACCTGGGCATCTGCCGGGGCTCGCAGGTGCTCAACGTCGCCTGCGGCGGCTCGCTGTACCAAGACGTGGAGCACGAGCTGGCGGTCGGGCCCGGCGCCGAGGCCGTCGTCCAGCACATCAACTACGGCGACTACGACGGGCACCGGCACCCGGTGCGCGTGCTGCCGGGAACGCCGCTGCACGAGTGGTTCGCGGGCGATCTCGCCGACGAGGGCGCGCGGCTGATGGTGAACAGCTACCACCACCAGGGCGTGCGGCGCCTGGCGCAGCGGTTCGCGCCCATGGCGGTCGCGCCGGACGGGCTCGTCGAGGCGTTCTACGACCCGGACACGTACAGCCCCGGCGACGGCAGGTTCATCATGGGCCTCCAGTTCCACCCGGAGCGCATGCGCAAGCCAGGCCACGGCTCCGGCTCCGGCGACGAGTTCGACTACCCCGGCTGCGCCAGGGCCTACCAGGAGTTCGTCCGCGCCGTCGTCGCCTACCAGGAGAAGACGTCGGCGGTTCCCCGTGGCGTCCCCGCGCCGTCGCCGAAGCTGAGCAAGGAGATGGAGAGGCGGCGCAAGGTCATCTCCCGGAGCTTCTCGCTCGCCAAGGACATGTACCTCTCCGGCGGCCGCACCAACCCGGCGGAGCAGCGCGACCTCGAAGCCGGCGCCGAGTTCCTCGAGGTAATTAATGAATCTCGGTGTAGCCACTCGTCAAATTCGCTTGCGTTGCTGCTGACACCTGTTGTGTGGACGGACGGACGGACGTGCAGTCGAACACGGCGTCGCTGAGCGTGCAGCAGGAGAAGCGGCTGAAGCAGATGGGCGCCACGGTGCGGAACGCGTCGGGGTACCTCAACAGCCTCAAGGTGAGCGGCGTGCGGGAGGCGGCGGCGCGGGCGCTCATGGCGGAGATGACGGTGAACCAGCTCTCGGACCTCGCCGCCTTCTACGGCACCATGGGCAAGATCTGCTCCGAGGTGCTCGACGCCAAGCTGCAGGCTCTGCATGGCAACGTGAATCTGCACGAATGAAAACTGATGAGCGTGCACCTGCCCAGTAGCAGCATTCTGATCGAATTCCTGATGAATCAATGTCGTTAACGTTAAGGCAAAGTGGCTATTGGTTATTGTTAATACCACCATCTCGATCCTGTTCGAGAAGTGCTGCGGGTTCTCTGGCGGGTTCCGCTTGTTTGACTTCGCGTCTATGTGCAATGCACCGGTCGAGTTCGAGACTTGAGCTCATCTCCTGAACCGACACAGGCATGAGCATGACGGGTGACGAGCAGCCGAGGTGACGAACTGAATACGTGTTGCCATATGTTCGTTGCTTTCAGTAGTGATGAGCTCATCCACAGTAACCGGACAGTCACAACTTGCAAGAATGTTCAATACCATATCGTCATCACTAATGGATGGTATGATGCAGTTCATTTTAGAGGGTTCTAGCGCTTTTAGCCTTTTACCTACCCAAGTTTAAAATCCTGAATTGAGGTGCTGCGTGGTGGGGTTTCTCGTTGTGCCTATGTTTTCACAAAGATTGGTGGTGCAGCACTTGACCTTGTCGTCGTTGTTTGACTACTTCCATAGCGGATGCTTTGCCGCTATCACTTCTCCCATGGCGGATGCTTGGCCGTCATTGATTGCTCTAGCGGATACTTTTGCCGCCGTTGTCGTTGGCCTCCTCTCTAACAGATGCTTTGCTACTGAGTATGTCATGGTCATTCCCCTTTGCGAATGCTTTGCCATTGTGGGCGTCTTTGCTTCACCATCAGTGGAATCTTTGGTGGATGCTTTGCCGCCATTGACTCTTTTGGTCCCCTCTCTGGTACATGATGTCGAGAGCATGCTGGCCCTCTTCTTGCGGATGTTTTTGCCAGCGTGGTCTTCACTAGCAGATGCTTTGTCGCCGTTGCTACTAGTTCTTGGGTGGATACTTAGCCACCAAAGTATCGGCTAATTTGTAGGAAATCATTACATTTTTGTATCCCATTCTTGCAGGTTCAGTTTGTAAGTGTGTATTGAGGACGGTCGCTACTTGTGTTCTTATATTTTTTCTTGTTCCTAAATTGTATTTCAAGTCATTTACTATTAGCTTGGTGGTTTGTAACATGTATTAGGAGGACTCTCTTGTAATTTTATCGTGTAATTCTCTATTCTTAATAGAAAAACGGACTATATTCTACGATCATGTACTATATGTGTAAAGTGGCAGCTATTTTGTTAATGGTTTTATTAAAAATAGAAACATTCAATTAATTATGCATAGAAACATGAACTGAGGAACTTTCATTACGCACAACTCGAATACATGTCCAAGGCTCTAGGAAAACATGTCTTCAGGTTTAAATAATATTTTAAAAAATATACAACTGTTTCCATATAAGAAAAGTTTTAAGATTAAAATAAAACAAAGGATAACAACAGTAGGAGTAAAAATGGGTGAGGTGGTTGCAGACTCAATTGCAAAAGAGTTAATAGCATACTAGCCATGTACTCTCCTTGTCCTGTAATCATATACTCTTATAAAGCTAAATCCCACTAGATAAATTCTCTTTTCATGCAAGATGTCCACATCATTCCCCACTAAGTGACCCACTAAATGTTCTATCTCTTCATGCAAGGTGTCCATATTATTCCCCACTAAGTTCATGCCATTCAATATTAATTACAAAAAATAACCATGTCATCTATATCATGTGAAATACTTTAAATCTTTAATTTATTAACATACAAGTTATATACATACACTATTTGTTTCATCACCAATTGCTCTATAATATAACCAAATATTAGTTTATCTTCTATTAGCTTAGCAGTTTTTTACTAGATCGAATACAATAAAATACATGCAAGCCAAATTCATATATACGTATGCAGACATAATATACTGAATACCATATAGTAGTGCTATGTATATAATGATTTATTTTTCAGAAAATCCGACAGCAACGCGCGGGGAATTCACCTAGTATAATATGTTCTATGAATTTTAAGACAATTTAAGGAAACACTCAAATAACGCATGTCCCCAATAAACTTTACCAAATTGAAATGGAGGGAGTACGTAATTGTGAGGGCCAACATTGGTATTTACCCAAGAAAAGTTACTGAACAAATAAACTATGCAATCACAATGCAAAGTACTTGATTACATACTGAACAGCTAATCAAGGAAAGCCTTATTTATACTGAACAGCTATAGAAGAAAGCTTGCGACGGCTGCATGCATTGACATTTACAACCAGATGTATTTTATTGCACAGAAGTTACTCTGGATAGAACAACAGAATCAGCGGGGGACAGCCTTCTGAATATCTATCTACAGGCTGACCAAATACTCCAGGGTTCCAGGCCTGACTGGTGTACTGGACTTGCAACAGCAGGCTATACCTATGCACTGCAATGCTTCGATGAAGCTCCAGAAGGACAGAAAAAATTGTTAACCATCTTCATTTCTGCAAAAAAGGAAATAGCATATAGGTTTATGAGTCCTAGAACGTTTTATTCCAATAGGGAAGAAACCACTACATAAATTGAGAAATGAGACTATTTACAGCTGTGCAGTAAGCAATTGTAGGTGCACTATAAACAAATATGAATCTACTGTATGCCATTGGCTACCTTTTCGGTTCAGTAAAATTAACTTATTATGGTAATGAGGGGAGGAATACAATGGTTCTACAGGAAGTCAGATGCTAACAGGGGTGAATTGTGACATACCGAGGCATCATTATCCAAGTGAAGGAAACCGCCATGGCCACGGGCGTTTGTAAACTTGTACAGAGGTCCAAAAGCTGATGAGAGAATTGTGTAAGTCATAAGGAGATTTTCTAAACATAAGAATAGAGCAATATTGCAGCTGAAAACATCCTAGTGTTAAGCATCGTAGCCATGAAATTTTCACAACATCAAGTAGTGTCCTCATGAGAAACTGAGATAATGAAAGGTAGGGTTCAGCAAATTGAATCAGACCCACTTGTATTTTCACCTGCTTTATTATTAATAGAAATATAGGCACTGTCTGTGTCTAGTGCCCATTCCCTGTATGCAGGTTGCTACATAAGTTGACAAGCAGTGTTTAAAGTGTTGTTGTGTCAAATCTAGATTCTGAGGTGTTTGAGTTTATTATTCAACTATGTGGGGTTTAGTTTATTCATTTGGGGGGGGGGGGGGGGGGGGGAGCAAGTCGAGTCAGGGAAGAACACATCGACAACAAAACATGCAGAAACGAAAGCATTACCGAATCTATTTTGACCTTAAAGCAGCATTGGATCTACAACTTCTTTATACCATTAATTGTGTGTGTGTGTTGGGGGGGGGGGGGGGGGGGGGCAGGCATCTATAGCAATAGTAAGCGAAGGAACACAACAAACATTTTGTGTAAAATTACCTTCATAGCCACCATACACAGGATCTTCAGAGAGTAAAAGAGGTGTGTCCAGGTCAACGAAACTGCAACCATAAGTTTAAGAAACAACTTTAGCAGCTGATTTGACAAGTATAAGGTATGGAACATGGTAACATCTGTGATCAGTTTGTGGTTTCAGGATTCAGCATCCTTATAACAATGTATCTTGTTGATAAAAAAGATAATTTGATAATTTTCACAGCAAACAGACCTAAAGCATCCAAGCCCAGCAGCTAAATGACCAGCAAAGCCCATAGCAATCCTAGTCTCGACCATGCCACCGATCATCAGAGAAATATTGGCTTTTCTTGCAGCATCAATTATTTCTAGGGCTCCAAGAATCCCCAACTTTGCCAGCTTGATGTTAATAACATGGGCAAGATTCCCTTGTATTATTTTCTGAGCATCAAGTAAACTCCGACAGCTTTCATCAGCAGCAACAGCAACTTTGTATTTCTCCATGGCCACAGAGCTAACATCTCGGAGACCGTCCCAATCATCCCTGTGAACTGGTTGCTCAAAGAGCACAGGGGTCACTCCCATTTCTGGAACCAATGAAAGAATAAAAACATATTAACATAGTTCAAGCGTGGGAAGAAGGTCGTACAGTTCAGATGACAAATAGCAAACAGGTTCAACGTATTGAAACAACTTTAAAATGAGAACTCTAGCAATTTACAATTTGCAGGAGTACGGACCATTTAGTCTATCAAGAACTTCAATTGCTTGATTTGCTGTGTATCCCTCATTTGCATCCAAAATAAATGAGCAATCTGGATGGACAAGTCGAATAGCTTTCAGAACTTCTATATCTGAATTCAAGTTCTTCCCAACCTTGAGCTTCAGAGTTTGAAACCCTTGTCCACGATATTTTGCAGCCAACTGAGCAGCTTCATTTGGGGTCACAATTGGAATCTGAATTGGGAAATATCAGGATAAAATTTTGGTTATGGTATTCAAAAGCTTTCAGGAATTGGTGCAATGAGGTAACCGTACTGTGATGTCAGTTGTCACACTATCTGATGCTCCTCCGAATAATCTCCATAGCGGTATGCGAATGCTATTAGCAACCGCGTCAATCAGCGCCATCTCCACTCCTGCTCTGGCCTTAAATGGAAAAAGGTACAATCAAATACAACCATAGAACAAATCATTTATAAGTCCAAACAAGAGATCAAGAAAATCAGAATCATATGAGAAACTATGTCAGTTCCTTATGTCTGCATCGCATCAATTTCCAAGAAAAAAAAAACTGGAACACCTCCATATGTGCTAGTATTTGTTAAAGGAATCTGTATGACTGTATCGGCCGTTGTAGCTTGTAGGCTTGTCGCCGAACTCTGTATTGGTTCTGAAGAAGCATGGGCAGTGACCAGTGAGTCTTCAAAAGGCCTATTGGAAGACTAAGGGCTATGGACTAGAAGAGTATAAATAGGTGGTTGTCCAGCAAATGACTTCAGTAAGTATAAATAGGTAGTTGTCCAGCAAATGACTTCAGTAGTTCAGCACCCGAAAGCCATATAGATGACATTAAACTGAGCCATCAATATCGGATACACCAGGTTCGACAATTTCAGATTTGCAAACAACCTAAACTTCGATTCGAACCACGTTCACATCTTCCCTACGATCATTTCTAGACACTAAAAAACACTTGTCAACTCGAATCACGTTCACATCTGGCCAAAAGCCATCTACATCATTTCTAGACATTAAAAAACTGCAATGAACCATAACACCGGGTACAGTACGTTCGACAAATTCAGATTTCCAAACAACCGAGACTTCTCAACTCGAATCACGTTCCTATCTTCCCTACGATCAATGATCAAACACCCACTTGTGAATCCACCGCGGGAACGGAAGGCAAATTTTACTCGGTGAGTTGAGTCGGACGAGAGAAGCTGCGGATTCCTCACCGAGGCGAAGGCGTGTCCGGGGAGCACACTGGCGACGTCCTGGAGCAGCGCGCCGAGTGGCGCCGCGGAGGCGTCCTCGAGCGCGGCGCACGCCCGTCCGGCGGCGTCGAGCGCCGCGGGCTGGTCCTCGGCGGTGACGGAAGGCAGCACGGGCGCCTCCCCCCACCCGACGGCGCCGCTGCGGAGCTCGACGCGCACGGCGACGTTGCTCACCGCGACGAGGCGGGAGGACGCGATGGTGAAGGGCGCGGCGAGCGGGACGTCGAGCGGGCGCGCGTCGGCGGCCGCCACGTCCACGGAGAAGGTCTCCTTGAGCGCGTCGAAGCCGAACGACTCCACGGGGGTGGGCGGGGACGGGGACGGCGAGATGGCGCGGAGGCAGGTGGTGGTGGTGGTGGGCTGGCGGCCGGGGCCGGCGGCCGCCACGAGGGTGGGCTTCGGGGTGGTAAGGGTCGCGCCCGGGCCGGCGGGGGTTGCGGAGAGGCGGAGAGGCGACGAGGAGAGAGACGGGTCCATGACCACTGGGGAAGCGGAGACCGGAAGCCGGGCGGCGAGATTCGCGGGGAAGCGGCGAAGGAAGACGAGCGACGGGGAGACCAGACACCCGAGTGGAGTAGCGCTCGTGTTTATAGGGGTACCTAGGGTCCTAGGCCTTGTTTAGTTCTGAAAAAATTTCAAATTTCGCTACTGTAGTATTTTCGTTTTTATTTGATAAATATTATACAATTATAAACTAACTAAAATCAAAAAATTCCTCTCGTGATTTACAGACAAACTGTGTAATTATTTTTTATTTTTATCTATATTTAATGCTTCATGTATAAACCGCAAGATTTGATGTGACGAAAAATTTTGAAAACTTTTTGGATTTTAGAGTGAACTAAACAAGGCCCTAGTACAGCAGCGGTTGGTGCGGCGCCGGCGCTTGACGGGAACGTGAGGCCCAAGTTGTCAGTGGGACAAGACAACACGCATGGGCGCATAGCTCTCCTTCCTGCACTGCACTTGCCGGCTGGTACTGTAGTGTGGGCGATGCCGTCGAGGAGGACGACACAGTCGTCGCATGGAGAGACCGACCGACATGTGGGGCCTCGACGTCGCCGTGGCGTGGATTCCACAGATTCCACGACGCTGATACGTTGGCACCGATCGGGTGGCAGTGGAACCTCGGCGCAGAGCAGATCATCCCCTTGGCCGTGGAGGTTGTTGCTTCTTGGCTTGTTGCCCATGGTGGTTCGTCGCGGAGCGGGACGACACATCAGCGTTCAGCAAGCCTGTTCGTTTGGTCGTATTTTTTCTATCAACTAATAATATTTTTATAATAAATTAATAAATAGTATTTTTATAACTTTTTAGTTCAGCGAATAGGCTCGGGACTCTCCTTCTTTACACTCCGTCAGTCCATCGCTGAGTTGGACCCATCAGAACGCGTCCATGACAGGCGGGCCCCACGACCCCGGGGCTGTGAACGTCCGTCTCCGTTGCTTTTCCCTGACGGCCCCTCACTCACTGCTCTGCTGTTTGCTAGTGAGGGGAAAAAAAAGGGCCAGCAAGCACTCTTTTGAATGATATGGAAGTCTCTATCGACTGAACAGAGGTGATTCTCATTAAAAACGAGCTACTGAGCTGTTGATCACTTTTGATGCCGGACAGAATGCATTGTTCGTCACTAGGGCCGGCACTATGCATGCTGTAATCTGACCCTTGCAACCACGCACGGGCCGTTATTATTTTAGAACTTAGAAGCCTTGAACGGCCGTGGAGAATATAATTTACCGATGGGGCAACTAACCGTGCATGATTAAGATTACAAGATCTGCGGTTAGGGATGTAGATGGGCTAACCTGCGAACCCGCGTAAAAATTATGGGTTTATATTGGTAATCCGTAAAAATTAAACCTATATACAGGTTCTCGCGGCTGCAGCAACTGCTTCTCTCGCACTCCTAGATCTTTTGAGCTGATCGAATGCAATCCAGACCTAGGATCTGAATCGAATTAGGCTGCAGTTGCACAGCCTTTTGTCTAGGCAATAAGCTACTAAACTAGTACAGTGCACGGTACTACCATACCAACTGCTAATTGGGCATGTGAAGATGAGGAGCCAGAGATGCGGATATTTGAAGTGGTTAGCCCGCCACCAGTCTTCATCATCCATGTGATCAGCACTTAGCTATCACTATGCCGATCTCGCCTTGTCGTTTCCTTAGCTTTCTAATCTGGCAAAGCATTGTGTCCCCGTCAATGGTGGTTAAAAAAAACAAAATTAACACGCCAAAGGCACGGCACTAAAGTATCTAATGGCACCTTACATTAGCCTGATCACAGCCTCCGAACTTGGCCATCCTCGACCTCATCTCTTTCATGGCGTGTGTTGACTTCTACATCGATCGGACGAAACACATAAAATTGCCGCCGTTGCGGACTTTCACTAATAAAATAGTAGAATTTTTCTAGTGTTTTTAAGTAAAAATAAAACATTGCCACTAGCCAAAGCACTAGAGAATTTCACTAGGAGATATTTAGTAGGAAAAGTTTATATTAAATTTTGAATGCTACAACACTAGAAAAAGTCCACCTCACTAGGAGAATTAGTGAATTGTGTGGTTGTGTTTGCATGATATAATAGAACATTGTTGCCTGCGACCTACAGATCTCAAAAACTGAACTTGGTCTTTCCCTTGTTTGGAACATTTTAGCTCCACTATATATGGATCCGAAGAGGGGATCAGACTTCCGAAGCATGGCGTGCGCTCGGATAATAATACGTGCCGTTCTTGCTGGCACTGTGAATCTAACCAGAAATCTTTTCTGACATACACATACACTGAATCTCTTCCAACTTACCGGCGATACCATCCAAGCAATCTGATTTGAGGACAACCACAACCGTTCCTACTTCTGAGTTCTGCCACTCCCTTTCCTGTAGTGTTTAAGACGTTTAATTACTCCGTGGCGTATCGGAATCTTCTTCACAAGTTCACATGCATGTAGTACGTACAAGCTATATTTCGAGGAATCTTTTTTCCTTTTGAGAAAAGAATCAAGTTGGTCATATTGTAAACAACCTTCGAATAATATATAGTTCAAAGTCTGAAAGATCTAGCTTTGCCTTGCTTGCTAGATCAGCAGCTGCAAAACGTACTTAATTACGTGTCAACGAAAGGAGCGCTGTCATTATTGTCCTATAACTGAATTGCTGAAAAGAGGAGCCATCGTTCAGAATTCAGCGGAAGTAAGGCATGTCCCCGTCCATGCATGAAACGAAAGACTGAATAATTAGCTTCAGGCTGTGCCGAATCCAGGATCACAAGAATTGGATCGGATCCCAGTTCCAAAAGCCACTCGCACGACAAAGTATATCATCACCGAAAGGAAAATCCACGAGCCAAAGCTATGCTTTGCTTTCCCCGGCACCGGACGCCGTGTGGATCACCCAACCCGGAGCCTTGTTACGCCGCGGCGGCTATAAGAACTTGGCATCATATCCTGATGAGCTGCATGCATGGGTGACCTCGCTCCTCGACACACAGACAGAAGAATCATTTCAAACCGAAAATGGCAACAGCAGCAGCAATGAACGGACACTACAGCAGGGCACCCAAGCTCTTCGGCAGGGAAAGAACACTCCACGCTGCCCTCGGTGGACGCAGAGGTGATTCGTTCTTGCGAGCTGAAACTATGCATGGATGATTTCCTTTCCTGTTACGAGCTCGACCGTGCAAAGCAACCGATGCACCGAACTGAAAGCCGCTGTTTTTCGTTTCGTCAGCCGCGGACATCATCCTGTGGAGGGACAGGAAGGCGTCGGCGTCCATCCTCGCGGCGGCGACGGCGGCGTGGGGCCTGTTCGAGGTGGCGGAGTACCATTTCCTGACGGTGGTGTGCTACGTCGCCATGATCGGCATGCTCGTCTTCTTCATATGGACCAACGCTTCTACCTTGTTCAACCTGTAAGCAAGCATCAGCCTCCCAACTCTTTTTCTTCTTCGCAGCCCCAAGTTCGTTTTCTTTTTTCTTATTTTGAAGAGGAGTTCTTCGTAGCCCAATTGTTTGGCCCATGTATGTTCATACTACTAGCATGGAAGCCCGTGAGGCCGAGATTAAGCCTACTGAATCTCAAAACGGGCTGAAATGGAATGGTTCGAGAAAAATGAACACTGACTGAGAGTCGTGAGATGTTGACATGCAGGCCGGTTCCCAGAATCCCTGATACTCTGGTGTCGGAGAGGGCGAGCAGGCACGCGGTCCACGACGTGCATCGCAGGCTGACCAGGTTGGTGGAGACGCTCCACGACATCGCTTGCGGCAAGGACATCAAGATGTTCATCCTGGTGCGCCACTAACCTGCCCATTCCATCTCCTTTTCCTACCAAACAGCACCAGTAGAAGAAAAGAAAAAAAAATATGCATCTGATCCTCCCTCCATCTGCCCGTGCGTGCGTGCGTTGAATCCAACAGACGGTGCTGTCGCTGTACATGGCGTCGGTGATCGCGGACTGCTTCAGCTCCCTGACGCTGCTCTACCTCGGTAATTAACCTGCTGAACTGAGGCATTTTGCAGTAGTACGTACAAGTTTCATCAGAAGGCGAAAATATTCGCAGCATCGATGTCTAAAATTTGCTGCATGCATGCCTTGTGCAGTGGTGCTGGGCACGATGACGGTGCCTGCGCTGTACGAGCGGTACGAGAGCGAGGTGGACCACCTGGTGGCCAGAGGCGTGCACGACCTGCGGACCCACTTCGCGGACATGGACTCGGGCGTTCTCAGGAAGATCCCGAGAGGCACAGGAGCTGCAGCACCCAAGTGATCACCCCCCAAACAAGAGATCACGACTGTCTGACTGACTGCCTCGTAGCGTAAATATGGTGGTGTACAATACTATACTATAGCACATGTAGAAGTGGATTAAGAACGCATGTCGCTGGTTTTCCCACTGAAAGGTCCCAAAAGAATATTAAGGTCACAATAATTCAGCTGCACTCAAAAGCAGCTGACTGCAGGTTCATCGATCGGAACAACATGGCCCTGGAAGCTGATGCTTATTACGAGTCATTGCTTGCTGGGCATGCTACAGCCTGATCTGTCCGTGTCTCCGTGATACTGTAATCTTTCCACAGTAGTACGTACCTGACCCGCGACGCGCTCTCTCTCTCTCTCTCTCTCTCTCTTCTCTTCTCTTCCACCGCTTCTCTGATCTCTGATCCATGGATCGCCAATGGAGAGGGGACGGCCAGGGTCATCCCTGGGTCCGGCGGGGACAGATGGTATTGCCCGTTCCCGACACCGACAGCAAACACACATGATTGGGCTCCACACCTCCACGTACGGGGGGGTCTCGATCGGTGGCGAACCGGACGGAGGACAGCGACGCCGGCGCGCGCACGCCTCGCCAGCAACCGGATAAAAGCAAAGCAAAGCAAAGCGTTTCCGTGCGGTGCGGCAGCCTGAGTGGCCTGTGCCATGTTTCTCTGCTCTCTTTTGTTCTCCTGCCCCGGCTGGGCAGTGGCTGTGGCTAGGGCTTGGGATGATCTCGCTCTCATCTCATTGGTTGGAATGGATCGACGACTCATCATGGCTCGCCACGCCAACCTGACCTGCCTCTCAGTCGCTGTCGGCCCGGCCTTGCAAAGGCGACACGTCACCCACAGTGACATCGGCCACAGGCGAGACGAAGACGACCGTCTGCTTCGTCTGCCTCGGCCAGTCTTTTATACTCGCACGATCGCACGGCATGCTGATCGCCGTGCCGTGACAGTACGCGAATGTCATGCTAGCGGAAAACTGGACGCAGGGCCGGGATTAGGATTAGGATTAGGTGGGGTGGGGGGGCGCGCAGTTTAATCTACGGTTACGCCGCTCCAACACGGACTACTTCAGCGTTTGCTTGTCACGTCAGGGAGGAATTTGTTTTAAAGAGCTTCCTTGTTTCCATCGGTCTCATCTGATTCATTGTACAAGCGCAGTTTAGGATAGATAACCATATCCGCAACCTATATCAACTTTATTATACGAGGGGTGATGGGGGTTGGTCGCCGAAACCGTCGACGCGCGCTGAAACGGAACTGAAGGACCCGCAACACGTTGTGGGTTGGGTGGGCCTGAAGGACAGCAACCTATGAACACAAATTGCAAGCTTAAGCCTGAAGGACAGCAACCTATGAACACAAATTGCAAGCTTAAGTATATCAATCATCATCTCCGCTGGTCTATCTTGGCACTAAACCTGCAGACCGCCACTAATGATTGACCAAAGATACACCACCATCATCAACGATCCATGCATCTATCCATCCGTGGTAAAGGAGGAGCACACAGTATTGCGCCCTGCGGCAAGGTGACTGAGCACGCACGTACGGCGGCCCCGCTCTGCGCCATCACGGCGCGTCGTGTCGTGTCGTGCCTGCCCAGGGACCCCCAGCCTTTTGTTCGGCCTGCCTGCCTTGGCGTGCGGCGGCCGCGCGGGCATGCAGGCAACCCGAGAGCGGTCAAAAGAAAAGAAACGATGGAAGCGGCAGCACGGCACGGCGGCTGCGTGCGGCGTGGTGGAGTGGAGTGGTCCGTCCGCCGCAGCACGATGCCATGATGCTCGCTCGCTCTCGCGCGCGCGCGCGCAAAGGGAGAGGGAGGGTGGGGGGTGCGTGGATTGGACGGGAAGACCACGGACGCGACGAGCCCTTTTTGGAGGCACGCTTGGCTCGTTGTTTGCCGTGCGTCCTCTGCCCTCTGGTAAAGATGAGGATGGGAGGTGGAGGGATCCGAGGAGGAGGGGGAGATCAGGAGTGAGTAGGCCAAAGGCCTGCGACTGCGAGGCCCGACGGACGGGGCAAACGAACCTAGCAGCTAGTCACCACGCACGCTCGCTTTGTGAGGTCGAGTACGAAGGAATCCCGGCCTCGGAGCACGACACCAACGGGGGAGAAGGCACGCTCCCGGCCCCCGCTGGCGCTGCTGCTGCTGCTCTCGGCTTTTCTGCAGCCAGCGGTGTTGGTGTTTCATCGTCGCCTCCGGCTCTGGCGATCTCTGCGACCGCGACTCGGCCAGCCATGGTCCCTGTTTCCCCGTCTCACAATTCCCGAGGCAGATGCAGGGGTGGACGGAGCGGAGGCGCAGGCGGCGAGTCACGCGTCACGCGGCCCCAGGGTCGTCTTGCAGCAGCCGGGAGGGAGGGAGGGACGGCGCGTGGGTCGGCGTCGGCGACATGGTGCCCAGGAGCGGGCATGTGCCAGTGCCAGCCACGCCCACGCGGGTGGACGCGACGCGGCAGCGAATCCCCCCAACACACACCTGATCGATCAGGACTAGGGACCCGCCGGCCCCACGTGTGGTGCGACAGCGGACCGCCCCCGCTGCCGCTGCCGCTGCTGCTGCCCTGCCCCGGCCGGCCCTCGTGCCAGCGGCGCCGATCCGCCGTGTGCGCGTACAGACTGCCGTATCCCAAGACGAAATTAGGCTTCTCGGGTCACCGGCTACCGACACCTGCCTCTTTCGACACCGGATCCAGTATCAGATCTAGCACCATATTCGGGAGTTGTTTAGTTTCAATTTTTTTTTTAAAAAAAAATGGATTATATAGTACTTTCGTTTGCTGACAAATATTATTCAATTATAGACTAACTAGACTCAAAAGATTCGTTTCATAAACTACAGGTGAACTGTGCAATTAATTTTTATTTTTATCTATATTTAATATGCATATATCTAAAGATTCAATGTGATGAGAAATCCGAAAAATTTTGCACTAACTTTTTGGAAACTAAATAAGACCTCACTGATCTCTTTTATAACCCTCACATTGTATCCGTATCAGCACCCGTATCCGTATCACTAATTCAGGCCTCTTTTTCGCTCCATCACATCAAATATTTGGAAACATTTATAGAGCATTAAATATAGGTTAAAAATAATTAAGTACACAGTTCATATGCATTTTTCGAGACAAATCTTTTAAACTTAATTAGTTTATAATTAGATACTAATTACTATAGTTACAAATGCGCTACAATACCAAAACAAACATTTGTTTTTGCCAACTAAACAAGGCCTCAGTATTAATTCACTAGTTCTACTCATCACTATATATATAGGTCTTGTTTAGATTCCGTGGCTAGCCTTTTTTTTCTATGAATATCCAAACATATGAGCTAAATATGAGCAAATAAGGTGGACTAAAGTTTTGCCCATTTGCTCCTCAAGAGGTATAAAACTGGGCTAAAACGTCTTGAGAGCACACTGGACGCCAAATACCCCTCACCCACCAACCCGCGACCTCTCTCCCTCTCCCATGACTTACGTCTTGTTTTTGGTTTTGGCTCTGTAGTACTTTCGTTTTTATTTGACAAACATTATCCAATCATGGAGTAACTAGGCTCAAAAGATTCATCTCACAAATTACAGATAAATAAGAGCAAATCATACTTCATACATGCGACCAAAGATTCGATGTAACGGAGAATCTTGAAAATTTTTGCGAACTAAACAAGGCCTTAATTAAATGAGAGCAAATCAGTCAGTGTAGGATGTAGGATTAAACTTTTGCTATGGATCTAAAAACATCCTAACTGGACTAAAGTTTAGGGACAAGTTTCAGTCCATGTCAAATGAATTCAAACACAACCATAGTTGCATAAATAACGGCACGCCACGCGATCATAGCACAGC
Source organism: Sorghum bicolor (assembly GCF_000003195.3). Classification (NCBI taxonomy): domain Eukaryota; kingdom Viridiplantae; phylum Streptophyta; class Magnoliopsida; order Poales; family Poaceae; genus Sorghum; species Sorghum bicolor. The sequence continues at coordinate 6,779,415 of NC_012872.2, read as the reverse complement.
TCCAACTTTCAACAACCCAACAAGACCTTGAGTCCTGCCCTATAGGATGATAACTAAGGTCACGTAGAGCGTTGGCCATGCGCCCAAATAATGGGGTTACAAAAGATGGAACAAGAAAGGAAAGTTGGGTTGGCCGATTAGTGCTCATCAACGTGATAGCCAGGCTCTCAAGACCCTTCAAAATAGACCTAGCAGTACAGGGACAGGCGTAAAGCAGTGCTACCGCAACGCATAAAGGCCATTAGAGCAAGTATTATAGTAGGCTGTAAGACAGCTAAATGCTGAGGTGGAGGAGAGAGAGTAAAAGCGGGCTGTAAGCTTACAGCCGGCTCAGATACAAAAACCAAGAAAGTCTGTGAGACAGACAAGTGAGCCATGTATTAATAGTAATGAGCTAACCAGCATTATATGAGTGGGCTGCAAGAAGACTGTAAAGAAGTCTTACAGCCAGCAGTTGGCTAATACTTGCTTTTATAACGTCCTTCTTGCAATCTCTTTGTTTATTTGTTTATTTATTATATATATGCTTCTGTACGCGGCAATGGAAGCTCGCTCGCTCGCCCTACGTGGGTGGGAATGGGGTGCACAGCCGTAAAGCGAGGGCCGAGGAGGGAGAGCCATCACGAGATGGATCGATTAGCTTGGCGTTGGCGCCATGCCAAAAGAAAGTGCCACCGGCTTGGCCCTTGGGGGCTATCTCTCTCGGGGATGGTAAAGCGGCGCTGGATGTCGCTCGGCGAGAGGAATAAGATCCCAGCCAGCCAGTGGCAGATCACATCATTAGCACCGCATAACAACCCAGTGGTGTGGCGTCCCTTCTCATTATAAAATTATCCGCAATCAGGGCTCTTTGCCATGGATTAAAGCGTTTAGTTCACCCTAAAATTCTAATTTTTTTAAGATTTCTCATCACGTCAAGTCTTTGAACGCATGTATAAAATATTAAATATAGATAAAAAATATTTAATTACACAATTTAGCTATAATTTACGAGACGAATCTTTTAAGTCTAATTAGTCTATGATTGTACAATAATTGTTAAATACAAACGAAAGTGCTACAGTAGTCAAACTCAAATTTTTTCACCAACTAGACAAGGCCAAAATAAAGTAATCAACAAGTGATTTCACTAAGATCTGATCAGAAAAACATGCAGACCCTGATTGAATTCGGAGTGCTGATGAGAGATCCTTTGGGAGCACTCTCCTCCAAATGAGATTCAGATATAGGGCCCATTTGTTTGAGTTTGTCAATCTACATCTATCTTCAATGATGCTACAAGATCTCCACTTCATTTCAGATACTATAATTTCTGAAACGATAATCCTAGATATCCAGAAAAAGAAAACCCAAATTTGTGCTACAAGATCTCCACTTCACTTCAGATAGTAGTTTGTGAAACCATAATCCTAGGTATCCATAGAAAGAAAACCCAAATTTGTGGGTTTGAATCTATACTTGGCACGGGTACTATCAAGTAAAGAAAGATAAAGCAGAATGTACAAACGATAATCCAAGATATCCAGAAAAAGAAAACCCAAATTTGTGGGTTTGAATCTATACTTGCCGCGGGCTCTATCAAGTAAATAAAGATACAACAGGATGGTTCAAACATAAACGTTCTTCCTGGTTTGATCTGCAACTAAACACCCCGTGTGAAAACGACATATAGCATCAGATTCAGAGAAGGGCTCTGCTAAAGTTGAAAGCGAGATTATTTGTGTGATTAGAGGAAAAATGAGGCACACGGAACCAGAGCGACCAAGTAGCAACAAAAATCAAGTCAATGTATTAAACCAAAACAAACATATCAACATCAATATCAAAGTACAAAAACCGGACCGATGTATATATTTAACTCGAATAAGGTTTCTACAAGCAAGCTAATAACACACTTATCTGCACCTCAACCTGAATGACAACCATGAGATCAAATATACAGAGGGCTACACAAATGATGAGTTCTTCGTTTTCGCCAGGTTCTTTTGGACACTATATATTTTATTCAAAATAAGAAGAAGAAAAAAAGACCAATTGGAACAGGGTTCCAACACTTCACTCCCCCCAATCTAACCCAACATGGTCACCCTTCTGTCTCACCAACACAAGAACCATCCAATTAAAATCCTATTTTGAACCCATCCTTGGATGCATACTTGTTTTACTTGTTTTGATCCCGAATGCACAGTTGCAACACCTTCCACTCTTTGCCACAGACTCTCATGTAAACATGCAGTAGCAACAATAATGATAATAGATGGATAACTACGCCTGTAGAATTTGCAACATACCCGAATTCACCAATCCTCGATCTGAGGCACAGTTCTGCTTAATGTTTTTCTGCCTGTCCGGCATCAGGAGAGACCATGGGCTGATACTGAGGTGGCAATGTTGGAGGTGCAGCTGCTTGTGAGTAGTAGACTTGTGGGCGCGTAGGATCAGCATACTCATATCCAAAGTTGCCACCCATGTTTGCAACAGGCTGTGGTGAGGGGTGGTGGTGCGATTGAATGACATGGTGGTATGCCATCCCAGCATATCCAGGTGCTGCATTAGGCGCTGGAGCAGGCGTAGCGGCAGCTGTTGTTCGATAAACACCAGGTTGTTGTAATTCAGGCCTTACAGCCATCTGAGGAATTGGCACGGTCGGCTTTGGCGTTGTGTCAACAAGTGTGGGAGGTGGCAAAGTGACTTGTGCACCAGGAGGCATGCTATATGGCTGATGTGCATTCTGCTGCATAGGAAGGTAATACATCCCCGTATTTGGGTCGAATGTAGGTGCCTGTTGCGGCCTCGGCACAGTCTGGGGTGCCTGCTGAGGAACAGGATGGTGGTAATAGGACTGGATTGGAATGAAGGTGCCAGTGGCAGGGTTGTGGATGAAATGCTGATTTCCAGCAGAAACAATCTGCTGAGGAGCTGGTTGTTGTGGTTGCTGTTGCTGCTGTGGTGGTGGATGTTGCTGCGGTGGCTGAGGCACATGCATCTGGGTAAGGACATATCCAGGTGGGACCTGTGTTGCCGCGGCAGCTGCAGCAGCGTCCGGAGCTGATCCAGGGAGGCGGTAGCTGGCAGCTTCCGTTCCCACAGGCATGTCTCGTTTCAAGTCGGCGGGAGGAGATCTATCGTTATAGTAGACGGCTCTGAAACAATCGATCAAACATATGGTCCGCATAAGGTTTCATGCTAACTCATAAGGTTGTGGATAATCAAGGTCTAACAATATGTATGCACGTTATATAAAATTGATCATGTCAACTTACCTATTGCTGGGATCAACAGCCGGCGGGACCTCCTGCTTCATAGGTTGTGGTTTCCGACCTCCGCCACCGTGATCGGACTTATCATCGTCAGAGAACACTCTGCTGGACGCCTCAGAGGGCGACATGCCGGCCATGGCAGGGATCGGCACCTGCTGTTGAGGTTGTATGTATGGCGGCAGCTGCTGCTCGGAGATCCCCATCTGCGCGAAGTGATCCTCCACGGCGGCAGGTTGCATGATGCGGGCGTCCGACGGGCGGTCCTCCGGCCGCACGCGTATAGGCGGAAGATTCGATAGCGATGGTGCCGAGGAGGTTGACCCGAACGAGGAGTTCTTATCCAGCATCGGCGAGTCTGGCACAGACTGGACGTCGTGCAGGTGCCTCCCGGCACCGGCGGCGGCAGCGACGGCGGCGGTGGCGCCCACCGGCAGCTTGGGCTGGCTGGCGCGCTGGTCCTCCGTGGGAGCCGAGTTGGTCACGCCGCTGCGGGAGTGCACGGAGGAGTCGTCCTCGAGGCCGAGAAGACAGTTGACGGAAGCTGAATCGGTGGAGATCCCCCTCGGGATGCCGTCGAGGGAGCCGGAGATGGCGCTGTTGAGGGCGTCGACGAACCAGTTCTCCGACTTGGAAGAGTCGTCGAGGAGGGAGCCGAGCGAGGACGAGGACTCGGGCTTGGCGGGGAAGAGGAAGAGGCGGATCCGGGAGGTGCGCGAGGATCCCCCACCGGAGGAGGTCGCGGCGATGCGGTCGTACTCGTCGACGAGGTTGTCGAGGTCCTCGTCCGTAGAGACGGAGATGAGGGAGTCGAGGTCCTCGTTGGGCAGCTGATACTTGAGCGTGAAGGGGCGGCCGCCAAGCAGCGACCGCGAGAGGCGCGCGTGGACGTCGGCGAGCGACGCGTGCCGGTCGACGGCCACGATCCGGGTCTCCCCGCCGAGGTAGCAGAGCGACTTGTCGGTGGGGCGCGGGACGATCCGGCCCCCGAAGCTGCACATCAGGCGGAGCCGGCCCCCACCGCCGCCGGCAGCCGCGGCCGCCGCCGCCGCGGAGGACGGGAACGGCTCGTCCCACGAATCCCCACCCCGGCTGCGCGGAGAAGACTCCGTGGACTCCGGGTACCCGGGCCCAGGGCCGGGGCCCCCCACGCCGGCGGCCGTCGCCGACGGCAGCGGCTCCATGAGGGGAAGCGAGCGGGCGGAGGAGGGGGAGGGTGGCTTGCTGCTCTGGCTGCGCTTGTTGTCTCCTTCGTGGGTTTTTGGGTGGGGGATTTTATTTTAGATTTTGGGGAAAGGGGAATATATGAGGGGGGAAGCAAAGAGGAAGCGAGGAAGGGGAAGGACGAGGGGGAGGAGTGGGGCCCGCGCCAGGAAATATCGCTGGTTACGGGAGGCGGTTTTGCGGCCTGTGATCTAGGTGCCCCTGCCCCCTCTCGGCTCTCGCGGCGGCGGCTGCTCCTTGCATCTAGCTCCGTGGCCTTGTTTAGCAATTTCGTTTTTTTTACAAACATTATTTAATCATGGAGTAACTAGGCTTAAAAGATTTATTTCGTAATTTACATGTAAACTGTGCAATTAGTTTTTATTTTCGTATATATTTAATTCTTCATGCATGTGGCGTAAAAATTGATGTGACGTGAAATCTTAAAAAGATTTTGGTTTTTGAGGTGAACTAAACAATGAGTTAATCTCCTCTCCTCGCTTTTTCTGTCGACGCCATGGCGAGTGCCAGCTAACCTGCCGAGTTGTTTTTCCTTTCCTCGTCATGCGGCGTCTATTATTGATATTATTATTATTATTTTATTATTGCTCTAACGAAGAACTGCTTGCTAGCTTTGGACTGAGCCACCAGAAAATGACCCTCAATTAGTGAAGCTTTTATGTAAAGCTCCCAAGTAGTCAAGTTATGCCAAATGCTACAATGTTACAACATTTATGTGTACAGCTGATAGGTTTACTATAAAGATATATTTTATAGTTAATTTAATGGTACTTATGTTGTATCATAAATATTAGTATTTTTATATAGTTTTGGTTAAAATTTAAATCATTTGACTCCTTCAAAAGTGAAATTTGCTCTTTTTTTTGCATATAGAGGTAGTGTGTCTCGAGCCAACATTGCAATAGTAAGATCACATTGAAATTGTATAACACAATGGTGGGAATTTAGGCCTTCAGTGATTATTAGGCCTCAAAGCAATTGTTCAAAAACTTTTTTAAATTTAAGTGATACATTAGTTTTATCAGGTAAAGACTAATTGATTAAATTTCAAAAATATCCTAAATTGGTTAATGAAACAAGTGACACGGTACACAAGAATGGGACTCATAACGTCTCATAAATACAAACATAGCCATCAAAATCTTCAATACCCATTCACCCTAACCTAACTTTGGCCAATGTGGCATCTCTAACCTCTTTTACTACCTTCTTAGGGCACTCACAATGCAAGACTCTATCACAGAGTCCAAGACACTTAATTACATATTATTTATGGTATTTTGCTGATGTGGCAGCATATTTATTGAAGAAAGATGTAAAAAATAAGACTCCAAGTCCACATTGTTCGAGGTAATAAATAACTCTAGACTCTATGATAGAGTCTGCATTGTGAGTGCCCTTACTAGCTACAGCTATAATATTTGTCCATACACATTCACACCTCATACATAGACACACCCCGCACGCACCTCTACCTATACGTCCAAGCCTACAACTATACACAGCTAGAAAAAACCATATGTTTGTAGAGATTAGTAGAACGAAACGAATGAAGATTTCGTTGACGATAAATATGTATGAACTAATTATCGTGTCATCTTGCATGGGAGCCAACAAAATTCATAATTAGAGCAAACACGAGTGAAACTCTGAGAATCGGTCCATGGATCGATTACTAATTGATGGGTAGCCACCAAACGCACTAGCTACATGCTCGTTCTATAGGCAGCTCAATACTTATTGTCATTTTGCATGTGGGTCTTTTGCAAGAGAGATTTATGCATGTCAACTGTCACATAACCTTCCTAATGTAGGTTTGCAAACATTACAAAAACACATGGACACATGGTTGCTTGAGGTATTGTTGATTTTCAATTAACCTACCTATGAGTTTTAAAGTAGATTTAGATTCAGATGAAGCCAGGCTTGGATCATCAACTGTAAAACATCATTAGAGTATTCTACGAGAACAAAAACCCAGAAACAGGAATAGAGAGACACGACGCAGACAAGAAGCAAGGCCTCGATGGCTCGATGCCATTCCTTTGCTTTCAAGCACACCGGGTCGGTGTCGCTTTGCGCTTGGTCCGTCAGCGCCAGCTCGACACATCAAAATTGCAATAGGGTTCGCTGCATTTGGTACGATGTTGGAGAAGATATTTGGATACTAATAAAAAATAATTACATAACTCGTCTAGAAACTATGAGATGAATTTAGGCCTTGTTTAGTTGGCAAAAATTTTTGGTTTCAGATTCCGTAGCACTTTCATTTGTATTTGATAAACAATGTCTAATTATAAACTAACTAGGCTTAAAAGATTTGTCTCGTAATTACAAGCAAACTATCTAATTAGTTTTTGTTTTTTCTATATCTAGTGCTCCGTTGTAAGATTCGATGTGACAGAGAAACTTAAAAATTTTTAGGTACTTATTGAAACTGAACAATGCCTTATTAAGGCTAATTAATTTATTATTAACACATGTAAATTACTGTAGTATTTACGGCTAATCATGTACCAACTAGATTTAAAAGATTTGTCTTATAATTTCCAACCAAACTATATAGTTAGTTTATTTTTTATCTATATTTAATAATTAATACATATGTCTAAATATTCGATATGATGACTATTTTTTTTTTTTTATGGACAAGGCGTCGAGAACGACCACAAGTCCAGAATCGTACAGCCAGGCTTTCTCCTCTGCGGCTCTGCTCTCGTTTCTTCCCATCGACGCAGCGGGCCAATGGAAACCCGCCCACAGAATGCCGGAAAATAAAGATGCAAGATCCGCCGCGATTGGACACCTATGTTTCACCTCCTCGGGAATTTGAAACCAGATCGATCGATCGATCGGTGACGACGAACTGTAGCGTAGCGTATTGTACAGTCTTGTACTAGTAGAGTGATTAGAGAAGGCTTGAAGCGAAGGGAACGGAGTTGTGTCCAGCTGATTGCAGAAGGCGCCGTGTAGTGCAGGCCAGCTTAATTGGGCTAGTTGTTCATGCAACAGTAGTAGTATTATAGTTCGATGATAACAGTGATATGACGCGGCATAAGTTAGGTATCGCGTACAGAATAATGTACTGCGGCTACGCCATGCTAGCGACCAGCTGGGGAAGGCAACCAATGCAAAAAGCGAGTCATGTTTGCGTGGCAAAAGCGTAAGAGCTGAACTAGTCCTCGGCCTTCAGGCGGGCGTGTTTTGTTATTGTTAAAGTTTAGGTCATGGATTGGAAGAGGAGGATGTAGCTAGAGACCAGAATAGTACCTTGTTATGAACTCATTAATCATCATGATGGGTGAGTATATATACTCCTATATGATATGATATCCATTTGGTAAACCTAAACGCTGCTAACTGCTGGTGCTAATTGATTGGTCAACGAACTTGGGGGATGCAGGAGAAGCCCCCAAAAAAAAACAACAATATCTCTTGCTGATGTGTCACTAGATGATACAGAACCATGACAGAGCTGAATTCATCAAGGGAAAAAAATCAGGCTAGCGCCGAAACAGTAGACACCAAAGGATGCAGCGGATTGAGCAGACAAGTTCTTTTTTTTTTGTCTCTGAATTTTTTGTTGTTTTGTTTTTGGAATACAATTTTCTTTTTTGGTTGTCAATTTGTCCCTGGTCTCACATCTTATGTCGCCTTCTCGTCTGTCAACGAATGCTTGCACGCATGCACTAACGGAGGACACGGCACTTTTTCCCATTAATCAAGCTCTATATACGTCTCATCAGCGCAACAAATAAAACGAATCAGAATCATCGCCTGCTAGGGGTCAAAGCCAAGCACTACGAAAAAAAAAAAAAAGCAACGCAACTGCATGCCGGGGCGAAGAAGCATCAGCGGTGCACGAGCACGAGCACGAACGGCCGCCGGGGCAGCGCGGGGAGGTGCGGGTGCTGCGGCGTGGTGGCGTCCAGGTCCAGCCACGTCCACTCACTCTCCAGGGCAAGTCACTGCATAGGCCCATCGTCACAGTCCACTCCCTCGCACGTACTGTAGGTACGTATCGTCCCCCGTTTCGGTGACAGGCGCTTGCACATGACGGACGACGAGGACGTACGATCCACATCCACCGATCGTACGTCGCCGGCCGGCCAATTGCTTTGAAGCAAACGCCTAGATGGATCGACCGACTGATTGATCAATCGATCGTCGACCGGCCATCAGCATCGTTCGCATGCAATCCGATCCGTACGTAGCAGCGGGACGGATATATATGGAGGATACTTGCTGCTGACCATCGGCGATCGCCGTCGCCGGCTCAGCCCGCGCACGGTGACCGACCGACCGCCCGGGCGGGCGGGGGCCGCGCGGCCGGAAACGCCAGCAGGCAGCCAACTGGACGTCGCGTCCGCGTCCAGGAAAAAACGTCGCGTTCGGGCGCCCGAACCGAACCGAACCGAACCCAGGCCGCGCGCTGGCGAACCGACGAGCGCGCCCGACGCCGGCCGCGCGTCCCCCCGCCGTGACGGCGACGCCCGCTCCTCATCCGCGGCGATGATTACGAATTGTGGGGGGCTGAGATCCCGTGCGTTGCGGGTGTCCGCGTGTGCGTGCGCTCGCGGTCGCGGGGAGGGCGCCACGGCTGTTGGGTGGCGTCCTGGACCCGGACCCGGACTGCGCGGCTGGCCGTTGGGCGTGCCGTCCAGATCGCTTCGTCGGAACGGCCGGGGCAGGCACGTGACGCGCGCGGGCGTGGTTCCAGCTCAACTTGACACAGATCCCTTGCATGCAGTTGCAGGGGAGGGATCCATCCGGGCCCTTGCACATCAACACTCTCAAGTTTATATAAGTATTTTTTTTATTTATTTAGGACGACGAGTTAGATCTCCTCCTACTAGCCATCTATTAGTGTGTGTGGAGTATTCCAGAACCACACGCACACACTACTGTTTTTCCCCTGTTCGTCCATAGAGATCAGCCATCTAATCAGCTAGTACAGTGCTATCGAGGTGACAGCGTCACGGGGTAATTGTATTGCCACGCACGTCCGATCTATAATCATGTCCAGTTCGTCCCATGCCGGCTCGTTTCAATGTCGATACAGACTTGTAGAAAGAGAAATCACAAGAGTGGTTGATACCGGTGGTTGAACGGAACCGGAACGGGACGAAACTAAACAGTATAAGGTTGAGATCTATATACCCGTCGGAAATCTTTGGCTGTCTGTTGTCTGCACCTTTTTTGTTTCAGTCTTGCAGGTGCGGCTACTTCTCGCTACATCGCAGTTGTGCAGGCTGAGACGACGACGTTCATGATCTAAGACGAAGGATCATGTCGCACATTTTGCGTTTGGAAGCAGAATTCCAGATGTTGCTCTTAGGAAAGCACTGCGTCTGTGACTTTGTTACGTGGTTAACGAATAAGGACAGTCCGATGTTTGCGTGACCTAATACTGTTGTGCCGCCCCAAGAGCAATCTACTTATATAGATAGAGGCAAAAGGAGAGTATGGGAGTTAATTAAGAATCTGATGACGATGGCTACCTGTTCATGCTTAATTTGGCCGTGACCTTTGGAGCATGCAAGAACATCCGTACCAGCAGGGCAAATGGGCATTGCTGATGCAACAGCTCGGTTGAATGTCCCCGGCCGCGTGCAAGAATGCCCAGGCAACTCAGTTCTTGTTTAGTTCACAAATTTTTTTGTTTTTGGGTACTGTAGTATTTCGTTTTTATTTGACAAACATTGTCCAATCATGGAGTAACTAGGCTCAAAAGATTCATCTCACTAATTATAGCTAAACTGTGTAGTTAGTTTTTATTTTCGTCTATATTTAATGCACCATGCATGCGACCAAAGATTCGATGTGACAGAGAATCTTGAAAATTTTTGTAAACTAAACAAGGCCTCACTCGTACATGATTTACGGGTAAAAGCGGAAAGGCATACTACACGGAAGACAACCTCGCAACAGAACAAGGGTGATGTCTTGGATACGTACTTATGTGAGCGTGAGCATGGAGAGAAAATATATCCGTCTGCAGATTATTAAATTACTAGATCGAAAACGAAAACATTTGGTATATGTATATCCGCAAGCAAATGTATATGAACTATGAAGGCCATTCGCAAATGTCCGAGCAGTTCAAATACATGACGTGCTGCATAGTTCCACATCTCATCTCGGTCTGCAAATGGAAACTGTCGAACGAATACAAATGCCCGTAATATCCTAGACAACCCCAAGAAATATCTCCACAGCGGAATGCATTTACCACCAGACGCGATAGCAGCGTCAGTAGCTATCCATATCCATAACTTGGCTATCAGCGTAAGTATGGCCGAGTATTCCACTTAGGCAACTGGACAGTGGGAAACCGGGGACTTGCATGCCACACGCGTGGTGGGTGGAACACTCCGTGTCTGGGACAAAATTTCTGGCTAATACCGCACTATTATTTGATTTATTACGAAAGAAAGGCCGCGGCAATAGGCGACGACTCTTTTTTTTTTTTTGAGAAGTAGTAGTACTTGTCAATAGGCGACTTTATTATTACAACACGTTCGATGGAATTGTTGGACGACCTTTTTTATTTGTCGACGGAGATGGAGATCGTTCTCAGCGACTGACTGCAAACAAAAAGAAAAAAGCTGTGCAAAATCGAGAGGGCAATTAGTCAGAGGTTTCTGTACGTAGCACTCACTACTAGTACTTCGTTGCAGAATCTAAGGTCTTGTTTAGTTCGCGAAAAATTTTCAAGATTCTACGTCACATCAAATTTTTGGTCGCATACATGGAGCATTAAATATAAACGCAAATAAAAACTAATTGCACAGTTTACCTATAATTTGTGAGATGAATCTTTTGAACCTAGTTACTCCGTAATTAAACAATGTTTATCAAATAAAAACAAAATTACTACAGTAAAAAAAACCAAAACTTTTGCGAGCTAAAACAAGGCCTAAATGCAGCCCGGTCGAGCGCTCGCTACCAAACCAAACGGAAGGGCCGGCCACGAGGCCACGACCGTCGCGAGTGGCGCGGTCAAAAGTCGCTGCTGGATGGAGGAGCATCGACCGATAATTGGGGGATTTGGGAGATAGCGGCGGTGGTTGGTCTTCATCCTAGAGCATCATGATAGGGAGGCGAGGCGTACCTGGACCTGGACGACGACCTCCCACCTGCTTCTCCTCCGGTTCTCTCCCATGCCCCCCGCCTCTCTTTTTCTCGGCTGAAAACCACCCTTTTCATTCAGGTTTTGCCTGAACACAGTCTTCGTCAGTTTTCACGGTTTCATTAGTCTGCCATTGTTGCCAACACAACAACAGCGTGGGGCCCGGCCCTTTATCCGGTACTGTATATATGCGTGGCCGTGGCCCAATCGGGTTGATGGGGGCGACCCATCCATGATCCATCGACCATCGTGCTGCTAGCGGCCTACTGTATCAATCGGGAGATGGACCAATTGGATCAGTCGCTGTGGGAGCAGTGCAAGCAGATTATGGGTGCCGCCGTCGTTCCATCTCCGTGCGCCTCCGGCGGCGGCGGCGAATCCTTTGGAGCAAAGCGACAGCGAGACGAGACGCTGAGGAAGCATGCGTGTCCCCCGTATCTAGAAAGATTATCTTCCATTCCAGGCAGTACTATGGCACGCCACGGCCGAGCCAGTGTACGTATCCGAACAGAGGGCCCCATTTGTAATGTAAACCTTTCTGGGGCATCCAAGAGCCGGGCCTACTAGCTAGCCAGGAATTATACATTGGAGGGATTAACCAGAAAAAAACTAACTTATAGAAACTAAACGCGGCTCAACTCATTAGGTTCTTCATGGTAATCTTCTCGATTAATTCTTCGACTTGACATAGTTACTCGTATTTTCTTATATGTATTCTAGAATTTAAGGCTCTGTTCTTTTATTGGTAGATGATATGCCCATTGAAGCAAGGCGCTATGGTGACTTCATAAATCTCCTCGAGATCTGCAAGCATAGTTTTCAGAGGTATTTGTAGGGATGATTTTTATCTAGTTGTGTTTTATGTGATTTTCCGTAAAAAGTGTCGCAATAGAATTCGTGTTGGTTTTGACTATGTTTATAAAAAATATTACTAATATTTATATCTTTAGATAAGTTTATTATAAGAATATATCTAATGACCTATCTAATGATACTGATGTATTATAAATATTTATATTTTCTTAAATAAGTTTATGAGGAGAATATATTCAATGATCTATTTAATAATACTATTTATGTATGACTTTTCTCACAAAGTGAGAATGACATTTTTTATTGGACGAAGGGAGTAGAAGATATTAGCAAATATACATCACAATAAATTGTTATATTCTTCCACTAAATATAAAAAACTAAAAGATTATTATACTAATAAAAATATATTGTCATATGTTAGGAGGGAGGCATGCCCTCCTCCCCCCACTTTGCCGCTGGCTCTCGCACAAACTTCTTCATGGGTTTTGGCACCAAAGGCAGTAAAGACGCACTAAATGTAGCACCCACGAGAAGTGCTTTTGCCGCCAAATGTAAGGAGAATATTTGTGCCTTCGCAACGGATGCTCTGACTCCAATGGAGGAGACTCATGGGCAAAACTCTCCAAATGGACCCTAAAATTTTTTCACCAAAATTAATCTCATCTCTTAGACCGGTTAACTATATCTAAGAATTTTCTATCTAATCGCCTTTAATTTTTCACTCTTGTTTTTAACCCTACTCTTTCTGGCAATACTTAAAAACAAAAAAAGGTATGAAAGTAAAGAGAGGTGAGAAAACTTGACGCCCTCCCCCCACCCCACACACCATACCCGAACAAAAAAAAGTACACGTTAGTTTACTGAGCCTTTGTTTGATGGTTTGAGAGCAAGAAAAGAGAGAGAAACAAAAAAAAAGACAACCTATATTTTCGACTAAAAAAATAAACCCATATGTTTAAAAGCAATTGAGAAGGTGATAAAACAAAATAGTAGCTTTTGGTTTATTTGTGGGAAGTTCAGCTCCAGAGTATTTACAGAGCAGCTCGGTTAGTGTAAATAGCAAAAGTTCAACATCGATAAGGGTGGAGAGTGGTAAGGAGAGCAAGCCCTAAGATTTGAAAGACTTGGAACAAAATTGAAATCAGAGGCCCCTTAATATAGTGATAATATATAAAGTAGATAAACACATAAATTTAATTGAAATAGGAAAATACAAGGATATGATCGGATTATTGGAAAGTATACAAGGGTGTGATCAAATTGGTACACCAGCATGATTAGTTTCAAGATGCCTCTAGGCGTCCTTGGTGGGATAAGGGAGAATTGGAGAGATCATGCATGTGCCAATATGCATTTGCATGAGGAAGCATGATCAGAGGAGACCAACCAATCACTGGCTTTTGCATGGTTTACATGCTTACCGCGCTACTACTTTCCTATTAGATTGCCTAATACTACATTATAATTCCCTAGGGAGGGGTCCTTTTTATGCCTAGCATGCTACTTTCCTATTAGATCGTCTAATACTACATTATAATTCCCTAGGGAGGGGCCCTTTGGATACCTGGCATGCTCGCCCCTCTCACCCCTCCTCAGGGCAGGCCTGGTGGTAAGTCTGCAACATTGCATGAACATGATGGTCTTTTAAAAATGCAAGATTTTTCTCTATTTTGGGTTCAAAAGTTCAACATCCATAAGGGTGGAGAGTGCTAAATCTGCAATATTGTGTGAATATGATGGGTTGATGGCCTTCTTAAAATGCAACATTTTTCTCTATTTCTTTTGTCTTAAGGTAAAGATTACCTAATTTTTACAAAAATAGATAGAGCGTAGACCAATAACCGTTTCACCTCACAGTTTGGTGTATCAAAACCTTATTTGGCGTTCTAAAAAACCATAATTGGCAAGTGGGATGTGAATTATTTGGCGAGTATAAAAGTCTGATTACTTATTTATCAGTCATTCAATAATATTTTTCTCTTATAACAAATCAACAAATAATATTTTTTATCATGATTTTTCAGCCAAGCGTCCGTTATCATCATGTTCTATGCTTTCCGCGTCGTCGGCGAGGGAAGGTGGTCCCTGGTCGAGACTTTGTTTATTCATAATAATAGCCAACAAACAGTACATATATATAGCATATTTTTCGTGAACGTTCCTGAGCAATATGTGACGCCGTGACGGGGGAAAATACATAATACCGGACGAGCAGAGCTGTTAACCTGTCATCTGAAACTGCCACAAGAGCTGTCGTTGCACCGAGATTCTTTCGAGGCGAGACGATAAGACTCGTGCGTAGAGGCATTAGGCCAGGACGCACGCATGTTATAGCCGTTGACTTTTCTCTCGCTCTTGTTTATTCTTCATTCACATAGTGCTACATGTCATTGGCATTAAAATTGACCGGATTAGTTTCTTAATTGTCCAGATGCGACGAAAGCCAGATGTATAGGGCACGTATATATGTTCTTCCCCACCAACGGCTCCCCACTGTGGTTGCACAGGATGGAGATGGAGCACTAGTGGAGGTAAGTGTGCACGCAGCAACTCCTGTTTCCTCCCATCATTGCAGCACAAACCTCTGAATTTTAATTTGGCTGTAGATCACTTAATTTAGAGAAGCACAAATAGTTATATAGCATGGGTTCTAATAGTAATCTACTATATATGGCGCTGAAAGTGACATGCTACAGTTTGTAGCTTTGGATTTGCTGGAGGGACAAGAAAGCACTAGTCATCTTTGAAAACAAATTCTCGTGCTGTCAGTTTGCTTCTCCTAGTAGCTACATGTAAAGTTATTATCACGGTGTCTGCTAGGGGTCAAATCAAATTATCAATCAAAGTAACCGGCAGGCGAGCTTGTTAAGGACAGAGATAATCCGGATTCGCCGGTGGTAAAAATGATGAGGTGGGTAAAGCAAATCCGGATTTGACGTGTGGCTCGCTCACTCTTGCGCAAGCAAAAGATGCAACGGCGCGACAACGCTGAGGTGGATCCTACCAGGCGGCATATCCCCCGCGGCCCCACCTGTCACCAGGCAACTCGAATCTCCCTTCTCTCTCTCTCCCCCTCTATCATGCAAATGCGCAATTAGCCGTGCTGGCGCCGAGCATGTCGTTTGTAATCCCCCGTATCAATGCAATGTGTTGTGAGAGCAAGCTACTACTACTATTGCAGTAGTGCCGTGCTCCTGTTCGTGGGTGTCGCGGATTCCGAGCCACGTCAGCACGTACGCGCAGCACTGTTCGGGGACGGCCAGGACGTGTCGTACTGTTTCCCACGTGCGTTGGGGCCAGCGAGCACGTCAGAGCGTACGTGGCAATGTGGACCAGCGAGCTCTGCCGTGCCTGTGCACTCTTTGTCTCTTTCCACTCGTTGGTCGTGCCTGTGCAGCAAGAAAAATAGAAGTGTTTGATTTACACTATTGCAGTTCTTTATGTTTTTAAATCTTTTCTTCCCCAAGTCAAGCACGTTTTCGTTTTTCGTCAGAGAGCCAAACGTCCCCCCCTCCTCTCTCTCTCTGCATCAGAAAAAAAAAACCCGAGTGATGCACAGGGAGGCCGTTGGTAGGCCAAGTGGGCTACATTGTTATGGACTAGTACCCACAATCGGGCCGTGGGGTCCTCTAGCACTTTCGGCCCGCGGAGTGCCCTAGCACTTTGGGCCCAGCGAGAATCCGGTTCTTTAATTTGGGCTTTGTTCCAAACGTGCAGCATGGGCTTCGGTTCATCCTTTCTATTCTACGTGGCTGCCACTGCCAAGCCCCAGGCGTCGAGCAGCGAAGACACCCGTTGCGCAACGCGTCCATCTCCGACGCCGGCACGGAGCTCCAGTCTCCACACAGCCCCCCCGCCGCAACAGCGAGGCTAGATTTTTGAACTCAACTGAAAATTCTCGAATTTTTTTTAGGGTTCCGAGGTTTCTCTTTCTCGCGTTCCCCGCCCCCGTCTGGTGTTCCCCGTTCGCCGCGAAAGCGGGTAAAGTGGCCGCGATCTTTACCGCCCTCATCCTCTGCTCTCGTCTCGTCTCTTCTCCTCTCCCAGGGCATCCAAAGCAGGGTGGTCACCTCCATCATCAGGTGAATCTGTTTATCCTCTCTCTCTCTCTCTCTCTCTCTCTCTCTCTCTCTCTCTCTCTCTCTCATTTTGTTTTTCTTCCACAAGGTTTTGTTGGTTTGCGGCTTTACTTAGGAAAGTGCCGGTTGAAGTGTAGTTCTTCTGTATCTGATAATGGTCGCGCTGCGATTTCGCTTCTTGTGATGGTTTGGTGCTTGCGGCGGTGGGAATTGGGTGTGGATTTTCGTCATACGGCGGTGGGGGTAGTTGCGGACTAGCGGTTTTCTCTTTGCATTTTGTCCCGCGTCCTCTACATACAACTTCTCTCGAAGAACACAACTGAAACAAACCTAGCCACTCAGTTTTGGAGGCACGATCGAAGCAGACTACTCTTAGCAACCCATTCAGATGAATCTACTTTGTGCTGCATTATGCCAGTTTATTTCAAATTCGAAATTATTAATCTGATGAAACTCATTTATATGTCCTCAATACTGTCTTCAGTATATTGAGAATCTTCATACTGGTTCTGTTCAATTATTGCAAAAAAGACAGGATGCGGGAGGCACAGTTGGGCTCCCACACGATTCAGACCCACGGAGTGAGACTGGCCAGAAAGCACACGCACGACTGGGTTGTTCTGATTCTTCTGGCTGCGCTAGTGGTTGCCCTGCATTTCGCTCCCCCCTTCAGTCGATTCGTCGGAAAGGATATGATGACTGATATTAGGTACCCGGTGAAACCAAGCACGGTACCAGCGTGGGCTGTCCCTGTATGTTTCTGAACATTTGCTTCCAATTCTGTTGTCTGATGCATTCTCCAACTTCCTTCGTTCAGCACTGATGTGGTGCATTCAACCTTTTTGCTAGATGATCTCTATACTCTGTCCCTGGATCGTCTTCATATCAATATATGTTGCCAGGAGAGACGTTTATGATCTGCATAACGCGGCACTAGGTTATTTGAAATGCCCCAGTTATCTTCTGTTCCTTTAATTATTCAGTGCGCCGAGTTGCTGATTGACACGTTGCTGAGTGATTCGTTCGCACATAAATCCTCTCCAGGTGTCCTTTTCGCTGTGCTGATAACTGCAGTTTTTACTGACGTGATAAAGACTGCAGTAGGGAGACCGAGGCCGGACTTCTTTTGGCGATGCTTTCCTGATGGAAATCAGGTATACTTCCATGTGTACATTTGTGTGTAGATAGTTCTTCCCTAGAGATGCTTTTCATAGTTTAAGATTAACACAGGAGAGTGCTTCTATGGTATATTTGGTGCAGTTATACGATCAGGTGACTGGTGATGTGATTTGCCATGGTGAGAAAAGCTTCTTGAAGGATGGGCGCAAGAGCTTTCCTAGTGGCCACACTTCGTGTAAGTTTGCACTAATAAGTGCTCATAGACTCTAGCATTGAGATGGATAAGCTTGTTCGTCCAAGTGTAGAGCTAATAATTGTGGTATAAAATACCGGTACTATATTGTCAACAAATGCTGCGTTCATTAGCAGTCGTGGCATGGATCTAAATATTTTATTGCATTTGTAGCGATGTATTCCTGGACCTTGACCCAGAAAGTTTGTATCCTTATACTTTGTCTTTGTTATTATTCGTATAATTTCTTCTTATCTCAAGTTGATACCAAGTGATTATCACAAGGATAGAAAACTCAGAACGTTGTAACAACTAATACAGCTATGTTTTTTTTACCCCTGACCGGTCAGTGTCTGACAGTATCTACATTCCCAGGGTCTTTTGCTGGTCTTGGATTTTTGTCACTGTACTTGTCAGGCAAAATTAAGGCCTTTGATCGCCAAGGTCATGTGGCCAAACTTTGCATAGTGATCCTTCCGCTTCTTCTTGCATCACTTGTCGGGGTTTCAAGAGTAGATGATTATCGACACCACTGGGAGGATGTGTTTGTTGGCGGCCTTATTGGTGTGTGCCTAAACTCTTCTTTTTCTTCTGGATTAAAAGCTTCGATGCCATTAGTAAGCAGTAACCAATCTGAATTGATGTTGTACAGGATTTATCATGGCAGTGCTGTGTTACTTGCATTTCTTTCCTCCTCCATACCATGATCAAGGTTGTCCGGTCTTTCTCACTAAGAAAATTCCTTTCAATAGTACTGCTTTAAGGGTTTGCCCTGCTATCAGTGATCCCCAGTCTTGAGCATTTTACATTGTTAATTTTGTTTATATAATTTAACTTTCCTTTTTGGATATGACAGTCTTTTCTTTTTCGTCTTCAGGCTGGAGACCGTATGCATACTTCCACATGCTGGAAGAACTTGAAGTTGAAGCGGCAAATTCAAACAACGCACAAAACCAACAGTCCACTGGTGGTCATCACATTGCCATGTCTGAGCAGCAGCATAACAGGACATCAAGAAACGATTTGGAATCTGGAAGCGTGTAACATGCCTCCTGCACTTTTACTGAAGTAGCAGCAATGTACATTGTACAGTAAGTGCAACCTAACCTTCTATGCATGTACTCGACATGTGTTACAAGATAGAATTAGAGATATATAGTTTCTTCTTACCCAGTGTTACCCCCGCTTCATCTTGTGTGAAATCAGAAGCTAGTAAGGCCTAACCTAGATGTTCCAGGCCTACCTGTGGCCAAATTAGTTGTAAGAGTTGCTAGTGGAGGTACTGATTAGGAACTTATTCCTGTTATTATGAAAGAGCAGCAGAAAGTAGAATTGAAAATGACAAGCACATCTCCTAAACATTCTGGTCCAGCTTGCACCGTCGAATGGGTTCTAAGGCCTACCTATTCTGTTCGTAGATTATAAGGGCAGATACATTTGTTTTGTCTCCCTATTTGGATGACCAAATGGATTCCTGGTCTTATTCAGAGTTGGGTTGAACAGATCAACACGGATCGAGATCTTTTAGTTGTTAAGGTAGAGGCAAAAGCACCACCACTGAATCCTGTACTTTACAACGGTGATAGCAGCAGCTGCGGTCTGCAATATCTTAGTATGTTACTTGTCGAAAAGGATTCTACGGATTTTTAATACAGTTTCCCCACGCATAAAAATTGCTTTGCATTTTGGCATATCGTGTTAGTCTATGAAGTCTTTGCCTTTCCGGCGGAATCACATGGACTTTCCGTTCGATGTGTTTAGCCACAATGCATTATTGTTATTCATTAACCATGCTTGATATTTACAGCAGTTAAAGGATTCCTATATATACAAGCCTTCCTCAATTCACGTTGCCGCAAAAACAAAAGCGTGCTGCAAAGCGAGGCTTTTATATTCACTGTTTTTGTCCAAGCTCATGAGTATGTGCAAGGTGAGATTAATCTACCATAGTGGCTAAACATGGAGCATAAGCATAACTGCCGCATGACTTTAAAAAAAAAAAAAGATGACCATGTCTAAGAAGTTAACTGACGAATAACTTGAAAAGACGGCCAGCTTTCAGAATTTATGAGTGGGCCATCATGAGTATATGCATCGGGCAAATATGCGGCGAAAATCGTTTATGCACCTTGGATATATTTGTGGTTGTCCACAAGGCAAAAAAGAGACTGAAAATAGCAAAGGGAAAAGAGAGCGCATCCATTTTTTTTTTTTGAAATCACCAAGTTTTGTGTTACACAGCGAGTGGGTTTCTGGAGCTCAGCTGTACTTGGCTCTGCTGCATCCTCCTGGAGCCCATGGAATTTGCATTCATACCTTTGGCTGCTCAAGCAGCCTTGCTATGCATTCTCTGTGAACAACCTAGCGTAGTGTTTGTGCTTCACTAATCACTACTTGAGTTGAGAGACATTTGCCATATGAAATAATGAATGGGCGTCTTGTTTACAAGCTGTCTAAAAGGCAGCCAACAGCCACCCATCACGTATGTCTTGTGAATATGCTGTTTCAGTTCAGGCAGATACTTCGTTCACTGCATCACAATGAGCACAGTCGATCGATATGCCAAAATGCACAGTCCTCTTAGCTTAACTTGTGAAAGATTTTACAGGCAGGCTCAAGAGCTTTGGGATGCACCTACTTTGAGCCTAGAATTCACGGTGCTTTCTAAGTTATTTTTTTGAAAGATCTTTCAAGTAAACTTTGAGAAGTAACAGAAACAAGACCCACTTATATAATTATATGCGACAGACTGACAGTACAGGAAGAAAGGGAGACCAAGGCCACCAGGCCAGACAACTACACAAGCAAACTGGAGAGACAACCTCTGCTGCTAACTAAAGTCCCCTGCCTCGACCTTGTTCATCACTTCAACGGAAAGGCAGCAACATGGAGGCCGTGATCAACTCTGCATCATCCACTCTCTACTCCCCTCCAAGTGCCTCTGAACGACTGACAAAAAAAGAAGAGTAACAAAGCTAAAAACACTCCTCTGCTTGTTATGATAGCTAGCTAATTGTTGCCCAACTCCTGCATGTCATCCATGGATTGATGGATGATGACACTAATACCTTTCGTGATCGGCAGTAGCGGCGGCGGCGGCCATGTAGTGGTAATCCGCCGCGGCGTCCTCTCCATGGGCAGGCGGCTGTGCACGTTCGTAGGAGTAGTAGTTGCGCGGCGCGCCGCCACCGCGTGCCGCTCCATGGCCATCGGCAGCAGCAACCCTGCCGTTCCATGCAGCGGCGGGCAGGTGCTTCAACGTCGTCTCGTCGGCTCCGGCGTACGGGTACGCCGCCGCCTTCTCCTGCGCGCCGGTGGCATGAGCGGGGCCTCTCCTGACGTCGTTGGACGTTTTGCGGTCCGCCTCGGCAGCCGCCATGCTGCTGTGCGCGGTGTAGCCGTTGCCGTTGCCGTTGTAGTGGTTGCGCTGCGCGTGCTGTGTCGTCCTCCTCGCCGGGGCGGGGTCGTCGTCGACGGCGCGGGGCATGCAGATCCAGCAGTCGATCGGGAGGCACATTCTTGGCGGCGGCGGCGGTTGGACCTCGACCTCTCTCTACCTCTGGGTGTCTTGCTCCTTGCTGCTTGCTTGCTTGTAGTGCTGTGTCTTGCTTGCTTACTGGTCTGCTATAGTAGCAGAGAGGGAGACGGCCGGACGGGTGTTGGGATCAGAGTTGCTTGCAGGCCACTAGCACTAGTCTTAGTTTGTTGGTTCTCGGTGGCCTGGTACGACACTGGTGTGGCGCAGTGGGGGCAGAATATATACGGCCGGGAAGCCGAGCCCAACTTGTACGTGAAGCAGCCGTGACCGAGGGCGAGCGAGCGAGCAACAGCCGTGTGTGTGAGTGTGGATACGGAGGCGAAATGCAGTTAGGCGCGGTCCGGTGACTCCATCGTCGGGGGCTCAGTAGTCCTGGTCTGCCCCAGGTCGTCTAAGCACGTCCCCTATCTACAGTAGACCAGTTCAGTTCAGATCACCACCGTGTCGATTCGATCGAGCCTCGGTTCGGTTCACACGTCCACGTCGTCCCACCACATCGCCCCTAGCGATCGTGGCGACGTGACCTGTCGTCGGTCCGATCCGATGCGTCGTCACGGACATTCGACGACAAGGCCGGCCGGGGTGTGTGTGACGGCCCCGGATGGGTGGTGCGCGTCCCCGTCGCGGGTGCCTGGCCGGCGGGTTCGCGGCAGCCGGCCAGCAGCGGTGGCGCGCGCGATGCAGCGCTGTCACGTCCGCGTCTTCTCGGCTCGTATTCCCCAATCTACCGCTGCCTGCCACTGTCATGAACCCATGACGGACCTGCCGATCTCAAGCGTCTACTGCGTAGCTCCGCCGTATACCAGGATAGCGCTAGCACAGTAGCACGCATCGGCCGGCCATCAGGCCGGAACATGGTTCCATGCGACAACAGGCTCCCGATCGACGTCCCTGCCTGCCGGGGACTGCTAGGGTCGTCTACCCGTTCGTACGGAAGCCACGCGACGGCACTAGTGCTCTTCTTCTCCCCTGCCTCCACACGCCCTTCCTCTCCCATCTCCAACACGTATGCTGCCCCTGCCCTGCCCGGCCCCCACTGCTGACTTCTTTCTCCCTCTCCCCACCCTCACTCTGGTCGCTGCCACCATGGCCATGCTCGTCGACGAGCCACCGCGATGCCTTTGCCCCGGCCTAGCCTAGCCGCCTCCACCGTTACCAGGGCCCTAACCGTCCAGCCACCATTCTCACCATTTTAACCCATAAAGACTGGAATTGTCAAATGCCTAGACTTTGACCGTTTGACCATTTTTGCTTAGTATAATTCATAGTAGCAGTAATGATACTGTAACGTGTAGCAAAGATGCCATCAGTTCAGTTCCTAGCAACGCGTTTCCCCTTTAATTAAATTCATATTGATGAATATCCTCTTGTGGAGCCAAGCGCTGGCTCGCTCAGGGAAAATGACGTCATCGGCCTCCAAACAATCACACAAATGACGCCGAAATTGTCCGGGGCACTGGGCAGCAAACAGACACAAATTGCACTAGCATTAGGCACGACCGCACGAGGAGGGCCTTTAGCGGCGATGCATATGTACTAATATCCATATATTTTGGTCCTCATCGTTATCGAATCTGTCAGCCAAACAGAGCCTTTAAAGGGATAGCCATCTTTAAGAAGTTAACTGACAAATGACGTGAAATGACTGTTGTCAAAAAAAAACGTGAAAAGACTGCAAGCTTTCAGATTTATGAGTGGCCAACATGAGTACATGCATCGGGCAATATACATTTGTGGTTGTCGACGGCAATGTAAAGAGACTGAAAATAGCAAGGAAAGGGAGCGCGTAGACTGAAAATTACTTATTATTTTTTATCTATATTTAGTTTTTCATGTATATACCATAAAATTCGATATGATAAAGAATGTGAAAAATTTTGCAAAATATTTTGGGAACTAAACAAGGCCAAGTTTTGGGTTACCCAGCGATCGAGCGGTTTTCTGCAGCTCTAAGCTGTACTTGAATCTGCTGCATCTGTCTGAAGCCCTCAACCCTCACCTCATTATACAACTTCAGAGTTGAGATGAAATTGCATTCACCTCATTATTATACAACTTCAGAGTTCAGATGGAATTGCATTCATACTTGGCTGCTCAAGCGACCTTACTATGCTATGAATTCTGTGTGAACAGCTGTTTGGTGTATATGCAATACTGAATGAACTGTCTTGGTTACAAGCTGTTCAGAAGGTGTACCATATACAGGTAACAGGTATCATCACTTGTATTGTGAATATGCTGATTTAGGCCGAAATTTGATAGCTTCATCCCAGTAAGCACAGTGAAACGAGATGCCAAAATGCAGAGTCCTCTAGCTTAGCTTCACTTTCACAGGCAGGCTCGAGAGCTTTGGAATGCCCCCTACTTTGAGACTGGAATTCACGGTGCTTTCAAGAACTAGCTTTGAGAACTCGTAACAAAAACAAGACCCATTTATACTTATTTATGTGACAGATTGACAGTACACGAAGAAAGTGAGAGCAAGGCCACTACTGGTTACGAAGATTACAGCCTCTGCTTACTAAAAGTCTCCTCGACTCTGCTCACCCCCTTCAATGGACAGGGCAGAGCGACATGGAGGCCCTGATCCACTCTGCTGCGTCCTTCGCTTCTACTCTCTCCTCCAGCTGCCTCTACAGCTCTACTGAGTCTCAGGACATGGAAGGACTGACAAAAAAAAAAAAAAGAGTAGCAAAGCTAAAAACACTCACTTCTCTGCTTGTTATAATAGCTAATTGTTGTCTTGTCCTCCTGCGTGTGCGCGCGGTGTAGCAGCCATGGATGGCACTAGCTAATACCTTTCGTGATCGGCAGTAGCTGCTGTGGCCGCCGGGTGGTGGTGGTGGTGGTAGAAATCCGCGGCGGCGGCGGCGGCGTCCTCTCTGTAGGCAGGCTGTTCACGCTCGTAGTAGTAGTAGTTGTGCGCCGCGACGCCGCGTGCTCCATCGACGGCACCAGCAGCAGCAACCATGCCGTTCCTAGCGGTGGCGGGCTGCTGCTTCAACGTCCCGTCGGTGGCCTTCCCCTGCGCGCCGGCGGGAACAACGGCATGCCCGTGGGCGGAGCCTCTCCTGACGTCGTTGGACGTCTTGCGGTCCGCCTCGGCGGCGGCGGTGGCGGTAGGCGCCTGGTGGTGAGCGGGGTAGCCGTTGACGTTGTAGTAGCCGCCGCCGCCGCCGTTGCGCTGCGCGGGCAGCTGCTGCGCCGTCGTCCTGCCCCCCGCCGGGGCCGTCGGCGGCGGTGGCGCGGGGCCATGCTGCTGCTGCTTGTTCGCCGGGGCCGGAGCGGGATGGTGGTAGTCGTCGTTGACGGTGCTGGACATGCAGCAGAACCACGAGTCGATCGGCAGGCACATTCTTGGATGCGGCGGCGGCGGCGGGTGGTGGTGCTGGTCGGTCCTCGCTCGACCTCGATCTACCCGGCTGCCTTGCTCCTTGGCTCGTTGCTTGCTTGTAGTGGATTATATGGATCACTGGTATAGTAGCGGAGAGGGCGATGGCCGGTGTTTCTTTGATCGGAGTTGCTTGATTGCTTGCTTGCAAGCGACTAGTGCAGCGCACTAGGTGGTGTGTTTGTTGTTGGTGGCCTTGGTACGACACTGCTGGTGTGGCGCGGTGGGGGTGGTGATATATACGGGGACGGGAGAGCCGATCGAGCTCAACAACTTGAACGTGAAGCCGTGTCGTGAGGCGCCAGGGCGAGCGAGCAACAGGCGTGTGGGCAGGCATGGCCCGGTGACTCACCACCGGTCGGGGCTCAGTCCAGTCCAGTCCCGTCCAGGTCGTCAAGCTAGCACGGTCACCGTGTCCAGCCTCGGTTAATTCGGTTCACACGCGTACAGCTCCATCGATCGTGGTCGTGGTGAGGTGACCTGACGTCGGGCCCCGTGCGTCATCGACAGTCGACAAGGTCCATCGATCTCGGCCGGGCTGTGACCGTGATGCGTGGCGTGGGTGCGCGTCTCCGTCGTCGCGGGTTCCTGGCCGTGGTGGCCGGTGGGTGGGCTGTTCGCGGCAGCCGCCCCCAGCAGCGGTGGCGTGATGCCGCGCGGAGGAGGGGGGGTCAGCTTCTTCTCCAGCAGGTGGGAGGGAGGCCCGGCCGGTGGTGCGGCCCGCTGTCACGTCCGCGTCTCCGCGGCTCGTATTCCCCGGCCCCGTTCCGCTGCCTTCCATTCCATGACTTCAATCTCGAGCGTAAATCAACTGGTGGTTAGGTTAGCTCTCAATCAGGCTATCTGCTAGAACGCAGCGCGAACATGCGACAACGGGCGGGCTCCTGCCGTGCCGTCCCTGCCTGCCACAGTGAGTGTGCCTGCCCCTGCATCGTCGATCCGCGTCCCTCGTGTTCCACGGAGAATATGTTCTCCCCTGACCTTATTATTCCACAGGGGTCAACCCACCCATAAGACCGGAATTGTCAAATGGCCTAGACTTTGACCGTTTGACCCCCTTTTTTTTTTTGCACAATTCATAGTACTAGTAGTAGTAATGATACTGTAGACTGAAGTAAAAAAGGTTTTGGATTTGGACAATGTAACACTTTTATTTTTATTTGATAAACATTGTCGAGTAACTAG
The DNA here is from genome assembly GCF_000003195.3 of Sorghum bicolor. Lineage (NCBI taxonomy): Eukaryota > Viridiplantae > Streptophyta > Magnoliopsida > Poales > Poaceae > Sorghum > Sorghum bicolor. The sequence continues at coordinate 6,753,442 of NC_012872.2, read as the reverse complement.
ATTTAAAAGATTCATCTCGCGATTTACATGTGCAATTGGTTTTTGTTTTCATATATATTTAATATTCCATGCATGTGCCGCAAGCTTTAATATGACAAGAAATCTTGAAAAGTTTTTGGTTTTTGGGGTGAACTAAACAAGACTTTAATTCCTGCAAAGCGGTTCCTCTTTTAATTAATTAATTAATTTATTTATTCATTCATACTCCCTCTATTTAAAAAGAAGAATGTCGTTTTAGAATTTCAGACAACTTGTTTGACCATCCGTATTATTCAAAAAGTTTACATAAATATTATATATTTTATTAAGACTTACTTTATCATTAGATATATTTTACTAATGATTTATTTATTTTATAATTTGCATAAAATTTTTGAAATAAAGACGAATGGTCAAACACAATACGTCACTCTTTTTTTTGGGATGGAGAAAGTATGGATCAACTTCATCTTATGTGGTTTGCAAAGACAGTGAAAAATGACGTCATCAGCCTCCAAAAACAATCACACAAATGACGCCGAAATTTGTCCGAGAGACACTGTGGCAGGCACGGGCGCACGAGGGCGATGCATTGCATATACTAATATAAATATCCATCCGCGCACAAAACAAATGGATAATCACCAGGACCCTAGCATGGGATGTGTTGCCGCCTGGCGCCTTTTATTCCCAATGCCGCACAAGCCAGGCAGGCAGGCAGCCGGAATGTGCTGCGGCCGCTTGGGTTGGGCGGAATGATTGGTCCGTGGCGGGCGCACAAACATCCCCCGGGCCGCTTCAGCCTGAAGAGACCCTATGCAAAAAGGACGATCCCTGAGTAGATCCGTGGCGCCAACCCTGGCTTGCCAACAAGGCGATGGCCATGGATACGCACCCGAGGAATGGGATCCCCGGTGGTGATTACCGTCCACCGAAAGTTCTTCATTATTGTAGATGCTCTTCCTTATAGCAGTCATTACCAGCAAGAAGATCTCGCGAGAACGTTCAACCGTTGGATTTTTTTTTTGGTTATTAGGATGGACTTGGTATAGTGCGAGCCGCGTTGGTGGGGTTAATGATTATTTTCACCGCGTGGAGATTGCACGGGATTAATATGTGGAAAAAGAGTGTAATATTCCTGCAGAGTGGTTACAAGGAAAAAAGCGGTTTGTAAACTAAACTGTTTTTCGAGTTAACTAGTAGTAGTACAGGACAGGAAGTTAGTGCTGCAATTGCGTCTTGGTTTAACAAGAGGGATGATCGCGTGGAAGGATTGTTTGGATAGAAAATTCCTGTCTGCATATTCAGTGGGAGTAGGATTGGACGGAACTTGGCATATGTAGAGATGATCCAGAATAGGAAAGGCTGCCATGTTCATATATTCTGAAGAAAAGTACTGATTTCTTGGATTAGTTATTCACATGTGTAAATATACTTATTCCTTAAGTCATTTTATTCCAAAAGGTAATTATACCCAGGCAGGTACTCGCAAAAATAAATTATTTCAGTACTGCAGCAAAAGGTCTATTGAGGGTATGAAAATCAACAAAAGCATAGCTAGTGACTCTTTGTTGTGGGAATGTCATATAAAATTATGTAGCGATTTTTATAGGATTGGTTCGTTTTTATAAGAAAAATACATGGAGCGGGAAAGCTTCCTACAAAACAAAGAGGCCCTCAAAGTATATCAGGTATGATTGATTGTTTGCATTAGACTTAGGTTGCATTTTGTCCTTTATGCAGCCCAGCCACAGCTTGGTTTGAGAACAAATCTGGTGTACTAGTAAAATGTGAAAAAAGGCTAATATTCCTGGAAAGTGGTTATAAGAGGAAAGCTCCTTCTAAATTAAACAGTTCATTAAGATCTGTTTTGTAGTTAACTAGGACATGAAGTTAGTGCTACATAGCATCTTGGTTTAAGAAGATAATCGTGGAAGGATCGTTTTGATTGAAAATTCTTTTCTGCATATTCAGTGCGGGTTGGATTAAACAGAACTTGGCATGGCATATAGAAATGAACAAAACTGACGGCGCCAGATTTGTACATATTCTGAAGGGAAGAAGTACTGATTTCTTTTATTAGAAAAAGCAATTATACCCAAGCAGGTACTCGCAAACATAATTTATTCCAATACTGCTATAAAGATCTGTTGGGGATACGAAGATCAACGGTTCTTTGTTGTAGGGCAATGAGCAGAGTTATAGCCCACCACAACTGAAGAACGTCACCAGATAGAGATTGATTATCAGTAAGACCATGTTTGGTTCCTAGGAATTGAGAGAAATTGGAGAGTAATCTAATAACGAAATGGAAAACACTTTTTAGATATCGGCTTGAATCAATAGGATCCAAACAGTTCCTAAGGTAATTTGGGTTCTGTAAGTTGAGGAGAGAAGCAGTTCTCGCTGCAAAGGCTACAGCTGCAGGCAGCCTCTGCCATGATGAGTGGTGAAGTACTGAAATGTTTGAGACGCTGGCCTTGATGTAGATTGATTGTGCTTGATTAGGCTGGTTATTGATGATGAGCACACCAAGTCCTTGCTGCTATGCTTGCTTGCGTAGTTTGATCTGAATGCAAAGATGTTTGCATCTCTGAAGCATCTTGGTCCAGGTAGAAGTGCTGGAATGGTTATCTTTGTATCCTGGAGGCGTTCCCTGTTGCATGGGCTGTCTTCCAAACAGCCTGGTGCCTCCTGTATCAGCGTGAGCCCAGTAGCCCAAGCCCACAACGACGCAGTGAGGATCTGCTGCTGCTAGAGCGTGCCGAGGCCCGACGGTAGCACGTACGTGGCTGGGTGGCTGTCCCATCTTGATTTTTATTACAGTGTCTTTTTTATAAACAATATCTATATTTATAAAACTATCACCTCTAAAAGGTATTGTCAGATTAAACAGTCTGGCAGCACTAATCTGCTAATACCACAGGCTATTTTCATATATTTATCTAATATATATTAACTTAATTCACGTCTTAACATCTTGGGAATTAAACAATTTTCAAAGATACAACAAGACACTAAGCAAGTTAGCAAATTTTAACCACCACGCCTGGTGCTCATTATCTAATTAAATTTGAGTGAAGAAGGAAAACATATCGAATAGTGTCTTTCTAAAACATCGGAACTCCGAGTTCTCTCATCGTAGCATTAACATGTATTCTACTTTGGAATTAGACATATTTAAAACATATAGCACTTGTTCTTATACATGTCACCAAAATAAAATGTTTACAACATCTATAACACACATTTCAATTCTAATTATCAGCAGAAAGAGCTAGCGGCGGCACTAACGTTGCAAATTATTCGTTTGACTGATAAGTCATCTATAACACTACCTGTCTGTCTGTTGTCTCCCTTGATTACTTATATAACTATAAATCTAAATCTAGTCTTTTGACCAAAGACTCGTTATATTCTTTTCCATTGGCATCTTCTTTTTTTTAAGTCTGTTTGTTTCTTCTTACTAAATTTTAGTCACTCTAAAGTTCCAAACACACTGACTAAAATAAAGATAAAATAGTATAGTCTCATTAGTCATCTAAAAATAACTAAAATTATTTTAGATAGCTAAAATTTAGTAAGGAAAAATTAAACGGGGCCTTAATATCCTCCTTTAGCTTCTTTTGTTGTTCGGCTTTATCTCGTGAGACCCATGATATTACTAGTAGGACGCTCTGTCGAAGTGTGGATTGGGATCCAGCGACCCTCCTATTCTCGTTGGCACGCAAAAAAAACAAGGCCTTGTTTAGTTTTCAAAAAAAATTTACAAAATTTTTCAGATTTCCCGTCACATCGAATCTTTACAGATATGTATGGAGTATTAAATATAGATGAAAATAAAAACTAATTGCACAGTTTGGTCGGAATTGACGAGACGAATCTTTGAAGTCTAGTTAGTCCATTATTAGACAATATTTGTCAAATAAAAATGAAAATACGACGGTGTCAATTTTTTTTAAATGGAACTAAACAAGGCCCAAGTCGAAGAACTTGACTGCACCGACTACTCTACGCAATATGCATGCATTTTTTTTAATTGAATATGCATGCATTTTGCTGGAGTATGACGTGGTTGTTGGTGTTGGCCGGATGTGCAATTTTCTGCGGGATGGAATGCAAGACAGGTAGGTAAACGGCGTGCGTGCGTAGGGCTGCAAGAGGACACCGCGATCCTTGAATTTTGTACTAGGCAATGCTGTAATCAATACTGCTACAAAATGTAGGTGGCGCCGTGGCGTTTGTTTTCTCGTAACAATGCGCTCGATCGTTTTCGTTAGCTTGGAAGCACACATGGCGCCAACTCATTTTCAATACTTCCCGCATTTTTTCCCCATTACGAAACTTTCATAGGATTCCACGTGAACATTAAACGGTAACAGTGTGATCTGCCCGTGCCAGAAACAAACCTCGTTTTACTGTGTCAGCATCACCGGATCGCAGGACACATCACATGTTCACAGTCACTCCTAGTACGTGCGCTGCGGTGCACAACAGAGCACGGTGTGAGGTAATTTACGACCAAAGGCCGTAAACACACGACAGTAATCCTGTACGAAGATTTCTCGATAAATGATTCTGTAGCGTCCTCCGAACCCTACGACCGAAATGATTACTCACCCCGCGGCGCCCCCCCCCCCCGGGGGGGCCCCCCCCCCCCCCCCCCCCACCCCCACCCCGGCCTCTGCCGGTGCGCCCCTGCTGGCTGCTACTCCATCTGTACTCCCCCACCACCACCGTCACCAAACCTCCCCGTCTTGCGGTTATACAGCCATAAAAGCTCGAAGCGAAGCGGATTAATCCATCCGGGCACCGAAATGACGTGATCCCCATTCCATTCACCCTCGTCACGGCACCTGCCGCCGCGGCCGCGTGCCGCCCTTGAAAAATCCCACCACCTTCCTCGCCCTCCTCCACTCATCATTCTCATTCCTGCCCTGCCCCCCGACACTCTGCTCTACTCCCCCACTCCACTCCCCCCCAGCCCTCTCACCGCCAGCACAATGCAGCCGCCTACCTTTCTCCCGCTCGCCGCCGCCGTCGTCGCCGTCCTCCTACTCGCCGTCGCCCCGACACCCGCCGTCTCCCGCCACCACCGCTCGTCCGCCGACACGGAGACGCTCGATGTAGCCGCCTCACTCTCCCTCGCCCGCGCCGCGCTCTCCACCGACGCCGCCGTCTCGCTGCACCAGTCCGCCGCCGCCGCCGAGGCGAAGCGCTCTTCACGGGAGAGCGGCGGAGGAGGTAGTCTCACGCTGCGGCTCCACTCCCGGGACTTCCTGCCGGAGGCGCAGCAGCGGCACGCGACGTACCGGTCCCTGGTGCAATCCCGCCTCCGCCGCGACTCGGCGCGCGCCGCGGCGCTGTCGGCCCGCGCGACGCTGGCGGCGGACGGGGTGACCCGTCAGGACCTTCGCCCCGCGAACGAGTCGGCGGTCTTCGGGGCGTCCTTGGCGGCGGCGATCCAGGGCCCCGTGGTGTCGGGCGTCGGGCAGGGCAGCGGGGAGTACTTCTCCCGCGTGGGCATCGGCAGCCCCGCGCGGGAGCTGTACATGGTGCTGGACACCGGCAGCGACGTCACCTGGGTGCAGTGCCAGCCCTGCGCCGACTGCTACCAGCAGTCGGACCCGGTGTTCGACCCGTCGCTCTCCGCCTCCTACGCCGCCGTCTCCTGCGACTCCCCGCGGTGCCGTGACCTCGACACCGCGGCGTGCCGCAACGCCACGGGCGCGTGCCTCTACGAGGTGGCCTACGGCGACGGATCCTACACCGTGGGCGACTTCGCCACCGAGACGCTGACGCTCGGGGACTCCACCCCCGTCACCAACGTCGCCATCGGGTGCGGCCACGACAACGAAGGTCTCTTCGTCGGCGCCGCGGGGCTGCTAGCGCTGGGAGGCGGCCCGCTCTCGTTCCCGTCCCAGATCTCCGCGTCCACCTTCTCCTACTGCCTCGTCGACCGCGACTCCCCCGCCGCGTCCACGCTCCAGTTCGGCGCCGACGGCGCCGAGGCGGACACCGTGACGGCGCCACTCGTGCGCAGCCCGCGGACGGGCACCTTCTACTACGTGGCGCTGTCGGGGATCTCGGTCGGCGGGCAGGCGCTGTCCATCCCGTCGTCGGCCTTCGCCATGGACGCCACGTCGGGATCGGGAGGCGTCATCGTGGACTCCGGCACCGCGGTCACGCGTCTCCAGTCCTCGGCCTACGCGGCGCTCCGCGACGCCTTCGTCCGCGGCACGCCGTCGCTGCCGCGGACCTCCGGGGTGTCGCTGTTCGACACGTGCTACGACCTGTCGGACCGGACCAGCGTGGAGGTGCCCGCGGTGTCGCTCCGGTTCGAGGGCGGCGGCGCGCTGCGGCTTCCCGCGAAGAACTACCTCATCCCCGTGGACGGTGCCGGGACCTACTGCCTGGCGTTCGCGCCGACGAACGCCGCCGTGTCCATCATCGGGAACGTGCAGCAGCAGGGCACCCGCGTCAGCTTCGACACCGCCAAGGGCGTCGTCGGCTTCACCCCGAACAAGTGCTAGCCTTGCCTGCGTTCTGCGTTGTGTGTGCTTCTGGCTGGCTAACCGCCTTGTTAGCCACGGTGGTAGTACTGTAATGACTAGCGGGTGTTTAATTAGCGGGAGAGTGATTAGAGTGGGGGTAAGTAATTAAGCGGTGGGCCCTGCCGTGTCTGGTCTGGGGAGGAGCGAAAGGCAAAGGCGGCTGCCAGCCTGTTTGGCGCGGCGCGGGTGGGTCCAGTTGTGTCTCTCTTTCCCTCGCGGTCTCGGTCTTTGAGTATGGATGGGTGTGCGTGGGTGGAGCCGTGTCATGACGAAATTATGTCATGGGGCTCCAAGTTTAGAGTATTTATTTTAACTTTATAATTATGTCAAGAAAAAATGGAAGTTTCCATCCCGCGGAAACGATCAGATATGCTTGAATGTTAGTACTAATTTGAATTTGATGGTACAGCAGTAATCTGTGTCGTGCAAGTGTATACACCCACCGCTGGTTTAGTTTTAGTGAGCACACGGAGGACCTCAATTTGTAGAGCAAAGCGTGCATGCTTAGGTACCGTGGCATTGTTTCGGCGCGTCTCTTCTGATGGGGCCCTGATAAGCTTTGGTAGCCACCGGCCTTTTTGGCCCTTGGGACGGGTCACATGCGTCACCGGCTGCTCGCTGTAGCGCAGCCGCTGCTGCGACCGCCGGCATCTGGTCCTCTTTCGTTTCATTAATGGTGGTTGGTAGCCGTTACTGTTGGGCAGCAGAGCAGCAATCTTGAATGCACCTGCTGCATGTGGAGTCTTCAACGTCCCCAGATGCCTCCGAAAGAGATTGTCCCCACCGTTCCATCGATCCCAATCCCATGGGGCATCTGGGCATGGGCCCTGGCCATGCATGCCTGCCTTCCACTACGACTCAAAGGGTGGCGTGTCTAGCCGCCACATGTCATTCTAACGATCTCTTCTTAACGTTGGATATCAGATCGTTGATGCGAGCAAATCGCCATTCGTCCACACACGAACAACATTAACATTTCTATACAGAAGATACTATACCGTAACGGAAGAGTATAAACGTACGACCTACAGAGCTATTACGGTGTTACACTGTTACCTCTTCTCGGTACTTCTCTATGGCATTGCAGTGCATGATGTATGTGTGAGCATTTTGTCCTGTGCATAGGCTAAAATGTTTGTTAACTGCTACTACTTTACGAATAGGCTAATTGTGCGCTATGCAATTCATACTCAAATAAACAAGGTGCAGATGCACTAGTTTTTGGACTACAATCGTACTCAAATAATGTTCTTGCTTCGAATTACTGTCGAGCAGTCCTGATGAGAAGAAAACCGCAGCGCCGATACTCTGGAGAGAGTAGGTGCTACGTCGCTAACAATCTTGTTGAGCACAATAATTAGTGGTCACGCACTCACGCTTGCGATCGATGTCGCATCCCCAACCGCCTCCTACGCAAAGAAAATGACAGCGCACGAGAATTTAATTTAATAAACAAACAAATTCTGAAAACGGACCATGCATGCATCAGGGCTGGACGTGCCGCGTTATCAAGAAACAGTGCCCCTGAGTGGAGAGGGGCACAATTTCTGCTGGTTGGCAGTACCAGATTCCGTTAGTTTTTTTTTTCTTTTATATATCCCTCCCTGGCCCTCGTGCTCTTGTTGTGACGCTCCTGCAGTTCTGGTGGCTCCCGGATCAGCACTTTTTAGGCTTGTTTAGATGCACCAAAAAATCCAAAATTTTACAAGATTTTTAATCATATTAAATCTTACGTCATATGCATAGAACATTAAATATAGATAAAAAAGATAACTAATTTTACAGTTTATCTGTAAATCACGAGACGAATTTTTTAAGTCTAGTTACTCCATGATTAGACAATGTTTGTCAAATAAAAACAAAATTGCTACAGTATCGAAATCTAAAAAACTTTTGGATCTAAACAAACCCTTAATTTTCGTTCCAAGAAGTGAGAGAATTTGAGGTCGGTAGTGATGCCTTGTTTAGATCCGAAAAAATTTCGGATTTCGACGCTGTAGCACTTTCGTTTTTATTTGATAAACATTGTTCAACCATAGAGTAACTAGGCTTAAAAGATTCATCTCATGATTTACAGACAAACTGTGTAATTAGTTTTTGTTTTCGTCTATATTTAATGCTTCATGCATATGCCGCAAGATTTAATGTGACAGGAAATCTTGAAAAATTTTTGAATTTCGTAGTGAACTAAACAAGGCCTAGGTGGAACACGCGTGCAGTTACTCTTGGTATAAGTTAGAAAAATTGAATATAACCCTCACAATTAGAAAATTGTTAAACAGCTTGTTATCTTAATATCGAATAGTATTTTTTTATCATAACAAATCATTAAATAGTATTTTCAAATATAAAGCGAAAAGGCTGAAATATATCCAGCGACGCACCGTAGAGGGACGATGCAGTTACGTGAGTACCTGCGGGACAGCAGAAGCAAGCAAGGGTGCATCACGCGGCCGTGCAGGCCATGCCGATTGATATGTGTGTATTGCTACGGGCCGAGGGACGATGGAGTACTGGAGCAGCCCGGGCGACGTGCGCGCGGGCAGCGGCATCGTTCCGGTCCGGAGCAGCACATCTCCAGTTGCACAGGCCACAACTGGGCAGCTCCCACCATGCTCGACGTTCTTGTCCTCCAGTTCTCCACGGTTGCAAGTCGGAACGAATCGAAGGTCCGTCGACACCACCATGATGCATGCAGCATCCCCACGACCCCACCAGGCCACCAGCTTTGGTCGCTCCTGCCTTTTCCTCCCGTTGCTTCCCAGTGGAAAAGCCTTTGGACTCTCGCATCGGCATCGCCGTCGCGGGTGTGTCCGGGGCTGAACACGATCTCCGAGGCGCAAAGTCCGGCCGAAGACGCGGGCGCTGGCGTGGCGGGGGAAAAAGGGTCGCTCCATGGTCTCTCTCAGACGAACACACGGGCCTTGTTTGACAAAAAAATTTTTTTACAATTATTGTCCAATCACATACTAACTAGGTTCAAAATATTTGCCTCGCAAATTATAGATAAATTATGCAATTAGTAATTTTTAATTTATATTTAATGTTTCATTCATGTCTTCAGAGATTCGATGTGACGGGAAATTTTGAAATTTTTTTAGAACTAAACAGATCCACAACCAAAATCTAAATTTTTTTTTAAGATTCCCCATCACATCGAATCTTGCAGCATATGTATAGAGCATTAAATATAGATATTAAAAAATAACTAATTGCACAGTTTATCTGTAATTTGCGAGATGAATCTTTTGAGCCTAATTAGCCTATGATTAAACAATAATTACCAAATACAAATAAAACATTACATTACCCAAAAACTTTTTCACGCAGTGTCGGTGTCTCGACTCACAGTCCAAACACTAACTAGTGAATTTATGCCTGCGTGCCCTTAACCCAAATGGTGATGCAGAAAGAACACAAGGAGTTTATACTGGTTCAAGTCGAGAATACCCTACGTCCAGTGTGAGGAGGAGATTTTGTATTATCTTGTACCCGGAGTGCTCGTAATAGGGGATTACAAGCTAGTTACGAGAGAGGAAATGTGTCCTAGGTCTCAACTCTAAGTGAGTTGTGTGCGCAGTGGACTGAGTCGTAGCGTCTTGGTGTACATGACTTAGCTCGTGTTTTTCTGTCGCTCAAATGAGACCCTGCTTCCCCTTTTATAATCTCAAGGGGAGGCAGGCAATACATGTGCACATGTCATAGTATTACGGTCTTGGTACAAGACGTGAGACGAAGCATGGCGTCGTACAATGACGGTGAGGCTCTCCATCCCTTGCATTATAGCCGGTCGTGACCGTCGTATGGGAGTGCTTACTCTCGCGGCTTTCGTGCCGAGCCATACCGATACTGTAGAGGGGATGTCGTTACGTGTAGCAACCATGCCGACCCCTCTGCACCGTCTTGTGTTGACACTTGAGGCCTTGTCTCCGTGATCCGGTACTCTGGTGCTCTGACGGATGCGTGGCTATAGTGGTCGGAGTTGACGTTGCCCACCATCTCTGGGTTTGGCCATACACACAGTGACGGTAGCAGGCACCACAATGACAGTAGCAGGTAGCATAATATTCGTCATGCCTTGTTCTACATGGTATGGGCGTGCGGATGTGCCCTGCATTCCATCTGTGGTAAAATGGCTTTGCCATCGCAGGAAAGCCTCAAGTGCTCCATCAGGAACAAGGCGCTCGAGCCAGGGGCTCGGGCGAGACAGATGTTATTTGGTCTCATCCAGGGTCTGGTTGGGTCTCAGGCGAGACGGAACTTGCCTGGTTCCATCCGAGGTCTGGCTAGGTCCTAGATGAGATGGAACTGTTCTGGTCTCGTTCGAGATTTGGTTGGGTCTCGTCTTAGACGAGACGGTTTTAGTGTGCATAGATATCTTTCTTGTCGAGGCTCGATGATTGGGCCTCGAGTGAGGCGTCAGATGATTACTTTGGCCTTTCTAATCTTATTGTTATTTTGTTTTAAAAAGGGAGAATGATGAGGCCTTGTTTAGTTCTAAAAATTTTTGTAAAATAGGAATAGTACCACTTTTGTTTGTATTTGACAAATATTATCCAATTATGTACTAACTAGACTCAAAAGATTTGTCTCGTCAATTCCGATCAAACTGTGCAATTAGTTTTTACTTTCGTCTATATTTAATATTTTATGCATGCGTCTAAAGATTTGATGTGACGGAGAATCTGAAAAATTTTACAATTTTTTTTTGAACTGAACAAGGCCTGAGATCTTGTGCTTTTCGCTTTCGGTACCACCCAGGAAACTAAACAGCCCAGCTACATCTGCTTGCTTGGGCACTTGGGCAGGGAGGCGCCACTGCAGCATGGAGGGCCGGGGCTGGACATCCGTCTAGTCCAGCAGGGAACAGGTCCAAGCGGATGTTTCTTTACGGGCCTGCTGGACCATCTTCACACAGCGCTTCCCAGCCTTTGGATCTTTCGTCCTCGCCAGCGGTGGGAAGATGGGCCAGGGAGCAGCCCGATACAATCACTTGTTTGACAATATGTAAGTATAATTTAAAAAGAAAGCTTACGTTCAAAGTCGTATATCAAAGACTAAAATATTGTCATAGAATTGTGGAAAAGTGTTTGGTTCAATGTTGCTGAATATAGAATGAAGAAAGAGCACAGAAAAAGTAGAAAACGTAGCTAATAGCTTTTTTTAGCAACTCGAAGCTAATAGTTTTTTTCTTTAACAACTCGAAGCTAATTGTAATTGGGATGGGCCATGGACCACTTTGACAAACTGTGCTGGCAATAAGATAGGCAAACAGTCGTTTTTATTTCCCTATAGGCCTTGTTTAGTTCCTAAAAAATTTTGTAAAATTTTTCAGATTCTCTGTCACATTGAATCTTTAGACACATGCATGGAGTATTAAATATAGACAAAAAAAACTAATTGCACAGGTTGGTCGAAATTGATGAGACGAATCTTTTAAGCCTAGTTAGTTCATGATTGGACAATATTTGTTAAATACAAACGAAAATGCTACAGTATCGATTTCCTAAAAATTTTGGAACTAAACAAGGCCTAAATTATCGTTGGAGCCTAGATTTTTTTGCTTGAACTTTAAAACCCGTCTTTGTCAACTCTCAAAATGTTGAAATTGCCTCTATGCTCCAATTAGAAATATTTTGGTCTAACACCTGATAAGGGTTTTAAACCATGAAAAATATTTCTAAACTTCTAAATATTTGTGAAAAAAAATCTTAGAGATAGATTGAGATATGAGAAACTCAAATACAATATTTAGTGCTCGTGATAAATATCTAGAAGCTTATATAAATCAAATTTAGCTCTCTAAAAATAGATACATATAAAAAATAAGGAATGTTTTTAAAAACATATTAATCATTGTGCACGTTTTAAAAACTTTTGGTGACAAGAACGACATGAGATACAATCACTAGGAATGCCTTCAACATGAATATATCATGCTAGTTATAGCTCATATTTTTTATGTGGAAACTTTGTCAACACATTTATGTGTTTATTATGTTGTGTTGATGATGTCCCATGTTTTTTTACATTTTTATTTTCATGGAGCTAAATCTAATTTCAGGAAGCTTCTAGGTATATTCTCATGAGCTCTTGCGGCTTCTAGAGTCTTAAAAACCACAGTCTTAAAAACCACTTTCTACCGCTGCTTCTGTCGCCGGCATCCTTCTCACGACTCTCACGCTCTTGAGCCTATTCTGGCCAATTCCAATGCTAAAAACTATATATATAGCATTTTATACCTATTAATTTTCATATACACTATATATAAAAATCATAGTCTCAATGAATAATTTGTATAAAAATATTTTTTTTATTTAATCACATTCATTCTCTCTCTATTCTCAACCAATCACACAGCTTCATGTCTTGATTCTCGTATAGACATTGTTTCTAACTTAGACCTAATTTTAATGATTTTTGCTCTCTGTTCAATAATTATCTTGCCATGTTAGCAAAATACTTAGATGATAATATAATTAATGTATATAAAAACAATAATAATTTCTATATTAGAAGTGTCATAAAAGAGCACTCCCGCCAGCCAGCGTCGACGTGCCTCGGTCCATCATCACCGTACGTGCTCTAGTTCTCCAATCTCCATCACCACTGGGGGGGCCTTGCCTGGCTTTGTTTCTCCCCTTTCGAGTTCTGGGCCTCGCACCGTGGGACATGCTTCATCGCATCTACCCCTTACCCTTATAATTGTATACCCCTGTCTCTCTCATAATTTACTGTACATTAACAGTAATGGATCCCATGAACAGTACACCCGTTAAGTATAACACTAACGGATTGGATCCAGTGAACAGTGTAACCGTTATCCTCCAGTGAACAATACACCCGTTATGCTAAACAGTAACAGATCCAATTAATAGTGCGTACCCGTTATGTTTAACGGTAATGGATCCAATAAACAGTACACACCCGTTAGTATTTTCTAATGGATCCTAACCCATGCAACTGCACGGGATCCCGGCTAGTATGGGAAAGTTGTTGGTAATGGTACTCATAAAATCACTATTGAAGAGAGAACAAAAATCATGGTTTATATATATATTAATTATAATGTCATCTAAGTATTGCTGATGTGGCAAGAGAGTTACTATTGAAGAGAGAACAAAAATCATAGAAACTGGGCCTAAGTTAGAAACCATGTCTACACGAAATACAAGACATAAAGTGATATTATTGGCTAAGGCCTTGTTTAGTTCCTTCCCGAAATTTTTTCCGACACCTTAGCACTTTCGTTTGTTTGTGGTAATTATTGTCCAATTATGGACTAACTAGACTCAAAAGATTCGTCTCGTAAATTTTGACCAAACTGTACAATTAGTTTTTTTCGTTTATATTTAATACTCCATGCATGCGTCTAAAGATTCGATGTGACGGAGAATCTTAAATTTTTTTTGGATTTTGGGTGGAAGTAAACAAGACCTAAGAATGGAGAGAAAATGAATGTGATTGGATAAATAAATATTCTATAAAAACTATCTATTGGCACTATAGTTTCTATATATAATGTCTATAAAAATTAATACGAGTGCGATCCTCTACTCTGATCTGATCGACATAAGAGCCGTCAGCCGTGTTCAAGGACGGCATAGGCAATCACTCTGTTCTGGAAGACATCCTGGAACAGTAGAACAAGATTCAAGGACGGCGTGCAATGCAAATGCAATGCTGCCTTCTTCCCATCCATGCAGCAACATGTACAGAACAGACTGATTGCCTATGCCGTCCTTGCAAAAAATGGAGAAATTACTACTAGTACTGTACACCAGTGCTGCATACCCTGCAGGTAATGGCAACCACTTTTGGTGTCTTCGCCACCGCCGCGACGCCCGTGAGTGTACGGCGCGCCCAAGGCTTACTCGTTCTTTATATAAACCCGTCTCGTTGTCTGCTACTAATCTGAGTTTATTTATTACTATATATTTTGGTCCTGACACGATGGCACGTAGGACAAGGTCCAACACAAGTTTTTTCTTTCTCGTTTTCTTTCTTTCAATCGAACAAGGTCCATCACCTTAATAATGGTATGCTGTGTGGTTGCAAAATCTCTGTCAATGTCTGCATCGCTATACTGTCATCTTTACATTCTTCCTTCCATCCCTATTCATGAAACGTGGACTACTCGAAAGTACTAGCGTAGTAGCGTTGCTCCCGTAAGTGCTTATCTTTTCTTCTCACAAGCACACACACGTCTCTAACAATTTACATTTATAAGAGAGAGACTAACAAATCGTATTCTTATAATGTTTTGGCATGGCTTTTTGGAGCAGATTCTCCACAAGAATCACTCCTTTCTAGACAAACAGCTAAAATCTTGTCTAGCAAGTAGCAAGTAAGATTCACTTCTCTATTTATAGTGAACAGAGCTAAAAACACTATCAAAACCACTTTAGAAACAATTCTCATATGCTCCTTCACTAGAATCAAGTAGAATCACTCTAAATAATCAAAAAATAAAGTCCTATAAAAAAGTCAGAGAATCTAAGAGTGGAGCCCAAACAAGCGCCATAGGCCCAGTGCCTGTCAATGCAAAGAAGATTTGATACATAATATGAGAAGAAACATCCATATATTGAGAGAAAGGCTAAACAACAGTCTCTTGTTTCTCTCCTTGTCAACACTCGATTCGCCCTCTCTCTGATTCTTCTTCAAATTTGGTGACTCTCCCTCTCTTTGTCTCCAAATTCGGTAGCCTTAGAAGGAGAGATCGGGAAGGGAGACCCACCAGGCGAAGGGGATGACGACTGGGGATTTGATTGCGACGTAGGTGACCTGACCATGTTAGGGTGAGGCCGTCCATGGTTGGAGCTCGTGCGGAGGAAGGACGGGTAAGAGGATGCCGTAACACAGCGTTGGGCTATGACAAAAACAAGGAGGAAGAAGAACGATAAAAAAAGTTGCTTTGGATAGATAGATAGATAGATAGATTCTATATCGATACACACGTGACGTGAAATTTGAGGCTATTGCTTTCTTCCTATGCGTAAGGCTTGCAACATTAGCAAGACATGCTAATTTGGCACGCACCAGCACCAGACAAATACAAATTCGGGTGTAGCGCTTGAATAGCTGAAGAATCTTATACTCTGAGCTAGGTGTTCTCGGCTGGCATGGCTGCCGATCAACCTGCACAAAAGTACAGTAGCCTTGCGGTCGTGCAGGCGCGCAGAAACCCTGAATGCACGGGGTTGGACAAGTCTCAGAAGTTCCAGGATAAAATGCTCGGTGTACCGTGTAGTACGCCATGAAGTCAAACTTGGGAGAAAGAAGTGGGGCTGGACGGCCCGCTGGTAGTGGTTGGGTTGGTTGACACTTGACGCGCGGCACCGGCACCGGCACGGACATGCCCCCGCATCCACTGCGCACGTCGCGGCTGCCTGCCCGGGCCAATTCTTGCACGCGGCCAAGGCGCACGATCCGAGGGTACAATATGCAGAGGAACGCCGAACGCAGCCGCTTCCCTGCTCTCTGCTCTGGCAACCACGGAGAATGACGCAGCAGTGCTTTGCCTGCTGGTGCTGGGTAGCGGTAGCGGTGGCGGTTCCCGTGACACTGCCAATGTCGAGATCCATCGCGTGGGCCATTTCGTTACGTTTTCAAGGAGGAAGGAGGGTCCATCGCCCCCGCTCCAATTATTCCGGCTGATCGGCTCTCAGCTTAATCGCTCTGTCCCCCCACCCACCTCAACCACAAGCTCCAAGCCTTCAACGTCTCAGTCCTTGTTTAGTATTATGAAAATCTAAAAACTTTTCAAAAATTCCCGTAACATCAAATTTTATGGCATATACATGAAACATTAAATATAAATAAAAAATAACTAATTACATAATTTAATTATAATTTGTGAGACGGATCTTCTGAGTCTATTTACTCTATGATTAGACAATAACTATTAAATAAAAAACAAAAGTGCTACAGTAATTAAAAAACTTTTCACCTTGTCAACTGAACCAGGCCTCACGTCTGTGGCCTCTGTTCACTAATTCACTCACTGCTAACCAGGTCCATATATGACCCGTCGCCGCATGTACTCTGCTCATCCATGCAAATATGCAATAGTATCAAAACAAGGCCAGTTGTTACCGTGAAAGATGCTGATGGCACGCTGTTCACCACGTCCGCTTGCCATTTTTTACAGCGCTAGCTCACGTGAGCTCTCCTCCATCCATGCAACTTGATCCACAGGGCTCAGACCGGGACGGGAGGAGAGAGGATCGAAAGAGAAAGCGGCTGATTAGCGCGTCCAAAAAAAGCTGGCTCGGATTCGCGACCCCTAATGTCACCGCCTAGTTTCCCTGTCCGCTTCTCACCGCTCCGGATTCCCTCCCCACGCGTGCAGTCTCCGCTCACTCACGACCGTCCGATCACGGATCAACGTACAGCGTACGCCACCAGATCCAGCGTCCCCCCCGCTTCACCCTGTTCCCTTCCTTCCCCACCACTATTCCTCCACCACCACCTCCATCCAGCTGTTTCCAAGCTCCACTCCAACGGTGGTGGCAGCGAAGAAATTCTCTTCCAAACCCCCCTAAAAATCCTCGTCGTTACGGTCAGGGGATCCCCCAATGCGGCTGCTCCCGCTGCTCCTGCTCCTCCTCGCCGGCGCCCGCGCCTCCGACGACCCCTTCCTCTCCGGCGGTACGCTCCCTAGCTCTAGCTCCGTCCCCCCCCCTTAACACAGTTTCATTCAAATCCCGCTGCAATGCAACCGGCGCAAATGCTAACTCTGCGGCGTCTCTGTCGCCCCCACGCACAGCGGCGAACCACAGCTACAACATCGACTGCGGCGGCACCGCGGACTTCACCTCCGTCTTCGGCCGCCGGTGGCTGGCCGACCAGTTCTTCTCCGCGGGCGGGGCGGCCGGGATGGTCGCGGAGCCGCACCGGTTCCCGCAGCCACAGGAACGGACGCTCCGCTTCTTCCCGCCTTCGTCAGCCGGCAAGTCCTCCTGCTACTCGCTGCCCCTCCCCCCGGGGCGATACTACCTCCGCCTCTTCTCCGTCTACGACAACTACGACTCCAAGCTCCGGACGCCCTCCTTCGACGTCTCGGCCGCCGCCACGCTCGTGCTCTCGTTCCGCTCGCCCTGGCCGGAACCGGCCGCGCGGTACGGGGCCTACTCCGACCTCATCTTCCCGTCCGCGACCTCGCCGGCCTCCGACGTCTGCTTCTACTCGCTCTCCACCGACGCGCCCGTCGTCGCCTCCATCGAGGTCGCGCCCGTCCACCCGCTCGCCTACGACGGCGCCACCACGGGCGCCGACCTCATCCTCGTCAACTACGGCCGCGTCACCTGCGGGAACAGCCTGTTTGGACCGGGGTTCACCCGGGACGCCGACGCCTTCTCCAGGGTGTGGCAGGCGGATGTCGATTTCCGGAACAACGACCTCAGCTACGACGCCATTACTGCGGGCGGGAAGAAGATTTTCGGCAGCAACCAGCCGCCCAACTACTTCCCCACCAAGCTGTACGAGTCGGCGGTCACCACGGGCGGGGACGCCACCAATGAGATCGAGTACCTCATGCCCGTGGACACCAGGCTGTCATACATGGTCTGGCTGCATTTCGCCGAGATCGATGCTGGGATCGGGTCTGCTGGCCAGAGGGTGTTCGACGTTGTGCTGGCTGGGGAGAACGTCACGAGGATCGACATCTTCAAGCAGGTCGGAGGCTTCACGGCGTTCAAGTGGACCTACATTGTGAAGAATCTGACAAGCTCCACGCTCAGCGTCAAGCTTGTGCCAGTGGTGGGACGGCCGATTCTGTGCGGGCTTGAGAATTATGCAATGGTGCCACTTGAGACTAGGACGTTGCCGAGCCAAGGTGATCAATTCTGAAGATTTTTGGCTGGACTGTTGAAATATTAGGATACCCGCAAAATTGCCCCCTACCTCTGCCCTCTCAGCTTCTTTGCGTTGGTTTTTGGCAGTGGCTGCAATGAAGGCGTTGAAGGAGTCACTGAAAATTCCTGCGAGGATGGGTTGGAATGGTGACCCTTGTGCACCGAGGGAGTGGGATGCATGGGAGGGAGTTACTTGCCACCGCGGTGACAAAGGGCTTGTGATAACACAACTGTAAGTACCGTTCTTCTCCATTGCAATGTGTTTTATTGTGAGCATTTCTGGTTGTCATCTAGGGGTTATTGGCCTTCAGTTTTTGTCACAAAAGTGCACTATCGTGACAGTGAGCATTTTTCATAGAATATATTGGATTGACTGGAAAGGAAATGTTTAACAGACATGCAGATATTCCTATCTACTTGAACACTTAGCTTTCGTTAGTTGCACGTTGCACTGAAATTTCTAACTGCATAATTGAAGTTGTAATTTGGTTGCTTGAGTTACAGGCCTTTCCATTATTTAATTTGAGTTCTTGTAGCTGCCCGTGTCTTGTCTATAATATAATAAATAATAAATTATGCACATCGGTATCAGTATGTGTGGTTGAATGGAAGGGCCTGTGGATTATTTTCCTTAAAATACTATTCTGGGTTGAAAGGTTCAAATGCCTGTGGTTACAACTTGTATGATGTTGCTGTTGCCCTCTACAGGGATCTGGCAAGTCAAGGACTAAAAGGTTACATCACTGATGAAATAAGTCATCTTAAAGACTTGGTAAGCTTGTAAGTATCATTTCACACACCAGTTGAAATCAAATTTGACCCAGGTCATCCTTGATATTTAGATTATTTTGCATATATATAATCTTGACTTTGTGTTGATAGCGTAGCTTACAGGCGGATTTCAATTATGTGCATCTTATTTATCTCTGTTATAGGAGTATTTTTTTTTAATATAAAGAATGCCAAATAAATAAAGTATCATCTTTGTATAGCAGTTTGTGTCATTTTAGTTTGGCTTTGTTATGAAAATTCTGACAGAGAATAGCAGTGCAGAACATCACCTGTGGAAGTGAACAAAATTTGAAAATTTAAGTTAGATAAAATCAAGTGCATGTGGTTACAACAGGAATGTGTATCAAGAAGTTTTAGTCTGTAGACCACACCATGAATAACAATCCTTGACATGGGCATGCATGGTATACATAACTGGAATGAGCTGAATGGCTATGTTGACGTTCATGTGTGCTAGGCTGCTAGCACGCTTAAAATGGAAATATATTTCTCAACAAAAATAATGTACCATTTCATGTGGATCAGGAATGTTAGGCGGTAGGGCTTGGGCATAGAATTGAATGGCTCTAAAGCTTCCATTATGGGGTCTAACCTATTCTCTGAAGCTTCCATTATGGGGTCTGGACCTATGGGAATAGGTTCATAGTCTCTCCATCTCTTAAAGTTTTCAGATCTCTGGCCCTCACAATTGATTAATCACATCTCAACTGATTAAGCTCGCTGACTGGACTGGCTTATTATTTTTCTATGTTTTGTTAAACCATATTTATAAAGTCTTGCTCTATGAACAGCCAAAAAAAACATTAGTACCCAGTAGTCCTGGCAACAGTTTTTATCTGTGCAGTTCTTCTATTGTCCTTTTTGTACAGTCGTTTGTTCAATTGTTTTGTTGTTCCTTTTTTCTCTTATTAATAAAATTCTTACTGTGGGGGCCTCCCCTGCTGTATTTATGGTCAAAAAACAGTTTCTAGTTCATATGTACTACATTCTACTATTCTTTTCTACTATTTGCTCTGAATGGTATATATTCATTTCTAGAAACGGTGAGTACAAATGCTAAAGGATATGTTGAAAATGTAAGTTGTTTTGTGAATTTGTCATACTGCCTTCTTGTTTTGATGGACCTGCTTCACAGTAAGTTATGTTCAATATTTCTTATTATCTAAACAATAAACTATTATTTTTTTAACATTCCCAAGCTTTCAACTTTTCATACATGCTCATACATTTTCCATGAATTCTTTCTTGTCTATGGAAATGCCCTTTTGGCTTATTTCTTTACTTACCAGTTTGCAATCCAGGCATCCAGCCATGGTTGTTAATGTGGTATCCTCTGTTTGGTCAGGAATTTGAGCTATAATTCACTGACAGGAAGCTTACCACCTGGTTTAGGTCAACCGTCACTTGTGTCACTGTAAGTACACAAATTATTCCATTTTATAAGATGATGGGTGTGCTTTCGTTGCAGTTAACATTGACAATATAAGAATACAAGATACATGTTGCTGAAACAACTGGACAATGGCTGCTCAACATAAGAATACAAGATCATGATTTGTTACTCTTAACCAACTTTATACAAGTAAATAGAATATTGAATTAGTAAATGTGCTTAAGAGTTGTGCATGTTTTTGTGTGATTATTCTCTTGTATTTACTATTCAGATCATGTTTAAGTCTTTAAATTCCCTAAATAATATTTATCTATGATCTTGTGACTCTTGTGCTTATACAAAACCTGGTGCTCTTATACATCATAAGCTTGTTTGATATGAGTGTTTCATTGTGTTTTTAGGGATATTTCATCAAATGAGTTTACTGGAAGCATTCCTGGCACCATAGGTTCGTCCAAGTTACAGACTGCGTAAGTATATTTTGAAGCTACTATTGAATTTGTTTATGACCAGTTTCAGCAGTTCTTTAATAATATATGAGTATGCATGTACCAGTATAAACTTACTAGCTAGGACTTCTCGTGCAGATTACTAAACAACAATCAACTCGATGGGCAAGTTCCAGAAAGACTTTACTCAATTGGCGTGCACGGTGGCGTGATAGAGTAATATATCCTTACTAAATCTTGTAAACAAAACTTCCACTTCTTACCTGTGATGTCAGATATGGTTAAAAAGAGTTACTATGCTCAGGACAAGCATCATCATTATTCATTAGTCTATTTATGGCAGGCTCCTTAACAGATCCAAGAATGAAGGGTTTAGGTTCTATCATGTTGAGTAATATCATCATTATTATCATATATTATCAGAGTGGAGTAGACCAAAATTTCAAAATTATGTGCTTACCAATATAGATCCTGACTGATCTATCCAATCCTGAAAAAGGAACTGATTGGGTGATAAAACAATCTATTTCTTAGGAACAGATGGACAAGGCTTTGTTTACTTATCTGGGGATGAATGATTAACTGCACTGTGCAGCTTTATTTCGAATATATTTATTATTCTTAGCGCTTTCCTCCAAATTAGGGAGTTTAGGAGTGTAGAGAGTGACACGATAGATAATGTACTGTGCTAGTTAATACAGGATTGACATATACTTGTGGTATTAATTTTTGGTCTTCTACCAACATGTATTCTTCTGGCAGCCTCTCAGGTAATAAAGGTCTGTGTGGTGTGCCTACCTTACCTGCTTGTGCATTATTCTGGGAGAAAGGAGGGTTGAACAAAACTGGCAAGATTGCACTTGGAGCATCGTTTGGGTTTCTTCTTCTCGTCATACTTATAGTGGTCTACATACTGTGCATAAGAAGGGGGCCATATGACTATGATTTTGACTTCCCTCAAGATTTGACATGTAAGTATTACTTAATTAACTTCCTTATGTGACTGAACTTGCTTAATGATCTGTAAATATTATTTAATTTACATCGCAGCAAGGCAGTTTAGTTCTCTTTTTTTTTTATGAAGACAGGAGGGGTTTCCCCCTACTAGCTTTTATTAATAAACAAAAAGCAAGTCTTTGCAAAGTAGTGTCACGAAACAACGCAAGAAACGAAAGAAATCACGAAACAAAGAAAGAAATGAAAATAAGCAAGATTACACATAAGCTTCTAGTCATTGACTAATAAGTGGTTCATATCCAGCTCTCTTGTTAACCATTACCTTGGTTCCTATTTACTTTCTAGGAATTTCTTGCTGTAAGAAAGATGTCCATTCAGTTCTAACTTGGTTCATATGATTTTTATGTATCTTAGCTAAACCATAACTTGATGGCACTGTCTGAAACTAACTAAATTCTGACTACAGCCATATCGGCAATATCAGCAAAAAGGAACAGGTACCAGAGGGCAAAGTCTGTGATGCTTGCTGAGATGGAGGCACATAACCCAGATGGTTTCTACACAAACGGGAGCCCTCACTGAATGACGTGCTCAGAAATTGGTCTCACTGATAGCTATATTTGTTGAGGGAACACTCATGGTGGTTGGTGGCATGAAGGAGGTATATAGGTTTTGAATCAATTTTGCCCACATCACCAGCATGGCGGCCTTGCATTTTCACTCAGGTTCCATACCATGGCAGTTATACTCACAGTTTGAGATATTCAAAATGTAGCATATGTGCTTGTATCCTGTAATATGGGGCATATGAGGCAGTCGTTGTAGTTCCTATAGTGCACCGATTCTTTTTTACTTGCTGGAGTCTCCAAATAGTTTAGCTTCCGCTTGAAGCTACCAGGACTGGGAGTTTGTGGCAGATTCGAGCGTTGTTACTTGTAACTTGTAAGCTGGCGGTCAATGCTTTGTATTAATTTTTTTGTATAGAACCTGACATGGTGTTACTAACCGACTTTGGGCAGTGAGAGGATCATTAGCTTTCATATCTTACTTGGCCCGTTTACCTGTCAATGGCTCTTGTGTGGATGAGTCTTCTCTGCTGCACTGCAGAGGATTTGTTTCTTCTTCAGTGCAGATGTGGTTTGTCAATAATTGGTTGCATCTTCTGTTTTTCTTGTGGAAAATTTTCAAATCATGGTTATACATCTATATATAATGTCCTGTAAGGTTTCCTTTTTTTTTGGATATTTTTTCTGTTTTTTCTAGAGCCAAATCTATTTTTGGGAGTTTCTAAAGAAATTCCCACGAGCTCCAAATATTTGATTTGGGTTAGTCATGTCTCAATCTATCTCTATAATTTTCTAGGATTGTATAGAAGCTTATATTCATTTTTTGTTGTTTAAAGCTTATCAAATATTTACCCTTTTTAACTAAAAAAGAGTTTCACACCACTTTTAGAACCACTTCAAACGAAGGCAGGATATAATTTAAATGGTTTGTTAGTTGAGAGTGTAGGAGCAGGACTTTCAGCTCCAATGCTTGAAGAAAGAAAATCATACCAAGGTAGCAATTCAGAGGTTTTTTTTGAGACAAGGTAATAATTCATAGCTCATAGGTAAAAAAAAAATGGACCTTTTCGCAACGTTCAATTGTCGCTATGCCGATAGCCCATAGCGCACAGAAAAGGCCGACGACACAAAGAGAAGCCTAGGCCCAGTAGCCCAACCCAACTACCCATTCCATCCAACAGATCGACGCCGTCCGATGCGAATCGAGCGTCCCCACGCCGCGAGCACCAGCGCGTCGACAAAACCCTAGCAGCACAACCGCTATATAATCCTTCTCTCCACTCCAATCCGCCGCCTCCACCAGCTCCCCCACCCAGAGAACCCTAGCCGCCGCCGCTGCGGCCTCCCAGGTAAGCAGGAGCGTCCAACCCCGCCACCGCCGCCATGAAGCGCAACCCCCGCGTCACGAGCTCCCGCCGGAAGTGCCGCAAGGCGCACTTCACGGCCCCGTCCTCCGTCCGCCGCGTGCTCATGTCCGCGGCGCTGTCGACGGAGCTCCGCCACAAGTACAACGTGCGCTCCATCCCGATCCGCAAGGACGACGAGGTGCAGGTCGTGCGCGGCACCTACAAGGGCCGTGAGGGCAAGGTTGTGCAGGTGTACCGCCGCCGCTGGGTCATCCACGTCGAGAGGATCACCCGCGAGAAGGTGAACGGCTCCACCGTCAACGTGGGCATCCACCCCTCGAAGGTGATCGTCACCAAGCTGAAGCTCGACAAGGACCGCAAGGCGCTCCTCGACCGCAAGGCCCGGGGCCGCAACGCCGACAAGGCTAAGGGCAAGTTCACCGCCGACGACGTCGCCGCCGCTGCTGGTGGTGCCGCCGCCACCGGTGCCTCTCTCCAGGAGATCGACTAGGCGCTTCGCGGGGATCTGATGGTGGTTGTACCGCCTTTTCCTCCTTATCGCTCTAGTTTTTGCTATCAATGATTATGTGCTAGGAGTTTTAAATTACTTGAAAACTGCTTTATGCCTCGATGAGAGTTTTGGAACTTAATGTGGATCTATGTGTTTCTGTGATCTGAGATATGAAGAACTCACTATATGGTTAATATCTCTTCGTTGTGGTATCTCCTAAATGGTTGGCTTCACTCTATTGCTTATCTAATGCATCTAGTGGTCATTCTTGTCTGTTGAAATTTTCTAATTTTGTATTGTATTCTGTTAAATTAGCTTGAATTATCGTTTGTAGGTTATATTTCGAATTATATCTACTTTTGAGGAAGCAGTTTATATTAATTGTCAATCTAGTTATTTTGAAGGTTTTTAATTTGACATAATCTATATACTATCAATGTGTCCATTTCAGTCATTTTCAGCCATATGTTTATACTACATGCCTTAGGGCCTGCTATTTTGATCCCAAAACCCAGGGAATTGGAGGCGGGATCCCCCTCAACCTTTCTTTCTCCAATCCCTACGAACAAGGCCTTAGGCATGTTATCTCTGGAGGTTGTACATGTTACAAATTCACATGCCTCTGTTGTTTTGCTTGATCAAGTTTACATTTTACATCTAGCATGCTTGTGCTGGTAATTTGTTGGTGTCTGATATGTTTGCAAAAGCTCCTAGAATTCTTGCTAGGTTCTTTGTTGCTTGCCTGTATATTTATGTTTGTAATAGCTAATTTGAGCCTAAACCTTGTTAGCTCCGGTATCCTTGCCTGTTTAGTTATGTTTCCAATAGCTAATGTTAGCCCAAAACCTTGTTAGCCTCCTGGTGTTCCTGCCAATTGAGCACGAGCAATCTTATGCTTGCATTTCTTCTGAATGAATGTGCGTTCAAAGTGGACGTGGTTCCAGAGTATCGAAATATAGCATGTTTTTGTTTTGAACCAAATTGTTCGTTTTTAATGAATGCTACTTGTTTGAACTGGGCCTTGGCTGAATGCTCCCAGTCGCTCCAGATCTGCCTTAGACAAAGCCTATAAGATCGTTATTAAGTGTTGATTCTTGAGCAAAATATTTGATGTTTTTGTTAGTGTGGAACACGTTGAATTAGACGTTGCAATGATTCTCTACGCTTATACATTTGTGTAAGAGCTGCTTTCTATAAGTTTTTATCTGCTCCAAGGACATAAAGAAGCAGCAACATGTCATCCGATACACAGCCGTTTGTGTTCGACTGTTCATATCGTTTCGTTCATTTGTCTGTGTATACATTTCAGTATAATCACACTGAGAGTGGCATTGATAATTGGATGCTCGTCTTCAAACCTCTTTCGTGCGTAGACGCCCAGTCCCTCCAGCTGCCACGCCGCCCCACCACGTTGCCGTTGCCGATCCATCTCTTTACCTCTAAGTTGAATGGCCGCTCCGTTTGGAACAAAGGATCCACCTTTTGTCGTTTAGATCAATGAATTTCAGTGGAAAATCGTTGGAACCGTCCGACCTTTGGAATGCAGATCCTTGGAAAGTGGTAGGAATTGCCTTACCGTTTGGAATGCAAATCTATTCGTGCCCCTGTTTTCCTGTAGCCGGATGCTTGGATGCCAAGGCAGAGGCATACAAGCATAAGATTTGTTGTGTGCTATAGATCATTTCTGTCGACATTTTTTTTTACTAGTCTATGTTTACTATAAATATATGCCGACATATTTGATGTCACCCTCAAAAACTTTTCGTTGTGTGCAATTAATATTTTGGTATGTTGCTGCTATCCTGTTAACATCAATACCATCTTTCTGCCTTATCATCAAAACTAGATTGTCAAGGTTGGTTCCGTCGCAAAGGACTGTTCGCTGTTGTATAGTTCCTCTACCTCTTGGGCCCTGTTTGGCTCCCAATGCTAAACTTTAATCTCTACCACATCAAATGTTTAGAGTCATGCATGAAGTATTAAATATAGACTATTTACAAAACCCTAAACATAGATAGAGAATAATTTACGAGACGATTCTTAAGTCTAATTAGTCTATGATTAGACACTAATTGCTATAGTTATAAATGTGTCATAGTATCCATTAAATTTTAGTACCGCCAACCAAACGTCCCTTAATAATTGTTATGAGCTTGATCTGACACTCAGGAAAGCAACAACAGATGAAGTAGATGTACTCTCTCGGTTCCAAACCATAGCCTATTTTAGTTTTTTTCTTAAGTCAAACTTCTTCTCTAACTATGACTAGGTTTATACAAAAAAAAAATACGGCAACTTCTACAGCACGTTGCTGAGGAAAAGTAGGATGGTGAGAAGCAAAGGTGCTATGCTTCAAGAAGAGGTTAGTTATTCCCAAACTGAACCCAAGAAGAAAATCTTGGATGAGGCACTTGAGTCTTTGCTTTCCATTCACCTTAGAAGTTTGGGAGATTGAGGAATTATAAGAGCAATTCATGGCCTAATTGAAATCAAAACTAAGAAAAGGGAGGAAAATCTTATTTTTATGAAATGATTAAAATGTCTATGTTTAATAAGGCTACATAAATATTATTTTTCTTAAACGTTTGAGAATGTGGTGTAGTATATATAGGTCATCACTTCAAGCTAGCATAGGGCCAAGTCAAAATTGTATCTTAAATATTAGTGCACATTAAACACAGCCTAAGTTTAAATAAATTGTTGAAAAGCCACAACACTTGGGCCTCCTTTGGACCATTGGAAATTTTGATATTTCTTTTATTTTTTTCTGAAATTTTTATATGATTCATGTGGAATTCCTACATTCGAAAGGAGGTCTTAGAATTATTGTAAGTTTGGATATTAGTATTGACTATAAATGTTTAGGGCTCAGTATAAATATACTTTTATCTTTGTTTAGTATGGAGGTCTTAGTATAAACATTTATTCTCACCCTTAGAGGAAGTCTTCGAAAAACAGTTCAAGTGCACCAGTTGATATTAGTTTTTCTCGATTTTCTTCAGATAAAAAAACTTACCCAAGTTCCGAACTCAAAGTGGTAGAGTTTAGTATGGAGGTTACATGCAAGGTTATCTTGATGATATCTAAACTTGTTGGCGAATTCGAAAATTCGAGTCAAAGTATGTCAAATCAAACAAACTCAAAGCTCTGCAGTTCAGTCGTGAAAACAATGAATTCGACCATGCTTCAGAGATAAATATTTTACAAAAAAAATTCTCAAACGACTTTATTTTTTAAACGAGACTTTTAAATCTAAAGTTCCTCAAAAAAAAATTCTTAACTTCACATGTGAAAATTGAAATCGAGTGACTTTGACATTGAAATTGTTGACTTGAGAGTTCACCTGAGTGGGCGAGCTCTGGAATCGAAGTCGTTCCTCTGTATGCCCTCGGACCTTTTGCCACCACTGGGCTGAGGCCTTGTTTAGCTCCCTCAAAAACTAAAAAATTTTCAAGATTTTCTGTCACATCGAATTTTACGGTACATGTATGGAGCATTAAATATAAATGAAAACAAAAACTAAGTACATAGTTTGTCTGTAAATCGCGAGACGAATCTTTTAAGCCTAGTTACTCCATGATTGAACAATATTTGTTAAATAAAAACGAAAATACTACAATGTCAAAATTCAAAAACTTTTTGGATATAAACGAGGCTTTGCCTATCGTGTTTTTGTTTTTTTAGCAAAGATCGCATATCGTGATGCCACGCCATGCGCGTGCACACACTGGCCCACACGGCCCACGCACTAGTGCTTGCTTGTAAAACAAGATGGCAACGGGGCCCAATACCCGATACCTAATAGGGATTTCATCTATTAGGGGATGAAAATAGGTTGTTTTACTTCCCCGCGGGGAGCTTGATGGGCGAAATCCATCCGTGAACCGAGGAAGGGAGCATTCCGTAGGTCCCCGCCCCTGTCACTGGTCAAGGCCCCGTCATCGGTACATGCTCAAACTAGGCCTGAAGAAGCCCATAAAAATGAACTGGCCCAAGTCAAAGTAACCATATAAAAAGGATCTCTAACCCTAGCACACACTGTACTCCTCCATTCGGTCCATCCTCAGCCGCCGCCGGTGCTTCCCACCATTCGATTCGTGACCCTTCTCCCTCTCTGGCTCTCCATCCAGAAGGAACCGCAATGCGTCCCAATCTCGTCGTCCCGGCAACCCTCCCAACGCCTCCCAATCTCATCGATTCATTGCAATCGGCAACACTCCTCACTCTCTGCTGCACGCTCGCAAGTAGACCAAGGTGCAGCGCCTCCCAATCTCATTGTCCCATCCGTGGCCCTCAAGGGCCGTTGCTGCTTGTATTCGTATGACATTGGTCCCTCCCTGTCCAAGCTGTAGCGCGTTCCTTCTCCCAATCCTGTCATCCCGGACAACTGCTAGTGCAAACTCCAATCGAGCCCAACAAAGTTGTTGCAGATCCATAGAGGCAGATGCTGCACCTTGAGGTCATGAGGCCTTGACGTGAGGAGAACAGGTTGCTCTATCTCGATCTGAGAAATGAGAAATCTTTGTATAGTTGATATTGTTGCCATTTTTTTTGACAAGTGATATTGTTGCCATTGATTTCTGTCAATTTGTGTATCTCAAATGTGAAATTCATACTCTATTCTTTTTTTCCTTATGTTGTATGATTTTTTCCCTCATGTTGTTTGATGTTATGTGTTTCTGGTATGGGGACACCGTTAGGGCTAGATTCCCCGTGCGGGGATGGGGATGGGGATAAATCTGTACCTACTAACAGAGATGGGGGCGGGGAGCAGGGTATTTTAAGAGAAGCAGAGAGCAAAAATGTTTTGCATATCCACGGCGGAGATGGCCCTGTTGCCATGTTGACTTGTGAACCTAGCCACATCGGCCGCCTCTAGGTGAGCTCCTCTAGGCCTAAACCACCTTGCCCGGGAGCCTCTATGCGCCGACTAGCAGTTGAACCGGCCACTCGCCGACCCCCTTTAATAATTATTTTTCACTCAATCACAAATTGGGTCGTTTCTCTATAAATTCTATATATGGGCCCGCGTTATAGATCTAGCACACGCTCCACACAACAGAAGCAGTCAAAATAGTTTACATCAGCATATATCCCATAGTTTTTCAAGTAAAAAAAGTCATAGCTCCTAAACTAAGTATTCTAATTAAAATCTGATTGCACCATCATATTCCGTGTAATAAAATCCTCAAAACAAGATCTCACATGAATATATTTAAATGTAATCATCGAACATCACATTAATACTACATGAACATCACAGCAAATAGAATAGAACATCATATGTATACTACGTGAATATCATATATACCATGAAATGTAAAAAAAATATATAAATTAAAAATAAAATTAGTGATAAAATTAATTATAGTCAAATAAAAAATACTACCGAAAATAAAAAATACATCGTATAACATCACATCAAGACTACATAAACATCGTTAAATAACATAGAACATCATAAAAATACAAAGAAAAAAATTACATATATACTACATGAACATCAAGTTTCTACTAGGAGACGTCAAAGAACACATCATAGAAAGTTACATGTATACTACATAAATATCATGTATCTATAAACAAAAAAGTTAAACGTAAAATTATAAATAGAATAAAAGAAAAATGAAATTTACAAATAAAAAAATATAAAATTGGAAAGTGAAATAAATAAAAGTACTAGTCCTATAAAAAAGAAATTAAAAATATATAAATGTTAAAAAATAAAAGAAAAAACAAGAAAGAAAGAAAAATAGAAAACTGAAATAGACGCAAGGAAATAAAACAAAAAGTAAAAGAAAAGTAAAAATAAAATAAAATAAAATAAATAGAATAAAATAAAAATAGTAAAAGAATAAAGTAAATGAAGAAATGATAAAAGTCCAAGAATAAAAATAAAAGAATGAAAGGAAATAAAAGAAAAAAAAGCAAAACATAGAGAAAAATAAAAATGAAACAAAAATAATAATAAGAAACCACAAAAAGTGAACAAAAATGAGAAAGGAAAGGATAAAAAGAAATAGAATAAATGAGAAGAAAATTTGAAAAGAATAAAAGATGAAAAGAAAGAAAAATAAAAAATAAAACATGATAGTAAAGAAAAATATAAAAGTATAAAATATTACAAGAATAATAGAATACAATGAAAAATAAAAGAGAGAAGAAAATAGAAAAAGAAATAGTAGAACGGAAATAGAAAAAATAATTAAAAACTCACCTACGGACGGAACCGGCCACGCGTTCTGACTTCTGAGTGCTCCGATATCCAGGCCGCACACCAGTCATAGCTGCGGGGTGGTGTTCTGGGCCGAAACTGCTGTTGGGCCAAACTAAACATAGAAAATAATATAAAGGAGAGGGGGCCAGCGCGAGGCTGCCATCCCCATTCGACTGGTCGGCAGCGACGCTTTCTGACCTCGGCCGTGCCTCCATGGCTCCATTCGTGCCATAGATCACAAGAGCCTGCCCGCCGCTCACCATAGATAAGAGCATCCTTCTCAACATGAGACAACAGGTAGCTCTTATATGCAATGCAATAGTCACTGCCATTTCGTTATTCGGTAGCTGTCGCTCAAGTTAGGGTTTGAATTTTATTTTAGATCAATCTGTTAGTAGCCATTTAACGGTTTATGAAACCTCAACTTCATATACTTAGTTATAGGCAAAATCTGCTATTGGACATACCAAGTGATGGCTCTTTGTTGGTAGACATCTATTTTCGATCGATTTACTATACTCTAATTCTTGACAAATTGGTTGGTGGACACCATACCTAACAAAATACTTTTATAAAATAGATATAAAATAATATAAGTTCTTGAAAATTATACCATAAAATTTTCTAGACTCGACAGGATGAGAACCACAGGGTAAAATATTATTTTGCACTAAAATGACCATTTTGCTTCTCTTCATAAATAAACAAATTTCACCATAGTTAATTTATTCACGTATTCGTAGGACACTAAAAATTTTGAAAAAAACATCATATATAGCGTACATCACCAAATCCTTCTCTCTCTTCTTCGTTTCATGCAAAAAGTGCAGTTTTGCTGACATGGCGCTCTAATAAATGTGCATGACATCCTGATGAAACCTCCACTGAGACTGGCCTTAGAGAAGAAACTATATCTACACAAGAACTAAGACATGAAGAGATGTGATTGGTAGATAATGAAGAGAGAAAATATGCGATTGGACAAAAAAATACTGTGATTCATTGGAAACCTAGTTTCTACATGTAATGTCTACATAAATTAATAAACATAGAAATTACATGTAATTTTTAGTATTGGGGCTGCCCTTACGGATGTATTAATGCATATGCTTGGACTATGTAGTAACTGAAACACTAGGCGCATGGCTTATAATTTTATGGGTGATAGCATGAAGAAATCTTAAGACCCCACCTTTAATATGATAGCTAAGGTTGAACAACAACACCGCTGGTCCTTTGGTGTATTTTTAATTCTCTGTAAACGAATGCCCTATAGTAACTTGGTTAAATCAACCTACAAATTTATCATATAGGAAAATTGTATAGTGTTTGGAGGCACTCGGCAAAGATATTTTTCTAATTTTTTTAAAAACCTTTGCCAAGTACGGTTGACGACACTCGGCAAATCAACCGTCAATAAGGCTAGTGCCGTGACACGTCTTTTTTTTTTTTTGCCAAAAGCCAACCATGGCACTTGATAAAGTTGTCTTTGTCGAGTGTCCTTGACACTTGGCAAACAGACGAATCCAGTAGTGAAAGCCTGCATGCAGTTCTGAAAGGATCGGAGATCCAACAGTGGTAGCTGTTCCAAATAACTGACTGGCCGGGCCGTGGTGGTAGCGTGGAACAACGACCACGTACCACTGCCGGTCAGGGTTCTACTTGTACGCAGTGCGTGCGTGCGTGCGCGCGCGGCCTCATCGGCGGTCGCGTCTTCACAACCGCGTGCGCGCACGCCAAGGAGACGACGATCCAGTCTCCCACCTGCATTTCTGAGTAAATAATCAAGCAAGCGCGGAGGCATGCAGAATTGCAGATGGAGCGCAGGCCTGCGCGTGGCCGTTGAACTGACCCCTGGTCGTGGACGCGGTTGGGGCTGGCGGAAACACCGACTGCACGCACACGTCCACGCGCACCATGCCACTTCCGCACCGGGGAACGTAACGAATTGAAGGCGGCGAAACGCCGCGCGTGCAGCTGATGAGCCTGAACGGGCGCGTGATCGACCCCGCTCGATCGGTGGATCGATCGATCGACCAGGGGTCTTGTCACCACTACAGGAATCTGGATGTTCGCCGACAGCCCAGACGTTTGCCGACAGCCAGGATCTGGGCTGTCGGCGAACCATCTGTTTGCCGACAGCCGAAGACCGCTGTCGGCAAAGTCCACGGTTTGCCGACAGCCACTGTTGGCTGTCGGCAAACTACGCTCTTTGCCGACAGCCACTCGATGCTGTCGGCAAACTTTTTTTTTTTGAATTGTGACTTCAAAATTTTTTTGTTGCCTAGATACATTGTTTACAATCACATGTTTGAATTTGGGCCTTTTTGGAAATATTTACCTATATTTCGTTAATTTTTTTCCTTCACTTGAATTTTCCCGCATTTTTCAAATTTGAATTGCAGGTACATGAAATAATGAAACTTTGGCCTTCGAAATATGATATTCATGGTGGGGAATGTGTTTTAAGGCCGTGTACCAAAGCTCACCAAAAGTTTCAAGTACTTGTACACGTAACACGACCATCCAAGAGTGGCAAATATGTTTTTTAATTATATAAAATCCAAACGAAGTTGAAAAATCACGAAACTTGACGGGGTGTCGTGTTATCGCATGTGAAGGCTATGAAAAAAAATTGAAAAAGTTTGGAGCAAGTTGCGGCGTAACATGCTCAAAACCCAGACATCTCCACACATCTCACTTGTGATCACATGTGGAGTTGTGTGTCTTTTGAGCATTTGACGTCGCAACTTGCTCCAAATTTTTTTAAATTTTTTCCATAGCCTCCACATGCTATAACACGACACCCCGTCAATTTTCGTGATTTTTCAACTTCGATTGGATTTTATATAATTAAAAAACACTTTTACCAATCCTAGATGGTCGTGTTACGTGGACACGGACTTGAAACTTTTGGGTGAGCTCTGGGACACGACCTTAAAACACACTCCCCATCATGAATATTATTTTTTCAAGGCCAAAGTTTCACTATTTCATGCACCTGCAGTTCAAACTTAAAAAATACGGGAAAATTGTAGTGAGCGAAAAGAATTAAGAAAATATAGCTAAATAACTTAAAACAGCCCCAAATTTTGAATTTGAGATTTAATTGTGTTACCTAGGGCCCAGAAAAAAATAGATTATTGAGTGGAAAAATCAATTTAAAGAAATTAATTAATGAAATATAGCAAAAAAAGTCAAAAAATCACTAAACTTTTTGAGGTGTCATGTTGTCACATGTGGACCCTATAGAAAAAATTTGAGAAAGTTTAGATCAAGTTGCAGTATCAGATGAACAAAAACCATACATTTCCAATATGATCGCATGCGATCACATGCGCAAGTGTTTGGATTTTGTACATCTGACATCATAACTTGCTCTAATTTTTTTCAAATTTTTATCATAGGCTCCTCATGTGATAACATGACACCTCAACAAGTTTTGTAATTTTCTGATTTCGTTTGAGTTTTATATAATTAAAAGTCACTTCTACCACACTTGGATGATCATGTTTCGTGGACAATGACTTCAAAATTTTGGGTTAGTTTTTGGATATGGTCTAAAAATACATTATTCAACATGAATATCATTTTTCAAATGGCTAAGTTTTACTATTTCATGCACCTATAGTTTATAGTAGGATTATTGAGTGGAAAAATCAATTTAAAGAAATTAATTAATGAAATATAGCAAAAAAAGTCAAAAAATCACTAAACCTTTTGAGGTGTCATGTTATCACATGTGGACCCTATAGAAAAAATTTGAGAAAGTTTGGAGCAGTTACAGTATCAGATGGACAAAAACCAGACATTTACAATATAATCGCATGTAAATAAATTAGAGAAAAAAGTTCTTTGCCGACTGCCCTAGATTCAGGCAGTCGGCAAAGGATATTTGTTATTAAAATATTCCGAGCCTTTGCCGACTGCCTTGCCCAGTGGCAGTCGGCAAAGAACTTAAACCTAAAAGCCCCATCGACCGTGACTTGTAAAAAAAAACGAACGAGCAAGGCAGCGAGCGCCAGCACCCGCGCCTCGTCCCCTGTCCGCACTCGCGCGTCCCCTGCAGCGAGCGCCGCCGCCGCCACACTCCCGCCGCCGACCTGCCCCCTGCGCCCTGCGCCCCCGCCTCCCCTACACCCTGCGCCCTGCGCCGCCGCCTCCCCTGCACCCTGCACGCTGCGCCCGCACCCGTGGACGACGGTGGAGGCGTAGCAGCACCCGCGGACAACGGCGCTGGCGCTCGCGGCGCACGACGCCTCCGGCCGCGTCTCCCCCATCCGCATCTCGCGAAGGTACGCCCATGCGCACGCTCTGCTGGCCGGGAGGGTGGTGCTGGTAGCGTTCTGCTGCCTACTGGATCCAGAACCCCAGATCCAGATCCACCTGCAGTGCGTTTTGCGTTTTGCGTTTTGCGTTTGGTTGTCCCTATTAGATATTTTTTTTGTGAGATATTTGTAGTTGGGCTGATGTGTTCATATAGAACTAATGGTAGTGCTCTGTTCTGAAGAGGTCTCCGTATAAACCCCTGCTGTGGGCTGTGGTCCTTGCTGCCCGATGTAGGATAGCACGATAACGAACTTTCCGTGGATTTGCATTATTGTAGCAGGTAGGAATTTGTTTTGTTTTGTTTTCAACCGCATCCGCTGAACTTGGAAGGAATTTGAAGCTCATACAAATTACTGTCCTATCTGTGCAAAAGTACCGAGAAACTGACACCACACTGCTTGACATTGGGAGATATCCCAGCATCTCTAACTGTGAAATTGACTGAGCAAAAGACATGACCTATCAAGCATCAAATCAAATCGATAAAGCCTAGACGCCTAGTAAGCTAAAAGAATCATCCAGTGCTTTCAGTTTCAGCCATCGAGCTCGAACATCTCTGCTTTCAACAAGACTGAACAACTCTGCAACTCTGGCTGTCATATTGAGCGAGCAGTGCAAGGCATGGCATGGCAGAATCAGCAAGGCCTGGTGCCCTGGTCAGGTAAGAAACAGACAGAGTTTCTGCCAAGAAAGAGTTTCTGCCAAAGACTTCAAACCTATGATGCCATTGCCTTACTTTCAACTAAACTAAAAAAAAGAACTGAAGATTTTGAAAAGAAACAAAAAAAAATTCATTTGGAACCAATAAAATTCCTTCAAATTCTGCAAAGAGAAGGTGCCTGTCTCATATAAGGTAATTATTGGTGCACAGTGCCTGTCTGAAGGTGCCTGCTGCAGTGCTTGCATTATTGGCCGCCGCATGTTGGTAATGACATTGGTTGGATTCTGCCCATGTCTTTGCTCAGGATTTGTTTCTTCTAATACGATTAGCATTATGATGCTTGGGTTATGCTTCACTTTTGGAGCCATACTATGCTCTACAAGAATCAGCAGAGTAGACGTATGAAGACGTATGGCTCTTGTCCCATGATATACGGATCCTATTAGTTACTTTAGTATTGCTACTGTCTGCTTTGCTTCCCTTTCCCATGAGAAGATGAGGATTACAGTCCATCATTTATTTATTTATTTACTTAGGTACTGTTCTGTCTATTTTGATGTTGACATGCTTCTTGGGTGACATGTCCAGTCCTGCTGTAGTTAACATCACAACAATAAAAGAGGATAAGTACTGCTTATCATTCTATTGTATTATTTTACTGCTATGTCTATCTTCAGTATTTGATAGTTCTGTCATCATTTTTATTATTTTTAGGCCTTCTCTTACTGGTTATTCTCTGCTTTTATTTATAATTGTATTCACACTTGTGGTTCTAAATAGCTTTGCTTTGTTTCACATGTGAGCATATGCTAAATTTTAACAGCAACACTGCATTTTCACATGTGTTCTGTCCATAGAATCTCCAGTGATGGACCCTGAAATGTTGTGTTTTGTACGTATTAAAATGCAAGAATCCTAGCAAAACCAGTAAAGTTTGAATTAGCAGTTGTTTATACTGTAATAATAATAATAAAGTATGACAAGCTCTCTGAAAAAAGTTTATCTATCCATGTTGCATTTGAGCAGGTGTGGTAATTAATCCTTCTAATTGTTGGCCTTCGTGCCATTGTGATGTTGGCCTTCGTGCCGCGATGGTTGTCGGCCTTCGTGCCGCTGTGGTTATCGGCCTTCGTGCCGTGGTCGTTGTTGGCCTTCGTGCCATGTTTTTTGCAGGTCTTGGAACCTCCCCGTGCAGGGGAGGTGCTGCCGAATTTTTGAGTGGATACTAATCTTTTTCTCTCCTTTTGTAGGAGGAGGACCTGTGGGGGGTACTCGGTGACGAGCAAAGTACCTTTGCCTCCATCTTCTCGACTAGGACGCATGTTAGACCCTTTTGCCCTCATGTTGGACATGTATGTTGGACATGTATGCACTTGTTACGCGACGTTATGTGTATTTCAGACATGTATCGATGGATTTGATGATGTTCATGTGTGGATTCATGTTGAGATCGAATCTGATGATGAAATGCGGTTTATATGCTATATTGTTATTATAAACGTGATCTGTGGTATATATATATGCTATAAATGTGATTCGAATGCAATGAAACAGCAAAAAAAAATCCCAGCTTTGCCGACAGCTTTGACCATAGCTGTCGGCAAAGCTGTGTATTTTTTGCCGACAGCAGATGTTTGCCGACAGCCTTGGTAGGGACTTTGCCGACAGCCCTGTTTACCTGGCTGTCGGCACAAAATTGGACTTTGCCGACAGCTATCTTGGCCTGGCTGTCGGCAAACCCTCACTTTGCCAACAGCCCTGGCTGTCGGCAAACCTGGCTTTGCCAACAGCCCTGGCTGTCGGCGATGCCGTTCACTTCGCCGACAGACCACGTGGCTGTCGGCGAAAGGACGCCGACAGCGCCCTAATTGCTGTCGGCAAAGTCCTGTTTGCCGACAGGATTTTTTCCGACAGGGGTTTGCCGACAGGAATAGGGAAATCCTGTCGGCAAACTCTTCGCCGACTGTTAAAGGGGCTTCGCCGACAGCTTTCAGCTGTCGGCAAACCCGTGAATTCCTGTAGTGCACACCCATATTTAAGAACAAAATAGGATGCATAAAAGACTCATATGTGTTCCAGGAATAGTCGCACAAATAAGTAGACAAATCTCAAATGTACCATTGCAGTGTTTATTACATAGCGGAATATAATAAAACCACATAGTCTTATACATAAATGATAGCATAAAGTAAACAACGCTCTCGACGGAAGCTCCACATAGGGACACTGTTGACTGGTTGACTCCAAACCTAGTACTCATAACGATAATCCTCATTCCAGTCCTCTTCATTATCATTTCCTGAGGTGTTGGGAAATTGCAAGAGTGAGCACATATCGTACTCAACAAGTATAACCAGGGGTTCATGAGGCTCAAATAGCTGACACTGGTTTGACTGCAGTTAGCTTTTAATAGTGGATAGCATGTTCATAATTAATGAGCAATTGTCAAGGAAACATAAATAACCCATTAATCACATGATCAAGTGTAAGCATAATTAACTCATAGCATAAACGATAATCAAATGAACATAACAACTTAATAAGCTCATCGTCGGCGCAGCAAGAACCCCCAAGGCCGCTCATAACCGTGAGCACGGCTAGTATACCAGTTTTAACACTCTGCAGAGGTTGTACATCTTTACCCATGAGTCATGATTTACCCTTTCGCCCGAGGTAGCTAATCTCTTAACCCCCTTCCTAGGGAGGTCGGCAGGGATCACTATGAAGCCTTTCAAAAGTTCGTCTAACAAGTTAGGGCCGCAAGGTTTCCTTTGCGCGCAGATATAGAGCCCCCCTTCCGATGGCACAATGACTCGCAGCCTATACTCATACAGACAGAGGCCACACTATACCCAAAACGGTTCAGCCCCTCCGCCCTTTCGGGTAACCTCTAACCAGCTAGAAAAGTGCTTCATACTGAGCTAAAGCCAGAGCCATTATAGCCCTCATGGTTGCACTGTTGTCCCGGTGATCACTTACAGACAAGATCTCATATAGTTATTTGTCATTCTTTTATGTTCATTGCATAGCTATTAATCATCTTACAAGATCATGGATCACATCAAGCACTAGCACATCTACACCAAATGCATATCAAGTAGGTAGCAAGGAATACAGGTAACAATCATCTATGATTTTGCTAAGGTCGACAAGGTGATAGCAT
The DNA here is from genome assembly GCF_000003195.3 of Sorghum bicolor. Lineage (NCBI taxonomy): Eukaryota > Viridiplantae > Streptophyta > Magnoliopsida > Poales > Poaceae > Sorghum > Sorghum bicolor. The sequence continues at coordinate 6,714,667 of NC_012872.2, read as the reverse complement.
GCATATGATATATCTATATTTATAAGTGAATAGGTAGCAAGGATGATCCCAAGTTATACTTGCCTTGCTCAAAGCTCTCCTGAGCCTGCTGGTCCTCAAAAGCTTGGTCTTGGTCACCAACGTACGGCTCACCGTCTAATCCCAATCATCAATCAACAACACGCAATCCAATGTAGACAATCATACACGAAGCAAACAAACTATAATTAGAACAATACACCAAACAGTGGTAAAACAAATATAAAAGTTTATCAAAATATTCTACGCAGCGCTACGATCACACAAACGTAAAGTTCACGAAAATCGGAATTAAAACGTGAAAGATATGAATTTTCTAAGATTTCCTATAAAGAAATAATTAATTAAATGCTACTGCAGAATTAAAAAGTTTCAAAACAGTAAACTAATACTTCTAACATGTAGAGATCGTAAATACGAATCCAACGGAATTTGAATGGACAAAAACGGAGTTAAAATGAATATTTTATGAGCAATCTAAGTTCAGTGGCAGTTCTGTAATTAGCTGAAAACGTATTTTCGTTTAACCAACAGAGAATACGTTTTCTGAATTTGGAAAGCGTAACCCGCTCGGGGCGCCAAGGACCGCGGGTTAGAAATAGGATTTCTCAGGGTTTCTTTAACAAAAATACCCCCCGAAGGGGTATCTTTCTATCTCGGCCGCAGGATCCTGATCGGACGGCCGAGGGTGCTCCCGGTGACCCCGGCGGCGGGCTGGCCGCCCTCCTGCGTCCCGACGCGGCGGCGCCATGGCCCGGCCGCCTAGAGCTCGCCTGCGTCCAGCGCCTTCTCGATTCCCTGCGCCAAAAACCGAACCAAGTGCACCGGAGAGAAGAGGGGAGGGTGGCGAACCCACCTACGCCGAAAACAAGGACGAGGAAGACGCGGGGACGGAGCAGTGCTCGATACGGCGGAACACAACTCCGGCGGGATCCACAACCTCGACGGAACTGCTGCTGGGACTCAACTCGGCGGCTTAGATGAAAAAAGGAGGCTGCGGGACCGGGGAGTAAGCTTTATAGGGCGCTGGTTGGGGAAAAAGGCAAGGACTCCGGCGTTCCCGGGATCGATTCGATCCGGGGGAAGAGTCCCGCTCGGACTCGCGTTGAGGAAGAAGGAAGGGAAGCGCTGACGGGCGGGGCCCAGCTGCCAGCGACTGAGAAGGGGAGGCGCGCGCGGTTGGGCCGGGAGAGAGAGTGGGCCGAGTGCGGGAGGGAGTGGGAGATGGGCCGCGCCAGGCTGTGGGTCGCCAGGCCGAAACCGAGAGAGGGTGAGGCATTGTTTTGTTTTTTTTTATTTCAAAGTCATTTTCAAATAGAAATTCGAGTACAACTAAATTCAAACCAAAAGGAGTCAACACAAAACAAAATATGCCCCAGCATGAGTGCATAACCAAGTTTCTATCCTTATGATAAATTTTAGTTTCAACAAAATTATCTATTTACTAAATTATTAAACCCTATTAATTGGAAAGCAAATTTTGGGTGTTACAAACTCTACCCCCCTTAAAATAATCTCGTCCTCGAGATTGAACGGTGCTTACTCGAACAGATATGAGTATGACTTCCTCAGATCATCCTCTCTTTCCCAAGTTGCCTCTGCTTCCGAATGCCGATTCCACAGTACTTTGCACATTCTGATGACCCGACTTCTAGTGACTCTCTCCGCTGTCTCCAATATTTTGATCGGATACTCTTCATAAGTGAGGTCACCTTTAACAGAGAGTTCTTCCAATGGTAGTTGCTCCTCAGGTACACGCAAACACTTCTTAAGTTGTGACACATGAAACACATCGTGCACACCAGACAAACTTTCAGGCAATTCCAACCGATATGCTACTTCTCCACGCCTTTCTAATACTTTAAACGGACCAACATACCTTGGAGCTAGCTTTCCCTTCGTATTAAACCTCTTCACACTCCGCATAGGTGACACTTTCAGATAGACATAATCACCCACTTCAAAAGCCAACTCTCTCCTACGCGTATCTGCATAGCTTTTCTGACGAGACTGAGCAACTCTCAAATTATCCCGAATAGTCCGCACCTGTTGCTCTGCATGTCTAAGCACATCTGTACCAAATACCTGAGTTTCTCCTGTCTGATTCCAAAACAAAGGTGTCCTGCACTTGCGACCATACAGTGCCTCGAACGGTGCCATCTTAAGACTTTGCTGATAGCTATTGTTGTAGGAGAACTCTGCATATGGCAAACTCTTGTCCCAACTAGTCCCATACTGCAAGGCGCAAGCTCTCAACATATCCTCCAATATCTGATTTATCCTCTCGGTCTGCCCATCTGTCTGTGGATGATACGCTGTACTGAAATTCAACTTTGTTCCCAATGAATCATGCACTGCTTTCCAAAAGTGAGACGTGAATTGAGTACCCCTATCTGACACAATCTTCTTAGGTACTCCATGCAAACAAACAATTCTTTCCATGTATAACTCTGCCAGTCGGTCTCCACTATATGAAGTTTTGACAGGTATGAAATGAGCCACCTTGGTTAAACGATCTACTATCACCCATATTGAGTCATACCCTCTTTGTGTACGTGGTAATCCCACTATGAAATCCATACCCACTTCTTCCCACTTCCATTCCGGAATCTTCATTGGTTGCAACAGTCCAGCTGGCCTCTGATGTTCAGCTTTCACTCGCTGACAAGTATCACACAAAGCAACATACTCCGCTACATCTCTCTTTAAACCATACCACCAGTACTTTTGTCTCAGATCTAGATACATCTTAGTGCTCCCAGGGTGAATGGAATATGCTGACTCATGAGCCTCTCTCAGGATCATATCTCGTATGGCCTTTACTTCCGGAACACATATTCTTTTTCCAAACCACAATACACCATTGTCATCTATTCTGAATCCTGGTGCTTTGCCTAGTACCACATTCTGTGCTATCTCCTTTAGTTTCTCATCTTCCAACTGTCCTTTCAATATCTCTTCCTCTAGGGTAGGAGTGATCTCAATTTCCATAGCATTTACTACAATTCCCAAGTTCAAATATGCAAATTCAGCACACAACTCCTCAGATTCAGGTGTCGCCTGAAGCTCATTAGCATATTTCTTTCTGCTAAGTGCATCAGCTACGACGTTCGCCTTTCCAGGATGGTAATGCACTTCCAAGTCATAATCCTTTATCAGTTCCAACCATCTTCGTTGCCTCAAATTCAGATCTGTCTGGGTGAAGATGTACTTCAGACTCTTATGATCAGTGTATATGTCACTCTTATGCCCAATCAAATAGTGTCTCCAAATCTTCAATGCATGAACCACAGCTGCTAACTCCAAATCATGAGTAGGATAATTCAGTTCATGTTTCCTCAATTGTCTAGATGCATAAGCAACAACCCTACCTTCTTGCATAAGAACACAACCCAAACCCAGACGAGAAGCATCACAATAGATAGAGAAACTCTTACTCAGATCTGGCAAAACCAACACAGGTGCAGTGGTCAATCTCTTCTTGAACTCCTCAAAACTAGCTTGACACTTATCAGACCACACAAACTTAGCATTCTTCTCTAATAGAGCAGTCATAGGCTTTGCAAGTTTTGAGAACCCTTCAATGAATCTACGATAGTAACCAGCTAAACCAAGAAAACTGCGAATTTCACTTACATCTGTAGGTGGTTTCCAATTCAACACATCTTTCACCTTACTAGGATCCACTGCAATACCACCATTAGAGACAACATGACCAAGAAAAGAAACTTCCTCCAACCAAAACTCACATTTACTACGCTTAGCATACAACTTATGTTCTCTAAGTTTCTGTAAGACCAATCTCAGATGTTCAGCATGTTCTTCCTTGGTTTTAGAGAATACCAGAATATCATCAATAAAGACCACCACAAACTTATCAAGATACTCCATAAATACTTTATTCATCATGTACATAAAGTAAGCTGGTGCATTGGTCAAACCAAAAGACATAACTGTATACTCATATAGCCCATACCTTGTTGTGAAAGCTGTCTTTGGTATATCTGAATTCCGAATCTTCAATTGATGATAACCAGAACGCAAATCAATCTTAGAGAACACACAAGCACCTCTTAGCTGATCAAATAAGTCATCAATCCTAGGCAATGGATATTTATTCTTGATAGTGACCTCATTAAGTGACCGATAATCAACACACATCCTCTGACTACCATCCTTCTTATCAACAAAGATAACTGGTGCACCCCATGGTGATGAACTAGGACGAATGAACCCTTTATCTTGCAATTCCTTAATTTGTTTCTTAAGTTCTTCTAGTTCTTTAACCCCCATTCTATATGGTCTTTTAGCTATGGGTGCAGTACCAGGTAGTAATTCAATAATAAATTCAATGTCTCGGTCAGGTGGCATACCTGGCAATTCATCTGGAAAGACATCCGGAAACTCATCCACTACCAGATTCGGAGGATCAACATCATCAGTCAGTTGGTTCACTTTAGCTGTGAGTGGTGCTTGCATTGTTACATCAACACTGATTCTTTCTCCCTTTGGTGTTGTCAGAGCCACCACTCTCTCTTTGCAATTAATATTTGTCGCATGTTGCTTCATCCAATCCAAACCCAAGATCACATCTATGCCTGAGGTGCTCATAACCATGGGACTGATAGGAAAATCTACCCCCCTTAAAGAAAGACTTGCTGAGGGGCAACGTAAAGAAACTGGTATAGTCCCACCCGGTGAATTAACTAGCATAGGTGTTTTCATTGCAACTAGTGGAAGGCTATGAACTCTAACAAATGCTTGTGATATAAAAGTATGCGAAGCTCCAGAATCAAATAAAACGGTAGCAGGGATAGAGTTGATGCTGAACGTACCCATCATAATCTCTGGTCCCTCCTGAACTGTCTCCGTAGCCACATTGTTCACTGTTACTGCGTAAGCAGTAGACTTCTGGTTGTTCTGCTTGTTAAACTTCTCAGGACAATCGTATGACATATGCCCTTCCTTTCCGCACTGGAAACACCTCGTAGGAGTGTTGGAAACACTTCTTTTCATGGGGGTAGCACCTGAATTCCCGGTGCGAGGTGTTTGCTGACTAAACTGCTGCTGTCGAGGGTTACGTTGTTGGAATGAAGGACGTTGGTTCCCACTCTGCGACTGATTCTGGAAACGCTGGGGTTGCTGGTTACGGTTCCACTGACTAACTGGTCCCTGGAACCTCTGCGGATGGCCTTGGTGAGAACTGAAACGCTGACGGTTGTTGCTCCCAGATCCTTGTGCTAGCATCCTTCTCTTCTTATCCTGACCCTTCCGCATATTATCAAGCACGATAGCACGATTCACAAGAGCTTGAAAGGTAGGGTAAGTGTTTCCTGCCAACTGCAACCTGAGTTCATAGTACAAGCCCTTCATGAATAGACGCTGCTTATCAGCATCTTCCCTGACATCATTCGGGGCATAGCGAGCCAACTGTTCAAATGTGTCATGATATTCTGCCACAGTCATGGAGCCCATCCTGAGTGATCTGAATTCTTCTTGTTTGAGCTCCATCACTCCTTCATTTATATGTCGAGCTCTGAAGTCCCTACAGAATTCCAGCCATGTGACAGGAGGAGCATTGTTGGGACGAGCAGCTTGATATGACTCCCACCATGTTTGAGCTGCCCCCTGAAGCTGTCCAGAAGCATACAACACCTTCTCCAAGTCATTGCACTGTGCTATGTTTAGCTGCCTCTCCACAGCACGTAACCAATCATCTGCCTCCATGGGATCAGCTGAGTGTGTAAATACCGGAGGTCTTCCCTTCATAAACTCTCCACGCTTGTCCCTCACATGAACAGGTGGTGGTGTGGGTGGAGGTTGTTGCTGCAGGTGCTGCATGAAAACGTGCATCATCTGATTTTGGGTTTGCATGAGTTCCTCCACAGTGATTGGGGCATTGCCACCATTGCCATTGTCATTGCCATTGCCACGGCCTCTGCCTCTGCCTCTTCCTCTTGCTGCCATCTGCATTCCAAGGTATATAAACACATCTTAGTAATGCCCAACATGACAATTACAAGAGTTAACCGAATCTGAAATTTTCTGGGTAACATCCAACGTCAGCAGGTCAGAAAATCAGTAATATCTCGAGTTCCAGAATTCAAAAGGATACATACTGTACACCGTTGGAAAGATAAAGAAATTGTCTACAACTTTCATTTAGATCATATTACCAGATTCCAACGTGAGATTAACCAAAAACTGGGTACAACCGAAACTGTTCCAGAATTCCAGACTGCGCAGAAACCTCAACTTTAAACAGTCATAACTCACAGCTCATAATTGATAATATGGTCATTCTTGCGGCATTGGAAATATATGAAAGTCTACTTTTTCCCAGAAAAATTTGATGAACATTGCACGAACAGAATTTGATTTATTCCAGAATCATGGCAGACTGCTCCAGAAAACAGCAAAAGACAGAAACAGGATATGACCCCAAACTACTATTTATTCATGTTCTTACTTAAGGTTCTTAATTAGAGAACTTGTGGACATGCCCACAAATTCCCAGCACTCATTACAAAAATCCAAATCACACATATTCATAATAACAAATCAGCAAGCACACCAAGTTCACACCACACTAGCAAAAGACTCGAAATAACTCGCAACTACTAACGTTACTATTACATATGGGTTCTTTTCTATTCTTCGGGTGCAGCATCCTTCAAGATGGGTTCAACATGCAGCCTCTTATGAAGTTTGGGACGGCCTAACTCCGCTCGAAGGTCATCTGCTTCCCGTCGCTCTTTCTCCATCAGTTTCCTCTCACGGTGCAGTTCATTCTCCAACTCTATCACCTTGACGGTCAGCTCATAAGTCAACTCCACTTGTGCTTGAAGCTTTGGTTGTGAAGCATCTGCAACTTCTATGGCCCAAGTCCTCTTCTCTGGTACAAAGCGAGGATAGTGGTATGTTGCATTATACTGAACATCCTCAAAGCGTCTACCACGGTAAAAGACCAAGGCCTGGTAAGCTGCATCTGCCATGCTCTCTTTCATCGTGTCCCGGCTGATTCGAGCGATGTGTTTTGATTCCACCTTTCGAAACCCCTTGGTGGCATCCAGTGTCTTGACTATCAGTTCTGCAACCCAAAGTGATCTCCTCAGCGGGTGTTTGTGCTCAGTGCAGTTATACTCCAGTGTGGCTTGCAAATCCGGGTAATGGTGTTTCAATGTTAACACCAAATTCTCATGGAAGAAGGCCTTGGGATCTGCTTCTGGAATCCACAGCTCAGTAGTCCATCCCATCCTTGCAATAGCAGACTGTGGTGGAGGTAGATCTTGCATCTCCTCATCCTCAGGCCCTTCCTCCTGAGTTTCCACCCTTGATTCCTCATCTTCCAGCTCAGGAACTCCATACACATGCTGTCCTCCTAGGTTGAACATGGCACGGTACTCCTCAGCAGCCATGCGTGCAGCACTACGGGTGCGGGGCGGCATCTACAAAAAGTTTTTAGACATAGATCAGATGGATGCAATCATTTCACAATAGAGCAAGATAGAGAAGCATAAACTTTTAACAAATAACAAGACCATAGTGGGAAGCATGAAGTAAGTAAAATAAGGACCTAAATTTTCGACCATTTGCTAACTAGGTTTGCGTCCTACAGTCAACAAAGCTTTGATACCAATTTGTCACACCCATATTTAAGAACAAAATAGGATGCATAAAAGACTCATATGTGCCCCAGGAATAGTCGCACAAATAAGTAGACAAATCTCAAATGTACCATTGCAGTGTTTATTACATAGCGGAATATAATAAAACCACATAGTCTTATACATAAATGATAGCATAAAGTAAACAACGCTCTCGACGGAAGCTCCACATAGGGACACTGTTGACTGGTTGACTCCAAACCTAGTACTCATAACGATAATCCTCATTCCAGTCCTCTTCATTATCATTTCCTGAGGTGTTGGGAAATTGCAAGAGTGAGCACATATCGTACTCAACAAGTATAACCAGGGGTTCATGAGGCTCAAATAGCTGACACTGGTTTGACTGCAGTTAGCTTTTAATAGTGGATAGCATGTTCATAATTAATGAGCAATTGTCAAGGAAACATAAATAACCCATTAATCACATGATCAAGTGTAAGCATAATTAACTCATAGCATAAACGATAATCAAATGAACATAACAACTTAATAAGCTCATCGTCGGCGCAGCAAGAACCCCCAAGGCCGCTCATAACCGTGAGCACGGCTAGTATACCAGTTTTAACACTCTGCAGAGGTTGTACATCTTTACCCATGAGTCATGATTTACCCTTTCGCCCGAGGTAGCTAATCTCTTAACCCCCTTCCTAGGGAGGTCGGCAGGGATCACTATGAAGCCTTTCAAAAGTTCGTCTAACAAGTTAGGGCCGCAAGGTTTCCTTTGCGCGCAGATATAGAGCCCCCCTTCCGATGGCACAATGACTCGCAGCCTATACTCATACAGACAGAGGCCACACTATACCCAAAACGGTTCAGCCCCTCCGCCCTTTCGGGTAACCTCTAACCAGCTAGAAAAGTGCTTCATACTGAGCTAAAGCCAGAGCCATTATAGCCCTCATGGTTGCACTGTTGTCCCGGTGATCACTTACAGACAAGATCTCATATAGTTATTTGTCATTCTTTTATGTTCATTGCATAGCTATTAATCATCTTACAAGATCATGGATCACATCAAGCACTAGCACATCTACACCAAATGCATATCAAGTAGGTAGCAAGGAATACAGGTAACAATCATCTATGATTTTGCTAAGGTCGACAAGGTGATAGCATGCATATGATATATCTATATTTATAAGTGAATAGGTAGCAAGGATGATCCCAAGTTATACTTGCCTTGCTCAAAGCTCTCCTGAGCCTGCTGGTCCTCAAAAGCTTGGTCTTGGTCACCAACGTACGGCTCACCGTCTAATCCCAATCATCAATCAACAACACGCAATCCAATGTAGACAATCATACACGAAGCAAACAAACTATAATTAGAACAATACACCAAACAGTGGTAAAACAAATATAAAAGTTTATCAAAATATTCTACGCAGCGCTACGATCACACAAACGTAAAGTTCACGAAAATCGGAATTAAAACGTGAAAGATATGAATTTTCTAAGATTTCCTATAAAGAAATAATTAATTAAATGCTACTGCAGAATTAAAAAGTTTCAAAACAGTAAACTAATACTTCTAACATGTAGAGATCGTAAATACGAATCCAACGGAATTTGAATGGACAAAAACGGAGTTAAAATGAATATTTTATGAGCAATCTAAGTTCAGTGGCAGTTCTGTAATTAGCTGAAAACGTATTTTCGTTTAACCAACAGAGAATACGTTTTCTGAATTTGGAAAGCGTAACCCGCTCGGGGCGCCAAGGACCGCGGGTTAGAAATAGGATTTCTCAGGGTTTCTTTAACAAAAATACCCCCCGAAGGGGTATCTTTCTATCTCGGCCGCAGGATCCTGATCGGACGGCCGAGGGTGCTCCCGGTGACCCCGGCGGCGGGCTGGCCGCCCTCCTGCGTCCCGACGCGGCGGCGCCATGGCCCGGCCGCCTAGAGCTCGCCTGCGTCCAGCGCCTTCTCGATTCCCTGCGCCAAAAACCGAACCAAGTGCACCGGAGAGAAGAGGGGAGGGTGGCGAACCCACCTACGCCGAAAACAAGGACGAGGAAGACGCGGGGACGGAGCAGTGCTCGATACGGCGGAACACAACTCCGGCGGGATCCACAACCTCGACGGAACTGCTGCTGGGACTCAACTCGGCGGCTTAGATGAAAAAAGGAGGCTGCGGGACCGGGGAGTAAGCTTTATAGGGCGCTGGTTGGGGAAAAAGGCAAGGACTCCGGCGTTCCCGGGATCGATTCGATCCGGGGGAAGAGTCCCGCTCGGACTCGCGTTGAGGAAGAAGGAAGGGAAGCGCTGACGGGCGGGGCCCAGCTGCCAGCGACTGAGAAGGGGAGGCGCGCGCGGTTGGGCCGGGAGAGAGAGTGGGCCGAGTGCGGGAGGGAGTGGGAGATGGGCCGCGCCAGGCTGTGGGTCGCCAGGCCGAAACCGAGAGAGGGTGAGGCATTGTTTTGTTTTTTTTTTATTTCAAAGTCATTTTCAAATAGAAATTCGAGTACAACTAAATTCAAACCAAAAGGAGTCAACACAAAACAAAATATGCCCCAGCATGAGTGCATAACCAAGTTTCTATCCTTATGATAAATTTTAGTTTCAACAAAATTATCTATTTACTAAATTATTAAACCCTATTAATTGGAAAGCAAATTTTGGGTGTTACAGGTCTGGCCGGGATGCTCGCTCGGCAACACATCTCGTCTGGATCGATCTCTCCCTCTCCAATGCATGTCTCAATGAAAGCCCAACCTCCCCGGCCGGTCCCGGCCGGCGGTGTGCGTGGTGTCCGAAGAGATAGTCGATCGGCGACTTGCGCGTGGACACGCACGCATGCGATGCGATGCAATGCAAAATGCGCCGGTGCAATCAGAGCCGCCGCCACGCGCGCAGGGACCGGGACCTCGGCAGGTAGCTGCGCGCTCGACGTCAGGGCATTCATGGCTGTCAGTACGTTCTGCCGGCCGCTCATCTCGCCTGCAGTAGCAGTAGCAGGCCCGTACTATACATTAGTTGCGCACCAGTAGCTGTGAGGTCGATCTATCGCACCATGCATGGACGCTCACACCCGGCGGCGTCTCCAGATTGGTTGCCACATACTAACCAATAACATACGCGGGGCAGGGCAGGGCAGCAGCCTAACCTAACAAACCCAGACCAGACCATCGTCGTCGTCTATCAGTGTTGCGGGATGAGCTGCACGCAGCTGCAAAATAATTGGGCCTGGATCGACTTAGGAATCCCTATCCGGCCTGGTCCTAGCTACTGTTTTCCTATCTATCCCCTCCGCCAACCAAGAGCAATAACGTCAATAATAGAGCTAAGTGTTTGACTATACACCAAGTGATTAGAACTAAGTTATACAGTAGACATCTTCTCTTTCTTATTTTTCCTCACAACACTTGCTATTTCAGTCCACTGCTACGTACCTATGTATCCGTACTCAGCTTAATGCTTGCATGAGAGCCAAGTTATTATGTTTTTCGTGTATTTTCTTCTTCACATTAGCATTAGCTTGGCTATAAACTTATTATTGTATCTGCTGTTAACTCTTTTTGTTGGACACCGTGTCGACGATTCGTCGGCAACTAGTTAGGTGCGACGTTGTTATTGGAGAGCAGCAACAGATGGATCATGCAGTGATAATTAACTTCAGTAGTGCATACTGGGTGATCTGGAGTACTGTGGCGATTCAATCTGTTGTACGTTTCGCCGTCTCAACCTTAATTTCTCCGTCCATGTCGCGAGCTGCTGGTGCTACGTACACATATGCATGCATGCATTTCTGTAAAGCCGTATACACATGCATGCTGGGTGTTTTAAGAACGGGCAGCCGGGACCGTGCCCGCCCGTCCCATAGATGGACCGACCCATTCGATCGGCCGTGCACATCTCTATCATATTCCAGCTACAGTACCAACCTGAATTACTGTCAAAATATATCAACAGATGACGAAGCCAAGAGGACGTACAGGGCTACAAGTCGTATGTGCTGTGAGGTAGCTATCGGCCAATGAATTCGTCTGGTCCAGTCCACGAACGTGCAGCTTAATATTGTCGTGCACCCTGGACCTGAATATATACGTACGTGCATGCCAGAGATGCATGGTCGATCGAGAGACTTCAAGTATAGGCCTTGTTTAGTTGGTAAATTTTTTTGTTTTTGGTACTGTAGCATATCGTTTTTATTTGACAAATATTGTCCAATCACAGAGTAACTAGACTCAAAAGATTCATCTCACAAATTACAGGTAAACTGTGTAGTTAGTTTTTATTTTTGTCTATATTTAATGCTTTATGCATGCGACCAAAAATTCGATGTGACGGGGAATCTTGAAAATTTTTGCGAACTAAACAAGGCCATGTGTGTGGTGCATGTCAGCAGCGCTCGAAGGATCCGATGTCCTTGCTTGGCCGGTGTAGCTAATTACGGTAAGATCCGCCTTCTGCCGGTGTCAATTTTGTTGGAGTTAAATTTAACAAAGACGGTAGGCACTACAGGTGACGCGGATCCATTGCCTGGCAACAAATAAGACAGGGCTCTGAGGGACTGTGGCGGCGCGGGAAGGACAAGACGATGGGCGCCAAGGAACCATGGCGGCGCGGCACTACGTACGGGTGACGCGCACGAAGAAGGAAGTGTCTCCCGTGATGAGGGGGAGCTGGATCTTTTTATATTTTTCCTAGGTTAATGAATTAATTGACTAATTCAAAAAATCTAAAAATAAATTTTATTTGAGATATTAATTATCTTCTTATAGTAAGTACAGGGAATGTACAATAGCATTGTCCAAAACTTTTTAAAATACTCCTATACCTTTGAACGGAGTCCTATTGAGGTGTTTTTTATGCGTTAGAAAGCTAATGACAATATCTTTAGGCACAATAGCCATTTTGGTCCATCAACTATTACTCGAGGCTCAATTTCGTCCCTAAATTTTTAAAACGGCCATTCTAGTCCTCAAACTTTAGTTTTAGGCTCAGTTTTAGCCTACAACTATGAAGATGATCGTTTCAGTCCCTAAATTTTGTATTTTGGGCTCAATTTTATCCATAAACTATCAAAGTGCATTTAACTTTTTATTTTCAACTCAACTTTGTCTATTCAAAAATAAAACATTATATTTTAAGCATAATTTCATCCATTCAATATATCCATGTATTCTTGAAGAATAAATAGTGTTCGATGTAACTATAATTGCTCCCACAAATATCAGTTTAGTTGGACATATATAAATGGTACAATTATAAGGTAACACTAAAAATAACAGCTTGGAATTATCAATGGCCATGAAAGAGTTTTTGGATAAATATTATTTTTCTATCTTCAATTGTTGGTGGTGTTGGAGCTAATGATGTGCAATAGTGCAGCATTCCGCGTACAACATAGACGAAGTTGAATTAAAAAATAAAAGTTAAAGGATAAAATACACTTTAATAGTTTTAAAATGAAATTGAGCTCATAATATAAAGTTTGAGGACCAAAACGAGCATCTTCATAGTTCTAGGATGAAACTGAACCTAAAAGTATACTCTGAGGACTAAAACAGTCGTTTTGAAAGTTTAGGGACGAAATTGAGCCTGGAGTAATAGTTGAGGGACCAAAATGACTATTCTGCCATATCTTTATATTGGTTCCTGGCCTTGTTTAGTTCCAAAAAATTTTACAAAATTTTTTAGATTTCCCGTCACATCGAATCTTTAGACGTATGCATGAAGTATTAAATATAGACAAAAATAAAAACTAATTACACAGTTTGGTCGGAATTGACGAGACAAATCTTTTGAGCCTAGTTAGTCCATGATTAGACAATATTTGTCAAATACAAACGAAATTGGTACTATTTAGATTTTGCAAAATATTTTGCAACTAAACAAGGCACTAGTTTCATTTCATTGTAAAACTCAATGTAGTAAAAATAATGTGTCCTGTCACAGCTTGGGTCATGTGGGTCCTTAAACCTAACTTGTTAACAGGTTGCCAACAATCTTAGGTTGCCCCATATTATGGACATCATCCTTTGTTGAGAAGTCTTTGGATTTTTCTTAGATTATTCTATCATAGAACAATTTTGTCATTATTAATTTGTAAAACCCTAACTTGTGAGTAATTCCGTATTGCGTTTTATTTTTGGTGCTCTTATGTGTGTTCTTAACTTCACTTTTGGAGAGTAGTTGATAACCAGTGGAGTAGTAGTGTAGTAATTGTAGGGATTTTGACCTCCTGATCGGAGCCCTATGGATCGCTAACTTTGAGTTCTCCACCGAATATCGATTTAACTTTTAGATGATCGGGCCTGGTTCTCCCATTAATTTCCATATTGATAATGAGCAGTAACACCAGCCAAACCTTAGTCAATTGTGATGCTTTGTTTCTCCCCTTTCAACTAGGACTTGTATTTTGTCCATATTCTAAATTGCTCGTCATCTTATTGTACATCGTCTTACCTCTTTTAGTTCCATTTTATACCTGACGTTGATGTTTGTTTTCACCACTTTTATCATGTTTTATGTGAAAATATTATTTGAATCACAACACTAATCACTTATATACATGTGCGTGCAACAAACTTATGCATTAGTTAAGTTATGTTGTGTTATTTTCGCGTGCATTAGACTAATTTTGTTTAATAAGGATAAATGTAGAGAATTGAGAACCAAGCAAAGGGGTATATTTTGTTGAATATTCGTAATGGTAATAGTGTGGAATTTTTAAATAGGTATATGGTCTTTTGGGGGCATTTTTTTCCATTGATGACATTGGTTTTAGACCAAAGACCTTATGGTCCTGCTTTTTATAGAAAGCCAAAAAGGTTTGTTGGGGTACCAGTGTTACAGTAACAATTTTAGACATGTGCCAACACACACACCACAAACAAGAAAAGCAACAAGCTATAACCCAAAGAATAGCATCCAAAAGCACAACCACACGGTAAAGAACGTTAACACCTGCTACACCACTAATCTTGGACACTTTGTGTCAAAATTCTTGAAAGTCGTTCTACCGTCTTCGAAATCTAGCCTCTTTTTTTCTTCTTCAGGAGGATGCTCCATTTCTACATGAAGATAATTATTGATGCACCACCACATTAGGATTCGAAATAACCTTGTTGAAAACAAAATCATTGTGTATCAACCATAAGCTCCAGCACATACAAGCAAGCAAAAAGATCATCTTCAAATTAGGTGTGTCCCCTCTACCACAACTAAAATTCAGAAAAATGTTGGAGATTAGTTGGTGTTTGTGACCAGAAGAAAGCATCATGGAAAATCCACCAACAATAGTTCGCAAGGTGACATTCGAAGACAATATGTTGAGTTGTTTCTAAGTTTCCACACATTTTACAATGCTCATCTCCAGGCCAATTGTGTTTAACCAGGTTCTTTGCTAAAGGGAGGCAATCTAAATAGATGGACCACAGAAAAAAAAATCTAAATTTTAGTGATAGTCTGGCTCTCTAGATGCTCATAATCTCTCTATTTTTAACTCCAGGGAAGGTTAACTCTTTATACAATGAGGCTCTTGTGAATTACGCATTTTTATCCAAAGCCCACATAACTATGTTTGGCTCATCTAGCAACTGAACCTATCCAATACTTGCAATAAGTTGCTGTCACTCTTAAATTTCTAGAGGACCAAAAGATCTTCGAAAAGTGAGATTAATCATGTTATCTTTAAGGACATCATATACTATACAATCCTGTTCATTACAAATTTTGAAAATTCTACTATACACAATGTTGAACGGGCATTTACCTAGCCAAATGTCTAACTAGAAATGTACTTTCTTGTCATTCCTCACCAAATAGATAAGACCTCAAGAGCAACTCTGTTTTACTTCATGTAAACCAGCCCAAAACTGAGAAACCCCTCTATTATTTGAACTGTATAAGCCTTCTTCACCCAAGTATTTGGCTCGCAACACTTTATAGCATGGGTTATTGTCTCCTCTCTCCTACTTATATATCCACATAGCTAACAAACATTGATTCATCACTCTAGTATCTGTTAAACCCAAACCTCCTACTGGCTTTGGGGTAGCAAGAACCTCCCATCTCATCATATGGTACTTCTTTTTCTGCCCTGGCCCATGCCAAAAGAAATTAGATCTAGCAGTCTCCATTTTATGGTGAGCCTCCCCTTTCAAATGAAAAGCCCCCATCACATAATTAGGTATAGAAGTATAGAACTCAAACATGATTTAGTGAGTATCATTTTGCCTCCATATGAGAGAAGATAGCTTTGCCAAGTGAGAACTCTCTTTTGTACCTTCTGATAAACATATACAAAATCCACTGAACTCATGTAATATCTGTCCAGCATGACCCCCAAATATTTCATAGGAAAACTTTCTACATTACAATTGAAAAGATCTGCCACTTCCTTTTGTTTTTCAATTGTTGCTTCGAGAACAAAAGCTTAACTTTTCTAATAATTTATTTTAAGTCATGACATTGCCTCAAAACAACACAGCAGGAATTTTGTATTGCAGATAGACTCCTCATCAAGGTTCAGAAACAAAATTGTATCATCAACATATTGTAAATGCATCAACCCCCCTTCCATGAACTCTAGAACTAATCCTATGATGAAACCACTTGCCTTAGCTCTTTCTAACATCATCGACAAAGTATCTCCCACCAGATTGAAAAGCAGTGGTGACAAAGGATCTCCCTGTCACAGTCCTTTATATGTTCTGAAATAATTCTCATGCTGACCATTAATCATAATCCCCACTCATCCCCCCTTTATTACTTGTTGCATCCAGTGTATCCATTTTGCTAGAAAGTTTTTCTTTATGAGCACCTTCATCATAAATCTCCATTGCACTTTGTCATAGCCTTCTCGAAATCTAGTTTCAAAATGATCCCCTGTTGATGACGCACCCTAAGATGGTGTAGCACCTCATGTAACATCACAATCCCCTTCTAGAATGAATCTACTAGGAATAAAAGCTGTTTGGGATGGACTGATTATTTTATTTGCAACCTTAGCTAATCTCATAGTCAAAACCTTTATAAACCACTTATAATCTACATTCAAGAAACAAATAATTCTATTTTGCTTAATATTGTTTGCTTCTTTCAATTTAGGAATCAAAATAATTATGCCGTAGTTCATTCTACTCATGTTGAGGTATAGCAGTACTTTGGTTAATTTTTTGTAAGTGATATATGGTCGTTTGCTTTCGCTTTGCCTTTCATATATAGCAAACCTAGAGGATTCTCTTGATGGCCAAATTACTAAAAATAATTGAAAAAGGACACAAAATTTGTAGCCTACTTAATAGTCTTGTCAAATACAAACGAAAGTGATATAGTATCAAAATCCAAAAACTTTTGGGAAACAACTCAGCTACTTGTTCTAGGATCTAGCACATTACCTTTCTCTGCCACAGGTAAATAAAAACCGGACATGCATGCAATTAACTACCGGATGATGCATTGCTTCAGTAGCATCAATCTCAACTTGGGCCTTGTTTGGTTTAAAAAAATTTAAGATTTTCCGCCACATCGAATCTTACGGTACATGTATGGAATATTAAATTTAGACGAAAACAAAAACTAATTACACAGTTTATCTTTAATTTGCGAGATGAATCTTTTGAGCCTAGTTAATCCATAATTGGACAATAGTTGTCAAATAAAAACAAAATGCTACAGTACCCAAAATTCAAAAAATTTGTCAAAACAAGGCCTTGGATGATCGATCTATCGCCCTATCGGCTCATGCCAGCCTCAAGGCATCAATTCCGGGCATTCTGGCACTGGGCGATTCACTCGTAGTAACAGACAGTATTTCTTTGAACTAGCGACTTTAAAGTAGAGGTTTGTGAAAATAATCAAATTCTTTTTAATCTATAGTCTACTATCGCACATCACGTCACTACTATAGAAGAGGCCTTTAAATGATTGCCAAAATCACCAATAGTCTCGACAATTTTGGTCTCCAGAATTAAAGGCACCTTTAGTCCTGGCCCGTAACACGTGCCGGGCTACCAACGGAACGGCTACCTGTCAGGGCTGTCGGGGTAGGGACCCTTTAGTCCCAGCTCGTGTTACGTCCCGGGACTTAAGGTGTCCCTTTAGTTCTGGGGCAAGCCACTAGTCGGGACTAAAGATTTAGCCCCGATTGGTGGCTTGCCCCGGGACTAAGAGGACACCTTTTAGTCCCTGTTCTTTCTTCAGCCCGGGACTAAAAGCCCACGCTATAAATCACGACCACTTCTTTCTGGCCGAGACCGAGCCTATTCAAATTTTAGTGAGTTGTTCTTGCTTGTTCTTGCTCTTGCCATTGCTAGTTCTTGCTACATCTTTGACGCCGCGGTCTAGGGGTAACTAACTTCATCCTCCCTTGTCATTTTCATGTTGTTTTTGTCTTTGTGATATCGCCGTCATTTTTTAGCTCAAATTTAATGGTTATAGTTTGAATCGACGTCACCGACGGCCATTGGTGATCTTCTTCGACTTCGCTGCGTGGCACTGCTGGCAAAGAATATATATTAGCAGCAAAGAATACATATTGGAAAACCTATTGTATAAATAAACAAAACTAAAAAAATAAAACTGAAAAGAAAAGAAAAACTGAAAAGAAAAGAAAAAGAAAAAAACAAGGGGCCCCTTTAGTCCCGGGCGATACTACCATTCGGGACTAAAGGTTGCAGCTGCATGGCACTGCTGGCTGGACACTTTAATCCCGGCTGGTAATACCGCCCGGGACTAAAGGGTGGGGCTTTGGCCCCGGTGCACGGAGCCGGGACTAGGGGGGTTAGTCCCGGAAGCATAGTCTCGGCTCTGAATCCGGGACTAAAGCCCCTTACCGGCCGGACTAAAGGCCGATTCTGAAGCAGTGCGTATATATATGGCCTTCTTTTTTTAAAAAAAAAACCATCACGTATGGCCCATGCATATACACGAAGAATGAGTATGGTTTCTTTAGGCATCCTAAGCGAATCAATAGATGTATGTATTAGAATGGATAAGATCAGTTGCAATTTCTCATGCCCACTTGCATGTTTGAGTTACAAAAATCGATATTTCTCCATGCTCTCTTCTATTTCTTGCTATCTATAATGCCCACATGCCACATAAGACAGTACCACATTTATCCTGCGAACATAATGCACTATCAAGAAGGTCCTAGATAAATACATCTTCATCCGAGATGATCATTTGTAATATTCAAAATATTAAATTTCAACTAAATGATCTCAAATATAAATGTCATCAACTACAGAGTTTTAGATCTTGTTAATCTCTATAATTTTCATATAAATTTGGTCTTTATCCAACTATATTTGAAAACATTATGACTTTATTTGTTCTACATCTATCTTCACTAGTACAGAGAGATACTATACTGGCGGTTCGCAACCCCTTTGTACAGACGGATTGACGAACCGCCAGTGGCTATAGGCCTGTGGAAATAAAAGTTTCCACAGGCGGTTAACTGAGAACCGCCTGTAGAAACAGATTTCTACAGGCGGTTCAGTTATAAGATCCGCCTGTGGAAATCAATTTCTACAGGCGGTTCTTTTATGTAAACCGCCTATAGAGATTGGATTCTACAGGCGGTTCTCATAACAGAACCGCCTGTGGTAAGATTTTCCAATTTAACCCTATTTTCCAGCAAACACTATTTTTAATATATATATATATATAATATACATTAATATTGAAACTATGTTAGGCTACAAGATTCAACCAATGCAACATGCAATATATTTATATATACCATTACTTTGTACATAAAATTATATTAATTACAAACATCACACATCAAAGTTTTTTGTTTACAGACATATGAGGTTTCACATCTGAAACCTCTGCTCTAATAACCCGATCGAGATAGCTTTAGCCTACTAATCTCTTAGCGCTATAAACTCAGGCTTTGCTAGGACGCTGGTCGGGTCGTGATATTTCCCTTCGGTGGGAATGGCTTCTCTCAAGAGAAAAGTGCAGAGGTCCTCAACTATGTTATATAGAACAGCTCGAGTCACGCTCTTCGCCTTTTCCAACTCATGTTGCTGCAGAGGAAGTTAGAAACATCATAAATTTGTAGTTCATATAACACATGCTTAGCAACAAAAAATGACACAAATAATATAAACGACTATTAGAGCAATACCT
Organism: Sorghum bicolor; assembly: GCF_000003195.3. Classification (NCBI taxonomy): domain Eukaryota; kingdom Viridiplantae; phylum Streptophyta; class Magnoliopsida; order Poales; family Poaceae; genus Sorghum; species Sorghum bicolor. Next base: position 6,694,892 of record NC_012872.2, on the reverse strand, counting down.
TAGAAGGGTTAGTTACATATCTTCCGGTCTCTATCATGAACTCGCAGACGTAGAATCCACAGTGGACCGATCCGACTGGTTGCTTATGGCACTAATGTATGACAAAAAAGTGGATATTTATTAGTTGCAACATCGTCATATGCATATTATATTTATAAAAGACAGCTTGTGATATTTTGGTACGTACCGGCCATTTATAAAATAATCTCAATGGCTGCCCCTAACAATTAAATCAAATTGAAAAACATAACTGAACCGCCTGTGTAAATGATGCATTTACACAGGCGGTTTTGTTACAATAACCGCCTGTACTGAGCCTTTTATACAGGCGGTTTTCAATTCTAGCCGTACAAATTTTCAACACAGGCGCATTATAACTAAAACCGCCTGTAGAAATGTTTTACCTCCGCCGGCTTAGAACCTCTGTGTACTAGTGCTTGCCAATGGTGCCACTACCTTCTAAAGTACCAGCTGTCGGGGCTCCTATGAAATAGTTGTGTTAATTGACTTAAAATCAACAAATTTGGCCCACCAGTTTTGAATCCTAGATCCTCCACTATATAAACTTGTGTAAAAAAACTAAAAAATATTATCAAACATTGAAAGCTAAATACATATTCATAATGTCTCAAAAGGATGTAACAAGAGATATTGTAACTTAAGCTAAGGGTTCAACTAACAGTACATATTAAAAGCGCCTAGGTGCGCAACACAAAGATAGAAACATATATAGAACAACTAGCAAATGTATCACAGTTTCATGCAGATTATAGAGTAACTCAATAGATACTGCGTCAGGGGAAATGAATTGAATACGCTGAGAGCAAAATTAATTAATTTTGATTAGTTGTGCTACTTAATTTGTCTACTAAACTTTCAATACTTCAGATACTACTAATCGTTGTATAGTGACTGAAATTCTATTTGTAATATGACTCAATAGAGGCAATGCTATTATGACTTCTAGTTTTATTAGGACTTGAGTGTAAAATCCTACTAGTAGTGCGACTCTCCTACTTGCACGTATGAGGGCCTCGATGAGGACCATATAAACAAGTGGTACAGGCCACATGACATCAACCAACCAATAGAAGGATCTCGTCTAAAGCTTGTAAAGAGCAATTAGGAGCGCTCAATTGGATTAGACTAGCATTGAACTAGATTTTTATATAGGGCAAGAATCAAAGGGTCTTAAAGGGCCAAGTAGAGTTGCGAGAAAGCCATAGTCACTTATACTCTTTTTGGAGTTGTGTTTATAGAATTTATGGTCGGCTTCGTCAAAATCCTACTAATCTCTTATTGTGGCTGCTTCGACATCATCATTTAGGGTTTTCTACGTGATTTGACTACATTGTTCTTTACTTGATACGGTGCGAGCTTGTGTCATACTCGCAATATCCTTTCAAAAATTCAAGTATTGTTGCGCATAACTGCAGGTATCATATTCTAACGCTAGTAACGGTGAACTAGCTAGTTTGGGGTGGGGGGTACATTGCCCTATGTCGGGTCTTGGCTGCAACAAATTTTAGCGACAGTGCTGGAGGAGGGACCTCGCCCCATTGGTTGACAGTTCAAAGTTGACACCGTTGTCGTTTTTGGTGTACCTGCGTGTGGTTCGACATTGGTGCGTGCATGCATGCATGCATCGAGTGGCAGGGATGCCTGCAAGCGCTGTCTGAGCATTGCCATTGCATGCACACAGGTAGCAGTAAAGCCGCTGCATGCCTGCTTTGTACGAGCGCCTGGTCTCCGTTGATCTTTCAACGGCCGGGCGGCCGGCCTGCTGCTGCTGCTGCTGCTATATAGTGCTATCTATGTTCCCTGTCCTTTGTTGTTTCAGGCTTGATATAGCATACCCACCTCTCTCCTTCTCGGACCACCATTTTTGGCTGCATATGTATACCTGCAGTGCAGGCTGCAGCACCACCGTTCACCGGACGGGACGTACCCTGCTGCTTTTTGTTGACAAGAAAGCAGCCCGAAACAAGGCCAAACTGTGTTTAATTTTCGTAGGAGATAATGTACTGCACTGCATGTGGTGTTTTCTTTCGACGCATGAATGTACGTACTGCCGCAAGCGTCTGCGTCGTCTTGACTGGTGCCTCCACTCCACTACTGCCTCGATCGCTGCCCCTGCTGCCTCGTCTGGCGGCTAGTAGCACTGTGTATCGCCATGCATTTTCGATCGGTCACCATTGGCCATTGCTCTCCCTCGAGTGGCGATAACAAGCTAGGAAGTGCGCAAGGGCAAGCAATATTGTGAAAGCGATCGAAGAGACGATGGTGGCAGCTCGATCAGATATACATATCATATGACAAATAGTGTAAGGAGGTAAAGTTGTAAATTTACAAGACGATTTTTTTTGAGCCTAATTAGTCTATAATTAGATAATAATTACCAAATAAAACGAAAATGCTATAATAATGATTAAACTTTACCAACACCAACCAAACACCCTCTAACATGCATGCATGTAATGTAATAAAAAATCCTACTGTCTTTTACAGTGACTGGTTAACCGCACCGGTGGAGAAAATGTAAGTTTTGGACAGGTTGTTCGTTTCGTGCAAGCTAGCTAGGGAGCATATATAGCATCATTATACATACAAATAAATCCTAGCAGGAGATTTCGTCGCTGACCGGGTCGGTAACGACGACGTGCATGCACCCGAAAACGGAAAGGGTAATCCTCGGCTCATGATCAAACCCCACCCGGCCCAAAAAGAAAAAGAAAAGGGAAATGATATATATCAATACCCTGGTGGTGGTGGTGGTGGCATGCTTAAAACGCGCGGCGGCGCCATGCACGGTATTATTAGATATATGTGTGGGTGTGGCTGCATGCATGAACCGCATCAGTAGACATTAGATCTTCACATGCATATACCTATAGTATAAAAATAAAGGAAAAGTTTGGCGGGGATCGTGGCGACTTGACCTTGAATTCTCACCGCGGCGCGCGCGTGGGCCGGGCAATTGAATTTTGACGACACACGAGCAAAAGCGACCACTTCAACGTACGTACGTTAGTATTTTTTGTTTGCTACTAGCTCCCAAAAGAAGTCCAATCAGATGAGGAGATCGAATCATCAGGGAGAAGCCATATATACGTGCCTATGCATGCATCTGCGGAGAGCTAATAAGCTACTACTGCATGCGTCACAACAAGGCCAGCCAGCCACAGCTGCTGCAACATACGGAGTATGTATACGAGTACTAGCTAGCTTGCTCTCACTGACGACTCACTCTGATTATTACTCTAATAATCAACTTGACATGGATTGGATAAAATAAACAGGAAGCACATGATTCAATTCGGCACATGGATATGTGCATGCATGCATGGAGAGATGTTGTGGACACAAAAAACCACAAGGCACTCATATATCATTCCGGTGGACACGACGAGACCATCTCTTCTGTCCATATGGCGTGCCCAGGGAGCCCAGGACCACTGACCCACTCCAAAAAAAAAAAAAAATTACGCATCGCTAGCGGCCGGCGTGTAGGATCGGCAAGCATTCAACACGGGGTTAATTTTTCGCAACGTTTGTTTAATCAATTACTACCTGCTGGTGGCTGCTGCCGTGGTTCGTTTTGTTTAGAAATATATACACCCTCTCCGTACACAAAAGAATGTAAATCTATACTGAGTTTTGACTAGCTACAAGTAAAAAATAATCGATGTTTATAATATCTACTACTACAAAACCGATTTAAGAAGACAGAGCCTTTTTTTTATTAACGGAGGCGGACATATAGTGCTGTCGTCTCACGAAATACCGAGTGATTTACGGAGACAGCCAAGCCATTTACGGAGACACTCAAACCAGAATTGTCTCCATAAACCAATTCATAGGGGACTTGGTGTAGTAGATCTGAGCACTGGCGGCGTCCGCACGGTTTTGCCAAGTGACACGCACAAAGATCAACTGGTGAGGAGCGTGGTGGCATGTGGGTGGATGTGGCGAGGAGCGGCGACACATGAATGGCGCCAACGAGTTGATTGGCTTAGCTGAACTTGTGAATGGACTCTACAGTCCCTATCAACTGGTTCACTGGTTTTTTATTTTTAAAATTATATTTAACAGAGGCGGGCATATGCCCGTTTCTAGTGTGGAAGTAGAGACGAATTGGTTGCCCGCCTCCAAAAATTGTTTTTGGTCATTCGCAAAAATTGTGACTGTAGTAGTGTGAGATATAGTTTCATAATGTACTGTTTTTGTGTCGTAAATGTTAGTATTTTTACCTTTATATATTTTTGGTCAAATTTTAGACATATTAACAAAGAGTGTACCTTGAATTGTTTTTTCTTCATAGAGACTGTAATATATAACGCATATTTATTTGAGTTTATTTATCGAATCTGCCAGTTATTCAGTGATGTTTTTTTTGTCACAATAAATTAGCAAATGATACTTTCCGCCAAGCGAACAATGCTAGTACGGTGAGTCTGCGGAAGGGGTGAAGTGAAGGACATATACCACTGTATATGATGGTACCACCTGTGGTGTTTTATATTTATATACTCATCATGGAATAATATAACAGGAAGAACCCTATGTTGCAACAGCTCATAAAATAACAAATCAAGATAGCTTACTAGTGTAAGAACTTAATATCAGCGATCGAGCGAGTACGGTTTGTTAATTATTATGTTGTAAAATTAAAGAAAGCATGTATATGCATGCATGTAAGACGGTCTCCAACAACTTTTACCCAAAATACAAAACTCATTCGAAGTTTGGGTAGCGCTATAGACGAAAAGGTTCTATATCTATTTTTAGTCTCCTCCAACAATAAGATCCAAAAGAGAATTCATCCTACAAAATGGATCTCGAGGAGAAAAGATACTTATATTTGAGTTATGTCTCTCTTAATACTCATCCGAAATGAGTATTTTATATATATAGATATTTTGTTGGAGGTTATATGTACTGTATAGGTTAAACATAAACACACAGCTGCATGCCGACTTGTTGCTCTCATCTCACAGATAGATAGGGCCGGGAAAAGGAGAGCAATCAAGGTGGGCATCAGAGAGAGAGAGACAGAGAGAGAGAGAGAGAGATGAAATAATGGCCGACCCGTTCTCTTTCGTTTTCTAGCGCTAGCTTGTTGGCAACAGGGACAAGTTGCATCGCAAGAGGGCGCGAGTACTACGGAAAGGGGCATTCCAGTTTCGCATCGCGCATCCATACTCCCCTCCCCGGCCTCAGCTGAATTGTGTGCTAGTACTCAGCCTCCAGAGGTGGCGACAAATAATCTCCTCTCACGCACCTTGCTGTACTGTTGGAGTACGTCGTCGGTTGTTCGATTATTCTTTCATTGCGTGCGCAGCTGCACACGGTTTTTCAAGGGAATATGCACGTACTACGTCGCCTCGTTCATCCTGAACGAACGAGCAGCTAGAGAGTGACTCGACTGTACGTGCAATGCATGGTAGACGCAGACGACGACGGCGGCTCAAACACGGGCGGCCGCCCGGCCGTGGTTTTAAGCTTTCTAGAGATAAGCTTGGCCGGCACAGCGAGAGCCTAGCTAGGTTTGTTGTTGCCGTTGTTTTGCTCAAGTTGCTCCTCTCATATCGTTCTCTGCTGGTGTGCTTTCAGAGAGTCTGGATTGATAGCTACTGTACGTGGCAAGTAAATAGTACAATCAACTTGTTCCTCCGCGCATCCTGTTCCTGGCTTTGAAGAAGCAGCTCCCTCCACATCCAAAAGAAATATGCAAGCATATCACATTTCCAATAGTTAAACTTTTTAAAATTTTATTTATACTATGAGACTAGTACTTACAAATGTGTAGAATCAGTATTATAAAGGCACTCCCAATGCTAGAAACAACATGGAGTTTCTATACATATTAATTTTCATAGACACTATGTATAGAAATCATAGTCTCAACGCATAGTTTATATAAAATAATTTTTTTATGCAATCATATTTGTTCTCTCCCCATTCTTAACCAATCACATCACTTCATGTCTTGGTTCTCATGTAGACATGATTTCTATCTTGGACCCGGTTTCTATGATTTTTGCTCTCTCTTCAATAACTACCTTGTCGCATCAGCAAAACACTTAGTTATTGAAAAGAGAGAGCAAAAATCATAGAAACCATGTCTATATGAGAACCAAGATATGAAGTGACGTGATTGGTCGAAAATGGAGAGAGAATACATATGATTGGACAAAAATTATTCTGTAGAAATTATTCTTTGAAACAATAATTATATAAAGTGTCTATGAAATTTAATAGATATAGAAACGACATGTAATTTTTAGTATTTTGAGATTACCATAAGGCTAGCGGACGGTCCTCAACCCTAGTGGTTGGAGCTCTTGAATAGCACCCGAGCAGGCCACGTCCTCCTCCTCATGAGGACGATTTTCTGTGCTGGTTTTTTTTTTAAAAAAAATAGGTAGAGGTCCCCCTGTTGACGGTTTAAAAAAGAATTATTATAAGGTTAACAATAGGATTAGTTTATAATAATCATATTTGAAGAAAAAATACTAATACTGTTTTTCTGCTTATTCAGTTATTATAAAAAATGAACCCCTCGCTCAATTGTTTTGACCGGGAGGATTAAAGTAGCCACAGAGACGCATGCATGGATTTAATGGAAACTTCCAAGGAGCTTGCTTTTTAATTCCATACGAAAAAACAATTGAGCGAGCCGTGCATGCAAGTCCATGTCCATGTGTGCGGGTTGCAGCACACGACGTGGGGAGAGGAGGCGATAAGCATCAGAAAATAGCAGCAAAGGGTAGACGACAAGTGACCCCAAATGGGCACGAGGCGACAAAGCAAGGCTACTACGGAGCACTGGGCCCGCCAGCCTTTACAGGGGAGCTGAACTAGCACCCTCTGAGCCTCCTGTCACCTCATGTGATTGCTGAATGGCTCCTCCCCACCACCACCCCTCTCTCTTTCTCCCACTTGCCCATGTTGCTCCGTAAAACGCTGGGCGCACACGCCCTACTAATCTATAAACATGATTTCTATAAGCAATTTTTCATAATATCCATTCAAGATTATAACGACCCCTTGATCCATTTTCCATATTTTCACACCATTTAAGAATCTGGGTTTTCACATGATAGTTTTAAAAAATTCATAATCCATGAGCTAGATTTTAACAATCTCTAATTCACACAAAATAAGACCTTAGTGGCATAGTATAAATTAATTGTAGGTATTTACTACTAAAAGCCAATGGATCTCATTTTTACAATCTAAGGCCAAGTGTGCAACAGAATATGCTAGCAACTACAAGGTTAATTAAATAAGCAAGCCCAAGCAGATGAACTAGGAATTTTGGCTAATATTTTGTTGAATTTTCTAAAAAGAATTTGCTTATTTTCTAGATTTGATTCTGGTGGTTGTTAATATGAAATTAAAATTACTAATAGAATTAGTAAACATTTGAACAGGTATCAAAAAATACAATATGACACAACATATATAAACAGACTCTAATATTGGTGGAAGGGTTTATAGTACCTAACTGATATTGACTCAAGGACAAAGGCAAATGTAACTGATATAATGGTGTTAGTGGCCAGTCATCCAAGTAGAGGAATTCTAATATTGATAACAAATTAGCAAGTCTCTTACCATACCAATATACCATTTATCACTTGGTGTTTGGGAACTTCTTGTTTTCAGTTGTATGTGTGGAGATGAAAATCGTGTGTCACATGAAGGTTATTGGACAATTGGTATTTTGCTAGCAACTCTTAGTTGATTGCATCGAGATGTAGCATACTTTTTTTTCTGATTTGTCTATGGAACAAAGTGATGTTTTTAATTATGTTATGCACTATGTTTTTGTTACACTAATCTTAATATTACTAACTAGAGACTACTGTTGGTGGAGCATCAAAAGTGCTACAAAAGATAGATAATCCTAAAAAAACAATATGTATGCAACCATGTAATTTATATATATATATAAATATACGAAACAATGAGCACATTGATTTTCATGTCACACATAGCAAAAAAGCTAAAGTTTCAACCAAACACATGAAGTTGGTATGCAAAGAGGGAAAAAAACTATGACTATGGATATCAGTAACTAAAATCGATCATAGTTACTGTCACATTTAACCGGATAATAAAGATAAGAAAATACCTATAGAACTATTGTGTGAGAGCATGTACAACACGAGCTAAGGTCTTGTTTAGTTCACCTCAAAAACAAAAAACTTTTTTAAGATTTTTTCATCACATCGAATCTTGTGGCACATGTATAGAGTATTAAATATAAACGAAAACAAAACTAATTGCACAGTTTGTCTGTAAATCGCAAGATAAATCTTTTGAGCCTAATTAGTCTATAATTGAATAATATTTATCAAATAAAAATAAAATGCTATAGTAGCTAAAACCAAAAAAATTCGGAACATGAACAAGGCCTAAGCTCCCTGTCACACCCATATTTTAAGAACAAAATAGGATGCATAAAAGACTCATATGTGCCCCAGAAACAGTCGCACAAATAAGTAGACAAATCTCAAATGTACCATCGCAGTGTTTATTACATAGCGGAATATAAAATATCACATAGTCTCATACAAAAATGATAGCATAAAGTAAACAACGCTCTCGACGGAAGCTCCACACAGGGACACTGTTGACTGGTTGACCCCAAGCCTAGTACTCATAACGGTAATCCTCATTCCAGTCATCTTCATTATCATATCCTGAGGTGTTGGGAAATTGCAAGAGTGAGCACATATCGTACTCAACAAGTATAACCAGGGGTTCATGAGGCTCAAATGGCTAACACTGGTTTGACTGCAATTAGCTTTTAATAGTGGATGGCATGTTCATAATTAAATAGCAATTGTCAAGGAAGCGTAAATAATCAATTAATCCCATGATCAAATGTAAGCATAATTAACTCATAGCGTAAACGATAATCAAATGAACATAATAACATAACAAGTTCATCATCTTAATGTAGATGTCCCCAAGGCCGCTCCTGACCGTGAGCTCGGCTAGTATACCAGTTTTACACTCTGCAGAGGTTGTACATCCTTACCCATGAGTCATGATTTACCCTTTCGCCCGAGGTAGCTAATCTCTTAACCCCCTTCCCAGGGAGGTCGGCAGGGATCACTATGAAGCCTTTCAAAAGTTCGTCTAACAAGTTAGGGCCGCAAGGTTTCCTTTGCGAGCAGATATAGATACCCCCCTTCCGAATGGCACAATGACGCGCAGCCTATACACATAGGGACAGGGGCTCGCACTATACCCGTGTCGGTTCAGCCCCTCCGCCCTTTCGGGTAACCTCTAACAAGCTAGAAAAGGTCTCCATACTGAGCTAAAGCCAGAGCCATTATAGCCCTCATGGTTGCACTGTTATCCCGGGTGATCACGTACAGACAAGATCTCATACCGTTATTTGTCACTCTTTTATGTTCATTGCATAGCTATTAATCATCTTACAAGATCATGGATTATATCAAGCGCTAGCACATCTACACCAAATGCATATCAAGTAGGTAGCAAGGAATACAGGTAACAATCATCTATGATTTTGCTAAGGTCGACAAGGTGATAGCATGCATATGATATATATATGTAGTTAATAGTGAATAGGTAACAAGGATGATCCCAAGTTAAACTTGCCTTGATCAAAGCTCTCCTGAGCCTGCTGGTCTTCAAATACTTGATCTTGAGCACCAACGTACGGCTCACCGTCTAATCCCAATCATCAATTAACAACACGCAATCCAATGTAGACAATCATACACGAAGCAAACAAGATATAATTAGAACAATACACCAAACAGTGGTAAAACAAATATAAAAATTTATCAAAGTATTCTACGCAGCGCTACGATCACATAAACGTAAAGTTCACAAAAATCGGAATTAAAACGTGAAAGATATGAATTTTCTAAGATTTCCTATAGAGAAATAATTAATTAAATGCTACTGCAGAATTAAAAAGTTTCAAAACAGTGAATAAATACTACTAACATGTAGAGCGCGAAATTATGAATCTAACTAAATTTGAATGGATCAAATCGGATTTAAAATGAGCATTTTACAAGCAAAACAATTCAAGTGGCAAATCTGTAAATAGTGAAAACGTATTTCTGACTGAAACCGAGCTGTTTACGTCTTCCGAAATAGAAAGCGTATTCTCCATGGGCGCCAAGGGACGGCGGGTTTAATACCGAAAACCCCAGGGTCTCTTTAACAAGATTTACCCCGAAGGGGTAAGTTCTAATCTGGGCCGCTGATCCTCGATCTAACGGCTGAGGCTCTTCCAGGGCTTCGGCGGCGGCGGACCGGCCGGCGTTGAACCTCCCCGCGGCGGCGCCATGGGAGGGCACGTCGGAGCTCGCGGTTCTCTCGCTCCCGAGCACCAAAACGCGAAAGAAAAGCTCCGGGAGATCGAGGGGGAGGAGGCGAACCCACCTAGGTGGTTTACTCGGGCCGAGAGAGGGCGAGGCGGCCGGTTCAAGGCGGCGGCTTGCTTTGCAACGCGGCGAGATCCAAAACTGACGAAACACGATGCTAGGGCTCGGTTGGGGTGACTCGGATGCGAAAAGGGAACTGCGGGATTGATTTGGGAGCTTTATAGGGGCATGGCGTGCAGGTTGGCAAGAGATCCCGAGGAAACCGGGATCGATTTCCCCTAGAAGAGTCCCACTCGAACCCGGCGTCAGGAGGAAGAAGAGAGGAGTCGCTGACTTGCGGACCCCACGTGTCAGCGAGCTGAAGAGAAAAGGAGGGGAGAGGAGAGCGCGCGACCAGGGCCGGATTGCTGGGCCGGTGAAGGAAGAAGTGGGCCGGGCGCGGGGAAGAAAAAGAGAAGGGGGAGGAAAGCTGGGCCGGGGCGCTGCTGCTGGTTTGCTGGGCCGAAACCGCGAGTGGGGAGAGGGGGAAAGAAAGGCCGGGGTGGGTCTTTGCCTTTTTTTTTTATTCCTTTTTCTTTTCTGTTTTCTTTTTCAAAGCATTTTCTAAAAGGGCTTTTGAGCATAAAGTAAATAAAACAAAATACAATCAGCACAAAAATTATTATGCTTCGGCATGAATGCACAGCCATGTCTCTAAACTTATGATAAATTTTATTTCCAACAGAATTTATTTATTTACTACATTAAGTGCTCAGAAAAAAATGCTTAATTAATCAAATTAATTCCTATTGATTGAAAATAAATTTTTTTGGGTGTTACACTCCCTTATCCTCCTGTTTTCTGAGAAATTTCCTATTCGTCGGTAAGTACAGAATAAAGCCCTCCCGGTTGCCAAAATACTTGGCTCACCCTTGTTTCTAAGAATCTTCTTCTCTGTCATGCACCAAATTAGTCCGTTGACCTATCACGTCTTTCTTCCATTCGCCGAATCCTGCATGACCACATACTTTTTTTTAATGTTCCCCCTCTTTTTTTTGTTTTTTGGCCGGGTCACGATGAACATACTGTAGATACCTAACGTATTTCTCCAAATCACACAGTTTGATTTCTAGTATATATATCCAACAAACATGTTTATTTTTTGTCATTATCAATTATGTTGCAAATTGATCAACTTGTACAGATAAAAGCATGACGTTGTGTGCATATTTCCACATTGACGACACACCATGACTTTGTTCATGCACGTGCACGTCAACAACGATTATACTACCACGCATAACGGTACAGCACCTGTTTACGTCACTGTGTACTGGCTCTTAATTTTTATGCTAGTGACTTTAGAAATAAATAACAAGAAAGCATAGATACTACTTTGTGGTGAAAAATATAACATTTACTCCTACAAGATGGAGATCATCATGTGGCAACAATTTTCAAGGATGTTTTTGTTATTGAGCAGTATTTTAATTTGTTATGGAGAGATCATCATGTGGCAACAATTTTCAAGGCTGTTTTTGTTTGGGGTGTAAAAATGACCACATGACAGTTCTTGTCCCTTTCATGCGCCCGCTCTCTTATTGAGCAGTATTTTGTTGGGTACATGATTTCTTGCGTCGAGAGGTACAACAGGCACCCGTGTGGCCTACGGCTCTTGTAAATATGGTACACTCGTTTCTATAAAGATTAATTAAATTTATTTGTTAATATTGTATTTTGTAATTATTCGCAAATTCACTACAAAACTTTCTGTTTTTTTCCAAGTTACTACTGTGCACTTTAGCTTTAAATAAATTTGGTGGCGCGTCCCTACACCAAAAAGAAGCGTATATGGTCTAAAGAAAAGTCAGCACTCTTTCCATTCTCTTTGCTACCTTGTACTAATGTGAAAGCATGCCGCACCAAGACTTGCTGAAAGATTGAAAGTCCTAGATAGACAGAAATGTGAGCATGACTGGAGAACTAAAAACAGACAAAGAATAACATGGGCGTTTTTGAGGAAATTATTTATATGAACTAAATTAAACAGAAGCAATGGATACCATGATTTCAGAAGCTAGAAAATCAAATTGTGAATATAAACTTTTTAGGAAAAATGAAAATATTCTGCAAGATGGAAGGTTACAAATTAAAAACCCACCTACGATTTTTTTTTTATTCCAGCCCATTGGCTCGCCCGTATATATCTATAGTTTGGCCTTTAGCATCACTCGATGATTCGTCGTCCTATGTACCATGAAGAGATACTGTGAGCCTATTTTGTTCTAATCTAGCTAGGCAAGATTTGCTTAACACACGCACTCATCCTAGACGTCCAATTTTAGATGTCTAGGACTGAAATTGATGCCTGGAATGGCCTGGGAGGCTTTGAACCAAATGCGCAGTCTATGCATGAATAATTGCATCAAAGCTTGTGTGACTAGGAGAATCATGTATATCCACTTTGGCACCCAAAAACTCGATCGAGGAAGATGAGTTCAATCTCGATGGTAAAAACATGTCAAGCTAGCTCTACAAAAACTGTGTCAAGGTCGTCCTTATAGGGACAGGAAATGAGTCTCTAGCTCAACTATTTAAGATAAGAAGTATAATATTTTTTTCATGAGAATATGATGGGAGGGACAAAAAGTCTCTACGTCATATATTAACCATAGATACTGAGCTAGCCGAGAATGGAGGGCCTTGGCCTATAAGCTTAAAGCATAGAGTTCGAATTACATGTTAGAACGAAGGCGAGAGGTTACATATATATGGAACATGTTACTACTTGTTTCTTGGACCTTGGCAGTAGACAAGCTCAGGATATAGGGAATTCTCCGCATGCACTACTACAGAATCGGCCTTTAGTCCCGGTCGGGAATTGAAGGGGCTTTAACCCCGGATTCCGAGCCGGGACTACGTGCACCGGGGCTAAAGCCCCCCCTTTAGTCCCAGACGGTATTACCAGCCGGGATTAAAGGGTGTTGTCTGCGGTGCCACGCAGCCCTGATAGCCCTACCCTTTAGTTGGGACTAAAGGGTCCCTGTCCTGACAGGTAGCCGTTGGGCAGCACCCTTTAGTTTTGGCACGTTTTACGAGTCGGGACTAAAGGTCTTTTTAACTCCGGAGCGTAAAAAAACCGAGACAATTGTAGATTTCGGGCATCGTCCAAAGCCATGTTCTGTAGTAGTGATGCCATGGTCAACTGATTCAAGTTTGGGAAGTACTTTTCGAAAGACCACGTGATTTCTGTGCTTCCACAAAAATGAGAGGTATAACCGTATAATCATGCATCCTAACAAGCAAGGTTCCAATCCTCTTCATCTTAGGCCTTGTTTAGATGTGAAATTTTTTTGGATTTCGCTACTGTAGCATTTTTCGTTTGTTTGTGGCAAATATTGTCCAATCATAGACTAACTAGGGTCAAAAGATTCGTCTCGCGATTTACATGCAAACTGTGTAATTAGTTTTTATTTTCATCTATATTTAGGCCTTGTTTAGTTGGCAAAAAATTTGGTTTTTGACTACTGTAGCACTTTCGTTTTTATTTGACAAACATTGTCCAATCACGGAGTAACTAGGCTCAAAAGATTCATCTCACAAATTACAGGTAAATTGTACAATTAATTTTTATTTTTGTCTATATTTAATGCTCTATGCATGCGACCAAAGATTCGATGTGACGAAGAATCTTGAAAATTTTTGCGAACTAAACAAGGCCTTAATGCTTCATGCATGTGTCGCAAGATTTGATGTGATGGAGAATCTTAAAACTTTTTGGTTTTGGGGGGTGAACTAAACAAGACCTTAAAGAAAAAACATTCAAGTTCCCTCCTAGGTTAGTCTCTTTCTCAAGCTTTTTAGAGATAACCCAAGTCACCTATAAGACTTCAAGACAACTATATATTGGATGGTTAACTTGCATTCAAAAAAAGGATGGCATTTGAGAACCCATAAAACCTGAAGGTGTTTGAAATTGACATGTATGTGGGTATTTAAAAACCTCCTAATTTAACCTGTTTGTGGATATATATTTGCAACAGTTCCTACTTTTCATTGGAACCCATGGTTTTATAGTATATGCCTTACTCTCTTTTTGTTTTTTTTTTCTCTCTCAAGGTACCTTTTACTCTTTCTTATTCTTATACATGCATGGTAGCACGCAACCTACGCATGTGTATCAAGTACATTGCACGACGAGTCATACACGTCCACATCCGCATTCAAGTTGAGTAAAAAGTATAATAGATAAAATCCTCCAACAACATGCCGTATAAAACCACCCATGTTTAATTTCTCCTCTTTTTAGTAGGGTGTAATATATATATATATATATATATGGAGATTTTAGAGGGTGAAGACAAGCATAATTCAGCATCTGGAAATTATACTACTACCTTGCAAAAGGTGTGAAATTAAATTAGGCAGTAGCTAGCCTCAAGATATTGTATATTTAATAAGGGTATTTAATAATTATATACTTATACAAATATATATCTATACTACTAATAAGGGTATTTAATAATTATACTTATACAAATATATATCTATACTACTATATGGGTACACACATGGTGCATGGGTCCAAAACAGAAGCATACCATTCTCTATATATAGAGCGTGCCAAGCATACCACGCCCCCACTACTCATTTCAGACTCAGCAACCACCTGCATCATCTTTCTATCGATATCATCTTGTCCCAGCCCTAGCATAGCAAGCCTAGAACAGTAAAGTCTCATCAATAATTCCATACTGTTTCTAGCTAGCGGCGAATACTATCCATCACAGGCCGCAGAGCTGCAGCAGGCAGTAGAGTACCCAAGCAAAAAAGCAAGAAACCAAAGGCAGCAAGACTCCAGGGAGCAGCGCGAGCTGTAGCTCTAGCTCATCTCATCATGGGTATCGAGAGCATGAGCCCCACGGCGGCGCCGGCGGAGGATTCCTCCTCCTCCTCCTCGCGCTTCTCCGCCGCGTCCACAGCCACCACGGAGTCCGGCGCCGCGCAGCCACGGGCTGCTTCTGCAGCACCGGGCGGCGGCGCGGTCGTTGTCGGCCGGGACGCCTCTCTGGCGGACGAGCAGGCCGTGACGTCGCAGCCGTTGGCGGCGTCGACGGCAGCGGCCGTGGCGCAGGGATCTTCGCGGTTCAAGGGGGTCGTGCCGCAGCCCAACGGGCGGTGGGGCGCGCAGATCTACGAGCGCCACGCGCGGGTGTGGCTCGGCACGTTCGCCGACGAGGAAGCCGCGGCGCGCGCCTACGACGTGGCCGCGCTCCGCTACCGCGGCCGCGAGGCCGCCACCAACTTCCCGGGCGCCGGGGCGTCGGCGCCCGAGCTCACCTTCCTGGCGGCGCACTCAAAGGCGGAGATCGTCGACATGCTACGGAAGCACACCTACGCCGACGAGCTCCGCCAGGGCCTGCGGCGAGGGCGCGGCATGGGCGCCCGCGCGCAGCCCACGCCGGCATGGGCGCGCTCGCTGCTGTTCGAGAAGGCGGTCACGCCCAGCGACGTCGGCAAGCTCAACCGCCTCGTGGTCCCCAAGCAGCACGCCGAGAAGCACTTCCCGCTGAAGCGCGCGCCGGAGGCATCGGCGGCGGCGGCCACCACAGGCAAGGGCGTGCTCCTCAACTTCGAGGACGGCGAGGGCAAGGTGTGGCGGTTCCGGTACTCGTACTGGAACAGCAGCCAGAGCTACGTGCTCACCAAGGGCTGGAGCCGCTTCGTCAGGGAGAAGGGCCTCCGAGCCGGGGACACCATCGTCTTCTCCCACTCCACGTACAGCTCGGAGAAGCAGCTCTTCATCGACTGCAAGAAGACCAAGACGACGACGGTCGCCACCACCGACGGGGCGCCGGTGCCGGCACCAGCGGAGAAGAAACCGAGTGAAGCCCGTGTAGTCAGGCTGTTCGGCGTCGACATCGCCGGAGACGGGTGCCAGAAGCGCGCACGGCCGGTGGAGATTGCGTTCGAGCATGGGCCGCAGCAGGAGTTGTTGAAGAAGAAGCAATGCGTGGGCGTGGCTCATCACCGCTCTCCTGCCCTAGGTGCCTTCTTGTTATAGCAGCGATCGTAATATACACATAGTAGTAGTATTCTAGTCCTCCTCCCCCGTTTTTGTTCTTGTCGCCTGCTTCTTCATCTTGAATTCAATTACTACTAGCTAGTGTTTGTTCTTCGTCTTTGCAAAGAACTTGTTTAAGTCATGCTGCAAAACGAGTTGTATGTATGTACACCATTAGGAAGTCTTGACTCTTGAGTTGCTAGTATGTAGTAGTTCTATAAGATCATGCAAGTTTGTGCCATCATCAAGTGCAGCAATAAGTAAATTCGATCTGCTAGCTAGAGATTAAACATGTGTGCTTGCTTCTTGTTCTGGTGTTGTTGGATATTCATCACTCTTGGCAACACAGTCTACCTTTGGTTAGCTTTGCTGTAGCAGTTCGACATGCATGAATAATTAGTCGATAGATGTTGCACACTTGTACTAATAGGTTGGGCCGGTGTTATCTATCATCATCAATCAAAACACAATCGAAGTTTTTGTAGATGCTGAAAGCAATCGAAGTTAAAGATGCAAGAGAAAATTAAGCTCGAGGGTTCAGAGTTTCTACATAGCAATTTTTGAATCTCCTGATGATATTTCGATTGTTCCTCTTATTATTGTGTGATATAGATTGATTTTCTCAATCCACTCAGTGACTATTATTCATATATAGATCGCTGCAGTTTCGTTCATTCAAAAGGATGACGAGTCTTATTAGTATTGATTCATCGATGTCTTGTTCGATGTAATAGCCTTGTTCGATGTAATAGCTACTAGATCAGAGCTGGGTAAGATCGTACACTCCTTTCCTAAAAAAGATCCTACACACCCAGAAGTGTACTGTATACATCAGCTATTACTATTTCCTACAAAAGTGTAGTAGTCCTTAACTCAAATGCTGTTTATTTTTCTTTCTTCAGTATATAACTTTCTTGCTTTTCTTGTATCGTATGTCAGCTATATCCTTCTGTTTCCATTGGTTTTAGATCTTTCGACCCATTTCTGTGAGCAAAAACATGTACTTTTCGATCATATAGCATCTGAAGACACCCATCAAACTAAAAGCTACAGTAAGGTTTACTCCATTTGTCCATTTCTTATTACTTTCCCCGTCTCGAAATAAGAGCACGTCTCACACTTTGAGGGCTAACCAATCTTAAGTTTAATTAGATTTATAAAAATATTATTAACATTTATCTCTATTTGGTACCATAAACAGTAGTACTTTTCTTATATATTTAGTAAAACTTACAATTGATTCACTCCTCCAAGCATGAGATGTATACTTAATTTAGGACGGAGGAATTAGACAATTCCCCTTTTTTTTTAGATAATAGATAAAAATCCGGCTTCATCTACCGAAGTAGAATCAGGCCTCTTATTACACAAACCACGCTCAAGTAGTGGTCAATTTGGATTAGATCTGATATATAATGTGTGATCACAATATCTCGTTTTTGGTTTCCAAATATTTGTTAAAGAAGGATTTTCTCCTTTTATACGTACCCAGTCTATTCGCTTGGCTGATATGTTATGGCTGAAAATATTTTTTACTGATTTATTGTGAGAGAAAAACACTGCTGAATGGCTCGCAGATTCGACGTATATTCTCTCTAAAAGTGGTACATGAAAGATGCATATGCTTTCCCAGTTAGATTTAATTTCACAACACAATGAGAACAGTAATCCGCGTGTTCACTTTTACAAGATGTATATTGGAATTTAAGAGCACGTCCTAACTGATGATAGAATAATAATGAAAGAATATACGATCAAAATTTACTAACGCGTTAATTTGCAGATGTTTTTATTAGATTCAACAGTAGATGTGTTAGATTAGCTGCAGGAGATTGATATGTGCCCTATTAATTAATGCCTACCTTATCAGCTCAACGTCCAGGTTTGTCCTAAAACTTAAGCAGACAAATGAGTTGAAATCAGGGCAAAACGACAAGAACCACTGACATCTAAAAATGGACATCTCATTATTATCATAGCAGAGAGGTGTGCTTGATGCATTATTTATGTAGGAGAGCTAGTACACTTTGCTACTTTGGCATCCCAAGATTCTTTTTAAAAGAAAATCCAGACATAAAGTGAGGCCTTGTTTAGTTTGCGAAAAGAAAAAAATGGGTATTGTAGTACATTTGTAATTATATCAATTAGTATTTAATAATATATTAATTAGGTTTAAAAGATTTATCTTACAAAATACATACAAACTGTGTAATTAGTTATTTGTAGTCTATATTTAATACTCCATACATGTGTCCAAACATTCAATGTGATGAGACAAAAAGTTTTTGGGTGGGAAGAGCGATCATGGTTTTCAAAATCTCAATTTCTAGTATTCACAGTATTTTGTCACTATTGCTAATCGAGGACCGTTAATGAGAGAATTGTTCCATCATTAAGGACGTCATAATCCTTAATGGCTTGTTTATGTCCACATTGGTTAGTGCCTTTGGCTAGGGGATCAAAATGTGATCGCTAGAGTAGAGAGTAAATAATACTTTGGAATGCTAACAAGTAATTTGTGGAGAAAAATTGAATCCTAGATTGACACTCATTTAAAATGGAGTAGGATCGGATTTTACACTTTCGTAATCTTTTGAGCATGAACGCACTTTCGTAATCTCTAGATGGGTTGTTTTTATGGTTCTATTCAGCAGAATCTACAATTTGTGATTTGTGATCGAGTACCGCTACACGTGTGCAACCATTTGAAAACAGCTCAAGCCTATCAGTTTTTTTGCGAACATGCGCTGGGCGCAAGTGTTTTATTAAGAGGGAAGGATTGTCATCAAGACCTAACAGGTAAAATCAAACCTCACACATACTATACATTTGATAGTTTGATAGACGGCTGTACTTATATTGTAATTAATCATGGTTATCCTCAAAGTATTTTCCTAGGGAACTCCATAAACCAGCAGCTGCTTTCATGATAGTTTTGGTTGACCAGTAGGTCTGCATGCAGAATTAGAGAGTTCTGGACTTCTTGTCCAGAGCACATCAAAATTGGTTTAGGGCTCGCGTGCTTGTCATTGTGAGAGAAAGAGTAGTGTATAACTTCTTACTCCCTTTATTCCAAACTATACAAACGTTTTGGTTTTTCTAGATACGTAGTTTTTGTTATTCACTTGGATATACACTATATCTAGATAAATAGTAAAAATAATGTATCTAGAAAAGTCAAAACACGTGTTAGTTGCTTATTAGCCTTACAGCTGCTGAAATTTTTAGATGCATTCAACATTTCAACCTTCGCTTTCTTATTTTAGTGGGTTTTTTTATAACTAACGTGCTTTATGCACGTGTTTCACTAAGAGAAGATTGTTTTAGTGGTTATAATTGTTACAGTCTGAAGCTAAGCATAGTAGTTCAGAGATGGACAACAGTTGCAACACTTCATATTCATCCATCAACATGATCCTTGGTCCTTGCAAGTAGTGTTGCCACTTGTATGCATTATACTATATATGCTGCAGCTAGCTAGTAGCTAGCCCACTTGCATAAGAGAGCTGAGCACGAGATGGCTTGCTATCTAGGTTCATCGCACTAGCTAACCAAGACATTGAATATGTTTCGGTCCTGTTAAGCTGGCCAACTTCCAGTATTTGTATTGCTATCTGTACAAGTCGCATCAACATTAACTGCTTGTCTGTAAGATTAACACACATATGTAAGATTAACATACATATATATACTATGTACTACGAGATATACCAACTTGCTTGTCGACCTATATTATGGTACTAGTAGCTATTTCGTTTCTACGCATTTCAAGGGAGGACAAAATTACCAGCTACACTGGTGATCTTCCAAACAAATTGAAGAAGTTGCTGCTTAGCTTGTGACAATAGTTTACTGTGGATGCACATGTTGCGCATTTGGAAATCACTTTTCAAAGTGTTTCAAAGAACAAGGACGACACTACTATTTGCAACCTCCTCGTTGTACTGTCCACTCCAGGCACCAACCAATGCTCCATGCACTTTTGAATAGTCCAACGGATCTAGAAGATCCATGGCGACCATCTCAGAACATTCCTCCGTGATGTGAACGGCGGTGAACCTAGCTGATGACTAATTAAGAACAATATGTAGTGTAGTGTGCATACATACAGTGCGCGGCCAAACACATGTAAACTTAGCAAAATACTGTATATATCATTGACATGCATATATGCATACGTAGTATACGTACAAACACGCATATCTGTGTACGTAATTAAACTACGAGGGCGCTAAGCAGTGCCTGCACCTGATACGCTGCAAGAAGCCAACGCAAGTGTCAGCAGCAACTGCAGCATTTGCAGTGTCAGTGCATCTAGACATGCGGTCTCGCTCAGGTTGGAACCACACCACACTCCAATGTAGCCCTGATATTTGTGTGTGCCTACACCCTTATTATACCGCATATATAGTACTACAACTGCTAATTGTAGGCCAATACAGTGCGTCCTTTAGTTTCTTGGTTAACGACAGCACCAGCCAGCAATGGCAACCGGCTCGATCATCATCATTCATCAGCAAGTTGCTGAGACGAAGACTGAACGAAAATGGCAGGGTTTTTCCTTGATCGCAAGCGTTTGTTGCGTTCTTCTTTCGTCTCCTCTTCGTCCTGCTGGTGGTGCGCCTCCTTTTGCAACTTGTTGGAGAGCATGCATTCGAGTGACTGAGCATGGCGGCGTCCACGCCTTCTTCTGTTCATTCGGCCATGATATTCTTGCATCGGTGCAGTCAATGGTCAATATTCATAGGAATGGCATGTGCTCGCCAAATTGCAGCGCCAGCCAGTAGTACAGCCGAAAAATAAACTAACCTGCACCTTGTGCTACCTTTTTTTTTCCTAGCCAGTGGTTTCAATTAGAGGCCCCTCGCTTGCGTCATCCAGGTTTACAAAATTTTAAGTAGTGCAGGGTCTATTTGATTTAGTTGTGGGATCTGAAAAAACTATTGTGAAAAGCTGTTGCTATGTGTTGTGGAGAAACTATAGGTTGGTTGGTTGATTGAAACAAGTATATAAAACCAACTCCCTCTTTCTTTCTCTCTTGAAAGATGAAACAACTCTCTATTTGTACCTATTTCGAAAAGCATGAAGCTAACAACAGGGTATAATGTGCTTCCAAAACTGTATTATATTCCCCGGAATAACCAGCTGTTTCTGACTGAAAAAAAAAACAACTTTAGGTTTCACCGGTTTGGTTAATTTTCTAATTTTGGTAGCAGTAGCACTTTGCAAAAGCTTAACTAAACATATAGCCTTAAACTTGTCTCAGGTTGTTATACATACTCTCGAATCCTAAAGTAAATATTTTTCTATATATTTTTAGGCAAATTAAGGACGCCGTTGGCAAAAGATGTATGTATCCTCATCTCGTTTTTCTTTCTCCGAGGATAGTTGCTAAAGTTGCATGCACTCTTCATTAGCTTCCACGTTATGAGGCAATTTTGTAGAATATTAATTTTTTAGGAAAATTTTAAACCTCAGAAATTTATTTATTTTAAGACTCACGCAGTACATCGAAACCCAGACGAACCACTGCAATGGGATCGAGATCCTCTAACGTACTGGTTTCTATGTAAGAGGGACGTACTTATACCTGATCACGTTCGTTGGTCATCAAACGGTGCAGCCAAATAAGCATGGAAGCCGCTCTTGCTATACTCAACACGGCCCACATTTAGGTCTGGTTTAGTTCCAAAAAAATTTTAACATTTTTTGTCACATTAAATCTTTAGATACATAGATATAGTACTAAATATAAATTAAAATTAAAATTAATTATACTATTTCTCTGTAATTTATATGATGAATATTTTGGGCCTATAATTAGATAATAATTACTATATATATATATATATATATATATATATATATATATATATATATATATATATATATATATATATATATATATATATATAATGCTACAGTCATGGTACATGATCTTTAAAGAATTTTGTTTCTAGACATGCTTGCCGTGATATGCTTGGCCGTATGGTATCTCTGGCAAATAATCGTTGTGATCACAAAGGGTGTAGCTAAGATTGAATGGACCACCAACTTGACGATTAGCCAACTCATTTGCAACTTTTGATTCTATAACAAGCTAACTTGAGCCAGCTGACGAGCCAAACAAGTTACAAGTTTAAAAAAAAAGTCATCATAAATTATATTAGTTTTATATTACTTCATGTTTTACACTTTACAAATGATTAATATATTAACTCATATGAATATTTTGTTCGACTTAAGACTTTTAGATATATTATTTTTGTATTATTACTATTTTTAGGTTTTAGATAAATATAAATATTATATTTTATAAATTTTTTATATCTAGTTCCTGAGTGTAACGAGTCTGCCCGAGTTTGTAACTAGCCGAGTCGAGCCGAGCCGAGCCAGCTTTCTGACTCGTTAAGATAACGAGCCGAGTCGAACTAGCTCATTATCCTAACGAGTCAGAACGAGTTGAGCCGAACCAAGCCGAGCTGACTTTACTTACCATGACAGGAGTGTTAGATTTGCTTTGATTTGCATCCACACACTATAGAGTAGAGAAGATAGTTCCTGCAGCAAGTTGTTCCTCTGTGATTCCTTGGGCCAAAGCTAAAAAAAAAGCTGGACGAATTGGTATTGTACCGTTGGTGAGCCGATGAACGGACGGATGAAAACTATGTCCCTCAAACATAGATTGTAGTATGTTAGAGGATCTCGTTCCCTGCAATGGCCACATTGCTTTTTGCTTATTACAGCGGGGAGTGTATGTGCGCCTTAATAGGGTGAATGTGTGTGTTTATATGCGAGTGTCTTTATTTGTACTGCAATTTGCAACTAAAAATGAAAGAACATCATGTAGTTTTTTGGTCCTTATTAAGGGCTACAGTGAAGCTAGAGCAAAATAGAGAGGTGAACTTGCCTAGCATAGATATGTCTTGTAGGAGTGCATATATAATAGATATTTAATTAAACTCATAGTTTTAAAAAAAATTAAGGTCCATCTGGACCCTCTAAACACAACTTACCTTCCCCTCTGCTTAATGGCATGTGCCTAATACACATCGCTGTTGGAGGTGTGTGTGATTGTGCGCCCAATATATTACTCTCTTTGTCCCTATTTATTAGTTGTTTTGGCTATGGTTCTAGTTGTCTAGGTTCAAAGCACCTTTTACGTATATGGATGTTAGGCCTTGTTTAGTTCCAAATTTTTTTTTGAAATCGACACTGTAACACTTTCGTTTGTATTTGACAAATATTATCCAATCATGGATTAACTAGGCTCAAAAGATTCATCTCGTCAATTCCAACCAAACTGTGTAATTAGTTTTTATTTTAGTCTATATTTAATACTTCATGCATACGTCTGAAGATTCGATGTGACGGAGATTCTATTTTTAGGAACTAAACAAGGCCTGACTAGCTAGTGTCCTAATTAGAGATTCATTCATATATCTAGAAGGAGACCCAAACGACAAATAAATAGAGACAGAGGAAGTTTCTCTCTTTATGTGCACACATCTCTATACAGGTCCAACAGTGCATGGTGTGTATAGCTAGAGAAACATGTGTCCTTATTAAATGTAAATTTAACTTTACCTGAATCTATCAGACACATCTACAATACATTATGTAAATTAAACTTCTCTCTCACTGAAAGCACTCATTTGCGTAAGCTGTGGCACTAAGATTTGAACGCTCCACCATGCATCGTGTTTCTGCCAAGTAAATGTGTGAAAGGTTAGTTCCTTCCTTCATCATCCGTGGGTTAAGCTTTATGTGCTTTTCGATCAGCTTGCTATTTCTAGTCTCTTAGTCGTAATTAGGTTTCCAGCAGAACAAGTTTTATTAAAGGTTGCAGCTTCTAGAAAAGGAGGGTAATGCATGCCAGTCTGTCAGACAGGAAACGAATAGGGCGCGCGCACGGACACTAAACCAAACTGTGATCATGCGTGCATGACGTGTAGAGATGACGCCGACGTACGATCTTCTGGTATTATAAATTCTGTCCATGAACTAGATGGAATAAACGGTTTATATGGTCGATCATATCAACGTCTGACTGGTCAAACACAAACACATGCAGCTACCACGCATGAGCACGCGACGAGCGAGCGAGTAGAGATGAACATTTCATCATTTTGAAACTTTCACTCTCTAGATTATTAGTAGATTTACACAGTATTTGGTAGAGTGTTTAGTTGGGACATATAATCACTCGATCGGTGACGATCCAATCGGCATTATTGGGAACCGGAAGACAGTCACCAGACTAGTAGCTCGATTATGTAGGTACGGTATAGCACCCCAACTACGACCACATCGTCGTCGTCGTCGTCGTCGTCGTCCCCTTGTAATGCAATTACTTTGTCCACAATACCGCGGCGTGACCTGACCACGACCACGAAAGCAATCCATCCATCCATCCATCCATCAGAGAAACTCGACTTGGACTAGGTAACCCAGACACAGATGCATGCATGCATGCACGCGGCAGGCATAGGCAGGCTCATGGCTCACCCAGCTGAGATTATTCTTTCAAAGGCAATAATGGATGGATGGATAACCACACACAGGCTCTGGTGGTGTGTGGTGACCGTACGTGTTCGATGCAGGCAGCAACTTGTGCGTGCATTTCCATCCAAGAGGACCAAGAGGGGAGGGCCGGAGAAAAAAGGACACGCAGCCGCCGCAGCTGATGGGCACACGGTTTCCGACCGGGGCCAGCCGGCGGTGCCAATGCAAGTGGCCAAGTGACCGCTCGTCGACCAGCCGGCGGCCTGATCAGATCAGGTTTCTTTCCCGGGCAGGCTCCTGCCTGCTGTTGCTGTTGCTGGGGCTGGGGCAGGCACCATATAGCCTGTGAGCTGAGCCAGCTAGCTTTGTCCCTAGCTTAGCTACTACCTGCTGATGCTCCCCTGCATCTATCTGAAAGCGCCTTCATTGTTAAAGCTGCATGCATGCATGCACGGTTCAAAGAACGCATGATGCCACTTGCACAATATGTTTTTTGTTTCTTTTTTATCTGATGTGGCCCGATAGAGAGTTGTTTGCAAGGTTCAAAGGATCTGATTCATGGTTGGGACCCCGATCCACGTCTGTGTGCAAGCAGCATGTCAGTTCTCTGCCGTCGTCGCGTCCATGGCCGACTACCATCATTGGGTAGATCGACGCCTGTAGTATACTATTGCACGTGTTCCTACTTGCCGTTCCCTTACGTCTAAAAAAGAATGAAAATGTTGCTTCACGAAAATCAAATACTCCCTCCGTTCTATTAAAAATATTTTTTTTTTAACTTTTAGAGTTTTTATTTGACCGTTTATCTTATTTAAATTTTTACGTACTAGAAAATAAATAAATTATTATTAAAATATCTTTTTAATAAGATGAACGGTCAAAGAAGAAGTCTACAAATAAAAAATGACATTTTCAATGAGGCGAAGGAAGTAAATCTTAGATTTAATCAAATACTCTACACTCCATATCCTTTTCCAAAGCGTATCAAAGCATGGTGTTAGTACCAAGGCTGGTTAGTAGGCTAGTCTTAGTGAGGTTTCATGAGAATTCTAGAGCACTAAATTAGTTGATGGAGTATAGTGTTGATGAACTGTTGATGAAGAGGTACATGATAAAAGTTTTATGAGATGAAATAAGTTTTACGAGGATTTTTTTTTCTCAAATATGCAAGAGCATTGTGTATCATAATAGTAAAAAGGTTGAAGTTTAAAAAATATAAGGGAGGTTGTTCCTGGCCCAACTAAGACCTCAAGGGGCTACATTTTGGCTATGATATCCTTGGGATCTATTGGGATCAACCTAAACTACGCGCGGGCTTATGACACCATGGTCGAAGGCTCGCGAGCTGCTCCACCAATCAACGCCCTGGATGCTTGGAACAACTCATCGAGAACCTCGACGTTGCTGAGAGGTTGCTGCCTCATTACCTGGATCAGAGGATGGGAGCATATGGCTTCCACTGGCCGCCTCATGCCTCGGGGGCGTCATCAGCTTGGCTTCAGCGGCCGGCGTGGGCTATAATGCCAGGCAGGGTGATGGGGCATCTTGGTTGGAGGTCACCTCCATCGGATCGACCTCAACCTGCAAACGGAAGTTCATTCCTATCCCATGGTCGTGGGTGGTTAACATGATTCTAGGATCACATAGCAGTGCCGCATCTAAAATCATGGGATCTGAGGCGTGATGCCATCCGATGCACTATCCACGACCAAGCTTCGTTGCGAAGGCGGATTCAACATTGTATGGGTCCCACAGGTAAGGGACCATAGGAGGTGTCATCAATTTCTCTATCGAAGATTGCATGGTGGTTGCTGCCACTGTCATCTATGTGGCGGCTGGAGGCAGAGAGGCTGAAGGGTTTGTGTCGCTCGCTTGCGACCCTAGCAGCATGCTTAATTAGGATGCTTGGAGCCTGGCTCACCCAAATAGAGTGACGCTAGCCAAAGTACGCAGCGCCTACCTTGCCAATCCTCGATGAGCGAGAACACCTGTAGTCCCTAGCCATGTGGCCACCGTGGTCATCGATGATTGGTGTGTGAAGGGCCCACCATCTTCCTAGCTGCTGACATTCGTGCCAACTTCTGCCAAAGGTGGCCGAGATGGGCTCATCGGCCACTACGTCATTGGCATCACGGCGAACGCATGCCCTTAGATCTGGCGCTCATGCGCATGGTGGCTGCAATGACGGTGACGGCGGCTGGGGTGGGGGTAGGGCTGGGAACCGCCAGGAGACACCATCGAGGGTGGAGACTATGGTTGGCGTCCTCGGTTCACGCATACCGAATCTATGAGGTGACTTTAGCGAGGAGGGTTGGCGAGGGGGAGAGGGCGCCGATGTTGTGGTGGTGACCAACACTGGCGGCGCCGATGGGAATGGGGGCTTTAGTGTCAGTCGAGGTTGGGGGCGGCTCGAGGGGTCTCCAACCCAATAATAGTGAGCTCTCTTTCCTTTAAAAAAAAGTCAAGTTTTATGTGGATGAAACTTATCTACATTTTTTCTCACAAATGAGAGTTTTAGAAACAATGAGATAAAATTTCCACTGAGACACTTTTCATACATGGCAGTTGGGATACTAAGCCTAGGCCACGACCAATCAAAGACGCGAAGGATGGGACCAAGAAAGGGCCATAGCCAATAGAGTGCTGCATCCGAGGGACATCAAACATTCGTCCCGAGTGTAACTTTAGATTTGAACCAAATCTATTTTTCTAGAGTTTGACTAAGTTTATAGAAAGCAATATTAACATTTATGTCTCTATAAAATACTATTTTATAATCATAATCTAATGATACTTATTTGATATCATAAATGTTAGTATTTTTATAGGTATGGCTACACTCAAAATTGTTCAATTCTTGAAAAGTGGGAATTCTATTTTTTTTGGGGGGTTGGGGGGACTAGGTGACTACAAAAGAATAAATAATACTAACATCATAAGTACCATTAGATAACCATAAAATATATCTTTATAGAGTACTTATTTTGTGTCTTAAATATTGATAGAATTTTTTCTAAAAGTTTGATCAAATATATAAGATGATTTTACTCTAGAAAGTAGAACTGTAATTTTTTTTAAAGATGGACGAGGTGTCAAATAAATAGATTTACATTTGCGGCAGGAATGTAGATGCAGCCCTACTGCCCTACTAGGTACTACGTAGCTTCCATGTCAAAAGGAAGAAAAAACTGCTGTCCATGCATTGGTGGTTCGGAAATTCCATGCATGCATACGCAGATGGAGTACGTGTTGGTCCAGTAGTACACGGAATGTAAACTTTTTCAGAAAAAAATATCGCAGAAACCACCCCATGTGTAACTTGGGTTTTGAGATTCCAGACATAAGACGTTTGTCCTCCACTACTTGATTTTGATGGAAAAATCACCCCACCACACAGGCGCTAAGCTGATTCTACAGATTATTTTTCCAACATGGAGCCACTGATGTAGACTTTTATAAAAAATCAGATGCTCCGATCCTAATATTACAAACCATTTTTTTCTTTTTGAGCTTCCACCCAAAGAATCAACGATAAAAGGCTTAAACTTGATGACATGGTTGATGGTTTCACTATCTATGAAATTCTGGGACAGGGGAAAATATTTATTCGGGTAGCACTACTTAACTAGTGGCTGAAATGTGAGCAGAATAATCGTCAGTCGTTTAAGCACACGCGCAATGGAGGGTGGTTTAAATTAATTCGTAACATGGATCGACGACTAGAGGTGTGTCGTATTTGCATTTTGCAACAAAATAAAACGAGAGGTGGAATCTCAAATTGAAAGTGCCCCACCAAATTTCGATGGACGCACTTCTCTCTCGGCTTGTCTCGGTCTCCGCGCACATGTAGCCCGTGCGTTTGTCTTCATGTATATATTTGAATATACTACACATAGTATATGTAATGGCTAATGGCACTTTCGATGATGCATGATGAGAGCGATCGAGAAGATCGATAGAGCAAAAAATCATGAGACCTGCGGCCGGTCGTAGTTACTGCGTGTGGAAGTTAACTATCAAGCAAATGTTAATTAGTACTCTATAATAGTATATTCTGTGCCCATGCATGCATGAGCATCGCATCTGTGGGTGAGTTTGGTCTGAGAGTGGTTTATTTATTTACAAACACCATATTTTGGAGGACGTCACTGGCGGCTGAAGCTATTTTGGCACGTTTACGAAATTCGCACGACGGAGACAGAAAGTAGAAAGTCTAGATGTCTTCCAAGAGACCAGACTTTGGCATTTGTCATCAAGTTTATAAACCAGCATTCACTCCTTTAATTGGAAACACGTCCCTCGATTCTAAGCTATGCCACGATAGCAAATGAAATTTGGACCGTTTGATCTCCATCCTTTGTCTCTGGTTCCTCCCACTATTGTGTTACTGTTTATTACCCACGTGTTGGCTTTTGAGTGGTCCACAGAAAATAACCCTTCTGGAACCGTCGCTCCTCCACCGAAAAAAAGAAAAGAAAAACCCTTCCTATCTCGCTCGCTCCTTCTCTTCCGACTTCGCGGCATGCGGGAGGTCGCGGCACAACACCAGGGCCCAGGCGAGGCCGCACGCCGGCGCCTCCACCGCTACCACCCCTGCCCCCATGCCCCCTTCCTCTCTCTCTCTCTCTTCCTCTCAACGTGGCGGCGCAGTGGGAGATCCCGATGGTGGCAATATCCGGGGCGACGACGCCCTAGATGTGCGCAGCAGCAGCATGAGAAGGCCCCAGCACGCATGGCCTCTTCATCTCCAGTGGCGGCGACGACTCAGCTCAGCGGCTGGATGTACGTAGGTCACCTCTCCTTATCCCCAAAGCTCTCGATTTCCTCTGCGCCGCTTAGGCTTCGTAAATGCGCTTGTGTGCGTACTGTGTATGACTCAGGGGTAGGGGGGAGCACTTCTTGCCCACCCTCGGAACGAAAGCTGATGGGGGCTCCACTGGTCACCGATTCCGAAGATTTTCCGTACATATTTATGTCCAACAGAAATTTGGTCGTGCAGTATGCAAAGATAGGAGATGATGACATGTAGTGTTGTGGTTGGGATTTTTAGCGTTACCTCTTTTTCAATGAGCTTTGATTTAGTCCAATTTTCATTTTGTCCTGCTTAAGGAAAAGATTTTAGCTTCAATTTGATAGTTCTCTAATTACAAACAAAGCGACCACTGGATATAATATCCCTTTTTTTATATTGTACATGCTTTGCTTCTCCATGTGCATCATAGGTATGGTCCTTATTTTCAGCCTCCACAAAAGATACCTACTCCTATGTTAAACCAATATAGATTGATGCATTGGTATGAAATGTTCAGAGATGGATGCATTGCTTTGAAATGTTCAGAAGATAGATTTTCAAATAACACTGAATTATTCCATCCTTTAGGGTCCATTATTCAAAAAAGGGTAGGTTGTGGAAGGTTTCTCATAAATTTGTATGATGATCTTGGAGCACATACTTTGAGTCATTTGGTAAGCCATTCTTGATGGTCATTTATGAAAGTTTGGTGTCTTTTGTCTTTTTTAAAGAATAAGAGGTTCCTGTACTCTTTCTTCTTTTTCTGGCAGTGCAAATTTATAGACATGTACTACACAGTGGTTAGGCTAAAAGTCATGGTACATATTATCCAAGGTCGACGATTGATCGGTTCCTACCTGTTTTTTTGCTACAAATAATTATATAGGATGTTGAGTGATTTTGGATTGTAATACACAAAGTCGATGATTAATCGGTTTCTATCTGTTTTTTGCTATAAATAATTATATAGGATATTCAATGATTATGGATTGTAGAACAGATCAAAAAATGTTGTTTTGTGTTTCCATTTCATATATAAAAAAGGCATTGATGCATACAGTAGATTTTGGGCATGTCATATTGCATCTCCTTGTGTATGTGAAGGGTGACATTGGTATTAATTAATGATGTCTGTAGTAGGTTTTAAGTTGTTCATTTCACAGCCAAAGAACTAAGGGGCAAGTGTTGACTGCATGTTTCTTTAGATGTAGGTTGTCTCCAAAACATGAACTGCTTTCATCTTTTACTATTCTAGGTTTCGATTCAGTGCGATGCTTAATCTCTAGATTCACAAGGATCCACTGGCTGTCTTAATTTGTGTAGTTGAGGTGCGCTATCTTTTTTTACATAAAAGAGGTGCACTGATATATGACGTTTAATCCATTCTTCCATGGTTTCATCCATCTGTTTCTTAGTTCCTTTTTCCTCAATGTGTGCAGAGACAATGGGACTGCAGTTGTGAATGAATTTCAAGAACATCACTACCAATCCACCAAGCAGCAGGATGGCGATGTCTTGTTCTTTGAGTCTTATCGAGGTTAGCCAGCATACCAGCTCTTTATTATGTTCAAAATTTTCTTAAAATAACAATGGTTGTCCCCAATATTTTAATGAATTTGCAACAAAAAAAACATGGTGCCTACGATTTTGACAGTAGCTTCATGTTTCTGCTTGAATCCAAAGGCTTTATTTGTTGGTCGTTGCTTGTGGCTATGCGCGTACGGCACGACAATGGATGCGGTGTGCTCGGAGCTAAGATTGTCCCCGTGCTTCCATCGCTACCCCTCCAAACCTACTCCCCCATCCTTGCTTTTTGTAGTGCCCCAGCCAGTGTAAAGATGTTTTCCAGCGTCATTTGCCATCGTTTCTCTTCCTTGCCTGTTGTGCGACACCGAGCACCCAAACTCTAGCTTAATCCATTTTTTATTAGGATATGATCTAACCGCAATCTATTATGCCTGCTATTTTGTTTCTATAGAACAGTGGATCGTGCAAGTCCATCCCTGTGAGGCCTGCACTGGTTGCCAGTTCCTACCTCATACCTGAATGGTCTCGTCTCAAACCCATTGTACCAAGCAAGAGCAGCATGACGTAACTGATTTCCTCCCAAAAGAGCTCAGCCCATGCTCGTGAGACAATCCTAAAGTGGTTGCATTCAGCTTCCAGGTGCTCCTTGATGAACTTGAATACATATTGAATCTCATAAACCATTTGCCGTCCTTACTTAAAATGATCCATGGAGACCATAGCAAAGATATTCCATTTTGTTGCAATATATAATGATATGATAATTCCTTTGGTTAATTGGTTCACAGGCTTTTTAGGCCAATTTTTCAGTAGTCTGTGAATTTTCTGACTTTGCCCATCGAGCTTTAAAATATGATGTCCGATGGAAAACAGTGCACAATAATGAGTGTCAGTAGAGAAGACTGCGTCTGGAACAACAAGCACAGGGCCATTGGTTTATAGCTTCACAACTTGCTTTATGCCTCATTTGTAGCATACTAATTTCAGAAATTTCATCCTCACGTGATGGCAATCACCATATTGCCACATGTTTTCTGAGGGCTAATAAATGTTATTTTTTTGGCAGTTTAGGACAGAAAGATTGTTACAAAATCTCCAGACTACTCTCACACTTGAAAATAAATTTGAAGAAGTGGCATCATACATGTTGAGGTGAGAAAACATCATATATTTACATGGAAGTTTTCGAAGGCTTTTTTGTTGTACAAAAAAAGCCAACTTACACGAACGAGTATCCTGTTCATACATGTTCTTACTGGAAGTGATTTGTTTATTATGTTGCATTCCACATTTTCTAACAAGTGAAAGCCTCTGTGTTTCTAACAGGACTAATGATCTTGGTGCTTCGACAATGATGAATGTTTTTGCATAAATTCTTAAAATAGAATAAAAGGTGATGGATGATCCATGATCAATGATGTAATGGTAAGATGAGGGATCCCGTGACTTTCTACATTCATATGATTTGAGATCTTTTTCAATCATCATTGTCTCTTCAAACAACTCATTCTTATTTTGCAGCAAAATACATGTGCTTATCTACAAATTTTGTATCTTCATAATAAGTTTTTGATGTGCTCATAACTTACGGTTATTGCAATGTTGAGCCATTTCCTAGATGTATGAAGTTAAAGCAAACTGAAACTTGCGTTCAAATAAAATTTGTAAACTTCCTGACTGCCTGCTTCTATCCATTTACTAAATCTATCTTACATGCCTTCTGCAACCACTACGACCCAGCTGCCTGCTTATGTCTGATTGTTTCTTATTTTATATAATATTTGTGTGCTTAATTAAATGGATAGAGCATGCATTTTCTTGATAGTTAAAGAGCCATAGTACCAGATAACTTATACATACAAATATACATGTATATAGATTCCAACTTTATGATTACAACTCTAAAACTTTAACGCTTTTCTGCTGAATAGCCAATGGCATCAGACTGGGAACCATATGTGCTATGATCAGGTAACAAAATAATTGTCAAATCTCATACATCCACAAACAAAAAAAACATCTTCTGCACTACTCACATGAGCCTTACATGATTTTCTTCGTAAACAGATTCATCCACCTATGATGCAGTGTCTTTTGCTACCAACTTCTAACAACCATCGATCACATCCACCCGTGCAAAATTGAAGACATGCATCTGTATATATCCCTAAGTATATGTTGTATGCATGTGCTATGTATATGACCATCAGCTGCTATAATGCATCATTAGTATCGCTATTGTATGCCTCAGACCCTATGTTTCCACCAAATTGTAAATATAAATTTATGATTACCTATGCAAATAACCATATCCATGACATGTGTACCTAAACTTAGTCAATGTCAGCAGAGTGCTTACCCCTTGCGCGCAGGGGCGCGCATTTCCACTAGTATATATAAAGTTACTGCCAAACTGAAGTTTGGAAAGATGCATACGTATGACCAATACCTGCAATATATATATTCCGCGCGCGTAGACTCCCTTTATTTAAAAAATAAAAACAAAAGAAAAGGAAGGTGACAAGAATGCCTCACTCTCTGTAGCACCAACTTTTGATGGTCAAGGTCAAGGTGCATTGCATGGATGTTCTGTGCTGATTCAAGCAGCCTGTTCCATTTCCCTCTCCTATGCATGCATCCTCTCCTTTTTGAGCTGATGAGATAGCTAAAAATAGTTATTATATTTGTGTATAATGTATATACTAGTATACTTATATGCGGCACAATTACAAGTGTATATAGGCAGGATTAAAGTGACAGACCAGACGCCGGCAGTTCGGCATGAACCTGTTGTCAGAGAAGAGGATAAGCATGGACAGTGAGGCCTTATTTAATTCAGGCCTTGTTTAGTTCCGAAAAGTGAATGTAGCACTTTCGTTTGTTTGTGACAAATATTATCCAATCATGTACTAACTAGGATCAAAAGATTTGTCTCGTGATTTCCAGCTAAACTGTGTAATTAGTTTTTGTTTTCGTCTATATTTAATATTTCATGCATGTGCCACAAGATTCGATGTGACTGGGAATCTTGAAAACTTTTTAGTTTTCAGGGTGAACTAAACAAGGCCTCACTTTAAAATTCAAAAACTTTTCAAAATTTTCTGTCATATTAAATCTTATGGTACATGTATAAGTATTAAATATAGATAAAAAAATAACTAATTACACAATTTATTTGTAATTCACGAGATGAATTTTTTAACTCTAGTTAATTCATGATTGGTCATAATTATTAGATATAAATGAAAGTATTTCAGTGTTAAAATCAAAAAAAAATAGAAAACGCTAGTATTTTGCTGGACCTACTCCTAATACGGGTACGTACTGTACCTACGCAGGTGCACAGTTGGTTGGTCTGACAAAATGCATGCATGTACGTACTGTACGCTTGCAATATGATGCGTCGACGCCTACCCTACCCAGAGCAGGCATGCAATGCACGTCGTCGGACGCTTCTTCTGTGTTGTGTACTAGGGCCTTGTTTAGTTCCAAAAATTTTGCAAAATTTTTCAGATTCTCCGTCACATCAAATCTTTAGACGTATGCATGGAGTATTAAATATAGATGAAAATAAAAACTAATTGCACAGTTTGGTCGGAATTGACGAGACGAATCTTTTGAGCCTAGTTAGTCTATAATTAGACAATATTTATCAAATACAAACGAAAGTGCTACTATTCATATTTTGTAAAATTTTTTGGAACTAAACAAGGCCTAGGTGTACGGGTAGTTTTTGTGCAGTCCGCGGCCAGCTAGTAGTACCACGAGCACGTCGTCAGAGGCCGTAACTGGCGTGCGTGTACGTGTACCATTTTTCACACTTCGCTGATCACATATCGCGCGCCGGTATATATATACGTACTGTGTTTCGTGCTTTGCTTGGCAGCAGTGAGCACTTGTTTTCAGTTTGATCGAGAAGGTGCAATGGGGTCTTGTTTAGTTTCAAAATATTTTACAAAATGTATTCTGTAGCATTTTTGTTTATATTTGACAAATGTTATTCAATCATAGACTAACTAGGCTTAAAAGATTCGTCTCGCAAATTACAGATAAACTGTGCAATTAGTTATTTCTTTTATTTATATTTAATGCTCTATACATATGCCACATGTAACGGAAAATCTGAAAAAAAAATATAAATTTTTTTGGGAACTAGTAATAAACAAGGCCGGTGTATCCAGAGATAGCGTGCAACGCAGACGCTGCAGCACAAAGTTTGTTGTGCAACGGAGTCGGATTGTACATGGTACTAGTACGTAGTACTGTAACACGGTGGTGAGAACAGATGGATGGATGCCTGATCGATCGATGGATCCCGTCGTTTTCTAGCTACAAAGGCCTTGTTTAGAGCCAAAATTTTTTTGGATTTTGACACTGTAGCAATTTCGTTTTTATTTGACAAACATTATCCAATTATGGAGCAACTAGGCTTAAAAGATTAGTCTCGTGATTTACAGGTAAATTGTGCAATTAGTTATTTTTTTTTATCTATATTTAATGTTTCATGCATGTGACACAAGATTTAATGTGATGAGGAATCTTGTAAAGTTTTGAGTGTATCTAAACAAGGCCAAAGTAAACCATGAGTAACTACAAAGTACGTATAGCACACAACCGTGCCGTACTGCTACTGCCGTCAGTGCCGCGGTAGCAAAGCTATATCAGATAAAGAGACCCAGATAACTAAAATTTACCGCTGGGTCCAGTCATTTCCTATCTGTTCGCTGTCTGTATGCAAATTTTGTGGGCCAGTGAACGAGCGACCAAGCTCAGCTTGTGCGTGCTACATCTGCTCACTCACGAACAACGATGAATGAATCCAACGATTTTTCACCAGATTTAGTACAAACCATGGAAACTGGCATGATGTTTACTATTTTGAATCTGTGCATTATGATGAAGTATCATGAGCTATACAGTGTTTAAGAGTTTCAGCATTCAAATCCAAATACAGGATGTACCAATCAGATCAGATGTAGATTCAGATCATTCAGAACTGATGAAGTTTTTGGTACAAACTATAAAATGCCAAGCATTACTGTATGTGCAGATTCTAGCGAGCTACATATACTTTCAAATAAAACGCCTGAGATAAATAGTTCACCTTCAGTATATAGCCTCTAATAAAATGATCCTGCAACTAAAATCAAATCAAATTCAAGGAAAAGAAACTCAGCGTAAAAACTTCGACCGTTAGGAAAAATAGCTATACATACAGGGATGCACCACAAGGACTCCACGTTAAGAATTATTATTCCATAATACACCTGTGGAAAATTTCCATGTGTAATAATAAAAATGAAATAAGTTGACAACAGAGGCCCATCGATAGCCCAACACGAGAAAGCAGCTGACATGATTAGTCGTAGTTGGGCTACCAAATGTACAATCCTGTGAATGCAACTTCCAAGCAGAACAATCAAAGTCGTCATAAACAATATACATTTGTGTGGTGCAGCTGTGCATGGGTGTGCGTCCTCGAGCGATGTATCAGCCCTCCTCGCCGAACTCCTTTGTGAACCTCTCGTGCACCTCCAGGTCCTTCTTGCTAACTGTCGGCCTCTGCCTCGACAGGACCTTCTCAAAATCCGTCCTTGAGATAGGTGGTGGAAGAATCTAGTATATTCAAAACAAGGCACCTTACCTTAGCAATTCAACTGGGAGGGCCTCTCTAACACTGCAATG
Organism: Sorghum bicolor; assembly: GCF_000003195.3. NCBI lineage: Eukaryota > Viridiplantae > Streptophyta > Magnoliopsida > Poales > Poaceae > Sorghum > Sorghum bicolor. The sequence goes on along the minus strand of NC_012872.2, from coordinate 6,657,958 downwards.
GAAAGAATCGGTATCTTTTGTTACCTTTGCAGCAAGGCCTTTGGATGCAAGCTCCTGCATGGTGGTCTGTACAGCGCCGGGTTGCTTTGGTCCACATGGCATCCACATGTCACCGTCCGCCTTGAAGAAGAACATGGCATCCTGTGTTTTGCGCACAGGTTCAAATAACACGTCCTTAACCTGTTGAAGAAACAAGTATCAGATTCCATTGCATAGTACCGATACATGAGACTAGTAATGACAGATGCAAGGGTTCAAAATTACTTACACAAACAGCAATATCAGAACCAGAAAACCCATCTGTTCGACGGGCCAAGCTCTCGAAATCACTTTCAGTTAAGCTATGTGGTGTATCCCCGAGATGGACCTGTACGAATTGAAGGTTCCAAATTATCCAACGATTGTCACCATGGAACAAGACAAATTTAGTAATGTTTCAATGTACAACTGTCTGTTATAACCTTAAACATATGCTGCCTTGCTTTCAAGTCAGGTAGCGGAATGTAGATACGCTTGTCAAATCTTCGCCGCACAGCCTGCAATAACGAATATGACAAAAAAAAAACTAAACAGTGTTTCACAAGATAATTGGGACTTTCCCTTTTTTTTCTTTTTTCTTTTTTACAAATCTGTAGAGTGCAAAATTGTATGCGGTAAGTTTTCCGTAACCTGGTCCAGAGCATATGGCGTATTCGTGGCAGCAAGAACAAGAACTTTATCATCATTATGACCAACACCCTGGGAATCAGGTATGGAAAAAACGATTATGTCAGTTTAACATCAAAAAGGCCTAGTCTAAACAAACAGAGAAGCAGAATCTTCAGATTATTTCAGTTCTACTTTTTTGTTACATGTAAAAAGCTTGGCTGCACCAGAAGGCTATCAAATTCAGTGGTTAATTATGGTGGCCAGATATTATATTAATAACAGCAAACATTGGAAGTTTCATCAGGTATGTTGTATACAATAACTGGATACAAGATTAGATTCTTCTGTGTTGAAAATTCGACATAGTATAGTGATAACATCTACAAATACTAGGATCAATTTCAAAACAGTGTAACAATCAAGTTAATAATGTGCATTTGAATCTGGGCAGAACATAAACTAGCTCAGATACATTTTCAAAGGGTGATTTTGGATCCAGATGATAGTATCAGACTCATTTGCGCAACTTAGCCAATTCTCCATGACCCAATAAGCTTGTTAACATATCTCTGGAGCTAACAACTTGTCCAAAAAAAAGAAAGAAAGAATTTCCATTTTCTTCCTTTTTTTTGCTTTTATTATTCCGTCATGTAACAGTAAAGGTAAGTAACATCACTGATCACTCATAACTCTGGACAATAGCAGTCGATGGCACATTAACACAACTCTCAGAATAACAACTCCGGATATTCGCCAAACAAGAAAGTTTAAATACAGCGATCATATGAGATCGGTATGTGCGGTAGAGAAAGATGGAAGTTTTGTAGTTTGGGTGCAGCATGCGTGCCAATTCGCCATTCTAGGCGTAATAGATGCCTTAGCTCGGTTAATGGTTAATGTCGCTTTAACTTTCGTTGGTGTAAACGTTTGGTTGAAGTGTGCAGAATTGCAGTGGATCTTTGTTGACGGTTGGTTGACCCTTTGTGTTCATCCCAGCTAGGCAGTTTCTTAGGCCAGAGTTTTTGCTTTGAACTTTCAATCTACTGTAATTTCGTTGCTCTTGATTAATGAAATTTAGTTCGTCCATGGTGGAAAAAATCACCCCGAGGCTTGGCCGATTGCTTGCAAAATAATTTTTTTCTTCCTTTGTCTAAATTCAAAGCATTTCACATAACCAACCACCATCCTAAGCAGAATATATCCAGCTAAGCACATCCCACATGGAAACAGTTTGCAACATTAAGACCTCACCTGCATTTGCACAAGAAGTTCAGTCTTGATTCTCCTAGATGCTTCACTTTCATTGCCTTCTCCACGTTGACCGCATAAAGAATCAATTTCATCAATGAAGATAATGGAAGGGGCATTTTCACGAGCCATTTGGAAAAGATTCGCAACTAATTTCTCACTTTCACCCATCCACTTTGAAACCAGATCTGAAGAAGATATACTGCAGTAAAGCAATAGTGTGAAATATCATAAAGATACAGCATGAAAAACAAAATATAGTAGGATATTAGTATTGCTAAGTTGCTAACATCCATTGACCAATCAAGTGAAACAAAAAAATGCAAGTTCGATCAAACTTATATATACATTGCAATGTGGCCTTAGCAGTTCTAGCAGACATACATATTACATTCAAGGTCCAAGGTAGCCTGTAGCATGTAAATTTACTAATAGTATGTTAGATGCTTCTGTACCCACACTCACTTGCACAGTAGAGACGCCTGGAAGGCCAAATTAAATCCTGGGAGAATACAGTTTGTTTGCATAACCTGGCTAAAGATAACTTCTAGGGAAAGTTAAGCTCAATATCTGCAAGTATGATTAAGTCAATCAATTATGAGCTCAGTTTACTATTGTGGAATAGATGGGACAAATAGCAACTTTTCCCTACATACATAATTGACCAATTAGCTGTTATAGGACTATAGCACATGAATATTCCACTTCCTTTTCAGTAAATTCGAATGTGTCAGTAAGATACTGCCTTTATTTCAAATATAAGACATAGTTTTTCCCCCTGAACTTCTACCAAAATATAATGTGGCACTTTCCCTCCTCTTATTTGACCCCCCTTTCTTCTCCAGGTATATTAGTAATCATTCATAAGAACCACAACCACTATTACCCAAGGCATTAACACCAGGAACATAAAGTCATTTACTCTATCCTTCTATCGAACCAGCTTTATACCTGTGTTGCATCAAAAATCATCTTATACAAAAAAAATGCAGGGAACACAATCAGTTTTCAGTCTGCTAACAAACTAATGAATGTCTATGGCAATAGTAAATACTAAGAATATTTGTTCCTTATAAAATATGAGCAACAAATGGAAACTCCACATTAACCATATGCTCGATAAGTGTATACTCTCTTGAACTTTGGGATCCTAATGCATTACACGGAAGGTGTAGGCTATATAAAAGTTAAACTCAAAATAAATATATAAGCTGCTATCATAGGGCACACCTTTCAAGCGAATTTTTCCTAGTTTTGCAAAAGTTATTCGTTTTTGAGCTAAAAAAAGCTCTCTTGCCTGCATCATGCATCAGCATTCAATTTTCAGAAAGCAGGCATTTCCTTCAAATAGACTTATATGTAAGCTGTTAATTTAATAACAGGGCAACATGCCTCATAGCAACATCTGATTCCAAAACATAGCTATGATAGGTCAATTTATTTAATAATATGTTGGTGTATTATAAATGTCACATATGCAAAATGCACTCATAGAGCCAAAAACATTCACGTTTGATGAAGTATAGTTCTTCAAGTTAACTGTACATGATTAAAAAAAAAACACTTCAAAGAGGGATGTTGGCATTTTTGGCAACTTTTTTACACCCCAAAATAAAATATGATGGAGCTGCGTGATTAAACACCTCAGATTTTGGCAGTCTTACTCATATGGTGCAAACAAATCTATGGTTGCACCACAAAATGTAAGTAAGATAAATTATCCTCTATAACGGAGCTAATAGACAAGAAGGAAACCTTACCAAAGAACATTTTGATGCAAACTACATGCCTATACCCTGAAACCAAGAAAAGGAGTGATGCTACAAATGAAGAGTCATACGATGACTCTAGGTACTAAACAAATATGTCTGGAATGCGGGATGCCTAAAAATTCTTAATTTGGCAGACACTCTACTAGGCATAAAACTAGTAGCGCTGAGGCAAAAGAAAGACCAATCAGAGTTCAAGAGTGGTACAAATATTGTTGTCACTGGTAGGTGAAATATGTAAGATAGATATATTAAGATCTCAGACATATGACAGTCAAAGGAAGCATAGCAAGAGATGCACTAAAAGCCTATAACAGTTTAAATTTTAAACTCAAATCTATAGAACATGTCTTTAAAAGAGCAAACTAAAGGGAACTGGCATAATGATGAATGTACGATTATCTACCTGAAAAATGTTGAATCAGCCTCGGTTGCGACGGCTTTTGCCAAATAAGACTTTCCTGTTCCAGGGGGGCCATACAAAAGAAACGCCCTCCAAGGCCTCCGCTTGCCTAAGGGATAGCATTCTTCGTTAGTACATACTCCCTCCGTTTCAGGATATAAGGCATGCACGTATTTCAAAATTCAAACTTTGTTATCTTTGACCAATAATTAGTGTACTAATATAAAAAAATTATAGTACAATCATGGTAACATTAGATTTGCCTTTACAAATACTTTCTAATGATACTTTTGTTGTTGTCATAAATTATATATAATAGTATAAATTAATAGTTAAAGTATGATCTTGAAGACCGCACCAAGTCAAATCGTGCCTTATATCTTGAGACGGAGGGAGTACATACTAGTCAACAACAGGAAGATATCTACACATTCAATGAGTTCAAACATATGATATTTTTTCCATCAAATGTACTTATATAAACAAGGACACACTAGTTAACACTAACTGAGAGAAACAGATGACGAGGAAATGCTTTGGTGGTTAAAACAAAGAAAAATGCGAAAAGGCCAAAATGACACACAAGCGAACAAACCATTCAAAAATGAAATTAAAATTTTATCAGGTCAAGCAATTCTAGGTTTGAATCAAGTAGCCAGGGATAACCTTCAGTACAAAACTAGCAGAATAATCATAGGAATGCATATATTCTCAAAATAGCATATTTGATCCCTTTTGAATTTTGAATTGAACTATCTTCCAGTTCACACTTTTAACATGAAATGGGGTTGTGGTTTTAATTCTAATTGATATTGAGATTCTGTGTAGGTTACTTAACATTTAGCAATGCTCTAGAGGAAGATTGAGAAACCAAAAAAACATGGAAATTGTCAAACATATGGTCACTAGAAGTGGTCTTGTCCAACAAGATAGATCATCATCTAAAAATGAAAGTTCTCAGTCAATCAAATATTCAATAATCTCTATAGACAGCAAACAACGTTATTCATTCACTACCTAACAGTAACAATGGATAGTTGGATCAACCCTAGCTCACCCCATCCAGTTTAACAAGTATAAAGATCTGCAAAGCCTTTGCGGCCCCATAACGATTGCAATCAGCAAATTTTTATCAGGATAATAAAAGATTAAAAGGACAAAAAGATAACGCTTTTAGGTACCGTCGCTCACCCGTGAAGAACTGCGGGAACTTGACGGGCAATATGACTGCCTCCTGCAGCGCCTGCTTGGCGCTCTCGAGACCGGCAACGTCGTTCCACTTGACGTTGGGCTTCTCGGTGATGATGGCGGAGTTGAGCCCCGCCCTCAGCTTGGACTGCTCGGAGTCATCCCCTCCGTTGCCCCCGTCCCCGTTGTCCTTGCCCTTGGTCTTGGGGCGCGTGGCGACGGCCGCGTCGCCGCCGTTGGACCCCGGCCCCGCGCCGCCCTCATCGAGGACCGCCCGGATCTCCTCGGCGCGGCGGAGGTACTCGGTGAACTTGGCGGTGATGGCCTCCTTGATCTTGGGGTTCTTCTCGTACTTGAGGTGGGTCTTGAAGTACTCGAGCGCGTTCATGTAGAGAGGGAACGCCTTGACGTAATTGCCGGCATTGTCCTCCTGGACCGCCTGCTTGACGTACTCGATCGCCTGCTCCTTGAAGTTGCTATACATCGGGGTAGGCCCAGAGGCGCCGCCTCTGCGGCGGGCACCCGCGGATCGGAGGGGGGATCGGCCGGATTGGGCACCGCGGCGGCTGATTCGGGATGGGAGCGGAGGGGCGGCGGGCGGTTGCTTGGTGCTGGGGTTTGACGCGGTGAGGAGAAGACGGGGGGGATGCGCAGGAGGAAAGGGGAACGAAGACGAGACGAGGAGGGAGAGGAAAGGAAACGATGGGAAGGGAGAAGCGTGTTTTGGCTGCGATTTTTTCTTTTTTTATTGGGCTTGTTATGTTAGGAAGGAAAGAGAAAGCTGTTGACGATTTTAACTAAGGGCCTTCCTTCTTTTTTTTGGTTTTTCTAATATGAGTCCCTTGTGATGGTTTTAGGTTTTCCAAATACTTTTTTCCACAAATAATGAAACAAATAATGAAACATCTGTTGTCGTCGCCACTGGGGATGAAGAAGGTCCCGACATTAGGGTTTGGGTTTTCGAGATTTCCATGCTCTTTAAGCTTAGAAGGAAGCTTCCAGGGATGATAACGGACTGATGATGTTGGTGGTGATCGAGACATTGGCGGAGGGTGGGCGGCAAGGCGGTTGCTTGTCGGGTGGTGGAAGAGGGTGATTGGGCGGTGGGAGAGGCTGATTGGGCAATGCTGGTGATAAGGGCGATGACCAAAGAAGAAGAAGAAGGGGTTTGCGATTAGTGTGGTGTTGCTAGAGGACGGAGGCGAGATTGTTTGCCACCATAACAAGAGAGGTTTTGAGGCGGGGCGCTCGCGCAAGATCTAAAGCAAAGAGCTTGGGTTAGGGTTCGTCGTGGTCAAGGGCGGTAGCTTGACATCACTGAAGCCAGACAGAGTGAGGAGGTTGTGAGGAAACATGAGAGGAAGAAAAGGGGAGGCACATGGGAGGAAGGAGGAGGCGTCCACGCGAGGGAAGGAGGCGTGTGAACAGAGACCTCAGCGCCTACACACGCGAGCCATAGTAAATTGTCATTTTCTTCTTCTTTGTGTACTTTAGATCAACCAAAATAGACATACAACCTAAGAGAAAGAGTAGGTAGCATTCATTTGGTTTAATTAAAATCGGATAAATAAATACAAGAATGTTTTGAATATAAGGAATACAATGCATGTTGTAACTTAAAATAGTCATGCAGTCCAAAACAACTCAAGGTTTTTCATGATTCAACCCCCATTTAGCAAGGATTTGGTTGCTTGCAGAAATGTTTATGGAGATAAACTAGTTATGGTTTCTATGATAGACATGTTTTTTATTTCTAGTTCTAACTATAGGTGTGTTTGGTAAAGATTTCTCCAAAAACTACTTCTCTCTAGAAACATTAAAATCTCCTAGACTAAAATTATGTATGGGGAGAAACTCAAGAATCATGGTAGAGGATTGTAGAATCAATAAGAAATATTTCTCATATTCACTTGAGCATTAAAAATCATAGAAACCTAATTCTCTGGTGAATTAGAATTGATTTCTCTTTTGAACTAATTTTTAAAATGTACATAACATGGCAAGACAGAGAAAAGAGAAAAAAAAACAATGCAACACCTTGGAAGATGCTTTCAATAATGGCTATTGCGGGGACCCTGCAAGAGACCAAGGATGAATCACGACCCTTTGTTTTAAGCCCTAGCTACAAAGTGCATGTTAAAGGCATCTCCAAGATTGTTTATTAAACTCGCGCGATCATTATTTAAAGAACCATTTCAATAAAAGTTGTTCTCTGTATCAATTCCATCCTCCAATAGTTTCTTGATATCTTATGCACATTCTAAAGAGTTGTTGAAGGATTCTTTTAGACCTAATTAAATAAGTTGGTAGAGGATTTTTTTCACTAAAATCTCTATTTATATTTAGAGTCTATTTAGGACTACTCTGCTCCTAACTTTATTACTAGCCAAATAACTACAACTCCATCAGTTATGCAATTGGACTTTGTATTCTTGAAATTTGCTAAAAATCTTAAAAATTGCTCTCCTACAGTTTTGCATTTGACTTATGCATTTTGGCAAACTTGGCATTTGATAGACCAAACTTGACATTTTTGCATAGGCACAATGGCTTGGCAATTTTGATATCCCGAGAATCCTGGACTTCTTTGTCGTGCCCGTACTCCCCACGTCGCGGTAGTTTCCCACGAGACGACTCCTCCCCGCGCGCGACTCTTTTCTTTCCCCCGCGCGTCGCCTCCTTTCTTCACGTGGGGACAAACGAGATCCATCGCCGCCTCCTTTTCTTGTAGCGACACGAGGCTATCTCGAGCAGATGTCGCCGGCTTGGATCAAGCAGCGACCTCTTTTGGCGACCTCGAAGCCCTTCTTGCGGAAGCCTTGGGACCTGGATGTCGCGGTGCTACCTAGGACTGTTGCCTCGATCGTATCTCGACGACCTGGACCAAGTGGCGACGTGGACTTGCGGGATGAACACGGCCGCGCGACGCGCGAGAGAATTGGCCGCGACGGGCGAAGGAATTGCGCGCGAAAAAGAAAGCGCCCGCGCGACGCGTGAGAAAAATTCTCGCGAAGATGAAAGATTCCCAGACAAAAATAGTTGGGTCCACTATTTTGGGAAATGCCAAGTCAAAAATACCAAACACTTGGAGATGAACTTATTTTTCCTTTGGCAAAACATTTAGGGACTTGGCAAACTCCAACAAATGGCAAATTCCAATTGCATAACTGTTGGAGGTGCTCTAAAGGGACCTAAGGACATGTTTGCAATTCCTTTGCTCCATGTTTTCCAGCTAAATAGATTTAGCTCCACAAACTCTTCTTCAGAAAAAGATGGAATTAAGAGAGCACATAAAGAGGTGCTCTATAAACTGTAAGAGCAACTTCAACAAAATTTGTAAATTAGATAGCTAAATCCATGATTTAGCTGACCTCTAACATAGAAAACCTCTGAAAAACAAAAAAAAATTCCAACAACCTTTCTAATTAAGATTCTATATACTCCCTCCGTATAGGATTAAGAAGTCGTGGATAAGGTTTGGGTCAAACATTGGGAATATAAATCATCAATAACTTTTAAATTGTTGAGTTTGCAAATATAAAAATTGTATGAATAGATTTGTATTGAAAAGTAATTTCATAAAAGTATACATATATTATTTTTCCTCATATTTTTATAAAAATAAGATGTCAAAGTTGTGTGTTGGAGACTATGTCGTTATCCTAAACGACTTCTAAATTCTATACGGAGAGAGTATTTTCAAAAGAGCCACACCATGTGTTCTCAAAAGGGCCAACTGCGAGCGGCGTGAGGCAATACGCGAGCGGGAGGCGGATGGCTAGCGGTGCCGGTGTGCTATATCTAGCATGCGAGATCTTCAGGATAGATGGCTTGCTATTTTAATGTGAGATACAATATCAGTCGAACTCTCTTTTCTTCATAAAGTAGTCAAATAGTCTTTCACAACACAAGTATCTCTTCTCTTGGACTAAATATTTTTTGAACAAAGTTGGTAGAGCAATCTTAAACAGACTTAAACCTTATATTTTTTATAGAGCTACTCTAAGGTGAAATTGATGGGGGCATAATTAATGAAGTAGTTCTTAGAGCAAGTATTATAGTGGGTTGTAAGCTGACTAAATGCTGAGGTGGAGGAGAGAAGAAAGGAGAGAGAGGAGAAACAGGTTGTAAGCTTACAGCCAGCTTAGGCACAGGAACCAAAAAACTTTGTGAGAGAGATAGGTGGGCCATAAATTAATAGTGAATAGCTAACTATTGTATGGGTGGGCTGGGAGAAGGCTACAAGAAGAGCATATCCAAGAGTTTCTCAAATTCACTTGCTATCTCTTTTTGGGCAAAACATAAAATTCCTTCCTCCAACAGCTTGGTAAAAGAGGTTGCTATCTTTAGCAAAGTTGCCAATTTTCTTCCTCGCACGCGCAAATATCCGCGCGCGGAGCTCGGTTGCCATTGCGAAAAGCTGTATCGACGCTACTCTCGCGCGCGCGAGAAGCCTTCCCGCGCGAGATTTCTATCGTTCGCGTGCAATAAAGGATCGGTCCAGTGCAAGCCGCCGTCCCTAGATAGCGACGTCGCCATTCCATTCATCTTCTTCGACGCGATTGGAGTCCAGGTCCAAAGAAGTTGCGCCGCCGCTGTTCGTCTCTTCGTCGTGAAGCCAGGAGTCAGGTACGTTGGTCGCGGTGTCGTATTCCCCGGCCCCATCCTTGATCTTGAGACCTTCGTTCTTAATGCTCAGGTAGGTAGGTAGACCGTAATCTGGTGATTTGGTATTTGCGATCAGATAGCAATGACACCAATGTCGATCTCCATTAACAGCTGTCGATCTCCATGCACAGAATGTTATTTTCAAGTTGTTTGTGTGGTTTCATGCTCTTGTGAAGATGGGCAGCCGGCTTGATGTCGCAGATGGGCGGCCGCAATGGAGGATGGCCACCAGCCGACGGAGACCTGCACCAGCGGCCGAGAGTCGCGAGAAGACTCTTGCGCGACGGCACCGGCTATTCACGAGTTCGAGGATATGAAAATTATCGGTCAGGTTGTGGGCCTAATATTTAATTTTAGTAAGTCTAAATAGCAAACTATTGAAGAGACTCTATTTTTAAACTTGTCATCTCTTTTAGCAAGTTGCCAAATCACAATATGAGCATCTCCAACAACTTGGTATTTCAACATGCTATCCTACTAAATTTGCTAAAAGCATAAAAATCCTCCTCCAATAACTCTTATCTCAACTTGCTAAATTTCCCAAGTTGCTATCCAGAGGTTTCTACTGCCGAGATTTGTCAAGTTGCTATTCCGAGCGCAACTTGTTGGAGACACATATTCTTTTACCAAGTGAGCGGGTTCCATCTGTGATCCTCTATTTTTACCAAGTGAGAATAACAACTTATTGGAGACACATCCTTTTTTCTTTTGCTAAACAAATTAGCAACTTGCTATAACTCAAGATTTGACAAGTGAATTTTACCAAGTTGTTGGAGATGTCCAAGTGGATTTTAACAAACTCTTGGAGATGCTCAGCCAGCAAATAAGCTATATCATTAAACTTGCTCTTAGCAGGTCTTTTGGAGTCAACTAAAATGTCCTAATACTACGGGGTATCATTTAAATACATTAAATACTAGACAATGGGAGGTGCGGACATGAAAAACACAGAAGCATCTCACGCACGAACGTGCCCGTCCGGTGGCGTCTCGTTGGCCGGCCTTTGCATTACTTCTGCCCTCAACCAGTCAAAACAAGGCGTTCCAATAATTACGTCTTGTTTAGTTCATCCAAAATCCAAAATCTTTTCAAGATTCTCCGTCATATCGAATCTTGCGGCACATGCATGGAGTATCAAATATAGATAAAAATAAAAACTAATTGCACAGTTTACCTGTAAATCACGAGATGAATCTTTTAAGCCTAGTTACTCCATGATCGGATAATGTTTGTCAAATAAAAACGAAAGTGCTACAGTTCCGAAAACTTTTGGTTTTCGGAACTGAACAAGGCCTTAGACCGTCAATAAGGCCTTGTTTAGTTCCCAGAAAAATTTGCAAATTTTTTCAGATTTCCCGTCACATCAAATCTTTAGACGCATGCATAAAGTATTAAATATAGATGAAAATAAAAACTAATTGCACAGTTTGACCGGAATTGACGAGATGAATCTTTTAAGTCTAGTTAGTACATGTTTGGATAATATTTGTCAAATACAAACAAAAGTGGTAATATTTCTATTTTGCAAAATGTTTTGTAACTAAACAAGGCCTAAGGGCCTGTTTAGATTGGAGATGAAAATTTTTTAGGTGTCACATCGGATGTGTCGGAAGGATGTCGGGAGGGGTTTTTAGAAACTAATAAAAAAACAAATTACATAGCTCGTCAGGAAACTGTAAGACAAATTTATTAAGCATAATTAATCTGTCGTTAGCATATGTGGGTTACTGTAGCACTTAAGGCTAATTATGGAGTAACTAGGTTTAAAAGATTCGTCTCGTGATTCTCAACTAAACTGTGTAATTATTTTATTTTTTTATCTACATTTAATGTTTCATGCATGTGTCTAAAGATTCGATGGGATGGATGAAAAAATTTTGGGCGGCAACTAAACAGGGCCTAAGACATCCCCTTGGACGGGGACCTGTTTGCCGTGTCAGCGAACGACGTCACATCTGGATGGCCCGGCGGCGGCGTGATCGCCGACGTATACGTCGACGCTAGGCCACGGTTTTGCCGCGCAAGCGCAGTGGCTTGCACAAAATTGCCGCGTTCCGGATGTCAGCACACACAGACGGGGGGGCCAGCAGCGACGCCTGAGGAAGGCATGTACCGCCGGCCTTGAGCTGCACCGCCAGCCTACCCGCTACCGCAGCAATGCAATGGCTTCAGGCGCCATGGTAACCGTCGTGCCGAGCTCGCATAGCTGAACGAACGCCATGATTGCATGGCCTATCTGCAACGGCACACGGCAGCAGTAAAATCACTCAACAATATTTTCCGCCAGCCATTCAACAGTGTTTTTCTCTCACAACAAATCAGCCAACAATACTTTCAACAGTGTTTTTCTCTCACAACAAATCAGCCAACAATACTTTATGTTATGAACAGCCAAACGAACAAGGCGGAATAACAGTCTACGAATCATGCTAGGGCCCGGTTTAGTCGATCCAAAATTCAAAATTTTTTTTTAAGATCATCTGTTACATCAAATCTTAGCGGCACATGCATAAAACATTAAATATAGATAAAAAATAACTAATTGCACAAGTTTCCATAATTTGTGAGACGAATTGTTTAAGTTTAATTAGTTCATGATTGAATAATAATTACTAGATACAAACGAAAATACTAGTGTCCAAATCTAAAAAAGTTTTTGAATCTAATCTAAATAAGACTTAGGCTTGCTAGCTCTATCTCTAGTGCTATACTCAGTCATAAGATAAGCAATGCGTGAAGACAGAATTCTGTCAATACTCCCACTTGCGCAGATGCATGCCTTCCGGCGGGCTGGGCTCGATCTTCTTGGAGCCGACGTCCTTCCAGTCGGTGGACAGCACAGTGCCATTGGACTCCTGGAACGATTTCATCATCGCCCGCCGCATGTCCTCGTCGGCGTTGCCGAAGATGTCCTGGAAGAACCTGTTGGCCGCCGCGTCGCCGTCCAGCTTCTCCTCCTTCTCTTCCTTCTTCACCTGCGCCTCGACCTTGTCCCAATCCTTCTTCCTGCCCCTGGACGACGACGACGGGTAGCACGGCCTCTGGGCGCCGCCGCCGCCGCTCGCCACCGGTGACGCCGCGGCGGTGAACTTGGGCTTGTCGGTGAACTCCAGCGACGTCCACGTCGTCCCCGGCTCCGCCTTGGCGAGGCGGACCTCGATCTTGGTAGAGAGCACGGCGAACCTGCACTTGTCGGGGACGATCTTGCCGAACAGGCGGGGCTGCAGGTGGTACGCCGCCTCGCCGGGGACCTCGACGGAGACGCTCAGCATCTGCTCGCCGAACTCCACCGCGACGTGCTCCGGCGCCACGCCCTTGGCGAACACGGTCACCACCACCTCCGCCGCGCTGTTGTAGAAGTCGTGCCTGTACTTGGGCTTCTCAGCGGGAGCAGGCACGGGCACGGGCGCGGCGGTGGCGACGGCGACAGCGGGGCTCGCGTCGGTCTCCATCGGCTTGGGCGCCTTGCCGTCGATCTCTTTCATCAGCCTGGCGAACCGCGCGTCGCCGGGGGACAGGGCGGCGCCGGCCTCGACGGCGGCCCTGGCGGCGTCGTACTGCTCCAGCTTGACGCAGGCGTGGGCTCTGCGGAGGTGCGCCCGGGCCATGGCGGGGTCGAGCTCGACGGCGCGGGCGGCGTCCGCGGCAGCCGCCGCGAAGTCGCCAATCTTGGTGTAGGCCTGGGCGCGGTCGGCGTAGAGCGCGGCGGTCGGCGGGCCCGCTGCGATGGCCTGCGTGTAGAGCGCGGCGGCGAGTGCGAAGTCGTCGTCCACGAAGGCCTCCCTCGCCTTGTGCTCCAGCTCATTGCAGGGCGTCGCCATGGGTGCTGCGAAGCCGGCGTCTGCGAGGCTTGATGATCGGAGGGTTCGATAGATCGCGTGTGTTATCGAGATTTTGTTGCTTTTGGCCACGACGTCACGTATTTGTAGGCGCTCAGGCTCAGCCCACGGTTTGGTTCGTCCGTTCGTGCACGATAAGAACACGAGTCCTGGGTATCTTCGACTCCGAACTTCCGAAGCCGACTCCGAAGCCTTGCCAACTTCAGATTTCCTTCCAATACTTTTAAATACTCTCTCTATCTTTAAAAGCTTTAACTTCTAAAATCTGTATCAGTTAAACTTTTTAAGTTTGACCAACTTTATAGAAAAAAAATTAATATCTATGATATAAATAAGTATTTTATAAAAATATATTTTATGATAAATCTAATAGTATTAATTTGGTACTATAAATCTTAACTTTTTTTAAAAATTCGATTAAAGTTTTAAAAGTTTAACTTAAGATAACTCTAAAAATTGAAGCTTATAGGGACGGAGGGAGTATTAGGTCCTGTTTGGTTCCCTTACTAAATTTTAGCTAATTAAAGAGGTTTGCGCCAGGGGGATCCCCTATCTCCCTATTTATTTTTACTGTGCGCTGAAGCCTTTTCAGCCTTGATCAGGAAAGGGGAAGCAGATGGATTGTTAGCTGGAGTGAAAATCTGCAACAGTGCACCTAGCATTTCGCACCTGTTGTTCGCCGATGACTCGTTGATCTTGATTCGAGCGAATGAAGGGGATTGTGGGCACTTACAGAATATACTCCAGTTATATGAGGTCTGCTCAGGACAGGCTATTAACAAATCCAAGTCAGCCATCCTGTTCAGCAAGAATACAAATCCAGAGAAGAAAAGGAGGGTGTGTGATGTGCTACAAGTCACAAAGGAGACTATGAATGAGAAGTATTTGGGTCTGCCGGTGCATGTTGGGCAGTCCAAGATGAATACGTTTGCATATCTGAAGGATCGTATCTGGAAGCGAATGCAGGGCTGGAATGAAAAATTCCTGTCTTGGGCCGGCAAGGAGATTCTAATCAAAGCTGTAGCACAAGCTATTCCAACCTATGCCATGGGATGTTTTGACCTATCCAAAACCCTGTGCGATCAGATCGGTGCTATCATTTGCCGTTATTGGTGGAACCATCAGGAAGGAAAGCATAAAATTCACTGGCTGAGCAGGGAACAGATGCTGAAACCAAAAAATGAGGGAGGTCTAGGGTTTAGGGACTTACATCTCTTCAATTTGGCGATGCTGGCTAAGCAGGCTTGGCGATTGTGGCAACAACCTGAGTCTCTGTGTTCTCAGATTCTGAAAGCCAGATACTTTCCCCAAACCTCAGTGCTAGAAGCCAGAGAAAGGTCTGGAATGTCGTATACTTGGCGAAGTATTCTGAGAGGCCTGGATGTTATGAAGAAAGGTATGATATGGAGAGTTGGAGATGGGTTTGGTCTTCAAATTTGGTCAGATCCTTGGATTCCAAGGGACTTCACGAGGGGACCGTACACACCTCGAGGGCACACCATCCTCTCGGAAGTTGCAGAACTGATCGATCCTAATACCGGACAATGGGACGTGCAGCTGGTTCGGGATGTATTCTGGGAAGAGGATGCTAAACTAATTTTGGCCTTGCCAGTCCACCAGGGGCGTGACAATATCCTAGCTTGGCATTATGATAAGCATGGTGTCTTCAGTGTTAAGAGTGCATATAAAGTAGCACGGGCTGATTTGATGAGGTGCAGGAACGCAAATGGACAGCAAGGAGGAAGTAATTGCAGAATTGACAGTTTATGGAAGCACATCTGGAGCTTGCACTGTCCAAACAAAATCAAGCATTTTCTATGGCGCTTCGCACACAACAGTCATCCCTTGAGATGCAATCTGGTACGCCGAGGTATGAAGATTTGTACTAGGTGCCCGGTTTGTAATCGCCTAGGGGAAGATGGAGGGCATCTGTTCTTTAAGTGCAAAGGGGCGAGACAACTTTGGCGCCTCCTAGGACTGGAAGATGAGAGGTCTGAACTAGCTGGGATCCCGACACCCACTGCAGTTCTGGAGACCATTTTGAAAGCTGGGGAACACAAAAGAATGTTGATGGTGACTGCTTTGTGGTTCACTTGGTCTGAGAGAAACGCTATCAGAGAGGAAGGAAGGAGGCGAAGCGCCCAAACTCTGGCTAGAAGCGTTGAACTGTACACCCATGAAAGTATGGAGTCTCCTAAACGGGCAGAGGCCAAGCAACCTCGGCAGCTGAGCCATTGGACTAAACCTCCCGGGGATGTCCTGAAATTGAATTGCGATGCTTCCTTCATTGCGGAGACCGGGACTGGAAGTTGGGGTGTGCTGATTCGGGATTGTGGTGGCGAGATTGTAATGTCAGGAAGAGGACGCATCAACCATGCGCTCAGTCCCTTTCATGCCGAGTTGATCGCGTGTCTTCAGGGTCTGCAGTTGGCTGTGGACCTCGGCATTGGCCGAATCCTAGTCGAGACCGATGCTCAAGAAGTGGTGAGGGCCATCAGGCTTGACGATTATCATTTATCATCAGTGGGCTACCTGATCGACGAAATCAAGTCCCTGGCGTGTTCAAATTTTATCTCCTTTGAGTTTGCTTATGTTAGTAGAGATTGTAATAGGGCCGCTCACGAGCTGGCAGCGTTGGGTCACCTGTGTAATGAGGGGGAGGAGTTGGTTACCAACTCGGTTCCCGAAGCTGTATCTGTGATTGTTGCTAACGATTTGTTAGGCAACGAGTAATGAAAGGTGAAGCCCAGGTTTCAAAAAAAAAAAAAAAATAGTAGCTAAAGTTCCAAATTCATTAACTAAAAGGAGCTAAAATACTTTTGTTCCATTAGTCACATAAAAGTAGTTAAAATTTAGCAAGAGGAACCAAACAAACCTTTAGAAATAGAAATTACAGTAAAAAACTATTCTCTAACAGCTATTTTAAATGACTATTTTAATATAGTTATTTTCTATTTCGGATTTTTCGTAAAAACGAAAATAACTCTTAGAATGCACATTAAAAATAGAAAAAGTGTTGGAAAATGAAATAATATAGAAAACAATTTTTATAAAAATGATTTTTCAAATGATAATTTACAGGGTGAGCATCTCCAACAGTTTGTTAAAACACTTGTCATCCTAAAAATTTGGCAAAAGAGGTAAAAAAAACTTGCTCCAACAGTTTGGTATTCTCACTTGCCAAATTGTTTCGCTTGCCAATTTTCTCAGCCGCGCGTGTAGGTTTCCCCTGCGCGGAAGCACTTGCCATCGCGCGATTCCTGTCTTGGCTTCCTTTCCCGCGCGCCAGGTGAAACATCTCGCAGGCGCGGGCGAAGACGACGGGCGCCTCGGCGGCGATCATGCGCACATCCTCGTCGGCTTCTTGATCCGGGCGAGGGGCAGGCTTGAAGTCGGTGGTGGCCTCGATCTCGCGGTACTGCTCCGCCCGCACCCAGAAGAGCTGCAGCTGCTGCGCCGCCGCGGCGCCCTGCTGCGAGGTGGGGGGAGCCGGCGGCGGCGGGGGAGGAGGGTACAGCGCGGCCGCCGGCGCGTGCGCGTACGGCCCGACGGGGTACGCGGCGCCGGGGGAGTCGGGGCGTGCGAAGTGGTGGGGCCGCACGAGCGCGAAGGTGGGGTGGCCCGCGGCGAGGCTAGCCCGAGCGATGCTTCCACTGAGGCGGCCGGTGACGCCGACCACCAGGACCCGGCTCCTCGTCCTCGTCGCCTCCCTTGACATCGCCGTCGCCGCCCGCTCCGTTCGATGAGATCCCACGGCGCGATTGGCAACTGCTGCCAAGGAAACTCCGGAAGGCTGCGGCTGTGACCGAGTGTGTGTGGTTATCTCACGATCAAATACAATCATGAACCGTTGGTTCAATACCTCTCGCTGATCGGACGGCTTGGAGCGAAGTTTAGGGTGTTGTTGGTGACAGGTGACTGAATGCTTAGCCAGGGAATTTATTATTATTTTATTGATGATTGTTTTTTATTATTATTTTATTGATAATACACCGTTTAGCCATGTTTTTGTGAATTCCGAAGTAAATTGTTTCATGTGAAATCCATTTCTCTGAAATTAATTTTGATCAATCACTTGTCATTCGTCCGAGAACCCAACTCCTCAATTAATCGCACCATGGGAATCACCGTATGATTTTACTAGTGTTATACTACAAGACATGCTACATTGGCACACGGCCACCAAATTGTATGCTGGGAGTTGACCGATCTGGTAGTTGGTAGTTTAGTGGTGGGTCTGTTTTTTCATAATTTGGCAAATTTAATTGGCAAATTGTTGGAGATGACAAATTATTTTACTTGTCAAATCTTTTAGCAACTTGCCAAAACACAAGATTTAGCAAATGTTTTTTAGCAAATTGTTGGAGATGCTCAGCAATTTGATTAGCCAAACAGATTAGTAGTAACCGGGAAAAACAAAGTTTTTTTTAAATCAAAACAAAAGTTTTTAACTAATATGCACGGGAGTATTTCATCACAAAAGCTGAGCCTATGACGGTATCCAATCCATACAACTAGTTCACTCGCAGCATCCCGTCCACCCGCCACGTCCGTACACCGGAGCATGCTCTCCACACCCGCTGCAGGCGGGCGCTTCCGCCGGGGAGGTCTGCCCTGGAGGCTTCGTCCGCGCTCCTGCCTGGCGTCGCCGCCGTCCTCCAGCAGCGGCGGCGGCGGCGAACCTGAGTACGTTCTGAATTTCACCGGGTCTTTTTCTGAATCTTTTCGCTGCTCTTTTTTCTTTCTTTTAGTGAAGGAAACGTGTGTGCTGATGCAGAAAAGCGAGGCCTTTGCTCGCGGAGAGGTACCGGGACGGCGTCGTCAAGAGGTTCTTCACTTCTCAACTGAATTCTTGATTTCGAGAACGCCATCTGATTTCCCCATTGTACACCCGAACTCACAAAGAAACTGGCTTGCATTTTGAATCGGAGACGATAAGTCGACAAGTATGCCAATTTTCTCATGTTTGCTTGATCGATGTTGTGGTAGATATATATCGGATGGCAATTCTAAGCTACAAGTTCATTTGGAGAAGCATGTATCTCCGGTGAACGCTGTGGAAGATGAGAATGCAGATTCTTTGATCCCCCAGGCTATTTGGGACTTTGTGCTTCCAGCCGGGTTTCCAGGTGATTCATGGCATCCATATACTTCACAGTTACAATCTATTCTAGCCAAATGTTTAAGGCAAATGTGAAGGCTGGAATGATGTTTATTCCTTAATCTTAAAAAAGGCAAATGTTTAATAGTGAATCATCCTGCTTGAAAAGTTATTGGAACTAGCCGTAGCCATTGGAGTGAATTGTTGTTTTCTGGTCATACTTTTGTAAACTGTTTTGGTTGGGAGCTAGTGAATACCATTTCTGTCAAATGTAAGCAACATATAATAATGAGTTAATGACAAATGCTGGTATTCTGGTATAGCTTGATTTTTCCTAAACGTCTTTCAGTCTGCTGTCAAAGTTTGCGCAGAGCTTACCTGTACGATAATATAAAAAGGTATCCATGTCAGACAGACATGAACTTATGTACTTTTCTTATTGGAAATAGACCCAAGGAGATGCATGAGGGGCTAAATTCACTTATTATTTTGGTGGCTGGGGAAGTATGGACATTTGGGAATACCTGTGTATTTGAGGGAATTTCTCCTAATATTTAGAGCCTTCTACAAAAGGTCATTGATCGATGTAGCTCTTGGTGCATGGCAGGTGCTTCTAACCTCCAGGACCTGCTCCTAAGGCCGATTGCCACAGAACCTTAGTTTCTGGTTGGCGGTTTGATCCCCCTTGGTCATGTTCAAAAGTCAGTGGGGTGGGTTTTGTATATAACTGGGTTTGGGTGGGTCTCTTTTCGCCTCATTCTTGTACTCCTTTTTCTCTCTTAATGAAATGGCATGCAGCTCTCCTGCATAGGTTGAGAAAATAATATATACCACCTGACAAATTAACTCTTTATTGTTTTTTTTATTTCAGGTTCTGTTTCGGTTGACTACCTGGACTACATGTTGTTGCAGTTCCCAACAAATGTGACAGGTTGGATCTGTCATGTATTGGTGACATCAAGTCTTTTGAAGGTATTTCTTAATTTGTTAGTCTAGTGGGTCAATTATGTGGATAATATTTTGTCTTTGAAACAATACGCAGTCTAAGAATGAAGAAAAATTAACTTACTACAGTTATGTTATATTCTTATTTCAAATGTAAGAAGTGTATTTCATTATTGAATAGTCCATCTGTTCCAAATTATAGTTCACTTTGGCTTTGTCCTAAGTCAATCCTCTTTAACTTTGGCCAAGTTTTTTTTTTAAAAAAAAAGAAAAGAAAAAAATTTTAACATCTACAAGTTCAAATAAATGCACTTTTAAAATATATTTTCGGAGAATTTAATGAAATAAATTTGATGTTGTGATGTTGATGCATTTTTCTATAGACTTGATCAAAGTTAAAAAAAGTTTGACTTAGGACAAAGCCAAAGCGAATTATCACTTGTAACAGAGGGAGCAATTTACTACAAATAAGGTTGATGAAAACATATGCTCCCAAAAGAAGGAAAGAAAAGGGGCAAGAACTCCAGTTTTCCTTCTATATTTACTGCAGCTTTTGATGATGAATCTAATCACTGTGTACTTTGATATGCAATGTGACAGGGAAATGTGTTACCTAATTTTCATGTTGTCGGCAACACATGAATTATAGTCATGCTATTTTTTTTTCAAGTTATGTGTGTTGACCAATATGTTTTGTACCTAGCTTTTTCAAGTATACTCGTCAGCCATAGCTTTATGTCACCATCACTGATTAGCTGATTGTAGATTGGTACAGGCTGTAGGTGTTGGATCTTTTACTGGAACTTCTGCAGCTGCATCTGCTGCTGCTATCAGGTGATAATCATCTTTGCTACTCATATAGTTCTATCTGTTGCTAGAAAATAGAAACCTTCGAGTTATTGCTTTGTGGAGACGAAAATATTTATATTAGTTTTAGGTGCCTTCTGTCCCATTTTTTTTCCTGTGCCATGAATCATGGCCACATAGGAGAGATATGTAGGCACATGAAAACATGATGCAAATGTGAGTGGATAATTTATCTTATGAGCATAACTAACTTGAACCCTGTTGATTTGAACTTTAGATGGGTATCAAAGGATGGCATTGGGGCTTTTGGGCGTCTTCTCATTGGTACTGTTATTACTTTTTTTCATCATGTCAGAATTTAGTGTTTAGAAAGATTTATGGATGGCATCTTTAGGTGGACGCTTTGGAGCGCTCTTCGATGATGACCCAAAGAAGTGGAGGATGTATGCAGATATCATTGGAAGTGCTGGAAGGTTGGCAATAATAAGTTCTTAAAATAACAGAAGCAGATCTTCATAACCATGCCGCAAGCAGTCTAATGAAGAAACAAACTCTGTCCTAATATTATGTGTACCATTTTGCAGCATATTTGAGCTAATGACTCCACTGTATCCGGGTTACTTCCTCCCACTTGCATCATTGGGGAATCTTGCAAAGGTATTCTGAAAAGACATTACACTCGCATTTAGTTGGGCTGCAGCAGACAATTAGTGCGCCTATGGCATGTAAGATCATTGACTCCAAATTTTTATGCAGGCCGTAGCAAGAGGATTTAAAGATCCTTCCTTTCGAGTTATCCAAAATCACTTTGCAGAATCTGGAAATCTTGGAGAGGTTGCTGCAAAGGTATGAACTGCAGTAAAATACTTTTCTTATATTCAGTTATGCCCTAATGTCTTCTGACAGCAGCATTGACATTGTCACAGTTCTGGGATCTGATGTAATCAATATACTGTGTAATTCTTTTTTGTGAAAACCAGAACGAAATTACAAATTACAATCAATAAAGATAAAGATAAAAATGCCTTGAAACTCCTTGCAAGAATAATCCTTTAAGAAATTGTATTGTATTTTCAGGAGGAAGTATGGGAAGTAGGAGCTCAGCTTTTAGGCCTTTCAGCCGGTGTACTTATTATGGTATACAGTTCATTAAGTTTTATATGTTGTTTATAACGAACCACCTTTCCGTACGCCAATCTTTTGATCAGTTATGTTATTGCATTGATGGAGACAGATGCCATCATTTTTTATCCATTTACAGTTGCTGTTTTATTCTAGGATACCGCAGGTGTAAAGTCATCATACTTAACTCTTGCTTTAACTTGGCTGAGTGTTCGTCTTCTACATCTTTGGTTGCGCTATCAGTCCCTATCAGTTCTCAAGTTCCGCACAGTAAGGTGCTTGGCCCCATTTGAGTTTTGCTTGATGAAATGAAATAATTATGTTGAAGATTTCCATGTTTTACTGCATTTTCATATATGCATTAATCCTCTTCATGGTAATATTGGTAGATAAACCTAAAACGTGGCCGGATCCTTGTGAGATCACATGTTGCACAACATACTGTTCCTGGTGACATTTTCTTCTCACGATTATTTTTACATTTTTCTTATTATTTTCTGAAACAGATCTAGTAACTTGTTAGTACCTGGTGTTTTTGCTTGCTGTCTTAGGTTATGTTGCTTGCAATGAGGAAGAAAACATTTTAACATGGGAAAGATTCTTGCGTCCACAAATTTCTTTTGGTGTGCCCATGGAAAGAATGCTTGGTGGTGATGAATCCAGTGACATGGTATGAATAGCTGATTCTGTTAACTTTGGTAGCTTCACTTTTCCCACACTTTTTATAATCTTAAAGCTAAACAGTCAGTCACCCTTATTTACCATGAGGCCGTTTAAACAAAGTTAAACAGCCTAAATGGTTTTGTGTAGTACCGCTAAATATACATATTTATGTATAAAAAATCTAATATGCTAGCAAATATTAATATTTATGCATGTAAAAATAAGTACTATAGCAAGTAAAAATTTTGGGGAAGGAAACTAAATCCCATTCCCCCTTGTATGTTCACGATATCAATTAGTTGAGTGCCAATGTGGTGGCTGACATCGTCCTATTTACTAATCAATGAATTAAAAGGCCATTTAGCCCGTCTAATAACATTTTCCTCCATTCCATTCAGACCACTTTCCCATTTTTGACCGTTCGAATCAACCTGTTTAATGGGTTGTTTATTACCTAAACAATGCTGCTACTCTTTTTTTTACCATTTAAACAATCTAAACTGCCGTTTAGGCAAACAGTGATCTTATCTGTAGGTGGGCTTCCTTGGGAAGGTACCTTGGAAATTAGAATTAGTGGGGGGGGGGGGGGGGGTAACGGTTGGGTTGTAGTTAATAGTTTAGGACTCAATGTAGAGCTCAGTTTGCAATTAACCACCGCATGACATCCTTGTTTCTTTTTCCTTAAATCCTAGCCTCTCCTGATTGATATTTTATTTCCTGTACCATTTATAACTACCTGGATTTACATGCAATCTATATTTCATTAACCTAACCTTGAATGAACTAGAAATTGGTGAGAACACATCCGAGAAGAAATTAGTGACAACATGTCAACATTGCCAGTTTTGAGTAAAATGTAGGGGGCATTCAACTTTTTCACCATCGACCATTCCTGTTAATAAATCTACTGAAGTAATCTGTTTCTTTGAGAACAATTTTAACGTTGGTGGGTGTCAATAAGAATCGGTAGCTTGTCTGTGGCTTAGTCTGACTCAGGAAAAACCAGCAGGCTGCAGCAAGCATGTATCCAGGAGCTAATGGTCAGTAGCAGTTCCCTTGGCTATTTTGTAACCTCTGTTTTAAAAGGCAATGCCCAGCTCTGCCTAAGCCGCGGTAAGTAGAGCTGCATCGCCTCAACTAGCACCTAGGCATTTTTGTCTATTTGTTTTCTGCACGGAGATGTTTTGGACCTGATGTATGTAAATAAATGCACAAATTAGAGATGAAGAAAGACAAACTGCAGTCATAGAATACAAACGTCAAGAAACGACTTGGCGCTAGGAGCCCAACTGCCTGCCTAGTGCCTAGTGCTTTTTGAAACATTATTCATAACAAAACTCGTTTGGTATCGTTTTCTCAATCAATTTCCAAACCTGTTCACTCTTGAATCTGCAAGAGTGTATTCTGCATGTCATTTGATTATTTTGGTGCCAATCTGTTAAATTATTGAACAGGTGGATAGATTATTGAAGTTGTACAAGAATGAGAAGTATATCCTCTTCTTTGAGCAGTTTGGATCAAGGGACCCAACATTTCTGGTTACTTTCAAGGTAATCTGCTGCTGAAACGGCACTGAAATAGCTGGGCACAAGATCAAATTGATATCACCATCTGCTTCACTGTATTTTCAGGAGTCGGCAACAAGCATGTCAGTCCTAAGGAGCCTGTGGCAAGCACATTGGCTTCACAAGAATCAGCTAAGGCAGGATGGGGTTTTCCCTTGGTTAGAAGAGAGCCTAGTTGCATTGGAGAATGGATTTACTGACTTCCTCGGACAAATGGGGAGCGCTGGCTGGGATCAGAACCTAATCATATTGAAAGTGCCAAAAGAGCCCGTCTTGGTGTTGGAACATCTAGACCAAGAGGGGTGAGATGCCACTGTTGCTTACCAATCATCCTCCTGGTAACTTGCTCTTTTATGGGTTTCACGGTCCATACTGGTGCTAACCTAGAGGACAACGTAGAATCTTCTTTTTCTATTGCGTGATCATGACCTGCTGAATCAGTTGCAACTGAGCATCGTGTAGGAGCCGAGATTCCCATGCGGCAGATGCTTATAGTGAACTTCATATTGTAAGAAACTCTGTTTGGCATGTGACCAGATGTTTATGTCTTCACACTCAAAAATAGAAATATTGCATAAGCTGATTTTGTTATCTATATTTCTTATAAAGATAAACCTCACTACCTATTTCTCTTGTCATGCAAAATGTACACATCACCATCCATTAGAACATCCCACTAGCATATTCAACTATCTCGCCATGCAAAGTGTCCACATCAGTGTCCACTAACACATCCAACTAACATATAAACTCCACTACCTATTTCTCTTGTCATGCAAAGTGTACACATCACTATCTACTAGAACATCCCACTAGCACATTCAACTATATCGCCATGCAAAGTGTCCACATCAGCGTCCACTAACACATCCAACTAACACATACCATTGTGTCTTCATTCAAGTTATTTAAATTAGCAAACCACATCATTTATTAACATATATTGTTACATTACCAACAACATACATATACATCTCTTGATTCTTAGTGATTAACATTCTAACCTATTTATATTCTTTCATTATATCCACGGCAAAGAATCCTCTTAGTTCAGTTAGCATCTGCTGTCGAGTGGTAAATTGAGCTGTTTTTGAGAATGTCAATTGAGCTGATGCTAAACTGAAACATAAACTTCATGTATGGAGTATAACTTTGTTATTTTGCACATTCCACTTGTGTAATCTCTAGTTCCTCTGCACGAGCATGGGTAATATAGGCAGCCAGAAAATTTCATTTATTCACTTGTCAACATGGGTGACAACTGATGATAGCCAAAATAAACAGATGAGAGAACCCATACGAATTTTATATGAAAACATAAATTGCATTCAACCAACTGTCAGGATGTTTCATATGTTGATATATGAGATTAAACCGTTAAAAGCCCTCATTGACAAGTGACTGTAAGCATGTCAGGATCCAAAAGCAACCGAAACCTATTTATAGACCTAACTGGCTAACTCCTTGGGAGCATTGCTGTAGTAGGCAACTATTGGGTTCAACAGCATTTGTTTGATATGGGCCTTCAGCATGTGTTGATATGGGATTCAAAAGCAACCGAAGCACATGTGGATATGGGTCTTCAGCATCTTAGCTGAGGGGGCCAAGATGGTACAAAAGAAGATGCCGCAGCAGCTAGTAAATAGCTGGTTCCTTGTCAAATTGCTGCCGAACAATATACACCAAGCATCAGACTTTGGATTTGCCCTTTCCCTTTACTGCATGAGTGAAGCGAGTCGTCTTTGCTTTCTTGTTCTTTCCGCCAGAATCGCCATCAGAGTCATCACCACTACTATTGCCATGCTTGCCATTTGCTTTCTTTCGGGAACTTGATCCATAGATGTATTCCTTGGTCTTCTGTTTGGCCCTTTCTTCAGTAAGTTCATCTTCAGTTTTTGGTTTCCAAATGAAAATAGACCTGCAAGGGCCACCTTGTGAGTTGTGGAGGGAAAAAGATCTAGCACTGGATACAATATTATGTACTTATATGTCGATAGGACTACCTTGAGCTTCCTGTAGCTAGGATGTCATCTTGTGGATGTAGCTTGTTCACTGGGCTGATGGTTGTTATGTCAGGGTCCATCACCTCAGCCAGAAGCTTCCCAGAACTGGTATCTATGAAATCAATTGGATGCAGAGCAACACCATTGTAGTTCTCACTTATGTAACGGCCAATAACAGCAACGGTTTCGGTGTAATCCTGCAGAGAATTAACATTCCATTTCAGATTGGGCACAGCGATTGTGAAATAATAAAATCCAAAAAAATGAAGTTTAAAATTATAACTGAAACCTTTGGATCCCACTCAGCTTTGAAGGGAGTCAGATGACGATTGAAATCATGACTGTGCACAATTTCTCTACTTGGGGATTGCAGATCACCAAGAATATAGTCCCATACACGAATTCGGTTGTCCTGACAAGTTGTCAAGATCTTATTTCCGCTTCGTGGAGAAAAGTATCCTGAATTAACGACCCGTCCATGAGCAAGGCTGGCAAGGGGAGAGTTGGCTTCAAGCTTCCTTGTATCCCAAATACGGGCCTAATAATTACAGATATATGGAGATGTCATCAAAATAGAAAACAACAAAAGGGGACCTTTACATATGCAGAAAACACTCACATAGTGATCATTTCCGCTGCTTAGAAGAACTTCAGGTCGTGCAGGGTTGCAATGTAGGCTGGTTACCTTACTACCCTTTTTATGGATCAGAATTGGATGTCCAATTCTCGTCTTTGACCGTCTATCCAGGCTGCAAGAATCAATAATAGCTTACAACAGAATGCCACATATTTGATGAATGTAAGTGTGAAAGCGTACAACAATATCTCTGAATTCAAATGTAAAACAATCACCAATGACAAACCATTTGGAATTGAGCTACCAAACAAATGCATAAAATGGATCACAAAAACAAAAAGATCAGTTGTTTCAAAGGAAACTGCATATATAGCAACATTCTACACTATTAGGAATAAATCTCAGAAAGGCACCACCCACTTCCTAAAGATACTCACAAGTAAAGAAAACCAAAGTTATCTGCCACCAAAAGAAGACCTTTGTCAGTGTTTAAGTCCATCCCATATATCATGTGCCAAGAGCTTGGACCCTGTTGTGAGCAAGAAGAAGGACCAGGGTCCATTAAAAACAAGCTCAAAATGGACAGAAAATAATTCAGATCAATGACATCTAATGAATGCATAATTACAGAACAAGATGGGGGGAGGGAGGTAGAGAGAGACTGAAAAAATAACATATTTATAATTTTTTTTGAATGAAGTGATCTATAGAACATGACCTGAAAGTAAACTTACATTCCAACCATTCGGGTTGAGATTTAGCAAGGGGGAGCCAATGCCAGTGTCCAAATCGGTAAAACTGATAGTACCATCAGAGGAAGCTGTATATACCATCCCATCGTTGGTGGTGTCAATCCTGAACAAGGTCAAATCATGTTGCAACATTTTGTCCTTTGCACACGAAAAACAAAGAGGCAGGAAACAACCATCAAGGAATACTCTTACTTCATGCTATTCAGAATGCAGGAGTGCACAGAATCATATGTAATCTTCTCATGCAACTTAACATAATCCCAGATACCCAGAAGCCCTTTCTGCATGGAAAGAACGAAGATTGATTAGTACGTGCCTACATGTTCCTGCAATCTAACCATTTTTGGGCACTGGGAATGCAGAGATACAGATACTTGTAAGTAATTTAAGAGGGCAACAAAGTTCAACAGTACTAGTGCA
The DNA here is from genome assembly GCF_000003195.3 of Sorghum bicolor. Taxonomy (NCBI): domain Eukaryota; kingdom Viridiplantae; phylum Streptophyta; class Magnoliopsida; order Poales; family Poaceae; genus Sorghum; species Sorghum bicolor. Next base: position 6,630,240 of record NC_012872.2, on the reverse strand, counting down.
GTACCTTGTCTCCTGATAAAAGAACATTGTTCTTAGTTGGATGAAACTCCAAGCATGTCACACGCCTCTGATGAAATTTTATGTTTCCACACTCTAGTTGGTTGGGTATCAGAAACTTAGGCTTAACCTAGCATTGATAAGAGGACATAAGTGACAGATCTGGTACTAACAAAAAAGGGGTAATATGAAATATTGTGATCGGCAACAATGAACACAGAAGATAACGCCTTGTTCAAATCACACTCGGTACCATGGAAATCTTGCCCTTGACTTGGCTCTGAAAGACATAATCTAGTGAAGTGTTTGTATTCCTTCTAGGGGCTGGGATGACACCATGCTCCATTGCTACTCTATGTGGGCAAGTCAAGGTTGTATGACCTGTCCATGATGAAAACATAGTGTTGGTGACTGAGAAAACAGCATCCGTGTCATTTTCATCTAAGGATCCATTGTGGACTTATATTCCGAGATTCATTTGGTACTGTTGATAAAGCTTTAAAATCATAAGTAAAACATGTAAACTGCTATGAAGCATTAGGAAGCAGCTTTAAATCCCTGGGTGCAGAAACACAAAGAAATAATAATATATAGGTTCATCGGTGCAAGTTCTTTCAGTTTTTTCTCTTTCAATCAAATGAATAATTTCTAACCTACTCTCGTAGGCATTGGTTTAAACAAGAATCCTTCGACAATGCTATTTCAGCATGTAACATGAACACTAATTTATAAAGACAAATCAGCCCAATCCACACTGGAAACAAGTGTTCTGTCCATCCTAAATTAGCAATTTTTGTACCACAAAAGCATAACAAAATAATCACCCAGACTTAGAGATCAGAACCTGGCATCTTGCATAAGAAGCAAGGCTTCATGGGGCAGTCGATGTACACAGCCCCCTGGAACCCTGCCTGGTGCCCTGTCCTTTTGCACACCTGCAACCAGACATAACTCATGAAACCCCCTGATCGAGAAATGCATACAAAGGGGAATCATAGACACTACACCATTATAAAAGGAAATCTTTGCGACAAAGAATCTCAAAATTTTGCTGAAGTGAACAGAAAAGATGGCGCTGTTAGGCCAGTCTCAATGCATGTTTCATGGGAGCACATTAAATAGGGTGCCACATAAGCAAAATTGCTGACTTGGCAGGGTCATTAAATGAAGAAGTTTCATCGGGTGAGAGAGGAGTTTCATCCCCATGAAACTCATATGGCTCGGTTAACTAGTTTATAATCTTGGTAACTTGGTAACTGTACCATGAAACTATACATTGAGAGACTGGTCTTACAAACTAAACGCTTAGAGGGCCATTTTCCATTAGGTCCGAAGCCCATTTTTCGTATTCAAAACTAGGAACTAGGCCATAACGAATAAACTGGGCGAAATTATATTTTTTTTAAAAATATCCAATTTTGCGTCCAAGAGAAGCGACCGTTCCTAATTTACCCCCCAAATGGTAAAAGTGAGTACGCAAAAGAAGCTGTTTCTATGTCCGAAATTCAAGTCGGGCTCCAAGACTCAGAAAGAAGCCGTACTATTTCTGAACACAAATGGAAGGCACATAGCAAGAGATGCGGCAAAATAGCCAGAAAATATTTAAGATGTATTTTTGCACCGACCACTACCTTGCACACTTTCTTGAGGCTGATGCTGATCGGGCCCTTCCTTCCGCCCCTCTTCTCCCCCGTCTCCGCGGCTGCGGGTGACTGCTTGGCCGCAGGCTCGGCAGCGACCGCCTCCTCTTCCTCCTCGTCATCGATGTCCTCTCCGGACGCTTCGGCATCTTCTTCCTCATCTCCTTCTTCGTCGGAGGATGAGGAGGAGCTATCCACCCGCTGCTCCTCCTCGTCGGAAGCCTCCTCGACGGCGTGCCGCCCGCCTCGGCGGCGGCGATTGTAGACGAAGCGGGAGCCGGTTGTGGGTCCCATGTGTGCCCAACAGGGTCGAGGCCTCGGGCCTCGGGAGGCGGGAATGGGGAGACGTGGAGGGGGACGGGGAGACGCGGCGGTTGGTCTGGGTCGTGGGGTTTATGGGCGGCGCCGGTTGGGTTCGGCGTCTGCTTGGCTTTATGTCTAGTTTATTAAATTATATATAAACTTTTTTATATTAAATTTAACTATTTATATTATTTATAAAAAATTTATATAAAATACTATTTATTTTGTCATGATTTAGTTTATTATTAATGAAAATATTTTAAGAATAACTTTAAATTTAACTATGTATGTATAGATTTTTTAAATAAAACGAATGATTAAATTAAAAAAATCAAAATCTTATAATTTAAGATGGACGAGTATTAGTTATTAATTATTTTTAAGTAATTTATTTGAGAAGACTCTGAAAAATACCTTATTTCCTTTATAACCTCGTTCGTTTTCCTTCTATCTCATAGAAAGTAGGCATATCCAAACTAGCCTCTAACGTTAAGAGTTATTTTTACGACGATAAAGTTTCTACTCACGAGAGAAAGGCCTTGTTTACTTCCCAAAAAATTTTGCAAAATTTTTCAGATTCCCCGTCACATCGAATCTTTAGACGCATGCATGGAGTATTAAATATAGATAAAAATAAAAACTAATTGCATAGTTTGGTCGGAATTGATGAGATGAATCTTTTGAGCCTAGTTAATCCATGATTGGATAATATTTGTCACAAACAAACGAAAGTGCTACAGTACCTGTTTTGCAAAATTTTTTGGAACTAAACAAGGCCAAAGTAAAAAAAATTGAGGTCAGATATCTATGACCATTTGCCTAAAAAGATATCTATAACCATTATAATTCATAAACAAAAAAAACACAGTATGTGTCTTACCTAGATTTGCCTACATTTCCTTACTATTGTTTTTGTGTGCACATGCTATATTAATATTAATCTACATATTCTACTTTGACGTCTTGATATTAAGAAACCTTACCTTCCCATCTTCGACATCGTCCTTGCGCATAATTTGAAGCCCATCTCATTAGAGGTTTCATATCTCGATTTCTAGCACACCCATTTTACGAACAATGCTAAAAAGTTTCATCCTTATAAAATTCTCTCTATACCCATAAAACTTTTAACATCTCTCTTCGTTAATACAGTGTCATGTCATGTCATCATATTTAATGTTTATAAAACTCTATGAACCCCATTGAGATTAGCGCAACTTCTCTACTCTAGACCCCATATTTGGTTAGACACCCATATTTCTCTCTTAGACCTCATTCTCGTTGGTCCAACATGATAGCCCTCATCCTTCATCGCGTGTCCTAGCCCAAGCGCATGCTCCTTCTCTCTCTTCCCCTGCACGTGCATGACACCATACAGTCGTTGGCTCGATCCTCCATTTGTGTTCTTGTGCAAAGGAAGAAGAAAGAGAAAATGACGAGTGAGTCCCATATCGTTGCTCGATTTGCCTAGGCCCATATATGTCCAGTCTGGTGTGACTATGCACTCTCAGGCATGTGGCTTGTCTTCCACGTTTCTTAATCTTAGAAGAGGCACACACGATTGCCGCCTATTTAAGTAAAGTGAGTTAACCTCTAGTTAATTTAATTTCTATACATGATCAATCCTTTATTGCACATAGCATTTAATACAAGTCATAAACTTATTCGATTTAATTGTAATAAGGTTGGACCAAGCCTAAGGGCAAGTACAACGGGTCTCTTGACCTCGTCTCTTTGTCGCTAGTTTTTTTTTCAAAAAGATCCCTTTCTTGGCCTGAAGACGACTCTTCCATCGTCTCATGAGGTGACGGCTTCGACGACTCGAGCAGCGTTGTACGGGGCAATCTCCTCATCTCGATGGTGCGCAGATCCCGGGTTCTCGAGCACGTGTGGTTGATGCTTTGGCGTGCGCGGGAGGGAGCTAGCTGCCGCAAACAAGAATAGCAAGGGCGCCCCGACTGCTATGTCGTCATTGGTGGCGGCGGCGACGATGTTCCCGATGCACACCTTCAGTCATGGAGCCATCTCGACGGCGTCGACCCGCAACCTCGGTCATGGTGGAGGTTCCTCGTTGGGCGCGGATGTTGTGGGCCAAACCCTAGTTTGCAGGTGTAGATCGGTGGTGGCGGCGGGCCGCGCCATCTCAGGTGCCCACGACAACGGCGGGGCGACGCTTCAATCCTCCATTGATATATCTGGTGCATGTGCCTTCTCAGCGTAGTGACTGCTCCATCGTCGAACAATGAGTTTCCATTCTGCAGCACAGTGACAACCTACCTAGAACATCAATATGGCCGTGTAGCTCGACAGCTTCGATACAAACACATATAGGACTAGATCGCCTGCTGGATTACTCCCCTGTCGATCCTTGATTTGTAGTACATTTTCTACGTAAATAAGTAATCAGTGCTATTGTCAGACTTCGAAAACAAAGCCAAACCATGGAAGAAACAGAGGTTGCATGCACCATCACACTATGCAATTATAAACAGAATAGTGAGAGTCATGCGCCATCATAAGTAAACTCAGATGCATCATGCCATGTGATCCTTGAGGTGGTTTTTAGGCAAGGATTACACATACAGATCAGGGTACAACAGAATAGACTATGGACAGTTATATGTCTTTAATTAAATTTTCTATCCGATCATGTTGGTTCTGGACTGCATACAAGTTTTTGATTTTTTTGTGTATGTTCTGGATGCCTTTCTACTGTACTGAAGTCCCTTCTTCTGTTGAACTATCAAGGCACAGTGAGATGGAAGTCATTACGTTTTGTTTAAGTAGTGTTCAACTATATGAATCTATGTTGTGTGCTCACATTTATCTGAAACTCATTTGCTAAGGTTAATGTTTGCCTATACATCATAGCCTGAATATGTCTTCCATCAAATGGCCACATATGGCTACACAATGGTATACAAGTTGATATTCATGATTGATCCTAGCTACATGTAAAGTATTAACACAACTTAGAGACAGACTTCCGTCTATGTATGGTCTAGATGATTGCAAGTTACACGTCAGGTTGACACGTACGAATGTTCCTAAAAGAAATCAATTCTATTATCATCCTTAGTCAAATTATCTTAAATTTAGTCAACTATTATAAATATGTGTAACATCAAATAAGTGTATTATAAACATATATTTTATGTGCATCTAGTGATACAAATTTGGTGTCTTTTTATATAAGGTTTTGTTTAGATCCAAAAGATTTTTGGATGTTGACACTGTAGCATTTTTATTTTTATTTGACAAACATTGTCAAATCATGGAGTAACTAGACTTAAAAAGATCCATCTCGCGATTTACAGGTAAACTGTGTAATTAGTTTTTGTTTTCATATATATTTAATGCTTCATGCATGTGCCGCAAGATTCGATGTGACAGAGAATCTTGAAATTTTTTTAGTTTTTGAGGTGAACTAAACAAGGCCTAAATATGATTAAATTTAAGATAGGTTGACTTGAGATAATTTTAAAAGGTCCCGTTTAGATTCAATTTTTTTTGGCATTTGGATACTGTAGCACTTCCGTTTTTATTTGATAATTATTGTCCAACCATGGACACTCAAAAGATTTGTCTCGCAAATTACAGGTAAATTGTGTAATTAGTTATTTTTTTATCTATATTTAATATTTTATATATGCGTATAAAGATTCAATGTGATGTGAAATCTTATAAACTTTTTGAATGCACCTAAATAGGCTCTAAACTGATTTAATTTGAAATAAAGACCTTGTTTAGTTCACCCAAAAACCAAAAACTTTTCAAGTCCTGTCATATCGAATCTTGCGGCATATGCATAGAGCATTAAATATAGATGAAAACAAAAAGTAAGACCCTATTTGGTTCCTCTTGCTAAATTTTAGCTAGCTAAACTTTAGTCACTTTAGTAGCTAAAGTTTCAAACACATTGACTAAAAGAAGCTAAAATAGTTTAGTTCCATTAGTCACCCAAGAGTAGCTAAAATAATTTTAGCTAGCTAAAATTTAGCAAGGAAACCAAACGGGGCCTAAATGCACAGTTTGTTTGTAAATCGTGAGACACATCTTTTAAATCTAGTTACTTTATAATTGAATAATATTTACCAAATAAAAACAAAATTGCAACAGTATCAAAATCCAAAAAAAAATTTGGATCTAAGGCCTTGTTTAGTTCCAAAATTTTTTTGGTTTTTGGGACTGTAGCACTTTCGTTTTTATTTAACAAATATTGTCTAATCATGGAGTAGCTAGGCTTAAAAGATTCATCTCGTGATTTATAGGTAAACTGTACAATTAATTTTTATTTTTATCTATATTTAGTACTCCATACATATGCCACAAGATTTGATGTGATGGAGAATTTTGAAAAGTTATATATATGCCACAAGATTTAATGTAATGAAAAATTTTGAAATGTTTTTTGTTTTTGAGGTGAACTAAACGAGGCCTAAACAAGACCGAAGAGAGTATACATACCAACAAATGAGAAACATAACCCTTTTTGATCGGTCCAGCCGCACGTCACGTCCGGACCTACGTATGGCCAATGAGGCAATGGCCTATCCATCCGACCGGGCTTTATCTCGACTATCCGGTTGGGGTGCAGTGTTTGAGGTCCAGCCGCCCAGGACCGGTTGCGTCACGGGTGTGTCCACCGCGGCGTTTTCCTGTTGCCTCGGCTGGTATAATAATAGATTTATAGTTAAGCTAAGATTGATATAGAGAAGAGAAAAGAAAAAAAAAAGATGATAGCTTAACTCTTATGTAAGCACCAAACTGAACATAAATGTATAGATAGTAGTGGACTCAAATAGCAACTGTTATGAGAATGAAGAGAAAAGAAAATATATTTTAGAGACAAATATAAGACAACTTATTGTATAACTTAACTCTAATTACTTGTTTATAGCTAAACACTTGACTCTATTGACTTTACTCTAACGCGGAGGGAGCGCCACGTGAGGGCCGCTGGTTGGTGGAGCCGGAGCAATGCATTTCCAGGCCCAGGGTCAGTTGATTGGGTGGATCGTAGCCCTAAAACTTAAAATTTTTCAAAATTTTTTATCACATCGAATCTTTAGACGCATATATGAAGTATTAAATATAGATAAAATAAAAACTAATTGCACAGTTTGGTCGAAACTTATGAGACGATTCTTTTGAGCTTAGTTAGTTTATGGTTGGATATAATTACAACAAACAAACGAAAGTGCTACAGTGTCACGAAATTTTTCGCTTCAGGAACTAAACACGACCTTAGTTGTAGAAATAAAAAGTTTTTGGATTTTAATTTGGTAATTATTATCTAATTATAGACTAATTAAATTTAAAAGATTTGTCTTATAAATTATAGATAAATTATGTAATTAGTTATTTTTTATCTATTTTAATGCTCTATGTATGTATTACAAGATTCGATGTAAGGAAGAACCTGGGAAAGTTTTTGATTAAACACGCAGGAAACGTTAAGGCCTTGTTTAATCAAAAACTTGAGCACGTCATGTTAAGGTCTTGTTTAATCAAAAACTTGAGCACGTCATGAGAGCCAAGTAAAATTTATTGTTTTTATGAGAGTCTCTTAAGGTTTATTTGGGCCTTTTTTAGCATCTTGAGGTCAAAATTCAAAATAGAGAATAACTACCTTTGTGCCAAAAATTTTTGCATGATATTTAGTTTTATTTTGCAAAATAATGAACTAAAATCTAACTTTTCTCGAATAGAAGGGGAACTAAACACCCCTTAGTTCTATACTCAAAAACTTTTCACTCATTACATTAAATTTTTGGACATAGGCATGAAATATTAAATATAAACGAAAATAAAAAACTAATTACACATTTTATCTGTAAAATTACGAGACGAACCTTTTAAGTCTAATTAATTTATAATTGGATACTAATTACTAGATTGTTGATGCAAAACTGATCTGCAAACACAAAGGGCTAATACCCGATTCAAACGTTAAGGCGTGCCAGCCGATTTAACCTTACTATCGGCAAAGGTGATAACTCGAATACTTTAGTCCTGACAACAGCGATGCGCCCGGATGTCACGGCTAAGAGGTACTCACGCGGAACTCGAGAACACGCCGAGCTTAAGTCGACGAATTCCTAAGAACTCGTAATAAAAGAGAAAAAGTATGACGAAGTCGTCGAAAAAAAGTAGATGCTGGAATATGAGTAAAAACGTGTGTTTGATTGATTGATAGATGTCTTATTACAAGGTCCTAGGGTCTATATTTATACCCTGCTCAAAAAGCTACAACCAGACACGATTAGAATTCGAATTCCAAATTACACGGAATCTGTATACAAAACGATTTAAATAACTAAGGAAATAATAAAGCTATCCCCCTTGACAAGCTGAAACTCTTCCACAAACCGATCGACAGCTTCCGGACTCTCCCTTCATATGATCGGCAGATTCCCTTGTCATAGTCATCGGCAGACTTTCTTGTGATAGCCATCGGCACAGACACATCACCACCTATAGACTTAGTCACGTTCAACCCCTCCTTCATCGGCAACCATCCTCATCGGCAACTCATCCTGTAGACAAAACACCGCCGTCTCATCCTGCCGGCCTGGGCACGTGCCCAAAAACGGTGTCAACACATGCCCCCCAATTTCGGAGTATGAAATCATTAATGCTCCGAAATTCTCTACAGTAATGATGCCTTTTCCCACAATTAATGCTCCTAATCTGGCAACCGACAACCTCAATCTGAACAACTCTGATCCTATTCTTTTGCAGATCCCTCGAAATCCTCAACTTCCTAAACGGGCATTTCCTTCTTAGCCGCACATCGGCAATATTACCGTTATAAAGATCTGCCGATGGACTGATCAGGACATTCGTACAAACGTCTATCTCCACTTTATTCGCCCATCGGCAATATGACCGTTACAGGACGCTGCCGATGGACCGACTAGGAGATCCCGCACAGTAAAATATCTCCGGATAATGACCGCTTCCCGTCAAATCACCTGCACAATCCCTTGATTACCGTGCGAACAGTTACCATATCTACCTGAGCACCCTCGGATTTCTCGGATGCGGCAAAGAGATAAGTCAGATTTGCCCTTGCCCGTTTTATCCTATAAATAGTTCCTTCTCGGGTACTCCTTCTCCATCACATCATTCCACCATCCCAACTTTACTTTCCCAGCGGCGGCGCCATTCAAAATCTCCAAGACCTCCGACAAAGACTCTTCCTCACCAACCCCGGAGCCCTCAGACATCCTCCTCGTGGCAAGATGGCCATTAGCTTCATCGTCCCTGAGGTCAGTTCTTCGTTCCATCTCCTGTACTTTTCCTCGCATCCCTGTTCATCCGCAATCCATTTTACTGAACATTTTCCTTTTCTTTTCTTTGTGTTCTTTTTCTTTATTTCCAAAACCACTAGGAATTGTCTAACAAAATTGTCATCCCCACCGATCAACCACACCTTCAATGCCTCGGCCCGCTAGGGGATCCAGATCCAACCGATCTCATTAACGCAGAAACCAACAGGATCCCTTTTAGAGTTGAAAACTTTTCTTTAGATCTGTGGAAAGACACCTTCCGTTCTTGACCCAGCCCTACTGTGGGGTGGAAAGACTGGTTCTTGAGGGTCAGCAACTCCAATGAAGTCCAGTGGGGTGAGAGAAAGCTAGATCAATGCATTAGGTTGTCCATTGCCGATATGCACAGGAATGAGTCACTGTTGATAGCTGCATCTTACTTTTGGTCAGACACCCTCAATGCTTTTATCTTTGGCCACGGCCCTGCTTCCCCTACTGTTGCCGATGTAGCCATGCTCACCGGTCTAGATGTATCTTCCGCCGATAGCACCCACTTTTTTGACACCGCTCCTAGTGCCAAAGTGAAAACTCGCTCCATCGGCGGCTGGTCGGGGTACATTCAGAAGTACCGTGGGACGGGACCCGTCAGCATAAAGGAACAAACCACCTTTCTGAACATGTGGCTGGACAAATTCGTATTCTGTGGTCGATCGGCAGGACCGACTTCCGTCTATCTATCGGCAGCAGAGAGACTGGCTAACGGTGGCCGATTCCCTCTCGGCCGATACTTGCTTGGCGCTGCCTACCACCTTCTTCATCAGGTAGCCAAGAAACTCCTGCTCGGCCAGTCCACTGGCAACTTGGGAGGCCCCTGGTGGTTTATCAACATGTGGCTTAATCTGCATCTGCACAAGCGCCTCAACTTCAACTTGTTCACACAGCGTTTCCCAAGAGATATAGCTGAAAATCATGTGTTGGGTGAAGAGGAATCGGCAACACGCGCTCCTTTAAACTTCGGCGAAGCCGTCATAGTTCTGCCTGGTTCAGGGGGTAATCCAGATCAGGTTAGCCGATTCTTCCAGACTCTGTACGAGGGCCTGGCCAGAGATGAACAACCATGGTTGGCCTATGAGGACCCAGACAGTATGCTCCCCTTGGTTTTCAATCCATTTGATGAAGCTCTTGATAGGGATAATGAAGTGATGATGGCAATTGTGACTCCTAGAGCCATACCAGTGAACTTCTTTGGTAGCACAAAAACCTCCCCTCAGTTATGCCGATGTGATAAAACCCAGGGAGCCCATCACCAACTTTCTTGAGTGGATTCGAGTAGCCCAACTACCACCGAATGCCGATACAGATGCAGATTTGTCAGAGTGGGTTCCAGCCGCCTTCATTACTCAGGCGTACAAGCTATGGTGGGCAGAATGGAAGGAGCATCTATTCTGCAAGTCAGCCCTTTCATATCGCGGCATGATCGACCCCGAGTACAAAGTCCCCGATGACGCTGTAAGTATTTCAAACCGATGTTCCAATTTTTTCAATCTTATTTCTATCGGTAACTCACCTTTGTATCCTTTTTGCAGGTTGACAACACCCCCTCATCGGTTAGCAGAAATGGTAAGCCGATTGACCTGTTTCCACCAGGCCCAATCTCTTCAATCGGCCACAATGCTCCCACTCTGGCTACCATTGTACACCGAGGCGTGCGCCTTAAGAAAGTCACCACCAGGAGAACTCAGACATCACCAACGGTAGCCGCTTCCACTCTGGCACAGGCTTTCAAGGCAATTTGTCAAACCTTTTTTACTTATACTGATTACCTTTATATCGGCTACATTTGTATTCATAAACTCCTTTTTGTTGCTGCAGCAAACCAGTGCATCGGCAAAAGCCAAACGCCAAGGTGCCGATGCCCCCTAGTCCAGCCAGCCAAAGAGGAAGGGCGCCAAGGGTACCAGGGCTGGAACAAAGCGCCAGAAAGTGGCAACTCCTCCTCCTCCTCCTCCTCCTCCTCCTCCGGCATCTCCTATTCCGGTGGACTCTTCTCCTTCCCCTCCAGATGTAGAGATCCAGCAAGCACCATCTTCCCCTCATCCGCAGGAAGCACCAGAAGCAGACGAACCCCAGCAAGAAGAACCCCAAGCAGAAGGTACATCGACTGACGTAGGTGAGCAAACAACTGGCCTGGCAGGTTCAATCACGTCATCGGCAGTTCCTCCAATTCAGACAAGCATCGTTCTTCCTCAGGGTAACATAATTTGTAATATTGCCACCGATGAACTTATTCTCATCCAGCCTCATAACTCTTTCTGTCTTCCTTTCAGTCGATGTCGTCCCATCGGCAACCCTGGCCGATCAACCTATGGCTCCACCGGCATCTTCTAGTCAAAGGCAAGAAATAGCCTTGAAGCAAGTAAGTCGCCCAACCTTCACCAGTATTATTTGCCGATTCTCCGAGTATGAACTAACTCACTTTGTTCTCCTTCCCAGGAACAAGATTCTCCCGACAGCCTATTCTCCTTCGCCATCGACATCTCTGAAGAAGAAGGTGAAGAAGCAAGCTCTTCCCAGACAGTTGGCATCACATCGGCAGAGATCAGGGCCAAGCTGGAAGAACTGTCGGCCCTCCTTCATCAGGACACAGCACAACTGGTCGATGACTCCGACCCAGCCAAGGCTCTGTTCAGGACTCTCAGAGGCCAGATCCCAGCCGATGTTGAAGAAATCCTTTTCCAAGCCGCACATTTGGGGAGTCGTCAGCTGCAGTACCAGAGGGCCTCTCGGCGCCTTGCCGATAGAGCTGCTCAGACTCAGCTCTCCGAAGAGATGAGGAAAGAGAAGCTCCTGACCGATGAGAAGCACAAGAACATCGGCATCTTGAGATCTTCAGGAGACACGCTGAAGCAGAAGATATCTGACCTATCGGCAAAAAGGGAATCCCTATTGGCAGAACTCAAACAAGTGGAGGACGCCTTATCCCAAGCCCAACAGGAAGAGAGTCAACTGCTAGAGACCATCAAGCTTCTTGAGCACGAGCGGAACATCCACGGTCGCAAGGCACTACAATTGAAGAAGAAGCTGAAGCCGATAGAAGGTTCTGCCGATGACGATATCAAGGAGATAGAAGCAGCCAACCAAATCCGGCTACGCGCCATATCGGCGATCCAGGCACTGCTGAACACATGAGGCTCTTATCGGCGACACATCTGTGTTTTCCTGCTCTTTCAGCTTTTAGTCTAGCCGATAGGACTATTATCGGCATCTTTTGAAACATTAAGTCCTGCCCCCAAACATTTAAATCCAGCCGATAGGAGTGTTATCGGCATTTAAACTTCTATGCATCGACCCATATGCTGGGGTAGTATTTCTTTAGATATTTACCATTTAATGCTCTGGGAAATTCAACTCCTTCGAGAGTTTCTAGAATATAGGCATTTCCAGGAGCCGATCGACTTATCCGATAGGGACCTTCCCAATTAGGAGACCACTTTCCAAACTTCGAACTTTTAGTCCCGATCGGTAAAATTAATTTCCATACCAAGTCCCCATCGGCAAACTCCTTAGCCTTTACTTTTTTGTCATACCATCTAGCAACTCTCTTCTTATTTTCTTCTATACTCATTAAAGCCTTTAACCGATGTCCCGCTAGATCATCTAACTCATCGGTCATCAAAGTGGCATAATCATCGGCAGCCAACTGATCTTGAAAAGATAATCGCCTAGATCCAGCCTTAATCTCCCAAGGTAACATTGCGTCATGTCCATACACCAATTGATAGGGTGACACCTTGGTTGATCCATGACAAGCCATCCGATAGGACCACAACGCTTCATTCAATAATGTATGCCACCGCTTAGGATTTTCTTCAATCTTTTGTTTGATAAGCTTGATAATTCCTTTGTTAGACGCCTCGGCCTGCCCATTGGCTTGAGCATAATAAGGAGAAGAATTCAACACTTTAATCCCCATACCGATTGCAAATTCATCAAATTCCCCCGATGTAAACATAGTGCCCTGATTGGTAGTAATTGTTTTGAGGAATCCCAAATCGGCAAATAATATGCTCCTTCACAAAATCAATCATATTGGCCGATGTGACTTTCTTCAAAGGAATAGCCTCGACCGACTTAGTGAAATAATCAGTGGCAACTAGAATAAACTTATGCCCTTTGCTAGATGGTGGATAAATCTGGCCGATCAGATCAATAGTCCATCCTCGGAACGGCCAAGGCTTTATGATAGGATTCATAGCCGATGCAGGTGCCCTTTGAATATTACCAAACTTCTGACACCCTTGACACCCTTTGAAATACTTAAAGCAATCCTCAAGTATAGTCGGCCAATAATATCCATTCCTCCTAATCATCCACTTCATCTTAGAAGCCGACTAATGTGCTCCACACACCCCTTCATGAATTTCTCCCATCAAACTCCTAGCTTCATCATCACCTAAGCATCGGAGAAGAATTCCATCAATAGTTCGATAGTATAATTCTCCTTCGAGGAGCACATACTTGGTCGCGTGAAATCGAACTCGTCTTTCAACTTTCTTAGATGGATCTTTCAAATAATCAATAATTTCTTTCCTCCAATCATCGGCATCGATTGCCGATACTGTATTAATCATAGGCTGATATCCTGAGGCATGCTGAGCTAACCGGTTGGCCTCTTCATTATGAAATCGGGGAACATGCTCTAAACGGAAATCTTTGAATTCCTTTAACAGTTGCATGCTCTTCTCGTAATAAGTTATGAGAACTTCACTTCGGCATTCATAACTCCCGGCGAATTGATTTATAACCAACGTAGAATCCCTGAAGACTTCGACAACGTCAGCACGAACTTCCCGTAACAACTCCAATCCCTTTATCAAAGCCTGATACTCAGCCTGATTATTTGTTGATGTAGCAACAATCGGCAAGGAAAATTCATACCTCCTCCCCTTAGGGGAAACTAATACTATGCCGATCCCTACCCCCCGGTCACATGTAGATCCATCAAAGAAAAGCGTCCAGGGCACAATTTTCAAAGCCTCCACTGCACCGCAATGTTGAGTCACAAAATCGGCCATAATCTGCCCTTTAACTGCCTTAGCCGATTCATAACGCAGATCGAATTCCGACAGTGCCAAAATCCATTTACCGATCCTGCCACTCATAATCGGCATAGATAGCATGTATCGGACCACATCATCTTTGCAAACAACAGTGCATTCGGCCGATAACAAGTAGTGCCTTAACTTGATACACGAAAAATATAAGCATAGGCATAGTTTCTCAATGGCCGAATACCTGGTCTCAGCATCAATCAACCTTCTGCTTAAGTAATAAATTACACGCTCTTTCCCTTCAAATTCTTGAATTAAAGCTGAACCGATAACCGTCCCATCGGTAGACAAATACAATCTGAAGGGCTTTCCTTGCTGAGGTGGAATGAGAACAGGAGGATTCACTAGATACCTCTTGATTTCATCCAGAGCCAACTGCTGTTCTTTTCCCCAAATAAATTCTTGATCGGCTTTTAGCTTAAGAAGAGGACTGAAAGCACGAATTTTACCAGACAAATTAGATATAAATCTCCTGATAAAATTTACCTTGCCGATCAAGGACTGGAGCTCAGTCTTGTTGGTAGGGGCTACTATTTTATTGATGGCATCAATAGATCTTCGACTAATTTCAATCTCCCTTTGATGCACCATGAAACCAAAAAACTGCCCTGCTGATACACCAAATGCACACTTATTGGGATTCATCTTCAATCCATGCTTCCTTGCGCACTCCAACACCCTTCATAGATCGGCAAGATGCTTTGCGAAGTCCCTGGACTTGACTACCACATCATCAATATAAATTTCTACCAGTTTGCCGATGAACTCATGAAATATAAAATTCATGGCCCTTTGATAAGTAGCACCAGCATTCTTAAGGCCAAAAGTCATAACTATCCACTCGAACAACCCAACATGACCAGGGCATCTGAATGCAGTCTTTGGAATATCTTCTTCAGCCATGAATATTTGATTGCACCCCGCATTACCATCCATAAAGCTAATAATCCGATGCCCAGCTGCAGCGTCAACCAACAGATCGGCAACTGGCATCGGGTATCCATCCATCGGCGTGGCTTTGTTAAGGTTCCTGAAATCAATGCAGACCCGAAGTTTCCCGTTCTTCTTGTAGACCGGAACAACATTGGAAATCCATTCGGCATACCGACACTGCCGAATAAATTTAGCTTCAATAAGTTTGGTTATTTCGGCTTTGATGTCAGGAAGAATATTAGGATTACATCGGCGAGCTGGCTGCTGATGTGGCCGAAATCCAGACTTGATAGGCAACCGATGTTCAACAATTGATCGGTCTAAACCAGGCATCTCGGTATAATCCCAAGCAAAGCAATCTTTATATTCCTTTAACAAATTGGTTAATTGATGCTTACATTCAGGATTTAACTTAGCACTAATAAAAGTAGGTCTAGGCTTATCACCACTACCGATATCTACTTCTACCAAATCATCGGTCGATGTGAATCCCTGGCCTAACTTTCCATCATCGGCGAACCTATCCATTAGAAACCGTCGTCAGAACCGACTGCTTGGATCGGTGGAATCTCGTAATCGGCAACCTTGAGAAAATCTTTCTCCCAAACTTCTCCTGAAATGCACCTGGTCCTCTCATAGGTATCCGCCTCAGCTGACGCAATGACATAAAAAGAATCTCCCGAGACAATCTCAATTTTGTCACCTACCCACTGAACCAAACATTGGTGCATTGTAGATGGGATGCAACAATTAGCATGAATCCAATCTCTTCCCAACAGCAGGTTGTAAGCACCCTTTCCACTGATCACGAAGAAGGTTGTCGGCAAGGTTTTGCTGCCGATGGTCAACTCTACGCATATTGCCCCCCTGACCGGAGACACATTCCCCTCAAAGTCTTTGAGCATCATGTCGGTCTTGGTTAGATCTTGATCTCCTTTTCCAAGCTTCCGATACACCGCATATGGCATGATATTGATAGCAGCTCCTCCATCAATTAAGATCTTAGTCATCGGCTGCCCATCAACCCTTCCTTTGACAAACAGAGCCTTGAGATGCTGTCTTTCATCATCGGCAGGCTTCTCGAAGATAGCCGTCATCGGATCTAGAGCCAACTGAGCTATTTGATCGGAAAACTCCACCTCATCATCACTGGATGGCGCAAGGAATTCCATCGGCAACATAAAGACCATGTTGACACCTGCCGATGGACCTTTCCCCTTAGGATCTGGTTGTTGTTGATCCTCAGGTTTTCCAGAGCTCTCGCCCTTGCTTAGCCCTTCTTGCCTTTCGTGCTGCAATCTCCTCTTCTGTGTCTTGGTCAGTCCTTCCGGACACCATGGAGGAAGTGGCTTCTGCCTTGCTGCTGGGCGTCGATTCTCTCTCGACTCCATCCGATGCGTATTAGCATCCCTGGAAAATATGAACTCATCGGGAACTCGTGCATTAGCCATCTCCTCGAGCTCTTCCTGATTCCTGGGAAAATATTGGACACGATCGCCAAGCCTATCGTGCACACTGAGCCTGCCCCCCCAGCCGATCATGAACTGATGCCCTTCCTCTGATCGGCCCATTAAATCGCCGATTGTCATCATGATAACGCCGATCGGTCCTATCATACCGATCATAACCATTGCACTCCGGACAGTCTCTGACAGTGGGAAGCTTAATATTCTCTTCCCAACAATGGATGAAGAACGGACAGTTCCAGTGATCTCTATGCCGATTCCACTCCTGTCGGCGTCTCTCTTCCTCCCGACGATAATCCTCTTGCTGGCGCCGATACCGATCTTCCCGTTGTTGCCACTTATCTCGAGGCCTTCTATGAGTTATAACGATGCCAGACCGAGGAGGCCTACCTGAGCTGGTTCCTTCATGAACCAAGCCCCTACCTCTTGCATCGGCAGTAGTAACTTGATGCTGAGGATCTACCGATGCACTTCTCTCGGCTGCTTCTAATGTTAAGACCTTAGCCTTTCCCTTAGCATCCAACATGTTTGTCGGGAAAGAATGTTGGTCTATCTTCATCGGCTTCTGGGTCTTGGAACTGTCAAACTTGATTCTCCCAGACTCTATAGCCGATTGCAGCTGCTGTCTGAAAACCTTGCACTCATTGGTATCATGAGAAGTTGCATTATGCCACTTGCAATATTTCATCCTCTTTAACTCCTCAGCCGATGGGATCACGTGATTAGGAGACAGCTTGATCTGACCTTCCTGAAGTAGAAAATCAAATATCCTATCGGCCTTAGCGGTGTCAAAAGCGAACTTCTCTGGTTCCTTCTGCCCAAAAGGGCAAGACATCGGCTTCTTGTTTTTTACCCACTCTGCCAAGCCGATGACTGGTTCCTCATCAGAATCTGAGCTCGTTGCCTCATCAACAAATGATACCTTCTTGTTCCATGCTCTTTTGGGCTCGAAAGGCTTGATGTCTTGATCAGAAATCCTCTGCACCAAATGACTTAAGCTTTCAAACTCATGAGAGGCATACTTATCCCTGATGTGTGGCAATAAGCCCTGGAAAGCCAAATCGGCTAGCTGCCGATCATCTAGAACCAGACTATAACATTTATTTTTGACTTCCCGTATCCTCTGCACAAAACCCTCAACTGATTCATCATTGCGTTGCCTCAACTTAACCAAATCGGTGATCTTCTTCTCATGAACCCCAGAAAAGAAGTATTTGTGGAATTGTTTCTCCAGATCGGCCCAAGTGATCACTGAGTTAGGAGGTAGTGATATGAACCAGGTAAAGGCCGATCCAGACAATGATGATGAAAATAGACGAACCCTCAATTCGTCCCTGTTACCGGCTTCTCCGCATTGAATGATGAACCTGTTGACATGCTCCATGGTTGACGTGCCGTCTTGCCCAGAAAACTTAGTAAAATCTGGCACCTCGTACCGATGTGGAAGCGAAATCAAATCATATGCGGGAGGATACGGTGTCCGATAAGAGTAAGTGTTGACTTTGGGTTTTATCCCAAATTGGTCTCTTATTACTTCAGCAATCTTATCGGCCCAGTACGCATCGGTCTCCTGCCGATGAGGAGGTTGCGGATCCGGCATCTGATGGTGAGCCTCCACGTGTCTGTTTGGGACACGATCCGCACGGAACATTGGGTTGATCATCTGGCCTCCAATTTGCGGACCACCAAACTGCTGTCCACCATTTTGCTGCCCCCCGACTTGCTGTCCGAGATTCATTGGCTGGTTAGGGATCCCCTGATTCTGGAATCCGGGATAGATCTGTCCTTGCTGGAACCCTGTAGCCCGGTAACTCTGTTGGGGCGTTTGTGGAAAGACTTGCTGCCCAAGCCATCCATTATTAGCGTTCATCGGCATAGGCGCTGCCGATGATTGGTAATTGGGCATCATCATTAAATTGACATACCCCGACTGGACCATAGACCTCTGTTGCATCAGCATTGAATCTGCCGATGCATTAGGCATCTGGAACATTGAATCTTGAGGATTCCCAGTGTGAGGCCTCGCAGTAGTAGTTGTAGTATACCGAGGACTCTGGTTCAACGGCGCATTGGGAGGCGCCGATGCCATAGAAACCTTGCCCCTCATGTTAGTTATCTGCGATGTACCCGGCGTCAACTCTGGAGGCATACCATAACCCCACCAGTTGGGAGGAGGAGTCAACCCTGACATTGCCGATGCCAACATATCTGTAGTCAGTTTATTCTGCCCACCTGAAGTCTGCGGGTTAGTTGTCATCGGCACAGATTGTGCATTAGTAGCTCCCAACGTACTTGGAGGGACGGCAGATTGTGCACTCGCAGCGGCCATAGCAGCCGATGGAGCCGTGACCTCCGGTGATGTTGGCTGATGATGAGTGGGGCCCACATAATCGGTGGGATTTGTCCTTCCTTGAAAGTTCTTGCCACGGCATTGAAAACCGTATTAGACAGTACGCCAGCTTGGTTGATCAAAGCACGGTTGATAGCACTGTCAACCATATCTTGAAGCTTGCCAGGATTGGCTTCGAAAGTAACCTGCCGTGGTGTCGGCAGTGCATCCTTTTGGATCACCTCGCCGCTCCTGTTTATGCTGAAGGACTTCAGGCATTGCAGCTTGTATTCCTCCATGGCTTGGGCAATAGCTTGCTTCTGCTCATCCTTGAGATTGGCTTCCGTCACGGGGATGACGTTCTCCTGATCAAAGTCAGAGATCGACATGTTGATCTTGATCTTGAATCTGTCCCACTGAGCGTGCCAAAAGATGTGTTGATGCAAAACTGATCTGCAAACACAAAGGGCTAATACCCGATTCAAACGTTAAGGCGTGCCAGCCGATTTAACCTTACTATCGGCAAAGGTGATAACTCGAATACTTTAGTCCTGACAACAGCGATGCGCCCGGATGTCACGGCTAAGAGGTACTCACGCGGAACTCGAGAACACGCCGAGCTTAAGTCGACAAATTCCTAAGAACTCGTAATAAAAGAGAAAAAGTATGACGAAGTCGTCGAAAAAAAGTAGATGCTGGAATATGAGTAAAAATGTGTGTTTGATTGATTGATAGATGTCTCATTACAAGGTCCTAGGGTCTATATTTATACCCTACTCAAAAAGCTACAACCAGACACGATTAGAATTCGAATTCCAAATTACACGGAATTTGTATACAAAACGATTTAAATAACTAAAGAAATAATAAAGCTATCCCCCGTGACAAGCTGAAACTCTTCCACAAACCGATCGACAGCTTCCGGACTCTCCCTTCATATGATCGGCAGATTCCCTTGTCATAGTCATCGGCAGACTTTCTTGTGATAGCCATCGGCACAGACACATCACCACCTATAGACTTAGTCACGTTCAACCCCTCTTTCATCGGCAACCATCCTCATCGGCAACTCATCCTGTAGACAAAACACCGCCGTCTCATTCTGCCGGTCTGGGCACGTGTCCAAAAACGGTGTCAATAAAATAAAGATGCTACGGTAACCAAATCCAAATATTTTTTGAAACTAAACAAAAGCTCAGAAAAGCTCGCTCGTGTTCACTACCGCTGTGGCACTAGCATTTAAACATATATGCCAAACCATTTATTAACTCTGCCTCAGCTCACATCACATAATAATAAAAAAGGCAAGCACGGACACAGACACAGACAACAGTCGTCCGTCCTCCCCCAAAATCCCCCATCCGCAGCTCAAAACTCCACCCAATTCAATTTCAAACCGCAATCTCCCTTCCCTTCCCCTTCACAGCTCCATCCACTCCACCCTCCTCCAATCTCCATCGCCATCGCCAATCCTGAGCTGAAAGCAAGCATCATAGCAGTCTCGCACCACGCGCGCGCGCGAGAGAGAGGCACCAACACCAGGGAGACTCACCACCACGAGACAGGGACACCGACGGGCGCCATCCCCATCCACCACCACCCTCTCTCCCAGCTTCCGTTGGCTTCACTCCCACTGCATCCCCCCCTCACTCGCTCACTTCCCCCCTGCTCCCGTCGCCTGCCCGCGCCACAGATCTCGCCCGCCGGCCGGCCGGAACCCTAATGCAGCTGGAGGCCGCGCCGGGGGAGTGACGCCGATGCAGCGCCGGGTGGTGGGCATGGCGGACGGCGACGCCAGGGGGCGGACGCTCGGCGCCGTCATCAAGGAGAAGGATGAGGAGCTCGCGCTCTTCCTCGAGATGCGCCGGCGCGAGAAGGAGCGCGGCGCTGCTGCCGCGGCCGCGGCCGCTGCGGCGGACCAGCTCCTGCTCTCCGGCGACGCAGTCGCCGGTGACGGGATGCTGCTCCTCGACCCGCCGCCGCCCGCCGGTGAGAGCTTCATTTCGGGCTCTTCTTCGGGCCTTGCTCCGGCCGTTCCTTTGCATTTTATTGTACTCCTGTGCTCAGGGAAACCCTAGCTTATCTTGTTTTGGTTTTGTGGTCGTAGAGCCCAAGCCGGCGGCTTACAAGGTGGCTGGCTGCGGATTTAGGAGGGCGCCTGGGGGAGCGGACGACTTCCTCAATGCAGACGCCGGCGACAAGAACGATTACGACTGGTGGGTGCTTCAGTTCCGAGCTTTTACTGGCATTAGCTACCGAATTCTCACTAATTAGCTACCAAATTTCTGTTATTTGGGTTGTGGGCAACATAGCCATCGGTGCCAGAATGATTATAGCCAATTCGCATTGTGAACTTCATTTCTGCTCTGTTCTATTCTCGTTTAGGGCTTCAGGGAGTTTGATGAGGTTTTAGCTGTGTAATATTAGTGCGGGCTCCCTAAATCTTGATTCCTGGTTCCCACCTTCCCGGTGCTGAATGCCTGCAGGACTGACAAAACTGAAAACTCTAGGGCTTCATAAGTTTCAAACTAAATCTTCATTCTTCAGTTGCCTTGCTTTCTGTCCATGCATTTATCTGTTAGGTTGTTGACCGTGTACCATAAAGTTTGTCTTACGTGAAACTTTAGTGATGTTAGTTAGAATTCAGTTGGTGTTGCTGGGAAGGATGGGTCATGGTGGTTGTTGGAGGCAACAGCTAGATCTCTTGTCATCCCTGGTTTCTGCTCCTTTTTCTGATTGCTTGTCTAGTTAATGCATGATCATAAAGTTGTGCTATCTGTTTCTGGAGTTATCAATCAGTTGAGTTCCTTCTCTTTGCTTTCTGGTTGGTTAGCTCGCCAATGTCTTTCTAACTTGACATGTTTCTTGTGAATCTGGTGCTTTTTCGGTAGACGTAATAGTTCTGTATTGGACACATTTTGACATCGGATGCCTTAATTCCTATGACCTACAGGCTACCAATCTTGGTCCTGGTTGATTTGAACTGTATTTGTTTGGTATCAGGTGTTAGTCAGGATGCCTTAATTCCTATGACCTGGCTACCAATCTTGGTCCTAGTTGATTTGAACTGTATTTGTTTGGTAGCAGGTGTGAGAAATTTATATGATTAGTGATAATGACACATATTACCTTTTCTTTGTTAGTTTGGGATTTTTTCTAGTTGATAGAGTATAGGATTCCTAAGTAATCAGATTATAGGTGGCCATGTTAACACATGAAGACAATTTCATTTTGTCAATTGCTTGCTGATGTGTGGTTGGTAGAGAGCAGGTGGACTATGTAACTAAGCTCACATGACATTTTTCTTTTTTGGTTCTTAGCTACTTGATTTGGTTAAGCTAATCTAAGTGGCTAGGGAAGTGATTCAAATCAACTGATTTAGTAGGTTTGTGTGTTATCCATCCAGAGTGCAAATATCAGAAACTCTGTATGAGATAGATATCTGATGTCATTTCAGACTTGGGTGGTATCCTACATATTTTGGCACTTCTGTTGCTTGTATTCTCTAAATTTAGCATTTAAGTCCATTCTGCTGCATCATAGATTTCATTGGAGGTCACTTCTGGACTGCAGTTTTGAAGTTATTATGTAACTGTTCTCACAATGAAGTTGTTTACTTTCAGGCTTCTGACGCCACCAGGAACTCCCCTATTCCCATCTCTAGAAGTTGAGTCCAAAAGGTCCCCGGTGAGCCAAGCTGGAACGCCAAAGACTCGTCAAACTGCCTTAAAATCTAGGGTGAGCCATTTGAACATAACCTGTAGTCCTGTGCTTCGGTTCTTGGGAGTACAACTGTACAAAACTGTCATAAGCAATATTTCTAACTTTCAATTCAGCAGGCATAAAGTCATTGAAATTCCAACTCATGGTGGGATATGAAACTGTACTTTGTAGAGAGGGATGGATATCAGTCATATCAGGTTTCCTATAACAAGCAAGGTCCCAAAAGATGATCCGTTGCCTGCTGAACCTACTATAAGATTAATGCAAAGATAACATTTATTATTTTCGTTGTGTATTTGACGTGAAGTGTGCTTTTATGCTGGCCTCTGTTGTCTAAAAAGCCTTTTACTAGTCCTTATCGTGGAAGTTCAGGTGATGAATCCTAGGTAATTTATGATTTCTTACTAGAAATCCTTTCAGTGAGCTACTTGTGGTGTTACATTATACTTTCTATAAGTTTGATAAGTAAATCATCAGATTCATTACTTTCTGTTATATCTTCTCATAATATGTTATTTCAGTTGTCCAATCATCCAGATCCTCCATCAAGAACCAACCTTCCATTAAGGACAGCATCATCAAACAGCTTGAACTCAGTTGCTACAACCCGCCGACCATCATCGTCTGGAGGGCTTACTACTAATTCATCAAGGCCTTCAACACCAACTGGACGTGCTGCATTGACAGCTAGTTCCAAAGGTTCAAGACCTTCGACCCCCACTTCCCGTACAACTGTTCCTGCCAAAACTGGAGCTTCTGCGCCAAGATCATCAACGCCGACTTCTAGATCAACACTTCCGTCAGCCAGGTCAACAACCCCTTCAAGCAGGGCAGTTGCCCCTGCTAGCAGGACTTCAGCTCCTTCAGGCAGAGCATCCGCACCTGCTAGTAGGTCATCAACACCTACTTCAAGGTCATCAATACCTGCTACCAGGTCAACAACACCATCATCCAGGCCCTCCATTCCAGCGCAAAGCAAGCCTACATCAAGGGCATCAACCCCAACAAGGCGACCTTCTGCCCCTTCAGCCCAGCATGGTAACTTGGCTGCACCAGTTAGATCGTCCTCAATCTCCAAACCAGGTTCTACAATGCCCAAAGGTTCTTCACCAGCAAAAACTGCAGCACCAACACCTTCAAGAGGCAGCTCACCTACTGTCAAATCAAGACCATGGAAGCCATCTGAAATGCCTGGTTTCTCTCTTGATGCGCCTCCAAACCTAAGGACATCGCTACCAGAAAGACCAACCTCTGCCACTAGGGGCAGACCTGGGGCACCTAGTTCTAGATCTTGCTCTGTTGAGAGTGGGCCAGCTGGTCGACCAAGACGACAGTCTTGCTCTCCCTCCAGAGGAAGGACTTTAAGTGGCAGTGTGCCTTCAGGGAGCTCCATGCCAGCAGTGAGAAGATCACATCTCAATGGAGGTGACAGTGTGAATCCAGTTCAAATGGGTAATAAGATGGTTGAAAGGGTTGTGAACATGAGAAGGCTAGTTCCTCCAAAGCATGATGATCAAAGATCCAGCCTCAATAGTCTATCTGGTAAATCTTCGAATTCTCCAGATAGCTCAGGCTTTGGTAGAACTTTGTCGAAAAAATCACTGGATATGGCACTTCGGCATATGGTATGTTTTACTTCTGCTCAGTTTAGTTAACAACATTATCTATGTTCAGTTGATTGACCTTGAGGTGTAATTGTTTACAGGACATAAGGCGCAGCATTCCAAACAATTTACGGCCTCTTATGACAAGCATCCCTGCATCATCTGTTCATAGTGCACGTTCAGGATCCACAAGGAGCAGACCGATAAGTGTTTCAGACTCACCGCTCGCAACAAGCAGCAATGCTAGCTCGGAGCCGAGTGTCAACAACAACCTGATGTGCCTGGACAGTATTGATATTGATGATGAGTTGTGCAGCGATAGAGCAGGACCCTATGGACGTTGATTCACTTATTTGCAAGAAGTATAAAAGGCATAATTCTGATGGAACTATTTGGCTACAGAATGTTCAGAGCAGCAGAGTAGAAGATCTCCGAGATGATCCCGAGTATCTGACGAGCATTATTATTTTGTTATATTTAGGTTCTTCGAATGTTCAATATTTATCCAGCTCATTCTTGTCATGTCATGCTCTGCAGCTCCATGTGCAATTTCAACCCTGGACCTTAATATGCTATTGAAAAGTGTCCTTTTATGTGATGAGGCCTTGTTTAGTTCACTTCAAAACCCAAAAACTTTTCAAGATTCCTCAATACATTGAATCTTGTGGCACATGCATGGAACATTAAATATAGATTAAAAAAATAATTAATTACATAGTTTGTCTGTAATTTGCAAGACGAATCTTTTGAGCTAGTGCCAAATGGAAACGAAAATGCTATAGTATCTTAAAAAAAACTTTTCACCTTCCCAACTAAACAAGGCATCTCTAGAGTAGATTTGGTAGTGGAAAATGTTGCACTGGCTGAACAGTTGTGTTCCACAACATGACAACATTATGTGTCGCTAATGTGACGTCTTCTAAACACAAACTAAGCAGTCTCCTCTTTTTTTCTCTCTTTTTTGATGATAAGGGAGCAGCAGTATCAGTTTGAAGGGCTCTGGATCTGTCACAACCGCATAATGCCGTCTGCTTATAGTTTGGGATGAAAACGGATCGGATACAGACAATACGGACAGATATTACTGATATCATATTTGTTTTCATATTTTTGGTCGGATTCAGATTCGAATACAGATAATGTCAAACATGTCGGATAAGATACGTTTGGATGTCGATATCATAAATATACAATTTAAGTATTCGGATACGGATACGGTATCGGATGTTGAATATTCGGACTCGGATACGGACAGATCTGAAGCTAAACGAATTCGGTCTCAAATACGGTCGGAAAATATCCGTACCGTTTTCATCCCTAAGGCCTTGTTTAGTTCCAAATTTTTTTGAAAAATGGACACTGTAGCACTTTCGTTTGTATTTGACAAATATTGTCCAATTATAGACTAACTAGGTTTAAAAGATTCATCTCGTTAATTCTGACCAAACTGTGTAATTAGTTTTTATTTTCATCTATATTTACTACTCCATGCATGTGTCTAAAGATTCGATGCGACAATCTGAAAAATTTTGCAAAATTTTTCAGGAACTAAACAAGGCCTTATAGTCAAAATGCTCAAGTATCGCGTACGAATATGATAGAATCATACATTCATACTTTGACCACGAATCTGATAGAATCATACATTCATACTATGCCACAATTGACAGATAACAGTTACCGCCAAAATAACATACATACTTAATTCTACTCTGATCGACCAACCTACTAACACAACAGGCAAGCTGCCACAAGAAACGCTCCTGCTTTTATTGGCTACTACAAGGAGCAATGGAGCAAAGATGACAGCAGAATACAGAGCCGACAGGTTAAATACACCTCATTGGTACAATTGGAGGAGAAGCCGGTGAGTTGTAACTCTTGTTTCCTTCTCTCAAAAGTTGAAATCCATATCAGTTAATTGCGACGGGTCAAAGGGGAATGGGTAAGGCAGGCAGACCAGAAGCCCAAATAACAAAATGGCAACACCGATGCCAATGTAGTTGCTCTCAGGGTCTGTGATTTCCTCAGAGAGAGGAGCAATCGGGCCCCTCTGCAGGAAGAAGATCAACACCACCCAGTAGAAGGCAACATCGTTGAAGAGAGCCGAGATCCCAAGCAACCCAATGGCAAGGCTGCTGACCCGAGACGATATCTGGCAAGATTCCAAGTTACAAGGCCCATTTTGAGCTCACAAGCCCTTCTCAGCTGCAACTCTAATGTCTACAATCAAGGAGGAAAACTTAGCATAGCAACAAATTACCTTTCTTCCCCATATGGCCAATGCTATGCGACCACCATCAAGCTCTCCAGCTGGTATGCTATTGATAGCATTGATCAGGAGACCAGCCCAGGCCCATAAAACAAGTGGGTTTATGGATAACTCTGTTCCTTCTTTTAGAACATCTCCAAGAAGAAGCTTTGCTGTATCAAGGAAATATTGATGCCTTAATTTTGTATTCATAGTCCACCAAAATTCTGTTTCTTGCATAACAGAATACTACATTCTTGCAAAACTACACAACTGCAGGCAGAGTACTAATGAACATCAGAAAAAAAATTTCCCTGTGCAGCTACGAGTTTTTGAATTATGATTGGATGCCTACCGAGACCGCCAACAAGGAATGATTCATGGAAGACAGTTGGATCTATCACAAGACCAAGGCCATCACTTGGAGGTAAGATGAAGCCCAGCAGCAAAAGAACAAATCCAAAGGAAAACCCGGCCAATGGTCCAGCAGCTGCTAGCTTCAGTAGGTCCTCACGGTTGCGGACAATATTGACAATTCTGGTAATTGCACCGAAAGATCCTATCTACAACAAATTGGACAATGCAAGACTCATCATGTAGAGAGAATGTACTGAGCTAGATAAACCTATAAGAAATAAAAAATGACGTTATTTCATGCCAATGCTCTGGTCTACAACCATAACCCATATTTTAAAAGGCCTTTCATGTTAATTGAGTATCTACACAGAAAGTTCACATCCAAATTAAACATTATTTATTTATTAATAACTTTACAACACATCTCAATAAAATCTTTAACAACACACTTATTTGTTTCAAATAATTTCCATAAACATGCGCTGCAAAGATACAAATAATTTTGGATTTTTTCCCTACACAAGTAATTTACTAAATTTTTATACAAAGTCTTTACCTGCCAACTAGGAACAAAATATGGCACACCAAGCTTGATTCCACTTTCCCTGGCAGCAAGGATATGTCCAATTTCATGGACCCCTATTATAAGGGCAGTTACTAGAGCACCAGATAGTCCATCTTTCAACAACTCAAGGTTGTCAAATGTTGATCTGTAAGACTAAGGCTTAGAAGTAGATGGAGTAGATAACTGTGGCTTCTTATATACAAGATACTTGAGGAAGTATATATTTTTCTTCAAAAAGAGCAAACTTGTAATGATTGAGAAGTAAATACATGACAGTAAAAGAATGCAATTATTCACATGAATCAGAACTAAAAAAAAGCGAAACACATGTATTAATAAGTCTTCAGTATGACATGGAACACAAGCTTTAACATCTATTTACTACTGTATCAAGATTCTAGCAAGCACTTGAAGGCATACATCATCTGGCACCAAGATTTCAAAGTTCAACCTTGAGCAAGGTTCTAACAGAAGCATATATAGCAATTCAAAGATGACATCAAGATAGAGAAACATGAAAAAGGAAACAATCTAAAACAAAACAGACTGGTGAATAAATGAAAGAGAAACCTCGTACAGCAAGTTGTCCTGTAGAACAGGTACATTTCGAAGTAGCAAAGTGAAGATGGTAACTATTCCAAATGAAGCAGCAGCAAACCATTCTGGGAGCGCTGAAATTTAATTTATGAACTCACTCAGCAACCTTTGCACTGAATAAATATACTAATCATATATGCCTAACAATTAAGCAAAATATTGGACCACTCTGAGCACTACCAATGCCACTGGCCCACTGAAGGTACCAAGAAGTTTTTGTCACCTGTAGTTTCAGGCTGTAATGTCTGCTTGGGTATAACCACAGCAACTGGTTTCTCATCCTCTGGGTTGATGAGAAGAAAAAGCTTATATTCATCACCAAATTTGTTCTGTTGGTAACCAGGAGTTGAGCACAGATGAGACACTAACAAATTTCTACAATCATAGACATCTGAGCGCTAGTTTTGCAAATCATCTTATTAGTTATTACCTGAAGCCGATTTGTGATCTTCTCATAGCTTTTGGCTGGTTTACCACGAAGATTTCCCTTGAATAATACTCCACCCTAATTCAGACAAAGTAAGTTGGTAAATAGAACTTAGTCATTCCAGGCCATTATACTTGAGACCTTTATTTTGCATGATAAAATGTCAAATTAGAGTATAAATCATACATGTGATTAGTTTTAAAGTTGAGCAATATTCTGTGAGAGCACTTGGCTTAGTCAGACCAAGAGCATACTTTCTGGTAGTAGCATGCATCAATTGAGTATTTGAGCATGAATGTATCTTCTATCTTGTATAAACACAGTTACTATGGTAAAGTTTGATTTATACAGAAGATGTTAAGCCATGACATCTCAATATTTACCTCGTAAGGTTCCTGACTTGTCACAAAAAATGTGTCAAATCCAAAAACTTGATCCTTTAGAATGTCTATTGTAGCCTTGGGGATCCTGACAGAATCATCAAGCTGTTGCTGCAGATCATTTATATTATAAAAATAATCTATATCATCATCTCTTCAAATTGCAGAGTTCAGATATGTGAAGCAGAAAAAAGATTCTATTTACAATGAACTCTAACATTGAGCTAATGATGAAAAAGCAGGATCCTTCTTTCAGTGTCAATTACCACTCAACTAATGAACATACACGATGACTAAACAATTACCTTCATTCCTGGCAATGGAGATCCGCTAACAACTTCAATAACTTCCACATTTTCCTATGTTTAAAAAAATATTAGATATGCCACAATTGTATTCTCAAATGTCTTGTAAGAGATTAACTTGCTGGGCCTAAATTAAAAGCATACCTGTACATCATTGGTAGAAGTAGCATCTCCATCCACATTTTGAACCGTGTCGCTGGAGCTCAGCAGTTCTGCATTCGCGGTTTCATCTTTCTTCTGGCGAGTCATGGGAAAGCTAAATATATAATTCAGTTACACATTCATACAGCAAGGACTAGCAGGTAGAATGGAAGTGCTGCTTTGAGTACAGGGCAAGTCAAGCCCAACACAAAGGAAGCATACTTTTGCATAGTATTTTAATATAATGCAGGTTTGATTTGACAAACTGTAAGTAAGATTGTACATTGTCTATACTGGAGTCACTTTCTGCAGGTCCATTTGCTTCTGCAACACTATCAACCGAAGGTGATGAAGCATCATCTCCAAACTCTTTTTTCTCCTGGAAAGAAAGGTCAGTTATTTAATCCCTGAATTCCTGCAAGATTCTGGCTTCGTCTTAGATTCTAGATTTTATTAAGAGGTGCGTTTCTATATAGAAAAACTAAATGGGTCGTTGATGCAAATGAGCAAATCTGGGCCTTAATGTGCTTCAACCATAGCAAATAATTTGGTAGCCGGAAAATGTGATACTTGGCACTTCAAAATGCCATACATTGCACTATGTACCTCCTTGTCGCCGTCGCCCTCGGACTCGGTCTCAGTCATCGCTTGGCACGCAACCTTTCGACTCCTCAGCCTTCGAACAAGGATTGGAAACAAACCAATTAGATTAGCTTGCTCAGTTGAATGTTCCCTTGGCAGTTTGGCACACGCAAAACCAAGAAAAGCAGCTGACCTGTGCCCGGCAATCGGTAGGCAGCGGAGCGCGAGCGTGAGTCTGCGTGCGCGCCCCACGCACCCACTCCTCGCCGGCACGGTGGTAGAAGCGAGCAGGAGGCGGTGGAAGCACCCGTACGCCGCGGCGGCCGCCTGCGACGGCGGCAAGGAACTCATGGCGGGCAGAGGCGGTGGTGAAAGTGGCGGAGAGGAGAGCGCGCGCGGCGTGGCCTTATCCCATTCTCGGATTCTCCTCCGCCTCGTCGGAGGGAAAACAGAAATTCTTTTCTGGCTTTTCTGCGGTGAAGATTTCACGCTGCACTAATCGTAAAGGTAGGGGTATTTTTGGTAATTAGCCATTAGCAGCTGCCGCACACGACGAGAGGAATAGGGTTGCTTCTGCCGTCGCCGACTTGCCGTTGCCACTGCCGCCGCCGCCATCGCTGCAAGCGGCATGAAGACCTTCCCGCTGTCCAGGGGCAGCACCATCTCCCTCGCCCTCTTCTCCGACGTCTCCAACAGCCGGTACGGACCTGCTTATGCGTCCCCTTCTCTTCTAACATCGCCGCTTGGGCCGTTGTGGCCATTATTAGCCCGCGTCTGGTTTCCATCGACGAAATGCGCACGGACGAGTTCGCTGAGATTTCTGGTTTTGGCGCTCTCAGGGAGCTCCTGGACTTGATGCAGTCAGGGAAGCTGGAGCCGGAGGTCGCTTTTCTCAATGCATCATTGGTGCGTTGCCATTTGCATTTTTGCATATGCTACGCTGGTAGTTTCCTAATGGATTGTGTGGATTTCATGATTTTTGTGGCTCATTATTCATGCTCGTGGATTTCAGGTGCCGGATGTGTTCCCTGTCCTCGCGGCAGCGCTTAAGGCGCTGTTGTCGAAGTCGAGGGAGTCACTAACCACAAGGACTCTGCACTCTGAGCTTGTCTACAACTACTCAGGGTCCAAACATGTGATTGATCTAACTGCTCTTGATACTTGTGCATTATTATGAGGTTGGTCCAATGCAGCGATTGATCGTTTGTCTGTGATCTTTGGTTTCAGATAACGGAGTCCCTGAAGCGATGTGGGATTTCTGATGACACAACTTACATCCTTGCTGCTTGTTTTGATGCTTCTGACGAGGAGGTATTATTTATGATGATAGTTTCACTGAGTTACTGTTTGAATTCATCAGTTGCATGCTATTCTGATAATTTGCGATTTAGAACCCATTGTAAGTCATAGGTGATACTGATTTTCTGTTAGTAAATAATACTAACCCTGTACCAATTTGCAGTGACCGTGTGTTTGGTTCATAAATTTGTGATCTTGATCTGACTGATATTGTACGATAGGTGAAGTGTTAATGGATCCAGAGATCAGGCTATATACCAAATCAAATTTACATGGATTTGAAATATGTTATTCACTTTGCTTAAATAGTTACAAATTACACCTCATGTGCTGCTGCTTACTTCCTTACTAAGTTACTATGAAAAGTAAAAACAGGAAGCGTTTTCACGATTCTTACTTTCTTGCTCCAGAAACCCTGTGCTACTACTTTACACTCGATTTATTGTGTCTTCAATTGAGTGCTTTTGGCATCGGTTTGAAAATTTGCAACCAATTTTGAGCTTCTATGTTTCTGAAGAATTGTTTTATTAATTGCCAACTGTTACCATAGCTGTAAGCGCTGACATTCTTTACATCCATAATAGTTAAAATGAGTTCTCCCCTCTGTTTCAAAGGTGTCATCGCATAGGCGTCTGGGCAACAATTCGCCTTGGGGCCAAGCTGCTCCATGTCGCCTTTAAAACCATGGCCCTCCCTGTAGTCTTCAAAATGTAAATAACAAAACAAAAAGGGGGCAGTTTGAAATCTGTATGCTTACAGTTCTTTCATAATAACCGAACTGTATGTAACCTTGAACTTGCCTCTACCTCTGCATGCTCCCTTAGGTCCATAGCAACCCCCTCCTCCCTCTCTTTCTCTCTCTCTCTCTCTCTCTCTCTCTCTCTCTCTCGCTCTCTCTCAAGCAGTGCAGGTATTGCAGAAGCAGGCTAAAAACAGAACTAGGTTAGAACAGTAGGTAGCCATTTAGATCCAGCTAAATCTCCGTCAGAAAACTAGAGCTAGCCCTATTAGACACATCAGTGCAGGTATTGCAGAAGCAGGCTAAAAAACAGAACTAGGTTAGAACAGTAGGTAGCCATTTAGATCCAGCTAAATCTGCGTCAGAAAACTAGAGCTAGCCCTATTAGACACAGTTTCCAACAAGCATCCAGACCTCCTAACTAGTTCAGCAGACACCCATTGGCTGATTTGAAACCCAGGAGAACTAAACGAGCTTCAACTAGTCACTAGTGCCATTGGCTTCTCCACTTGTTTCTTCTTAATGAACTCCTGCTTCATGACCAGTTATTTGTAGCAGCTGGGGTTGCACCTGTTGAATCATCATGGTCTGGAAGGCCACCTGTAGCAGAATCCCGGCTTCCTCCAGCATGTTTTCTCCTTGAAGCCATTCTTGTGCAAACCTGCTCAGTATACCAGATAAGAGCAAGCAAGACAGTTTCACATGGGTATTCTATCAACCTTTATCTGAACAGGTTCTATTTCTTGCCTTCCACAGCCCAGCAGATTGCTAAGACACCCAATGTGTGAATTTTTCCTTACCATCAGGGAACACACAGCTGATCCAGGACTAGTATTGATCCAAAATCGAAGTCCTGTTACTGGCGCCCATACAGGAAGCTACTATACTCCATAAAACTCTGCTAACAGCCTAACAGGACAGTCAAATAAGAAATGATTTATCGTTTCATCTTGATCACAGAACATATTACGTTTTGTAAGGAAGGCTGAATTCCCTATCATCTTTCCTGTGTCAGAACTAGTCAGATGTTCATAATTAGATTTGACAGGAAAATACCTGATTTGGTCCATCGCCACAACAACTTGGCCTTCCGTATCACTAATCCATAGACACTGTACATGGTTTTGAATTTGATTCCATTGCTCCCTCAAAACACCAGGGACATCTCTCAAAGGAAAGATGATGGTTTCAATCAACACATGAGACATGTTGCTGCTGTAATGTCTTTATCATCACACAATTTAAAAATAACAGGCTACTGAACATAGTCAGGGGATTCACCCACCAAACATCAGACCAAAACAGTCTTCATTTCTCCTTTGCTCAACAGATCCCACAGTTCTATTTCCCAAGTACAGCTTTAGGCCCTGTTTGGCACAGCTCAGCTTCACTAGTGAAGTTGTTTTTTCAGAAAAGAGCTTCATGAGCAACTTAAGTAAAGCTGAGCTGTTTTGAAAAAGTTGTTTGGCAAAACAGCTTCACCAGCAACTTCATGCATAGATAAAAGAAAGAAATGGGAGAGAGAGCTAGAATAAGTTACTTTTTTCAGCTTCATCCCAACTCTTGTGAGAGAAGAAGAAAAATAGCTTCACCCATGAAGCTTTTTTGGAAAAGAGTGTTTGGCAAAAAAAAAAAAAAAAGGCTCACAACAGCTCATGAAGCTGTTGTGAGCTGTGCCAAACAGGTCCTTAATGAAGTCTTGACATATACCCTTCTCTTGTTCAAAAGATTCCACAAAACATAGCAGACTCTATAAACCACCTCTCTCTTTGGCTTTTGCAAATCTTAATCCACCTATCTTTTTTCTTGGGAGTAAATCCTTGCCAAAAGCAGGTTCTCCTTTGCTTATCCAAATTATTAGTTACTGTTTTTGGAAGCGAATACACAGACATATGGTATATGGGGTAGCTATCCAGTGTATAATTTAATGAGGATGGATCTACCAGCAATCGACAAGGAACTTCCTTGCCAAACATCCAGCCTTTTGGCTGATTTCTCCCCCGAAGGGACCAAGTCCACGTGCCAATTCTTTTTTCATATGCATTTATTATGAACGGAATACTGATGTGAAAATTGCAACTTGGCAGATGAAGGCAGTGAAGAAGCTCATCAGTGGCACCGAGATTGATCTGGCAGAACTGGAAAGAAGAGCAAACCAGCCACAGATCTTGAAGGTTTTGCCATCGAACTTGAAGCTAGTTGTGTACTATATTGTTCTTATAACTATCCATTCTGACTGAAGATCATATTGGTCTTCCTTTTATATTGGCAGCATTACAAAATACCTCCCCAAGAACTATCAATATCTACGTTGCCGGACGCAATTGTATGCAGGATTGCTGCTCGAGATGCTCTCTAAAGTCTCAGTAATCATCGTACTTGTGCCACACCTCAAGATTGAGCTCGATATAGGCACCTGAGCCCTCGTAAGCTATGTAGTTTCAGGATGTAGCTCTCTCTGTACCACGTGTACTATGACAGCACAACTAGGATTAGGTATCCTGTATCCGTAATACCATTGCTGTTTGCATTCCCGGTAAGCAAGCTGGAAGCACATCGCATCGCATGGTTAATTTTTCTTGTTATGTCTTGAATTGGATGAAGCTTATTGAATATGGAGTAGAATCTATAGAACCCAACAATCAGTTCAGGATCTAAATAGGTATGGACTAATATAGTTCACTAATTTTTAGCCATGGCTAATAACTAGTCATAGGTCTTGTTTAGTTCACCCAAAAATAAAAAACTTTTTAAGATTCTCCGTCACATCAAATCTTGCGGCACATGCATGGAACACTAAATATAAATGAAAATAAAAATTAATTACACAATTTATCTGTAAATCACGAGATAAATTTTTTAAACCTAATTAATCTATGATTGAATAATGTTTGTCAGATAAAAACAAAAGTGTTACCGCCTGGAAACTAAAAAGTTTTCGGAAAGGCCATAGTCTTATGGACGTG
Source organism: Sorghum bicolor (assembly GCF_000003195.3). NCBI lineage: Eukaryota > Viridiplantae > Streptophyta > Magnoliopsida > Poales > Poaceae > Sorghum > Sorghum bicolor. The sequence goes on along the minus strand of NC_012872.2, from coordinate 6,595,251 downwards.
TGTCCCAATTTCGCCCGGGATCGAGTTTTCAGTTTGCTAGGAGGACAGCGCCATCAGACGAGAGAGATGGCTGGGTGTGCGCGTGCGTCTGCCTGGGCCAGCACGCTGACAACAGTTATCCATCGTTGGCACTCGCCGTCGTCGTCATGGACGGGTGTCTCTGTGATATGACAATCGAACGTCAACGCAGCCTATCTTAATTTGGGTCTCTGATCGTGATCACCATGGTGAGCGGTGAGCCCTGGAACGTTATGTGGGAGGACAGCTGAGAGCAATTAATCATCGACGTTCGGCCTATGCTGTGTCGTCTTCAACCTCGAGCGAGACTTCTCGAGCTCGGATGCCGCACGGCAGTGCACTACCTAGTCTACGTCGTATAGGTACTCGGAGATCGTACCTACTCTACGGAAACAGTACTATACATTCCCTTTGCGGTAGTGGAAGCTTCTATGAGAGTGAACCAAACGGTTGTCGACGACTTTCGCGCGTTGAATTTTAACTTGAACACAATCACTACCCATATGAACAGCGTGGCAACGGTACGAGGTCCGCGTGGCCGCATTATTTATTTTAGCTTCCAGCGAATTGTTCCGTAGCAATCTGGGCCGAGATGTACATATGTATATTATTTAGGGCTTGTTTAGATACACCCAAAAACCCAAAACTTTACAAGATTTCCCGTCACATCGAATCTTGCGGCACATGCATGAAGTATTAAATATAGATAAAAAGAATAACTAATTACACAGTTTATCTGTAAATCACGAGACGAATCTTTTAAGCCTAGTTACTCCATAATTAGACAATGTTTGTCAAATAAAAACGAAAATACTACAGTGTTAAAATCTAAAAACTTTTTGCATCTAAACAAGGCCTTAGTGCCAGAAAACGAAATGTGTGGCATAATTGACATGGTACGCCTCCATCAGCACTGCACACTGCAATGGCCTCACATGATGGGATGCGGCGCGTCAAACTGTTCAAGGTCCCCGAAAATGTGTACTGATATGGATGGCAGGCCACGAGTCTGACTCATGACCACCGGAGAACCTTTGGGTGTCGATTAAGGTCTCGTTCAGTTTGCAAAATTTTAGGGTCTTGTTCAGTTTGCAAAATTTTAGGATTTCAGTTCTGTAGCACTTTTGTTTTTATTTGATAATAAATATTATCTAATTATGGACTAACTAGGTTCAAAAGATTCGTCTCATAAATTACAGCTGTGTAATTAGTTTTTGTTTTCATCTATATTTAATATTTCGTGCATGTACCGCAAAATTCGATGTGACGGAGAATCTAAAATTTTGATAAAATTGTTTGAAACTAAACAAAGCCTAAAAAACACGAGCCAATTCATAGAGATTAAAATAATATTTTGACACATTGCAAACAACTGCCAACATCCTCCTGCGACGGAGCAGCTCACGCAGACGCGGACGAGCTGAAGCATCCACAGCTGCGGGCGGAGCCGGCCTCCATGACGTAGCCGACCTCGCATTGAAAAAAAAAAAATTGTACGTAGCAGACCGCGCCTTGCCGAGTTGCCGTGCCGCAGCGGACGGGTCCCATCGGAACATCACACATTCACTCAGCCGTGGGTGTGGCATGCACTGAGCCCTTGGTGGCGACCGCTACAGGGGAGGTCAAGGGCAATCCCGTCCTAAAGATAGCGGACGACAGGTTTTGCGAAAATACAACTTGAGCCTAGGACGTCAGATCTGAGTATGGAGGGAGTAGGTTGTCTTTTTCTTTTTTTTTTTATTTTATTTTTATTATTTTTATTTTTTTCTTATTTTATTTTTTTATTTTTATTTTCATTTTCCCTCCTGCTCGATCTTGTTTAGTTTAGTTTTCTTTTTTGTTTCCTTTTTTCTTGGTATTTTTTCTTATCTTTATTTTGTTTTTCTTTTCATTTATTTTTTTATTTTTTATAGCTTCAATTTTTTTCTTTTCTGTTTTATGTTATTTTATACTATTTTATACTTTTATCTTTCTTTTATTTTTCCTTTTTATTTTCTTAATTTTTTATTCCTTTTTTTGTGCTTCATTTTGCCCTTTCTTTTTTATTTTTCATTTCCTTCTTTGTTTTTTTTATTTTTTGTTTTTGTTTCTTTTGGCAACACATTAATTCAGCGATTACAAAGGTGTTTATTGGATCATTTTTTTTGTCATACATGCATGTGATTTACCTTGGGCATTCGGTACTTCGGTTCGATTCGGTTTGGTACCTGAGTTCTCATAGAAATTTAGTTCCTCAGAAAACCGATCGGTTCCTTTCAAAAATTGGTACGGAGAAAAAATTCGGTTTCAGTAGTTTTGGTATTTACCAAAAATATCGAATTGATCGCATGAACATGTAATAGCATGTTCAAAAGCTAACTTTGACATAATTTGGAAATAATTTCATGGAGAATAGTAGTCCCAAATATATACATATACATGTCCACATTATATGAGTAGAGTATTACATGTACAAAATATAATAGACTAAAATAGTGCTATTAATAATATAACTTGTCACTCAAACTCAACACATTTCGGTAAATTCGGTTTCCAAGGTATAGTACTGAATTTACGGTTCTTGAAGATTAGGAACCGAACAAGGTACCAAAAAATTTAGTTTCGGTACTTTGAGTTCGGTTCTCGGTTTTTTTGCGCCAAGGGTGACATGTGATTGAAGCACAACAAACATATTGGTATTGATCTTGTGGTGGTTGCTGAATTTTTTAGTGAACTAATATTAATTGCATAGAAAGGGACTAATATTATTTTTTTGTTTCCATTTCATTCATTTTTTATTTACTATCATTAATTGATTTGTTTATTTTATTTTATTTTATTTTTACATTATATTCTTTTTTATTTCTTTTTTTCCTTTTTCCTTTTTTCTTTTGTCTTTATGTTTTTATAATTTTTTTATTTTTCTACTTTACCTTACTTAATTATTTTTTCTTGTTTAAATTTGTATTTTCTATATTTTATGAGATGTGATGTAAAGTAATGCTTTTTTGCAACGTTCATGTGGTATATAATGTCATGTTTTGTGATGTTTATGTAGTATATGTGATGTTCTATGATATTTTATGATGTCCATGTGGTATACGTGTTATGTTCTATGATGTTTTTTGTGATGTTCACGTGGTATTTATATGATGTTGTACAATTTTTTTTTGCGATGTTCATGTAATATATGCGATGATGCGATGTTCTATAATATATTTAGTGATGTTTTATGGTGCATTTGGTGATGTTCTATGGTGCATTTAGTGATGTTCACTTAGTATACATGATGATGTATATAGTGATTTCACGTAATATATATGTGATGTTCTATAATATATTTAGTGATATTCTATGATAGATTTAGTGATGTTCACGTATTATATATGCGATGTTCTATAATGTATTTAATGATATTCTATAATGTATTTAGTGACGTTCACTTAGTAGAAATACGGTGTTCTATGATGTACTTAGTGATATTCACGTAATACATATGCGATGTTCTATGATGTATTTACTATTTAGTGATGTTATGTGGTGTATTTAGTATGTGTACTTAATATACATATGATGTTCTAAGTATATTTAGGTCTTGTTTAGTTCCCAAAAAATTTTGCAAAATTTTTCAGATTCCCCATCACATCAAAACTTTAGACGCATACATGAAGTATTAAATATAGACGAAAATAAAAACTAATTGCACAGTTTGGTCGGAATTGACGAGATGAATCTTTTGAGTCTAGTTAGTACATGATTGGATAATATTTGTCAAATACAAACGAAAGTGGTACTATTCCTATTTTGCAAAATTTTTTAGAACTAAACAAGGCCTTAGGATGTTTCCATGTGATCTTTGAATTTTTTTTCTTAAGTGTTTTTACTTTTTTCTTATGCTTTGCTCTAGATTTTATTATTTATTTATTTATTTATTCATTTATTTATTTATTTTATGTATATTATAATAAAAATTTCATTAACCGAAAACTAGAATACTAAATTTTTTTATTGTGAAGGCGGGAGATTGTTTTTATGAACCTAGAACATCACCTTTGTTCAATAATAAAAAAATATTCTATCTTTATAGAATAAATATTCATTAATAAAATTTTATCTAAACATATTCACGTGGGATCTTGTTTTGAAGGATTTATTATAAGAAACATAATGGTGGAAACAAAATTTAATTTGGATACTCGATTTAGTAGTTATTATTTTTTTAATTTGTAGAATAGAATAAAAAAATTAATTTGTCCCACTTCTGTTGCCTTCCTACAAACTTTCCGACACATGCTGGCCGTGGGTGGGCGGGAAACAGGAACGCGACGCCGGAGAGAAATATCAGACGGAGTTTGCGGTTCTCGCGCTCGGATTCTTGCAGTGCCTCAAGGTGACACTCTTTTGTGAGTTACGACTAAGACTAGTCTCGATTGGAGTTTCATATGAGTTTCATTTGCATTAAATAGGTTGCAATATTGCTCTTTTTTATGACATGGCGGTGTATTTAAGAAAAGAAAAAAATATGTTTCATCTAAATGAAACTCTCTTGACACGATTACCAACTTTTTATAAGTCTTGAAATTAAATGTCTATAAAACTATAAAATGAAGTAGATATTTTATCCAAGTTTCATTTATCTCACATCATGACATCTTGAAAACAATACCACGAAACTCTGCCGTATATAATTACGATGAGCGTGGCAGTGGCACACTGGCACTAGAGCTTACGTAACGGTGCAAATGGACGACCTCTTGCTCCTGCCGCCCGATTACTCTCCCTTCCAGGCATCCTTTTCCGCCGACGGCCACCACCAGTACCCAGGGCTAGCTGGAGTTCCTGTCCTGCGATGCCGCAGACCTAGACAAGTTGTTGGGCAACGACGACATGCCAGACAACCGGCGTGACGATGAAGTCCCCCAGGATACTGGCGCAAGCCTGCCGCCGCCGCCGGCGGCACTACCAGTCGCGGAGAGGAGGCGGCCGGGACGGAAACCTGGCTCTAGTAGCTCCTCCCGCGCCGCCGGCACCACCGCCATCAACCACGTGCAAGCCGAGCGGCAGCGGCGGGACAGGCTCAACCGCTTGTTCTGCGACCTCCGCGCCGCCGTGCCCACGGTGACTCGGATGGACAAGGCGTCCCTTCTCGTCGACTACATCACCATGCTGCGCGGCCGCATCGAGCAGCTCGAGGCCGAGGCCAGGCGGACGACCGCGGCCTCCCACTCCCAGCACGCCTTGCTTATTGGTGGCTCCTCCTCCGGTCAGGAGCTAGAGGTGCGGATGCACGGCGGGGACGACGCCGCAACGCTGCGCCTGACGACTGCCGCGCGCCTCATGGCCGCGCTCGGCGCGCTGGACCTGCCGGTGCAGCACGCGTCCATGTGCCGCGTGGGCGGCGTCACCGTGCAGGACGTCGTCGTGGACGTACCCGCGGTTGGGCTGCGGGGAGAGGACTGCCTTCGCACCGCACTGCTGCACAAACTACTGCAGTAGAGCGGGTCCAAATTAAAATCCACCCAGCATGCAGCATGCACTAGTTACTTCGATCGGCCCCATTGTCATCTGTAGTTTGCTTCCGTATGTAATTTCTTGTGCACAGGAAGACAGCCTGTGTTGGGATCGGTTGTCCTGACAAGGGCTTTTACTTCCACCCAAAAACCTAAAAATTTTCAAAATTCCATATCACATCGAATCTTTAGACGTATGTATGAAGTATTAAAAATAAACAAAAATAAAGACTAATTGCACAGTTTGGTCGAAATTGACGAGATGAATCTTTTGAACCTAGTTAGTTCATAGTTGAACAATAATTACCACAAACAAACGAAAGTGCTACAGTATCGCGAATTGTTTTCACACTATTAGCAAGGCACGAAACTCTTGGTAATCAAGCTGGGTGATCTATCTCTTTATTGGTATTCGAGTTTCTCTTTTACAGGGTAAATGTAGTCCACCTATTAAAGAATATACCAAAATATTTTTGGTTGTACAACATCCATGGTCACAGAAGTCAAAGTGTTTTTTCGTTACAACAGCCTCGCCTAATGGGCCCTTGTCCAGCTATGGCTAGACTCATTGGGCCACTGTGTCCATCCGCGTGGGACGACATGACCTTATGGCTACACCCATAAGGTTTGGACAATAGGAGGCAATCATTGTTAGGGGACCTTGGGCGTGAGGCTTCACCCCCAACACTTCCCCCTTCACGGGTAAGATTTAACGCAGATGATCTTGATCCTCGAAAAAGATGGTCGCCTCACAGGCCTGAGGGTTCACTCCCTTCAGGTTCATTTGTGTTAGGGCTGTTTTGCGTTAACTTTCGACATGTAGATTGTTGCTTGTCCTTCTCGAGGCACTGCAGTCCAAATGAGTGGACGGAAGTTTGATAGCTGCTTGGGCCACTATAAAAAGTAGGGGGTGAAACAGAGGCAACCCTAGTTGCTTTCTCTGTGTGAAAATTTTAGCCTCTGATACGTCAAGCCTTTGTCCTTATACTACATACGGAGGTGGCTTTTCTTCCGTAGTTCTGGTTCGTGGTCCAAGCTTGCTAGCTTTAGTGATAAAGAATATGATTTGATGTTTGAGCATTCCATGATGGCCAGTGTGGGGGCTAGCTTGTTGACGGTAGATAAGTATCAATTTTATATCAACAAGAGAATGGAATAAGGGCAAGAAATAATCACCAACAATAGAATAGGATTTCAACTGACAGATTTCCATAGGTTTTGGTGAATGTCTGTTTCTGCAGGGGTTATTAGGAAATGACCTTTGGAGGCCCACGTGTCATAATTACATAGAGAGAAAAGAGATATCTATGCCATGTATACAAAAGAAGGATCTAGAAGAGTCGGGGAGCCACCAGAACGAAGCGGAACACGAGCGGACCCCGGGCCAGGGCAGCCAAGGGAGTCGCCTGCCCTCTCCCTGTCCAATCAGGAGAGAGGCCACGGATCATGGCCTAAACCGACTTAGAGGATCTCTATTCTTCATCCATTAAGGTCGGTTTGATCCAAGGGCTACGGTTCATCCCACCAGCCTATATAAGGAGGGGTAAACCCTAGGGTTAGAGGCATCAATTCAAGTTAGAAGTTGATCTCATTCATAGAATTCATTCTCTACTTTCTCCTCTCTAGAGCTCCAAGTTTAGAGGCATAGCTACATAGAATAGATCTAGTTGGAGGCAAGTGTTGCTTGGTTTCTAGATGTGTCATAGAGATACTCGGTAATTCTTGTAATCTTTCTCCTACTTTGTTCTAGTTCATCATTATATATATTATTTCATCTTATAGTAGAATATGACTTTGCTCTATTCTCTTATATTGGATATGACTTTGCTCTACTTGCTTATATTCTTAATTATATTGTTCTAGTCTATTATGATTATATGCTTGGCATAGTTGGTTTAGACTTATATTCAAATATATGTTCGTATAGCGCTTTCTCATTAGTACGATGGGTGGGTGGTCGACATTATGTAGGCGTGGTGCCTATCACTATGCCAAAACAACACAAAGGAGACACCTCAATAGTGACTCAGAACTGAAATGCGTCACTAATAAGTATTTCAGTGACACGGCTGAACGAAGCGTGTCACTGCTAAGTTTTTGCCCATGTCCTAAGAACAAGACGCGTCACTAATGAGATGGCATCAATGACTCTTCTCAAGAAAACGCGTCACTAGTAATAGAAGTGACACATTTTAACTAAGCGCGTCACTGATATGTGGCTGTATTAGTGACTCTTCCAAACAAAACGTGTCACTTGTAACAAAAGTGACACGTTTTACGTAGACGTGTCACTGATAATGAGAGATATTAGTGACTCGCCCTAACAAAACACGTCACTAGTATTAAAAGTAACGCGTAATGTCCAGACGCGTCACCCATATTCATACGAACTAGTGACTCTTCCTGTTGAGCCGCGTCACTAACTAACTAGCCAAAAAATTAACAAGAAGATTGGTTGTCTGGTTGGGGAATCCTCGCCTGCGTATGTCCTCCAGACATAAAAAGTGAAAAAAAAACAATTGGTATACCACAACCAATTTGTAGCATCGGACAACGGTTGCTAAAATATAATATTAACGTCTAACAATCGGTCAGTATAAATTTGTAAGAGATCATCTTGACGGTACATCATCGCTACATGTATTTAGCTGCTTGCCACAAATGATCAGTCACCAAAAACATAGAGAAATTTACCTGTATGGCCCTAAAAAAATGGCTCTTCCTTATATGGCCCTTTCATTTTTGAACTTACCCCTATGATCCTTAAATGAATTTTTATTACTTCTATGGCCATCAGTCTGTTTCTAGCCCTTAACGGTGTTAAGTGGAGGATAAAAAGACCATTTTACCCCTAGCGTAAAAAAAATTGTCGAGTTTTATTTGTTTGTTGTATATTTGGAGTAATGTTTAGCAAATAAATTCAAACATAATATACAAACAAAACTCAGCATTTTTATGCCAAATATACCCAATTATTATATATGAATTTATTTGCTAAATATTACTCCAAATATACAAAAAAACAAACAAAACTCTACAACTTTTTATGCCAGGGGTAAAACGGTATTTTTATCCTCCACTTAACACCATTAACTGCTGAAAACAGACGAAATGCCATACAAGTAATAAAAGTTCGTTTCAGGGCCATAGGGGTAAGTTCAAAAAAAAGATCATATAAGAAAGAGCTATTTTTTTAGACCATACAGGCAAATCCCTCAAAAACATATTATAGAGTCAAATGATTGGTCCCTATTAGTCCATTTTCATTTTGGAATGGCCAACCCAGCCCACTCGCGTGCACTGAAGTTAGAGCGGCCCACCAATCAGCATCGAAAACCCTATCTCCAGCCATTCCCACCACAGCAGCCACATCTCTCACACACGAGCAGCGCCGCATCTCGTCTCGGGGACCTTCACCACCACCGCGCGTGAGCTTGCGGGCAGCGCGAGCTTGCGGGGAGCGCCATCCAGCCTGCCGCAGCAGCCGTCGCGGCCTTTGCCCCTGCTGCAGCCATCATCCCCACTCCCGCCGGCCACGAGCTCGAACAGAAGCATCCTCGAGCCACCACTTCGTCCATCTGGATCTGGAGGCACCACCTGTAGCGCCCTCTACTGAGCACGACGCCTTGCGACAACCATCCGCATCCAAGGTAGGGACGGACAACACGACGCCTTGCGACAACCATCCGCATCCACGTCTACCAGCAGTGCCGCGCGGAAAGGGCCCAGGAGGCCCAGGCTCTTCGTCGCCGCTGCCATGGCTCCTCGCGGATCCAGGAATGGTGAGGGACCGACCTCCCTCATTTGATGCTTTTTTCCCTTTCTGGTTGTGCGCTGCACTGTTTCCTGCGAGTGAGGGCACACCGTTGACTAGGCATTAAGCAGACCCAGGCTTTCCTCTGAATTGCTATTATTGTTCCGTTTTATTCATTTATCTATCTCGACCCAATCCTTGTCGGCTCTGTATGTGGAACAAGAGTGTGTAGCTCGAGGTTGCTCTCTGCATCCCCGGTCTGATGTTTCCATAATTCACATCTGAATTTTTGGCTGACAAAGTTATATAAGTAGTAGTTGAGAACCGAGCAGGTAATGATCAGCTTGTCCGTTGGCTTTTTAGTACTATATTAAAGCAGCTGATATAATTAGTACTATATTAAAACATCTGAATGGGTCAGTTTGGAATGATCAGAATGTTTTGTCACTTGTCAGCATGGGTTGTTCCCATTTCTATTCATGTATTAGTACCTATTCCATTCTGATATAATTAAATAAAAACGTTCATTACGTTAGTTTGCGAGGGATCGAGAGCAGAAGGCTTTGCAAGCATGTCATCTTCAACTGGCAATGAGAATGTCTACTCGAACAGGTACTCTGCCTCCTATGCCTCCCCACCATCATACATGTGAGTTTCCGCCTCGCTTCTCTGTGTATGTTGTTATCAACTTTATCTTTGCATGATAACTTAGTTACTTAGCATATAACCTCTGCAGTGGTTCATCTGTTCTCTCGATTTGACTTATAAGATATTTTTTCTTACAAATTGTCTGATGAAGTTAAGCATTCTGAACTATATAAGACGGGTGTAGAAATAATTTCCTACTTGTATGTGATGACTTCTTACTACTCTCTTCATTCTAAACTGTAAGTTGTTTTGACTTTTCTAGGTGCATAACCTGCTATGCACAATCAAACTTACGAATCTAGAAAGCCAAAATGACAATTTGAAATAGAGTACTAGTATGTGCGTCATTATGTGAGTCTGAGATATAATTTTCTAGATACATGGATTGTCAAACTTGTCTACAGATCACATGTATCGTCACATTTTGGGAATGTGCCTCTTTCTTTTTTGTAACTGTTATCTGTCCTGCAGGCACAGTAAGTCCGAGAGTGTGGTTTACAGTTTTGGTACTATCTTGCTTGATCTCCTGAGTTGAAAGCACATTCCACCAAATAATGCAAGTTTTCCTGCTCTATAATACATTGGCGTTGTAGTGTAATTAACATATTCTACAATCATATAGAAATAAATTAATCATATGGAAATAAATTAATTTTACACTAACATTTTCTCTTTCTTTATTTAGTTCTTTGTGTGTGTGTGTGCACGGATATTTAATCTATTTATGTGTTAATAGGTGATAGGTTGGACAGTCTAGTGGAGTGTGGAGAAGAGTTTTGATCTAAGTGCTGTTTCACAGGTATGGATAATATATGGCTTATGAGCAATGGGTCAAAATACTTATTGTCTGTTTGCAGCCCCTTTGTGTTAAATACAGTTTGAAAGAATATTTCTAAATTTGTGCAGTCAGAGCTGCATGCAGAGTGCTTAGCTGGTGTCATAGCTAGATGGTAAACATTTGGTTGAATATACCTTTGTGAGCCTTGTTGGTGTTATTATGTGGATATGGTGTCCTGTTTTTTAGACCTACATACTCCTATGAGCTTTCCTGGTGTCATTGCTGTTGTTTATCATTCCAAAATATTGATTAGCTATGCATGGCCTTGTGTGACATTCCAAAATATTTATTAGCTATGCACTAACCTTATGTCTCCATAATTTAGTTCATTATGTGTGCATATTTAGTTTAACTAGTTTTCGTTGTTGGTCTATTTTTCAACCTGTAAAATTCCAATTACTAAAACCATGTGATAGATAAATAGCTAGGGTTGTCATGTTCATGTGTTGCTGGTCCCCTCTCAAGTCTCAACTTATACCAGTCATGTAATATAAAAAACATAAACCAAACCTTGTTGCAGCCTTTATCTCATGCATATTAAGATCACATATATGAACTAAACACGAGTATTGTCACCAATAGATTCATCTTTGGATGTCTTCATGCTAAAGGCTGCACCACTACAAATTACACACATAAGAAATTCTTTAATACATTCTAAATATAGGAGAAAAATAGACTGCAGATTACACATATAAGAAACCTTGTTGCAGCCTATTCCTGCATCGCCAAGTAGCACAGAGAGGAGATAAGAGGAGAAAAATAGGAGGCTTTATTTGTATTGCTACAGCTTTATGCTTTTGGTTTTGGGGGTGATCTGATGAGGGTGGAGGAGCAGGTGCCTGCTCTGCCTCTGCTCTATGCTTCTGTAGTTGCACCTGCTTATGCTCTAGCTAGTTTAGTATTAGATTAAGAGCATGCAGCTACTGGCTAGCACAATATACATTGTTGATTTGTTTACTCAGCTCCAGATTGTTATGCCTGTGCCTAGTTCTATTGATGATGAATACTTATTTCCTATGTTTTTACAATGATAGCTGTTTATTCTAATTAAGACTTTATGCTATGTCTGGATTGGTTACTTGAATTACATATTTTACATTGATATTTTATACTGTACTGTACTGTGCCAAGTTTTCTTTTTGACCAAAGTTCTAATCTTGACACATGAAATGAAGTGCTGACGAAGCCCATCGATGTGCACATGATTAGAGAAAAGTTGGCTATGTTCTTAGTGGCACAGGTCATCAACAAGAAAGGAGAGTTCTACCATCCTAGTTAACCATCAGTGATGTGTGATTGCCACTACTAATATGAGTCTAGTGTAGTGTTTGACTGAACAAGTTATGTTCATTGTTGTGATGGATTTCGAACAAGTTGTGAACCTGTTGTGAATCTGTCATGAACAGGATCTGTTAACTTGATATCTATTTGAAGAGCTTCTGTTATGAACATGTAGTAATATATTGCTGAGTGCCTTTCATATGTACGTGTTGTGAACATTGTGGTATGTGGCTCTGATGAAAAATACGAGTGACATTAAAGCGTAGACGTGTCACTATTATGATCCTATCTGAGATGTGTATTATTACCGCGCATCACTTGTTTATATGCTGTCAGTGACACATTAGGTTGACATGAGTCACTGATATGTAATTACCAGCGTCACTCATACCTCATTATCAGTGACACGTGTTCTCAGTGTGTGTCACTCGTATATCTTTACTAGTGACGTGTATCCTCAGTGCGAGTCACTGATATGGCCTTATCAGTGACGTGGTTTATCAATGTGTGTCACTGCTATACTAAGATTAGTGACCCGTATATTAAATACGCGTCGCTGGTATCTTAACATCAGTGACGCGTGTCCTAAATATGCGTCACTGGTATCTTAACATCAGTGACGCGCGTACTAAATATACGTCACTGGTATCTTCATAGCAGTGACGCGTTTTTACACGTCACTAATTTGTCCACATCACAGACGCAATAAAAGTGATGCGTCTTTTCCGCGTCACTAATGACCCTCTGGACGCGTCACTAATTAGCTTTTCTGGCATAGTGTATATCGTGTTTACCTATGTTTGCATGCTATATTCCGAGTCGTGTGGTAGATCGCGGGGGTGATATATCCGTTGAGTCCTCTGTAGTCCACCCTCCGAATGTAGTTTCTGTAGACACTAATTACGGGGAGATGATTGCTCTGTTTCTGATTTTCGTCAGTAATGTGCATATGTGTAGATATAACCTACTCCCGCTATGATTACCAAGTATAACTGCACTAATCATAATATGCTAGACTATATAGTTAGAATAACATAGGAAACATCTAAATAGATCATTCTAATTGATGCTAGTGTCATAGACTAGAGTACTCTAGAGATATCCTTTATCATTCTATGTTTGATTATCATTCATATTCATTATATATATATTTATCATGTAACTTACCCCTGCATTAAGTTAGATAGATAATATGTGGTTGCCCTTGAGAGAATACATGCAAGTGATATCTATCTCCTCTCCTTTCCTTCCCATGGGTAGAATTATAAATACGATACCTGGAACTTTCCTTGGTGAAATGCTACAATGGTTATATCCATGCGCTTGCGGATACCTTATTCTATATTCATCATTCTAAGAGAGCATTGCATATTTACAGTGTATTTCTTGTGTCATGCTGGGGATGACAACCTGGCCACTAAGGATAGAGTCTTTACTCCACTCGCATTTCTGGCGCCGTGTCGGGATAGGGTTTAAACTCTACTCTTAGTAAGTGACGTAAGAAATGCCAACAAGCATTTTTGGCGCCGTTGCCGAGGAAGGCTATGGATATTCAAAAGGATTTAGAGACATCACTTGCAAACCACTCTCACATGAGGCACCATTATTATCTCTAGCTTATGTAGGCTCACCCTTGTCTTTGGTCTATTGATGTATCTTATGTAGGGTGATGTATGAAAAGATCTGATCTTCCAGATAATTACACTGACAATCCAGAAGCAATAATCAAGAGAAATAGAGCTAAGTTGAAGAAAGTACACTCATCACAGTCATTATCATCATCATCTTCATCTGAGCTTGGAGTTTCAACTGATTCAGAAGATCAATCAAGAGTTGTTCGGAGTTTGACACCAGAGTTTGAAGCAATGGTTGAGAAATCACTTCGCGAGTTCCCTGCTCCCACCACTGACAACATCCACACTGGACCGACTGTCAATGTTGGGGATGGATCATTTGAGCTCAAGCCGGCGCTGATCAACATGGTGCAGTCAAGCCAGTTTTGTGGAAAGACGCACGAAGATGAAAGTGCTCATCTCCAAAACTTCCCAGAGATATGTAGCACATTCACTATCAAAGGAGTTACAAGAGACGCCATACTACTCCGTCTCTTCCCATTTTCACTCTTGGGAAGGGCGAAGCAGTGGTTCTACGCTAACAAGGACAAGAACACTACGTGGGCGATCTGTTCCACCAACTTCTTGACTAAGTTCTTTCCCGTAGGCAAGACGAATGCTCTGCGAGGGAAAATATCAAGTTTTCAGCAACACAATGATGAGACAATCCCAGAGTCCTGGCTAAGTTTTGTTAGGCCCCTACTGTACCTTCCAGTGGAGGGCAACATTGATTGCTTTTGGGCTCGCTACGAGCTTCATAACCAGTTGAAGTGCAGTTTGCTAGTTGCACCTTTATTCTGATGAGGCTTTCACAAGGGTAGGAGAGGTTTTAAATAACTAGCCGAAGCACGGTTTGGTACCAACACTGGTTTTACATCAGAGTGCCAAGGGTCACTTTCAAGGATGGGAATGGCAATGATGCCTACCGGTACCCTCTTGCTTCAAAGCTATAGAATTGAACCTGGTTACTCATTTATTGGCTAGAAAGTGTGATGAGCGGAGGGCCTATGAGAAAGCCATCAAATTTCTTGTCTGATTTAGCAGTAGTCATGATCTTTAGATCGCAATACGTGGAAGAAGTTCACCCTTGCGCATGTGGCCCTCCCCATCTAGTAGTCCTCAGAGCATCATGCCCTATCCTCATTTCAACTTCAAGAAAGCCAAAGGCAAAAGCGACAAGGAAATAATTGTTATAAGGTAGTGTCATGGGTTAATTTGTAACTGCAGCAAGCATCTTGTTCATTAGATGTCAGAAGTATAGGTCTCCAGTGGCTCGGGTACTCAAGAACACAAGAGAGACATGACGATTTATCCTGGTTCGAGCTATCAAGGCCCTACATCCAGCAGTGAGGAGTTCTTCATGTTGAAGAGCACCCAAATCAGGGGGTTACAATGAAGGAGAATGAAAGTTTGGCAAGGAATCACTCGGTGCTATCCTACTACTATCGGTGCTAAGGTTTCTTTCTCTACCGAGTAAGAGATCGACCCTCTCTTCTGCTGGGTTGCCAATGGGAGGAACTTGGCATATGAAGGCAGTGGGGAAGCTCATCAGCAGTGGCACCGAGATTGATATAACCGAACTAGAAGGAAGAGCAAAACCAACCACAGATCTTGAAGGTTTGGCATTAAACTTCATTCTAGTTATGTACTTATGTAGTATGTACTGTATGGTTCTTATAACTATTATCCATTTTGGCTGAAGATCATATTGGTCTAACTTTATATTGGTGGTCCCCAAGAGCTATCAATATCTACGTTACCGGATGCAATTAATTGTATGCAGGGTTGCTGCTCGAGATTTTCTCTAAAGTCTCAATAATCACTATACTTGTGCCACAACTCGAGATTTAGTTCAATCTACGTACGTGGGCCCTCGTAAGCTATGTATAGTTTCAATATGTAGCTCTCTCTCTCCCACATGTATGACCCATAATACTGTTGCTGTTCGCATTCCCTGCAAGCAACCAAGAAGCACATCGCGTGGTTAATTTGTCTTGCTAAACTGTGCTGCAAGCAACAACTGTGTAATTTCTCTCTTGAATTTGATGAAGCTTATTGGATAGAAAACTAGCAAAGGAATGTATCTGATGTTATGTGCTAACCAAATCTGTCAACACGGCAATCATCTCATTGAGGCCTTGTTTGGATGTTGTCGGATTCACCTCAATCCACATGTGTTGGAGTGGATTGGGGTGGAATTTAGTTCAAGTTACACTCCAATCCACCCCAACACATGTGGATTGATGCGAATCCGACAACATCCAAACAAGGCCTGAGTGTGTTTGGTTCGTTTTCAATACAAGCCTGGCTAGCAAAACTAAGTCAGGCTAGCCTAAGCCTGGCCCTATTAAGCCAAGATAGACTTATTTGGTTCTATGTACTACGCTAACCTGGCTAGTCCTAGAATGTGTTTGGTTGGTTAGTTTGTTTTGATACAGTCACCTCTTCTCTCAAATGGTATGGTTACCTCCATTGAAGCATTTTGTCAAACAATTGATGGGCTTCGAGTAGGACACACGCAGAGCTCGCCAGGACCAAGCGCTTCCGCAGCTCTTTCCTCCCCAACCACCATGTAGAGCTCGCCTACGCCACAACTCTGTCCTCCCCAACCGTCGCGCAGAGCTCGGGAGCACCTCCAAGTGACTATTGGCGCTCGCACCCACCAAGGCACAGAGCTCCACCGTGGGCCGGGGCGGCCCACCTCTGGTCAACAACACGGTCTCCTTCGCTGGCCGGGGAGATGGGTCCTCGTCGTACCCGTACGCCTACGCGTCGGCACCGTCCAGGTCGGTTCTGTGCCCCCTCGCACTCGCGGCCGCCATGTTCACGTGGCTCTGCGTCGCCTCGCACCACCGGCTGTGGTTGTAGAGCGAGCAAGGCCACACGCCATAGGCCGTCGTCCCCATGCCGACCCGCGTGCACTGCCCACGCCTAGCGCCCGCCAGGCACAGGCGCACGACACCTCTCGAGCAGTCGCGCGAGCGCCCATCCCGGCCGGCCCAGACCGCGGGCCGCTACATGGGAGCACTACGGCTCGCCTCCCAAGTCCGAATAGGACCACTACCTCCTCATTCGCCAGAAGCTCCACCGTGGCCGGATCTGAGTGACGAGGGGAGGCCAACGGCGGTCAGACGGACAGCGCGGCCCGTGCGAAGGAAGGGAGAGTGGGGCGGTGACACAGTACGCGAAGTCTAGTGGGGAGGAGCAGTGGAGTTTCGACGAGGAGGAGCTCCCAGAGTTCCGACAGAGGCGACAGAGTGAAAGACCGGCGGTAACGAAAGAGGAGCAACGGGGCTGGTTTTGGCCTGGCTCCAGAAGAAACACCAACCCTGTGTTTCTTTCTCGGCCTGGCTCTGGGAGTACGGATGGACAGTTGAAACCTGGCTTCAGAGACTGGCCTAGGAACCAAACAATACAAGTCTGGCCCAACTAAGCCAAAAGACAGACCAAACACACCCATTGGAGCTGCACCAATTGGTCACCAGAAGATGCCGAAGAAAATCTGGACGTGTCTCCATTTCGGCCCTCAGGCTTGATTTGATGGCGTTTGGTAGCTAGAGGCCTTTCCTCCATCGACGGTGCCAGCACGGTGTGCGCGTGGGCGTTGTGTGCGTCCGTCTGGGCCGGGCCGGCAGCCAGGAGGCCGGCACAACACGGTGTGTGGTGCGCTGATGAGAACAGAGTTGTCCTACGTATTTTGCTTGTTTGGGCTTACATAAACACAGTTGGGCCCAACTAGAATATATAAATATAGTATAGTGTACATACCGTGTTTTTTTACTTTTTCAAAACTATTGGTGCACAGATGTACCGCCCATGCACATTATTAATCCTGCATGCCGTGGATGTAGTCAGTTTGGCAGAAGAACCAACTGTGGAACGGCTATTTCCAACTTTTGACAATCATTTCTTTCTGTCTCAGATACAAGAGATGCTTGTAAGTGACAGTGTTCTGAATTTAACATGGCAATTTAAGACAAAATCGTGAACTCTCGGTTAGATTCCTTGCAACGGAACATATCCACCTTTATTATTCAAATCCTCAGCTTAACATTGCTCATATTTTTCTAGATTTAATCTAAGATTAACGACGTTAGTCTTTCAATCGAAGGTGTCATGTAGAGTTATTCTTTTAGCGGTAGGTGACGTGCGTGCGCCTATAGTGACTTTGTTCTCACAGGGGTAAAAAAATGGATTTTACAAAAGTATTCTTTGAGTGATAGGCGATGTGCATACGTCTATAGTGATTTTATCAATCTCGAGATTATATCTGTCTAACTCATTTCTTTAGAGGTGCTCATAAGGGTAAAATAATATTAAGATAAACCGATTGTGTTCTATTTCTAAACTGACTATACAAGTTTATTTGACTTTGTCAATCTCAAAATTTATTAGTTTAATTTAGTTCTTCGGAAATGCTTACAGATATAAAAAACTAATTGTGTTCTTTCTCTAAACCAACTATACAAGTTGGTTCTTTAGTACCGGTGGAACATCGGCTTCTAAATTTCACAGCTCCTAATTTAACAAAGCTTTAAGCAATTAATATATGTAATCAATCAGCTAAAGTTTTGACAAAATTTAAGGCTCCAAGCAGAAGGGAGGACGACCACAAATTTCTGTCAGTGGAGGAAAGCAACAAGTGGGGTTTTCTCTTAAGATGACAGAATAACAAGAGACGAAAATGAAGAAATCACCAACTTAATATAATATAGATACATATTTATGTCAGTTATTTTTTTAGAAAGGACAACAAAAGCGCGCTTTGCCGCGAATTCTATTTGATGAAGAAAGAAAGAAAAGGCAAGTATCTGTCTAGTTTTTTGGATGGAAACTAGGCTAAAAAAGAGGAGAGTGCTCCACTCGTCCTGCACAACTTTGCTCCAACTAGACATCTATCAAAACTTGTGCCACTATTTGCTCCAACTCGGTCGAATCAACCCTAACTAACAACTCAATTAACAACTAACAAGGCCTGAAGAAACACAATGACCTGCCGGGTGAGACCAAACAACACAACTTGGGACACCATCATGGCTAGACGGCAAGGAGCAACTGGGAAACTAAAAAGCCTAGGAATGTCTCCAAGAAGGAAACAATGCTAAAAGAGCCAATAAGGTAGCCCGCCAAGAGAAGGTTTTCACCTGTGATATCCAGAATAGTAGGAGAGGTAGGAAAATACACCTCTAATAAGGGAACAACATCAGACGTATGTCGTCCAAGCTTTCACCCTTAACTTAAACAACATCCACACCATAACCACTAGAAACCAAACCCTACTAGGGAGGAAGGGTGTGACGATGGATCAACAACAACTTTGCCTTGCCGCCACCCCTAGAGACGCTTGCCAGGAAAAGCACCAGAAGAAGCTTGTCGGAGAGTCCACTCGCCGGCCGAATCCGACAAAGCCGGCCAGCAGCAAGCAGGTCAGCTAGCTCCACACCGAAAGCCAACCTAGGAAAGGAG
The DNA here is from genome assembly GCF_000003195.3 of Sorghum bicolor. Lineage (NCBI taxonomy): Eukaryota > Viridiplantae > Streptophyta > Magnoliopsida > Poales > Poaceae > Sorghum > Sorghum bicolor. The sequence continues at coordinate 6,576,141 of NC_012872.2, read as the reverse complement.
GAATGTAGATGGCAGGGAGAAGAGGCTAGGATCAGAAGAAGACCCCACTCACCTAGCCCACCATTGTCACAACCCCTTTCGAGCCAGCCCCACATCAACCACTCCATACAAGGCCTCCAATAGCCTCCACTGGCCCCATGCCACCTATTCCGCCATGTCGCACCACCCCCGCTTGCCATGGCTAGTGCTCCTCGGCCACTGAAGCTACTACCATTAGTAGCCGCCGCATCTCCACATGGACCAATCTAGAGAACACTAGATCCAGCAGTTGGAGACCCGGATCTGGTTCCCCTTTGAGCGAGCAGCGCAAGCTAGAAGCACCCGCGCCTGTCCCGACCAACAGGGACGGCAACAACAACACTAGTGAGGTCAGACTTGACCCCTCGAGACCCTCTCCATCTTAGCACATGGAGACAACAAATGTAGGCTAGGGGAAGCCAAATCCGCCCGTACCGACGCAGGATGCGCCGGTGGCTAGCTCCCACATGACAGTGCCAGGTCTGCTCGAAGAAGCCCCACTACACGGGAGAGAGGGATGGAGGGAGAAGAACCTAGTCGCTGCCATCATTGCCCTCCGCCGGACCTCCAACGTCAAGGTCCGATGGTGGTCGGGCCGAGGTAGCACGAGGGCTGGCCCTACGGCGACAGTAGAAGGGGTGTGGCGCTCGAGTCGCCCTAGCGGAGGAGCGACTTAGGGGGTGAAAGAAAGAAAAGTCTCCCGGTACCTCCCCTTCATGTCAGGTTGTGGACATGTGGATTTTGACAATCATGTATTCATGTTGGTTAGGATGAAGTACATGTCAAAAAAAAAGACAACTAATGGATCTGTAAGCAATGATGTTAACTATCTAACAAACAAGATTGTAGCATGAAAGCATTATAGAAAAAGATTTCCAGAGATTAACTCTGCTTAAAAAACAATGAGTAAGGGCTTGGATTGCCAAAGCAACCACAACCAAATCTCAGATATATGTGTGTCCAAGATGTCGTGATTGACAATCTCGTGCACCTTCTCCTTTAAAAGAATGAGATTACACATTGCTTCTTGGAAAGCATATGTGCACCTTGTCCTTATATTAATTATTAAAGGGGTGTTTGGATCAAGGAGCTAATAATGTGCCTATGTTTTTATACCACTTAGTAGAAAGCCTAAATATGGGCTAATTCTAGGCTAATAAGAGCTAAAAAGGGGGCTAATCAATGGTTAGAGTCCATTAGCCTTTATTAACCCATAATTAGCTCATGTTTAATCTATAATTTTTTTACCCTGGAACCGAAACAGGCTCTTAGGAGTCTAGGACACTACGTTTTTGCGGCTGCCTCATTTTTCTTTCACATATAACATATCTAGAAATAGTGGATGTGCCCACAAAACAGCCCGACACGCTGAAAACCAATTTCAAGAACAGTCATATTGTGTTGATTGTTCCTATAATCTAGGGATTTTCACAAACCACTAGTACACAGACATATTATACAAGCGGTTGAGAACATATTTGTATACTGCGCTGGGGGGCTTGTACAAATGGAACAATACCACAGGCGGCGTTTCTCAGCGTCGACTACACTGGGGGCTTGTACAAATAGGACAATATCACAGGCGGTTCACATTGCCTGCGAAAACCTGTGAACCGCCTGCGAAATCATTTTTTAAAAATTGGAAAAAAGATTTAATCTTAGGGAGGGCCCATTAGCTAATCGTAAGTTGTAAGTCGCGTATTTTTCATATTAAATCGTGCGCTTCGCGGCCGTAAAAAAAAAGTTTGTCAGCGCTGGGGGCTTGTACAAATGGGACAATATAGCTAATCGTAAGTTGTAAGTCGCGTATTTTTCACATATAAAATCGTGCGCTTCGCGGCCGTACAAACGTTTCTCAGCGCTGGGGGGCTTGTACAAATGGGACAATATCATAGACGGCGTTGGAGGGATTCGAACTCGAGACCTCACCCTCGCACGTAGCCTCGTCTACCACTCCACCCATCACTCACTTGTGTTTATATTAGAGTTTAGTTCCCCACATATTATCTTAAACCGAGCATACATTGATTATTTGAGGCCTAAACGGATTCCAATGGAAAAGTTGTCAACTACAAAGTTTGATAACTTTTCAAGATCTACAACTTTTATATGGATAGTTTCTCCATCCGAGGTCACTTACAAAATTTGAATTTTAAATTTGTGAGATTCAAATGTAGTTTTCGATGACAAAATGATCTCAAATAAAAAAAATTTCAACTACAAAGTTTCATAACTTGAGATCTACAACCTTCATTTCAGAAGTTTTTCAAATGAGGTCATTTGAAAAGCTTAAAAATTTTAATTTCAAATTATTTTTACTGACGGTTTTCCTAACAAAATCGCATGTAGAAATACATGATTTCTATATGCGTTTTTTTAAGAAAAGCCGCTTGTGAAAATTAATTTTTACAGGCAGTTTTCTTAAAGAACCGCTTGTAGAAATCATGTATTTCTACATGCGGTTTTGTTAGGGAAACCGCCAGTAAAAATTGATTTTTATAGGCAGCTTTTGAGTCGAACCCACTGATTTCTTTTCACAAGCGTTTTTTAATTGAAATCGCCTATAAAAAAATTCACCGCCAACATAGAGCGGTTTTGTACTAGTGGACGGTCCTAAGTCTTACTTACAGATCAGCCATAGAAATTGATTTTTATGACTCCTTTGTATCGCCATATTTTAGAAAAAACAAAATATTTTTTATTCCGGTCTCCTAATGAGTTGTGCTCTCAACCAAATAGTTTAATTAGTTTATGCCTTTTAGCAAAAAGCACAAACAATTTTTTGAACACAAAGCATAAATTGTGCTTTGTGCTAAAAAAAAATGTTTGTGCTTTTATTCATGATTGCCGAAAATTTCTATGACTGCCATTTTCAACATACCGCCTTATAATTTTTTTTATATGAAATCTAGTAAAGAGAAATTCTATACCAAAATCATAGAGTTTGGAGACATTTCACGGTGGGTCATAGAAATCTTTTTTCAAAGGTACTTGGTAAGTAGACATGTCTAGCTACGCCTTGTTTAGTTCCGAAAACTTTTTGGTTTTTGAAACTGTAGCACTTTTATTTTTATTTGATAAATATTATCTAATCATGGAGTAACTAAGTTTATTAAAATTATCTCGTGATTTATAGGTAAACTGTGCAATTAGTTTTTATTTTCATCTATATTTAGTATTTTATGCATGTGCCGCAAGATTCGATGTGACAGAAATCTTGAAAAGTTTTTGGTTTTTGGTTGAACTAAGATTCGATGTAAAAATTTTAGTTTTTGGCTACTGTAGTACTTTCGTTTTTATTTGACAAATATTGTCCAATCATAGAGTAACTAGGCTCAAAAGATTTATCTCACAAATTACAGATAAACTGTGCAATTAATTTATATTTTTATTTATATTTAATGCTCCATGCATGCGACCAAAAATTAGATGTAACGAGAAATCTTGAAAATTTTTGTTATTCTAGCTACAGCTAAGGAAACCGCCCGCAGGGAAATCAATACTAGTCATGTATGAAAATTGTTGATATACCATTAGTAGTAGAGAACGAAGGACATCATGCCAATGTCGTGTAGGTAGTACCGGCACTCTCCGTCACATAGTACTAGGAGATCGTACGTATTCAATGAAAACAGTAGATCACATGGACAGCATGGCAACAGTACGAAGTGTGATGCATATATGGGTGGTGGCGATACGAGAAATTTCTAGGTCTTATCCGCTTGTAATGCCTGTTGACAAGTCGCCTCAACTATGAGAGCATCTGGTGCCGCAAGAAGACATCCAGCTCGCTCTGGCCAGGACTGCTTCACCATCATGATCCCGAACGATGAATCCCCAGCTTCGTTGCATCGATTCTGGGATGAATGAGATGAACCAGCCTTCTGCATTGATCTTCAGCTGGTCCTGTGGTGGAGCAATCCATCTTTTCTGGGCCGCCTCGCAACGCATCCGCTGCTGCTGCTCCTTATCACCGAGATCGTCAATCAGGTTCAAAACATCGGCAGCCACTTCATCATCAGATCGTCCCTTTTTCTCCTTGATTAAATTTGTTGCACACACTCCACCATCTCCATAGAAGAAGCATAATCTTGGTACAAACATCCTCCTCCAAGCCAAGCACAGCTACTGATTGACACGGCAATTTTAGTCACTGGAGCAAAGCAACAAGTGGGGTTTTCTCTTAAGATGACAGAATAACAAGTAGACAAAAATGAAGAGATCACCAACTTAATATAATACAGATACAGATTTATGTCAGTTGTGGACTTGTGGATTTTGACAATCTTGTATTCATGTTGGTTAGTAGGGATGAAAACGGATCGGATACGGACGGATATCACTGATATCATATTTGTTTTCATATTTTTGGTCGGATTCGGATTCGAATACGGATAATGTCAACCATGTCTGATAAGATATGATTGGATGTCGACATCACAAATATACGATTTAAGTATTCGGATACAGATACGGTATCGGATGTTGAATATTCGGACTCGGATACGGACAGATCTGAATCCCTCTAAACGAATTCGGTCTCAAATACGGTCGGAAAATATCCGTACCATTTTCATCCCTATTGGTTAGGATGAAGTACACATGTGGAAAAAAGACAACTGAAGAATCAACAAGATTGTAGCACGAAGCATTATAGAAAATGATTTCCAAATATTAAGTTTGCTTTAAAAAAACAATGAGTAAGAGCTTTGATTGCCAAAGCAACCGCTTCCGAATATTAGACATATGTGTGGCCAGGATGTCACGATTGACAATCTTGTGTACCTTCTCCTTGTATTGTGCGCCTTAATTAAAGGGGTGTTTGGGTCAGGGAGCTAATAATTACCCTATGTTTTTAGATACCGATTAGGAAACCTAAATATGGGCTAATTCTAGGCTAATAAGAGCTAATTGGTGGTTAGAGTCTATTAGCCTTTATTAACCCATAATTAGCTCATGTTTAATCTATTTTTATAAGATGGGCTAATTTGTAGCCCTAGGATCCAAACATGTCCTAACTACTACGAGTCTAGGACACTACGAGCCTGTTTGGTTGGGTGGCTAACCCTAACTAGGCTCCAAGAAGTCACCTTTGGGCTGTTTGATTGTTTATTTGGGGTCCGAAACCAGGCTCCAGGAAGCCACCGACCACCCCTTAGCTTGGCTCTGGATAATGCAGGGAGTAGCTATTTTTTGGGAGCCAGGCTTGGCCAGTGTCCCTTCTCCAATTTGGTCTCCTACCGGTCGAGTAGAGAAGGCATGCGAGCTCTGCCTGCTCCTACCCAACGGTGGTCCTCTGCTTGTCTTCCCCATCGTTGCTCCTCTCCTCCCCCTCCCTCTCTGTTGCACATGCTACACACGCTACCCCACCCCTCCCTCGCCACATCACTTCTGAATCTAGTGGGGGCACCACTTGCGGGTTCCCCAACACCGTCGACTTGGGCGACTTCTCACAGTGCGCTGCCCCAACAACATCCACAGACATGGCGCAATTTTTCGTCGTGAAGAAGGACGACGAGCTCAATGAGAGGAAGTTGGTGCAACATCGCGTGGGTTCGATTGTTGTGTCCCTCCCGAATGCTACTTCCCTCTCGAATGCTACTGCTATGGATTCGGTCGCTGCTGCCATGGATCTCTGCAATGCAATAGTGAGCTCGTCCCACTGCTATCGTGCTCGCGAGAATGGCCGCACGCTAGCACGGTAGGGGGTCTGTGACGCGGTGCGAGGGAGGGGGGGGGTCGCGCGGTAGGGTGTGCGAACTGCCGCCGCGTGATCATCCACCGTGTTGTGACAACCATTCTATGATCCTGCAAACCAAAAATGTTTGACGAAATGACTGAAAGGGGGTAACCTTGCTAGTCAGGCTTAGACAATGCATGCAACTAAAAAAATTAAAGATTGACTTGCTAGAATCTGGCTTAGGCTATCGAAGCTTAGATTCTTGCTAGACTATTAGAAGTAAGCTAGAGAACCAAATATACCCTACGTTCCTACGGGTGCCTCAATCATTCGTCGTGAAGAAGGACAACAAGCTCAACGAGAGGAAGCTTGCGCAGCATCGCGCGGTTTCGATTGCCATGACTCCCGAACGTTGATGCTATGGATTCCGTCACTGCTGCCATGGAACTCTGCAATGCAATAGTGAGCTCGTCCCACTGCTATTGCTCGCGAGGATGGCCATAGGGTAGCGCAGCAGGGGGTCTATGACATGGTGGGGTTGCGCGGTAGGGTGTGCATGCCGCCGCCGGCGTGCTCGTTCACCGCGCTGTGACAACCATTCTCTGATCCTGCAAACCAAAAATGTTCGATGAAACTGAAAGAGGGTAACCTTGCTAGTGAGGCTTAGACAATGCATACAACCAAACAACTAAAGATTGGCTAGCTAGAACCAGGCTTGGGCTATCGAAGCTTAGATTCTAACCCGGCTATTAAAAGTAAGCTAATTTATAGTAAGCTAAAGAACCTATTATACCCTACGTTTCTGTGGGTGCCTCATCTTCGTTTCACATGCAACATATCTAGAAATAGAGAGGATGGCCGAGAAGATAGCTTGACACTGGAAACCAATATAAAGAATAGTTGTATGACGGATCATTCGATTAAATCTAGAGATTCTCAGAGACGTTCCTAAGGCCGGTCTCAATGGGGGTTTCACCAGGATGTCATGCATATTTATTAGAGCGTCATATCAGTAAAACTGCACTTTTTGCATGAAACGAAGAGGAGAGAGAAGTAAGTAGTTTCACCATAGTGAAACTCCGCGGGCGTTGTTTCCCACGCGGTGAAACGGGATAAAATCCCCACGGTGGGCTAAATCGTTTCACCATCTTGCATGTGATCCAATCATTTTGCAGTAATTAAATGTTTTGCCCAGCCTAGAAAACGTCAAGGTGAAACTCATGCATTGTGGAGGTTGTTTCATTATTCGGTTCATTGATGCCCTATCAACAGATTTGTTTTGGAAACAATCCATTGAAACGGGCACTGACACTAGCCTAAGCCCTACTTATAAATTATAAATCAGCAGTAGAAATCGATTTTATGACTCGCTCCTTTGTAAGAACTCGCCATATTTCAGAAAAAACAAAATATTTTTTATGTAGGTTTCTTCACATGAGTTGTGCTCTCAACCAAATAGTTTAGCTTCTGCCTTTTAAAAAAAAGCACAAACATTTTTTGAGCACAAAGCACAAATTGAGACAGCCAAAGCTAAGCACTAAGCCTTTTAGAAGACAACTATTCATGATTGCCGAAAATTTCTATGACTACCAAATCAAGTAAAGAGAAACTCTATACCAAAATCATAGACTACGAACCTTGCTTAGCTACAGTCAAGGAAACCGCCCGCAGGAAATCAATACTATCCATTAGGAAAATTGTCGATATACTATTAGGGGGTGTTTGGTTTCATAAGTTAAGTTTACCGCCTGTCACATCGAATATTTAGACAAAGTATTAAATATATACTATTTATGAAACTAAAAACATAGCTAGAGAGTAATTTGTTTGACGAATTTTTTGAGTCTAATTAGTTTATGATTGGATAATAATTATCAAATAAAACAAAAAATGCTACGTTATATATGTTAAACTTTAACGACTCTAACCAAACACACCATCACACGGTGCCAATGTCTTATAGGTAGTACCGGCACTCTCCGTCACATAGTACTCGGAGATCGTACATAATCAACGAAAACAGTAGATCACATGGACAGCATGCATGGCAACAGTACGAAGTGTGATGCATACATGGATGAAAACAATGTAGATATTTTGCAATCGTATTCGAGATCGAATTCATTTAGCGTCTGTCCTTTTTTCTTTTTAATCGTATTTTTTCTGCCAGCCAGCAATATTTTTTTCTTTCACAATAAATCAGCCAACAGTAATTTTAGCCTTAACTTTCCAGACCAACGAACAGGTCCGCCCGCTTGGAATGGTCTGGAACTGACCTGGAAGCATGCATTCGATAAATTGTATTGGACTACGATTTGCTCGTATTCGAGTTCGAATATTTACCATCTGATACCGTATCTGTATCTATCGACATCTAATTGTATCTTATCCGAGACATGGTTGACATTATCCATATATTAACTAAAGAACCTAATATACCCACGTTTATGCGGGTGCCTCATCTTCCTTTCATAGACAACATATCTAGAAATAGAGAGGATGGCCGAGAAGATAGCTCGACATTGAAAAATAATTTCAAGAATAGTTGTACGATGGATCGTTCGATTAAATCTAGAGATTCTCAGAGACGGTCCTAAGCCCTACTTATAAATCAGCAGTAGAAATCGATTTTCATGTAGGGTTCAAAATTTTGGCAAAATTTCACGAATTTTCGGTAATTTCGGTGGTGATCGAATAGGTGTGTAGTCATAAATTATATTGATACTTGTTTAGATTAATTTTTTTAAAAGAAAAACATACTTCATGTGCTAGTCTTTAAAGAAATTTCGATGAAATTTCAGCCGAATTTTATCAAATTCGGTAATTTCGATGGTGGCCAAAATTTTTGCGATGCCGAAATTAAAAATCTTGTTTTCATGACTCCTTTGTAAGAGCGCGCCATATTTCAGAAAAAAAAAACAAAATATTTTTTTAATCCGGTCTCTCCGTGAGTTGTGCTGTCAACCAAATAAAATAAAATTAATTTTTTCTAATAAAAAGTATGGATCACTTTCGTCAAACGTAATTTCGTGCAGCCTTTCATCCAAAATGGCGAGCGCCCGCATATGTGCTTGCCATGATTTAAATTTTACTGTGGTTCCTACACTTTTATTTTGCGCAACGTTTTACGTATGGGCTCCGAGGCGAGCGTTATATTTGCCCACCATAGTTATTTAGGGCCGGCTCAAGCCGACCAGCCCACAGGACAACTGCCACAGTTAATAATTAACCGTGGCGGGCAATGTTAACTAGCCGCCATGATTAATATCTATTAACCGTGGCGGACATTGTAAGCTAACCGTCACGTTAATAGGTATTAACCGTGGCTTTTGCTTATAATGCTCGTCACAGTTAATAGCTCATTAACCATGGCGGATTCTTAACATTGCCCACCTCTGTTAAGTCTGTGCTATAAATGCAGCTGCGCCCACCCTTCTTTCCCGCGGCTCCTCCACCATCTTTTAGGGTTTTGACCTCAAAACCTTAAAAGTGTCCATTTCTAGAGGGAGAGATTTTGCCCTTAGATTTGGTGAAGGAGGACACCGCAAGAGGTTGATTTTCACTCTCAATCGCTCGATCCTCTCTCTTTTCTACGATTTGGATCCTTTTTGTGAAGTTTGCTCTAGATCTAGATCTAGATCTATTCTCGGCTATCTTTTTTTTTCTATACTTACATGCGTTATTTTTGTTGCCCCTACAAGGGAGCGAGTTATGGATAAGGAATGGATGTACAAGATGTTAAGGTTGGATCCAGCTTATATTGAACATTTGACAAAGTTTATTTCCGCTGCCAAAATTCATCGTCTAAGTCTAAAAGCGGGAACTCACCATATGTCCATATAAGAGCCGCAAGAACCTTTATGCCCATGGAGATGACACAATATAGTATCATTTGGTCCGGTATGGTTTCATCAAGAATTACACTATTTGGAAGTTTCACGGGAAAGCAAAAGATTCGCGTGCCGGTGCATTTGATGGAGGAGGGAAGTTGTCGACAGCGACCGAAGCAACGATGAATGCCAGACCACAAACCTCATTAGCAACAGATGACAGGCATGGTAGTGCTATTGCCCATAATGCAGAGCATGACTACATCCTGATGGCTGATCTGCTCCAAGACATGGCTAACGCCGATGAAGGGTACGATGGCAGTGATGAGCCAGTGAGGGATCCCGAGACTATGGAGTTGTTGAGTCAATTGCTAATCGTCTTGACAATGACGACATTCTGTTTGGGAGCCCAAGGTGCTTGGAGAATTTTAGAGAGATGAAGTAGGCGACCATTGATCCCCTCTATAAGGACTATCGAAAACACTAGATGACACTGCATTTTAACCTCCAAATGCTAATGGTAAAGGCTCGCCATGGCTGGTTAGACACTAGCTTCAATGACCTATTACGTATCCTTGTTGACACATACCTAGAGGATAACAAGGTGCCCGTCAACACCTATGGGGTGAAGAAGCTCATCCGACCAGTGGCGATGAAGCTTAAAAATTTTCATGCCTACCACTATATCCTATATCAAGGCAAGTATGAGAAATTGCAGAGTTGTTCACACTGTGACGCGAGTTGATTCAAAAGGAATGTCGGTTGTCGCATAGACACGGACGATGAGAGAGGGCCAAAGAAGAAGAAGATGACCAAGAAGACTACCACAAAGAAGCAGATCCCATCGCTAGAGGACAAGGAAGAAGAGGGTTACAGGCAAAGGAAGATTCTAGCTTTAACGATGTGGTACCTAACCATGATTGATCGTCTGTGTGCTATATTTGGGAATCCTGAGGATGCCAAGCTAATGTCATGGCATGCATCTGATGAGCGCATGAAGGGTGATGGCAAGCTGTGACACCCCACCGATGGAAAACAGTGGAAGTATTTCGACACCAAATTTATGGAGTTTGGTGAGGAGGCGAGGAAGGTTAGGTTCGTGCTAAGTATCGATGGGATGAACCCATTAGGTGACCTTTGCAGCTCACACAGCACTTGGCCGGTCATCCTCACCATATACAACCTACCTCCCTGGCATGTCAGAAGCATATGTATCTTTTACTAACCTGTATTATTTTTGGACCGAAGCAGCCAAGCAATGATATAGATGTGTTCCTAGAGCCATTCATGGAGAACATAAAGATACTATGGGAAACTGGGGTCACCATGACGGATGCATCAGAAAAGAAGTTCACTCTAAAATCCATTATCTTTGTGACCATCACCGATTTCCCTGTCAGGGCAGATCAAGGGTAAGTAAGGTTGTGTAGTTTGCATTGATGGTACCTGCTACACTTATCTTAAATCATCCAAGAAGTTGGCGTACATAAGGCATAGGCGATTCCTCAACAAGAACCATAGGTACCGAGTAGGTATGATGAATGAGTACTTCGACAACAAGGACAAAAGGTGTTTGAAATGGTGAATGACATAGAAATTGAGTTTGGGAAGAAGAAAGAGGAAGCTCGGACCATGACAAGGAAGAAGAGGAAGTGGGATAACGTATAGGACAAACCACCTATTGCCCTAGTACCTTTCAAGAAGCAATCGTGTTTCTTCGAGTACCTGCCATATTAGAAGAAGCTAGACACGCCCTATGCCATCAACTGCATGCACCTAGAGAAGAATGTCTTTGAAAGCACCATTAACATTCTGCTTGACATCAAGACTAAGACAAAGAATGGTCTGAAGTCATGGGTGGATCTTGTGAACAAGAACATTAGGACTGAAATTCACTTGACGCAGTTAGCGTGGAGTGGGAAAGTGGATCTTCTGGGCGCAAGCTACAGTCTAACGAGAGATGAGAAGAGGGCAGTGTGCCAATGGTCTAGGAGTGTCAAGGTGCTGACCTGTTTCTCTTCACACATGAAGAGCTTGGTCTCGATGAAAGACCTTACACTAACCAGCTTCAATGCACATGACTGTCATGCCATGCTTACAGTGTTTTCTTCCCATTATGATCAGGGCTATTGGACTAGAGTATGTGAAGATGGTCATCACATGCCTTGGTTACTTCTTTAACTTCATCATACAAAAGGTGGTCGATAAAGCTGAGCTGCCAGGCCTAAAGCAGTTCATCTCAAAGACTCTTTACGAGCTCGAGATGTGCTTTCCAGTGTCTTTCTTTGATATTATGTCACACTTGATGATGCACATGGTTGATCAGATACAAAAACTAGGCCCCTTGTACCTACACCAGATGTGAACATACGAGCGGTTCATGTCAACCCTCAACATATATGTCCTTAACCATGCCTAACCAGAGGGCTCTATGATCGAGGCATACACAGTGTTAACACAAGGACAATTAGCATGAAGGCAAAACTACACGAGAATTGGTTTCATAGGGAGGAAAGCATGCACCGATTTCCAATATGAAATGGTGAAAGAAGCTCATCACAACGTCCTCAATCATCTAGTGCTTATGGAACCATTTGTTGACAAGCATTTGGAGGGCATCCATGCTACTTGTTATGGATAACGCATGAAGGCATGGGTCCAAAAGCAACACAAGGCCAATTTCACAATGTGGATCAAAGAGCTATGGGACATACCCCACGGGGAATCTGATGAAGCAAGGATTGCGTCTGACCCATCGACCCAAATCACCACTTGGCAAGGATATGACATCAATGGATACAAATTTCACATAAAGGAGAAGGACAAGAAGAGTACGACACAAAATAGTGGGGTTTGATATGAGGGCATCAACGACTCAGCGATGTAGAACATATTCTTATTCATTTGAAAGGTATGCTACTAGCATGCATCGTCAATCTATAATTCATTTTGAGATGCTATCTACCTTTTCTACTCCCTAACATGTCAAGCCCTGGTGTTGTAGGCCAAAAACACCTCCATCCTTTTGGCCCCGGTTGGATGATTGTCCCCAAAATTATGTGCATGGGAAGTTCATGTTGACCGTGGTCGACCTCCTTTAAGAGAGGTCGGAGGTAAGGAGGTTCCATTTGTGGTACATGGAAGCCACAAAAGTGGGCCTCCAAAACTTCATCATCAACATTCCGGCTGAGTATTTCCACACACCCACGAATGGTGAAGTTGTTGTAGATTTCCACGACATGCATAGACTACTACGATGAAAGGACCTTGACATCACCCAAGTCACCATATTTGCCTTGTAAGTTAGTTACATCTTTGATAGAACCTCATCATCACTATGGGAACTTTAGGAATAAACTAATAATGCCATGATGACTTCTTGCAGGATGCAAGCCTATGTAAGCAAGGAATTGAATAGGGATATTATTTATCTCTCTCCGATCCTTCTCACAGAGAGAACCATTGTGGGTTATAATATACCAGACACTCATGAAGACTTAGTGAACTTAAATCCAGAACATAACGAAATATAGGAAAAATCTGCTAATTTAGTATAGGTATCGAGCAGGAATGTACATCTATGGGGAAGAAGGTTCGAGAAAATGGATGTATCATGGCTGCCCTTCAGTTTGAGTAAGATCAAAAGATACTTTGAATATATATTGCAATTGAGACCATGACTTCTCATATTTGAACATTCCAAGTCTGTATCGTCTGAATGGTGCAGGCATGGCATCCTAGGTCACTGTATTGCATTTATAATCTATCCTCAGGATGGAAGGGCCTCCATATTAGACTCCTTATGAGAAACAAACAAAGCAGAGTACAAGCACTTTCAAAGAGTTTTGAGATAGTAAGTGACAGAACTTATTCTTATTCCTTTACAGTTAACATATAAATGTCTTCAAATTATCATTGACACTAGTAATTTAGGTATAGTGCTTATAGGAAGTACGTGGAAGATCCTGATTGCCATGATCGGAGATCTGAGAAGTTGAAGATCAAGAATGGCAAAAAACTAAAACTCAAACGTAATTTCCCGGTAAGTAGCAATACTAATAATATACTACTACTATATTACTACTACAACCACTACTACTAGATTATTACTACTTTTACAATACTATACTCACTACTAGTTGCATGTGGATTCTATGTTTGCGAGTACCTAAGGACGTGCACCGGATTTAACAGTAGCTAGAAGCAACTCAAGGAAGCACAAGGTTGGTGGGAAAGGGAGAAGGTTGGGTCATGATTCAGACAAACAGTAGCAAACATATGTAAGTTTGTCACCGAGGCCGCACATAAAGGTCAAACATTCTCAACAAGGAAAGCGAGTTAGCTCTGGATCGAAACTAGAGCGATAAGGAAAAAGGGTTATAAATAAAGCATTAATTGTTGCACGCGTTAGATGATATGTAGGACCTTGTATATATGAATGATGTGTGTTTATGAAACAATGATGTGATCACTAATGTTGGTTCATTTAACATGCATGAATGTGTGTGTGTGTGTCATCTATTTGTTGCTATATTGATATTTCCATTAGCAAAATTTAAATTCAAATTTGAAAAAGATTTTTTAAATTATATAAAACATTAACAGAGGCGGACAGTTAAAAACAACCATTTTCATTAAAACTTTAATCGAAGCGAGCTATAATAACAACCGTCTCGATCAATCATTTAACTGTGGCGGGCTACTTAAGACAACTGCCGCAATTAATATGTATTTACCGTGGTGGTTGCCTTATGTCGCTCGCGACGGTTAAAGGATTAACCGAGACAGTTCTAAGAACCGTCTCGATTAAGCCACGATTAACCGTGACCTTATGGTCGTGGTGGTTGCAAAAACCGCCACGGTAAATGCAAAAGGCCTCCCACGGTTAAGTTTTACTATAGTAGTGCTAGAAATCTACTTTAAAAAATGCTTTGTAAGTAAACATTTCTAGTAGAGATTGTCTACCCCCTATAAATGTGTTATTTATTCTACAAACCTTGCTTAGCAACAGTTAAGGAAACTGCCCCGAGAAAACAATACTCCATCTCTCCTAGGACGTTTAACTTTTTTGACCCTGATCACTTGTCTTATTTAAAAAATTTATACAAATATAGTCAAATTTAAATCATTTTTAAAGAACTTTTATTAATAAATTAAGTCATGACAAAAGATTTATATAATTTTTTAATAAAATGAGTGGTCAAACTTAATGTTAAATTGTTGTCCTGTTAGTACAGCAGACAACAAGGGACATGATGTCATGTCGTGTACCGCCACTCTCCGTCATAGTATACTATAGTAAGATCGTACGCAATCAACGCAAACAGTGTACGAAGTGCAATCGAGCGGTGGTCACGTACGCTGTGAATGCATATCTTAGTTTTTCTTTTTTTTTAAGAGAGAGACGCATGCATAGCTTAGGTACCTTCACATCTATCCTCGGCAGTCTGAAAATTCAACTGCCTGCCATCCCTAGCTTCCTGCTCGTCGTTCTCGGCGCGCGCGGCCCACAGCGTTCCCACGCCATATCCTTGTCGTCCTGGCCGTCAGGCGGCTCAATCAAGCACTCGATCGTGTCCAAAGCTGTCCTCCCCTGCGCTGCGATGTCCCCAATTAACCAAATGGTTTGTGAGCAACGTCGGCATTGGGTAATAAGCCCCCGTAAGCATGATGTGTTTGTGACGTGGCCCCGATCTATATATATATTACGATGAGACTCTGGCACTAGACCTTACATACGGTGGTGCAATGGATGACCTCCCGCCTTGTTACTCTCCCTGCTTCATGTCACCCGACGGCAACGGTGCAATGGATGACCCCCACTTCATGTCACCCTTTTCCGCCGACGACCACCGCAACCAGAATCCAGCGTCGTCCGAGTTCATGTCCAGCGATGCCCTAGAGAAGTGGTTGTTGGGCAACGACCAAGACAACGTGCTAGACAACCATGAGGACGAAGACCCCCACCAGGACATGAGCTCCACCAGCCTGCCGTCGCCGGCGGCACCACTCGCGGGGAGGAAGCGGGGACGGAAGCCTGGCTCTGGCTCTCGCGCCGCCGGCACCACAATCGTCGTCACCCACGTGGAAGCCGAGCGGCTGCGGCGTGACAGGCTCAACCGCCTGTTCTGCGACCTCCGGGCCGCCGTGCCCACGGTGACTGGGATGGACAGGGCGTCCCTTCTCGCCGACGCCGTCGGCTACATCACCAAGCTGCACGGCCGCGTCGAGCAGCTCCAGGCCGACGCAGAGGCCAATAAGCGGACGACGGCGGCCTCTCTCTCCCAGCTCCCCTGCTTGCTTTTTGGTGGCTCCGGTCAGGAGCTGGAGGTGCGGGCGGTGCACGGTCGGGACGCGGCGGCGCTGCGCCTGACGACGACTGTCGCGACGCGCCACGCCCCCGCGCGCCTCATGGCCGCGCTCCGCGCGCTGGACCTGCCGGTGCAGCACGCGTCCGTGTGCCGCGTGGGCGGCATCACCGTGCAGGACGTCGTCGTGGACATGGCCGCGGCCGGGCTGTGGGGAGACGACTGCCTCCGCACCGTGCTACTGCACAAACTACTGCAGGAGAGCGGGTAGATGGCACTTATTACAAAGCATGCACTAGTTACTCGGCCCCATTACAGTTCAGCCAATTTCGTTTCCCAAATAATGATGTTTATTTATCAACTCTTAAAATAATATGAAATGGGAAAAAAGAAAGTCTATCTCCAATAGTTTGACATAATTCACTTGCACTCCCTCCGTGCCTTAGAGCATCTCCAAGAGATCTTCAATTTTGTTGTCCAAAATATAGTGTTTGCCGACTTCTAAATTAGTATAAGAAGGAAAAAAAAAGTCTATCTCCAAAAGTTTCCTATATTTCTCTCCTAAAAGTTTTTTCTCGTCATTTTTTTCTATGACTTAGTCTCATATTTTGTATTAGAAACCCAAAATTTGTTTCGGTATGCTTGTAAGTCTTTTCACCAAATCTTTCTCTTTTGTGTTTTTCTCACCTCGAACCTTGTCTTTCTTCCAACTTACTAGACGCGCCGGAAAACTCTAGATACGCGCTCTTAGACCGTGCGCTCATGATGAAGTTGGGAAAAATGGGGAGGGAAAATGCTAAACTATTGGAAATTTTTTTATTTTACCAAAAAATTAAGAATGTAAAAACCAAATGGCAAACTATTGGAGATACTCTTAGCTCCTCAGCTCCTCCCAGGGCGGTCATCAATCGCAGCTCCTCCTAGGTGATCAACAGTGTGTAATCGGTGTACTACCATTCAATACAATTAACGTGGCCATGTTTAGTTCACGAAAAGAAAATTTTTCAATGTCATATTGGATATGCCGGCACATATTTGAAGTATTAAACGTAGACTAATCGAAAATCAAATTACATAGCTCGTTTAGAAACCGCGAGACAAATCTATTAAGCATAGTTACTGTAGCAACTATGGCTAATCATGAACTAATTAGAATTAAAAGATTCATCTCGTGATTTATAACTAAATTATACAATTAGTTTTTTCATCTACATTTAATACTTCATGCATGCATCAAAAGATTCGATGAGATGAGTGAAAAATTTTTGGGTGATGAACTATCGCAAAATTTTTTAAGTTTGGCTACTGTAGCACTTTCATTTGTATTTGGTAATTATTGTCCAACCATAGATTAACTAGGCTCAAAAGATTCATCTCGTAAGTTATATGTAAACTATGTAATTAGTTATTTTTTATCCATATTTAATGCTACATGCATACGTTTCAAAGGATTCGATGTGACAAGGAATCTTAAAATTTTTTTAGATATAAGGACAATATATCTCCTTTGTCTACCTAATCAAACCGTGTCTTCTAATGAATTCAGTAAAACCATTCACATCTTGTATGTAGGAAGTTTCATGTCTTTGTTTTGTGTACATCCATAACTTATCCATAGGTTGTCTTGGAAGAAAAGATATATTTGCATCATTATATTGTTCGCATATAACCGGTGAAGAAATAGTCCATTTTTTGTATAAACATTATATTATATTCTAGACCAAGAGCTTAAACATAATGTAAAAAAGTTGTAAACCAAAAATGACAAAGTAAATATACAAATTAACTAGAGTTCATGTGAGCCAAGTAAGTTTGGCAAAAAAACATTTGTCTAAATTGGTAGCAAAAATAAAAACCGCTCCAGCTTCACGAGAAGTGTTAGATTTAGTCCAACATCGGTAACTGATGGTGGAAGAACACAACATATAAGATGGGGCAGTCCTCACCAATCAAGGCTGATATTTTTTAGTTGAGTTAGGCCTAAGGCCTTAGTATGTTGTGGGTTCCGATGAACCTAGGCTTGAGGGGTGCCGACTCGTGGGGATAGCAAGATAGACTAGATTTCGCTGCGACCCATGGTTAGAAGACCTAGAAAATCTCTGGGTTCACATGGTAACGGGGGAGCCCGTTAACGTCCCAAAGGTCACATGGGTTATGTGTGATATCACTACTATAATATTTTTAACCGATGCGGGCAAAAACGCTTAACCGAGGCGGGCAGGCCAACCGCCTCGAACCAAAGGTCACAGTAAATGAGACTATTTTCGAGGCGGTTGCCTGTTCGCCTCGGTTAATCGAATAAAAAACTAAAAAGAACCCATGAACAAGTCCAACAAGCCTATCCACAGGGGCGCCAAGCCCATCCATGGGCCATCGCCCCCATAGCTCGTTGTACCGCTAGGATCCGGCTGCTCGCCGTTGGATCTAGCCTCTGACTACCGGATCTTTGAGCAAGGGAGTGTAGGGGAGGAACACAACTGCAACTCGCCCACACCATCACCGTGTGGCCAACTCCTAGATCCGGGATCTCCTCGCCCATGCTGCCACGCCAGAGGAGGATGAGGACGCGACCATGTTGCCCCTGCACGGATCTAGGCCCTTGGTAGCCGGATCTGTGCTCTCTACATCACGCCATGCTAGATCTGGAGGGAGGGGTGCCGCTGTCAGAGTTGGAGGAGGTGTCGAAGGGTGGAGAAGTTCGACCGGTGAAGGAGCTTGCGCCTAGACCATCGAATCAACTAGGCCTGCGCCATCCGTTGTCAGGCAGCCGCACTGTCGGGCCACCAAATCGCTGCACCATGGGCTGCCATGTCACAGCACCACCAGGCCACAAACTTCTCTAGATCCACCGGGAGAGGGGGGCACTAGCTGAAGGGAGAGAGGAGGACATGCCAACAGGAGAGAGAGAGAGAGAGGGGGGGGCGCTCGGTGAAGGACTATGAAGGGCGAGCGACGCTGAGTGAGAGTGTGAAGTGAACCCTAACTCTGTAGTTCCTATATATATATATATATACCAACCCTATAGGATTGGATGTGGGTTTTTTCTGGGCCTCAAGGATATTAACCGAGACAGGCCTCATAAGTGGCTCACCTCTGAAAATAAAGGTATTTTGTAAATCGATTTTGCGAGGCGGTTGCTTGTAACCGTCTCGGTTAATAAAAAGCGATAGTCTTGTTTAATGACAGTGTTGGGACAAGCGTCCCGAACAGGGTTGAGAGATGGAGGCTCCTCGTGGATTGTTAGCTGAAGAAGGTCCCTCGGTGAAGGTCCCGGACGAAGGCCTGGCTAGAGAAGGTTCTCGACGAAGGTTCAGGACGAAGGCCTGGCTGGAGAAGGTTCTGGACGAAGGTCCAGGACGAAGGCCTGGCTAGAGAAGGTTCTCGATGAAGGTCCAGGATGAAGGTCCAGGACGAAGGCCTGGCTGGAGAAGGTTCTGGACGAAGGTCCAGGACGAAGACCTAGCTAGAGAAGGTTCTCGACGAAGGCGTGGAACAAGTCTCGAATGGAGGTTTGATGGTCGTTCTCTATAAGGGCTTCATGGAGAAGACTCCAAGACGAAGGCTACGCAGAGAAGGCTGTGCGACAATGGTCCAGTGCGAAGGTTCTATGGAGAAGGTTATCGAAGGATCCAAAAGACGAGGAGGGAGAGTGCGGCGGCAACTAGGGTTTTGCGAGAAAAATAGTGGGAGAGTCAAGAGAGCCCCCCTTGCCCTCATGATCATGGCATTATTTAGGCGGAAATTTACAAGCGACCCTCCGTGGGGGTGGATTTTACATACCACTCCAATGGCTTGAGTTGGGCCTCTTCTAGGGACTTGGCCTATGTGAACATGACATGTCCCAACAGACAGGTATTAACCGAGGCGGTTGAAATTTGTGCCCGTCTCAGATAGTGTTTTCAAAAGATCGCGATAAAGATTTTTGTGTAGTAGTGTATGAGCGTTGGACTCGAGGCCTACATAACATATTATGGAGATCACATGGTATAGTATGAAGTGAAGAGTTGGGTTCAACATGTGACGAGGGATATTGTTAGGTTTAGTCTCACATTATTAATTGATGGTGGAAGAGCGCAACATATAAGGTGGGGGCAGTCCTCACCTATGAAGCTAGTCTTTTGAGTTGAGTTAGGCCGAGCTGGGTATGTTGTAGGCTCCAGTTGATCTAAGTTCAAAAGGGGCACTAGCTCGCGGGGATAGCGAGTTGAACTAGATTCCGCTACGCACTCTAATATAAAAAAGCTATTTATGAAGCCAAAACCTAAAAAAGTAACTTCAATAGCAAAGCGAACCTGAGCCGTGCCAAACGAGGTTCCTACCCGTCCTCCCTGACGTTTCCTTGCAACTCCTGAGTCCTGACCCTCCCGTTAACTCCTGAGTCCTGACCCTCCCGTTAACTCCTGAGTCCTGACCCTCCCGTTATTCCTTGCAACTCCTGAGTCCTAACCTGTTGCCGTCTGCTCCTCCTCCACCGCCCCTGAGGTCACCAGTGCAAGGCGCTGAGAAGCTGACGGGGACTTCATGAGGGAGCTAGCCAGGGAGGTCCCCACATGGCCACACCCGCCGACCAAACTTCTCCCGCGAGACGCTACCGAGATCCGGCATGAATCTTCGAGCTTGCGTCTGCTTAGCTGAGGAAGCAGGAAAGGTGCGTGTGTTTGCAGCTGCGAGTGAGGAAGAGATGCTGTCGTCGAGCGTCGTGGAGATAAGGATGGGAGTGTGAGTCACTGCTCATGTAATAAGGACTAAATTTGCATGAACGGTGAATGTATCGCGCATACAGTTATTTTTACATTTTGGTAGTCCCCCATTTATTTTATCCACAACAAAATGCACAGGTATTGTTTCCTAATACAACACAAATACATTTTTATATGGCTGCCACCCTTAAATCCGGCAACCAGGAGTTGGAGTTTCCTCATAAATTAGCCTTTTGGCGTTGTCAACTAGGTCACGCATAGTTAAGCTCTCCGGGATCACTCCTTCTCCATCGAGGAAGACCCTGTATCTTTCCAATCTAGATGGGGTTCCTTTGACCATGTCCAGGGCATCCTTCGCGCCCTTTTCTCTGAAGATTTTTGTGTATCCAGGACACAATTCCACAATTGATATGGCCTCAACAAGGACCCTTCTTATCCTTGGGTACTCAAGACATGGCTCCCTGTTGGACTTGAGAGTATCCAGAAGCTTTGTTACAAGTTGTTCCGCTGCAGCAGCATCGGTATCGGGATCAAGCTCCTGGGCAACGTATTCAGGGATCACATAACCAATTTGTGAAGCGACACAGAGTGCGGCCTCCAATTGTTTGCCCTCTTTAGTCCTGATAATTTCCATTGCCTGCAAGGTGTGAGTGTGATGATAATGACATTGTTAAACAATGAAGGATCACTTCATATATTGTTATTTTCTTCTATGGAAATGAAGCTAACATGCATAATGAATATTGATTGATCGACACACATATATGTAGATATGTTTATACTAATACTAAAAAATACAGATGCGCGAGCCAGTGGATTTAATGAAGGACATACGAGGAAGGAAAAATGATGCTAGCAGTTTGTCATATTGATGGAGATGCTTACCTTTGACAGGGCAGATTCCAGGTGCACGTTTGCACCAAGGTCGATCAGCATGTCTCTGGAGTTTACACAAAGATTATGGAGTAGATTTGCTGCAACACATATGTAGTATTCATCATCAAGCATGTCGATGAGCTTCGTGAGAAGATTATGCTCTGGGTCCGCCAACAAGATAGCGTAGCAGTTGTCTGCGCTATTTATTGTAAGATTTGCCAGTGCTTCCCCTGCAGCCATTCGTAGTGACGAACGATCATCGTCGTACATGTTGGGCTCAAATTCATGCATCAAATTGGGAATAATAGATTGGTTGCTCCCAATCTCCTTCCTTGCAGCCTCATCCACGGCCAGCGTTGCTACTATAGCCATCACCTTCTCCCGTAGGTCATCTACTTGCCAACCCCAAAAGTTCAAGATACGATCGAGGCTGTCCATAAAGAAGGGGTTCTCCGACAGCTCCTTGCGAAACCTTGCGCTAATTTTCCCACCGTTGATAGCAATCGTCCTCACAAACTCCAAACACAATCGTGCCACTTCCATCTGCTCTGTCCTTTTCTTGTGATGCTGTTCCATCTGCTGTGTCATCGTTTTTTTGTGATTCTGTAGGCCATGGCCACCACTGTTTTTTTCCTCAACGGTGAGATAGCAGCTGATAAGTCCTATGATATTAGTGATGATGTTTTTCGTATCTTTGACTATTTCTGTAATGAGCTTCTTATTGGATTCGGAGTCACCTCGTTGCAGGCTGTTGTCGAGAATCCGCAGACCAGCAATTTGCATTTCATGGCTTGAGGTGCAGCCAAGGGACTGAATGGCGAAGCTCTCGAGGTCGAGGCTTGGCGTGTATTTCTCTTTGTCTTGTTGACGAAAAAGTCCCGTTTCCATGCGTGTCTGGTAAGCTTGACGGAAGTATAGGCTGATAGCTTTGGCTCCCCACTCTTGTCTGAATCCCAAGTCACGGGCAAGCGATATGCGACGGAGATAGGAGATGAACCCGAGGATGACTGCCAGGATATAGGATGACCCCTGGCATAGCTCCAGCATGAAGAAGACCACTATGGATGGCACCAAGTTTGGGCTTGCCCCATCACGCAGGAGGTTATTATAGTCATGGCGTTGATGACCTAGCAGGCTGTGAAGGCGCAAAATCGAATGCAGAACCTGCAGGAATGCCACTGGGATCTGCAAGTTGGCGATCAGCACCCCTGCTGTCACCGAGAATAACATATAGAATGAAATCTCAAGGGAGACGGGTATGCCAGGTAATGGGAACATCACGCTCCAAAAGAAGAGTATGGGCAGGATTGTTTCGACGATCTGCAAGAAGAGGCCACAGGATGAGCTACTATTTTGTTCCGAGGTTTCTGTCTCTGGAGAGCTGTTATTGTTGTTTAGCTCCGAAGTCCCCGTGGAGCTAGAGCTATCATCGTCTGCTCCCCAAAGCACTTCGTTGCTAACCATTAGTAGCGTTATAGCGACTGATACGCTCAAGTATTTGTAATAAGAAGCTAATAATGTTGCTTGGAGGAAGGGCAGACATGCCAAGGCTGAGGCTATAAAGATTTTAAAGCGAAGCAGCGGTATGGGATTTCTCATAAACGGTAAGAAGGACATGATTCGACAGGACAGCACTACCAGAAGCATAGTTCCGAATAGCCAGGCAAAAGCTAACCCGGTAGCCTTTAGGGAAGCAAGCGAATCATGCTTGGATGTCTTGGATCTTTGCGGCGCAGTTTGAACATAACTATACATTGTTGCGCTAACACAAACAATCCCCATAAGAAAGAGGACAGTGTGAACAAAAGAGCCCCTCTGTAGTCGAGTCAGCAACTGGCTGACAATAAGCAGGAAGGCCACCTTCAATATGCTTGAAGCTATTTCCGGCCGAAACTCGGGAAAGAAGGCAACGCCGACACCTATGGACACCGCACTTAATTTCCCAGACGTTTGTCCCACTAACATGCGAGGGGGAGAGAAATCTTCCCATCTGAATGCGTGCGTGGAGCCGAATATTAACCGCTGGTTGACTGACGCATCGTTGCGGATGAAAACCCTGATGACATATATGCGGCGGTAGCCATGAATTTTGGTGAGAAATCTTGAAATGCCAATGCCTTTTTCGTGATCTGTATATAGTACATGCATGTAGTAGTAGTAGTAGTTCAAGAAACGCACCAGCTGGAGCCTTCTATGAAGACCATGACCGTGGCGAACCAGAAATCCACGCGGATCAGCAGAGAGCAGAACCCGCCGAGCAAGACCACAGTAGACCAAATGAAGGCGAGAGTGCCGGCAATGTTGCTCGCCCACTCCAGGAACGCAACGCAGAACACGATCTTATTCAGAGTTTTCAGCTTCCTCCTCACCACGTCGTCGGCACTGCGGCTCTCGCTCTGCTGCGCCTCGCCACCGGCAGCGGCCGCCGAGGGCTCCACTGTGATGGAAAGCTCGCCGCCACTGGCAGTCGTCGCCATTGTTGTTGTCTTCCGGCGCTGCAGTGCCGGTTGCCTGACAATAACCTAACTAGTGTGTTTATATATGTACCAGCACCATCAATTACAGATGTAGCCATCCTGCTTGTAGTTGTAGCCTTGTACTCCACACCGGGTCACGGTAACCGGCATGCATGCCTGTGGCCTGTGCTATATAGCCATGCTTGTAGCCTTGTACTGAACAACGGGTTACCGGCATATGCCTGTGCTTTGTTATCGTGGCTGTTTGCCGGCTCTTTGCCCTGGCATTTTTTGAACAAACGCTGGGTTGGGACGTGGGCATGCTCACCCCTCGTTTGTTTTTCCTCGAAGAAGACATGATAGGTACAATATTAATAACAAATATTTGGGAAGATGGCGTATCACAAATCATGCGTGCTTGGTTTCCAGGTCATTCATTACGTGGCAAAAGAACCCCCAACTCTGCTACTTCCGACGTGATTTGATTTGACTCCAGTTGTAATCCTCACTGCACTAGGGAATTTAACTACCTTCGGAGTGGTATGTTACGGATTTATGTAAAATGCATGAGTAGCAATTCATGGATTAGCACTTAGTAGTATATATTGTCCATGCTAACGCTACAGTATTATCTAAAAATACGAATTAACTAATAAAAAGCATAATAACTCATCTATGAGCAAGGTCAATAATTTTATATTTGGTAATTATTGTTCAACTATAAACTTACTAGAGACTCAAAAGACCGTCTCGCAAATTACAGACAAAATATGTAACTAGTTATTTTTTATCTATATTTAATGCTTCATACATGTGTCGAAAGATTCGATGTGATGGAGAATTTTGAATTTTTTTTAGTTTTTTTAAGAAACTAAACAAGGCCTTAGTCGTGGGTGTTTTGGTTTGATTTTCACTCAATAGTTATCGGTTTATTTTGCCCACCTCTGCGGATACAGAGGAAACGATAGGGTATTGTATATTGGGCTTAATTGGGCCTGAGGAGTCAGTTAGCTAGACTATAGTTTTTACTTTTCTTTTCAGGAAAGTTTTTTTCCTCCCTTAACTTCAAAATCAGACAAATTATCTTCCTCAATTTTTTTAAACAGTGCATTTTACCTCTCTGGAGTAGTTTCGAATGCGCTTTTGCTACAATAAATAGTAACTTTGCTACAGTCACGATTGTTTTGTCTTTTTCTTTTTTAATTATTACGGTTGAATCTTTGAAAATCATAGTTCACAAAAAAATCATAAAATATAAACTCTAATTTTTTGAACTCAACATAAGTAGATTTACACGGTGAATATATAATATGGTATGCTTTAGTACAAAGTTTTGCTATAAAGGTTTTGTCTTTGTCTTTTTTATTATTTGGCCAATTCTTTAAAAAATCATAAATAGAAAATATATTTTGTTGGAATCCACATGAGTAGATATACACAATGAACATATAATATAGTATGCTTTAATCCAAAAATAATAATTATAGAAGCTGCAACTATGAATTATTTCAATTAATTACGGAAAAAACATAGATCTAAAGCTACAACAAAAAAATATACTAAGGGGGTGTTTGGGACTGCTCCATGAACTCTGCTCCATAAACTCCGTCGTGGAGCAGCTCCACAAAAAACTGGAGTTCGTGGAGTACCTCTTTAGGTGCTCTCACAACTCCAACCTTTTTTCTCGAACTGAGTGCGTGGAGTTGAAACTGTTTGGCTAAAAAACGTGGAGCAGAGCTGGAAAAACGTGGAGGAGAGCAGTCCCAAACACCCCCTAAAGCATACCACCTTCAAAATTGTTTTAGGGAGGTAAAATACACGCTTTAAAAAGTTAAGAGATGTGGTTTAACTGGCTTTTTAGTTTTTTTTTTAGATTAACCGGAGTTTATATTAGCCATGAGCAAGGTTACAATCATCATCAATGATAACTCGTAAGCCTGGTGGAGCTAACAGCCACTCTTCCACCGGATTGCCACGAGAAACCAATTTAGCACACTCATGAGCTAACCTATTACAATTTCTACTAACAAAGCATAAGCTGAAAACCTCAAAACTCCGGCTTAGTTGCGCCATTTGGTGCATAAAGGGTTCTATCTCCGATTTTTGCATAGCGCGGTTCTCCCACAGATTCACCAGAACCTGACAATCAGTCTCCACCAGTAGCTTCCGCACTCCCCTTTCTCGAGCAAACTGCATGCCGTCACGACATGCCATTGCTTCAGTGGCAAGGGCATTCAGAGAGTGCTCATACCATCTGGCTGAAACCCCACACGCCTGTCCATCATGATCACGGAGAACCATTCCTGTCGCACCTGTGCGATCACCATCATTAAACGATGCATCCACATTACATTTGATCCATCCAGAATCTGGCTTCCTCCATTGTTGGCAGACTGCTGGTGTCAGTCTCTGTTTTTTTGGTGGATGAGCAATTTGCCAGAGATCAACTGGCTTTTTAGTTGAGAGAGGAAAAGCGGATTTTCGTGAAAGTTGAAAGAAGAAAAGTAGACTTTTTTCTTTTAACGATAGGGTGTTGTATGTTGGGCTTAATTGGGCTAAGGAGTCAGTTAGCTGGGCTGTAGTTATGCGCTCGAGGAGGGAGTCAGTTAGCTGGGTTTTTTTTTGCGTTAAAGCTGGGCTGAAGTTTTTCTCAAAAAGTTATGTGGCTAATTAAAGTGCATAACACATAAATCAAGTATCTTTTTTAGCCCGAATACTGATGTAGATACAAAAGCTGAAGTCTGTGAAACACTGAATATTTTGACGGAGTCCTTATTAACTGATAAGTATGTGGGGCTACCAGCTTTGGTTGGTGTATACAGAAGTGATTGTTTCCAGTACTTAGTGGATAGGGTGAGAGGATAAACAAAAGGTTGGAAGGAGAAACTACTAAGCATGGGAGGAAAAGAAGTCCTTATAAAATCAGTGGCTCAAGTCGTGCCAGTGTTTGCGATGATGGTGTTCAAAATCCCAAAAAACATATGCAAGGGGATAATCGACGCCACATCCCAATTCTAGTGGGGTGATGACGGTGATCACAAAAGGATACACTAGAAAGCTTGGTGGAAGTTATGTATTCCAAAGAGTAAAGGAGGTATGAGTTTTAGAGATTTAGAAGCTTTTAGCAAAGCACTGTTGGCTAAACAAATTTGGAGGGTGCTGGTGGAACCGGACTCACTCTGTGCCAGAGTATTAAGATCGAAGTATTACCCAGATGGAAGATTACTGGATGCAAAGCTGGAAAAGGGATGTTCATTTACTTGGCAAAGTATTATTGCTGGTTTGGAGTGTTTCAAGAAAGGGTGTATCTGGAGAGTTGGAGATGGGTCCCAAATAAAAATCTGGGAGGACAATTGGATCCCATCAAGTCATAATTTGAAGATTGTAACACCTAGAGGAAATAGTCTGATTACAAGAGTAGAGGAACTCATTAACCCAATCATGGGTGCATGGGACATCCAACTAATCAGGTCTATGTTCTGGGAAATTCATGTTAACAGAATACTACAGATTCCTCTAAGAGATGGAAGAGAAGATATTGTGGCGTAGCACTACACAAAGAATAACTTCTTCTCAGTTGGATCGGCCTATCATTCACAATGGCTACATAAGTTTGGAGAAAATAGAATTAATGAACAAGCAAGTGGAATGGGTGATGATAAGGTGTGGTCTCAGCTATGGAAATTGGAGGTGCCAGCAAAAATAAAAATCTTTGGTTGGAGGGTGTTACATGGTCTCATTCCTTGTAAAGGTATTCTGGCAAATCGACATATAGAAAACTCAAGCAGTTGTCCTGCCTGTCAATCTCACTGTGAGGACATTAAACATGCTCTGTTCGAGTGCAACCAAGCTAAAGAGATTTGGAGAATTCTGGGAGTAGCTGACAATATCAACTCGGCGCTATCTCTACACCCTTCGGGGTCAGTTGTTGTTGCTGAGATGATTACGAGGCCAAAGCAGATTGATGAACTGAATCACATTGGACTTGCTGAATTAATACTCACGGGAGGTTGGTATATCTGGTGGCAACATCGGCAGTTAACTCATGGGGAAACTGTTCAAAATCTGACAAGAGCAGCACTGTCCATTGCAACTTTAACAACAAACTATCAGAGATCATTGAAGAAGGTGGGGAGAACTGGCAAGAAAGAAGAAGGTTGGAGAAGACCACCCGAAGGTGAATTACTACTGAATGTAGATGCAAGTTATACACCCAAACTCGGATCGGGAGGAACAGGAGCGATTATGAGGGACTCAACGGGTTCATTCCTGGGGGCTAAGGTAAGCTACCTTGAATTCATGTCTGATGCTATTACTGCTGAAGTGACTGCACTTAAAGAAGGTCTTGCTTTAGCTCAGACAATGGGATGCAATAGAATAAGAATTCAATTGGACTGCTTGGAGGTAGTGCAAACAATGCGACAAGGGGGTTTCACAGCTACAATCAGTGGTCCAATTTATGAGCAGTGCGAACTGATGTGGCTTGATTTTGTTTCTATTTCATTAGAACATTGTAATCATGAAGCAAATGGTGTAGCCCATGAATTAGCTAGAGTAGCGCTTCAGGAGAAGCTTACATGTAATTGGGTCGATGAACCCCCTAGGTTTCTGCTAGGAGCTTTGGTGAACGATGTAACTGTCTTGCAAAATCAATAAAGTGCGCCAGATGGCTTCCTCAAAAAAAAAGTGCATAACACATTATTCTACCTCAGACTGTATATAGCACATG
The DNA here is from genome assembly GCF_000003195.3 of Sorghum bicolor. NCBI lineage: Eukaryota > Viridiplantae > Streptophyta > Magnoliopsida > Poales > Poaceae > Sorghum > Sorghum bicolor. The sequence goes on along the minus strand of NC_012872.2, from coordinate 6,547,544 downwards.
TGCGTGTATAGATTATATAAACATGTTTTCCTTATTATTTCCTAATCTAGCTTCTCTTGCTTATTCCATATTCTAGCCACGAGCATAGATATTACATTCTGTTTTTCGTTACCCGTGTTTTTCTTTATCAATAATAGCTGGCGCACTTCACTAAAGGCCTCATATTTGTACGATAGAGTATGATATTGCATAGAAGTGCTGCTGACCTTATCTCTATGTTCTTTGTTCCCTTAATAGCTTATATATGGGCATGTTTAGATCATCCATATTAGTTAGGGTTTCTTTGGATGCATGAGATTATGTTCTTTGTTCCATTAATAGCTTTATATATAAGGGCCTGTTTAGATCAACCAAATTAGTTAAGGTTTGTTTGGATCCATGAGATTAAATAACTAGTTGACTAATTTTTAGTCCATAAGGATCTAAATAGATGAGCTAATGTGCCTTAATTTTTAGCCAAGCCACAAACTAGTAGTTGTTAGCTCACAAGTTGACCAAACAACAAATTGTGGCTAAAAGTTAGCACAAAACTCAAAATGAAATAAGTACCCTCCTATGTATCTCTTCCCCTCACTTCCATGTGCGAGCGTCGTCACCCTTATGACTCCTTCCCCCTATGTCGCTACACCACTGATGCTTTATGTCCCGACCACCACTATATATCCTCATAGTTCTGCCTATGAGGCCAATTGACACCCTAGCCCCACGCTTCCGCGGTAGCTAATCTAGTCTAGCCTTCAAAACGGCCACCTGCCCCCTCCCTGTGTGCCTCTGCCACGGCATGCATGTGCCCCACGCTCACATGCCCTGCCTCTACCATGGCCAACCTCTTCCTCTGACCACACCTCAGGAAGGGAAGGGCTGCCTCGACCCGTGAGGTGATGTTTGCCAAGTCTATTACACATGCCGCTAGAGAGCCTCTCCATGCCCTACCCTATGGTGCAACCAAGGGTAGTGTGATTGTCAATGGAGAGAGATACAGAGGAGAGATGTTGGGCACCATAGAAGAAGGAGATAGGTGAGCACCAAAGAGACGACAATAGAGTTGTAGTGGCAGGTGGAAGCCCTAGTAAGGAGAGAAAAGAGACATGGGATTTCTAGTATAAATCCAATCATTGCATCTACCTTTAGCTAGCATGATCCAAACACACCTGTGGGCTAATTGTTAGTTGTCTAAAGTTTACTTGGATAGATTTTAGCTAGGGCTAATAATTAGTTCTAGTCCATCAAACCGGCTTGTAGTCATATTAAAGTTTCGGTGAACAATGTTTAGACCACTAAAGTTTAGCCGCCTGCTATTTGGGAAATGTGGATACTAGTTAAGCTAGACTAAAAAGTAGTACTCTTTTAGGTAGGGTTTGGTGCAGGGGAAGAGGAAGGATGAGTTGGGGAATCCAATTTTCATTGGTGTTTAGTTAAGGGGCGTGAGGGACGGAGAAATGGCTATGTTTCCTAGATCTGGTGCAACCATGTCCCCTAAATCAGAGATATGCAGTCATCCCACCCTCCACAATGTCAAGTGTCAGTGTGTGCTCCTCTTCTTCTCGTAGGCCTACCTAAATCAGAGCGTGAAGGGGTGGTGGTTGGTTGGGGATGTTGCGAAGCTCTAGTGCAAGCTCCTAATGGCCTCCCACATGACCATGACACGTAGCTCCTCTAGTTGGAGGTGTAGCCTTGGTAGGAAGATGTTGTGGAGGCGGTTGAGGATGGTGCAGAGCTCTTCGAGCAAGGGTAGGCAGGGGGAGGGGGTGCAGATAGATGCGGTGGGAGTGGGCAGGGACAACATGGTTGGTCGATGAAGGGTAGCTAGGTGGGGATGATGGGGCAAATGGAGGAACCATGGAGTGGGTGCAATGTCCCATCCATAGTGACTCTTCACGTGTTTGGAGGTTTAGTGGCTGAATCTTGGGCCCCACTAACACCCCGGGGATAGAGCTTGAGCTAAGATGAAGGATGCCATGCAATAAATGGCATAGATTATGAAGGAAATTCATGGCTTTTTTCAAGTGTAATAAGATAATGAGAAACAAAGATTAGCGGAGAATCATATAGTTCAGGTAGAGCATGCCCATGTTGGCTTTACACTAAGCTCTGCTCCTGCTAATGTTAGTAGCAAAGGATAGATAACGGCTAGTTCATCCTAGCCTTCTCTATTCCGCAAACCAAATAATAAATTTAGGAAGACCCTGTCCCCTTGATAAAACAAAAATGTATGTATCTTTCGATTTCAGAAAATCATAATGAACTTATCTATCCTAGTCCTCAACCCAAATGTAATCTTACTCCACCCGTTTATGTAAACTAGACTAAACTTTAATAATCATCTAAAGTTTAATAATCATCTAAAGCTAAAGTTTAGTCTTAGTCATCCAAATAGAAAGAGACTTAAGTTTTAAAGAATTTCCGGAGGAAAAGGTACTCCAATCCCTATATTTAGCAAGATGGTAAGCATAAAAACCAGGCACAAACTCAGCTGCACACTTACACATCACCGAAGATTGTGAATTAAAAGAGTTCAAGATCCCCTGATCCCTACACCTCCCCAATTATTTGCATAACAAAATTGCAATTTGGCTGCCGAAAATCATTCCCTCGTCGAGGCGAGGAGATGAGATCTTGCAGCAGAGAGCATATGCCTCGCGAAGTTCCCAGCCCAACCGGTTCCCTCCAATATTCCCCTTCGCCGATGGAATATCCCCGGAATTCCAACCCAGGCCCGCCTTCGTCGTCGTCTTCAGTCCTTCTCCCGCTTATATACGCAACGGCGAGCTCGCCCTCTTCCTTGCTCCGACACATCATAGACAGATAGCAGAACACACGCGCCGTGCACGCTTGCGCAAACCCAAGGATTGCCGCTCTGTTCTTGGTCTCCTCCTCGGGTGACCGCAGGGGCAATGGCGATTAACGGGGAGGAGGCGCCGCCTCTGCTACTGGACGAGGCCGCGCGCCCGCGCCGCGTCGCGCTCTTCGTCGAGCCGTCTCCGTTCGCGTAAGCCTCCTCGCCGGACCCTGCTCTGTTGTTTCCTTTTTCTTTTCTTGGTGCGGGCTTTGTCAGGGTTGGTTCTTGGTCTTGTGCGCACTCTTGGCTGGATTCATGAGGTTATCCCCAGGAACGGCGAAGGGTTTCACTCTGACGGAGCCCTGACGCGATGTCCTTCCAAGCTCTCTCTTGTTTGCCGAAAAAGTTTGGATCTTTCTTGGGAATTGGGATTCGTGAAGACCGGATAGAAGTAGATTAAGATTTCAGTTGATTTAATACACGATTAAGAACAAAATTAGCTGAGCTTAAGGCAAGTTTGGATACAGTGGCTAGTAACTAGTTGGGCTAAAAATTAGCCCAAATTAACTATGGTCGGTTAGCTAGTTGGCTAACAACTAGTTGAACACTTGGCTAAAAATTTAGTCCACGTATTAGGCCTCTTGTTTGGATGCACTAGAGCTAATTTGAGCTAAAATTAGCTAGCTAACAATTTGCCCATGGTATCCAAACATGCCCGTATGAATGAATCACAATGATCAGTTTTAAGGTCTGCCACAACAGAAGTATATGCTTTTGTTAGATACTCCTAGATTGAATTTTCATGAAAATGTTCTCACTAATGGAAGTAACTCTGCATCTTGGTGTCTGCAGTTACATCTCTGGGTATAAGAACCGGTTCCAGAACTTCATTAAACATTTGCGAGAAATGGGGGACGAGGTATGCGTTTTGCTGTCATTTGGTAGGGTTGAAATTCTGGAGGCAGCTGATTAGTAGGCGTCGATTAATTTGGTTTAGTTCTGTTCTTCAGGTCATTGTTGTGACCAACCATGAAGGAGTTCCCCAAGAGTTTCATGGTGCCAAGGTTATTGGTTCATGGAGGTAAGTTTTTCAGGATGCTTGTGCCAACTTCTGTCTTAAAATATCAGTGACAGTTTAGGCAATATTTTTTGAAGGCCTGAGTTTTCTTCTTGTTGTTCAAATAATGAAATGAGAATGCCTACTCTGTATAGAAGCTTCCACTAAGAAACATTTGCTGCTAGCTTCTACTCCGTGCGAAGTAGAGACTTAATCCAGATCATAACTGTACCTTTCCTAAAAAAATGATATGCCTTGGAACTGTTCCTTATGCTACTGCATTCAGGTTGTCTGGTTTTGGACATATTCTTTTAGTTAGTATAACTGAATGAATTAATAAGTGAGCACAAGTACAATAGCTTACTTATTTGCTACATGATAAATATTTTAAAAATCTTTCCTAAAGTTGTTAAGTTATTGAACAATGATATCAATCATGCTGCCATGCTGGTTAGACTGGAAGCATTGTATTCTTCCCTATGGGGTACATGATATCTGGCGCCTTTAGTTGTGGAATCTTATGCTTATGGCTGTTTTCTCATCCTTTACAGCTTCCCATGCCCCATGTATGGAAAAGTACCTCTTTCGCTGGCACTCAGTCCTAGGATCATTTCAGAGGTTGCAAAGTTCAAACCTGACATTATTCATGCATCTTCTCCTGGAATTATGGTAAAGTTTATTTTAACAGTCAAATCATTAATTATCAAATCTCTCTGATTATCTATTATTGAATATGACTAAAGTCCATTGCTCTTTCAGGTTTTTGGTGCTCTAGCTATTGCCAAGCTACTCGGTGTCCCCCTAGTCATGTCCTATCACACCCATGTTCCAGTGTAAGCTGACTATGAACTTTATTGCACCAAGTTTTACTGCAAACTGACAGAAATCCAGATTTTTTCATTTCCACTGCATCATATTTCTTTTGCTTGCAGATACATACCAAGATATACATTTAGCTGGCTTGTAGAGCCAATGTGGCAAGTCATAAGTGAGTATTTTAGTCCCACCTCATCTCTGCTTTCCTAAATAGGAACTTGCATGCCTATCTGTGAAACACACTGATTCTTCGTCTTGTTATTCCTAAAACACAGGATTCCTTCATAGAGCTGCTGATTTAACTTTAGTTCCATCTGTTGCTATCAGCAAAGATTTTGAAACTGCCCAGGTCATATCAGGTTGGTCAATTTTTGTACACGTTGTACCATATGTGCATATGTTTCACTGTATGATGCTAAAAATGTGATTTCCCTCATTCAGCTAACAGAATACGCCTTTGGAACAAAGGTGTTGATTCTGCAAGCTTCCATCCTAGATTTCGCAATCATGAGATGCGAGTCAGGCTAAGGTAATACTCTATTTCCTTTCTTCCTGAATGTTCTGTATGCAGCAAGTTGAGATAGATTGTCTTAAGCTTATGTTGTTTGATGTATTCCTTCAGTGACGGCGAGCCTGAAAAACCACTAGTAATTCATGTCGGACGTTTTGGGCGTGAGAAAAATCTGGATTTTTTGAAGATGTAAGCTATTGCCATACTTGCTCCTTTTTTTATTGATTTGATCTTTGATTTGTAGTTGACAAACATGATCAATCTTTATTAAAAACAGAAGAGTAATGTATAACTAAATTAAAATTATCCAAATGCCATATTTGTTCTTCATTCATGCCTTACATCATTGGCTACTTGGAACTAATTTTGCTTTATTTTTTTTACCAGGGTAATGGATAGGTTGCCTGGTGTAAGAATTGCATTTATCGGAGATGGACCATACAGGTATTACCAATATGGTACCTTGTTTTTATTCCATAACTCTTACGCTTTTAGTTCATTAGTCAGCATGGGTGCTGATAAGAAATCTGAACATCATCCTTTCAGGCTGATAAGAATTAAGAAGTACTGATTTCAACAATTTTTATTGAAGTTGCCATTGTTCTGTGTGTTGACTTTTTTTTAAATACTGTGCATTGACATTGTTGAGCCTTTAGTGCTAGGTTTTTACATTTTTTGTCTTTAACTACATGACAGGTGTGAACTAGAGAAGATGTTTGAAGGAATGCCAGCAGTGTTCACAGGAATGATGCAGGGTGAGGAGCTCTCGCAGGCATACGCCAGTGGTGACGTTTTCATCATGCCATCAGAGTCAGAAACGCTTGGCCAAGTGGTCCTAGAGTCCATGTCATCAGGAGTGCCCGTTGTCGCGGCCCGTGCCGGCGGGATCCCTGACATAATCCCAGAGGACCAGGAGGGCAAGACGAGCTTCCTGTTCACCCCTGGCGACCTGGACGACTGCCTCAGCAAGGTCCAGCAGCTGCTGACGAACAGGGAGTTCAGAGACAACATGGGGCGGACTGCCAGATCCGAGATGGAGAAGTGCGACTGGCAGGCAGCATCGAAGACGATCCGCAACGAGTTCTACAACGCCGCGATCTGGTACTGGCGAAAGAAGCGTGCGGAGCTGGTGAAGCCGCTGCAGTGGCTAGCACAGATGTTCCTGCCGGCGCCTGAGGTCCGCAGCATCAAGCAGTGCTGAGGCCTCTCTCCACTTGTGGGACGATGGTGTTGCTTGCAGCCATGATCCAGACAAGTGATGGATGGATGGAAAGCAAGACATGCATATGCACTCCTTGTAAATTCCTGGTGTATAGTGCTGTGTCGATAGGTGAGATAGTTCCCCGTTTTTTTATGGAAATTGGAATTGGGTTGTGATTGTTGTGGCAATTCCATCGATTACATGTGTGTTGTGTAGCAAATCAGAATTGGAATGTGCTATATATCTTGATGGAAATTGTAACCTGTAAATCATGATTAGGCCATTAATTAAATGCATGAGTATGCTTTTGTGCTCAAAATCAAGAGTGAACTTTGTATTGTTTGTGTTTCATCAACACGTGTGCCTGTTCGAATGCATCATTTACAAGATGGAAGCACACAGCAACAAGGTTAACATGACTAGCAGATAGCCATGTATGTTTGCCTCCTGCAGATTTTTTGTTCTAGGTGAGCAAGGATTTGTTTCTTGGTATGATGCGCGCACGGAGCGGGTACTTCATGACGGTGGTGAAATCCACGGTTCTTTCCATGTTGACGGCCTCTCCCTTCGCCGCCGGCAGCCACTCCAGCTCCCTCACGAGGCTTCCCACGAAGTACTCGGCGTGGTGCATGCCCAGCGCATACCCCGGGCACATCCTCCGACCAGCACCAAAAGGCATCATCTTGATCTCCCGGCTCCCCGTGATGTCCACGTCGCAGCCCTCGCCGCCGTCCAGGAACCTCTCCGGCCGGAACTCGTGCGCGGCCGTCCACACCGCCTCGTCGCGGCCGATCTCCGCCACCAAGAAGTTCACCTCCGCGCCTTTAGGCACGGTGTAGCCGCCGATCTCCGCCGCGTCGCTTCGCAGGCCGTGAGGGATGACGAAGTCGCCCGGTGGGTGCAGCCGCAGGCCCTCGAGCACGACGGCTCTCAGGTACGGGAGCGACTGAAGGTTGCCGGCGTCGTCGAGGACGTCGGCCTTGACTCTGGTGGTCACCTCCTCGTACACCTTGGCTTGGACGTCGGGGTTGTTCGCGAGCTCGGCCATGATCCACTCTACCAGGGTCGCCGTCGTGTCCGTCCCGGCGTTGAGGAACTCGGAGCAGAGGCTCACCATCTCGGCATCCGTGAGCGGCCGCTCGCCCTCGTCGTCGGGCACCCGCAGCGCGAGGAGTGAGTCGGCGTAGCAAGGCGGGGGGTCGTCCTCGTCCTCGTCCTCGCCGCCATGCCCGCGCGCGGCGTGGATCAGCGGCACGAACAGCTCCTCCAGCCTCCGGCGCACGGCCACGTGCGCCTCCCACCGCTTGCGGAAGAGCCTCTTAGTGAGCGGTGGGAAGAAGGCGAACACCGGAAAGGCAGTGAAGGAAGCGAGCACGTGCCGCTCCAGCGCCTCGACCTCGTCGAGCGCGCCAAGGCTGAGCCGAGCGCCGAAGCACATGTACACGAGCAGCTCGAACATGGAGCGCCGCAGGAACGGCCTGACCGTGACGGGCTCCGTCTCCGTCTCAAAGGAGGAGACGCGCGCCGCGCGGAGGAGGCCTGTGACGAGCGCCTCGCACGCCCACCGCCTCGCCGGCGCGAAGAGGCCGACGCGGGCACGGTCGGCGGCGAGGTTACGGCGGACGAGGCGCCAGTAGAGGCCGTAGGGCGCGGTGTTGATGTCGCCGGCGCTGAAGAGCGGGTCCGGCTCGGCGAGCAGCGGGCGGTCGGCGAAGGTGACGCCGTCCCGGACGAGGACGCGGTGCGCGAGGCGGCGGTCGGCGACGAAGACGAGCGTGGTGAAGAGGTGGACGGAGATGACGGGGCCGTGGCGCGCGTGCAGGTCCCGGAGCAGAGGGGCCAGGTCGAAGATCGATCGCCGCAGGGCCAAGAATTTGGCGAGGAATACCAGCGCCGGTGGTCCAGGGGGAAGGCGGCCCTTGCTCTTAGTATTTGACGTTGACTTGCCGCCACCATAGCGGCGGTGAAGCAAGAAAAGGAGAGAGACGAAGAAGGCCATGCAGCAGCAGAGGGGTAGGGTCGTCGAGGTGTTGGAGGCAAAGCATAGGAGCTCCATGGCTAGCTCTGGCTGCTCTTGCAATGTGCAACAATGCAACCACTGCTTTTACTCTGATGAGAAGCGCAATCCGGCGGCAGCTCGACCAGCTTATCTTTCAGCTCAGATGGCATGATCGTTTCTTCCAAAACTTAGGCCTTGTTTAGATGAGAAAAGATTTTGGATTTCGCTACTGTAGCACTTTCGTTTGTTTATAATAAATATTGTCTAATTAACTAGGATCAAAAAATTCGATTTACAGATAAACTGTGCAGTTAGTTTTTATTTTTGTTTATATTTAATGCTTCATGCATGTGTCGAAAGAATCGATGTGACGAGAAATCTTGAAAATTTTTTGATTTTCGGTGTGAACTGAACAAGGCCTTAGTTCTCATGTCAAAAAAATCGGTTGTCGTGAACTGCAATACGATTGGATCGATGCCTGATTTGGCCAACTTGGGCGACCCTGGCCCCCCGCCACTGCCTCTTCCTCTGCCTCGGTGCGGGCGTGACAACCACTGCTGCCAAGAGTGTCATAACGCACAAGAATAATCAAAGCTAGCGAACTAATTTCTCACAAGCATATCACGACGTTCGCAGTCTCTGCCAAATCGCTAGCGACGTACTCCCTCCCTCCCAAAATAGGCGTCGTTTTCGCTTCTCGAGAAATAACTTTAACTAAATATATAGTAAAAAATATTAGTATTTCTAGTACATAATTAGTATCATTAGAAAGATCTTTAATTCTAGTTTTTTAACAAATTTATTTAGAGATATAAATATTGTATATATTTTCTACAAATCGAGTCAAACTTGTGGCACAAAAACCTAAAACGACACTTTTTTTGGACGGAGATTGAGTACGGATAGATTGAGTAAACAAAGAGAAGTAACAAAAAGGCAAACCATGCAAAGTAGAGACAAACAGACACATTTTATTGGAACACGTGTGAGCCTAACATTTTACTTGAGGTGATTTCTTTACTTTCTCTCTTCAACCGATAGTATAAAAAATACTTTTCTCTAACCCCATTGAAATGCCCTCACCGTCAACCACCGATGCCAAGAGTGGGATAACAGAGGGACACAGCGGAATAACCAAAGGTAGCAAACTAATTTCTCACAAGCATTTCACGGAACACCTTGTGTGCACGAATTATACAGACCCTAAAAATAAATCGATCAAACCACAAGCTATCCAAATCTTCCAGCAACAATATACTTACATCAATTAGTTCACCAAAACACCAATTACCATCATCTCCAACTCAATATATCAAAGAACACCCATATGCTATTCATGCCAACATATCCATACAAGCAACCACTTCATACATGGAGCAATAACAAAGCAAGATGATGACTTAATAAACAAATATGGCAAGGAAAATACTGAATCAAGAGAGAACACCAAGATTTACGTGGAAACCCCCCGTGGGGGGAAAAATCACGAATGATGGAAAGGTGGTTCCACTATGAGATGAAACAAAATACATAAGGCGTAAGATTCAAGAAATGAGGGGAGACTCTGGTGGATCAAGCTCTCTCTCAACTCTCCCTAACCTAGTTCTCTCCCAAGAAGAACATAACACTTTCTAGAAGCAATTGAGTTCTATGTTGGAAGACGGGGAGCGCACAACCCCTTTTGGGGTGGTTTGGTCATTTTTCTAAAGAGCACTCAAAGTTATTGGATACTACAAAAGAGCCCTAATAATATATCCCAAATGAAGCTGCACTCACAAAGAGGAACAACAAAGAGCTGAGGCACGACTATGTGGTGGATGACCCTCACTCCTCAGCGGTGCTGGACGTGTTGGTGTCCATGGGGCGAGGACGTGCACAAGCTGCAACACATGCTCTGGCACAAGCTCTAAATTGTAGTTTTATCCTAAGTAAAGTTTTCTACTTTGAATTAAGTTTATATATGTTATACTTATACCCATTAATTACCTGATAAGAGGTAATACTTCAAAGCAATCTGAACTATTGATTTATTGGATTTTTAAATATAACAAATAAACAAATAATATAAGAACACAAAGAAAAATCTACATACAAACCTTCCCCTCTGTGATTTACACACAAGTGGGGCCTATCCCTTCCTAAGTTTGTGCGTGACTCAATTTATATATAGAAAAGGTTATTTATATATTTTAATTTATTTTGACAAATAATTATATGCATTAAAATGTTTGTGTATAATAGTTTTTAAATTTTGGTATATTAATATTCACTCTCACGTCAAGATATATGTAAACCTATCATGAGGTCAGAGGTTCAGTTATATACCAGTGACGTTGGGATATTCCTATAAAAATTAGCAGGTTCATTATTATATACTAAAATACATATTAAGAGCATCTTCTAAATTAGAACACGTTTCATGTTAGGTACGAAATGTTGGGAATGAAGAACACTACAACGTGTGTAGCTGATAGTTCCACGTATATTTGATGTTAATTACACTAACTAAATTATGTAATGTGAAGTTGCAAAATAAAAAGGTTTACCATATTAAAGAGATCACATATGTATCTATTAGATCAAAAAATATTTATCTAAAACTTTCCTTATTTATCTATTTTTACAAAATTAAGTATTAAATAAAAGTTTATCAAACTAAGTAATAGATGATCTTAACTATTAGATCTCATTAAATGAATAACTCATAAACATTTGGGTGTACCACAGTAAAACCCTATATAAAATTGCACAAACATATACAACTTCAAACAAGATTTATGAGATACACCAAGAAATATATTTTGATAATGCACTTAGTTTGATATTATAACGTGTAAATCATGACCACGCCATCAACACAATCAAGAGTTGACTAGGTTATGGAGATATATATATATATATATTAGTAGCTGTCTGTCATGCTTCGCATCTACAAGATGGAAGCACACAGCCACATATTGTCTCCTGGAAATTTTTGTTCTAGGTGAGGTAGGATTTGTTTCTTGGTACGATGCGCGCACGGAGCGGGTACTTCATGACGGTGGTGAAATCCACGGTCTCCTCCATGTTGACGGTCTCTCCCTCCGCCGCCGGCAGCCACTCCAGCTCCCTGACGAGGCTCCCCACGAAGAACTCGGCATGGTGCATGCCCAGCGCGTACCCGGGGCACATCCTCCGGCCGGCACCGAAAGGCATCATCTTGATCTCCCGGCTACCAGTGATGTCCACGCCGCTCCCCTCGCCGCCGTCCAGGAACCGCTCCGGCCGGAACTCGCGCGCCGCCGTCCACACCGACTCGTCGCGGCCGATCTCCGCCACCATGAAGTTCACCTCCGCTCCTTTGGGCACCGTATAGCCACCGATGATCTCGGCGTCGCTCCGCACGGCATGCGGGACGAGGTAGTGGCCTGGCGGGTGCAGGCGCAGACCCTCGAGAACGACGGCTTTAAGGTATGGGATCGCCTGGAGGTTGTTGACGGCGTCGTCGAGCTCGCGCTTGGCTCTGATCACCTCCTCGTACACCTTGGCCTGGACGTCCGGGTGGTTCACCAGCTCGGCCATGATCCACTCAAGCAGGGTCACCGTTGTGTCTGTCCCGGCGTTGAGGAACTCAGAGCAGAGGCTTACCATCTCGGCGTCCGTGAGTGGCCGGTCGCCGTCGTCGGCCACCCGCAGCGCGAGGAGGGACCTGGCATAGCACGGCGGTTGGTCTTCGTCGGCGACAGCGGCGCTCGTGGCGTGGATGAGCTGAGCGTAGACCTCTTCCTGCCTCCGGCGCACGGCGACGTGTGCCGCCCAGCGCTTGCGAAAGATCCTCTTTGTAATCGACGGGAAGATGGCGAAGATCGGAAAGGATGTGGCGGTGCGCAGCGCGTGGCGCTCGAGCGTGTCGATCTCGTCGAGCACGTCCGGGGGAAGCCGCTCGCCGAAGCACATGTACGCGAGGAGATCGGACATGGCGCGCCGCAAGAACGGCCTGACCGTGACGACGACGCACTCGGACGTGTCGCGGAGGAGGCTGGCAACGAGGGCGTCGCACGCCCACCGCCTCGCCGGCGCGAAGAGGCCGAGGTGGGCGCGGTGCAGCGTCTCGGCGGCGAGGTTGCGGCGGACGAGGCGCCAGTAGGGCCCGTAGGGCGCGGAGTTGATGTTGCCAGCGTTGAAGAGCGGGTTGGGCTCGACGAGCGGCGGGCGGTACGCGAAGGCGGCGCCGTCCCGGACGAGGACGCGGTGCGCGAGGCGACGGTCGGCGACGAAGACGGTGGTGGTGAGGAGGCGGAGGGAGATGACGGACCCGTGGCGCGCGTGCAGCTCACGGAGGAGCGGGCCGATGTCGAAGCGTGGTTGCCGCATCAGCGACAGAAGCTTGGCCAGGAACAGCGGCGGCGGCGGGCCGGGAGGGAGAGGTGGCCGGCTGGCCTTACCGCTACTCTTCTTTGGGTTCTTGCGGCCATGGCTCCGTTGAAGCAAGTAGAGGACTGAGGCTGCGAGCGAGACGGAGAGGAGAGGGATCGGCAAGATGCGCAAGGTAAGACCCAGTTCCACCATGGCTAGTGGTGTAGACTCTGTTTGCCTTGATCTCAAATGCTGTGTGTGTGTGTGTGTGTGTGTGTGTGTGTGTGTGTGTGTCGGCATATGAATCTGATTTGTACTACTAGTTTGATGTTGTTAATTTGGTCTTATTTGTTGGTCGTCGTGAGCTGCAATTCTAGGACAAACGGGTGACCATTACAGCCTAGATATCACCGTACGTAAGTCGTCGCATGGCCAAATGAGGCAGATTTTAAAAGGGAGTAGCAAACATCAGCATGCAGGTGGATTGGCTTTGTCAGGTAGTATTAGTGGTAAGTAAAATATAAGTACAGGAACATGTCAGAATAAATGAAGGGAATTAAAATCGAAATGCAACCCTGGGCTGTCGAGACGTGATGTTTCCCATGGAATCTTCAAGCCCATTATTCTTTCAAACCCTGGGCTGTATTGTATGCTTAGCAATGTTATAAATGAGCCCATGTCCCAATTAGCACGACGAGTATTTTGTATTTCTTTTGGATTGTGGCCCTATTTTCTACGGTCTGCAGTGTGCTTGTCACTGCTGGTAGTGTCGAACAGCTCTAGTGACGAATGAAATTACATGTGCAGCTATGGATTTTATGCCTATAGTACGCGTACAATGGCATAGGCCACAAACCAAGGAAATTGATCTATCATCTCCAATGTGTTGTTGGAATAAATGGTCTTAGCCTAACTGAGAATTGTTATTATTCTCGAATAAATCTTAAAGAACCATTCATCATGCCTGTAATAAGTGGAAAAAGTTATACAACTTTAAAAAGTAAAGATAATAGAGGTAGGGTTTGCGTCTGCCTTTAATAACAGGAATTTACGTCCGTTTTTAAAAATTAAGGTCAGTTTTAATAGAGTTTCATTCAAGGGGTTCATGCATAATAAATAGGATATCAGAGCATCTCTAAAGGCTTTGGCAAATTGATTTAGCATTTGTTGCTATTTGCAAACTCCCATAACTAAGAGCATCTCCAAGGGCTTTGCAAACAAACTTTGCATTGCCCTATTTGCAAAAAAGAGTAGAAAATACCCCTCCAATGGTTTTGCAAATAAGATTTGCAATTTGGTTAACTTTGCAAATAGAGGTTGAGGCTTTGCATATATGCAAACCTTCCCACCACTTTGCATCCACAATTTCGGCCTTCCACGTCGGACTCCGTCACCCCGCCCCTCCCCCCCACCCCGCGCGATTTCTCTACGTCCGTCCGCCCGCCCTCCAGCTGCCGCGCGTGCCCGCCGTCCCTCCAGTTGCCATGCGCGCCCGCCCTCCCAACCGCGCGCGTCCACGGACTGGCGGTGACCTTGCCTGGGCGGCGACTGGCACGCACGACATACATCAAAATGGCACGAAGGAAAAAAAACACGCGGGCGCGATCGGTGAAAAAAATTTCGGGGGTGGGGTTCACACTTTGGGTTTGCCAAGTCTAAATGCAAAGTCCCTTGGAGTTGGACTATTTTTAGACTTTGCAAATGAGTTTGAGACTTTGCAAACAACACTAAATGCAAAATTCATTTGCAAAGTCCCTTGGAGATGCTCTAAATGCAAAGGATAAAAATAGGCCATCTTCAAAGGAATTGGCATTTGGACTTGGCAAAGGATAAAAATAGAAGGTCTCCAGGCGCGCGCGCTTTCCTTGCGCGTGACATTGCTCGCACGATCGGGTTTGCAAAGTCGTCCACAGCTTGGCATTTTTGCCAAGTTTACTCCATCATTTGCCAAGTTGTCCAAATTGCAAACTCCAAATGCAAAACCATTGGATACCTCTTTTGGAGCTTTTTGGCAAATTACTCAAATGCAAAACCCTTGGAAATGCTCTCACATTAGTTTTTTGCGTGAAACTGAAAGGAGAGATAAGAGAAAGGTTTCATGGCCACAAAACGAATCAGCGCGGTTTCCAAGTCATGAGAAATCGTACGACACCCGCACTGAGGCGCTTGATGTGCTTCATCGATCCCGTGCTCTAGTTCTTCCTCGCCGCTGGCACGAGGGTAGCTACGGTCGCGTCCTCCGCTGGGCACAGCTTTGCCCGTCGCGGACGCGAGCTCTGCTGGCCTCGATCGCGATGGCGGCCGCGGACGGGCTTCGCCAGCTGCGGTCACGAGGACAGTCGCGGTCGCGAGGTCCGCCAGGTATAGCTCCGCTGGCCGTCGGCGTGAGGGCAGTCGCGGTCACGAGCTCCGCCAGGTACGGCTCCGCTGGCCGCCAGTGCGAGGGCAGCCGCGGTCGCAAGCTCCACCGCGCGAGGGCAGCCATGGTCGCGACCTCCACCGGGCGCGGCTCTGCATCGGCCAGATCAAGCGGAGCAACTCCAGGCGCTAGAAGAAGGGAGGTTTTGGCCATGAGCCAGGCCGTCACGGAGGACAAGGCGCGGATCCTCATCGGCACCTACAAGCAGTACCACGATATCTTCGAGTACGGGCGTCGTCTTCGAGTACAGGCGTCATCTTCGGGCATGGTCCCCTTCTGTTTCGCGCGCTCACCATGTGTTCAACACATTGCTCCATCCGACCTATTTTCTCAGCTTCTTGGAGGTGTTGTAGGTGGAGCTGGCGAAGTGGCTCATGAAGGTGTCATGTTGAATAGTCTCAAAATTACTACAGAAGCAGCAATATTTGTTTCCTTGCCAGTTTCTTTTAACTAGGTTGTCTTTAATTAGTATTAATTACAGCCTTTTTGAGGAACCACAAAAATATCTTAATTTTAAGTGGTAGCTTTACACGCCAAACTTCCTATATAACCTTGATGTCATTAGTGATTAGGCATCTGTACATCGACTTAACCATAAAATTATCACTTGTACTTAAGGTGCATGTGATAGTATCCTTCCCTACTTG
Source organism: Sorghum bicolor (assembly GCF_000003195.3). Lineage (NCBI taxonomy): Eukaryota > Viridiplantae > Streptophyta > Magnoliopsida > Poales > Poaceae > Sorghum > Sorghum bicolor. Next base: position 6,531,780 of record NC_012872.2, on the reverse strand, counting down.
TAGATTTACATTTGCAGTAGTTGCAACCAGATTATTTCATTCCAGCAATTTATTTCCTATTAGTGCCCCCCCCCCCCCCCCCTAAAATAGACATTAAGGGGAATAGTGTTGAATACTTCGACTGCAGTTGCATATTTTTTGTGAACTATGTTCAACAGGTTTGGGATCTATAACTTAAGAGTTGGTTCCCTAACGAGCTGAGGTATCTTCCCAGAACCTGATTTGAGAGCCATCCCTTAGGTTGAACTTCACCAAATTAAATAAATTGATCTTTCACTGCCATTAAGCCTATCCAAAAATGAGAATCGTCAGCTTTCTTATTAATTTAGGAAAGTGTTTTATTTTTAGGTACTTATTTTGTAATAATTCTTGCCACATTCCATCTTTATTACAAAGTTTGTATAACCATTTACTTAGAAGGCATTTACCGTGTAAATTTAGATTTTGAATACCCAACCCTCCTCGTTCATTCCTAGGGTTGGGACACTAAACCCTATTTTATAAGCCTATATTTTTTCTTGTGTTGATCATTTTACCAGAAAAACAATGATCTATAATATTATATTTTCTTGAGAACCTCTCAAGGTACCTCGAAGAACGAGAACATATATATAAGTAAACTGGATAGTACTGAATCGATTAGCACAAGCCTGCCACCGGCCGATAGAATCCTCTAACTACAAATAAAGTTTTTTTTTCAATACTTTCTTCAATAATCCTCAGGTCTTTGTTATTTAATTTTCTAAAATGCATAGATATTCCTAGATATAGAAAGGGATAGGGTCCTACTTTACAGCCAAAGAGTTATGAGTATTGATATTCGCATTCTTTAGCTGGCCCAAAGCAGAAGATCTCACTCTCATAAAAGTTTAGTTTTAGACCTGATAATTGTTCAAAAGTACAAAGGAGCAACTTCATATTTTTTATTTGTTCAACATCATGGTCCATAAAAATAATTGTATCATATACATATTGCAAAATCGATAGACCATCTTCTGAGAGGTGAGGCACTATCTCTTTTTATCTGATCATCCTCTTTGGCTCTCGCAATAATGATCGTTAACATATCCTCTACTATATTAAATAGTATGGGGGATATTAATGGATCACCTTGTCTGAGCCCTTTCCTAGTTTGCAAGTGTGGTCCTAGCTAGTCATTAACTTTTATACCAACATTCCCTCCTTGTACAAAAGCTTGTACCCCAGTTGCACCAGTAAAAATTCTTCCAAACTTATTGTAAATAGTGCCATTTCACCTTATCATATGCCTTTTCAAAGTTAATTTTAAATACGGAAAGCCATTTGTGTAGGTCTAAACACTTTTTGTGCGACCTTCACAATTCTGTTGGTGGCTACCTTGGTGAAGATTTTGAAACTTACATTTAAATTGGCCTATATTGTTGTATTTGTTTCGCTTCATTAGATTTTGGGAGAACAATATAGTGTTGTATTGGTTTGGTAACACTTAAAATGTTGGTAACCAACACACTTTATATCACCAAAAACACACGTCATATGGTCGAGAAAATTGCAGTTTTAAAATTTTTATTTCCATTGTAAGCAACAATTCAGCTAGTAAAAGATAGCCACTCCACAAAAAAATCTGCCGGGATTAATTGAGCTACATACACCAATCAGTTGAAACTCAAAATGTTAAGCTGATTAGGAATAGTGGGCATACTTCAACACGATAAGAATGCAAAGAAATTAGCGTGTGATGCTAAAGGTAGTGGAACTCTGACTCATTGCACCAAACTCATACCAGCAATTGGTGGAGCAAGCATCATCAATAGAAAATGACGCATGGAACTGCTGAATTGCACACAGACAATGCACGGTAACTCCACAGACTTAAAAGTATTATAATAGGGAATCAAACAAAAGTTGACTAGATGAGCAAGACAAGTATAGTGCTGACCCATTTCAAACTATAGGTTCGTCTATCCGAGAAAACAAAACTTATCTAAACATTGGAATGTAGATGGGGCAGGCACTAATAGGCAAACTGATTAATGTGGATAAAGTTATCCTGAGTACAACATGTTCTGAATCCTCGAGATAAAATATCCATCCTCAGAAATTGTAGAATCAGATATTTATGAAGGTTACCGATACACAACTGCTGACTAGAAGAATCTAGAATTTGTTTCTGCTTATCTGTCTCAAGCAAAAGCTGGATCCGTGATTGAATACAAATCTACTTCAGAGGATCGGATCCGTGATTAAATGCAAACCTACTTCATAGGATCCATCATCTGTGTCTGCCACTCAAGTAAACGTCTGAAAATACCAACGCATCAAATTCCTGACGCTCTTTGGTTACATTTTCAGTAACACCATCAATTATGGACCACCAAAAATTTACCAGGAGTAACTCCTTCAATTCAGGCACTGAAGCACTACAGCTACAGAAAGACCTTCTTTTTCTTCCATAAAGGAAGATTTTATTAAATTTAAAGTTTATTACATCAAGACGATACAGCAAACTTGAAAACACTCCCGGCCTCTCCAGATTGTACGTATTATATTTATATACAACTAAACATCTGATAGATTCATGGTGCAGACTGGATTGCACCTAAAAACAACATGTTCTGGCTTCCATCCAACTGATCATATCAATGAGCCACACTGCAGAACTAGATCTTGCAAACCCCATCCCACTTTTTTTTAAGTTGGCTTATCCCAATAGTCCGGCCATCTAGGCTAATTCGATCGAGGGCGAATTCGCACGGCTGTTTTGGTTAACGTCGGTTGCCAGAGCTAGTGCGCTGAACTGGTCAGTGATCAGAGAGGACTGGGATGGCGAGGTTGGCTGATCGTCCGTCAGGTTAACTGTGGTAGTGTCGCGAATGCTGGATCTTTTCTTGTTGAGCCTGATGAAGTACTTCTGTGCATGAGAGGCCACCTGAGTAGGCGTCCTTGTCTGAACGAAGTTGCGCGATATGTTCCTCCAGTCCCCCTTGCCATATTTCTTCAGGCCTAAGAGAAACAACCTGACCAAAGAACAAGAACAAAACATGATCTTGTGCTGGTAACTTTTTGATCAATTCTTGCTTCACCTTGGTTGAATTATGCTAGCTACTGGTAGGGCCTAAGGCCATCATATATACATCAAGCTATATGACTGTCTTTAAGATTCAGATCCTATCCTACTAGTAGACAAAGAAAACTGACGGGATTAGATGCGGTTAACTAATTGTTGATAGCTGAATAATTATGAACTGCAAATCTTACCATGACCATCAGATAATGCAAACCCTATTGTCTGGAAGTCATATGTATACTCACTTGTGCTCCTCCTCTGTCCATGGCCGCACGCGCTTCTTCCTCCCCTGCTCTGGCCGAGCGAACGCGTTGCCCCCGCTGCTGCCGCCGCAGCTGCAGATCGGGAGGAAGCGCACCTCGCCGTTCTCCATCGTGCTCGTCTCACTTAGTGGTGTATGATAACAATTAACAAACAGATATGCACAACGCTGGCTACCACCAGTTGTTGAGTGAGGTGGCCTTTAAGGATGAAGACGGTGCTCCAAATAGATACCCGCGGTTCTTCTCTAGTGTAATTAAATGAACTAAATTCACTTAGTTTTAGTTCATTTAGTTACACTAGATAAGAAGATATTCATTTGGAGGGTTATCTCTATCCTTAGTAGCCTTCTATATATGTTGCAAAATATTTAGTGTAAACCACATCTTCGGTGTAATCACGAAAACCCTTTGGAAAACCGTAATTAGCAATTTTCAAAAAAATTGAAACTATGCACATCAATACTGCATCTATAGATGTGCATTGTCACAAAGCTTGAGATTCAAACTCGTTTTGTAATAATTCATTTAGCAATAACAAATTAATCGCGCGTCTTGGTAAGCACAATTATGTCCTAAACGTCAACTAATATGAGTATAGAGGGAGTATGTTTGAGCTGTCTTCCACCGTGACTCAGATGTTAGTTTTATGTCTGCTAAGGGTACCAAAAATTATAGGATTACCATATCACCTACACACTATGGAAACAGTATTTTCAATGATTTAACTTGTTTCTTCAATATTTTTTTTTCTTCCAATCTCTATCTTCTTTCCTGTTATTATCTACGCAAACATATCCCATATCCCAGGTGGATCCGTATAAACATGGTTTATATTATATAAAAAATCATTCTCTCTCTTCTCCTAATTATAAATCCAATACCAAATAACTATTTTACTTGTTTGCCACCCTAATTAATACATAGAAACCATTTGTTAGAAAAAAACCATAAAGTCTCTCGATCTAGGATTTTTGGCAAAAATAAAAAAAATATCTTCAAGAGTTCACAATCCCACCTTCTAATCTTTTGGCACTTACAAAAAATCATCAAAATCACAGATATATCCACGCGTCTTCCACATGCTCATAGGTCTACTAATCTAAAGGTGAAAGAGTGTAGGAAAGAGTTCATGATGCGAACGTACAAGCAAAAAAATATATAAGTTTTTAGAATAATTTAAAAATAGTAAAGATTGTTGATGTAAAGTTGTCTTCTATACTTTAGAAATGAATTATGGAAGCTGTTGGAGATGGTCTTATTTACTCCTCTCAATAATTTTTAGCGATTTGAAAAACTCTACGGTTTTGAAAAAAAAACTTGGGAAGTCTTGGAGATGCTCTTACTCCCTCTGTCCCAAATTAAGTGGTGTTTTCGGTTTCCGTGTCGCAAGTTTGACTCAATTTATAGAAAATACGTATAATATTTGTATCTCCAAATAAATTTATTAAAAACTAGATTTAAAGATATTTTCAATGATATTAATTGTGTAACATAAATATTAATATTTTTAATATATATTTAATCAAAGTTATTTTTCAGTAAACAAAAATAACAATTATTTTAGGACAGAGGAAGTACATCCTAAAGTTTTCATTTTGGGTTGGGTTCCTAACCTCGGCACGGCCTCGTTTAGATCCGAAAATTTTTTAGATTCTGATACTGTAGCACCTTTGTTTTTATTTGACAAATATTGTCCAATCATAAAGCAACTAGACTTAAAAGATTCGTCTCGCGATTTACAGACAAACTGTGTAATTAGTTTTTGTTTTTATCTATATTTAATCCTCTATGCATGTGCCGCAAGATTCGATGTGACGGAGAATCTTAAAATTTTTTTGGTTTTGAGGGTGAACTGAACAAGGCGATCCATGTGATAGGATCTAAGATCCTGCCACGCCTGGTAAGTTTTAGGAGTAGGAGACTGGTGGTTGGGGCCTAAACCCCTAGCAGTGTGGGAGACGTGGGTGCGAACAGGGGAAGCGAGAGAGACGTAGGGGATGCCCCTTCAGGCCAAGCAAGATAATTGACTTGCTTAATTATCTCAATCACAGTTTAGAGATTTATATCCTCTCCTAAGAGCAACTGCAACAGTCTTGCTATTCTTGTTATGGAGGCCTTTTAGAACTTCTATAGAAGAAAAATAGGCTTCCGGTTTTGTAAAATAGAAAGTTTGTTATCCCTTGCTTTTCGCTGGTCATATATTGTCGCACCCAATTTTGATAACAAAACCAAGTACTCAAATATGTGTACCCAGGATGTCCAAACGCACATATTATCACAAATTGTAATTATATCAAAGTAAAGTACTTTATTACATCGCATATTCATCATGAACATATCACATAGTCTTGCTCATTGGCAACATTATTACATAAAGCGGAAAGCTAAGCCCTTGTTGCCACAGGGACACCAACTGGCGAACACCAGCACTCTAGAAATCCTGGACATCTTCAGGGAATTCCTCAGCACACACATCTGTTATCCATCCGGGATTTTCATCGAAACATAAACAAGTGTAAGCGCACCATGCTTAGCAAGTATAACATAGGGGGTATATGAAGGCTCAAAGGCTTGACTCGGTTTAACAGCGGTTAGCATTTTAGTTGGTCATATTTTATTAACCAAGTCTTACTACTTTTAATGATAAACCAACCCTGGTTACATAAGTGATTATTCATAATTAATACCTCTCCCAAGTAAAGCCAAGTAGCTGCTAACCAAGAAGGATCCAGGCCGCTCATGACCGAGAGCTCGGCTGTTATAACAGGTTTTAGATTTCTGCAGAAATTGTACAACTTTACCCCCGAGCCGTGGTTCCCTAGTGTCAGGGTTTGCAAGGCCCGCACCACTTCTACCGAGGAAGTGTGACCGGGTTCCACTACTTAACCTTTCACTAGTCACCCTAACAAAATAGTAGCCGTGAGGTTTCAGTGGCAAGTGTGCATAGACGACCTCCTTCAAGAGGCACATGTGGTCGCGGCACTGTACACACCAAGGTAGGAGTGACATCTATACACCACGAGGCACCCCCCTCTAGCGCCTTTCGGTAACTACTAATCTGCTAGAGACATACTAGTTATATGATTAAGGTCAGGGCCATTTGACTCTCGGGATTGTACGTGACCTCCTGGGTGGCCGCTTCAGGATTAAGTCCTTATGGAGAGGAATCTAGAGCCTTCAAACCCAAGCTCTAGCCCCCTGAACCAAGTTACTAGAACATATTTTATCACATTGCATATACCAATTAATCAGGTTAACTTATTAATTTGGGATTTAAGCATAGCAGCAACTACCTAAATAAATGCACACCTTCCCATGGGATTTGTGGTACAAAATTTATCTAGGTAAAGTCCTTATAGGTATTTCAATTTAGACACATGCATATGAATGAATTAAATAATATTCATAGGTACAAGGAAGCCTATATTACACTTGCCTTCCTCAAAAGTTTCCTCCCGGTAGAGCTCCACAAACTGCTCCTCAACCACCCCAACTTGATCACCTTCTAATCGTGATCCAACACCAATCAAGCATCCAGTCCAATCATCACATGCATACAAATAGACTTCTATTAGAACAGTACACAAGCAGTAAAAACGGTGACTAAAAAAGTATATAAATCTACTCTACGCATTTCTACGAACACATGAGCGAAAGAATCACTCTAATCGGACTTAAAACGTGAAAGTTATGCCTAAAACAAAATGAATGGCATTTATGTGAATAAACTGAATTAAAAACAAATATAAAAGAATTAAAACTGAATTTCTAACGGGTCTAGACCGCGCGCACTATTATATAAAAGTACAGGGTTTAAAATGGAAGAAAACAGGATTAAAAAGAAATACTTTTGAACTAGGATGGACCGCGGGTTGATTTGCTTGAAACAGGGAGGTTAAAGTGCAAAATCTCTAGCGGTCCGTGGCTGACCGCGTCGCTGATCGACAGGGGGGCCACGTGTCGTGCCGGGATTGGCTCGGTCCACCACGGTGCGCGTGGACCGGCCGGTCGTGCGCGCGTGGACCGCGTCCACGGTGGACCGGTTACATAACCCCGAAGGAGTATGTAATCTGGGTCGTTGGAATCCGATCGGACGGCTCAGGAAGAAGGGAGGCGGGGCGCTCGCCTGAGCCGAGGCCGACCACGGCGGCGCCATTGCCGCCGACGAGGTGGGCTCCTCGGAGCTCGCCGGAATCTCGTTCCCGGCCGTGCCAAACAAAAATAAAACCACCACAATGACCAGCGCGACGAGGCGAACACGACAGGGCATAAATAAAAGGCGGGGAGCACGTCGGCACGACGGCCCCGCGGCGGCGCCATTGCCGCGCTCTCGGAGAGCCTCGGGGTCGGTGTTAGAGTGTCCTAAACTCGTGATTAAAGGTACGGGAAGCATCGAGGGGGTACCGCGGTTTCGTTGGAGGTGATCGCAGTCTCCGGGAAAGCTCTGAGCGGCTTGACCACGGTCGGGGCGGACTGGAGAGAGAAGAAAACGTCGGTGAGCTCGAATTCATGACATACAAGATCAAAACGAAGGAAGGATAGACACCTACGGTTGCGGCGAGTCCCAACCAAGCTCCCGGGGCGCTCTTCGGCTCTGGGTCGCTCGAGCAAGGGGAAACCGAGGTGGGGGAGAGAAACCGTGCTCCGGTGGTGGCTAGGGGCAGCAAGGGGGGGCTCGGCCTGGGGTTTTATAGGGCGAGCAGGGGCGTCGAGGGGGCGCGCATGCGGGCGATAACTCCCGGCGTCAAGAGGCTTGATGGAGCCCCGATTGATGGCCTCCATCAATCGGCGTTTGAAGAAGGGGATGAATGCCCATTGCAGCGTTCCCGGCTCGGTGGAGAAGAAGGGGGGGAGATGCTGACGTGCGGGCCCCACGGTGCAGCGAGAGAGAGGGGGAGAAAAGAGCGCCGACAGGCGGGGCCTACTGCGCAGTGAGAGGGGGGGAAAGGGGAGGCGCGCGGAGCGGGCCACGCCACTGGGCCGCGCGCGCGTCGCGGGCGAAGGGCGGAATGCTGGGCCGTCACGGCCCAAGGCCAGAGATGAGCGCGGGGTAGAGCTGGGCCAGGGTTTGGGGGCTGGGCCAGATTCGGTGAAGGGAATAAAGATAAAAGAAAAACTCTTTTATATTTTTCAGAGCTATAAATTGGTATAAATTCCCTTCAAATTGATTTTTAAACCAAACAACCTAGTCTTACAATCAATCAAAATATTATGCACCAGCATGAATGCAGCATTTCATGTTTCTAGACCTTATAGTTTATTTTAAATAATTCCAAAAATTGTTATTTACCTAAACAATTCTCAAATAATTCCTATATTTATGCCCATTAAATACTAATTTGAAAATAAATTTTTAGGGTGTTACATATATAGCCAACCACTGGCACTAGCTATCTAAATAGCAAGGCTGTTGTGAACATCTTCTTTTTTAAGAAGTTATCTATTTTACAAAATGGCTAAACATTAGAATTTGACTACTAAGTTTAGCCAAGCTCTTGGAGATGCTCTAACAAATCAATCTAGAATTCTAGATACTATCTTTACGGAAACAAATGAAAATACCTAAAAGTAACTCCAACAACTTGGCTATTCTTATTGTGAGACTATTTTAGAATTTGTATTGCAAAAAGTAAGACTCCAACGGACGTGCTATCTAATTTTATAAAATAGTAAGGTGGCTATCCTTTGATTTTCGGTAGTAGTATAGCCAACTATAGAAACTGGCTATACGACTATAAAATAGCAAGACCGTTGTAGATCTCTTGTTTTTTTAAAAAAAAATCTATTTTATAAAATGACTAAATAATAAAATTTAATATCAAATTTTAGTCAAGCTATTAGAGTTGTTCTAAGGGAAAATCCATCTAGGCCTGTGCGCCCCTATTGGCTTGTGTGGACCTTAGCCACGCGGTCCTAGTGCCTATATATGACACCCATCATAAACCAACTCCAATAGTTTGCTAAAAGTACTTGACATCCTAGAATTTTGTCAGAACTACAAAAAAAACAGCCTCTAATAAGTTGGCTAAACTACTTGGCAATTTTGTGAGCTTGGCAAAATTCTCCCTTCACTTGGCAAATATGTCAAGTCCTTCATTGCTTGGCATCACGTGTATCCCAATTTGCCAACTAGTTTTGTCAACTTGTTGGAGGTTCAATTTTGTGATTTTGGCAAAAAAAATCCTAGGATGCCAAGTTCTTTTGACAAGCCCAAATAGCAATCTGTTGGAGAAGGCCTATTTTTTCACTTGGCATTTGGTTTTGAGACTTGGCAAAACTATAGATTTGCCAAGTGAGTTTTAGCAAACTGTTGGAGTTGCTCAACATCTCTCTTCTTCAAACAACCTGTCCTCAAGCTGAACGTCAGGGTAGAGAGCTTGAAGTCTTGCAACGGCTCTCAAGTGTCATCCCTAGGTGGGCCATACCAACTACATGAGTACGTGCCAGGCGCCCTGTTGCAGCTGTGCACACAACACACATTCTAGCATGGATAGTAGCAAGACGCCCTGCATGGGTGGCACTAGCGGTGGAGTCATCAAAGGGTCCCTGCAGAACAGCTTGAGCAGCCCCACATGGAACACGTCATAGAGACCCCATGGTGCTCCAATACCCGAAAGGGACCAGGGTAGTGGGGCCCAAGCTTGCCCTTAGGTCAGGACTCAAGCGAGCACGTCGGTCGATGTAGGAGACGAAGCCACAACCAATATCCCCCACAAACTCGAGCTCACAATGACGGTCTCCATAGTAGCACTTGGCGTACTATTGAGCCTGAAGAAGGTGCTGGCAAACCTCATTGAGGAAGGCATCACAGTCCAAGAGGGCTTTTGACGCCTCTGTTTGAGCCGCACCTAGGGTGTGCAGCAGCAGGGGTGGTGGAGCCCAACCGTACACCACCTTGAAGGATGTGGTGTGCAATGCCACGTGGAAGGGAGTATTATAGCAATACTCTATCCATGGTAGCCAATCAACCCAAGCACGCGGAAGGTCGTCAGTGGTGCAACAGAGGTGCATGGTGATCACCTTGCTAACAACCTCTAACTTGTCATCTGCGAGGGTGGAAGGTTGAGCTTAAGTGAAGCTTGATGCCAGCCATCTTAAAGAGGTTGTGCCACATGTGGCAGGTAAAGGTTGGGTCACTGTCACTAACAATGGAGGTAGGGAAGCTGTATAGAAAAACAATTCCCTTGAAGAAGGTGCAGGCAATCAAGGCAACCAAGTATGGGTGGTTGAGGGTGATGAATTGCGCATACATGGAGAAGTAGTCGAAGTCCCTCAATGAAGTCCATCAAGATGTTGGCCCACACTTTGGACGACACATTGAGTGGCTGAAGGAGACCAACCGACTACAGGGTTAGGATCTTGTTGTGCTAGCACATGATGCATGTATGGATGTAGTCGTTGATGAGCTCCCGGTCGCCAAGAATGTAGAAGTCCATAGGAAGTCACTAGAGGGTCTTCTATGTCCCCTCATGGCTAGCATTATGGGGTCTAGTCATGGGCCATCATGAGCACCTACTGGTGCAGGTCATGCTGCACCAGCACGAAGATGCATGAACCATGGAGGAGGAAGCCATCAGCTATGCACTAAGATGCCCCGATGGGACACATTGGCTACTAGAAGATGTGACCCACATCTTCATCATTTGTGGTGGCAGCATAGACCTTGTCGAAGTGGTGGAACAATAGCCTGGAGAGGGCATGTAGCCCGTGCAGGGTCAATGGTGGTGTCAGTGTCACGGTGTGAGAGGGCATCCGACATCGAGTTGAGGCAACTAGGGTGGTACTTGATTGCAAAATCAAAGCTGAATAGCTTACTGATCCATTAGTGCTAGGGATTGTAATCATGGACAAGCACTAGTTTAGGAGAAACTTGAGGCTATAGTGGTCAGTGCGGATGAGGAAGCAATGCCCCTAGAGGTACGATCACCAATGTCGCATAGCCTAGACTGGGACGATGCACTCACATGTACTCATACGCTACCAATTTATGGTGACAGTCAGTGAAGGGCTAGCTAAAGAAGACCAGGGGTCTAGCCCCCTAATGGAGGACAACATTGAATCTCGTGCCTCAAGTGTTGCAGTCATGAAGAGGGCATGCTTGAGCACCATAAGTGCCTCCACCGCGGTGTCCAAGCAAAGGTATCCTTGTGCAATAGCTATGTCATAGGCATAGCAATCATTTTGAAATCCTAGATGAACTTCCAGTAGTAGCCGGATAGCCACAAGAAGCCACGCACACCTCGAGGTGAGTGGGCTTCAGCCATGACGAGACGGCATCCACCTTGTCTTATCCATGGTGATACCATCGGTGGAGATGACATGGTCAAGGTAGGTGATCAATGGCACCCTAAAGGAGCACTTCGACCACTTCATGTAGAGGCCATGTGCACGGAGGGCATCAAGGATGAGGTGGATATGTTGCAAATGCTCGAACCATGATGAACTATAGATCAAAATGTCATCAAAGAAGATGAGCACGAACCTATGGATGAAGGGTCATAGGATGTCATTCATGAGTGCTTAGAATGTGGCTACCATGTTGGAGAGGCCAAAGGGCATCATGTGAAACTGAAAGTGGCCATGGTGGGTATCGAATGTTGTCTTCTCGATAGCACTAGGGTGCACACACCTAGTGATAGCCAGACCGTAAGTCTAGCTTAGTGAAGTACTTAGCGCCATGGAGCTTGTCTAAGAGCTCATCGATCACTGGTATGGGGAACTTGACCTTGGATGTCTTGTCATTTAGCACATGGTAGTCAATGTAGAACCTTCAGGAGCCATTCGCCTTCTTGACAGCAGCACCAATGCCGAGAAAGGAGAGGTGGTAGGCCGGATGATGCCCTTCTCTAGCATGGCCATGCATTGTCACTCTAGTTCATCCTTCTACATCCATGGGTAGCAGTAAGATGCATGGCCACCGGCACTATGACCGACAGCAAGTGCATCCAATGGTCATAGGGACATGCTGGCATTAGCCCATGGGTTCCATGAAACCTCCGTGCATTGTAGGTACTAGGGCCTTTGGGGCCCAAAGCTGAGGCTGAAGGTTAGAGAGCAATCACGACAAGATCAAGACAACAAAGCCTCATGGAAGCCATCGAGAACCTTTGGGTAGCCTTCAGCAATGCCACAACGAAGGCCTACTAGACTAGGACATGACCAACCTTCATGTTGGAGATCCTCAGATGGGCCCAAGGACCCAACAAGCGAGGCAATGTCTTGATATCCATTTAGTAAGTAGGTGGTAGGGGAGAATAACCCCTTGACCCTTGTCTGTGTGAGCACAGTGAGATGGACAATATTCCAGCATATTATATAGCAGGTGGAGGGCATTTATGTACAAAGAATGTATGTAATTGTACCATATAAAAAGGGAGCTCAAGAAAAGGTAGACACCTCTTGGCCCACTTACCAAGAATCATTGTGGTTTGGTAATAGTGCTTGGTTGTGCGAAGGCTCCACCTTCAGGCAGTCGGCCTTCACACTAGTCTCTTAACTTGTTCGAAATTGGTAGGTCCAACAATCTAGATCCTCAATCTGCTATGGATTCTCACTTGGGACCTCCAACTGAAAAAGTGACCAATTGGGTCCTTCAACTAATGTTGCACCGAGTAGAGGTCCAAATCCCACCACATCACCTTTGTACTCCCTCCGTATAGGATTCAGAAGTCGATTTGGACAAGGTTTGGGTCCAACATTGGAAATATAAATCATCAATAACTTTTAAATTGTTGAGTTTGTAAATGTGAAAATTATATGAATAGATTTGTCATGAAAAATAATTTTATAAAAGTATACATATATCGTTTTTTCCTAAATATTTTTATAAAAATAAGAGGTCAAAGTTGTGTTTTGGAGACTATGTCGCTATCCTAGTCGACTTCTAAATCCTATATAGAGGAAGTATATGCCTACGTAGATGAGACCATGTGAAACATGCAAAACCTATCCCTCCCCCATCTCCTCCATGTCCACTCTCTTGTGTTGCCTATCACTCTTGTGCCAACCTTGCAGCCGTGCTCTCGTGCTCTCCTGTAATGCATGTGCTCCAAATGCACATGCTCAGCGACCATGCAACAAACAAAGGTGGACTACGGGAGGGTGGGATTGCAAAGAGTGAGATATTGAGAGGGAGGTGGCATGATGTGTTGGGTTTTGGATCGTTAGTCGAGCGCAGTAGTAGAATGAGGATAGATGTCCACTGTTTTAGTTCGAGGAGCCAAATGAGAATCAGTAGTAACTTGAGGACCCTGATAGTCACCTTTTGTTAGTTCTAGGAACCAACTAAGAGTCCATGAAAATTTTAAGTATCTAGGGTGAATTTTCTCCCAAATAATCCCAAATAAAAGTTCTACGAGCACCTATTAGTCCTACTGTGTGGGTTTATCCAACAAAGACCAACTCTAGCAAGAGCTCTCAAATTAGGGTTGCTACTTTTGATTTGAGGACTTCTGATATTTTCGAGGGCTCGTTTTTTACATTAACTTCAACAAGGGCCCTCAAAATCCATTACAACAAACAATGGCATATAGGACCCACTTGTCATGCCCTTTTATCTTCTTTGCCCTATTAGGGACCTCGCTAAGGATCGGCTTCGCCGGAGGGGGACACCTACATCCTTTACCGCTAGGGTCGCTTGCTGCTCCGGTTGCTAGGATGGGAATGCCTAGATCTACTCGAATCGCTCGTTGCTCGAGTCGCCAGGAGGATCGACCAGGACAGGAACATCAAAAGGCGGAGAGGAGCAACACGGCTAGGTTTGGGATTTACCAGGAGGCCACGCGTGTGGCCAGGAGACTACGTGGTCGAAGCTTAGCAGCCAAGTTCCCGGAACATAGGGTACGTGGTACAAGAACGTGGTACGCGGTACGACATTCTCATAAACTATGGAACGTAGGGGGTATATAGCTTCGTCTCGTTCCTTTAAGTTGCGGAACGCGTTCCACTTTCTAAAGGAACGTGTTTGGAACGTAGTGGTTGGCTCAGTTAGTTTTACGTGTTGTTTTGAACCAAATGAGTTTGATTCCTAGAGTGATATAGTTTACTATTGTATTTTTGTTTCATTTAGGGCTGTCCAACTCCAACCTTAAGGCTCATTGCAGGTGTACACCAATGAGTCAATCACCATCTAGATTTTTCGTCGACTGGTCACGGACAGGCACGGCGCAGCACGCACACACACCACGAAGTTCCATAGTCACTTGGGACTGATGTTTCTATGATTGCTCCTATATATGATTCGTGTTCCACCGTATTTGGAAACGATGTTCCATGATGTTCCTGTTCCACGTTTCGGGACGAAGTTCCCGGAACGGGGAACGTGCCCATGTTCCCGTACGCAGCTGCTAAGCGTCGAAGTCACGTGGTCACCGGGAGAGCATCGGGAGGTCATTGGGATCCTCGGGGGCCATGTGGTCGGGGTCTCCAAGTCACTAGGGAGGAGAGAGCTACGTGGCAGGCAGAGGCGGCAAAGCTCGCTATGAAAGTCATGCTGCTACAGCGATCAAGTAGAGGCTAGGTAGAAAGTCTCATGGAATGAGAGCCAAGTGGGTAATTTGAGGGTCTCATATTTTTAGGACTCTACTATTGGCATGCCGGTCCTCTATTTGAGGGCTATGAACATGGTCTAATGGACTAGTTGAGGGTTGAATCAAAGTCTAGCCTTAGTATTTGTGTTTATGTTTAACTATTTTTTAAAATTACTACTCCGCAATCGTTAGTCCAAGTGATCCAAATAGACATGATTCTGTTGGAAGCAAGTGAGAATCAATTCTGAAGTGATTCTTGTGCCAAATGAATGAAAAGTAGTGGGAAGGGGTGGAGAGTTGGTTTTTTTAGCTCTCAGCTCGTAGTGTAAACGAAGAAATGATTCTCATTAGCTCTCCACGAGAATCTAATTCTATTTTATGTGTGGCAGAGCTCCGCGGAAGCTAAGCCTGAAGCTGGGGTTGGGAGAGACACCAAAAGGACCCTTAACATCCTACTTCTCACCTATACTGGGACTTTGCGTGTGTGGAATCACCGGTGTTTCACTTTTCTACGCTGATCGTGCTGGCTGCTGTTCATCGCCAACGAAAATTTGGAACTGCAGTTTACCAAGTGAGCAACTAGAAACGGACAGAGAATGTGTGGTCTATATATTTGAGGTATGGGTACAAATGTCCTGCGGACGCTTTCACATTGCAACTTGGAGCATTAACCGATTTAGAACAGCTCCTGGTGAGCAGCCAAGAGCATGACGGCTGAAAGCAATCTGAAACTTACCCGTTAAGTGTCTGAAAGAAATAAAAAATAGAGTTGGAATTCAAGTCCTTCCAGTTGAATCAACACGAAGTGATGTTCCACACGGCGTCTCCCAGTGTATCCTCCTCGGTTCCGTAACACACAAGCTGTCCGAAAACGACAACTTGCATCGCCAAAATACGCATGACAAAATGACATACAGTCGGCAAATCGCATTCAAAAGTTTATTCCGTCGACGATGTAATAAAAACATCGTTTTGGCTATTCTCTTCGTGTCGACGATGTAAACTGGATGGTTGTTCACTGAACTGAATCAGGTGGACTGAGACATCAGAGAAGGTGACTGGGAGTGGCAATGGCAACTAGCCTGAAGTCCAGGCTTCAGATATTGCTGCAGGCCCCTCAACAATTCAGCGAGTCAGTAAATAGCCACACACCAGAAGCTTCCTTCTCTGAAATAGTGCCACCATCATCAGTGAGTGCCTTGTGTTCTGCAATAGCTGCAACTTGCAGACTCAGTGAGGAGCCAGAAAAGCACAAGCACCCACAGAAGATGGCTGCATTTGGCTTGGCTACAGAGAGCACTGTTTGCACAAGGATCTGCCTCATATCTGTGGATGCCTTTCTGAGCAAGGGGGGAAAAAAATAGGGCCAAAAAGGAATTGCAAAAGCTGGTGCAAATGGATGCAGAGAAAGCATGAGATGCCAACGTAGTGGAACTCTGACTCATTGCCAATCTCATACAGGCATTTGGTGGAGCTAGCATCATCAATAGAAAATGCCACATAGGACTGCTCAACAATGGAGGGTCAGGTCAATCCACGGATTTAAGAAAAGGTGTTATTTCTAAAAGAAAATAATGAATCATGAAAAAGTTGACTAGACAAGCAAGACAAGTAGCAATGCTGAATGACTCATTGCAGACTCAATTTCGTTTATCTTCTCTTCAAAAGTTGCGTTCATCCGAGAAAAGTTTGAAACTTGTCCAAACACAGATTTGGGCAGGCACCAATAGGCAACTAGTTACTACTATGGATAAATATATCTGGACTACAACATGATTTGAACTCTGAAACCCTCAATATAAGCATCATCTTCAGATACAGCAGAATCAGAAGGTCACGACTCACGAAGGTTGTGGATACATCATCTGACCAGAAGGATCTAGAATTAGGTTCTGCTGATCCACGTCAAGCAAAAGCAGGATCCATGATTGAATGCAAGTCCACTTCATAGGATGCATCATGATATGTTTTCAGCCATACCACTCAAGTAACAGTCTGAAAATACCAAGGCATCGAATTCTTGGCGTTCTTTTTGTTACATTCTCGGTATCACCAACAAATTATGGACCACCATGGAAGGAAGATCCCCTTTCTGTTATGCTCCCAGAAGGCTAATTACTTCAATACAGGCGCTGAAGCTACAGCAAGACCATAAGTATTATACACTAGGACACCTGATCGATCCATGCTGCAGAGTGGAATTCGCCTAGAACAGAATGCTCTGGCTGGCGACCAATTGATCATGTAGAGGGCCACACTGCAGACCTTGATCTTGCAAATCCATCCGGTAAGCCGCCATCACAGAGGTCCGGCTTGGTGAATTGAAGGGCAGATTTCCAGAACCGTGTTGCTTGGCATCGGCTGCCAATGAGAACTGGCCTATCCCCGCAGTCGGAGCTGATGCGTTTGACTGGTTGGTGATCAGAGAGGACTGGGATGGTGATGGAGGCTGCTCGTCCGTCAGGTTCACAGTGGTAATGTCATGAATGCTGGATCTCCTCTTGTCCTTGCCGCCGGAGTTGAGCCTGATGAAGTACTTCTGCGCATGACTGGCCACCTGAGTAGGCGTCCTCGTCTGAACGAAGTTGCGTGATATGTTCCTCCAATCCCCCTTGCCATATTTCTTCAGGCCTAAGAGAAACAACCTGACCCAAGAACAAAAACATGATCTTGTCAGTAACCTTTGATCAATTATGGTTGAATTATAGTACTAGCTAAGGGCAGGGCCTAAGGCCATTATATGTACATGAGTACATCAAGCTACATGACTGTCCTAGAGAGTCAGATCTATTCGATAAGGAAAATTCCCCGGATTAAATGCAATTAATTGTTGATAGTTGATTAATTGCAAGTTGCAAATCTACTCAGATGATGTAAACCCTAGTGAATGATGGTGAAATTCAACTATCCAAGATGGAAACTCTCGCCAGTCTCGTGCATGACGCAGAGCAATCGCTCTCAGAACAGAACAGAACCCAGAAGTCGTATGCAGTAATATACTCACTTGTGCTCCTCCTCCGTCCATGGCACGCCCTTCTTCCTTTCCTGCTCCGGCGTGCGGCCATGGTGCCGCTTCCCGCAGCCTCCGCCGAAGCGGTACCCGTGCCTGAAGTCCCCGGGCCCGTAGCCGCCATTGCCGTCCCACTGCAGAGTGAACGAGCTGGCCCCGCTGCCGTAGACCGGCAAGGGCACCTGGCCGCTCTCGATCTGCTGGACGTCGAGCTGGAGGTTCTTGAAGTGGCTGACGACCTCGCGGACCGTCCGGCCGGGGATGGCCTGCGCCACCTTCTCCCAGTCCGGGTGGCAGAGGTCGAGCCCGGCGAGCGCAGACTCGAACCGCTTGTTCTCCTCCGCCGTCCAGAGACGCGCCGCGGCCGGGAACCAGTTGCTCCGTGCGGCTATGTGGTCCACCGGCGGCAGCACGTCCATATACATCTCCCGCATCATCTCTCTCCGCCCCCGGTGTTCCTCCTCTTCTCCCTCCCCTGTAGGAATCACTGAAAGAAAGGTTAGATTTCTTTTTGCCTTTTTCGGCATCTCAGTCGGAACAAGATAAAGATTCCAAGAGCACTGTAACAATTATTAAAGGATTTCTCTCTCTGAACAGGAAGAATTCCTGTCGTCGCTGCAAATCAAATAACATGAACATGGGGATTGGAGGAGATATGTCTGCGGGGAAGGTGGAATCTTTGCGAGTGAAAACTGGAATCAATTGCAAACAGGTTGATTCTCGACCTCAAAAAGGATCGACTTTATGAACGAATTAGATTGGAGCCAAGAACAGCTCTGAACTGAACCCCGAACACAACCGGAAATCGTGTACCATGTGACCCCAAAATCACTTATCCCTAAACAATTTGACCGCCGCAAGCAACAAACAAATTAACGAAACCACCGGACCTAAAGCAGCAGAGGACCTAACTACCTTCAAATCCCACTCCAAATTACACCACCGAAAACTCGAGACCCCACCCAAACACAGAGCAAAATTTCACCTGAACCGCGCCTCCTCTTGATCTCTCGCGGCGCCGACAGGCAGGCTAGTCCTCGGCAGGAGGAACAAAAGGCGATCCGCCTCGGTTCTTGCTCAACACCTCTGTGTGTGTGTGTGTGTGTGTGTGTGTGTTTTTTTTTCCTCCCTCCCTCCCTCTCCGTCTCCTTGCTTCCTTCTCTCAGCAGCTCTGAGCTAGCTTTCCCTGAGCACTAGAAAAGAGATAGCGATCCAGAGGGAGGCAGGTTCTTGTGAGTGTCAGCCGGCGATTGGGCCGTGGCTTGGAGCTTGTGGCCGACTTTTGCAGTATTTATATACTAGCGCTACCTCCACTAGGATACCCGTGTAGCTAAGGGCCGCATGTATGTGCGTGCGCACATCACATACACGCATGCACAGCACACTTGGAGTTGTTCTTGGCTTCCCTTCCCTTCCCTCCCTCGCTTTTTACCTCCACTACTTCCTACTTGGCCCAAATCTCTTCTCTCTAATTGGACATCTTTGTATTTCATACTCCTAGTAGCAGTATTCCTTACACTT
Source organism: Sorghum bicolor (assembly GCF_000003195.3). Lineage (NCBI taxonomy): Eukaryota > Viridiplantae > Streptophyta > Magnoliopsida > Poales > Poaceae > Sorghum > Sorghum bicolor. The sequence goes on along the minus strand of NC_012872.2, from coordinate 6,512,412 downwards.
TAGCTCGTGATAGAAAGCATATATATAAATATCAATCACTGCACATTGGTGGTTAGCGTCTCTACACTGAAATGGCAAATGACAATCTGTCAGTGCCTGCTTCCAAAATCAGAAAAATAAATGTATCAATGACTTCTTTCTTAGAGCCAATTTATAATCTGAGACTCTGAGTGTAGCCGTGTGCCCAACTAAAAAACAAAGATAATGATTTTTTTTTCCTTCTTCTTCTTCTGTACCCTTATTAATAAGTTGCTTGTGAAATTTTGATTAGTTGGGGGGTGCGTGGAAGTGGTCGAGTTGTGGCACTAATATTTTGTTTATATATATATGTGCGGAGGAGGCCGGAGGGTGATGGGGATGATTGGTCGCCGTTGACAAGTAGCCATGGCTTTCAGCTCAGGGTTTCGTTTCATTCACCTGTTGCCATCGGCCGTTTGGTGCCGCCCACGCATGATTTGCTGGGAAGGCATTGGGCGGTCATTGTTTTATTGCAAAGCGAAAGGGAAACAAATAAATCTGCAGAAGGGCAGCTGGTTCGTCACCGTTTGGTGTCGTCCGTGCCGCTGGGCAGCTTGGTTTCTCTGAATTTTGTCAGGCACTGATCAGGCTCGAAACATTGACCTGCGGAATGATTGGTGCCGCACGCCACACCACAGCCGTCTCACCTGATCGTCTAGCTCGACGCATGACATCTTCTCCATGATGAGTCCATATTGCACTGTTCAGTGTTCATAAATAAATAAAAATAGATATAGTGCAGGGTTCGAACAATTGTCCAAAAAGTTTGAGGCTATGCTGTAGGTGCTGGAGGCTCTGGAGCATGCAGCGTGGTTTGATAGCGAATTAGGCGCTCGATGTGCTTTAGGAATTGTGCTTGTAGATTTTTAGGAGAGAATTTGGGCATCTCCTTTTGTTAAATAAACATCAACCTACGTCACTAGATGGGTTAAAAACTTAAAATCGCCCCTTTTGCTTTCAAGCACGTTTAACACACGAGGAATTAAATTCTTCTTTTAGCTTTCTTACCCCTTTAATTTCTTGGAGAGCTAATCTATTCCCTTCTTATGTACTGTAGGTTTTAGAGGAGTGGTTCTTTTTTTTTCTCGACCGTGCCTTGAGGCACGTTGTTCATTAAAAGAAAATAAATAAAACAGACAAACGGATTACAAAGGCAGTAATAGGCACTTACCGCCAGGGAAAGGAAGAAAAAGAAGATAGAAGCTATACTAAGCACAGCAGTTACTGCCGAACCAAAATACCTCAATCATATTTCCTCCATTCCAGAATCTTGGAAAGTCAAAATATCTCAAATTTGACTAAAATTATAGAAAAAATTACAAAGTTTTGTGACGTCAAATAAATATACTATGAAAATATAATTAATAAAAAATCTAATGATACTCCATAAATGTTATTGCCCTACCATATAAATTTGGTCAAACTTGAGATGATTTGACTGTTTAAAATTCTTGGAATGACTTATAATTTGGGATAAACGGAGTATCTTAGAGCGGTGGTTCTTTATTCTACCCATCCATTCAAATCCAACATGTTCTCAAATAAAGTGCCTTCCATAGTTCTCTTTATACGGTGTATTATGATTTGAAAAATTCTTTGAAGCTGCTCTTGACCGTTAAAATCTCTTAAACCATATTATCAATTGCTATAAAAATCACTATTGTACTATAGTAATAAACAGTTTATGAGATACTAATGTAGTTATATAATTTTTTATAAGCGTACATGCATATAGTTTTATTTTTTCTTTTTGTCAAAAAGGTACAAAGTTTGATGTTCCTAAAACTGAAAACTCCTTGTCAAAAGAAAAGAAGCAAGTGCTGCTTTAAAAACTTTGTATGTACTGGGCGTCTTTCGATGATGATGCTTGCCTTGCTTTCACAAAGTGATTTTCGTAGGTGACAAAAAACTGAAAATTACAGCACCCTTCGTGCTGTGGACAGTAGACTTGACTAGAGAATCTCTTCAAGTGGCATCTTTCTTGAAAGAAATAGGTGACTGACAACGAAGTGAAGAAAAGCCGTGCTCAAGCCATTTCCATTGGATTCTCCAAGAGGGGGCCAAAAAAAATAAATCTTTGCTTCCATTGACTAGGTACGATTTCCCCTGTAACCTGTTCATATTTGCAGTTCAGTTTGCATCAGAAGACAGAGAAGTTAGCCTATTATACTACTATATTTATATTTATATGTTCTTGAATTGTTAATCTGTTGCACATGGTTGTTGCTTGACTGCAAAACCAGATGAGATCGCCACAAAAGCAGGACACGGGGAGCCATGAAAAAGACTGCCAAAGTACAACTGAAGCAGGGGGAGCTTTCTGCATCTGATGAACAAACCCTCATCAGGCATGTCCAGTCCAGTCCAGGTCTGCACCCCACGTAGCAAAAGGAGGAGGAGCCTGCACATCTTAATTAGCTAAACAAACACTAGACAGCCTCGCTTGGAATTCAAGCAAGGCTGTCAGGAAGGTATCAATCAGTAATACTACAAACCACAAGTTTATTTAATTAATACTCGTCACCTGAGACAGCTCTGGCCAATCATGCATTCACGCCGCAGCATGGCCAGGAGAGAAATGCCGGGGAAAGACAGGTTGGAAAGGGATACAAATTTTAAATGCCGATTGGAGATGGCGTATTCTCCCCGTGCTATGTGTCGCCTCCAGTTTTATCAGATGTTAAACGCTCTCTGTATTGCCGGTTTTTATAACTACGCCGGCCTTACAATATTTCAAATGCATTTTTCTTTCTTGAACCTGGAGATCGATGCTTCTCATGAACTGAAATGATTGCTTAGTCTGCTCCCTCAGCACCATGACTTGTGGTCATGAAAGGCCTTGTTTAGTTCACCCCAAAAAACAAAAACTTTTCAAGATTTCTCGTCACATCGAATCTTGCAACACATACATGGAGCATTAAACATAGACAAAAAATAAAAACTAATTGCAAAATTTACCTGTAAATCGTGAGATGAATCTTTTAAGCCTAATTACTTCATAATTGGATAATGTTTGTCAAATAAAAACAAAAGTTCTACAGTCCCGAAAACCAAAAAATTTTCGGAACTAAACAAGACCAAAATACATTTTCTTTCCAAATATGCGCATCGTTTATAGTAAATATTCTGTGAACATAATATATCAAACTAAACTTCATAAATGTATCTTTTTTTATAAAAGATTAATCATTGCAAGTTGCTACATGAAAATGAGTAGTGGTCTTAGGAATTGTACGGACTAAACTATTCTATGGTGTATATGTATTAGCATTAGACTTGTTTAATGAAAAAAATACTTTTGTTTGACTCATAAATTTATTTAAACCCGAGTCATCAGCTGTACTGGCATATACTATCATCATTTTTTAAACTAAAGTACAGGTCACAATTATTATTAGGTCGGAGGACAAGTACAGGTAGTTATGTTGCAATGACTTGAGGTCTGAACTCTGAAGTCCTGAGCACACGTGGCCTTGTTTAGTTCCAAAAAATTTGGCAAAATAGGAATAGTACCGCTTTTGTTTGTATTTGACAAATATTATCCAATCATAGACTAACTAGACTCAAAAAATTCGTCTCGTCAATTCCGACCAAACTGTGCAATTAATTTTTATTTTTATCTACATTTAATACTTCATGCATGCGTCTAAAGATTTGATGTGACGGGGAATCTGAAAAATTTTGCAAATTTTTTTGGAACTAAATAAGGCCATAGGGGTCAGAGAAACAATAGGGGCGTAAAGGAGAAGTACTCCATAGCTAGGGCCTTCTTTAGTTCTAAAATTTTTTACAAAATAAAAATAGTAGCACTTTTATTTATATTTGACAAATATTATCCGATCATAAACTAATTAGACTCAAAATATTCATCTCGTAAATTACAGATAAACTATGTAATTAGTTATTTATTTTATTTATATTTAGTGCTCCATACATGTGCCGCAATATTCGATATGACGAAAAATCTAAGAATTTTTGTAAAATACTTTGGGAACTAAACAATGCCTAGCTAGCGTCTGAGTTGGAGGTACTATCAACAAGGGGTATATTGGCCCTTCCATGCACTAGGAGCCACTGTATGTTTGGCTGTTGAACGCTAGAATTGGCTAGCTGGCTTGCTTCTTCTCATGCTTGTTTCGCACAACTGCACATGTCTACCCGTTCTGGGTCAACAGGCACACCATTTGTTTATTATTCTGCACTTTGCATCTCCCAGGAGCTCCAAGAATGCGGCAAGGTCTTGTTTCTTTAATCTTTTAGCACATTGGTTTCTTAATTACGCACCGTTCCCTCAAAAAAAATTACGTACACCGTTTGTTGCGTCTTTGCGTTTTTTTTTTTGTTATTGTTGTTATTGTTGTATGCTTTGAACAAACCATTCTTCTAAAAAGTGCTATTGTTTATTGATCAACTTTGACTAATCCATTTAGGGCGCGTTCCCAACGGTTCCTAAATCGATGACTTCTGTGAGAATTCATTGGTCACAAAGAAGAGAGAACAACACGCTAGCACATCCTAACTCGCTAGTCTGGCAAGCAGGTTCCTCTGTTAGGGTGTTTGGGATTGCTCTGCTCCGTATTTTTCAGCTCTGCTCCATATTTTTTAGCCAAACGGTTTCAGCTCTACGCACTCAGTTCGAGGAAAAAGGGTAGAGTTGTAAGAGCACCTAAAGAAGTACTCCACAAGCTCCAATTTTTTATGGAGCTGCTCCACGGTGGAGTTTGTGGAGCAGAGTTTATGGAGCAGTCCCAAACACCCCCTTAGTTCTGCTGCTCTATGTCGAAACACTCCATGCTATTATGTTTTTTAATCATTTTCAACATTCAGGTCAAATGGCGATTTGGTCACATCAATGTAGTACCACATTTAGTTGATGGAGATTTGTCTATTTTTGTGTCACCGACCATGATACAGAACAAATTAAGAATATAAAGTTCGCTCTGTTTGCTTGGCTGATAAGCCATAACTGAAAATATTGTTCACTGATTTATTATGAGAGGTTGGCTGATTTGGCAGATAAGCTCAAGTGAACAGACTATGCTTCTTGTACTCAACAAGTCCAATGCATGATTTTTGATGTCAATAATGGTTCTAGGATCATAAAACATGAAAATTGGGATAATAAAGCACCTTAGCTTTGAAGTTCAAAGTATTGTTCACTGATTTCTTGTGAAAGAAAAACACTGCTGAATAGCTGACAGATTCAGTAGATAAGCTAAAGCGAACAGGACCGAAGATACAAAATTTATGATGTCTAAAGAAAGGGTTCAAAAGAAGCTATTTTTTTTCTCCTTGTCTTGTAATTCATTCAAAGAATCACTTCGCTGGTATGAAAAGTCATGACTGAAATTACTATACTGTTGGTTGATTTATTGTGAGAAAAAACACTGCTAGCCGGCAGAAAAAGTACGACTGATAAGAAAAGCGAAGGGGCTCAATATAAAAATATCATTTATTTGTACCATCCGCAAAAGGTAGAGTTTAAAACTTTATTCCTTTATCTAAGAACATTATTAACTATAAGTCTCTCAGTTAGAATATATTTTTAAAACTAGTAAGAGAGAGTACAATTGGCAAGATGATAACTCTCTATTCCAAACTATAAGACATTTTTATTTGTTTTAAAAGATATTGTTTTTATTATATTATCTAAGCGCATAGCAAAAAGATATGTATCAAGAAAAATATATATATATATATATATATATATATATATATATATATATATATATATAATTTGGAATCTGAGGGAGCATTGGACAAATAACCTGGTGATCGGCCTCACTAGAAGTGGATTTGGGCCTGGCGATCCCTGATCCCGTTTTAAATAAACCTACCATGAATATTTACGGGGTGATGAACGAACTCTAAAAATATTTACAGGAAGCAGACCCGTTCACTGCGGCAAAGGTATATTCTTTGTTGGCCGGTGTAACGATTCCCTGGAGGCTGGACTGGAGGCAGGAAGAGCGGGCCACGCCCAGAGCCTGCAGCTGCGGACCAGAACGCGTGGCCGTGGCCGGGGCGAGGACGAGGCTGGACCTCAGGGCTCACGGTCACGCGCCAGACGACACGACATGACAGGTCACGGGAGAGAGCACAGGACCTGCTGGACACGTGACGAATGTAGCCCTGGGCCCTGGCAGGCCTGAGCGTCTCCGTGGCGAGACGTGTCTGCTCGTGCCGAGGGCGGACCAACGCGCTGGCATGGCCAGAGGGGCCAGGGGTCAGGGCCTGGGCCTTGTTTAGTTCCAAAATATTATTATCTAATCATGGACTAACTAGCCTCAAAAGATTCATCTCTTCAATTTTGACCAAACTGTGTAATTAGTTTTTATTTTTATCTATATTTAATACTCCATGTATGTGTGTAAAGATTCGAAAATTTTGTAAAATTTTTTGGAAACTAACAAGGCCCAGGTGCACGCTGCACACGCCTGGCCCGTGTTGTCCGGAGTCCGGGTCCAGAGCCAAGGGGTCCTCGTGTGCGGTGTGCCTAAAAGGGAAAGAAAAGATAATCTATTATCTCTTCTCCTTTTTTTTTTCTCCGAACCCCTTGATATCTATTATCTCTTCTTCTCTTAATTTATTTATAAGTGGAGAAAAAGTTCATTTATCTCCCTATGTTTACCCGAAGGTTGGTTTTCCTTTGTATTGCCAAAAAAAAAAACTGGTTTCCACGTCTTTTAACTTTTATAAAACGGTTCGAAATTTGCGCTTATATGGTTTCCGAAGTGATATTGAATGACGGGTCACTGTGTTAGCCATTTTACATGATGTCACGTCAGCTACGAGAAAGATAAAAAAACAAACAATATTAAAAATAAATTTTCAAAACTTATCTAATGTTTTTGATAAATATAATATGCAATTAAAATTCTATATTCTATTTTTTTATTAGAGGAAACATAGATAGTTTGTTTTAGCTCTGAAAAAAAATGTGAAACCAGTTTTATATTTTTACAAAATTCATGCCCCTATGTTATGGTGCCTAGCTTGAAACTATTTGGATTTTCATTTGGTCTCTTTTTTTGTTTATTTGTTAGTAGATGCTCTTTGTTCTCTATTAAAATTAGTCTACGTTGACAACTAAGATCATGTAGAAGTTCAGCTTACTTCGATGATAAAAACACGTGTCATGTAACCGTCTCATACTTGATCCTATTTAGGCCCTGTTTGGTTCCACCAACTAAATTTTAGCTAGCTAAAATTATTTTAGCTACTCTTGGGTGACTAATGGAACTAAATTATTTTAGCCCCTTTTAGTTAATGTGTTTGGAACTTTAGCTACTAAAGTGACTAAAGTTTAGCTAGCTAAAATTTAGTTAGTGGAACCAAACAGACCCTTAATATAAACACATATGTTGCTGGTACATGCATGCTCACTTATAATAACATGAACACAAAGCAAACACAGATCTTGAGATTGATAAATTCATCGTAACAATCTTGTTGTTAACAGTTTGGCATATTTTGTAGACTTATTCCACATCATTCTCTTTATGTGATTGTATTAATTTTGCACTAATAATTCAAAACACATCGAACATAATTCATTCACATGTTTATAAACAAGAAACAGAAAAGTAACGAGTTTTTCTTTTGCGATATGATGATGTCTAGCTATAGTAGGGGCGTGGGGCCTATCCAAGTCAACATAGATTAATTAGAATAGATAACAAGAGCATTCACCAGTAAATAAATACAAAGGGGCATCTACAAGATTCAAATAATGACATGCTATGTACACATAAGATTGAACATGATTTTGCAAATAAAAAGCATGACTGATTTTATAGTTCTCGATGCTAAAACAAATTATTATGAGTTTTCTAAGATTAGACCAAATTCTAGAATTTTAATTGCATTACGTCCAAATATTGTCATTTTTTGTCGAAAGTATTTTCTATTTTTTAATGAATCTAATTGATCTTCCTCAACTATCATCGTAGTTTGATTTATCTTTATTTATAACTAGCGTGGCACTATGTAGGACGATGGCTAAATTAGTGTGGTGCTATATCAACCAAAATTGTTTTCGAAACCACATAGAGAGCAAATTCAGAGATGGTTTAAAAAGTTGAATGTGGTCAGTATACTATCTATATTTTTTTCTGTTGGAGGAGGTAAATCATACTTTGAGGAAATCTGAGAGGTGAAAAGGGATTTCATTTTTATTAGTGGGAGGAAGATGATCATGGCCTGGCCTGATTGACATTTCCTTCAGGCGTGTGGTAAACAATTCTGGCTGGCCCGGCATTGCTTAGCTTGGGCTGTTACGTACGGGCGTCTCGGCTTCTTGGGCTGAAATATGAACGTTGGGCTGGTGCCGTGCGGACCAGTGTCCTTCGCTTTCTCATCCATAGAGTTCACGCACTCACAATAGATTCTAGAAAATGAGTAAAGTGCTCGATGTAAACAGAGACAAATGAGGATGTAAATGATTCATTGATTCCAAGTTGTGTGTGTCTACATATTTTACCTACTAATTTACCTATATCTATGCGTGGGTAAGAGTTCTTTCTCATAACCTTACCCATGCAGATAACGGGTACCCGTGGGTTATCCTTACCCATGAATCTAAGAATGTTTGTAATATCAAAATTACATATAATCAATATATCATACTCCCAATTTCAACCAAAGAATCACAAATCAATAACAAATAATCAAACAAACTAGCCATACGAACACATGATCAAATAGTCTGATATAAAATCTGTCGTCCAAAGTCGCGAGGAATGAGGGCAACGGGGTCCGGAGTCGCGGCAACTCGCGGTCGCGGTCTCCGTGTGCGTGACCGTGTGAGATGCGGCACCGCAAGGGGAGAGGAGGGAGGAAGTGGGATGGGGAGGTGAAAACCTAGGGTTGCTTTATATACATTTTTACTGGGCTTGGACTGTGTGGTGGTAATTTGACCCATGATTCATAGAGTTGGGTCAGGTTTAATTTACTCATGAGTTAAAGGATATGGACAATGCAGTCTCATATCTTTACCCGCTTTACCCGCTGGGTAAGACTTTTGTCTCATTAACTTACCCATGTGTGAAAAAATAGCCATTTCTTTGCCCTAATAGGGTTTTTACCCGTCAGGTTACGGGTTTTGGGTAGAAATTGCCATCTTTAGTATGGATGTTTCCTTATCACCATATATAGTCTTACAAGTGAGGCTCATGGATCATATCGAGCTTGTTAAAAAGCTTAAGGTTTTGCGAAGGTGCAAAGAATGTATCATTCTGCACAAATGATGATCATGGCAGAGCTAGGGTGTGTGATAAGAGATTTGTTTTAGCATCATACTGACTGTCAACACAGATAAGAGACACTTGCAAATAAAAATAATTTGAATGTGTATGACTTTAACAAAGTGACATGCTTATTCGAACATTATTATAAAAAATGTATTACTTTCATTTGGGCTATTGCATTTAAAAAATATATGATATTTAAAACCACACTTAGATTCTTGATACACATCTAATTCTATATTTAATTAATGACACTATTTAGCTACATCTTTCTTGTACTATATTAATAAAAAAATACATGCACTGTGATATCCAATTCTATAATAGATTAATGATAGTACTAGATAGCCATATCACTATAGTAATGAATTAATAAAAAAATATATCTGTGATGCATCACATGATGTATCAAATAACATACGACTTTATAAATCGTATCTAATTTTGTAACAAATTAATTACTATAGCACATATCAACATCCTTTCTTAATTAATTAATATAAAACATATGGAAAAAACAATCATGAAAGACATGTTTATGGGATTATTAATATCATAAAAAAATACAATACTTGTGGTATTGCATTTTTTAAAAAAGTACATGGTATTTAAAACCACACTTGAATTTTTTATTCATCTAATTCTATTAATGACACTATTTAGCTGTATTTTTCTTGTAATATATTAAAAAATACATGCACTATGATATCGTTCAGCTGTATCTAATTCCACAGTGGATTGATGATACTAAATAGTCATATCACTATGGTAATGAATTAATGAAAATATATCTGTGACTTATCACATGACGCATCAAATAATATACGTCTTTATAAATCGTATCTGATTTTGTAACAAAGTAATGACTATAGCACACATTCGCTTCAAATAATATACGAATTTATAAACCGTATCCGATTTTGAAACAAATTAATGACTATAACACACATTTGTATCCTTTCTTTCTTTCTTTCTTAATTAATTAATTAATATAAAGCATGAAAAACAATCATAAAAGCATCTAGTTCTATAGCGAATTAATGATGGAAACCCATAGCCATATCTCTTCTACAATGTGATACTAAAAAATGCACATGACAGACAATGTCCTCTGTCTACCAGTCCCTATAAATAGGTCTCAATGTCCTCTTCGATTACCATCCACCATGGAACGCAATAGTTACCCCACCAAGGATACGAGATTTAGGCAGAGCGACAATGAAATTTCCCCTTTGCACGAAGCGCTAAGGGGTAAAACAACCATGCCAACTCTTTCTAGCAGTGAACCTAATGACCATGCTCACTCCTTCAAGAGCTACTACAATAATAGTGAAGCAATACCACACCAACTCCACTCAGTTTCTACTCCCATACCACCAACTAGCATCATTGCATCAACAAGGCTGGAGCAAAGCTTGAAGAAAGAGCAAGAGCTTATGCGCATGTTTCTGACAACTCCTGTAAGTGAGGATGCTCGAAGGAAGGCTTTGTCCTTAGAGCCCCAGTCAATAAAATCTTTGCTCCAAGGAGACCCTATGGCTATTCTCCAAGCCCACTTTGACATTGCTGGAGTTTCTGATCCTGGTCCGATCTTCCACGACCCTGCCTTGCATGTTCCTAAGGTCTTGTCCCCATCATTTTTTTTACTTTTTATCATTGTACTTAAATTATGGAACTCTACAAAATCTCTCACATTAATCTACATGCAGGAGAGGATGCACAAAACTCTTGGATCTTCATCTTCATCCCATGATGACCTTTATGGGAAAATACCATATGCCAAACCAACTTTCTTTAATCAACCCCCCGTGTCCTCACTTGTCCAAAGAGAGCAGCATGTGCCAAGTGGTTTTCCAAGCAGCAATTCTTATGATGCCATCAAAGAGGTTATGGGCTCTACAATTAATTTTAGAAGAGTCAAGAAGCAGAAGTACACATGCAAGCTGTGTAGCGCTGTGTTTAGCTCACAACAAATGTATCATAGTCATATGAGCTTGTTGCACAGCAAAGGAATAGGGAACAATTAAAGTGGTCCACCATCCCCAACAAATATTCTTTTGGTGCTGTAAACCACCACTTATGTTAGGACAAATTGTCTAAGTGGCTTCTTCCCATCAAGTGGAAGTAAATGGAATTTAATAATAGTATGAGTAAAATAATTGCATATCTATAATGAACAATTGAATTAGTGTGCAAGGACATATGATGCTTTACATGAAACAATTTGTTATAAAAATTACAAAAACTATTGCATACTTTCAAAAAAGTAATTTAGAACACTAAATCTTTGAATTCAATGTATGTGAAAACCATAACCGTGAAACAACATCAAAACTTGTGCACAGATCATTAGGATTCTTGAACATGCATAGGATGCCACAAACATAATATTGGGCTAGAAAAATACTATGTTTAGCAATTTCAACAAATCTATAGTCGATCATATGCCATTTGACTTAGTGATGGGAGAGGTAGCAGTGGCGGCGACTTAGTGATGGGAGAGGTAGCAGTGGCGGCGACTAAGGAAGAGAAGACAGATCTCTTTTGGGGTCGACGAGGGTGGTGATAATGAATCCCCAAGCGATGTTAATGATTTATCGCCTTCATTACCCTCATAATCCAAAGATGACTCCGGATGACTTAGCGGTAAACTTGTCCTCTGTAACATCTACTTGTCAAGCATAACTTATAGATAAACTCAGTAACTTGGCTAAGTCAAAAAAATAGATGTAACTCTAAAAAACTTTGGGGGGACAACCGCCTAGCCAACCCCAAAGGATTGACTAGAAATAATTGCCACAAGCCTTACACTTTTAGAACAAGACCTATCATGGTGGAATATAGAGGATGGACAGGGCTGTCACCACTCTCCACATACCACTAACTATCCAAAGGCCGAGCCATATCCATAAGTAAGTATAGCCTAAGCACAATGCTTAATCTTTGAACTTGCTACATCGATCTGAGCTTTTGATGAATGAGGTCCAAGCACCCTATCCAGATGGTGGAACCAAGCAGGAAAAGGCCACACTAAGACATAACTTATTCTACAAGCCTATAGCAAGCTCCAAAGCACATTTAGCTAGATAAGCAAGCATGGACTAAGTACAAAGCAAAAGTATATTCAAAATAAGGGTAGTGTACAAATATGGACAGGTACAAAAGAAGAAAAGTAGAAAAGACCTGTAAGACTCAGAAGACTCTTCTAGACACCAAGCAGGGCTCCTACTCTAACTCTCTCCCAGTACTAGCCTAGCAGGCTAGTAGTGGAAGATAGACTATTATCCGTATAAAGTTTCATAATTTTGTTATTTTATTTGTTAATAAAATAAAACTCGCATTTTCTCTTCTAAAAATCATTATCACCTCATTAAGGTTTTGTTTAGTTCTAAATTTTTTTTTGTAAAATAGACACGGTAGCACTTTTATTTATATTTGATAAATAGTTTTTAATTATGGATTAACTAGGATCAAAAGATTCGTCTTGCAAATTACAGGTAACTATGTAATTAGTTATTTCTTTTATCTATATTTAATGTTTCATATATATGCTACAAGATTCGATGTGACGGAGAATCTGAAAAATTTTGCGATTTTTTTTTGAACTAAACAAGGCCTAAAATATTTATGTGACCTGTTAAAGTCACGGAGAAAGAGGGAATTCGCAGGAAACTTTCAAGGTCCTACCATGGCAGAAAGTTCCTCATGGGCGACGTGATTGGTTTTGTCCCCAATATAGGCAGTGGCCCTAATTCCAAGGAAGGAAGGGCATGTACAACCCATAGACGGCTTGCTGTCTGTAAGTTATATACAGACAGTTAAATAGACAGCTTGTACAATCCACAGACAGCTAATCATTTATTTGACTATCTACACACATTAAATACATACATACATCTATGATCAAGCATGAATAAGATCTCTTCGTGATATTTTGTTGCTTCTTTAACACAAACGATATCACGGATAAATAAGATGGACACAAATATATTATTTCTTTAGAACCATCAATTTAATATGATATATTAATAAGTGTAAAATACAAGTATATTTATTAGCATCCGATTGTTGCCTATGTGATTTCTGAACGAAATGCCGGAATACCTTTTGAACGTATGCAAATACTTTGGTGGGACATTCAATCGAACACCTAGTGAGCAGCTGAGAAGCGAGCCTTCCGTCCACTGCCTCTTTGAGGCCATGACTGCTGCAGCAGTGGTGCCGTCAGCGTCAGGGCACAGCTGCCATGAGGGCCTCTCCCATGTTCCATTGAACACCAGATGAACTGCGTGCCACACCTGGATCCCTCACCTCGCCGCCTGGAGACGACACTCCATACAACGCTACTTCGAAGGGCCACAGCACCTGGGAGCACGAGCCGCTGCTGTCGTCTCGCGAGACGACGGCCCGGCTGTCTCTTGTGTCAACCAGGGGTGTTTTTACAAAAAATGATGGTATAAAGACGGCTCGAAAACACCCGTTGTACGTGCCCTGACAAGTTGAAGAGGACGATGGCCGACGGGCACGAGAGGAGGAGGGTACGCAGTCAATTAGCTGTGCTCCAACCAATCACCTACCTAGCAATAGCATACTACGCGGTCAATTAGCTATACTCCTCCGAACAATCAGCTAGCGCTCTCACCTCCCCACACATCCCAACGAGAATTAATACACGGAGCAACGGCGTAGCCGCGACGCACCGGACGTCATCCATCCCCGACCCGTCGATCGCGATCGCGTCGGACGGAGGAGTCCACCGCTAGCTGCTAGGAAAGGAATTATCGGCAGATCGCGTTCACTCCACCGGCGCGGCGGCACCAGCACCGAGCCGAGCACGGCGGGTTTGCCCGTGCGTGCGTGCGGTGCGGCCCGCTCCGTCCGTCGGTTATAAATACGGGGTCAAAGGCAAGGCGGTTGTTTCGTCGCGCTCCTCTCCTCCTCTTCGGCCAGAGACAGACAGGGAGCGGGGGAAGTTCGGTCGACGACACGATCGCAGTGCCGGCCGCAGATTCTCCCGTCGCTTCGCCGTCCTCCAGCCCCGACACTAGCAGCGCCCGCCCTCGCCCTCGCCCTCGCCCTCGCCCGGCGGTCCAGTCCAGGTACGGCCAGCCTCCCCCTCCTCTCTCTCTCTCTCTCCCGTCTCCTGCCCCGGCTTCTCCGATCCGTCCACGAGCCTTGGTTGGAACCAGAGACCCGCCGCTAGAGGAATCTCGTATCGTCCGACGACCCATTGTTTGTATTTTCTCCCCTGTTTTGCCATAATAATCGCGTCGTCTCTCTCGTTTTAGTCACGCTCTTCGTTTTCAGATTTTCCAGTCCCCTTGTTTTCGACTGTTGTATTTTGTTTCCTCTTTGCCATACCCATACATATGGCACTGTGGCAGCATATTCCGGCTGTGTAGAGAGCTGAGACAGTGAACGGGTCTCTGCTGTTCTGGTGGCCTCTTTCTCTTTGGATATTCAAAGATTCCCCGGCCGTCGTGCGACACCTTTCTTCTTCCTGGCACGTGTATTGGTGAGAGTAGCAGCTTACGCTCGCGGCCTCGCGCGCATGCAAAGGAGAGGTAGGCAGGTTCGATGAACCTGGCTGCTTTGCTTTGCTTTGCTTTGCTTTGCTTTTGCCGTGCCAACCATAAAACCGCGCAGAATTCAGGTTGTAGCCGTATTGATCACCCTGCTCGTTTATAGCAGCAACACCAATGCTAGCTAGCTAGCACACTGTCTTTGGATTGGATTTGGATGGCCGGCCACTGCAACTCCATCCATCCATCCATGGCCTGGGAGTCACGCGGTTAGCAGCCTAGCACCCTCTTTTGCTCGCATACTCCTCTCTCCTGATCGTCGCCTAGCGCTTGCAGCGCATTCATTACTACCACTACTCATCCTACATTAATTAACTAAATTAAATTAATTAAACAGCCAGATGTTGGGTCATAATAAAACAATAATGCTGTCATCATCTGGCACGTCACCGGATACTCATCTCCCGTCATGTTGAATTGTTGATATAAATCAGTATTCTCGATTCCCTCGTGTCATTGCTAGTGTGTGCGCGGTACAAATTAAAGAGATGTTCAGATGAGTATAGTATTATTATATACTGTGTGCTACAAACAACGCAGTGGCGTCTCTCTAGCGTGCCGCGCGGAGGGTAAAAATATGGGTTCTTGTCATGTGTGCTACGTATATATAAGCATTAAATCCACTTTTAGCCTCTCAACTATTGATCGACTTTAATTTTAGTCATCAACTATAAAATCGTATGGACAGAGCGGTTTTGAGCCACTTTGAGCGGTTTTTTTTTCTTTTCTATGGACTATGGTTAGTGAATTTTTGAAGCATTGGAAATTCATTAAATCTTTTGGGTAGCCTTGTCATGATGTTCTCTATGCAGAAAAAATGTAAAACTATGGAAGTTAGTATTTTTTGGATGCTAAAAAATTAGCTCTTTTAATTAATAAATACATGTTCTATGATTTTTGTACGATAATATATATATATCCTATGATCATGAAACTTTTTGCATAACTGTTTTATACTAAGATAGACCTTCAAAAAAAGTTTAAGATTAATTTAATGTTGTTTGCTTATGTCCCTAATTTATATGTAATTAATAAAGCATATAAATTAGGGATACAAACAAACATCATTAAATTAATCTTAAATTTTTTGAAAGTCTATCTTAGTATAAAACAGTTATGCAAAAAAGCTTCATGATCATAGGATATATATATTATCCTACAAAAATCATAGAACATATATTTATTAATGAAAAGAGCTAATTTTTTAGCATAAAAACACTACTTATTTTTATAGTTTCATATTTTTCCTTCATAGAAAACATCATGACAAGGCTACAAAAAAAAATGATGAATTTACCATGCTCAAACAATTCACTATAAAATTTACAGGTTTAACCATAGAAAAGAAAAAGGAAAAACCGCTCAAAGTGGCTTAAAACCGCCTTGTCCTCTCTCCGGGTGCTAAAAGTGACCGGTTTTGATAGTTGAGGGTGAAAAACAGACGGTTTTATAGTTGAGGTCTAAAATTAGACAACCAAAAATTGAGAGGCTAAAAATAGACTTAATCCTATATATAATAACATAACATCAATAATTGGACACGCGTAACCTGGGCCGCGAAGACTTTTAGTCAATTGCACAAGCTAAAGCAACGAAGAAAGTACTAGAGTATCCGCCACACTCGCCTCATTCATATATTAATCATGAATCTGTTGAAAGATTCCCTTCACCATCAACCTATAGTTCTCCCTTCGTTCCTAGACCAATTTTTAGAGTTATTCTTAAACTAAACATTTTTATTTAACTAAATTTATAGAAAAAAAAGGTAAGGTTCAACATATTTCTCTTTGAATTGAATAATTCCATGGATTTAATTTATTTAAGGACAGAGATAATATTATATTATATTTATAACTATAATAACATTCAAAAAGTTTTTAGATAAGAACTAAACAAAAGATTATTCGCCTAAGTTTATCTGTCGAATCTATAAATTATTCAATAGTATTTTTTTCTTATAATAAATTAAGGCCTTGTTTAGATGCGAAAAGATTTTGGATTTCGCTACTGTAGTACTTTCGTTTGTTTGTGGCAAATATTATCCAATTATAGACTAACTAGGATCAAAAGATTCGTCTCGCGATTTACAGGTAAACCGTGTAATTAATTTTTATTTTTATTTATATTTAATACTTCATGCATATGTCGAAAGATTCGATGTGACGAAAAATCTTGAAAACTTTTTGGTTTTCGAGGTGAACAAGGCCTAACAAATAATACTTTACACCATGACGCCAAACAACCGGTTGCGAGTCTAGAGAAGAGATGGTTATTCACTCACCGCGACTGCCACGTCTCGTTTCGAGGATTCCGAAGGCCCCACGCGCCAGAGGCCACCTGTGTGCTAGTCGGCTGCTAGTCGCCCGGTCCTTCCACAGCCACCAAAAGGGTCAGTGCACGTGCTGGCTGATCTCTGTCAGCCGGCTGTCACCAAGCCAGCCACACCACGCCAAACCAGTCGCCATAGCCGCAGGGAGCGCCGGAGAAGAAGATCCCTCTCAATGGTCGCCAACTCGCCATAGCCACAGGACACCAGTCGGGTCAAGGCGTCCAATCCTGCGCGGCCGAGCTTTGCCCAGAGACCATCATTGCTCCTCATCTTTAGTTTTTAGTGGGACTGGGAGGTGGGAAAGAAAGCGGCAAGCAGCCATCAAAAGAGGCCCCAAAGTTCTTGGTGGCCTAGCTGGATTGGATTGATATTTGGACGAGTGTTCTTCTTGGCTACCCGCCTACTTCTACTTCGTCTTCTTGTTGGCTGCGCACGGCGCCAGCAGCATCTCCCCACGGCTACGAGACGAGACAGGCCGTGCGCTTCTTGCCCTAGCCCATCGAGCAGCAGGTGCGTACGAGCGGCCTCCTCGCCTTCCTGATTCCGTCCTGCCATGGCATCTGCATCAGCAGATGCCAGATGGAGTGGAGATTTGGAGAACCCCGGCGATTCTGAATCTTTTTGGTTCTCTGCTTCGTCAGTTCGGGGTTTTTTTTTCCTAAGGTTTGGCGCCCAATTGCTCTCGGCGTGGGTTGGGTTCGTCGTGATTTCCTCTTCCCTGTAGTTCACTTTGGCCACTAATGATTGCTGCGGTCTAGTGTCTGAAACTTTTACTTTGCGGGCTGAGTTAGATTCGTTTCAGGTAGAATTTTCTTATAGATTATTCTGCCTTCTGGCTGATGCTGGCGAGCTATTGCTCAACGATTGCGACGGACCTGTAGTAGTGTTCATGAATCATAGCTCGGTGAACAATTCCTCTGCTAGGCAGGTCTATCTCAAATTCGGAGCTTGCCTGTTGTTGTGTGGAGAAATCGAAGTGGTTGATAGTGAAACTGAGCAAGATTCCCCTTTTCGCCTCCACTGAAGTGTGCAGTAAAGGCGATGTTTCTTTTCTTTATTGAAGAAATTTGATCAGTGTACTGAACTGTCTGTTGCTGCAGTTCTTCATGTTCACACCTAGTAATCTGCTAATCATCATCGGGTTCGTTTTTTTATTAAAAAAAATCTGCTAATCATAGATGACACTGCGATTGTTTCTGATTGTCCATGATTTCTTTTGCACATTGTTCACATGCAAGAAGGATCGTTCACACCCTGAAGAATAGTTGCATATTTGCAGGACACAGGAGGCCACTCTGACTCTGAGCTTCGCATCACCTGCTGACGGACGCCATGGGAGAGGTCGCGGACATGTACACCCAAGACGGGACGGTGGACAGGAAGGGGAATCCCGCCCTGAAGAAGGACACCGGCAACTGGAGGGCATGCCCCTACATCCTCGGTCAGTACACTCCTCTCCTGTGTTTCTTTCCAGGAATCGTCCATTGCTGCTCTGCTTTGTGCTTGCTCTGTTTGTTTGTTTGTTTGTTTGTTTGTTGTCCACTCCACTGATGGCAGCTGATACATACATGGTTCAGCGAACGAGTGCTGCGAGAGGCTGGCCTACTATGGCATGAGCACCAACCTTGTTCACTACATGAAGACCCGGCTTGGCCAGGTGAACAGCGTCGCCTCCAACAACGTCACCAACTGGTCAGGGACGTGCTACATCACGCCACTCATCGGCGCCTTCTTCGCCGACGCGTACCTGGGGAGGTTCTGGACCATCGCCAGCTTCATGGTCATCTACATTTTCGTAAGATCGTTGCTCGAATCAATCCGTGGTTTGGTTTTCTTTTATTTGATTTCCCATTGCCATGATCTGACATTCTGACGATTTGACAGGGACTGGCGCTGCTGACGATGGCGTCGTCGGTGAAGGGGCTGGTGCCTACGTCGTGTGACAATGACGGCGTGTGCCACCCGACGGACGCGCAGTCGGCGGTGGTGTTCGTGGCGCTGTACCTGATCGCGCTGGGAACGGGCGGGATCAAGCCCTGCGTGTCCTCCTTCGGCGCCGACCAGTTCGACGAGAACGACGAGCGGGAGAAGAAGAGCAAGAGCTCCTTCTTCAACTGGTTCTACTTCTCCATCAACATCGGCGCGCTGGTGGCGTCCACGGTGCTGGTGTACGTGCAGACGCACATCGGCTGGGGCTGGGGCTTCGGCATCCCCGCCGTGGTCATGGCCATCGCCGTCGTCAGCTTCTTCGTGGGCACGCCGCTGTACAGGCACCAGAAGCCCGGTGGCAGCCCGCTGACGCGCATCGCGCAGGTGCTCGTCGCGTGCGCGCGCAAGTGGAACGTGGCCGTGCCCGCCGACAAGTCGCGCCTCCACGAGACGCTGGACAAGGAGTCCGGCATCGAGGGCAGCCGCAAGCTGGAGCACACGGACCAGCTCGCGTGCCTCGACAGGGCTGCCGTCGTGACGGCCGAGGACAGCGCCGCGGGGGCGGCGACGGCGACGAGCCCGTGGCGCCTGTGCACGGTGACGCAGGTGGAGGAGCTCAAGAGCGTGATCCGGCTGCTCCCCATCTGGGCGAGCGGGATCGTGTTCGCGGCGGTGTACTCGCAGATGAGCACCATGTTCATCCTCCAGGGCGACACGCTGGACCAGCGCATGGGGTCCAAGTTCAAGATCCCCTCGGCGACGCTCTCCATGGTGGACACCATCAGCGTCATCTTCTGGGTGCCCGTCTACGACCGCGTCATCGTGCCCGTCGTGCGCTCCTACACCGGCCGTCCCCGAGGGTTCACGCAGCTGCAGCGGATGGGCATCGGCCTCGTCGTCTCCATCTTCTCCATGGTGGCGGCGGGCGTGCTGGACATCGTGCGGCTGAACGCCGTGGCGCGGCACGGCCTGTACGGCAAGGACGACCACGTGCCCATCTCCATCTTCTGGCAGATACCGCAGTACTTCATCATCGGGTGCGCGGAGGTGTTCACCTTCGTGGGGCAGCTGGAGTTCTTCTACGACCAGGCGCCCGACGCCATGAGGAGCATGTGCTCCGCGCTGTCGCTCACCACCGTCGCGCTCGGCAACTACCTCAGCACGGTGCTGGTGACCATCGTCACGCACATCACCACCAGGAACGGCAACATCGGGTGGATCCCGGAGAACCTCAACCGGGGCCACCTCGACTACTTCTTCTGGCTGCTCGCCGTGCTCAGCCTCCTCAACTTCCTCGTCTACCTCGTCATCGCCACCTGGTACAAGTACAAGAAGACGGCCGATGATATCCCGGACGCCAAAGGGGAGCACTGATGGGCAGGGCAGTTGACACTTGACACTACTACAGCATGATGGCCGACTCAGTGAACCGAGATGGCGAAAATGAAGTGATTTCTCTCTGTGGTCGTTAGCTGCCGGTTTGTTTTGCCAGAGTCTGTGTGCTTAAACGATACTTTTAGTTCACTGTAGATGCCTGGGGCGAATCCATTGTTCAGATGTCATGTGTTGGTTTTATATGCGCAATGCTCGATCCCAATGATCATATCTAGATCTATGAAATAAGTTGAGCTCTTACTAAAACCGCGAATTATCGAATCCAAAAGAGCAACGAAACCATGTTAAATTTTTTAAGCTTGGACAAAAAGTCCATTTCATCTTCCTTAACTGTTATGTAAGTTCGATTTACTTCCCTCGATCAGAAAGGGTTTTTTTTTCGATCACCAAATGGAGCGGCGCTCCATTTACTGTACTGAAAGAAGGACCCATGAGAACAGGCTCAAGGTTACACCAAATCGATCTGGCATTCCAGGGGCAGAAAATACATAGGGGTGGAGGAGTGAGCAGATTACATGGGACTAAGACATTCTTGGATATAGGCTTTCCATTCCAGGCGCCGATCAATCCTCTATCCCTCTTGTAGCGAAAGGCCAAATGGTCTAGATCATTGATTATCCCGCACAGGACAACAGTGGGTGAGACATCTTCATCGTTGAAGATCATTGCATTCCGAGCCTTCCAAATGTGCCATAGGGAGATGAGCATCACATCGATGACCTTGGCGGGGAGGTCCAAATCCAGCCCGATGCACCATGGCTGCCGCTGAAGGCCTTCAGAGACCGTTGTATGGAGGAAGCGCCAAATTCTGCACTCTCTGGGGCACGAAACAAAGATGTGATCACTATTCTCAAGCATGTCGTTCTTCAAAAAAAAGTCTCAAGCATGTCGAAATGAAAGAGCCAGCGAGTTAAAAATACTGTTCACTTGATTTGTTGTGAGAGAAAATACTGTTAAATGGTAGGTTCAGCCGGTACGGCGGGCTCAGTGGCGCCACACAGACCATCGCAAGAGCGTTCCCGCACGTGGAGTGCAGCGTGCCGCCGGTGCTCCCGCTGACACCCGCCGTGAAGTACGTCGCTGGTGACATGTTCATGAGCGTTCCGTCAGCAGACGCTGTCTTCCTTAAGGTACCTACGGCCATCTACGTCGTAGTAGATGGGAACAAAAGGTCAGTAACAACCAGTAGTGACATATATGGCCTATTTAGACGTAAATATCTTAGGCCTTGTTCAGTTGGCAAAAACTGGTGAAAAAGGACACTGTAGCACTTTCGTTTTTATTTGACAAACATTGTCCAATTATAGAGTAACTAGGCTCAAAAGATTCATCTCGCGGTTTACAGATGAACTGTGCAAATAGTTTTTGTTTTCATGTATATTTAATGCTCCATGCATGTGCCGCAAGATTCGATGTGACGGAGAATCTTGAAAAATTTTGCGAACTAAACAAGGCCTTAGAGTGAAGAGTCATGTCGATCGCCTATTTGATCCTAAGAACTATGTCAAACTTTATAAACCTTGCCTGGATCAATGTCGCAAAACACAAGGACACTGCACAGAACCACATCGTAGAAAAAGAACTCGACGCGCCAGAGGAAAAATTGGTACTGCTACTGAGCTTATGGTGGCCAAGCACAAGCAGGACCAAAGAAAAAACTACAAAGTAAATGAGAATAATAAATGAGTTAAAATACAAAAGTGTTTTTGTATTGATACGCCAATCGTCATCTACCATATACAATATACACGCAGCCTCACGTTATGTAACATAATGATTAGATTAACATAGCCAGTCGATGTGTCGTGCGCCGGGGTTAACTGGAAACTAGAGTAATTAACTATTGCTTGATATATACGTACAGCCTCCAAAGTTCAGAGGAGCCAGCGAGCAGCAAACTCACCATGTCGTCGTCGTCGTCTCCTATGCCCCACGTCCTCCTGGTCTCCGCTCCTCTGCAAGGCCATGTCAACCCTCTCCTCGTTCTGGGCCGTCACCTCGCCTCCAGAGGCCTCCTCGTCACCTTCTCCACCGCCCCCCATGCCGGCCTCAAGTTTGGGCACGGCGACGGCGCGACCGTCGACGTCGGGCGCGGCACGATCCGGTTCGAGCACCTGAAGGGCGGCGCCCTGTGGGCCTCGGACGACCCCCGCTACCACGACCCCACCGGCGGTCTGATGCGCCACCTCGAGGAAGCCGCGCCGCCGGTCCTCGCGGTGTTGGTTTGATCTCCCACCAATATGGCCCAACGGCCTTATTGGGCCTTGTCTCGCGCCCTGATCGGGGGCGCCCAACCCTATATGGTTGGTGGGCCCCCGTCGCACTGCGCTATAAATAAGAGGTGGGGGCCGGCGGCACTGTTCACGAGTTGAACAGTTGCCACTCCTCCCCACCGACATCTACAAACCCTAGAAAACCCTAGCCGATCAGGGAAGCGCAGCCAGCGACGGGAAAACTCACCGACGCCGGATCTGCGCCACCTCGACATCCGCATCACCGCCACCATCGACGTCCTCGAAGATCCACTCCACCACCGACGTGATGGCCTCGGGATCGTCTTCCGCCGCCCCTGCTGCTCCTTCTCTCGACGGTCTAATCCTATTAATCCCGACTCATTTAATTGTATTTACTGTTTCCATTTTAGATCTTGTATAGAATATGTACCTTGTTGTTTACCAGTTAAAGATTGTACCCGTCTAGATCTACTACTAGTCGATCCTATGCACAGATTATTTCTATCAATGGTATCAATCGCCTTACTAGTTAGTGGATCCAGATCGGGATAGAAAGATCACAGAAAGACCAAACCCTAACCCTAGAACAAATATTAAAAAAAAAAAAAAAAAAAAACACACACACACACAGATCCGCGCGGCAAGGGGCACCACCGCGGGGCCACTCGACGGTGCCGCGCGCGGCTCCGGCCGCACGCGTGCTCCGGCGAGGGGCGCCGCAGCGGCGCTGCTGTCCTTCTCCGGTCAAGTCGCCATGGCAACTGCAGGCCCGGTCTCGAGCTGGGCATGGCAAAGAATAGGAGAGGGACAGGACAGCAAACAGAAAAGAAAGAAAGAACAGGGGAGCAGCCGGACAAGTCCCGGCGGCGCCACCATGCCCTTTTTTTTGCTGTGACAGAATAGAGAAAGAAATGGATTAGGGTTTAGGGAAGCTGGCTGTTGGGTCCTTTTATTCCAGCGAGAATGAAGGAGAGCCGTCCGATCCAGATCAATGGCTCAGATCGGCTAACGCCGGAACGGGCCAGATTTGGCCCAGGCGGGTGCAAGCTTTCCCGGCCCAGGCCCAGGTTGCGGCCTGGGCGCGGGGGTACACTGCCTGCAGCTCGTTCGCGGGCCGAAATCCGCCAGGAGCCCAGCTAATCAGAAGCAAAAAAAAAAAAAAAAAAGAGCACTGCTGCTGGGCCGCGTACAGAGCTGGGCCGCGACTGCGCCAGCTGCTGTCAGGCCGCGCGTGCGCCAGCAGCCGCGTGGGCCGCGAGTGTGCCCAGGCCAAAATGGCCATCTACTCAAGAATTAGCTCAGTTTTTTTTTTCTTTTTCTTTTTCCAGAAGCAGTTTTATGCATATTTAATTAAATTTTGCACAGATTTCTTTGCTTTTCTCTGTATAATTTTTGTCCAACGATAATTTTGTTCAGAGAACAGTAAAGTATTCAGATGTTTCTGGAAAATAGATAAAGAAATTATTAAAGTTTCCGCTGCGTATTTACAGATATTTGTTTCACTATTAAATTCGAACCAACGGGAGAATTTAATCTTTGAACATAGATATGTTTTCCAGATTATTATAATATTGTTATTATTCTGACCAACGTTGATTAATGGCAGTATTATGATGTGATTAAAAGATTATTATGCATTAATTCTATTTCTGCCCAACGGTGATATAGTTTTATTGCATAAACAGTTGTATGTTTTAATTTTGACCAACGTTGATACTAAGGCATACAATTGTGATTATTTATGTTCTCACCCAGAGGTTTGTGTTTCAGGAGCTTACTCGTTGATGACGTTCATCAACACTATTCCACCACTCAAAGGGGACAACTACGTTGAGTGGAGGAAAAAGATCGACATGGCCTTCACCTTTGCTGAGGTGGACTGGGTCCTTGACACAGAGCGTCCCGTCCAGCCCGTGCCACCTGTGCGGGCAACAGATGAGACAGATGATGCATGGCAGAAAAGAGAAAGAGAGTTTGCTCCCATCCAGATGTCTTATGACCTTGAAAAGAAAAAGTGGGAATCAGCAAACAAGAAATGTAAAACGCTTGTACAGAACACGATGGAGTCTCACATATCAGATTCCATTCCAGTAGTAGACAGCGTTAAAGATTACCTAGATACTATAAAGAGGCAGTTTACTGGCTCTACAAAAACGTATGCAACAGAAATGATCAAAGAACTGATCTCACAGAAATATACTGGTGGTGGCACTGGTATTAGAGAGCACATCCTTAGAATGAGTCACTTGGCATCTAAAATCAAAAAGTTCAAGGATCTCACCATCACTGATGCTTTCCTTGTTCATTTGGTTTTTGCGTCGTTGCCAAAAGAATTTGAAACCTTTGTTGTTAACTACAACATGCAACCAGAAACATGGGACTTAGAAAAGACTATTGCTATGTGTGCTCAAGAAGAAGAGAGAATCAAAGCCTCAAATGGTGGTTCAATCAACCATTTGAGGGACAACAAGAAAAAGATTTACAATTCTCCTTCAAAGAACAAGGGAAAGGGCCCTATGCAGCAACAGGGCAAGCCTTCCACCCAGCACCAGGGCCAGAACCAGTCTCAGTCTACCATGCAGCATCTCCCTCAACAGAACCAGTTTGTAGTGAACCAAAACCAATGTCTCTACTGCAAGAAAGAAGGACACTACAAGAAAAGATGCCCTGATTGGCTACAGATGAAACTCAGATCATGTGGTGAGAATATTATTACCTTTGTAAATGAATCCCTGTATATAAGTTATTCTAAATCCACTTGGTGGGTTGACTCAGGTGCAACTGTTCATGTTGCTAATTCTTTACAGGGGTTCAGCTCGACAAGGACGACAACAAGAAGAGAAAGACACATTAGAGTGGCGAATGGAGTCAGAGCAGATGTTGAAGCTGTTGGCGATGTCTCCCTGGAGCTTGCTAGTGGCTTCACACTTTTACTTAGAGATGTCCTTTATGTTCCTTCGCTTCAGAGAAATTTGATTAGTGTTTCACGTTTGGACGATGATAATTTTGCTTGTCATTTTGGTGATGGCAAGTGCCAGATTTATTGTAATAATGACTGTGTTGGTGTTGCATTCCAACAACAAGATCTTTATTTATTATCGCTTCGTGAAACAGTGAATTCCGTATGTGATGCTACAGAAAACACGTCCTTGTCTCAGAGTGAGAATAGAAAAAGAAAGCGAACTCAAGATGTATCGTCGAAATTATGGCATTGTCGTTTAGGCCACATTTCGAGGGGGAGAATAGAGATATTAGTAAAGAATGAAATTCTTCCTCCACTTGAGTTCTCAGAATTAGATCAATGCATAGACTGCATTAAAGGAAAATTTGCAAAGAAAATTAAAAAGAATGCCAAAAGAAGCACTGGGATTTTAGAAATAATCCACACGGACATCTGTGGACCGTTTCCTGTGAAAAGTATGGATGGCTATGACTCGTTCATAACATTCACAGATGATTACTCCCGATTTGGGTATATTTATCCAATTAAAGAAAGAACAGAGGCATTAGATAAGTTCAAGATATTTAAGGCTGAAGTTGAAAATCAGCACAACTTAAAGATTAAGATAGTCAGATCCGACCGTGGAGGGGAGTACTATGGTCGGCACACCCCTTATGGCCAAGTTCCTGGACCTTTTGCAAAGTTCTTACAGGAGCATGGCATAGTAGCCCAGTATTCTACACCGGGCGAGCCTCAGCAGAATGGAGTAGCTGAAAGACGCAACCGTACCCTGATGGATATGGTGCGAAGTATGATTAGTTACTCTACATTACCACTAAGTTTGTGGATGGAGGCATTAAAAACCGCCATTCACATTCTAAACAGAGTTCCCAGTAAATCGGTGCCTAAAACACCGTATGAGTTGTGGACAGGAAGAGTTCCCTCGCTAAGCCACTTGCGTGTGTGGGGGAGCCCAGCTGAGGCTAAAGTATTTAACCCAAACATTGGAAAGCTAGATCCCAAAACAGTCAGTTGCCATTTCATTGGCTACCCAGAAAAATCAAAGGGTTATCGTTTCTACTGTCCAGACAGATATACAAAGTTTGTAGAAACGAGACACGCCGTATTTCTAGAGGATGAGCTGATCAGGGGGAGCGTGGTAGCTCGAAAGATTGATCTTGAAGAGAAGCGGGTGTATGCACCCACTCCGATGATTCAAGAGCCATTTTTTGAATTACCCATTGTGAATGCACCAACAGTGCCCGACACTGTGATGCCAGAAACAATTGCTCACTCTCCTGTGGCAACAACAGATGAAAATGAGGAACCTGTCCTTCAGGAGCCCATAGAAGAACCAGTTGCCACAGGCGAGGGGGAGCAACAACAGCCCCAACCAGATCAAGTGCCAACTGTGGAGGCACCGAGAAGATCTCAAAGAATCAGAAGGTCAGCTATCCCAGATGACTATGAAGTTTTTAACACAGAGGAATTTCATATGGAGGGTGATCCCACCTCATATGATGAGGCCATGAGAAGCGCCAACTCACAGAAGTGGCTAGAAGCTATGATAGAAGAGATGAAATCCATGAACTCCAATGGAGTTTGGGATTTAGAAGAAATTCCTAAAGGAGCCAAAACAGTAGGCTGTAAATGGGTCTACAAAACCAAGTATGACTCCCAAGGGAACGTAGAAAGATTTAAAGCGCGACTTGTGGCAAAAGGCTTTACGCAAAGAGAAGGGATTGATTACAATGAGACTTTTTCTCCAGTCTCATGTAAGGATTCCTTCAGGATCATAATGGCTCTAGTAGCACATTATGATTTAGAATTACATCAGATGGATGTTAAGACGGCTTTCCTACATGGGGATTTGGAGGAAAATGTTTACATGGCACAACCGAAAGGTTTTGTCGTGGAAGGAAAAGAGCGAATGGGATGCCGCCTAAAGAAATCCATTTATGGATTAAAACAAGCTTCAAGACAGTGGTATTTGAAGTTTGATGAGACCATAAGAAGTTTTGGGTTTAAACAGAATGTAGAGGACAACTGTGTTTATGCAAAGTTTAAGAATGGGAAGTACATCTTCCTAATCTTGTATGTGGATGATATCCTACTCGCAAGTAGCGATGTCGGTCTACTGCAGGAAACAAAGAAATTCTTGTCCTCGAAATTTGACATGAAAGATCTTGGTGAAGCATCATATGTTTTGGGCATAGAGATTCACCGAGATAGAACGAAGGGGGTATTGGGATTATCACAGAAAGCATATATAGAAAAAGTTCTAGAGAGATACAATATGCACAAATGTAGTGCATCACCTGCACCGATAGTCAAGGGCGACAGATATGGGGATTTTCAGTGTCCCAAGAATGAGTATGAGCTCAACCAGATGAGATCAGTTCCATATGCTTCGGCTGTTGGAAGTTTACAGTACGCTCAAGTATGTACTCGCCCTGACTTAGCTTTTGTTACCGGGTTGCTTGGCAGATTTCAGAGTAATCCAGGTGTGGAACACTGGAAATTAGTAAAGAAGGTCTTGCGTTATTTGCAAGGAACAAAGAGCCTCATGCTTACATACAAGAGATCAGATTCCCTACAGATAGTAGGATATTCAGATTCAGATTATGCGGGAGATAACAGAAAGTCCACGTCAGGCTATGTATTTACTCTCGCAAATGGAGCCATATCGTGGAAAAGTAAATTACAGACGGTCACTACATCGTCCACAATGTATGCCGAATTTGTAGCATGTTTTGAGGCGTCGGGGCAGGTGAACTGGTTAAAGAAGTTCATACCCGGTTTGAGAGTGGTTGATAACATCTCTAAACCACTACAGTTATACTGCGATAATAATCCAGCAGTAGAATATGCACACAACAATAGGTCAAGTGGTGCTGCCAAACACATTGACATAAAGTACTATGTTGTGAAAGATAAGATCCGGGATCATGTCATAAAGCTTGAGCATATAAACACTGAAAAGATGCTTGCGGATCCGCTTACCAAAGGCTTACCACCCAGCGTGTTTAGAGAACACGTAGCCGGCATGGGTTTAAGGGAAAGCCTATGATTCCTGGACAAAGAGGCCCAAAGAATAACAGAATTTGTTTCAGATCAGAGAAGTGTATTCGTAGCTGTCAAGTCTATCGGCGATAGACCGTGATGATGACGCAGCTCTATGCACTAATTTGTGATGAAATAAATAAGGTAAAAGAGTTTGAAAAGAAAGAATACAGACAAAGAATAGAGTGAGATCAAGGGGGAGAATGTTGGTTTGATCTCCCACCAATATGGCCCAACGGCCTTATTGGGCCTTGTCTCGCGCCCTGATCGGGGGCGCCCAACCCTATATGGTTGGTGGGCCCCCGTCGCACTGCGCTATAAATAAGAGGTGGGGGCCGGCGGCACTGTTCACGAGTTGAACAGTTGCCACTCCTCCCCACCGACATCTACAAACCCTAGAAAACCCTAGCCGATCAGGGAAGCGCAGCCAGCGACGGGAAAACTCACCGACGCCGGATCTGCGCCACCTCGACATCCGCATCACCGCCACCATCGACGTCCTCGAAGATCCACTCCACCACCGACGTGATGGCCTCGGGATCGTCTTCCGCCGCCCCTGCTGCTCCTTCTCTCGACGGTCTAATCCTATTAATCCCGACTCATTTAATTGTATTTACTGTTTCCATTTTAGATCTTGTATAGAATATGTACCTTGTTGTTTACCAGTTAAAGATTGTACCCGTCTAGATCTACTACTAGTCGATCCTATGCACAGATTATTTCTATCACGCGGAGCTCATCCGGCGGCAGTCCGGAGCCGGCCGGCCGGTGTCGTGCGTCGTGGCCAACGCGTTCGCCCCGTGGGCGACCCGCGTCGCCGGCGGCATGGGCGTCCCGCACGCCATGCTCTGGACGGAGTCCTGCGCCGTCCTCTCCCTGTTCTACCACTACTTCCACTCGCTCGCGGACTTCCCGTCGCGCGACGCCGGACCAGGCGCCACGGTCGCTGTCCCCGGGCTGCCACCGCTGGCCGCCGGCGATCTGCCCGCCCTGATCCACGCTCCCGACGAGTTCGTCTGGCGCCAAGTGCTCATCGCAGACCTCCGCAGCCTCCGCGAGACGGTGACATGGGTCCTCGTCAACACCTTCGACGAGCTCGAGCTCCCGACCATGGAGGCGCTCCGCCCGCATCTTCCTGTCATACCAGTCGGTCCGCTCTGCAGCGAGGCAGAGAGCCACGGTAGTGGCCACGACGACGACGGCGACTGCGTGGCGTGGCTCGACGCGCAGCCGCCGCGGTCAGTGGTGTTCGTGGCGTTCGGGAGCCTCCTGCAGATCAGCCGCGACGAGATGAGCGAGCTGGCGGAGGGCCTGGCGGCCACGGGGCGGCCGTTCCTGCTGGTGGTGCGCGACGACAACAGGGAGCTCCTGCCCGACGCCGGCGACGACTGCCTCGCCGCGGCGACCGGCAGCGGCAGCAGGGGCAAGGTGGTGGCGTGGTGCGATCAGGCGCGCGTGCTGTCGCACGCCGCCGTGGGGTGCTTCGTGACGCACTGCGGCTGGAACTCCACCGTGGAGGCGCTCGCGTCCGGCGTGCCGGTCGTCACGTACCCGGCCTGGGCCGACCAGCCTACCAACGCCAAGTTCTTGGCGGACGTGTACGGCGTCGGAGTCCGGCTCCCGAAGCCGATGGCGCGTGACGCCCTCCGCCGCTGCATCGAGGAGGTCATGGGCGGCGGGCCGGAGGCAGTGGCAGTGCGGGCAAGGTCCGGGAAATGGAAGGCCGAGGCGAGCGCGGCGCTGTCCACCGGCGGCTCGTTGGACAAGGGTATCCAAGACTTCGTCGCCGCTATACTGTCAACATGTGCTGGTACGGTTGAATAACAGTTGTGGTAATACCGGCCGGTTCCTTCCTGTTGGTTCGCAGCATGTTTTGTCAACTGTCAAGTGGCATGAATTTACTTGTGGTGGCTGTCAAGTGTCAAGTACCTATCGTAGCTCGTCCGTAGCAAGGTTAGTCTCAATGTGATTTCATTAAAGTTTTACGGACATTAAATATGCTGATGTGGTACAATATTAATAAAGAGAGAGATAATAAAAGTTTTATGGGAGCAGAGAGAGTTTCATCCCCATGAAACTCTTATGTTTCCAAAATCAGATGCGTCAGAAACTGGGACATGAAACTTCTCATTGAGACTGACCTAATAGTTCCTTCTCTATGTACTCTCGATCCCGTCCCAATATACGAGAGATGGTTTGATTGGTGCAGTCTTTAATATTGTACTCTCTCTGTTCCAAATTATAAAATCGAACTCAAGACTTGAGAAGTGGTACCGAGGCCACCTAATCGACTCAGCTTGGCATCTTGAGTTAGTCCTCTTACAATTACCAAAATGTGAGATCACCAAGTGATATAGGTGATGTCGATCACTAAGAGTAATAAGTACAAACTCTCCTTGGACCTAACAAAGTCTAATGAGAAGATTGGATGCACACTTGCTACTCTCTAAACACTAATGAAATCCTTAATCTTGATTAGCAAATCCAAATTACTCCAATAGGCCAAAGCTCTCAGTTGGACACCAACAAGTTTATGGATATGTCCTGAATGCCAAGAGAGCTCTAATGCATGAGATGGAGGGGTATATATAGGGCTCACTCCTAAAAACTAATTGTTACTTCACTCAGTAGAAACATCGGAGATCTTTGGTGCGCCACTA
Source organism: Sorghum bicolor (assembly GCF_000003195.3). Taxonomy (NCBI): domain Eukaryota; kingdom Viridiplantae; phylum Streptophyta; class Magnoliopsida; order Poales; family Poaceae; genus Sorghum; species Sorghum bicolor. The sequence goes on along the minus strand of NC_012872.2, from coordinate 6,481,013 downwards.
ACACTTGCACCGAAAAAGTTCCAATGCCTCTCTAATAGTTCGTTCAAAAACTAGTTGTTATTGTACACACACTTTGGTGCTACAATTCTAGCGGTCCACCAGAGAGCCCCGGTGCGTACTTGAACCCTTTGCATACCTTTCTAAAGTCATTGTCCCGTGGCACAACTCTAGTGCACACGAAATAGCTCTGGTGCCTTATACTGTGCTAGTTCACCTAAAAACACTCATTGTATCGAAGCTCCGGTGTGACACTTCTAGTGCACATTAGAAGTTATTGTGACATGCACTATTTTTCATCTGAAAAACACACTATTTGGGCACTCTGGTGCACCCTCCTATGCTCCCCCAAAGAACTCCAATGCTTTCAAAACAGCACCAAACTCATCCAATTCAAATGCCTTTGAGTTTGGTTTTGATCCCATTGATCCTTGGGCTCCATTTGTGCTACCTAACACTAGTTTCACAAGTGTGTATTACATCCAATTACTAGATTCAACGAGGCTAAGCTATCCGTTATATCCCCTCTAAATATATAGTATGGCTAAAGGTGAAAAAAAGATCATATCACTACTCTTAAGTGTCCCTCAAGGCCTTAACTCCATTTAGAACTAGTCCATCTTTAATCTTCGTGCTTATTCTTTGAAAACCGATAACCAACCAACAGTAGGGGCATGAAAAACATAATTGTCCAACATCAATCATCATTGCGACCATACTTATGTAATATCACTATAAAACACACGTTAGTCATTAATTGTCAAATCCAAATTAGAACCCTAAATTATTTCAGGGTCACCTCTCCTAGGCATCCCTCTAGAACCGAAACCAATTGTTCTCTTCTAAACCTCAAGCCCCATTATAGCTTAGAGGTCGCGAACATGGAATATATTACTTCCTTTATCTCTGAAAGCTTCAATTATTAGAATTGTCTTAAGTCAAACTTTTTAAACCTTAATCGAATTTCTAGAAAAAAGCTAAGGTTTATATACCAAATTAGTGCCATTAGATTTATCATAGAATATATTTTCGTAAGATACTTATTTTATATTATAAATATTGATGTTCTTTTTTTATAAAGTTGATCAAATTTAAAAAAGTTTGATTGATACGAATTTTATGAGTTGAAGCTTTCAAGAAGAGTAAGATATTAGTAAAATGCTCCGCGTCGGCACAGAGGACACTAGCCTCAACACTTGATGGCTTATTATAGCTTGATATATAAATATAACACGTCTTGTCTCGATGGAGCGCATCATAATAACCAATCTGTTTTCTATATTATTATGCCACTGTACCGAGGGTTGAATATGGATAATTGGATCCTAGCTTGTCACTTGAAAAACATGCATGCTGATGGATTAGATGGCATATTTTGGTCCAAAAAAACATTTTCAAGCAGCTGACGTGTTCAGTTGTGCTGCGATAACCGATAACACTATTTTTTTTTATGATTTCTGTAGCTCCTTTAAGTACTTCTTTCTTCCCAAATTATAACTCATTCTAACAATCTTAAAAAATCAAAGTATTTTAAGTTTGACCAAAATTATAGAAACAATTACAAAAATTTATGATATCAAATCGCTATATTATAAAAAAAATAAATAATAATAAATCTAATGATACTTATTTGATATTATAAATGTTATTATTTTATTGTATAAATTTAGTCAAATTTAAAATGTTTTGTATTGACTTTACAAAATTCTTGGAATGACGTGTAACAACGTCACTCACCTTAAGCCCGGCACAGTGTACTGTTAAGCATGTTGCCCACGGGCCACGGGCCAAAAGCATGGCCCAAAGCACGGTGGTTTGATTTAGCCCAAGCATGGCACGGTCCAACCACAACCGTGCCCGTGCCGGCCTGAAGCACTTAGCGAGCTCTGCTCGTGCCGTTTGTTGCACTGCTGCTGTTCATTGCTGCCCTCTCGCTGCTCTTCGCCATCAGGAACAGGAAGGGTTCCCCGTCAAGCATGGACGGCCGCCGGCGACTGCGGCCATCACCTTGGGCCTTCCACTCCTCGGCCACCTGCCCCTTCTTGGCTCTCTGCCGCACCGCGGGCTCCAAGCGATGGCTGCCTCTCACGGCCCGGTCATGCATGCTGTTGTGCCCGGGCCGCGTGCCAACCGTGGTGGCCTCTCCTCGGCGGCCGCGGCGCAGGAGGTCATGGAGACCCGCGACCTCGCCTTCGCGAGCCGGCCGGCGTTGCGCATGGCCGAGCGCCTCCTGCACGGCCGCGACGTGGCCTTCGTCCCCTACGGCGAGCACTGGCGCCACGGGCGAGGCGTCTGCGGGTATGTACGGGCCCGGCGATGGCGGCGGCGAGAAGCTCGCGAGGCTGTTTGCCGACTTCGAGAGAGGAGCTGCTCGGGACCGTCACCGTGGGGGAGTTCGTGCCCTGGCTGGCGTGGGTCGACACGCTCATGGGGCTGGACACGCCAAGGCGGTGCGCACGTCCGCGGAGATGGACGCCTTCCTGGAGCGCGTCATCGCGGACCACCGCCAGAGGCGCCGTGACGGCGGCCAACGTGAGGGCGATCACGATCACCGGGACTTCGTGAACATGCGCTGTTGGACCTGAACGACGACGCTGAATATATAGGCCGGTGGAGTCAAGTTTGACGACGTAGCCATCAAAGCCATTATCCTGGTAAACGTACTAATACTGGTTACTAACCTTAATTACATGCGTGTATGTTCATGAATCGTGTCATCGTGATGTGTAACAAACAACCGATCGACCGGCATTTATTCATTTACGCAGGAAATGTTTGCCGTCGGCACGGACACACGATCTACACCACGTTGGTATGGGGGCCATGGCGTAGCTCATCAACCACCCACACGAGATGCGGAAGGTCCAAGACGAGATCCGCGCGACCCTCGTCGTCGCCGGCAACGGCGACCCCACGTCGTCACTGAGGACCACCTCGAGGAGCTGCGCTATACTATAGTACCTCAGGACTCATCAAGGAAACGTTCCGGCCGCGGACGCCGCTGCCGCTGCTCATACCGCGGGAGACGACGATCGACCGTGGACACGGACGGAGCTGCTCGGCTACCACACGTCCCCGCGCGCAGCCGCGTCATGCTTGGGCAGGACACTTCAGGTTCGTGGCGTTCGGTGCCGGGAGGCTTGGGATCACCATGCCTTTGGGTGTAAGATGAAAACATTCATGCGAGTGTATTTTAGTTCCATATATATCATGTGCTTTAGATGTGCATAAACGAGAATATATTGTACAATATATACAAGTGGATTGGGGGATCTTCGCAAAAAATAAAAGTGGATCGGGGGGTGCTGGTTCAGGGATTATCAAAAGCACGTGTGATTGCCACACTTTTCACATGGTTTCTCTCTGTCACTCATTGAATTTGCTTCGTACCTGCTCCCTCCATTGTATAATACTTGAGTTTAGTGTCTTGTGGGTATTAACAATGATTTAAGATGTCTTTTAGCTAAGGCCTCGTTTGGATACTTCGAATTGAATTAATTTTAATAACCATAATTTAGACACATATTAATTAAGCTCATATAGATTATATTTGTATATTATTGTTGACTATACGAGGCATATTTATGCGTTGTATTTCTACCGTAGAGGAGCGAGTTGAAGAGTATGTTATAAGTTACAAAGTAAAAACATAGTATGATCATCTATACAATTAATTTCAATTCCTCCAAATGAAAGATCTAAACAGGCCAGAGTTTTTAAACGGGCCTGCTGCAAAAGCTACATTTCAACGGTGTCCTCTGATAAATGATTTAAGAAATGATCCAAATAGCTCTTAATTAAGAGTTTTTTAAGTACATGCATGATGTAATATAACTTTCTTTTTTTTTGGCAAACATAAAATTTGTCTCAGAATAAATTAACATCTAAGTCCTAAATTAACATCTAAGTCCTCACCATCCATCAGACCCTAGCGGTCAATATACTCATTTACTAATTAATACTAGACATGATGCTCCAATGGTTGATGTAGTGGGTGTAATAACTTTTAATATATTATTGGAAGCAGCAAAACTTATTGCTCCAGCTTCTTAGTTATTGGTGAGTTCAGTTAAATTTTTGAAAAAATAATAAGGGGTAGTAAGTTCTTTTCTCTTGCTTGCTAATTTATTCAAGGGCACCCTTTGAAAGGAGTCAACATCTAGCTTAGAGATCGTGCCTAGAATCAAGCAACAACAACCAAACCAGCTCATCCAATAATTCATGGTACTTTGAAAAGAGTCGACATCTAGCTCAGAGATCCTATATGCAGAATCAAAGCAACGACATTACAACAACCAAACTCACGCATCCAACAATCCACTGTACTCACAGAAGCAGGCCTGCTGACCAACTCATTTGTACTAGTAAAAGAAATCTCTCAAGCCTGCTAGTCAGTTAGTCCTAGGCGCCTAGTGCCGGAGCAGAGCGAGAGAGAGAGAGAGATAGTCTCAAGTATGCTTTGGAACGCACAACTTTCTTCTCCACGCAAGTAGAAATCTGGAGCTAGTCTATTGGACAAGCCTTAACTTTACTAGAAATCTATTCTTTCATGGACTTAGTTGCGCGTGTACCATGGCTTTGATGGCTACACTGTCAAACTTGACTCCACTAGCCTTCTCTACTTCGTTCGTGTCCAACAGCCGCATGTCCACGAAGTTCGTCACTTGTGGGCTCATCACCCTCACGTTGCCCACCACAATGCCTCTGGCGGTGGTCCGTCGAGGAAGGTGTCCATCCCTATGAGCGTCTGGGATGATCTTCTGTTCTTGCATTAAGGGGGTTGCTTGGTTCTCGGCCTGTTCTTGCACTTGCCTCCACGAGAGCTTCTAAGGACAGGGCCATCCAAACAGGCCTAACACGGCAAAGTTTTCCTTTTGCTCTCAAGAACACATGCTCTCACCCTCTCATCCATTGAATTCGCATTGAAAAATGTGCAAACACACATCTCCATTCAGTTTTGCTTTGAAATGTGTGTTTACATATTTCTCAATGCGAATCCAATAAATATGAGAGTGGGAGTATGTGCCCTTAAGGGCATAAAAACCACGTTCGCCATAACACTACTATTTGAACCATTTTGAAAGAAAATGCATTTGGAGTTTGGGAAACGCCCAAAAAAAATTATGGTCCCAACTCCCAGTCGTATACCAACCCGCCAAGCTACGCATGTGAGCAGAGCACTGTGCAGTTTCAGCGTCAATGTCAAACATTTGGCTGACCAACAGGTATGAAAAACGTTCTCCGCCTATATATAGTATGCCCTTTGCTGCCTGCCACAGAGAAAAGCACCAACACACACCTATGTCGTCGTCTCCTTCGCCGCCCCACGTCCTCCTCGTCTCGGCCCCTCTACAAGGCCACGTGAACCCGCTCCTTGTCCTCGGCCGTCGCCTCGCCTCCAGAGGTCTCCTGGTCACCTTCTCCACCGTCCCCCACGCCGGTCTCAAGTTCCCGCATGGCGACGGCGCGTCCGTCGCCGTCGGGCGCGGCACGCTCCGCTTCGAGCACCTGCGGGGCGGCAGCCTGTGGGCTCCGGACGACCCCTGTAACGACCCAGAAATTTTCGCAAATTACCAAAATCACCACCTGAAAAATTTTTCTACAAATAACCCTTGTTGGTGAATTCATACTAGAAAAAAATCCCTTGTAGATGCACAAGTAGAACTTATTTGATTTTTGAGCATATGCATATTTAATTCAACGTATGATTTGGCTTTTATTGATTTTATGTAATGAATAATAAAATCAATAACCTTTATTTAACTAGTGATTTCTCTTCAAAAGCTGACCCTTGGCTTGTGCTCAAGTTGGAAACTAAGTTAGGCAATTAGGGAATCAAGGGGTTGGAGAATAGACTTAGCAGAAATTAGAAAACGGTTGAAGCTAGGGCTGGAAAAATTGAAAAGCAAATCTGGCCCGAGAGCAGCTCGTAGCCCAGCTCGCTGCCCCACCCGCGCTCGCAATCGCCGCGGCCCAGCACCGCGCGCGCGGCCCAGCACACGCACCCCACCCGCACTCAACACTGCGCGCGGCCCAACCACCGGCCAGCGGCCCGACGCTCGCGCAGCCCAGCACCCCGCACCGCGCACGGCCCGCCCGCAAGCCAAGCAGCTGGCCGCGCCCAGCAACCACCCCGCGCGGATGACAGGTGGCCCCGCCTGTCATCTCCCACCTTTTCCCCCCGGCCTCCCCTGCTTTTCTCCTCCGACACTCCCCTGCCGCGGTGACGCCATTCCACCCTCCCCCTTGACCGGACGGGCGCGGAATTGGAGGGCGCCAGCACGATCGCAACCACTCCGCGACCCCCAAACCCTAGCCTGGGATACTCGGACGCCCTACACGTGGCTCGATGCCATCCCCCGCCGTCCGCCGCAACCATGGCCGGGAATGGCTATAAAAGCCAATTCCCGAAGCCCTAGCGCACCCCGTCCGACCCGCCGCCGCGCAGCGGCACAGTTTCACGCAGCAAGCACAGCAGGCCGAGGGAGCAGCGCGGAGGAGAAGAAGGGACCGCGCGCCAGAGTCGCTCGAGCACCGGAGCAGGAGGCCGCCGCCGCCATCTCCATCCTCCTTCCCACGGCGGTCGTCACGGCACTGCGAACCTTCGGCACGGCATCAGCTCGTCACCGCCTCGCCAACCATCAACCCCGCCACCCCCGGTGAGTCGCCATCCCCGCTGCGTCCACTGCCGAGACGGCACGAGCGCCGCCATGCGAGGTCTCCGCGGCCACACCTCCCGACGCCGTCACGACACGCCCTGGGAAGAGCCAAGGAGCCTCCTTTCACGCGCCCCACGCTCGCCCACACGCCGGGCACACAGCACGCGCTATGCCGCCTCGCCACCGACTGCGGAAGCGCCGTGCGCACGCGCCGCGAACGCGCCCTGGACGGCGGCGCCACGAACCCACCAGAGCCGACCTCCAAGACCCTGCCTTTCGCACTTCACGTGTTCGCCTCACACCCGCCTGCGCACTGCACCACCTGTGCGCGCCGTTGGGCGCGTCGCACGCACCCGAGCGAGCACGCTCACGGCCGCAGGCGCCACGGACCCGAACGTCCCTGGCACGCACGACGTTCCGGCCGTTGCACGCCAGTAGAGAGACCGGAACCACCTCGGGCACCTTCACCACGATCTAGAACACGCCGCGCGCACTCAGCTAGCAAGGAGGGGACGGCGGAGCGAGCAGGGACGAACGTCGGAGCGCTGCCGGGGTGCTGCGCGTCTCTGGACGCCGTCGGACAGGGAAAGGAGGGGAGGGGGAGAAGCCCGGGTGCACTCGGTGCACCGTGGACCGAAGAGAGCAAGGGGAAGGAGAGAGATCCAGGCCGTTTCCCCCATCGTGGACCACGGCCAGTGGTGCACCCGCAACCGCGCGCCCCTTCCTGGCCGCTGGGCCGAGCCCAGCACAAGGCCGAGGCCCAGCAGTGCCAGCCAGCCGCAAGAAGGCCGACGCCAGCCCACTACCTCGCCCCCCCCTGGCCACCGCGTGGGCCGGTTTGAGGCCCAAACCGCGGATCTGTCTCCCTGCCCCTTTTTCTTTTCTTTTTCCAACGTTTATAGCTTGCATAAATCTTTTAAAACCCCAAATGGATTCCGAAAAATACAAACCAAGTATCTAAATTCTTATAAAAAGAAGCTCTACGTCATAGGCTTATTTATGAGTGCAGTTGGTTCTTTCGATTCTTCTATTGGATTTTTGTGATATCTATAGGAGTCGCTTATTGCGACCATATGTCTCGCTTGACAGACCCGGAGGAGCCGACGACTGAGGAGTACGACCCCGACTACACTGAGGAGCTCGAGGACGACTTGCCAGGTGCCACGTCCCACCCAACCTCGTAGAATCCTATTAGTCATGCCATGAATGTAGAAGCTAGCGCTTTACTTTTATGCAATAATCTGAGATAGGATGCATGGTAGCAATGCTTGTGAGCCGTTACCTTGTCGCAACCTACTACCCTTGCTTACCCGCAGTTAGGATAGAAGCTTGCATTTTACTACTGGTACTCTACTCTGCATTATATCTGTGATGTGATGCTTGGTGGACAGTTGTTGGGTGGTTAAGGCATGGAATGCCGATATCGGATTGTGGGAGAGATCTTGGTGTGTGTTTTGGGTGTGTGGTGAGGGTTGAGTCGATCGAGCAGGAATGTACGACGAGTCTTGGGACGAGTCATGCCGGGAGATGCTACCTGGGCATTTCCCAAGAGAGATGCCTGTGGCGGGCGCATGTGACAGGGTGAGGTCCCGGAGTGGAGTGTCTTCGTGGGACGAAGCGCCGGGATGGGAGGTGCTGTTTAGCACGGGGTGACCGGATGTCCCGTTGAGCGGGGCATCGGCCGACCCCACGTGAAGATGTCCTGCTTGGTCGCTTAAGGACTGATATGTTCTGTGGACCGGGTCTTAGGAAGCCTTGCACCCTCACTCGCCTTCATGGGAGGGGGACGGATGTACGACCATCTAGGGCGATGCCACTACTACTGGGTTGTTAGCGGATAGTGTAGGGAGGTACGGGCATGGGACCCACACCCTCCTAAGACAGCGTAGTGACCCTGGGGGCCCGGTACTACGTCTCACAGTCTCAGCATGCCGGTGGTACTCCGGTATGGCCCCAGTTCTGAGTGGTAGGGTGGCACCGTGTTAGTTGGAAGGCAGCCCGGAATCAGCCTAGACGATGTACAGCGTCGATGATGGTGATCTTGTGAGTGATGTAAACCTCTGCAGAGTTTCTGGTTGATCGATCGATACATATGCCGTTCGCGGCTATGGACCTTTCCTAAGTACAGCTTCACTTGACTAGAGAGAGGAGTCCTTTCTACCTTCCCCTGGGTTTGTGTTGGATCCGGCGTTGGCCGCTGAGGCAAGGCACGAGCGGGAGTCGTCTTTGTCGCCTAGAGAGTGAGAGTGTGGTGAGATGTGTGTGCTGGGATGGGAGAATGTGTGTGAAAGGTGTTGGAATAAAAGTTGACTTATTATTATTATAAAACTTGACGTATTCGCATAGGAAACTACAGCCATATATTAGGTCTTTTGATTCAAACCCTTGCATTCCACCTACCACAAAGCTTAGCAAGAAGCATAGGGTGGGAGCCAGTGGCCAGTACAAATCGTACTGATACTTTGGCAGCAGGTTCTGAGCCTGAGTACGACTATGCGGGCGATGATTGGGAGGAGTAGGCGTCTCATCCTACGCTCAAGTTTGGAGGATCCGGAGTTCGCGCCTTCGCTATCTACCCGATGCTGTTCCGTATGCTGTGTGTGTGAGTGTGATTCCGCCAAGTGGCGATGTAATAATGAGTAAACCCCTCTTGTACTCTCTTTTGTTCGTGTATGACTTGTATAACAGCTGAAATTCGGGTAATTCGAATTGACTCCTTCGCGCGTTAATTCGTTTTACAATTCGAATCTGGGGATTTTCCTTCGTGGAAATCTAGATCGTTTCAGTTGGTATCAGAGCCATACTTGACCCTAGGACGAGACCCTTAGGATTGGACGACAAAAATCAGGAATGAGACTTGTCTTTTCGGCCTATATTCGCCGACCTTGCATCTTTTGTGCATGGCTTAACCTTACATCTATTCTTTCACCACCTCAACCTCACTAAGTTCCCTTCTAACCTCATTCTTTGGTAAATGCAGAGCACCATGTTGGTCGTTGAGATGGCTGTGGACGCCCAGCAGTACGGTGGCTTTGTGCCCCTGCTGTACGACGTGCTGGCTGAGCTTGGAGTCCCTACCGAGCCGATCCGCTACGTCTGTCGTGGAGAGGCGGGACCGGACGGACAGCTTCAGGGTCACATTGTGATCAACCTCACCGTCCCCGCCAGCACTACGCTTCCTGGAGTGGCAGCTTTCCAGGAGCTGGCGATCGAGACTTCGGTCGCCAACTGCGTCCAGGCTGCGACTCGCCAGGCCCTCCGCCACGTCGTTCAGGACACGTGGGAGCACATCCAGGGCGGCAGATTCCGTCTACTTCCTCGTGTCCTGGACCTCACCTACGTCGAGGGAGCCACCGTCCGAGTGTTGGCTGCGGACCAGCTCGCTCAGGAGGAGACAGACCCTTGTCTTCAGTTCTCGGGCCGCTACATCTTGGCCCAGGATCGCTACATCACGGCGGTCGAGACCGAGAACAAGCGCTACCGAGACTTGGTGTTCACAGCCGACCACGTCATCGAGATGGAGCAGGTGAAGAAGAGGATACTGAGGGACGCTATCCTGACAGAGCGCCACAGCCGTGACCGCCTGGAGGACTTCAGCCGAGCTCGCGAGGTCGCCTTCAGGCAGGAGATTCAGGAATGGCAGAACAAGGCCCGGGACTATGAGCTCCGAGGCGACCACTTGGACGCCAAGGTGCTTGAGCTGGAGGACCGACTAGAGCGCCAGCGTGTGCTCTTGGGCGAGTTCCGTCAGAGGGAGAAGGAGAAGATCTTCAGCAAGCTGTGTCTGGAGACCCGCTATGAGCGTATGTCACAGGAGAACGAGGTGCTGAGGGTTGAGTCCACCCACAACACTCGTCACCTGGCTGAGCTCATCAAGACCACAGAGTACTTCAGGGACAAGGCCCAGAGGACCCGCCAGGCTTGGATCGCTTCTGACAACAAGCGTGTCAAGGAGATCGCCCGTGTCCAGGAGCCCCTTCCTCCCAAGATGCGCAAGGAGGCGCGCAAGCACTCTTTCCGTCCTGCACCCACTACCCTCAACCTCACAGCTTGCCCTTCTGAGCACTACCCTGAGGTACCAAGGACCATACAGCTCAAGGCCGCGGAGGAGTACGCCGGCCGACTTCACCGCACTGACGCCGAGCTCGAGGCTATGGACAGGGACTCTGAGGAGCAGCTCCCTAGCTCTCGCCCCACCACACCACCTTACGTCCCTACCCAGTAGAGTAGAGTAGTCGTCCTGATGATGTGCCCTGCGTGGCGAATGATGCGACATGTAACTCACTATCTGTAGTAGAGCAGAATGTCCTGTCTTTTGGAGCCTACCTGCGTGTAGAGCGATTCCCGCGAGCCCTCTGGTGTAGTTGCCCAAGGCATCGCTGTGTAATGAACTCATGTAATGAATGTTTGGGTCTTAATGGATTTTATCGATGTTATTTGCTTCTTTGTATGAGTGTTGGATAGAATGTTTTATGAATTAAATTGCCTAAATATCTAAACACTGTCTTAACACATTAAATCATGACCTAATCCATGCAGAGAGATGGTGTGCCGCCGTTCTGAACGCCTCAACGTCCGTTCCCCTTCACCCGAGGTGGAGTACCGCGGTCGTGGACGTGGGCGTGGTCGAGGAGCTGGCTCTCCCGCCCCCAGACTCGAGCGGGAGGTGGAGGAGCAGCCCGCCCCAGGAGAGCCTGCCCTAGAGGAACTCCACAGGAGAGCTAGGTCCCCTCAGCTCGGGGACAATGATGCACCACCACCGCCGCCGCCGTCTCTGTCTGAGGTGATGGATCGCCAGACCCGCCTTCTGGAGGCCCTGGCGGATGGCATACTGCGTCGTCCTGGAGGAGGTCCGCCCAATGATTTCCAAAGGAAGCTAGAAGGTTTCCTCAAGCTGAGGCCTCCTACTTTTGACTGTGCTGATGATGATCCCATTGCCGCCGAGGACTGGCTGCGTGAGATCGAGAAGAAGCTGGACCTCACCACTTGCACTGATGAGGAGTGTGTGGGAGTTGCCGCACACCAGCTCACTGGCGCTGCACGCGCATGGTGGGACAGCTACAGTGACACCCACGAGAACCCCGGGGGCATAACCTGGGCTGAGTTCACTGAGGCGTTCCGTGAGCAGCATGTACCTGAGGGTGTCATGGACGCCAAGGTGGAGGAGTTCCGCAACATCTCCCAGGGCACTCAGAAGGTACAGGAGTATGCCACTCGCTTCACCCGCACCATGAGGTATGCTCCAGATGAGTCCAACACTGAGAAGAAGAAGATGTACTTCTTCAAGAAGGGTCTGAGTACGCGCCTCAAGGTGGCCCTCTCGGGTCACACCTGCTACACCCTCCGGGAGATGATCAACAAGGCCCTGGAGATGGAAAGGGACCGCCTGGAGGCCGATGCTCAGTACAAGGAGAAGAAGCGTCGGTCCGAGAGTTCTTCTCGTGGCCCGGCACCCCAGAGGCCACGTGCTCACGTGCCCCCTCCGTCGCGCCCCCGCTCTGCCCAGGGCGCTGCACCGGCTCCGAGTCGAGGAGGTGGTACCCACACCGCCAACTACCACCGCCCCACTCAGAGCCGCCCCGTGCAGAGTACCAGCACGTGGAAGGCCACTGCACCCACCTCCACTGGCAGTGTGCCTTTCGCTTGCTTCAACTGTGGTCAGCCAGGCCACAAGGCGGCCTACTGCCCTGCGAAGGCTGCTCCACCACCTGCCCCGGCTGCGACCAGGCAGGCACCTGCTCAGGGTACACTCCGCAAGCCAGCTGTGGGAGCCACCCGCGGCCGTCTCACCCACCTGACAGCACAGGACGCTCAGGACGCCCCCGACGCGGTGTACGGTATGTTTTTGGTACAGGGAGTTATGGCATCAGTTCTATTTGACTCTGGTGCAACTTGCTCATATGTATCCTCTAGTTTTGCACGAGAGCACAACCTACCCGTGACACCACGGAAGGTACCTATAGACACCATATCTCCTTTAGGCAACCTCAGATGCACCCAAAAATGTCAGGGAGTGAGTATCACCATTGAGGGTTACCCTTTTCTAGCCGATCTCACCTTACTTCCGTCAGATGGACTGGATGTCATCTTGGGAATGGATTGGCTGACCCGACACAAGGGAGTGATATCTTGTTCACCGAGGTATGTGGAGATAACGCACCCGAGTGGTCGCGTGCTCCGATGTGAGCCTAACCATGAGAAGAAGGCGCCCATGATATGCGCCTTAGAATCCAAGACAGTTGAGGAAGTGCCTATAGTGAGTGAGTACCCTGACGTGTTTCCAGAGGAGTTGCCGGGTATGCCGCCTGACAGAGATGTGGAGTTCGTGATCGACCTTCTGCCGGGTACGGGTCCCATTGCTAAGAGGCCCTACCGCATGTCAGTCGATGAGCTGGAAGAGCTCAAGAAGCAACTCAAGGAATTGGCAGATAAGGGGTACATTAGACCCAGTGCTTCACCATGGGGTTCCCCTGTCTTGTTCGTAAAGAAGAAGGATGGTTCCATGAGGATGTGTATTGACTACCGGAACTTAAATGCCGTGACTGTCAAGAACAAGTACCCTCTCCCAAGGATCGATGACCTTTTAGACCAGTTGAAAGATGCCAAGTTCTTCTCAAAAATCGATCTCAGATCCGGGTACCATCAGATGAAGATCAGACCAGAGGATATACCTAAGACAGCCTTTGTCACAAGGTATGGGCAATATGAGTTCACTGTTGTGTCCTTCGGACTCACAAATGCCCCAGCTTACTTCATGAATATGATGAACAAGGTGTTCATGGAAGAGCTAGACAAGTTCGTAGTGGTGTTCATTGATGATATTCTTGTCTATTCAGCCTCTGCCGAAGAACATGAGCAACACTTGAGAGTAGTTCTAGAGAAGTTGAGGCAGAACCAACTCTATGCCAAGTTCAGTAAGTGCGAGTTCTGGCTTGAAGAAGTCGCCTTCCTTGGGCATGTTCTCACAGCTGAGGGAGTCGCAGTTGACCCAGCCAAAATAGAAGCCGTGAAGGAATGGGAGCAACCCCGTAATGCGACGGATATCCGCAGTTTTCTGGGTTTGGCCGGGTACTATCGTCGATTCATTGAGAATTTCTCTAAGATCGCCAAGCCAATGACTAACCTTCTCAAGAAGACCAACGAGTTTGAGTGGACACCTGAGTGTGAACGGAGCTTCCAGACCTTGAAACAGAAGCTTACCACCACTCCAGTGCTAGCCTTGCCCGACATTCAGAAAGATTTCGTAGTCTACTGTGATGCTTCGAGACAGGGACTCGGATGTGTTCTGATGCAAAGTGGGAAAGTCATAGCATATGCGTCGCGACAGTTGAAAGACCATGAGCAACGCTACCCCACGCATGACCTTGAGCTGGCAGCTGTTGTGCATGCCTTAAAGATCTGGAGGCACTACCTGATCGGCAACAAGTGTGACATTTACACTGATCATAAGAGCTTGAAGTACTTTTTCACTCAAGAAGATCTGAACATGAGACAACGTAGGTGGTTAGAACTCATAAAGGACTACAACCTGGAGATCCACTACCACCCGGGAAAGGCAAATGTAGTTGCTGACGCCTTGAGCCGCAAGAGTTACTGTCATAGCCTGTCCATGGAAGCCATACCGACAGAGTTATGTCGGGAGATGGGAGACCTACAACTCGAGATCGTACCCAGGGGTTTGCTCAGTGAGTTGCGGATACGATATGACCTGGAAGATCGAATCCGCAGAGCCCAGCAGGACTGTCCTGAGATCCAAGAGGTCCACGAACGCATGGAAGGGGGAAAATGCCCTGAGTTTCGAATAGATGAAAGGGGGACATGCTGGTGCAAGAACAGAATATGTGTACCTAGCAACGAGGCCTTGCGTGAAGATATTTTGTCGGAGGCACACGACTCCAGGTACTGCATACACCCTGGCAGCACCAAAATGTACGCTGATTTGAGGAAGGTCTTCTGGTGGAAGGATATGAAGAAAGACATCGCTGGACATGTTGCTCGATGTGACACTTGCAATAGGGTCAAGGCAGAGCACCAGAGACCAGCAGGGTTGTTAAAACCCCTAGACATACCACAGTGGAAATGGGACAACATAACCATGGACTTTATCGTAGGGTTACCCCGATCCTCGCAAAGCCATGACTCCATCTGGGTGATAGTTGATCGACTCACCAAAGTAGCTCACTTCGTGCCAGTCAAGACAGACTACCGAGCCGACAAATTGGCAGACTTGTACGTACACCACATCCTCAGGCTTCACGGGGCACCTGCTAGCATAGTATCAGACCGTGGCCCCCAGTGGGTATCCAAGTTTTGGCAGAGCCTACACAAGGCAATCGGCACCCGCTTAGACTATAGCACCGCATATCACCCGCAGACTGATGGGCAGACTGAGAGAGTGAATCAGGTCCTAGAGGATATGCTCAGAGCTTGTGTACTGAAGTATGGGTCAGACTGGGAAAAAAGTCTACCTCATGCAGAGTTCTCCTACAATAACAGTTATCAGGCCAGCATTCAGATGTCACCCTTCGAAGCCCTATATGGAAGGAAGTGTAGAACCCCGCTGATGTGGTCACAGGTGGGAGAGAGAGCGTTCTTTGGCCCTGATAAAATTAAAGAGGCCGAAGAAGGAGTCGCCCACGTGCGAGAGAACCTGAAGATCGCTCAGAGCCGACAGAAGAGTTACGCAGATAACCATCGAAGAGATCTTGAGTTCAAAGTGGGGGATCATGTGTACCTCAAGGTCTCCCCGCTACGTGGGACTTTCAGATTCCATGTGAAAGGAAAGCTCGCACCCAGGTTTATAGGCCCCTACCGGATCGTTGCTAGAGTTGGCAAGTTAGCATACAAGCTTGAGTTACCGGGAGAGCTAGACAGAGTGCATCCAGTGTTCCACGTATCTCAGTTGCGCAGATGTCTGAAACTGCCAGAGACACAAGTGCCCGTTGAGTCACTAGACCTACAGGAAACACTAGAGTACCGGGAGTACCCAGTCAAGATTCTAGACAAAGCCACCAAGGAAACTAGAAGCTCTACCATTCCCATGTGCAAGGTTCTGTGGAGCAACTACACAGAAAGAGAAGCCACTTGGGAGAAAGAGTCTGAGCTGCAGTTACGATACCCCTACCTCTTCGAAAGGTACGTCACACCTTAAATCTCGGGACGAGATTCCAATGAGGGGGAAGGACTGTAACGACCCAGAAATTTTCGCAAATTACCAAAATCACCACCTGAAAAATTTTTCTACAAATAACCCTTGTTGGTGAATTCATACTAGAAAAAAATCCCTTGTAGATGCACAAGTAGAACTTATTTGATTTTTGAGCATATGCATATTTAATTCAACGTATGATTTGGCTTTTATTGATTTTATGTAATGAATAATAAAATCAATAACCTTTATTTAACTAGTGATTTCTCTTCAAAAGCTGACCCTTGGCTTGTGCTCAAGTTGGAAACTAAGTTAGGCAATTAGGGAATCAAGGGGTTGGAGAATAGACTTAGCAGAAATTAGAAAACGGTTGAAGCTAGGGCTGGAAAAATTGAAAAGCAAATCTGGCCCGAGAGCAGCTCGTAGCCCAGCTCGCTGCCCCACCCGCGCTCGCAATCGCCGCGGCCCAGCACCGCGCGCGCGGCCCAGCACACGCACCCCACCCGCACTCAACACTGCGCGCGGCCCAACCACCGGCCAGCGGCCCGACGCTCGCGCAGCCCAGCACCCCGCACCGCGCACGGCCCGCCCGCAAGCCAAGCAGCTGGCCGCGCCCAGCAACCACCCCGCGCGGATGACAGGTGGCCCCGCCTGTCATCTCCCACCTTTTCCCCCCGGCCTCCCCTGCTTTTCTCCTCCGACACTCCCCTGCCGCGGTGACGCCATTCCACCCTCCCCCTTGACCGGACGGGCGCGGAATTGGAGGGCGCCAGCACGATCGCAACCACTCCGCGACCCCCAAACCCTAGCCTGGGATACTCGGACGCCCTACACGTGGCTCGATGCCATCCCCCGCCGTCCGCCGCAACCATGGCCGGGAATGGCTATAAAAGCCAATTCCCGAAGCCCTAGCGCACCCCGTCCGACCCGCCGCCGCGCAGCGGCACAGTTTCACGCAGCAAGCACAGCAGGCCGAGGGAGCAGCGCGGAGGAGAAGAAGGGACCGCGCGCCAGAGTCGCTCGAGCACCGGAGCAGGAGGCCGCCGCCGCCATCTCCATCCTCCTTCCCACGGCGGTCGTCACGGCACTGCGAACCTTCGGCACGGCATCAGCTCGTCACCGCCTCGCCAACCATCAACCCCGCCACCCCCGGTGAGTCGCCATCCCCGCTGCGTCCACTGCCGAGACGGCACGAGCGCCGCCATGCGAGGTCTCCGCGGCCACACCTCCCGACGCCGTCACGACACGCCCTGGGAAGAGCCAAGGAGCCTCCTTTCACGCGCCCCACGCTCGCCCACACGCCGGGCACACAGCACGCGCTATGCCGCCTCGCCACCGACTGCGGAAGCGCCGTGCGCACGCGCCGCGAACGCGCCCTGGACGGCGGCGCCACGAACCCACCAGAGCCGACCTCCAAGACCCTGCCTTTCGCACTTCACGTGTTCGCCTCACACCCGCCTGCGCACTGCACCACCTGTGCGCGCCGTTGGGCGCGTCGCACGCACCCGAGCGAGCACGCTCACGGCCGCAGGCGCCACGGACCCGAACGTCCCTGGCACGCACGACGTTCCGGCCGTTGCACGCCAGTAGAGAGACCGGAACCACCTCGGGCACCTTCACCACGATCTAGAACACGCCGCGCGCACTCAGCTAGCAAGGAGGGGACGGCGGAGCGAGCAGGGACGAACGTCGGAGCGCTGCCGGGGTGCTGCGCGTCTCTGGACGCCGTCGGACAGGGAAAGGAGGGGAGGGGGAGAAGCCCGGGTGCACTCGGTGCACCGTGGACCGAAGAGAGCAAGGGGAAGGAGAGAGATCCAGGCCGTTTCCCCCATCGTGGACCACGGCCAGTGGTGCACCCGCAACCGCGCGCCCCTTCCTGGCCGCTGGGCCGAGCCCAGCACAAGGCCGAGGCCCAGCAGTGCCAGCCAGCCGCAAGAAGGCCGACGCCAGCCCACTACCTCGCCCCCCCCTGGCCACCGCGTGGGCCGGTTTGAGGCCCAAACCGCGGATCTGTCTCCCTGCCCCTTTTTCTTTTCTTTTTCCAACGTTTATAGCTTGCATAAATCTTTTAAAACCCCAAATGGATTCCGAAAAATACAAACCAAGTATCTAAATTCTTATAAAAAGAAGCTCTACGTCATAGGCTTATTTATGAGTGCAGTTGGTTCTTTCGATTCTTCTATTGGATTTTTGTGATATCTATAGGAGTCGCTTATTGCGACCATATGTCTCGCTTGACAGACCCGGAGGAGCCGACGACTGAGGAGTACGACCCCGACTACACTGAGGAGCTCGAGGACGACTTGCCAGGTGCCACGTCCCACCCAACCTCGTAGAATCCTATTAGTCATGCCATGAATGTAGAAGCTAGCGCTTTACTTTTATGCAATAATCTGAGATAGGATGCATGGTAGCAATGCTTGTGAGCCGTTACCTTGTCGCAACCTACTACCCTTGCTTACCCGCAGTTAGGATAGAAGCTTGCATTTTACTACTGGTACTCTACTCTGCATTATATCTGTGATGTGATGCTTGGTGGACAGTTGTTGGGTGGTTAAGGCATGGAATGCCGATATCGGATTGTGGGAGAGATCTTGGTGTGTGTTTTGGGTGTGTGGTGAGGGTTGAGTCGATCGAGCAGGAATGTACGACGAGTCTTGGGACGAGTCATGCCGGGAGATGCTACCTGGGCATTTCCCAAGAGAGATGCCTGTGGCGGGCGCATGTGACAGGGTGAGGTCCCGGAGTGGAGTGTCTTCGTGGGACGAAGCGCCGGGATGGGAGGTGCTGTTTAGCACGGGGTGACCGGATGTCCCGTTGAGCGGGGCATCGGCCGACCCCACGTGAAGATGTCCTGCTTGGTCGCTTAAGGACTGATATGTTCTGTGGACCGGGTCTTAGGAAGCCTTGCACCCTCACTCGCCTTCATGGGAGGGGGACGGATGTACGACCATCTAGGGCGATGCCACTACTACTGGGTTGTTAGCGGATAGTGTAGGGAGGTACGGGCATGGGACCCACACCCTCCTAAGACAGCGTAGTGACCCTGGGGGCCCGGTACTACGTCTCACAGTCTCAGCATGCCGGTGGTACTCCGGTATGGCCCCAGTTCTGAGTGGTAGGGTGGCACCGTGTTAGTTGGAAGGCAGCCCGGAATCAGCCTAGACGATGTACAGCGTCGATGATGGTGATCTTGTGAGTGATGTAAACCTCTGCAGAGTTTCTGGTTGATCGATCGATACATATGCCGTTCGCGGCTATGGACCTTTCCTAAGTACAGCTTCACTTGACTAGAGAGAGGAGTCCTTTCTACCTTCCCCTGGGTTTGTGTTGGATCCGGCGTTGGCCGCTGAGGCAAGGCACGAGCGGGAGTCGTCTTTGTCGCCTAGAGAGTGAGAGTGTGGTGAGATGTGTGTGCTGGGATGGGAGAATGTGTGTGAAAGGTGTTGGAATAAAAGTTGACTTATTATTATTATAAAACTTGACGTATTCGCATAGGAAACTACAGCCATATATTAGGTCTTTTGATTCAAACCCTTGCATTCCACCTACCACAAAGCTTAGCAAGAAGCATAGGGTGGGAGCCAGTGGCCAGTACAAATCGTACTGATACTTTGGCAGCAGGTTCTGAGCCTGAGTACGACTATGCGGGCGATGATTGGGAGGAGTAGGCGTCTCATCCTACGCTCAAGTTTGGAGGATCCGGAGTTCGCGCCTTCGCTATCTACCCGATGCTGTTCCGTATGCTGTGTGTGTGAGTGTGATTCCGCCAAGTGGCGATGTAATAATGAGTAAACCCCTCTTGTACTCTCTTTTGTTCGTGTATGACTTGTATAACAGCTGAAATTCGGGTAATTCGAATTGACTCCTTCGCGCGTTAATTCGTTTTACAATTCGAATCTGGGGATTTTCCTTCGTGGAAATCTAGATCGTTTCAACCCCCGCTACGGCGGCTTCGTCGTCGATAGCATCATAGAACACCTGGTGGACGCCGCGTCGGAGGCCCTCGCGGGGCTCATCGGACGCCAGTCTGCCGCCGGCCGGCCAGTGTCGTGCGTCGTGGCCAGCGCCTTCGTGCCATGGGCTGTCCGTGTCGCCAGCGGCATGGGCATCCCGCAGGCGCTGCTGTGGACGGAGTCCTGCGCCGTCCTCTCTCTCTTCTTCTACCAGCACTTCCACTCGCTCCCGGAGTTCCCGTCCGACGAGGCCGCGCCGGTCGTCGTCCCTGGGCTGCCGCCGATGGCCGCCGGCGACTTGCCAAGCCTGATCCGCGCGCCCGAGCAGTTCATCTGGCGCCAGGTGCTCGTCGCGGACCTCCGCAGCCTCCGCGAGACGGTATCCTGGCTTCTCGTCAACACGTTCGACGAGCTGGAGCGGCCGGCCATCCAGACGCTCCGTTCGCGTCTGGGTCGACTGGCGGTCACGCCGGTCGGCCCGCTCCTGGAGACGGCGGAGGAGGATGAGCATCACGGCGGCCACGCTGGCGACGACTGCATGGCGTGGCTCGACGCGCAGCCGCGGCGATCCGTGGTGTTCGTGGCGTTCGGGAGCATCATGAAGCTTGGCCGCGACGAGATGGCCGAGCTCGCGGCGGGCCTCGCGGCCACGGGGCGGCCGTTCCTGCTGGTGGTGCGCGACAACGACGACAACAACCGGGAGCTGCTCCTCCTCCCCGATCAGCCCGACGACGACTGCCTCGCGGCGGCGACCGGCGGCAAGGTGGTGGCGTGGTGCGATCAGGCGCGCGTGCTGTCGCACGCCGCCGTCGGGTGCTTCCTGACGCACTGCGGCTGGAACTCGGCCGTGGAGGCGCTCGCGTCCGGCGTGCCGGTCGTCACGTACCCGGCCTGGGCCGACCAGCCTACCAACGCCAAGTTCCTGGAGGACGTGTACGGCGTCGGGGTCCGGCTGCCGAAGCCAATCGCGCGTGACGCGCTGCGCCGCTGCGTCGAGGAGGTCATGAGCGGGCCGAAGGCTGCGGCAATGCGGGCGACGGCCGGGAAATGGAAGGACGAGGCCAGCGCGGCGCTGGCCACCGGCGGGTCGTCGGAAAGGGGCATCCAAGACTTCGTCGACGCTGTGCTGTGTACTGTCGTTAATTAGGTGTGATGGTAATGAGTTCTTTTTTTTTTTTTGCGATTCGTGGATGGTAATGAGTAATGACTAGTACTCCTCTACAGTACGTACGGTACAGTAATTGTCAATGCAGGGCGTCTTGGTTTTCAAACTGTGATTGTTACGTACGTACTGTACTTATATTTGCCACCGCCCACACTAGTGGAACTTGTGCATGTCGTGAAATATGAATGCAGTCGAGTCGTAGCAGATCTGCCGTGCTCGTACGTGCCTCATGCACGGTTCATTCTTGATAGGGAATGGGCTGACATTCTTGACTTGGGCCATGATCCTACCATGGAACATATATATTCAATCTTTGTACGAGTACGATGATTTTGAAAATGTAAGTAATAAAGCTAAGAAAGATATATACATTCAAAAAAACAAAAAGTTATTGATATTTTCGCGCAGGCACTTAGGCAAGGCACTTACGAAAGATGCATACAGTGTGAACGCATGTAAATCAAAGCATGCCGAGTTGGGCCTCCATTTCACTGCAAACGGAATAATAATTGTTTTTCATTATAAGGACATCAATCAAATTTTAACAAGAATATTTGTTTTTCATTACAAGGACATCAAGAATTTTCGTGCTATATAAACCTTTGTTTTCTTTAGAAAATGATCAATGATTTAAATAACTCTAAAAAAATCGAGAACAACTCGGGGAAAGCCAAAAAAAAGATAGCTGGTAAAATAAAAAAAACTAACGAAAAAATTGTGCCGACGTATCAGGACCTATGAACGGCAAAAGTAAGGCCTTTTCACTCTGAAAACCAAAAAGTTTTCAAGATTTTCCATCACATCGAATCTTGTGGCACATGCATGAAACATTAAATATAGACGAAAATAAAAACTAATTATACAATTTAGCTGTAAATCACGAGACGAATCTTTTGATCCTAGTTAGTCCACGATTGGATAATATTTGTCACAAACAAACGAAAGTGCTACAGTACCGAAAACTTTTCACTTTTCGGAAGTAAACAAGGCCTAAAAAGACAAACGAAACGACCGAATGGAAAAAAAAGAAAGAAAAAACAAATGGAGAGAAAACCTGTACGTGTAGGACTTATAGATGGCCACCGGCTCGGGCCAGGCTCGAGTTGGGCACGAGCTGTAGCGTGCCGTGTCGATTTGGCCCGCGTACCTGCCGTGCCGTGCCTCAGCAGCCCGCGTGCCTGGCCTTAGGCCTAAGCACGGGCCCACGGGCTGACTTCGTGCCGTGCCGGTCCGCGTAGCCTGGCGGGCCGGGCCGGTCCATAGCCCGGTTTTGTAAAAAAAAAACAAAATAACCACACAATGACAATGATCACTTCACCAACATAATGTCACAATCAATTTTTTACAACTTTCAACTTCTCAGATTCACAATCTCAGTCTTAAATCATAGAAATGACATAAAAAAAACATGTAACATAAAAATAAAGTTGTTTGTGCAATGCCCGCGGAGGTGGTACCGGGCCGTTACCGAGCCAACCCCTAAAACTCGGGCTGGGCCGTGCCAGCCCGCGGGCTCAGAGGTCGGCCCAAGCACGGCCCGCACCACCGGGTCGGGCCGGGCCGGGCCCACGAGTTATCGTGCCGGGCCGTGCTCGGGCCGGGCCGAAATGTCGTGTCGTGGGCCGGGCAGTCGTGCCTCGGGCTGCATGGCCATCTATAGTAGGACTCAAAGCCGAATATCTCCGTAGTTAACGACCGGCAGGAGTCCATGAAATAGCAGGTTGGTTATGTAATCGAGAAAACAAGGAAATCTTGAATTTAAAGAGGAGTAAATCGAGTGTCAAAGTCTTATTATATCCTCAAATGATGCAAGACTTTGGATGTGGCAACGTCTTTATCGAACTCATAGCCTCCTTAAAAAAACTCGCTCTTTTATAATGTGATGTGATGATGAGAAACAATATGTCCATTCTCAAGGTGTCAAACGAATGACGTCAAAACAGATAGAAACTGTTGAATAGAAATAAAAAAATATAGCCGATCCTAAGATCTTCCGTGCAAGAAGAAGATGTGATTCATATCATCTTAACTCGGTTCTGGGCTTTTCCTTAAAAAAAGAATATCAGATCAGACTCTTCTCATACCAGTAGAATAGACCATGTAGAACAAGCTCTTCTTCATAGAAACCCTTTTGATTTAGATAAAAAAATCATACAAACTTTTATTAAACCATGTGCTATGGCTAGAATCCAATAGTCAATCCTATTTTCAATAGCACCACTTGTCAATTGAATCCAACTTTTCTCATTATTTGACTAGCCATGATAGTGCGAAAAAAGGTTGGAGGAAGAGGAGCATGAGAGTTTCTCGTTACTTTGTCTTTGGATTAGTGAATTCTTCAAAAGTATGAGTAAATTGGGCTCAAAGCCGGATATATCCTGCAACTAGATTCGTATTAGTCAACGACCATGTTTGGATACTTTAGCTCGGCTAGAGTTTAGAGTTAGTTTCTAGCTTAGGACTAGCACTGAACTTGCTCTAGCTGAAGACGTGTTTGGATGCAAAGATTAGAATGACAATAAATATGGCGGATCGATCGTCAGGGAAAAGGATAAACTCGATCCTATACGTACAGCCTGAGTTGGAGAAAAAAAATTATTGTGGACTCCACTAGAACTAGCCCAAATAATCACCCTTTTGGAGGGATAGTTTTTTAAGTGGGCTAGTTGCAAAAAACTAGCTCTAGTCCTCCGGCCTGTTTAGCTACTTTAGAGCTAGTTGAGCATAAACTAGCACAAACTAGCTCTAGCCCCTAGATCTAAACAAGACCAACATTTGATAGGAGCCTATAAAACAGAATATTAGTCATGTAAGTGAGAAAATAAGAAAAATCTTAAGATTAAGAGAATGGAAAATCGTAAATTACTAAATGTCAAAATCTTATGTATAAGACTCAAAGCCCATATTCGTCAACATCCGATAGGAGTCCATAATTGAAAAAAATTTGGGTAGACGATGGGTCCAGCCGGGCGCGCGTACACCCCCCCTGCCCGATTGATGCCACGTGTGTTCAGACTTTATCGCACGACACGTAGTGTACAAGACGTTTCGATTGGCTCCAAATTAGCAGATGGCTTGGCTTGGCTCTAAATCTGTTCGGCTCCTGCGAGTTTGTTTTTTCTCACGAGAATACGAGAGGAAGCCAACTAACTGCCCGATTGCATCGAGCATTCGAGCCCTAGAACAACGCGGGCTCTTGCACGTGGCCACGTCCGCTTCCAGGAATCGAGCAGCCTCCATGGCGGGCGATGGAGGCCAAGAAGACACATCACTAGTGTTAACCTGATGGCATCATCTTCTGTGATGGAGGCTTCATCCTGTGCACGAAGAAGGCTGGAATTGATGTCGTTGTTGGCAGTTGTGCACAGATCGACGATGGCAAGATTACAGGAGTGTTGCGAACTTGCGATGGGAAGAAAGAGGCCAAGTCGAGAAGGGTTGCGATGGGAAGCAAGGGATCGAGCCGATTTGGAGCAAGCCGTTTGCTAATTTGGAGCCAATCGAAATGTCATGTACAGCTGCCGTGCGATGAAGTCTGGGCACACGCGGCATCAATCGGGCAAAGGGGGTGTACGCGCGCCCTGCTGGACCCATCGCGCACCGAATTTTTTCCCCATAATTCTATCAATAATATAATTAAGGAAACAAGGAAATCTTAAGATTAAGAGATGGTTAAAATCGTAACTTACCGAGTGTCAAAATCTAATGAATCTTATATCCTTAGATGCAGCCGACACACATCTCACATTTGCATCGAACAAATATTATAGGTTAAGGGACTTATAAAAATTTCATTCTTTTATCGTGATGAAAATGAAATTGAAAATAAAAAATAAACAAGATGAGATGAGATGACGATGACGTGATTAATTAATTATGTATTAGTAGTTAACTAAATAAATAAAGGCTACCCTTAAATAAAAGTCAGGCGTGTGAATTGGTCAACTGCACCACGACTCAAAAAACCCATCTGCAGTTGTAGCAGGGGAACTCTTTCCCCGTGCCACGGACGACAATGACTATCGACGCGGCGCTCCTCGCCATCGTCGTCGCCTTCCTCCTCCCGCTACGCCTCGTCTCCCTCGGCCTCCGCCTGGCGTGCGGGCGCCACAGCACCAGCGCCAGACACCTCCGCCGTTCCTGTGCTGCTTTGGCCGTCGCGGCCGCGCTCCTCGCAGTAATCTTCGCCCTCCCGCGTGACCAAGCCAGGGAGTGCGCCGCCCCGGTCGCCTCCGTCTCCAGTGGCGGGGATGACTTCGGCGGTTTCCGCGAGGAGTTGCGGTCGGAGGTCGAGCAGCTTAAGCTGCAGCTGGCGCGGCTTGGTATGTTGGGAGAACGCTAAACCCTAAGCCCCATGTTCCTGTTAGGGCTAATCCTGTTTGTATGAGCTTGTTTACCCGTGCTCTAATTTTGTGATTCGCGATTGACAGTCTTGTGATTGTGATAGTTTAACAACTGAACTTTAGTCTTTAGGGCTAGTTTTTTTTTAATAATCTAATTCTGCTTATTAAAAAATTGAACTCTATGTTTAGGACCCGTTTGGAAGATGGAATTTTCCCCATATCCTGTGTTTTTGTGTGAAATTTAAACTAATTCCAGTGAAATTCCTACATTGAAAGCGTAATTTAAACTAATTCCAGTGAAATTCCTACATTCCAAGTGTAATCTACTTGTCCTATGATGTTAATGGAGTTTCTTATTTTTTTCTTTTGTATGCTGATATATTTTGAACTATGCTTGCAGAATCTCTTTGGGATAGTAAATCTAAAGTGGTGGATGAGAAACTTGATCCTTTAGAGGAGGAGAATGATCGTGTAGTGAGAGCAATGGAACTTGATATCCAGTCTCTGATCAATGAGCAGGAAAATATCAAGGTATGTTCTGTGTGTCTGGTGACTTGTTCCTTCTCGATTGTACCACATCAATTCCATGGAGTTTGGATAGTCATTGACTGTTACTACCTTACCGAATTGCACAAATATTCTGATTCTACAATATAGTTCATACATTTAGATCATGATCAAGCATCCTCCAAGCTTGAACTTTGGTGATGGTAGGTCAAGATAATTAGATGGTCTAGGTGTAACATGGGTACAATGTGCCCAGCGATAGTGCTACTGCATCAAGAAATCATAATATGCTGTCCTAGCTGCTGCTGCCATGTAGCACGAAGGCAGTGGAGATTTTGTATTGAATGAAAGTTATAAAACTCCTTTTTCCCTACTTAATTGAGCAGCAGAGCTCCTGCCTTTACCTTAAAAAAAATGTGGGGGTTGTCAAGTTAATTTTTCTGTGCTCCATTCGTGTGTCATTTTGATTGGAATCTTGGTCTTTCAGGGTGGGTGCCGGGGCCGGGGGTGGGGGGGGGGGGGGTGGGGGGGGATGACCTGTCACAAAAACAAATGTTAGTTTCTTCATTATTGCTGTAGTAGTGGATAATGAAGCTGAATACTCCCACCATACTAAAACATGAAGTCGTTCTGGACAAGATTTGAGTCAAACATTGGTAATATGAATCATAAATAACTTTTAAGTTGTTGAGTTTGGAAATGTGAAAAGCATATGTATAGATTTGTGTTGAAAAATACTTCCATAAAAATATACATATATCACTTTCTAATAAATATTTTTATAAAAGTAGGTTGTCAAAGTTATACTTTGGAGACTGTGTAGCTGTCCAAAACAACTTTATCTTTGAGTATGGAGGGAGCATGAGTTAGTAAGCTTATGGTTTGGTCAACCTAAATAAAATCTGGTTGTTTCTGGTTTCTGCTTATTGTTTTATTGTGACTAGAATGAAGCTAGCCAACTTCTCTACATTTAACATTTATGTTCTTAAAAGGAAAAAAGGTTCTTAAATAGCATGTATGTTGTGCTGTTTTTCGTGCAGATTCAGGAATCATTATGCAGCTCATATTTTGGTGATAGTATCAAGGCAATAGAAAATGAGGTGCCTCCCACACTCAGAAAAATGTTGGATGTATTTGCTCATGTTCCTACTAAAATAGGACTACTGGTTAGTTTGGACAAACAGCTGTCCGAGTCAGATTTTTTTCTTATACAGATTTGCCTCTTAAAAGCTCTATTAGAATCTGAATACATCACCAGAATTATTCAAATATTAGCTGGATACTCTGTTCATCTCGTCTACAGGGTCAAAACTCTTTAATCTTCATATATGCCTAAAAATGTTGCATGCTTTTGATATTTATATATATGCACTGCTACTGTTTACATCGCTGCTTTGATTTTCTTTTTCTTCATTGATACACCTTTTGCGAACCTTTAAAGTTATTAATGCCTGATCATCATATGTTTTATTTTTTACAAATCCAGAAAAACACCTACCTGTCTTTTATCTGTTTCAGTAGAGTGTTAATTTTGCTAACTTATTTTGTACGCATCTTATATTGCCTGTTATGTGTGGCAAAGAAAATATTATTCCAGCTGTTCTTTTGTGATATTGGGCCTCTTTTCTGAAAGCTGTTTCAGCTATTGACCTTATGGAGTTATGATTTATGAAATAGGTTCAAATTCTAAAAGATGGATCAAGAAAGATGAACTCGGATATATGGACTGTATCAAAGGACACAACAGAAAAGGTCGAAGGTCTGCATTCAGCTATCAAGAAGGTATCTTTCTATATGTTACTGTTTTGTGTTTTATGTTTGATCAAGGAACCTTTTAGGTGCATGACCTTATGTGCTACTCTCTCCATCCCAGATTATAAGTCGTTCCAAGAATCTTGGAGAGTCAAAACATCTCAAGTTTGACCAAATTTATATGATAAAATAATAACATTTATGATACCAACGAAGTATCATTAGATTCTTTATTAATTATATTTTCATAGTATATCTATTTGATGTCACAAATCTTTGTAACTTTTTCTATAATTTTGGTCAAAATTGAAATGCTTTGACTCTCCAAGATTCTTGGAATGATTTATAATTTGGAATGAAGGGAGTACTTGTTTATTTATAAGTTTTATTTTTATCTTTTGTCTGGTAATACACCTTAAAATTTTATTCTATGTGGTTAACCATTTTTTCTCGGACCTTGTGTTGTTGAAATTTAGGCCCACTTTATATATGTAAGCAATATAATGATAAGCTTTGGTGTGACAATAATGTCACTATTGTGATACTATTTTGGCATTTGTCAACTCCACTTCTTTCAATTGCTACCCAATTTTTTTTTCCTGGAAATTCAGACAGAATACACACACAATGTCAGTGGCAAATAACCATTTCTACCAACATTTTTTTTCTCGAACACGCAGCAGAGCTGTGCATCATTGTATTAATAGAAAGAAGTGGTACCAACAAATTAATAAAGGGCGGTAAAAAAACAAATTAATAAAGGGACATTTCTCAAGTGAAGCATATTGACCCGCCATCTTGTGCCACCCGCCACCATCACTAGTCATGCGGTAGTTTGATCGTGGTGGTGGTTGGTGGTACATGAAGTTGTTGCAGTGCTTCTCTTCACCATTGTTACCTGTAATGTTGGGCCTGTCCTACTACTGCAAGAAACATGAGGCGGTAGAGGGCTAGGAGGCTGTGGCAACAGCTTACTTAGCAATAAACCTTTTTATCTATCTACAAGAGTTGTTCTTAATCAAGTTAGCAAGTTTTAGCCACCACCTCTCATCCAAAATGTTATTTTAGCCTTCCCCACTTACTGTCGCACAATGTTTTCTGGTCGGCTGGTCGATCCTGGTAGACCTGGGACTGACCAGGCGATTAATTGCGATTAATCAGCGACCAGGTCGTCCCCTGGTCGTCCAGGCATATCAGCTGGTCGACCTATATATATACCTCTATATATACACTATATTATACACAATAAAGGAAGCATCAAGACTGCATTAGTGTAAACCAACATTCCTCTTCATCTTCAACTTGTGCTGGCGCCTCTAGAATAGTCCTTGAACTCTTTTTTATGTAAACCAACATCTCCTTCTTAACTATTTCTGGAGAACTGGGACAACCAACAGCATCTCCATACCCCCCACATATCTGCCCAGTCAAAAAAGCCCCAAAACAGAGCACAAAACCTGGTCGTCCATGTCCTAATCGGATGATTAATCGCGATAAGCGGATGACTAATCGGACAACCAGGTTTCTGGTCGACCTGGTCGGGTCGGACCTCCTAATCGAGCACTCCTGGCCGACCAGGACGATTAATCGTGATTAATCGCAATTAATCGAACGACCGGAAAACATTGCTGTCGCAAACTATAGATTATTCCACGTTGAATCACTTTTCTCACCTTTTCAATAAGAAAGCAATAGGGATCCAATCTCCCTCAGTCACCAGAAATTTAGGTTGCCTGGGCAGGTCGGATTCGAGGGACGTGGGTTGTGGGTGTCTAAAAACACGGGTTGGATGAGTTAGTTTGAATTGAGTGACCCCAACTAATCGGAGTCAATGAGCTTTGATACGCCATGTATGAGTAGTTACAAAAGACCAATACAAAGTAATAAAAAATCAAAAGAACAAGATAGTTTAAATTGAGCTGTGTACAGTGGCCCATTTAGCCAAGCTCGATGAGGTATATAATATGGCTATGCAATACAGTAGATGTAGAAGATCCATTGTAATAAAGTTAAAAAAAGAAAAGAAAAGGTAAATATTAGTTGGGCTTCTGCACTCTGGCCTGTCCAG
This sequence comes from Sorghum bicolor, assembly GCF_000003195.3. Taxonomy (NCBI): domain Eukaryota; kingdom Viridiplantae; phylum Streptophyta; class Magnoliopsida; order Poales; family Poaceae; genus Sorghum; species Sorghum bicolor. The sequence goes on along the minus strand of NC_012872.2, from coordinate 6,451,418 downwards.
ACTACCTAACGTTCTGCCCTAATAAGAAGTTAAGAGCATAACCTCTAGTCTCTCTTTTCAAATGCATGCTGCCAGCAGTTCCTTCCTTCCTCATTTCTCTCTGCTCCCAAGTCCCAACTCCATCAATGCTGCCAGCATTAGTTCCATCACCACTGGCCAAAACTGCCTACTCTTGTTCTCATCTTTGCTCTAGTAGTTTCAGTTTCACTAAAGACACCCATATCCCGCTGTGGCTGCTACTGCACCAGTGTGGTGCTGTCACCCGGTGGCTGGTGGTCGATGGTCCTCATCAGTGCTGTGTCTGGGTGCCTGCCACACCTTAGCAACAGTAACCTCCTCCATATCTCCCCCCTCCCCTTACCAACAGCATCCTCCATATCTGCCCCTCACCCTTTTATTCCCTGATACATCTCATTCCATGTGGCAACAGGACAGTGACCCAGGCAGTGACCATCATTGATTTCGACCCCATGAAACAGGGCAGTGTTTCTGGCTCACGGAATGTGGAGACGTCCCAGATCTCTCTCTCTCTCTCTCTCTCTCGGCACATCTTACCTCCCAGGATTTCCCTCTTATGATCTTATCCAATCCATGCACAGATATTGCCTAACATTATGCCACCACACCCGGAATAGTCCTATACCATAGTTACGACTTGATCTTATCCTGCTTCTTCTCCTTGCTATTGTGATCTCTATATAGTGTATTCATGTTACTTCCCACACCAACTAAGCTTGTTGCAGCTGTGAACACAAACCACACATTGAGCATGCCACTGCCTTCCACCAGCACCACACCACACCTCAGCCACATTGCTCTCCGTGGCCACACCACATCTCAGTCCAAATACCGATTTATCAGTGAACAGCATCCTATTGGCAGTGACAGCATGCTGGTGGGTGGAAGTGGTAATACCAACCAGAGTGATCAATGGGCTGGTGGGACAAGCACGATTTGGAAAATGATTAATGGGGGTCTTAAGGGTATGTTATGCCTGTTTATAACTGGTGTCAGTGGTTATGAAGGAACTCCATTTCCCTCTTCTGAAGCGATATGCATTTATGCTCCTTTTGCTATCCAGAACCAGTCAAAATGCTTTTCAGGGGAAAATTAGACTGGGAAGTATAATAATATGCATTCTACCTTAATGAACAGAACTTGGGTCACCAATATCGTACTTGAAGGAATCCCTTCAAAATTGTAGAACCAGAAGAAAATTACAGCCCTAAAAACTATCTTCATAAATAATACCCTCAAGAATGCCATATGCAAGAACTGAAAATCTTTAATGCAATGCTGAATTTTATGATTGATCTGTTCTTACAGTGTTGAAAACGTTGACCTTATTTCCAACATCTTCATCCACCGCATCCTAGAAAGGACATCATAGCACGCTTAGGGATTTTAAGCTTCAGTATCCAGTTGCCTTATAGTTCCTTTGGCACTTTAAAGCTTTGTTTTACAACTTTCATGGCTATGTGCTAAATATGGTTGTAGCTGTAGGTACTTGTTTTCAGATGGTCATTTCATGGTCATACTACTGCAGGTTCAAGTTATAGCTGATGAATGGGTCAAGATGAACTCTACTATTAACAGAATATGGTCATTCACCAAGGAGACAGAGAAAAGGGTGGAAGGTCTATATTCAGATTTAAAGAAGGTATGCTTATTTAGACTATCAAGTATCAACTTTTCATTATCTAAAATGTCCATGTTGTGTAAATGTCATCCTTGTTTCACATTTGATTTATTATATTATTTTGCAGTATAATTTGAAATTGAGTACATTGTAAGACTTTCTTTTTTTGAAAAGTCTTTGTAGATGCCAACACTTAAGACAACCTCTCGTTGTTAAAATGCTTGGACAACATTTCTTTACTAAATAGTCAAGCAATTTCAAGGCTTGTATTGATAGTCTTACATTTTTCACTTCCCACATGTGCACTTTTGTAACAGAAGAAACAAAGATACATAAATCATATCCAGATGCTAGGAACATTTGTCGCTGGAACAAATTTGTTTAGTAGATAAAAGTGCCATATTACTCTGTATGCTGCAGTTACATGTTATGAGTATGAATGAATCAAACGGGAAATGTTTGTTGGGGGGAGATGCTAGTATATTTTGGAGCATATACCATAAAATAAATAATCACACGTGGAACTATGTAATAAGACACCAAAAGGAATTTGCTTTGATGAGGATAGTAACTAGAACATAAAACATGAAAACATTTCTTGTTTTTTATCACCAGTGGTACTAATAATTTATGCACAGGGCTTCAAGCAGACGAAGAGAAAAGTGCCATTCTGGAGAGATTGATGATGCTGTGGACGGGCCTGATGTTTGATCACTTGTCATTGATGCTCCGCTTGGAATTGTCACACAAGCTGTTAGCAACTTAATCCGCTTGTGTCCGTGTTTATATATCTTAGTTCACGTCCTTATTACTTGTCAGACGTCAGTGCAAGGTTGTGGTTGTTGATACCTTGTGCGACCCAACTTGCCAACTTCTTTGGTCCCGTCATGGTCGCATAATGGGTAATGTGCTTTTAACACTGGCGGACGTCCGTCGAAATATGAATTGTTATTTTTAGCTATATATATGAAATACACAGTAGATCTCCGAGATAGACAGGTACCACAGCTTTATTTCTCTACTTTCCGCTCTAGTAGCAGTACTGACACCTACCCTCTTTTTTTGTGAACGTGAAAAATGGCGCCGCTTGTAACAGCAACGGCAATGCTGTGGTTTATAGAATTCTAGTGCCTCCTTTCTATTTTTGATCGAAGTCCCTCCAGTTGTGGTGGAGTTGCTGTCGGCGTGACTCACTTCGTAGTTCCTCCTCGTCCTTGGGCCAAGGTGGTGAGCTCCATGCCTCTCAGTGAAGACGTCGCTCAACACGACCTTCACACCGTGAAGCTTCCCAAGGGCCAAATCTGCGTCGAGGTGTATTTTGTTTTGGGCCGTGAAGCTTCCCAAGGGCCAAATCTTCGTGGGGGTGTATATGGTTTTTTGGGATAAGAAGGATGTGATGGATGCATTTCAGTTTTTTTAGATTGAATGGACGTCTCTGTAATGTGTTTTGGTGGAGAGACGGGGATGAATAGGATATGTTACCGTTTATGATCTGTTAGACATCCGTTAAACGGGGCTCACATGTCAATCTCTCTCCCACCTTCCTTCCACCACCGCTACTGCCTTCTATTCCTATATATCCACGCCCCTATCATCATTGCTCCCTACCGCAACCACATCAGTCCATCACAGCCATGCCCTCCAACTGTCACATCCTGTCCCTGCCACAACCCTCGACTTGCTCCGTTGGTCGTCTCTCCTGTCCTGGCACTTGTGCCAACCCTACGCTGCGCTCACGCATGGTGTCCGATGCTTGCACCCTAACCTTTGCCTCTCCTAGCCCTAGTCGTAGCATGGAGTCCGCTTGATGCTCACACCAACCCTACCCTAATCTCACATAGGAGCTCTATCAAGAACTTTGTGGCACCTTCGCCTAGATCCACGATCGCTCCCATTGCCGCCAACCCTCACTAGATTTGCCAGAACACTCGCACATGAGAAGAGGAAGAGGAGGTGATGACAGCGGACGAAACCAGTCGTAGGTCTGCAAGGAACAAGTATGTAACTAATTTTTTAAGGGACGAAGGGAGCCCCGAATATTCCTCTCTGTGGATGCTCCCATCTCCCATGTCCTCAAACTAAACATTAGGACAAAGTGGGATATATATCCCACTTGATTCCTGTCCTGCCCCCACATCAAACACAAGGTACGCCCAAGGGATGAGTGATCGCATACCTATAAGGGTGATGACTAGCTGGTTTAGTCACTAGCTATTAGCTAACCACTTCCTAAGGTGCTTACTAGAAACTCATCTCCCTCAAACTACCAAAATAAGCTTTATAAGCTTATTACTATTCCAGACGCACTATTTTGTCTCATTCTTTCATATTTGCTCCTTTTTAAATGCATCCTAATCAATGCAATCTTGCATTGTAAGTTGCAAAATTCTAGATGGTGTAAGAAAAAGGGTACCTAGCGAGGGCCATAAGTGGTTTTTATGATTGGATACAACAAGACTATTTGGACTAATGTTGTTTGCCTATGGATGCAACTTTCAAGGATGAACTTGAGCAAGGCCACAATGAAGATAAAGTGATCAAACACCTTAATCATCAAAGGATAATGAGCTTCCATGAAGACAGTATAAGACAAGAAATAAGCTCTAAGACATCAAGTAGAAAAAGGTCAGACGAAAAGACACATTGAAACTACTCTCAGTAAGCACCAAAGGGGTGCACCAGAGCTTCTTGGTGTGCACAGGATAAAGGGGGTGAAGCCCAATCCAAGGCAAGCTACAAGCGATGCACTAGAACTCTCCAGTGAGCATTCAGCTTAGGCATGCGAGCTTCAAATAGAGAACAATGCACAAGCGTGATGGAGGAGATAAAGAGCATCAGAGACTCCAATGCATGTATCAAGTGAGCACCGAATGTAGGCATTGGACTTTGCATAAAAAATCTCCAATGTAGGCATTAGAGAAAACTCTAGAGAATCAAATCAACGATGGTTGAAAGGATATATAGATGCCTAGAGGGGGAAGGATTGAATAGGCTATAAAAATCCTTTTACAAAAGCACAACACTAGAGCAAAGGTGATTAGTAAAACAAATTAATGATCCTAATAGCCTCTACTTGTTCTAGGTCTAAATCTCTCAAGCAAGCCCCTATACAATTCTAGTAGTGAGGGATTTCTAGTATAAAACACATCTAGCTACACAAGCAAACTAGAAAACAACTAAGAACTAGCTAGTTAATTATAAAACTACAACTACACTACTCTAGGTAGATAAATCAAGCAACTACCACTCACAAGCATAATAAGAAAGTAAATACAAGAGTGAGTAGCAGCAGCAAACCAACCAGAGCAAGTGATCAACATAATGATTTATCCCTCTGGTTCGATTGCTTGCAGGCAACCTACATCCACGTTGTGGTGAGTACCCAAGTGATGATTTGTGCACTAACTAGCGTGACAAGCTAGACCCATAACTTGGATGCTGCATGGATCAAGCACATGGTGCACTCCAACTAGCCATGAGTATTTCACTAGAGTATCCATTTGCAACTCCACGAGGTGGGATCAATGCCTCTCACAAATCACTGGTTGGAGGTGGAGAACAATCACCAACACTTCCCTCAACAACTACAACTGCTCTAAAAGGGTTTCTTCAAAATAAACATTCTAAAAGACAATATTCATATGCATACCTACCATTAATGTCTATCACCAACCCAAATATAGTAGTTAGGGAGGGTGACATACTTTATTTGTCTTACATAGGATGTCCTAAAATTACAACAAGTCCTTATATTTCAGGATAGAGGGAATAAAAACTCTTGTTCAACATTTTCTTGTGACATCATTCATATAGATTTCAGCTTTCAACTTTTGATCTCATTTGTTGATGCAATTTTTTATCCACATGTGAAGAAAACCTATGGTTGTGTATCTTTTATTCAAAATTTTACTTTTGTGTTCTATTAAAATATATTCTAGTTCCTAAGCTTCACTGTTAGATATAAACTGCATAACGTTTCAGCCTGGACAACGACACTCAAGGTGTTGAGTTGCTATATTGAAAATTTATATGTGTAATAGTATTATTTGATAAAAAATATAAAGTACTTAAATTAAATTAGTAGTATTGATGTGATATATTGTTACAGTCAAAATGTATGAACTTATTTAAAGTAGGAACTTATAAATTTATTGTATTGAGTACTAACATAATTTAAAGTGCACTATATTAGTGTCATTGTTATGTGGTGAACACATTTTTCCTCTCTTAATAAACTACTAAAATAATAAGTATAACAATATGCATGCTTCCGTGGTGGCGCATATGTTTACTTTTAATTTAACTAAAAATGATTGGAGTGATAATTTAGAAACATATATAACATACTTTATGTCCATTGAATTATTTTTTATAATAACTTATATTAATATTTATATTTAGATTTGATAGACATTTAAGTTATGTGTACTTTAGATAGGGTGCTATTAAATATTATCATTCATAACGTAGATGTAGGTAATTTAGATGCACAATTACTTTGCATTACCTTTCATAGTATTAGAGTTAATTGGGTAATTTAGACATAAATTTATTAAAGGCACCATCTTTTATAGTGGCAAATGTGGGTATATGAAAGCAAAGTGATTATTTTAAATTATCTTTCACAATGACAGTGGCTAGAGATGATGATTAGAGTCTAAAATTAAAGCCTAGACATTTCTAGTTATTACGAGAATTTATATGATTTATATATCGTGTCGTGAGAGGCCCTTAATTAACTGTAGTAATATTCAGATCAGATAATGTACCTAAGCCTGAGTTTGGATAGATCAATTTTCTTTTGGCTGTAGCAAAACTGTTTCTTCCTGAAGTAAGTTTGCCTGAAGAAAAGTACTCTCCCTTCCAAATTACATGTCGTTTTGCTTTTTATAGGTTTTGCAAGCAGTACACCTAGATATATACTCTACGTCTAGAAACTTAGAGAAAAGTATATTTAAGAGCATCTCTAAGAGTATTCTATTTTTTCTTCCTAAAAATATGATGACTACTCCTACAAAAGTATTAGAAAGGGAATAAAAACAGTCATCTTCAAGAGTTTTTAATATTCCACTTCCAAAGAATCAAAAGCTCGGTCCCGAGTTATGATATTTTGCATCAGAAATTCTAAATTTATTTCTATATCCATTTAAGTCCTCCTACTAATCTTTCTCTCATGTGTTTTTCTCACATGGAACCCTATATTTCCTCATTTTCTTTTCCCATGTGGAGACCATGAGAGAAAATGATAACACAAAAGGAGTGCGCTGACGGGGAGGGCGGATACGTGTGACTGACCATCTGCGTATCTTTACGTGCATTGGACCTTTTTTTTCTCAAGTGCTAAAAGATTAGGAGGTCATTTTAGAAGTTGTTGGAGATGAATTTTTTCCATTCTTCCTAAAAACAAGGATTGGGAAGGATTATTAGGTACTGTTGGAGGTGCTCTAACGTATAAAAAAAATAAAATGGCTTATAATTTAGAATGGAATAACATGCAAAACTTAGTGGCAGTGCTCAAACTAAATTACTGGGAGCCGTTGAAAAGAAGTTGCAGCAAAATTTCTTGTCGGTGGCTTGCATATATCAACGATGGCGTCCATGTCGGCGACTATGCAGGCAGGAGCCCGGAGGCCCAGGATCCTCCTCCTCAGCGGCGGCGATGTTCGTGCTCCTGATCGATGTGCATGCACATGCCGCATGCGATGAGACTGGATCTCGGACGGGTCAAAGGGCATCTGGCAGTGCTGCGACTGTACAGGGAGGCAGCATCGATCCGGACATCCGGTATTTTAGTTAGCTAACCAACTGTGTATATATATAGGTCATGTGATGACCACAAGATCTGAAGATCTATCTCGACGCCTAGCTGCTTACCTAAGAATTTAATCTTAAATAGTACAATTAGGGCCTGCATGCATCTGATGAAGTGATGATAATCAGCTAGAGCAGTGAGGAGTCCTTTCAGTCACTAGTTTATTCCACTGCATCTGGAGTAATTTTGCTGCACAGTATTATATTGTAAATAAACATAACATTTTAGTGAGGAATTGGATTAGTATCTTCTTGAATCTACCTTAGTCACGCTAACTGTAAGATATTAAGCTGTCAATTACTCACCTTAGGCGCAAATAATGATGCTTAATTTGGATGCACACTTAGCCCCTTAAAATGCAAATCTGATCAGTAATTCTGTTTGCAGTGTACACTATCCAACTTACATAGATTAGCATATATGGACTTATGGAGTATATCTACAGACTGAAAAGTAAGGTTTTCCTAAAAGAAAATTCACATGGTGTAACTGCAGTCATCCACATATACAATTACATAAAGATCACCTTTCTTTTCCTTTTACCATGAAACAACAATAGATGCTTCGAATTGGAAAATCTTTCAATCTCTTACTGTGAAGACAAAGAATCCACATAAAAGCTAGCTGGTGAAGTCGATCTCCACAGCTTGTCTATATGCATCTGTGGTCTCGCGGATCGTCGTCAGCATGTAATAATTGTAAATTAGACCGGAAACTCTAGTCATTCTTGTTATGAAACAAGCGAAAACAATCAAGAAATCGTCAGCAAGCCAACATCTCACTAAGCACAGCCAGACAAAGAGAAATTAACTGCATACCTTCTGATACAGGCTCATATGGAAATTAACAGCCATACGAGACAGGAATTGATGTGGATGCAACTGCGGATATGAAGCAAGCTGTAGCAAGATGGAGTAATGTCTAGAGGAAGCCTCCAAAAGGATCGCATGATCCGTCGGGAACGAAGTCCTTGTAGACGACGACCACCCATGATAGAATGGAAGGAGTGACGGATCAATGCGATCCCTTTGGATGCTTCCTCCAGGCATTGTTGTCGCCTCTCTCTCTCTCTCTCTCTCTCTCTCTCTCTCTCTCTCTCTCTCTCTCTCTCTCTCTCTCTCTCTCTCTCTCTCTCTCTCTCTCTCTCAAGAAGCGTGCGAGAGGTGTTGTGCAAGAAAGCTCCAGTGAGGTCCTTATATATAGCTAAGCAACCTTCCTTTGCCCATCATGGTTGCTTAACTCACCTCCCAAATAGAACAATAGTTTATATTATTTTCGCAATTTAACACATTCTTCTATCAATTTTTTGGCGCTACCTTATTGGTATCTAGAGTTAAAGATTATCGTCTTAAAACTATATAATCTTGATGATCTCATGCCTGTGGCCAAACTCTATGAATTATATATTATACAAATATTTATAAGTCTGCTAGCACTTAGCAGCATTTTATATATCAAATTTGCGTGCTTTCTGGATGGCGCATAAGCATTTGCTTGATAACATTGTTAATCAGCATACATATGCTAATGGTTTCTTTACGCTTTAATCAATTATGGATGCATCATTAGACGAACCGTAAACTGGGGCTTCTTCTCCCCAGATGGCAGATGCCCTCGCCTTTCTCCAATTTTAAATATACCGGCTTGCAAAATCGGCTTTACAAACAACACTCACATGATTGATTATGGAAGCTAGGGGAGCCGGATGACTGTATGAGCACCTGCAGGATCTTTTGGTGATTGGGGACACAATTTTGTTAGGGTAGATTAGAGATGCATGTGGGCCTGGGAACAACTAATTGCAGCCATTCAATCATTAAAACGTACGCCATCCATTACTGTGATTCCCCCTAACCGCCTTTCTAGCAGCTATGCTTTCAGCAGTTGCGAGGCTTAAGCATCTTTACGTCTATCTTAATGACAAGTGCTTAGTAGTCTTTTGCATTGTAGCTAGGCTTGATAAAATAATCAAAAGTCCTAGATTTTGCTAGTAGCAGGACAAATGTCCTGCAGATCTGAGTACCAATCAAGCCATATATATCAATGTGCAGTACATTCTTCTTTTGCAATGTTACCGAGGTTGATACAGTGTTGTAACATGCTTCAACAATATCCTCTGTGTCCTTTTGCTGGTTTGCTAGGTGGTCTTGCTGCAGTGCTGTAACATATGCATCCATACCAAAATTTAGACAAAGGAGTGACGGATTTGGCAAATATCCTTTTGGGCGTATATACAACCAGAGTGCTATTGGTACCTGCATGTATAGTACAGAGAACTTTTCTACTATTTGATCTATGCATGAAAGTTGGAAGAATGCATTGAACCCAGCTCCAGCTTGGTGTAACAGGGAATTGTTCAGAAAGAGATAGAGGATTATGTGAGGATAACCAAATTTGGATTGGACCAACAGATATATACAGTTGTGTAGTTGTATATAGACACTGTAGGGGCCGGATTTTCTTCTTCTATGCAAGATCAAGATCTATATATATGTAGCCTTGTCTCACTATGGGGAAAGCCTAGCAATCAAGTCCTTCTTAATACTGCTTTACTCATCTGTCTGTGAGGTAGATGGCAGTCATCATGCATTATTGTTAGAAGAAGGCATACGCATAACCTATTCCCAAATGCAGTGCAGCTTATTAGTTGAGGCGAATGATTCAGTGGGAAAGTTCACCTCAAGAATGGAAGAATTCTATGCTTATTCGTCAGATATCATGTCATGAATCATGATTGGACCGGTATTTGTAGCTTTTTGTCACCCAATGAGGCTGGTGCATTGCATATATATGTTGCCGGAAGGTGATGAATAATCTGCCCCCGGGCAGTAACTAAAGGTACCTCTCACAATGCCGTGTGTGGTTTTCACGGCATCTAGCACTGCTGATTTGTTTCCCTAGGGCTCTTTATTTGTCGAACGATGCCGAAAGATGGAAGAGAGATATGAATATATGATCTGCCAGCAGCATGTGCATCCATATGATTCCTCCTGACAGTGCAAGGCCCAGACATTCTTTTTGTGCGCGCGATCAGTTAGGACTTGTTTAGTTCACCCTGAAAACCAAAAAATTTTCAAGATTCCTCGTCACATCGAATCTTGTGGCATATGCATAAAACATTAAATATAGTCGAAAACAAAAACTAATTACACAGTTTAGCTGTAAATCACGAGACGAATCTTTTGATCCTAGTTAGTCTATAATTAGATAATATTTGTCACAAACAAACGAAAGTGCTACAGTACTGAAAACTTTTCACTTTTCGGAACTAAACAAGGCCTTAGCCGATCGATCGCCACCAGATGCAAATCTTATCTTAGCTACAGCAGCACCTTCTAGCTAGGACGACAGCTCCTTCTAGGACGCTGCTCACATGTCTGCAATCCAAGCAAGCAAGGGCCCTTCATCTTCTGCAGTCCAGTCCAGTCCACTCCACTCCTCTGGTCCTCCTCGCCGCCCCTTCCCCAACAAAACCATTTTTCAATGCCGCCGCCGCCTGCAGCTTCATTCATTCAGCAGCATGTATGCCATGCGCTCACATGTAAAGATCCATACGACTCCATCACATGCAAGGCATACATGCCCATGTTGGGGTCTCTTACTCTCTTCTAGTCCTCCTTCGCTCATGCATGCTGTACTGTGTGAACCGTGAACCGTGAACCGTGAGAACGCCGTTTGCGTGGAAGAAACAAGGAAAGATATTGCCGCCGAACGTAGTAGGTCCTTCGACGCAACAATCATTGGAGAAATTCAGGTGAAATGTCAAATGTTGGTGCACTGGTCCCGGCGGAGAGCACTGTTCATTCTGAATTGAAGGCCTACTCTCCTTTAGTGTCTAATATTTTTTGACAAATCTTATAGCAAAAATATATTAAGGAAAACAAGACCCAAAGGAAGACGAAACCACAATAAAAATCTAATAAATTCTTTACCCCTACTGCTTCCACAAATTTCACAAGCTTTTCACTAGTGCCAGATAGAAGTAGAACACTAGTGAGGTGGAGAGTTCAGCAGTGTTTTTCTCCCACAACAAATTAGCGAATAGTACTTAGCCATGATTTTTCAGACAAGCGAACAAGCTAGTTACTGCTGATTTGTAGATTAAGTAAGGTTGTGGAGCTACGTAGGCAACAACAGACTAGGACTTCTACTGTTGACTCCAAAGCTCCAAGCTGGACGAGTTGTGTGTATCCCGTAGGTCACAGACTGTAGACTGTAGAGTCGCTATTTGTTTTCTTGTAAATCTAGGGTGGCATGGGACTTAAAAAGCTAGCTGAATCCCATGTAAGTTGATGGTAGATGGAGATGGAGATGTTGGCTCTGTTTTGAATTTTGACGCTAGTGAAATGATTTTCATAGTGTAATAACTTCAAAAGGAACCCAATTACCTTTGTTGAGAGGTCCTAGAAATTATAAGATCAATAGAACAAAGTACATTGTACTCTCTTCATACTTAAAAATAAAGTTGTTTTGGACAAGGTTTGGGTCAAACATTGGGAATATAAATCATGAATAACTTTTAAGTTATTGAGTTTAAAAATGTGAAAACCATATGAATAGATTTGTCTTAAAAACATTTTCATAAAAATATAAATATACTACTTTTTGAGAAATTTTTATAAAAACAAAGAGTCAAAGTTAGACTTTAGATACCGTGTAGTTGTCCGAAACGACTTTCTTTATTGATATGAAGGGAATAGTTTTTATGATGACCTAAAGAGACAGATTAAACCAAAGAGTAAAGAGCTATTACAATTAAGAATAGTAAATTTAGAAACAATGAATTAAGGAAAAATAGGAAATTCATTTCCAAACGATGAAATAAGAAAAATACCTAAATAAAATTCCATGTAGAACACAATCAGTCAAGGCAAATTTTAACTAAAAGTATTAAATTAGTCTCCAAATGAATTGTAAAGAAATATATACATTAAGTTATAATAAGTAAATAGCTAAAATTTAAAATAGAATATATGAAAACTTAGTAATCTGACTTTTATATGTTTGGAAAAAACTAAATAAAAAGTTATGTATTACTAAGTAAAATTACAAATACATCATCCCTTTCAATCTCAATGGTTAAAACTACCAAATTAATCATACAAATCCAGATCATGACGGTCTAGATGTATCAAAAGATACAATAAAAAATGAATATAGACTCCAATAATATAGATATAACAAGTATGAAGGAGATAGTAGTGTAGAATTTAATCAACATTACAAATAGAATTTGTTGCCATGGTAATGAAAATAAGAAAAACATAGGGAATGTCTATGGTAGGAATTACACGCATAAATGCAAGAGCTATCCAAGCCAAAAATCAATACCTTTGCCTGCATATGGAACATCATTGAAGCACTTCAAATCCCCTACTACTTCTTTCCCATCATTCTCTATGCCTTGCCATCTCAACATGTCCTCTTGTAGTTGAACTAAACTCGATGAGACATCCTTTTCCATGTTCCTAGCTAGAAAGATTGCATCACCACAGGCATAAGGCCGATAGAATGCAATAGCATAGTCGCAAGCTATGGCATGCAACATGGGCATGGGGCCATCATGGGCACAAGTCCAGTGAGCCTAGATCCAACGCAACCGCAAGAGTGCCCCACACCGCTCTAGCGAATATGGCTGTCGCTGTTGCATTGTCCCAGGATAAGTCGTCGTTGGGCCCACTATCTCTCTCTTCCAGTTTGTTGCTGTCACGAGGTGAAAGGGATGACCATGCTACCACCAATGGCCATGGTGCACCGATGTGTCCCATCCTTCTCTACCAAAGCATCGTGTCCATGGCCATGCATGTCATGGGGAAGAAAAGAAGGAAGGATGGGAAAGAAAGAATAGAAAGGATATGACTCAGGGTAGGCACAAGAGCTGGTGCCGGTGACAGGGACAAAGGGCTTCATGGGGAGGCGCTTGGGGTTGGGGTTGTACTATGGTAACCTTGGGGACTTGGGTGGCAGGTGTGGCCAAGGTAGTGGACATAGTCATGTCAAACACTAGAGTGTCCAGGGTGGCAAGCGACACAACAACCAAGGCTAGGATGGTGGGCGTGGCAACAGGGGTTGGGCCACCAGGCTGCACCATTGCTATGGTCCTAGTGGTGATCACTGGGGCACGATAACAGGTGTCCAAGTTCATTGAGGCTATCGGCCAGACGTAGGGGCTAGGAGGCAAGGCCAAGAGGCCCTCCATGACAAGGAACATGGAGCATGGCTAGTATGTGTTTGGGGAGGGGGGGCTCAGTCATCGCTCCGTGTTTGGCTTCTGGGTGCCCACCCTCTACTCAATGACGTTGCTAGGTGGGCAGTGCAAGCACGCAGGGCCCACAAGCACAGCCCAAGGGGGAGGGAGAGAGAGGTGGGGCGGTGACACCGGTGAGTGTGAGCATGAGACAGTGGTGATGCTAGAGGCTAAGGAGAGATGGTGAGAGGAAGAGACTAATTACAATTTAGACATTAGGCTGATTGCTAAGTGTACATGCCACATTAAATTTAAATACCAAACGGTGAGTCATGGATCTTCATTGGACCACTTAAAAAGTTTAGGGAGCCAAACTGTACTTTCATATAAGTTATAGACCTAGGTGACACAGAAGCAAAATTTAATGAACCTAGGATGTATTTAGCTCTTTGTTATTTGATATAAACCTCGGACAAGAATATGAGAAGAAGAGGCTAAAACTGCAGTATACGCTTGCGGTTCAACAATTGTGTGCATACGAGGCACCAAAAGTGCACATGCTTGAGAAGCTCACAACCAATGTAACGGGCATCTTTCAGTCGTTTCCTTTTTGAGAAGCTAGTCACAAGCAAAAACAAACATAGTTCCACAAGTATAAACATCGTTCCACAAGAATGTACAACATGATCCAAAATTTAATTTAGAAAATGCCGAGTAATTAAACAACGGTTGAACCTTGTCAATGGTTTTTTTATTGGAGAATGAAGCTCACCAAAAAGAAAAGGAAGGCTTATATGATGAAATTTGTGTTGATGGATGCAACAGGAGCGCATGATGAAGAGGACCAATACAATGAATGAACCAAAAAAAACTCTTTGCAAAAATTATTCTCATATAACAAAATTTGGATGTTTATAATGGAAAAAGACTGTTAACTATTGTGCGGGTAATACTAATTGTTAGTCAATACATATTACATACAGTAAAATGTCAGCACTAGTCCTTGAGTTTATATAAATATTTAAATAAACGTAACCACGCGCCATTAGCTACATTGAGGAAGCCATCTGTGTGCATGTGCCTCCAAGAAATCGTTGGGTGGATGCCGTTGGCCGTTTGGTAATCAAAGATTTCCCTCACCTAAAAGGCTGCTGGGTGGGCACGGTGGCCGGCGGTCTCAAGGAGAGGAAAACGGCACCGCACCGTCCTCACACAGCCACGTGCCTGAGCTGCATATGCACCATAGCAGCGGCAAGAAAGAAACACTGTGTCCTCTCCTCTCGTCATTTTTTTTTTTGGTTTCCTAACCACATGCCATTGAAGAGGGCACGCAAGCACGCACGTTGTGAACAGGGATCGAACAGCTAGCGTCTCTTTCCTTCGATTCCTTCGTCACCAATGATTGACGACGAGTGCACGCCACAGCGAGATGTGGATCGCGGCGCCGCACAACAAGATTTGGTTGGGTCAGAGGTTAGGCCTTGTTTAGTTCCTAAAAAGTTTCAAATTCTTGGTCATATCGAATCTTGCGACACATGTATAAAACATTAATTATAGATAAAAATAATAACTAATTATATAGTTTGTCTCACTACTAGAAACACAACCTTTGAGGGAAGTATAATAGCCGACGGGTAGTTAGCCAAACTGTGAATGGTCGATAGTGAACATGTGATCGACGGTTATAAGGTCCACCGTCGCTCATGTGTTGGATAGCCAACGGTACAACCTATTCCCAAGGGTTAGATATCAACCCATCGGGAACTACACTAGAATGCCGAGAGGGAAGTATAATAGCCGACGGTCTGGGTGACACCGTCGGCCTTTGTGTCCAATAGCTAATGGTACACACTATTCCTGAGCGTTAGATGCCGACTAGTTGGGCACTATACTAAAAGGCCGAGAGAGAAGTATAATAGTTGACGGTCTTAGTGACAACGTTGGGCTTTGTATCAAATCGCCGACGGTACACACTATTTCTGAGGGTTAGATGTCGACCCATCGCGCACTGCACTAGAAGGCCGAGAGGGCAAATAAATTGCCAACAGTTTTTAGTGACACCGTCGGTAGTTGTATCAAATAGCCGACAGTACACATTATTCCCGAGCGTTAGCCCTGTCGAGCACTACACTAGAATGTCGAGAGGGCATGGTTATTTGCCAAAGGTCTCAATGACACCGTCAGTCTTTGCATTGAATAGCCGACTGTACAAACAATTGCCAACGGTTTTAGTGGCACCGTCGGATCTGTGATTTGCGAGACAAATCTTTTGAGTCTAGTTAGTCCATGATTAGACAATATTTGTCAAATCCAAACAAAAATACTACTGTGTGTATTTTGCAAAAAATTTTGAAACTAAACAAGGACATATATCTCTTTCTTGCTTTCTTGGAGATCAGCCAAGCTGAAAAAGAAGCAATCTCCAATAGTACCTACGTACGACGAAGACGACGGGTCGTGTGGAACGTGGACTGGCCTGAGAGATCTGCTGACGAACAGCGTATAGCTAGCAGGTAGCGGCCCAATCATCTGTCACGATGATGAGGGCGATCTTGCATGATGAGAGGTGCTGCTGGACTGCCGGCCGGCTCATGATCCTAGCATGTGTTGTGTGGTACCATACCACACACCGCGCATGCCCAAGTGGGCAACTGGCCATGTAACGCAAACAAGAGGGGGTGTTGTATAGTAGTATATTCTTTGTTTCGTGTTAGTTTTATGGAACGCATCGAGTGGTGACGTCATTTGAGCTGTTTGGTTTGTTGGTCCTGTGAGTTTACAATGACGCGATTCTCTCCAATGCCACTGTGGGAAGCTTTACCAATTACAATGTCAAAAGCGTAGGAATAGTAAGGGAACTTACCGGGAATTATGTGACCTCACTTAGAGATCAAGATAGGCCACCCTCGGCTTTTACCATGTTCCTCGCTCCCGCGCTGTGTTCCTCTCACACCCATGCCTCTTAAGGTCTTATATAACCCTAAGGATGGCGATGGCGGGGCTATTTTCCTCCTAAATCACTCATTTCTTCTCCTTTTCTCACTCTCCCGATATTGTGGTGGAAAAGGCACACATTTAACAAGATGTTATTATTGGTCTATGGCAACACTGGTCAACTCCACACACTACAGAATTTGTTTACCATGCCGGACCGAGGTGGTTTTTTGCAACCGCCTCGGAGGGAAGGTCACGGTAAATATGACATTTCTGAGGGCAGTTTCATGCCTGCCACGGTTAATCTGGTAAAAAAACAAAAATAAAAATAAAAAAAATCCAAGCCTTGTCGCTCATCACTGCCACCACAGCTCGCTAGATCTGCCGTTGTGGGTGCTCCTCCTAGTTGGATCTGCCGCCGTGAGGGCTGCTCCTGGCTAGATTCGGGAGCCGGGGGCTAGATCTGGGCCACGACCGCCATGGGGGAGGTGCCCGCCGCCACCCGCATGAGCTCGCCATTGAAGCACCAAGCGCCGCCACCGTTGGAGGGGACTAGGTCCCGCGCGCTGCCGGCGCTGGAGGAGAGGGCAGGCCACCATTGTCGTCCCACTCGCACGCGCCTGGCTGCCTAGCATGCCCGTCGGAAGGACGCTCCCCTAGGCCAGATCACCCTCTATGGAGAAGGAAGGGAAGGGGAGGAGAAGGGTGGGGGTGCCGTCGTGAAGGGAGAGAAGCAGAGGGGAGGGGAGGAGTTCAGGAGTAGGGAGGTTTGGGGAGGGAAGAAGGCCAGGTTCGGCACCATGAAGGAAGGGAAGGGAGCACCCCTCGTGAGGGAAGGGAATGAGGCATGGACTGAGTGAGTGAGGAGAGGGAGGGAACCCTAACTTCATTTTATATGTAAGCGCCCCTATCGGGACTCATCTGGGATGGTTAAGCTTCGACCTTTTTTCTGAGGCCGACCATTTAAAAAGGTCCACCTTTGAAAATGGGGTATTTTTAGAGGCGGACCCCTTATAAGACCCGCCTTGGTTAATAGATTTTAGGAGATAGTTATTTTTTAATCGCCTCCGTAAATGGATTAACTGAGGCAATTTTTTTACCGCCTCGGTTAATAGAAAATACCAGACTCAGTTAATCCAAGGCATTAACTGAGGCGGTTATAACTAATGCCCGCCTCGAAAAAATGAAAACACCATGCAAAAGATCTTTTGTATTAATGACATGTGACAAAGCCTCTTCTTAGTGTCGAGGCAACTAGATCTATACTTGTCAGTTTGGTGGTGGTCGTGTGTGGTGTAGCTGAGACACATCATTCTGGATATAAGAGGTTTCTAGAATAGGCTCTTGGTTGAATCTAGGGACATGGACCATGTGCACACCAGTGTAAGGCGATCACACTATATGAAAAAAGCTTAAATCCGCATGTCATGTATAAGAACCGTTAAACATGCGTCTGTAATAAGAATTAACACAGACGTCTGTTGAATCACAAGCGTCTGTAATAAGAGTCTCAATAAACACCCGTCTCTGATTATCATGAACACAGACGCGCATTGCACAGGCGAAAATTACAGACGTTTGTTTGGTGTACACGTCTGCAATATTCTTTCCTCAGACGTGCGTTTAAAGAGGTGTCTGTACTATTGTTTTGGAGCTGTGGGCCTCTAGCCGAATTGGGCCTGTTTGAGTTGGCCCTAGTGTCCAGTTGATATTCTTTTATACTAGACATTTTGTATCATAATAGGAACAGTCCCAAAACCTTCTTTTAGTCTCTAGTAATTATATAAAGGAAAAGGTCTACATAATCCCCCAAACTATCTAAGGTGGAATACTTCATCCCCCAAAGTATAAAAACGGATATTCTACCCCTGAACTTTCAAAACCGATCAAATAACCCCCTAAAGTGGTTTTAGAGGATGATTTTGTCTTTTTCTTTTTTATTTATTTCCGCTGAATCTTTGAAAAAACATAATAAATCACAGAAAAATCATAAAATGAAAAATTCAATTTTGTTGGACTTATGATGAGTAGATCTACACAATGAATATATAATATGGTATACTTTAGTACAAAGTTTTTGTTGTATATTTAAATCTATATTTTTCTATAATTAAAAAGAATAATTCATATATGTAGTTCCTATGGTTCAATTGTGGTAATTTTTTTATGGTGGGCTCATTATTGTATGCCTGAACTATGGTAAAAGTTTTGTATCCATTGGATCAAGTATAATTTAGTTATAGATTTATTTAACTTTATTCTTGTTAAATCTATGCTTTATCTATAACTATAACTAAGTTATATGTGATCCAATGAGTATAAAATTTTTACCATAGTTCAAGCATACAATAATGAGCCTACCATAAAAATTTTACCACAATTGGACCATAGGAACTACATATATGAATTATTCTAATTAATTACATAAAAACATAGATTTAAAGCTAAAAAAAAACTTTGTACTAAAGTATATCATATTATATATTCACTATTTAGACCTACTCAGTAGTCCAACAAAATTGAATCTTTTATTTTATGACTTTTTGTGATTTATTATGATTTTTCAAAGATTCAACGGAAATAAATAAAAAAGAAAAAGACAAAACCACCCTCTAGAACCACTCGAGGGGATTATTTGACCAGTTTTGAAAGTTCAGAGGGTAGAATATCTGGTTTTATAGTTTGGGGGTGAGGAATTCCACCCTAAATAGTTTGGGGGGTTATGTAGACTTTTTCCGTTATATAAAAGAGGTCTCTTGCCTTCTCGTTCTTTAACAATGTGACTTCAAAGTCTTCTTCGGTCCAACCCTCGTCTTCCTCTTTATTAAATACACCCTCAAGTACCAGAATGTCCAATTTCACAGATGACTCGAGTCCTAAAGTGACAACATGTCCAGTGTTCGCATCAAGCAGCACAACATGAATCACTGCTCCCTGCTCGCCTTTACGAGGTGCTCGCATTTATCGACTTGACGTAGGTGCTCGCATTTTCTATATATATATTTTAGGATCAAATATGTTATTCTTCTGGTGGTAAATGACACACCCTTAACAGAAAGATGTTTTGTATTTCCTCCATCCCAAATTAAAAGAATCACAAAGATTTATGTCATCAAATAGGTATTGGTTTAACTTTTTTAATACCAAGTTTGACTGGAGTAAAAAAAGTCAAACGATTTACAATTTGGGATGGAGGGAGTACTATCTTATTATATAAATTTGGTCAAATTTAGGATGTTCGGAATTTATAATTTATAGAATGACTTATAATTTAGAATGGAGGGAGTATAATTTTACTATGTAAAGGATACTTATAAGTATATATAACAAAAATTTATGGTTTTCTCTTAATATAAATAAAAACCATAAATTTATACTAATAATATACTAATAAAAATGTTTGATGACAAATGTTAGGGGTAGTAGTAGTAGTAGTAGTAGTAGTAGTAGTAGTAGTAGTAGTAGTAGTAGTAGTAGTAGTAGTAGTTTTTTTAATTCTTTTTTGAAATTTGGCATTGTTAAATATTAAAATGTATGTCGACAAAGAGTATACAAAAATATATTAAGGAGTAAAAAGAATTTATAATTCTATGAATTTGAAAATCATATGTATAGAATTTTTATTTTATTTTAGTCCAGAATTGGTACTGTTTAAAAGGATATTTAAAAAAGTATAACAAATAAAGACAAAAAATTGTTAAAAGGATATTTAAAAGTATAACAAATAAAGACAAAAAATTGTGAACCATATGGGCCCATCAAAGGCCATCAGCCTCGCTACACTCAACCGAAAGGGAGCGGGCAGAGCTATTGGCCCAACAGGCCCAATATAGTTCACGATATGCCTTAGGATTCTGTGAGAAGGAGTTCAATCTGGATAGGAGAGCTTCGCTTTTTAAGTTGATTGTTCTGTCCCTGAACTAGCGAGGTGGGATATAAAATTGGCAAGGAATGAGCGCCTGTGACCCCTTGGTGGTGTGTACCATCAGTATTTTGCAAATGGGCCGGCCCAGTTCGATTCGCCTATAACCTAACGAGCACCCGTGACCCCATCCCCTTCCCTTCCGCTTCCCATTCCCCTTCCCATCGAGTTGACCATTTGCAAGAGCCAGCAAAGAGAGGCGCGGCGGTGACGGCGGACTCGCCGGCGTCGAAGATGGCCAGCGGCAGGCGCGGCCACAACTCTCGGACCCAAGCGCGGAACAAGCTCGGCCAGTTCTCCCCCGAGCCGGTCGTGGTCACGGTCACGGACTCCGACTCCAACAACGACTCTGGCTCGTACCTTGACTCCGACTTCGACCGTGACCTCAACGTCAATGAGGCGACAGAGACAACAGCTGTGAAGCCATTGGTATGATTTAGGGTTACACATTTGTCGGCCTAGTTGGGATTTAGGGTTTGAATGGGGGATTTAGGGACAAAATTGGTTTGAATGGGGGATTTAGGGACAACATCATCGGGAAATACTAGAAAGCCAAGCGCGGCGTTGCCGCACTCTTGTTGGACAAACCAGCCAGTGGATTTAGCCTAGTTCTTTTTGCTTGACCGACTGGTTAATATAATTTCTGAATGATTTTAATGATTTCAAAGTATGTGTTATTGTCAATAAGAACGCTCCTTGGTAGCAGACTGCATGATAGGATTAGGAAAAAAAAGAGTTAGAGCACAGGGACATATTCATCTCACAAGTTCATTGACAAGAGAACATTTCATTTAATAGCCTAAGGACATTGAACCAAATGTAGAAACTTATTGTATCTAGTACTTATACAAAATTAGATGACCACTGGCTAATAAATTAGAAGCAATGAAGAAGTTTATTTGTGAACTCGAAACAAATTGACTGTAACTAACAATGTGATTAGCTCTTATCAGCTTCCTTCATTTAGAAATCTTGTGAAGCTCTAAATCTTGTAACAAATTACCGAAAGCTTCAACATCTATCACAACTATGTATCACTGGGATGCTGTATTCCTGTTCTTGCATGTTTGCACTATATGGTACCAGACAGTTATGAACTAGGGAGACTCGCATGTTGTGAATGCTTGTAAAATTGAACTGGTGTTTCCGTAAATATGATTTAGGGTTACACATGGTACACAAATGTACTTAACAGATTTATTCCTTCTAATTTCAAGGCTCCAGGAGCGGCGTCAGGCTCCAAAAGGGCATGCTGCAACACCAATAAGAAGGCTCCAGGAGCGGCGTCTGGGTCCAAAAGGGCATGCCGCACCGCCAACAAGAAGGCTGCAGTGTCCGTTGTCAAGAAGGCCAAAGGGGTAAAATCTGTAGAAGAAATTTTAATTTGCTGCTAAGACTCCTCTACGTATTTAAGCATGTAGTGATAATTAAGGAGATAGGCCAAATAGTTAGCATTTGCTTACATCATTTTTTAGATTTACACTTTACTGATCCATTCTTACTAATTTATTCCAAACAGACCAGCAAGCCATCATCTTTCAACAGTGATACATCGTCTTATGGTTTCTACACCGACCCATAGCGATGACAGCTCCGATGACCTGGTTGACTTATTTGAGAAGGCAATGGAGGACATTGACAAGAGGATCGATAAGCTGTACCGTACTGTCAAGAAGAGGTTTTTTCCAAATGACTAGACTGCATTGTAAAGCGCAACATGTCCAGCTAGTGCATGCATGGTGTAGTAGTGCATGCTAAGTTAGGCTATGCTGGTTCCTGGTGATGCAGATAGTGCATTCTCTTTTGGTGTAGTTCCTGGTGCATGGTGATGCAGACTTATCTTTTGGTGTAAATAAATAAATGTTAGGAAATGAAAAGACTTGTCTGATGGGAATCAGTAGAACTATGTCGTTTAACTGCTTGGACCTAATATATATAAGGCAAATGAGTTGCTTAGACCTAATATTTCTTTGCTTTGTGTGTTGCCTATGTGTCTGACTTGCTCAAAGTTTTGGATGTTAGTTTTTGTGAGGTTTAGACTTTACTGTTGGCATACTCAGAAATAATAGTGCTTAATAAAAAAATGATAGTTCGTGTCTACTGAAATACAAATTTCTCTCAAAACACTGAAAGCATCCACATAGGGATCAAAGAAATAGAAAAAGCTAAACCATTTATCAAAAAAGAACATCATCTGAATCATCTCTCAAAACACTGAAAGGAGGGACGACTCCATCACTTATATAAGTGTCATCTGGGTCTTCGTCTTCATCAAGGAAATCGTGTTCAGGTACAGACATTGCTGTTGCAAGAGCATGCTCAATAATAGAAGCTTGAACAGTAACCCCATCAAGGCCAGACCTACTCCAAGTCATGACATCTCCAATTTGCTGTTGAACATTCATATCTCCCACACCTACATCACACTATGTAGCAAGCTGAACTTCTCTGAATGTTGATTTATCGATAAATTTCATGCCTACACTGAAATTTGGTACTGAAGTACTACCATCAAATCTTAGGAATACCATACACACCACTACACCAGATGTTTCATCATATTAATCATCACATTCATCGGTGATGCCACACTAGAATCACATTCCTCATTAAGACTAGTAGGACATGGATTGGATGCTCAACATTGACTTCATGTCCTTCATCAAACTACCACCAATCCTTTGGCATTGAATTTCTTCCTTAACTACTTGACATGAGCTCTAATTTGGACTGCATAATCACCGTCCATAACTGAATCAGCATGCACAGCTGATTCATTAACTGACAAATCTTGCATAATCAACTCAATATTTTATTCAGTGCAAATGGTGCTAAAAACATCATGGAACCATTCAAAAAATCATTACATGTCCTCAACGAGTAAAAATAAATGTCCTCAAACATACAAAGCTGAAATATTACAACATCTACATAAAGCATGCATACTTTGACTCACACGTTTGTCAAGACTTATTCATTAGCCCAAGGGCAATAGTAGGCGCAGAAAAACATGGTGGCAGGCCCTTTCGATGACATTTCTATGCGATTACGAATGAGCATAGTTGAATATCTCCTTTCTACGATGTGCTTTTGCTGCGTTTTGGAGGTCTTGAAGATGATACTTGCTTCCCTTTTGAGTAAGGTAACCGGACCGGTCCACCAGGTGGTACTTCCCTACATGAAGTACCTGCAAGTGTAGAGTGTTTCAATTACAAAACTGTTATAACTACCAGCTATAGAACATAGTCATGCAGCCTAACTTAATTGGTTGTACATTTAAGGCCATATTTTCAAGGTCAAAAAGAGTCATGCAGCCTATAGAACATAGTTGGGCTCATTCTAAACATGTTATGCAGTACTATTGGCCAACTTCCTCTCTACCCATTCCAACCCAGTCAAGAGTGGTTTCCTATACTCAGCCCCATTGCAGTACTTGTCCAGATGCATAGGATACTCATACATACCGTGGCTGAAACCAACTGCATTGTTAATTTTATCTAGGACCAGTTTAAAAAATTGGTCCTCCCATTCATCTTCAGAAACAACCTCATCAAGTTCTGCATCCCTCTGCACAAATTAAAAAAAAACAGTCAGCACTTCTTCAACTCTATATATATGGCAACAACTCACATTCAATAAACGCACATATTTCGATCAATAGTCATCTTGCATATTTCTGTTTTCATTTAGGAATTTAGTTGGAGTACAGAAAAGTAGTAGCAGCAGCTGAACTCTCCTTTCATTTCCAGACTAGAGTTTTACTGGATAACCTATCTGGGACTAATATAAATTGTAAATACAAAGATAACTAAACTTATAAAGATAACTGGGCCGAACTTTCAGCCCATTGGCCCTGGCAGCCTGTTGGCTGCCCATGACAATAATACAAGACATGTCAGAACTAGACCTGCAGTGAACAAATGCCTAGACCAGGCTATAGTGCATGTTTCTCCAAACAGATAGGAAAGCTCGAATTTGTATATGCTTTGGAATTTGTGACTGTAGTTCATATAGTTCAGTATCCGTGTTAAAAACATCTATATTTGTGGATGCTCTTATAGCTCATTATCATCATGGTTTTGGTACTGAACTACTGATATAATAATAACACTATTTCCTGAACATCTCTTTTGATGAATCAAACATGCAGTTCTATATGTGATCAATTTGTTCTATAGTTTCTTTGAAAAGAAAAATGGACCAAACTTGGAAATATGTGGCATAATGTTAAGAATAAACTAGGCACCCAAATTGAGTCCTAAGGAAAACACAACAATCAGTGATAGGCTGAGCTCTTAGGACTAGAAACCGACTAATGTATAGGTGAGAACAGAAACCTACTTATGTATAGGCCTTGGATTGTCGAGACTCGAGAGTTTGTTTCAAATTTCTGTATAGGCTTTCTGTTTGTTTCGAATTTCTGATCCATGCTGTATTCCTCTTATCAAGTTGTGATGGTGACTTCGGGTGAACTGCAATCATTGGATCAATCACTGAATGAATCTTTTTTGCCCCTTTTGCAGTGACTTAGGCTTGCTTGGCCCTCTCTTTTGCCCTTTTGGTGTGCAAAAATCAGTATGGAAAAAGAAGCTATATACTGGTGTGCAGAATTCATTGTGTGGTTATGGTTGTCAATATGGTTGCTGGAAGTAGTGGATGGAAGCTTTGTAAGCATAAGCACTTGACTGAGTTCTATAGGAGCAGCAACACTTGAAAGTAGTTGATGGAAGTAACTGTGTTGTGCTACGTAATTAAACTGCTGTACAATTAAGTTGATTTATGAATGTCTCTTAGCTTCTATGTTTTATTGTGTTTTGAAAATACA
This sequence comes from Sorghum bicolor, assembly GCF_000003195.3. Taxonomy (NCBI): domain Eukaryota; kingdom Viridiplantae; phylum Streptophyta; class Magnoliopsida; order Poales; family Poaceae; genus Sorghum; species Sorghum bicolor. The sequence goes on along the minus strand of NC_012872.2, from coordinate 6,426,099 downwards.
ATGAACTGCTATGTACGTCATTTTGCTGTTTCGTAGCTGAATGGTGCAGACTGGCTTTCCTAGCTGTGCTGCATCTGCGCAGGGCCGCGAGCACATGGAGCCGGCGTGGAAAACTGCATCTGCGCAGTGACAATGGGGCAGGGCGGGGCGGGCGGGTAGCTTTGGGTTAACCAACCAATATCAGGGCAGGTTGGGGCAGGTTCACTGGATTGTTTTTGTGGGCAGTGGCAGGGCGGGTGGACGACTCGTCAATTGCGCGGTGGGTTGAGTCTGGGGAGGGTTTGCCCCCACTAGCAGGCGTACCCCCTTGTATCATTGTCTGAATCTACCTATAGGCCGCTGCCTTAGTCTCTGATTTTTTAGAAGAAAAATAAGTGCCATGGATTTGAAACCAAAAAAGAGGAACAAACTGTGCACTGCCAAAACAAAGATGGCACTATGCTGCTACATATGCATTTCTTTTCATGCATCGATGCTGCTTAGTAATTTGCTTGTGTAGTTAGTTGTGTTTCACTTATCAACTCCAACAGAAAAACTAATCTTCCTTTTGCTTAGTATGTTAACCCTTATCAGACTAATTAGTTTTGGCACCATGTTTACAGATCAATGATGTGTAAATGGAGATTTAGGGCAACTACTTGCAAAGCAACACCGGTGGTCTTCTTTTAAGGTTTTGTGGCTGTTATGATGTGTGTGCAGTGACAACATAGCCACCGCCCATTTGCCTCCTTGCAAGGATGGCGGTGTTGGGCTTGGAAGAGCCGGACTATACCCTCTCCCTGCCAAAGTTGCCTTCGCGAGTCATATGGGAATGACAGCATATGCCTGTGGTTTTGTGTGCGTGTCCTATGGTTCAAGTTGGTTTGTTATAATAGAAATGGCAGCATGTGCCTCGAAATGAGAAGGGGGTGAAATCGGTGATGGACAGTGTTTAATTAGTGTTATTCGAAAATACGTAATGTGTATTTACTAAGCTTCTCATGCTTATATCTCATTGTAGAGCTTAGATTTTATTTTCACTGTATTCCAAATCAATGATTCTTGCAATATTGATTTTAACGGAGACTAGCTGAAACTTGATAATTAGTTGCAAGGTCATAAGTGCTTTGCAGTTTAAAATTCACAATAAGATATGACATGAGGCAATTTCTAATTTCATATCTGACTTTGCATCGAATATGGTATGAAGACTTATGATTGGTCACCAAACATCAAGATTGCAATATCTTTTGGGGTAACAATATAACACACTCATAACTATAGTATCATGACATTATGCTTTCCAGTTGCAACGCACTGGAATTTACCTAATACATCATTTCATTGCATGGATAGAAGGGCCTAATGGCCAATGGAAGTGTTTCAAAGGCAATAATTCAGTTAGGACAGCATTGATTTGGCCAGGAAGGAACTTGGATGTTTGAAAAGGATCGCATCGAGAGAATGGCCAAGAACATACCTTTAGGAGTGGTTTGCGTCGGATGCCACGTGGCTGTGATCCACCAAAATCCTCGAACTCGGCATAGTGCTTAACGAGTTTCAACCTTCCAGCCGGGTCGGACGCCATGAAGAACTTGGTCGCACTTTTGGAACAGGCGATATCCATCACATATGGCCACAAATCGGTTTGTTCACTTGCACCACACGCCCTAGCCATCTGCTGCACTTGCTCAATCCTGCTTTCCAGTTTCTTCTGCTTACGATGGAGAAATTCCTGCCTAGATTCCCAGCTGCTCTGCATAATCTCCAGAAGTTCTTTTATTCTCTTGTCAATGGACGTAACTTCTTCTGGGCTCATTGACTTCTCGTTCGGGTAGGATCCAGTGCAGCGTGCGCTGCCGCTGCTCCTACCGACATGGCTCCCAGTGCTGAGCGGGGTTAGGTGGTCACCATCCTCATCTTCTGGCTTGTTCTCATCTTCTGGCTTGTTCTGCAAAACACGAAACAATAGGATCAGAAGCAATAACAGATCAGTAAACCTGGGAATGGTTTGGGCTAAAACCGGGTTTTTAGTTTGGTTTTCATTTGGGTCTTCACGATTTGGGTGAAAACGGGGTAAGGTCAGTGCATTGATTCGATCTGGACTAGCTAGTCAGTGAACCAGTTCGGCGATGGGTCCAGTGTACGTCGTTGTCTGCCGACCGCGACCACGTCCAGGTAGCAGATGAAGCCCTCGCGCACCCGACCCGTGGGCAGCGCGACCACGGCCTCCTTCCTGCCGGCGGCGTGCGTGTTCTGCCAGATGGGGTCGGTCTCGGCCAGGTACTCCAGCAGCAGGGTCCAACCCCGGCCCGAGGAACAGGTCCCCGAGCGTCAGGCCGGCCGTGGCGGCGCGCGAGAAGGGCATGGGCCTCCGGTCTTCCCCGCGGTTCCGCCCGACGCCCGTCCCTCTGCGCAAGGGGCCTCCGGGCGGACAGAAAATACAAACAGATCCCTAGACCCTTTCCAGCAGAAGACACTCCAGAAATCCCCATCACCAGGGATCACAGGCTCCGGCAATCACGGCCGACGACAAGATCGGGTAAGCTCCATCGCGCCAAAGGCTTTGAAGCTAGGAAGCCGCAGAAGACACTCATCCCCGAAGGAAGCACGAGCGATTGGGGTGGGGTAGGGGGTTTCCGCGCAGATCAGGGGAATCATACCTCCAAGGTTTCGGCGCAGGTATATGTTGTGTGGAGGCATGGACGGTAGCTGTTCTCGTTGCCCACGGTGGAGTGGATGCACTTCTCCACTGGTGGCGCCAACGTCCTGGAAGAGGTCCCTGCTGGCGCCGGCGCTGTCGAATTCTTCTCCTTCCTCACCTCAAGCTTCTTCGCCGCGCCCCTCGTTGGCGTGAAGTGGGGCGGTGACGCTGCCCAGGGAAGGCGTTTCTTCTTCAATGCTGAAGAAGAGGGCGCCGACACCTCCTGCTTCACCTCCGTCAATGGGGGCGCGGCCGAGGACGCATCGGTAGGGGTACATCTGTGTGGGCAGTTCACCCCCCCCCCACCGTCTCTGGGCCCGTCATCTGGAGGGTATTGCTCAAAGGGTATCGAGGGTGGGTGCAATGAATTTAAATAGCCCGGCTGGCGGGGAGAAAAAAAAAGAGATGATGAGGTCTAAAAAAGTTTGTTTAGGTAAGGGCTAAAAAGATAGTTTTACCCATAAGAAGAAAAAGTAAAAAAAATAAAAGTTTTGTTTATTTATTATCATTTGTCTCTTCTATTAGAGCCTTTTACCTATGTGTCAAAAAAAATACACTGAACTGCCATCGGAAAGATCAATCCGACTAGTGTGCCATCTCTCAACTTTATTTTTACCTGTGTTCCCTCCATATTGTGTGAAAGTGCTCCGTTTGGGTGGCCTGCCTAAGCAGCAAAATGTCCAAAATGCCCCCATGTTATTTTTCTCATTTGCTTCCCACCCGCTCCGCCGCAACGCGTCGTATCGGTATCGACGGCTCCGCCCCTCATCCTTCGTCGCCTGCCGCCGCCGCCGCTCGCAGTCCGGCACCCCCCCCCATTCCCCACGCGGCGCGACTCCCCCACCCGGCGCCCTGTCTTAATTCCTCCCTACGCTGGTGGCTGCACAGAGCGTGGATTCATCAGAGGATAGGGCGCCGACCCCCCCAGTCCCTCTCCAGCCCTGCGAGTAGCCTCGTCGGCGGACGAGGCACGCCCGCGTCCTTGTGCGGGGATGCGTTGCCAGGGCGGTCGCCGCCGTGTCCATGCTCGTGGGCGTGCGGTCGTGCGGCCAGGGTCGCCCTCGCCACGGTCCCCGTCGCCGCTATCGCGTCCATGCGCGGGGGCGCCCCGCCAGGGCCACGCGGGGTGGAGCGAGACGCTCACCGCCGCCGTTAGCTCCTCCTTCACCTCCTGAGCCGACTCGCGCAACACGGGGCAGGGAAGGAGAAGAGAGAAGACGGTGAGTAGAGGGAGAGGAAAGGAATGGTGAAGGCGCAATAATTCATTTTTTTTGTTTGGAGGTCATACACCTAAATTCTAAAAAAAATAGAGGCAACTTTTTTGAGGGCCTTATACCTAGGCAGATGCGAAATATTTTTATATTTCGCAAATATTGTTCAATCATAGACTAAATAGAGTCAAAATATTCGTCTCACAATTTATACAGACAAGATTCGACATAACAGAGAATCTTGAAAACTTCGGTGGAAACTAAACGCTAATTCTCCCAAAATAATAACAGCAGGGAAGGTCCAACATGCGGTCACTTGCGATGTAAAGTGCACTCGTTTGGACTGTAGGAGTGCAAGAACAGGAAAAACTCAGAAATTTTGGATTTGAGGCCAGATTTCTAAATTCAAGAAAGAGGCCAATTTCCTAAGAGCAACTTTTTTAGGCCATTTTCATAATTCTCCCATTTTTGGCCACGCTACATTGTGGCCGGTTTGACAGGTTCGGTCCGCGAGGGGTCGTGGTGCATTCCAATTGCATGTGAATTTGTAGAGCTTACCAACAACACAAACAACATATTAAAATGCTTAAATTATACATAGTGGCGGATCCAGATTGAGACAAAAGGGGCTGATCGCTCCTGTTTGGATCCAAAAAAGACCAGAAAAAAAAAATCAGTGGAGGCGCCGCCGCCGCTGTGTGATGAAACCAAGCCTCGCTGCGTCACGCTGAAGAATGGTCATCCGCCCCTCATCATCAGACTCCCAAAAGAAATGAGACGATAATGAGTTGAGGAGTATGTCGCATAAAGCGGCATACTCACCAGGCATCGTCTCGCTGGTGATGTTCATCCGCCGAGCGAACCTTGTGATTCGCTCGGCGTTAGAAAGGATTGAGCCGTAGCTCCTATGGGAGGAGCTGGCCCTGCCCCTGCCCCTGCCCTGAAAAGCAAGCTTAAACGATTATTTAGGTCATTTCTAAAAAAAACTGCTTTGTGCTGCAATAATACGAAAATACACAGAATATAAAAAACGGTTTTGATTATATGTAGCATTGGAGGCATTTTCCTAAAAAAAGTCTTTAAATAGCTTAGCTTTTTGAGGCATTTTTCAATGTTGTTAAAAAATTAATAACATAGGCACCGTCCCATTAGTTAACCCCTTCCTTCTAAAGCCCCCTTCTTTAGGCAGTATATGTTTCAAAATGATATTCTTATGTATTACAATTCTATACTTGCGAAGACTGGACGACGCGGTGCCGACGACAAAGCTTTTCCAGGATTGATTTGGGTCAAGGAGAGAGATGGAGTGTGAGGACACATTTTTGGGTTCCCAGTGGACTCCAACGCAAATTGCATCTTTGGTTTGACTACCCTGTTGGACCATGAATTTGGTTTGACTACCCTGTTGGACCATGAGTTTTTCACCTCAAGCAACGAGGATAACCTATTTTTGGATTTGGGTATGTAATGGCTTGGCCGTTGGAGACAGTCTAACAAGTAAAAGACGTGCCGAAGCATTGCACAAGTTTGATATTTTAATTGTTTTGTGATTAGGAGCAATATAGGCCCTGTTTAGTTCCCTCCAAAAATAAAAAAAATTTCAAGATTTCCCGTCATATCGAATCTTGACGCACATGTACGAGGCACTAAATATAGATTAAAATAAAAACTAATTACACAGTTTGTCAAATAAAAACAAAAAAAAGTACGGTCCTCAAAACCAAAAAAAATTCGAAAAGGCTACCTGCTGAGGCCGGACGTTGCTTGCGCCCGGGTTCACCGGCTGCTGCTGCTGCGGGAGCAGGACGTGGCCGGCACCCTCGAATGGGACCGGCGGCCTCTGCTGGAACTGGTCATCGTACGGGACTACGGCTAGTGGCTGCGGTTGGACAGCCGGCGGAACCAGCGGCCCCTGCTGTGGGGCGTGGCCGGCGAAGGGGCCCTGCGGCCACTGCCCCTGCTGGGGGCGTGGCCGGCGAAGGGGCCCTGCGGCCACTGCCCCTGCTGTGGGACGTCTTAGTTGGCCGCGAAGGGATATCCGGGTCGTGGGTATTGGTCCATGACGATTGACGAGGGGAGGTACTGGACGTGTGAGGTCAGTGAGAAAGGGGCCATATAAATAGAGAAGCCAGTATCTCATGCTTTCATCTCAGCCATCCAAGGGGGCACTTTCATCGCAGCCATCCAAGGGGGCACGACCGCAAGAAGGGATCTTAGCCAAAAACCAAGGCCTTGTTTAGACGCGAAAAGATTTTAGTTTTCGCTAGTGTAGTACTTTCGTTTATTTGTAATAAATATTGTTCAATTATAGACTAACTAGAATCAAAAAATTCGTCTCACAATTTACAGGTAAACTGTACAATTAGTTTTTATTTTCGTCTATATTTAATACCTCATGCATACGTCTAAAGATTCGATGTGACGGAGAATCTAAAAAATTTTGCATCCGGCCTAAAGATTCCACGCCTGCCCCGGCCTGCGCCCTCGCGAACAGCCATCCGCGCGCCCGCCTCTGCAGCTCGCCGTCGCCCTCCACGAACCGACATCCGCCCACGCCGCCCACTTCTGGATCTCACACTCGCCCTCCGTGGAACCGCTGTCCGCCCTCGCCCGCAGCAGTACACGAGCATCAGGGACGAGGAAACTGCCTTATTCTTTGCCTGCTCCGACATCGCCGTTGTCGTCACGACGCAGAACACCGAGCGGCTCCAAAGTACGCAGCATCGGCATCTCCCTGTTTTACCAAGTAGTACCACTGTTTTTACAACTAAGTTACTCAATTTGCTCGCTATTTGTAGCAATCTACGGCAACGAACAAAAGGCGGTGGTTATTGGTGTTAGTGGTGGCTGTTGCCTACGCACAGAGAGCCCTTTCTGAATGGTATGCTTTTGCTTTGTGATATACGTGACTAGCTAGGTACTCTTACATGGCCGATCGAGCTGTATCATGGTCCCTAAAAACCTTACTAAAATTTATTTTGTAGGATTTTGATAACGGGCGCGCACCATCATCTACCGACGTAGAATCTAATTACAATGCATCAGATGAGGGAGGGAGTAGTGATGCTAATGCAGAGGGCCAATATGGACATGATACTGCAGGGGAGCAAGAGAGTGAGGTGCAGGCATCTCAACCTCCAGGTTGCCGCCGGAGAAACAGGAAACCGGCACAGTGGCCAACCGACAAGATAGTCGTCAGAGAGATCACAGAGAATGGGATGCCCACTGAGCTGAGGGCCGAGAGGAGGATGAAGAGGCTTGCTGGTTTGATTGCTAGACAAAGGTTGCCCTTGACCTTGCTTTCATTTGATGCCCTAACTGAAACACAAAGGGAGAAATTATTTCAGGATTATGTCCAACCTTGGTTGGAGTTTGAAGAACCATTGCAGGCTAAGGCGAGTAACATGCTGATGAGGATGGTAAACAAATCTTGGAGAACCCACAAAAGCGACCTAGTACGCAATTTTGTCAATACAGGGTTGGATCCCTTGAAGAAGCACCCATACATTCAGCTTGAAGATTGGGAAACATTTGTGAGCCTACAGGAGACCGATGAAGCAAAAGAAAGAAGTGAGTTTTACAAGAAGCTTCGGGCGAAGAACAAGAATGACCACTGCCTGGGGACAGGAGGATATGCTACAGCACTTCGAAAGTGGAGGAAAGAGGATTTGGAATTAGCCGCCAAAGGCCTCAGTAATCCTTGGCACAAATATCCTGAGGGTCGCCCTAGGAATTATCTGCGTGCACATGGTAAGTTGGTTATGACGCCTGAAGGTTTCCCTAAGATTCAATGGTTGTCTAAGTCAGCTGAAGCGGTCTCTCAGCAAGTTGTAGAGAAACAAGCAGAACTTGAGTCTTTAGGGCTCACAAACAAGTTGGTCAGGGATAAAGATGTGCTCTCACAGGTCTTGGGCAAAGAACAGACAGGGCGCATGCGCGGTGTTTCTAGTTATTTTGGTTGGAAGTTTTGGCCGAATTACGAGGACATGTATAGGAAGAGGAAGCGTTCAGATGTGGATACGGATGCCATTAAAGAAGAAATTCGCGGGGAGGTACTTAGAGATGTCATTGCCATGCTACGTGCACAAGGAGTTAATTTGCCTGACCTGCCCTCCAACACTAATTTGCCTGACCTGCCCTCCAACACTAATTTGCCCGACCTGCCCTCCAACACCCTTCCCTCTATGGGTGCTAAGGACAACAGCTTTGCCTCAGGCGCTGATGCGGTCTGCAACAATGTACAGTTGGACGGACCTGGTGGAAATGGCAATTCATATCCAAATCCTATGGATCTTCTCACAGAGCCAACATATTGTACACTTGTAAGCAACTCTGGAGGTTATCCGGTGGAGGTAGCAAAGGGTCAAGTATTCCCAAACCGAATTGTGTTACATTCAGTTCCTATACAGGATGGATATGTTGTTGTATTAGTTGATTTTGTACATCCGGGCCATGAGAGCTTTGTGTTGACTCCGCCACCAAATGATGAGATAACAACTCTTGGAGAAGCTTTGTTCACCTGGATCCAGTGGAGTAAGAGTGGCATTGTGATATCACCGAAGGAGGCCCCTAGTAAAAGCTCTTTAGAACCTACACGGCCTGGGAGGTCAGCCAAAGTCACTCTAAAGGACTTGGCATGCAAAGTTTCATCCTCACACGACGAGAAATATGAGAGTGCCCCTATTGTAGGAAAATGTGCTTCCAAGGAGCTTGCAGAAGGAAAGAAAAAAACTAACAATTCCACACATGGTCCAGCTGTATCTGTCGCATCCTCTAGAGCACACAAGAGTAAAAATACCAAACGGGACCAGCAGGTGGGTGGCAAGCAGCAGCAGCAGGCGGAACCGACCAAATCGTCTAGGAGTACGCCTGAGGATTCCTTATTGATACGTCCCAACTCCAAGTTCAATTTTGGACAGCCAATGCTATCAGAAGAAGAAATTTTGCAGGCAGGTCCTAAGTGTGCTGAACTTCATATCTACTACATGAATGCATGTGCAATGGGGAGAAACATCGGGATAATAGGTAGGGTGAAGAGCCATTTTTTCTTGCTTGACGGCCAATATGTGCCTCTCACTGTGGGATTTGAAGATGTGTTTGACCTCCTCACGTTCGATTCATTGGATGTAGCAATTCTTCGCGTGATAACATTGTGCGTACAATTTCTTCTCTTTTAGACATGTTCATTTTTGTAGCTAGGAATGCTCTTCATGTGTTAGCATTGCTTGCTAAATTGATTTTCTATGCTTCTTTATTCCTAGATACCTCATTGCGGTAGCTACAAAGAAATCTCTTCCAGTTGCGCTTCTTGATCCAGAGCCATTGAGAATTGATACCCTGAGAAGTAATAGGGATTACAGTGTGGCGTATCTGGAAAGATGCCTAATGGAATATAACCAAAAAAATATGTGGGTTTTGCATATAACTCTGGTAATCACTGGATTGCTGTCGTCATCGTTCCTAGCTGGCACAAGGTGTTGTACCTTGACTCCAATAGAGGCGGGAAGACAAATTTGAGTCCGTTGGTCTCTGTGATAGATGAGTGAGTACTTTCTAACCTATTATTGCCCCTTTCTTATAAATATGTTATTGAGTCCAACTAATGTTGTAACAACTCTTGTATGTGAAGGGCCTATGCCAACTATCAGGCCAAGACAAGGAAGACAGAATTCAAGTTGACTCATGTCCCCAAATTTCCAGTTAGTAGTGCTTCACTTCTAGTTGTTAATTAGTGTTTTATTTATATTAGTAACCATGTTTGATCATATGATCGCAGTGCCTACAACAAGGTATGGACAACACTTGTGGGTTCTATGCGGCCCACCACTTGCTGTGTATGCTGTCGTTTACAAAGGCGGTTGACTCTAAGGTACGCGAGATCTATTTACTTATTAGTTGTTGTGATTAGTTGAATGTGATGCTTCTCTAATGGTTGAAACCCCAAGGTTCAGCATCTTGTCTTGTGAGTCGAATATATGACACCATTGTGCGACCTCTCAAATCATGGCGTCCAACCTTGGCTTAATGGCATCGTTATCACCATCAAGGACTGCACTTGCCACTTGCAGTGTCTCCATTATGCAACATGCATCCGTCAGTGGAATTTAGCAGTGGCCAGTGTTATACTACCCGGCGACCATGCATCTATTATGCGTTGCGCCTTGCGCCTTGCGCCACCACCTAGGAGTGTATGATTGATTGATAATAACTTATACAGAATATTCCCTCAACCATTATGCACTGCTCGTGTGCTCTTGAATCTACCGTTTTGTTTTAGGATAAGGGCGCTACTAGATAGGGCCCCCGGCTGATTTTGATTACTTAATCCAGCATCCAATGCATGTGATGTTGAATTTATTCGGCCATTGAGACACGCCTTCACATATAAGTTAATGTATATGTCTTTACTTCAATTTCTTGCACCTCGTAGAAGAGTGCATGCATGTGAAATATCACTGTAGTTCTTCAGCCGGTCGTGTGAACTCACATGACACATTTGCTTTGATTCTGATGCCGGCGAGATGTAGGGTGAGGCTCCATGGAGACTTGTGGTGGCAAGCCCGGCCGGTGGGGAGCCATGGAGGAGGTGAACAACAAGCATCCCCTTTTGATTTGTTAAGCATCTTTGCATCCACATGATTTTCTTCGACAAAGTCTATATAATGTTTGAATAATAAAGTGTCAACAAGGCAAGCATATTAGTGCCGTCTAAATAGATGCCTAAAATACATGACATGTAATTTTTATTATTATCTTTTACAACTGAATTGTGTGCTAGTAAATAGTATTCAATGAGTCCCAAATTCATCCTTTGCCCATTGCAATGAGAGATGTGACCTCTGTTTTGTCATCTCCATACACCTTTGTCCATCAGGTGCTTGGTTTGCCATCTTCTCAATAGCCATTCCAGCATAATCATCAACATGCATGTGTAGTGCAGGTGGTTTTGGAATCCTACTTTTTACCCAAACAGGGTCATAAAATGGTTCACGTTTCTGGTGCCTTATTTCTTGATCAGCACCACTACTATGCTTGTAACCATTTGCACCTTCATCTGCATGCTTTTTTCAAAATTTGGATTAACATAAGGAGGACGCATATTGGCTGCCTTCTGGCACACGCTGGCACAGGCTGCATATCTTGCCTATCTTCGGCAATCTTCTAGCACCCATTGATGCCCTGAAGGGCTTAGAATAAGGAGGAACCTTGTTCAATGTTTTACCTTCTCTCCATTTATATATCTCGTCATAACAAAGCAGATTAGGGCGATGAAAAAAGAACGATCTATATAGATGTAAACTTTAAACTGTAACATTATAAAATTTATAGTTTTAGTACAAAGCTTTAAACTTCGATTTTATAAATGTTTTGTCTTTAGGTTCAAAACTTTACACTCTAAAATCAAAACATAACAAACTTTGTACTCTATGTTAAGAATCTTTAAAATACAACATTACAAGAAATATTACTAAGGCTTCAAAACTTTACATTAAAGAAATTATCAAACTTTGAACAATCACATCCAAAAATATATACCTACTGCTAATTTCAAATTTGTCGCTTACAATTATTAATAGTATTTAAACTACTTCTATACTTATAGTTCTATAAACTTTAAACTATCACATTATAAACTTTGTAGTAATAGAATTGGAACTTTTACACCTAATTTTAAAACCTTTATACGTACTATCTCATTTTAAACTTTTTAGTGACATGCTATGAACTTTATACACTCTTGAACTAAAATCTTTTTGTTATATTGCATGCTTTTATTTGTAAGGAAAACCTTATATCTTTTGGCTACTGGTCGTGTTTTGCAGGGCCTTGACTTGAACACAACGGTTAATTATCCGCTTGGGCGAGATTAGAGAGAGGATCTCCAAATTCATTCTGGAGTGGATCATCCACCCAGATGGTCCGTTTCATGACCCTGCTGGTGGCCTCATGAACAATAGTTATATTGATGATCACAACAACAATAGTTATATTGATGATCTGTGATGCTATTGTAAGGGTGCATTTGTCCTAGCTAGCTGCTCCTATGCATATATGCATAATTGTGTACTGTTAATTGTGTAAACAACTGAAAATTTGAACTTTGTGTTGACATATTTGAAAATTTGAACTTAATTTAGTTGATCTGTGTTGTGTTGATGTATTATGGGCGAGTTTGGATTATATGCGAACAGTACTTTTTTTTGGTGATTATCAGCATTGTACAGACGTGTGTTATTAACACGCGTCAGTAATAAAGAATGTACACAGACGAGCGTTATTTTACCACAGACACTTGTCAGTACAGCGTGTCTCTAACAAATTACAATTACAGACGCTTACATGCACGTCTGTAATAAATCCTTATTACAGACGTAGTATTGCAGGTCTGTGAAATACCTGAACACACGTCTGTAATAAGCTTTTTTCACATAGTGTCATTAGGTTGATGATGGCAATGGTTGTCGGTGCCGTTTTTCTCCTTAGAGGCGTAAGGATAGACCACCGCCCTCGTGGTGTGAGATCTTGCAAGTGAAAAGTTTGTGTATGCTATAAAGGGAATAGTATCGTCAGTGGTACTTTGTATCTCTCCTTGGAGGCATCGTTCTCTTGCTTAATCCCGACATTCATTGTTGCTTTTATATGGTTTAGGAGGAATAAGGATGTTCCAATTTGATGGAGCTTTGGAAAAGAAAAGGCTCAACTATTACTCAAGGCATTGATTACCGTTTTGATAGGTTGCTAGAGGACAAGTGAGATTCAGACATATGCAAAATGTTTTAGATGTACTGTTCATCACCTTTGTATGAAGACAATAGAGTTTTAAGGACTTTAGCCATCTCTCTTCATAGTCCAAGAAAACAACAGAACTGTGTCAAGCTAGCTTTTTTTAGCTCTATAACTGGAATGTAGTTTGATAGTTAAAATAAGAGAACTATGTCAAGCTAGCTTTTTCTCTGTAATTGGAATGTAGGTTGATATGTTGTTTTTATGCTGTACCTTTATTAGTATGATGTTTTATACATTTAGAGTATATAATAGATCCCATTTTTATTTCTTTCTTTTTTATTTTACTATAATGGTAATACTGCTTTGTTACAAAGATCAAAACTTTATTTAACTTAAATAAAAAGCTTACTCCATCTAAAAAGAAGAAAATTCTGTAAATATTATAACCAAGCCATTTGATAAGGTCATTTTGGGCCGACCATCGGTAATAGTCAGTTAATCGGAGCTCTAGAAAGCTCCTTAAAGCCCACATACCTGCCCCTTCATGATCAACCTTAGCGTGAAATGAAGCCCATAAAATTTTCAGGCCCATGAATGAATTCCCTGAAAAATGAAACACGCTGGTTTTGTGGATTGAGTTTTGGTACATAAAAACTGTTTCATTTCCTTCTTTTTGTTCTCAAAAAAAGAAAAGGAAATTTTCATTTTTTGTACTGTGTAATGCAGAAATGAAAGGCGCATTAAGCATTTCCTTGTTATGAAATTCAACTCGTGAAAAACTTGGTTTGGTCTACCTTCTGCAGCTTATTCGTGGCTGCTCTCACGCCACTTTGAGTTCCAGAACATAGACATGCGTGTAACTTTAATCCTGTCTTCTTAATATAGTACGTGTTTCAACAGATCATGTACTATAGTGGGAAAAAATGCATGGGCTTATAGCACTGCTTGACTTCTTTTTATGGTAAGCATTGCTTGTGTCCTATTGCAGTTTACAGTTCACATGGATTATGGATTTATCCCTGGGACTAAAAAAAGCCTCAATTCTATTAGATAACAAGGGATTTTTTATTTTTATGCCTCTAAGACTGAATTAAAAATGCTTTTAACTACCGTGATTTGCTAATGATGTCATGACACACGTGCAACACTCGTCACCTGCGCCCTACATGGATGCTCCGACATGGATATGGCTGGATATGAAGCTTTTCTTTTCGACAATCGGCAGGATATGAAGCTTGTTTGGATGATGGTAGGGGATTCTTGCCTGGCTTAGATAGCACGTCGGTAGATGTCTGGTTTTGTGTGCCTCTAGAGACCATGATCATTTGTCTGGTAGGTAGACCCGAACACACCCAAAATCAGAATTATTACCAGCCTCCATGACAACACAAGCTCTCTTTTAAAACAGGGGTTGATGGACTTCAGCAGTTTGTCCCTTGAATCAAGCACTGCCCAGTGCCCCGTTGTGCTTCTGTACACTCTAGGTCTGCATCCCAGTGTGCTCGTCATAACCTGACGTTTTATGGATAACAACGACAGATGTTTGAGTATATGCCATATATACGCAAAATATTAGTAGAAGAGAAGTAAGAGACGATCTGATGATCAACCTCAAGTTTCATGATGGCTTCCAAGCCTACAAGTGTGTAGCTAACGCTATCTACACTATCATCTCTCGCTTGTGTTGCTATTTCTGCATTGGATGCGAATATCGTTCATTGCATTTTGCAGCCCCAGGAGTATTTATAGAGTGTTCTTCTTCCTGAGGGTCCCTTGTGCCCTGGGCCCTTCAAATTGACATTATTTTAGATCGAAGTAAGAGACGATCTGATCAACCTCAAGTTTCATGATGCTTTCCAAGCCTGCAAGCAGTGTGCAGGTAGCGCTACCTACACTACCGTCTCCCTTGCTCACGTTGCTATTTCTGTGTTGGATGCGAACACTGTTCATTGCATTTGCAGCCCCAGGGGTGACAGAACCTATAGTATTTATAGAGTATTCTTCTTTCTGCACATCCCTTGTGACGTGGTCCCTTCTAATTGACATGGATGCGTCATTCAGGCCGCCCCTTCAGTGTTTTTAAGATAGTGCTTTCAAGTTCAGTACTTTTCTTTGGTATAATCAGTTACTCACATCACATGACTTCTGTAGTCGGTAGTGATGATGAAGTCCTTTTCTAAAGGAAACTTTCATTTTTTCATGTAATAATATGCCGCGAGACTACTTGATCAGGTCATTTTGGGCCAACCATCTGTAATATTCAGTTAGTTAATCGAAGCTCTGGAAAGCTCCTTACGGCCCACATACCTGCCTCTTCATTTTTTATTTTTCTTTTGAGAATCACATACCTGCCCCTTCATGATGAACCTTAGCATGATGAGAAATGAATCCCATAAAATTTCCAGGCCCATGGATGAATTCCTTGAAAAAATGAAAGTATGCCTAGTTGGTTTTGTAGATTGAGTTTTGGTACATCAAAAATCGTTCATTTCCTTCTGTTTGTTCTAAAAGAAAAGGAAATTTCCATTTATTGTACTGCGTAATACTAGCAGAAATGAAAGGCACATTAATCATTTCATTGTTATGAATTCAACTCATGATAAACTTGGTTTGGTCTGCCTTCTGCAGCTCATTCGATCTTGGCTGCTCTCACGCCACTTTGAGCTCCAGAACGCAGGCATACGTGTAACTTTAATTCTGTCTTCTTAATAAAAGACGTGCTTGAACAGATCATGCACTTTGGGGAAAAAAGAAATTCAAGTCATGCATGGGCTTAAAGCATTGCTTGACTTTTTTTATGGTCTAAGCATTGCTTGAGAATTTTTATTTTAAGCCTCTAAGACTGAATTAACAATGTTTTTAACTGCCGTGATTTGCTAAGGATGTCACGAGCACACATGTGTCAGCATTCGTCACTTGTGCCCTACATGGATGGCTGGATATGAAGCTTGTTTGGATGATGGTGTGAGATTCTTGCCTGTCCTAAACAGCAGCGTCGCCAGATGTCTGATTTTGTGTGGCTCTAGAAGCCACGATCATCTATCTGGTAGGTAGCTATATCTGGGAGCCAAAGATCCAAACACACCCAACTCTGAATTCTCAGCCTCCACAACAACACAAACTCTCTTTCAAAGCAGGGGTTGATGGATTTCAGCAACTTGTCCTTCAATCAAGTATTGCCCAATGACCCCACCTCTGTGTTAGAATGCCTTGATCTGTGCCACCTGACTTCCCGACAGAAGTTGAGCAATCAGGTGAATGGAAGTGGGTGGCGCGACGATACACCCTAGGCCTGCATCCCAGATTCCTAGTGTGCCATAACAACGACAGATGTTTCAGGATATGCCATATATACGCAAAATATTACTAGTACAAGAGAAGTAAGAGATGATTTGATGATCAACCTCAAGTTTCATGATGCCTTCCAAGCCTGTGAGTGTGTAGCTAGCGCTATCTACACTACCGTATCTCTCGATTGTGTTGCCATTTCTGCATTGGACGCAAACACTGTTCGTTGCATTTTGCAGCTCCAGAAGTGACAAAATCGATAGTATTTATAGAGTAATCTTCTTCCTGAGGGTCCCTTGTGCCTAGGCTTTCAAGTTTAGTACTTTTATTTGGTATGATCAGTTACTCAGATCACATGGCTTCTATAGTCAGTAGTGATGATGAAGTCATTTTCTAAAGGAAACTTTCAATTTTTTTCATGTAAGTCAGGTAATGTTTCACTGAACCACTATGCCCTCCAAGTACAGAGGTACCGATATGTACTCATGAAAAAAAATTGTACCACATATTGATTCTTAGTCCTTGGAAACTCTGAGAAGGATAATATTTCAAAACACTAAATTGTAAAAAAAAGGTTAAATACAGATTACTTCATCTAAAAAGAGGAAAATTCTATAAATATTACAACTTGGCCATTTGATCAGGTCATTTTGGGCCAAACATCTGTAGTTAATCGGAGCTCTAGAAAGCTCCTTACGGCACAGATACCTACCCCCATTTTATTTTGTTCTCAAAAAGAAAAGGAAATTTCCATTTATTGTATACTGCGTAAATTGATACTAGGCAGAAATGAAAGGCGCATTGAGCATTTTCTTGTTATGAAATTCAACTCGTGAAAAACTTGGCTGGGTCTGCCTTCTACAGCTCATTCACGCCACTTTGAGCAATGCTTGGCTTTTTTTATGGTATAAGCATTGCTTGACTTTGGTCCTATTGCAGTACACATGGATTGTGGGTCTACTATCTCTGGGACTAAAAAAGCCTCAATTCTATTAGATAACATGAGAATTTTTATTTTCTATTAAGCGGTCTAAGACTGAATTAACAATGCTTTTGTTATGTATGAGGTGGGTATTTTGGATATAGATAACTAGGCCTTATGCTTTGCCAAGAGCTTTAGGATAACTAGGCCTTATGCTTTGCCAAGAGCTTAAGAGAATGAGGGAGACTAGAATTGTTTCTTCATAATTCATTGCTTGCTTTCCATTGTGCCCTATGGGCTGAATATAAAAGGTACATAGGACTAACACCTCTTGTGCCTAGACAATATGGTACTATTCCTATAGACAAATAATTAAGAGAGACACTAATTAACACTAATGGGCTTAAGGCCCAACTAGGACACTTGCGCCCTACGGCGCCCCTCTTTATGCCCATGACAGCTTTTAACTACCATGATTTATTAATGATGCCATGAATACACGTGCAGCATTCGTCACCTGCAACCTAACTGGATGGCTGGATATGAAGCTTTTTTTCGCGATTAGCGTGTTTTGCATCAAACAGAACGCTGGACGATAGCGTGAGATTATTGCCTACCACAGACCACGGCGTCGCCAGATGTGAGATTCTTGCCTACCACAGACCACGGCATCGCTAAATGTCTGATTTCGTGTGCCACCAGAGCCCATGATCGTCTTCCTAGTTGCCAGCTGTCTTAGAGGCCGTGATCCTAACACGCCCAACCTCTGAATTCCCAGCCTCCAGAGACGATCTGATGATCAACCACAAGTTTCATGATGCCTTTCAAGCCTACAAGTGTGTAGCTAGCGCTATCTACACTACCATCTCTATCGCTTACGTGGTTGTTTCTGTGTTGGATGCGAACACCGTTCATTGCATTTTGCAGCCCTAGGAGTGACAAAACCGATAGCATTTATAGAGTATTCTCTTCGTGAGGCTCCCTTGTGCCCTGGGCCCTTCAAATTGACATTATTTCAGATCGTCGTTGAGATAGTGCTTTCAAGTTAAGTACTTTTCTTTGGTATAGTCTGCTACTCACATCACATGGCTTCTGTAGCTGTAGTCAGTAGTGATGAAGTCATTTTCTAAAGGGAACTTTCATTTTTTTTCATGTAATAATATGCTACGAGACTGCTAGTTGTACTAGTCAGATATCACACAATCACTACGCCCTGCAAGTACAGAGGTACCGATCTGTATTCGTGAAGAAAAAAATTGCACTACATATTGATTCTTAGTCCTTGGAAACTCTGAGAAGGACAATATTTCAAAACACTGAATCGTAAAAAGGGAGCAAATTTTCTACTCATGGTTGGTCTCTTCTATAGTCGAAGAACTCAATAAAACCAACCCATAAAGCATCTTGGCTCATCCAGCATGGCAAAATATCCTAAGAATTGGCTGCCTGCTCATAAGTTCAGTCAATTTCGCATAGGCCTGCATGGCCGAAATTCTTTTTCGCTAAAGTTCAAGAAGAAAACTAGGCTGAACTGTCTTGGCCTTACAGAATTCTAGATAGTTATATTTATTTATTTGTGAAATTTTCAGCATTACAGCACAACAACACAAGCTCTCCTCTTCCAAATCTGCAGGTGCAGGATATCAGCAGCTCCATTCCTTGGAGCAGGGGGAGGCCCGGTGCCCCAACCTCAGTATTTGAGGCCTTGATCTGCGCCACCCGTCTTCCTGGAAGATATTGAGTTATGAGGTGAATGGAAGCGGGTTGCACACTCGCGCTACTGCACACTCAAGGCCTGCATCCCAGTGTGCTCGTCATGACCTGATGTTTCATGGATTGACAGCGACAGATGTTTGATGCAAAATGTTACTAATAGAGAAGAGACGAGACGATCTGATGATCAACCTCAAGTTTCATGATGCCTTCCAAGCCTGCGAGCAATCTGCAGCTAGCTCTACCTACACTACCATCTCCCTCGCTCGCGTTGCTATTTCTGTGTTGGATGAGAACACCGTTCATTGCATTTTGCTGCCCCAGGAGTGGCATAGCCGATAGTACTTATAGAGTAGTCTTCTTCCTGTGGATCCCTTGTGCCCTGATGCGCTGGTCCCTTCAAATTGACATGCATTATTCAGGCCGTCCCTTCAATGTTTTTGAGACAGTCCTTTCAAGTTTAGTACTTTTCTTTGGTAATCACTGATCAGTTACTCAGTATCACATGATTTCTGTAGTCGGTAGTGATGATGAAGTCCTTTCCTAAAGGAAACTTTCAGTTTTTTCCAAGTAAGGACTCCTGTCGTACTAGTCAGGTAATGTGTCACATAACCACTACACCCTGCAAGTACAGAGGTACTGCTCAGTATTCATGATGAAAAAATTGACTATTTATTTTTTGAGGGTCAATGGGGGGGGGGGGAGGGGGAGGCGTTCCCCACCTGAAAAAACTTTTATTTTAGCCCAAAACGGCTCGCATATAGCGTTTGGCAAGTTACAAGAGGGTAGGAAACACGAAAATACAAGAGGTGCAACTCAAAGTTGCTGAAAGAAGTTTTAGAAGCAAGTTGATAACTACTATGCCCTGCAAGTACAGAGGCTTCATATGCTCTGTAATGATAATGTCATCTTCTCCAATTATGGAACTTTTTAGAGATAATTTCAAGAGTTCCATATATATCAGTTCTGAAGCTAAGAACTTCAGAAATCACATTTTATGTGTACTGTTCACTGAAAACTGCAGCAGTGCATTATCAGTTTGTCTATGTCTAGTGCAAGTTTTCCTTTTTTTTCTTGTACATTGATGCACATTCTTTGCTTAAGCTACAGTAGCCATCATGCCTAACTGAGATTTTGATTTGGGATGATCCCTACTAGTGCTTCTTTCTGTTATGCTTTTTGTAGCTCTGTTATCCTCCAGTAGCAATGACATTGATGAAGCATTTTTGTTTACCCTGTACTGCTTGTGTATAGCCTCATCCTCCTAGAGTTTTTGAACTGAATGAATTGGGTAATTGAATTAGAAAAGTAGTGTGCTTGTGCTTGTGCCATTTATTATTTAGTTGGCTTGTTAGCTAGTCAGAGCCTCCACGAACTGCTTTCTTCACCGCCTATGCATCTAGGCTGTTGTCGATCAATTTCAGCCCTGACATATCTTTGTTTGTGTGCTTGTCCTGAAGGTGTTTGTTAATGCCGGCATGGCAGAAAGGAACAGAATGTGTCAATATAAGGAACAGCGAGGCAATGGATTATATTCGTTGGTACAAGCTTTATTTGATCTTTTAAATATTTGCTGATTAGTAGGCTAATTGCAGATGATATTCATGTATGAGCCTTGATTTTATCTCTGGTTTGAAAACTGATAAACTAGATTCAGAGTATAGTGTTCATAATGGAAATTCAGAGTAATAAGAAGCTAATCTCTGCAGCTCTTCAAAATGGATGCGTCCATGGCTACTATACTGCTCATCACCAATCTGTATTCATGAAGAAAAAATTTGTACTACATATTGATGAATGGATAAATGTTATCCTTAAGAATTGTTGGGTGCTCATAATTCAACCAAGTTCGTATAGGGCTACATGGCCAAAATTCTTTTTGACTATGCTCAACAAGAAAATAAATTGCATCTAGTTTCACGGTGGTTGAAAAAATGAACCGTTTATCAAGACAAATTTCAATGCATAGAAATGGAAAGTACTCTAGGTGCCTAATGAAAAGTACCCAAAAATATAGTACCAAAAATGTGGGACCAATAACTAAATTATTGTTTTTTACTTTTTAGGAGTACTTTTACTCAAGGGTGAATTAGTAAATTCTTAAAGTGAATTAGTAAATTCTTAAAGTTTCTTTACGGCACCATGATTAGTGATGTCATCAGGGAATTCTTCATCGGGGGATAGCTCCCAATCCCCTAGGGAAAAAAAATTCTCAGTCAGTTGGCTCAAAAAAAAAAATCTCAGTCCTCATACCCTCGAATACTCGCGGGAGAGCTTCTCGTCCCATCCCTGTCCCCATTACAAAAGCAACATTTGGACAACAAAAGCAAATTCATGGTGTCAAATCAATACAAATTGAACAAGCTATATTTCATATTACAAGAGACATCTAATTTAGGGATTAGTTTGCGATTTAAACCATCAGTCTATGTGTTGGACTTATGAATTATGATAGGATTTTAACAAGGCGACAGTAACTCTGAAGTCTGAACCTACCGATTAGGTTGTGTTTTTTTTACTGATGGATGCTGGCAGGCAAGAGGCAAGCGTCTGTTTTATGTGTGATGCACGGATCGCCGACCTGTTGGGTATGATTGTTGTTTAGTTTACTGATGGATGTTGGCAATTGGCATCTCTCGCCGGTCTCCATCTCTCTCCAAATTCCAATTTGTGTAGTTTCACCTAATATTGTTTATTGCATAGATGCGAAATATTATTGGCGCAGAGAATCTCTTGGGTATGATTATTTGACACAAAAGGCTTAGGTGGTAGAGTATGTGCAATGTAGAGTTGAGGATAATAGTCCTGGAGATCTCGTACTCCTGTATGGTAGCTTTAAGCATTCTTGCATCAGCTGAATGTGTTACGAGCACACAATATTCCATCCTCCCGATATATAATAAAACACCTGGACCCAAGTAGTACAACAAATCTTTCATGACAACAGTTTATCAACATTTTGTTATGCTGGATAATCTTTACCAGAGACATTAACGATAATCTCCTCTCTTATAGTTCTTTATATACCAATATGTGCAGAAATACATCAGCCAGAAGGCCACCATGTTGATTCCAACTTCCAAATGAGAAGGAAATCGCAATTACAAGTTCTGATGCATTCCTATAAGTTTACCCTAGCAAGGTTAAAAAGGATTTTGGACACAAACTGAAGTCGATGCACACATCCCTTTGGTGCACAGCGAACACAATTGTTACAAAGGAAAACTAAAACCTGTAAAATCATTGATCTTCGCCCCCTTTTTTTCCCTCCTTGATGGGCCATTACATTTCATAACACAAAATTGGAGCATAATGCACAGAGGAACACAAGATGAAGTGCTCATTTGCTCTTTTTAGCCTATGGTACAACACAAGATTTAATTGTACACCTCAGGTAAGCTTTGTCCTACCAACAACTACAAAACTGCCACTGCCAGTTGTGTAACCACTCTGATGCACTTACATTTTGATAGTAACCTATGGCCAAAATTTCACTGAAGTTTAACCTCTTTGTAAAATGGGAAACCTCAGCTCTCATCATCCGTATCAATGCTAGAGAGCAAGCTCTTCAATGTCTCATATGTCATGAAGGCAATTCCAACACTAGGAACAACCTTGAGGTACTCAGGTGCAATACCTCTGTAGAAGCCACGCAAACCTTCCTTCTGCAAGATATCACGGATAGTTCCAGTTATGGTTGATTTCTGGACAGACGCTGTCCCAGCTGCTCCTTGAAGTTGCATCCGCCGTTTTACAAGATCAAGGGGAAATGTGGCTGCAACGATGAATATAGAATTTAACATCCATTGTTGAAAATCATTTCTTTTATGATGTCAGGCAATCAATTTAGCAATGCAAGTGGATAAATTATGTCTGTCTATCTGCTTTATAAAAGCATATAGCTGCATAAATGTGCTGCTAGCTCCTTCAGCAGAGATCGTTCTTGTTGTGCAAGCAATAATATAAGTGCATGTCATGGCTTTGTTTATTCAGTAAGAAAAAATCAACAATGACAACCATTAGGGCTCAAATGTCAGTTCTTACCTGTCGATGATGCAATACCAGATAGACTCCCAGAAAACAAGCTAACAACTGCAGTTGAATCATGGGGCCTGGTGCATATATGTCCATAGGCATCAGTTGGAGTTTTGGACAACACATTCAAGAGGGCATTACAATATAAAACAAAGAGTAATAATGATGAGCACCTTTCCATTTGCCAATGAGACCTCAGTGATTCGTAGACAGAAAAGCTGATTGCTATACTAGGTCCAACTCCCTGTAATTCCTAAAAGTTACTGGCAATCCAACACTAAAAAAACATATATATAAGTAAAAGGTCCATGACCTACCAACAGCGTGGCCCCAATGCCTTTGTACAATCCTTTGATACCCTCGTCTCTACAAATTGTAGACACCGCATGGAAGATGCCCTTGTAATACCTAGTGGTTTTCTGCAGAAATTTAGATGAAAAGAATAGTATGAATCCTTGGTCCATAAAGCAACACCATGCAAAAGCTGATTTAAAGGAGTACAAAATTGGCCAGGTGTAACTTTTATTCAGGATATAAGAATAATATGGAGTATTACCTGTGTCGCCAAACGAGTACGAACAACATCCAACGGGTAAGTTAAAGATGCAGCAGTTATTCCCGCCAAGCCACCACCAAGCAAACGTACAACACCCACATTATTTGAGTCTCTATCCAAGACAGGAACCGTTTGGAGAAGCTGAAATACTTATCTAAAATCAGCTCATGAAAATAGTATTGAATGCCAAAGCTCACTATGCAATGTTTTATTTTTTAAGTACTAAAGCACAGAACCTTGGTGCTTACATTTTTGTAGCGCTCATATGAATAGAAGCTGATGGCAGAATAAGGTAAGCGGTGTACAATTGTCACTAGATTTCCTTTCCAAAAGGCTCCAAACCCTTCTTCTCGAAAAATTCGTGAAGCCTCATGCCATATGCTATACTTCCTTACAGTCGCAACATCTGAATGCATACCAGCTACCTGTCAAATCAGCATGCAACGGACTCGTATAAGAAATCTTAATGTCAAGAAGGTGTTGACTGTTTCTTGTGAATCAATATCAGATCAGGCATGCACACACAATTAATTAGTAACAACTGCAGCAGTTAAATATTGTGAAGCAGAAATAAAGAGCTCAGGACACTTATCAAGCATAAGAATGGATTGCTGCAGTAAAAGAGAACAATAACGCCAAAATTGCCTAGTACATGATACTGTGTCGAACATTTATTTAATGTGTGCAATTGGCAAGATTATATAGTGTCTCCACCTATCCAGTGATGTGAGTTTCCATATACGGTAGATGGAAACAATTTGTGTATTAATCAGAATGCAAACCATAAATTCCCTCTTAGCTTATTTAACAATTCCAATAGCAAATGAAGTATCCTGGTTCACTGAAAAGAGATGTCCTGTAACATGCTTGCTTAGTTACTTTCATGATATGATATGTACATCACATTGCCGGACGAAGTAAACTCACTTGCTCTTAACACAAGGAGAATTACACATTCAATTATTAGCGAAGTTATCATTAATACAGGTTGAATGTGTAATTCTACAGTGGCAGGAAAAGAAAAACATTGTTCTGAATTGCTAATAATCTTATACAGGTTGAGTCCTGTAAGCCTTATAAGTATCCTCAGTCCTATAAGCGTTCCAAGTCTACTATGAGATGAAAATGCATTTGTAAACATTTGTTTCAATACTCTATCCATTACATCTTTTCTGGAAAATCTGTATCTACTGTATGCAAATATACAACTTATAATCAAACAAAAGAACTTGCAAAAGAGACAGTATACAAAAGCTGTCTTGTCCCTCTTAGCTTCTGATCCCTAAGACTAGTGAAATGCCTAGGTATCTTGTTCTTAGCATAAGATTCCTTTCAAAGACCATGAAGTGCAGCGACAAGGCGCACTAACAACACCCCCAAAGAGGAAGATATGAAGTCTCACATCATATAAGTTGTTACTCCATTCTTTTTTAGACAACAACAGATGGTATTGCTTTGACCCACTGATAATGAACCTCAGGGGTCAGTGCCACGCAAAAGAGAGATTGCTTTTTTGGACAGAATCTGCTCCATAACAATTCATTAAAGCACTAGTGAATTACTAGTGAATTAACTAGTAAAAACAAACAGATATACATATCTTTCTTAATTAGCTCCATGTGGCTGCTACTGCTAGCGTCCACCAAGCATTTGTAACTGAAAACAGGGGACGAATTTCCGTGCATAATTTCCCCATAGAGCAGCAAACAAAAACAAAAGGGACTAAGATAAGGACGCCTCTTGCGTGTGGACGTATTATGGTGTAAGCCCCCAATCCCTTCCCCGCCGCTCGTCGATTCCAATCCGTACCATAACGCTTATATATAGCATGAAAACATAACGTAAAGTCTTAGATAGAGATATAAGCTGGGAGAAATTTCACCTGGAAGAGGATGGTGAGCCTCGCGAGGGGCGCGGTGCACGTCTTGCTGACGGCGCCCGCGAACCCTCCAGCGGCAAGGTGCCCCGCCGTGCTGATGTGGCGCTGCCTCTGGCAACGGCCCACGGCTGCGCCTGCGCCGCCGCCGCCGCCGTCGACGACGACGCCCACGCGCGCCTCCGTCTGCATCGGGCGGGCGCGCGCTCGGACGGATAAGGCTAGGGTCCGCGGTGTGAACGCTCCTCGCGGGGTTGCGGTTGCGGCGCCGAGGTCGAGGGGCGGAGCGGAATTCGAAGCTGCGACTGCGAGGGAGGCTGGGCGCGTTGGGCTCCCTCCTCCTCCGCACGTTTCTCTGCCCCTCTACCTCTGTCGCTCTTCTTTCTATGTTTTTGTTTTTCTTTCAAAAGAAAAGGAGAATTTTCGGACCCGGCACAAATCCGACCTGGATTTCGAATTCGTATATGATTTGATTTCATCAGAAATTTATTTCGAATCTGACCTTGTTTACTTCCACCCAAAACCCAAAATTTTTCAAGATTCTCCGTTACATCGAATATTTAGACGCATACATGAAGTATTAAATATAGACAAAATAAAAACTAATTACACAGTTTAGTCGAAATTTACGAAACGAATCTTTTGAGCCTAGTTAGTCTATGGTTGGACAATAATTACCACAAATAAACGAAAGTGCTACAGTGTCGCGAAATTTTTTTCACCCAGGAACTAAACACGGCCTCTGTATATGTTTGTCAGAAATTTTAGAGTAAATTTTATTGACGTTCCTCGACTTGTTCCAAATCCTCATCTAGATTCATGTACCTCACTAAAATTATTTTGAGTTCTCATTCAGATCTCGGTACTACTAGTTATATGTTATATGTTACTCTCTAAGGTTATCTCAAGTTCTCATCCAGATCTTGAACTATGCATTTAGCTCCTAGACTGGTCCCAAGTTCTCGTCATAGTCTATTTCAACCTATCTCCTCCTCACACACTAGGTTGAATATGCACAACTAGATTCCTAGGATCTGCATTGTCGCTTGGCTGTCCTTGTAATGCTTGCACCACCACACATCTTAGCCAAAGCCTTGGTTGTTGTGGCCTTTCCCACCTTCCACAACACTTAGTTTCCCACACTCCTAGCCTTCCTCATCACCCTCGACAACGATAGGGTCATCGTTGTAGTATAGTAGGATGAGTGGAGCACGTGGCATGACGGTGCAGTGGGCATGACATGGTCTATCGTGGCAACATGAGTGCAGCACTGCACAGACGATGCAACATAGACAGGTGTGGAGTAGGAGGTTGAGCATAGTGCAGCCTTGTATGGCGACGTGGGGTAAGGTGAGCATGCATGTGTGATTTGACAAAGATGAGGACGATGGTGCATGGGTGGATGGACTATAATGGTACAATAATACAACTTTAGGGATCTGATTGTGCATTTTAAAAGTATTAAGACTTGGGCCTTGTTTAGATTCAAAAGGTTTTTGGATATTGACATTGTAGCATTTTCGTTTTTATTTGACAAACATTGTTCAATCATGGAGTAACTAGGCTTAAAAGATTCGTCTCGTGATTTACAGACAAATTGTACAATTAGTTTTTTCTTTTATCTATATTTAATGCTCCATTTATATGCCGCAAGATTCGATGTGACGGGAATCTTGAATTTTTTTTTGTTTTTAGGTGAACTAAACATGGCCTTGCATGAATACTTGGAACAAGTTTAACTAAATACGCAATTTAAAAGTATCAGAAACCTAGATAAGAACATAGGGTAAGTTCATAAAGCTAGATATGCAATTTAAAAATACCGAGATCTGACTAAAAACTCAGAACATGTTCAAGGACTTACAGTAGTCGAAGTTTTATTACGATATATTCTATGGTACAAGTGGATCACGTGCAGCTATGTTTTTATTAATTAATTTATTTATTTAATCAGGACAATGCCAAGGCCAAGCATTACAATGAAGATAGTACTAGTAAGCAATATGAAATTTCGAAATGGAAATTTGTTTGAAAAAGATGGTTAGGCGAAGTTCTGGTCAGCTACTTCACGGCAGCGACAGGCCGTTTAGCGCATTATCTAACTATTACTACTAGTAATGTAATGTATGAGGAGCTGGAGCATGGGCGATGTAGTAAGGGTCAGTCGGTCACGTGGATCACAAGCGACTAGGATGGCTGAACGCCCCAGCATGAAACCTCTGAGAAAGCTAGTGATTCATTTGTAGGAGTACTGCCTTATGCCTTGGTCATCATCATCAATATACTACAAAGTAGTGATTTTCTTTCGTGGCGTATTCCTTTCCTAAATGAAATTATCAACACAAAAAAAAAAAGTGCATACACTATCCAGCTTGCTCATTTTCTGCAAGCCGCTGCTGCGTCATGAGATGACAAGTTGTTTCCATGTCCCAAGTCCCAACAGGATAGGACAGCAGCACACAGCACGAAACCATGGAACAGCTAGCGGGAGCAGCCCCTAGTTTGTCGACAAAACCGGAATCCCCCTGAGACAGAGAGAGCATGCCTTGCCTTGCCTGCATCACTTGCTACTTTTGCTAGAGTCGTTGCTGCCACAACGTTACATTCTTCAGGGGGGAAAAGCAATAGAGATGGTGCGATATGATGCGATGCTAATGGATCAGGATTAGCAGCGTAACTTGCGTGCGACAACGCGATTAGCACTCGCCAAAGCAGTTTGAGGAAACTATGTAGGGCAAAGCCTCGTTCATGTCATGTGTTAGAATGAATTGAAATAAAATTTAATTTGATTTCACTCTAATCCAATTCAACACATATGAATTAAGATAAATATATGCACATCCAAATATCTACAACTAAAAATTATGGAGAAGACCCATCTAACACACTCATGATGAAGCCATAACTCTTATACTTTTTACTTTGCCATGATAAGTTATCCCATCAACCCAGACCCCACTCACCCATGCATGCAAAATTATTTTACCGAATTAAAAAAAGTCATAACTCTTAAACCAAAGATATAAATTAAATTCCGATTACACCATTAAATTTCTTATAACAAATCCTTCAAAACAAGATAACACATGAATATATTTAGATAAAATTTTATTAATGAATATTTATCTCTACAATTAAAAATTATGGAGAGGACCGTCCACAACTCTCATCCCTTTGGTGGTCTTTTTTACTGCGCGATGACACGTTATTCCATCAACCTAGGCCCCACTCGCCTATGCATGCAAAATTGTTTTAGCGAATTAAAAAAGTCATAACTCATAAACCAGAGATATAAATTAAATTCTGATTACACCATTAAATTTTTTATAACAAATCCTTCAAAACAAGATCACACATGGATATATATTTAGATAAAATTTTATTAATGAATATTTATTTTATAAAAATAAAATATTTTTTTATTAAGTAGAGACAATATTCTAGGTTCAACAGCCAATGTTTTGTCTTTGTAAAAAAATGTTATCGATTTAGAAGAATAGTATTTTGGTTTTAGGTTTATGAAACTGATATTACAATATACATAAAAATACATAAATACATGACATAGATAAAAAATAATAATAAAATCTAGAGCAAAAGGCATAAGAAAAAAGTAAAACACAAAATGGAGAAAAATTTCAAATAATGTCAATGGGTTACTTTTCAAATATCGTAAATATATTTATAGAACATTAACATCACTAAATACATCATAAAATATCATTAAATATATTATAGAACTTCGCATCTATTATAGATTACATGTATATTAAGTGAACACCATAAGAAACATCAAGAACACCACATGTATACTACGTAAACATGACATAACACAACATAAAACACTAAATATATACTAATAAACATCACATATATAGAAAATAAAAAAAATAAAATTACTAAGAAGAAAAATATAAAATCAAACATGATTAACAAATGATAAAAAGTGCATAGAGCAAATAAAATAAATGAATAATTTAAATAAGGATAAAAAAGAAAATTAAAAGAAAATATAACATAAAATAAGAATAAATAAGAATGAAGAAACATAGAAAACCTGAAAATAGAAAAAAGAAATAGAAATAGAAGTAAGGAAGAAAAAAATAATAAAACCAAAAAAAATGAAAATAAAAGATAAAATTAAACAAAAAAATAATAAGGAAAGGATAGGAAATAAAATAAAATTAAAAAACAAAAACTGAAAAAGAAAGAATATAGACAGAAAAAATGAAATAATAATGAAGAAACATAGTTTGAGCGCCTCGTCCCGTTCTCTCAACTGACAAGAAAAACATGTGACGACGGGTGGTTCCCATCAGCGTCGACGGAGGCCCACTAGTACAAACTCTATTGGGCTTCTACGGAGCGAAGAAAACAGAGGCCCGGAACAGATGCTTCAGAGTTCCGAATATACTAGTAGTATAAAAGGATTAATAACGTGACTTTAATACAATAACACGCGATTGGGGAAAAGATCTCATGCAATAAACACTTGCAGTGAGACACTGTACACCGAACCACATGTGACTTTTAAAAGGACTGATCCAGCTCCAGCTTTTACAATTTCTGACAGACGAGCGTGGCCTTGTTTTGTTCGCGAAATAAAAAGTTTTTGGTTACTGTAACACTTTCGTTTGTTTGTGGCAAATATTATCCAATCATGAACTAATTAGAGTTAAAAGATTTGTCTCGTAATTTACAGACAAACTGTGTAATTATTTTTTGTTTTCGTCTATATTTACTGCTTCATGCATGTGCCGCAAGATTTGATGTGACGGAAAATCTTGAAAACTTTTTGGTTTTTGGGGTGAACTAAACAAGGCCTTGCATACTTGCAGTACTATCACTGCTAATATATTATTAGGGTCCACATAGATGTGCAAGGAATATATATGTACATAGCAAAGCCGGTATTTGATTAAATAAGATAGTCCTGCGACTACTGCCGAGAGCTATTTTGATGATCTGTTTTCTGTTCAACCGTCTCAAACTAGCTTCTCTGTCGTAGTGATTGCACTGGTAGGTTTGAAAGTTTGCACATTTGTTTCTTTCCACACTATACCTAGCACATTAAGATGGTCACGGAGCGCACTTTTGGTTGCACGTTGAACACAAACCATGTCGTTCCAGGACATTTTCGCCGTGGATCGTAGGGTATACCAATTAAGCCAAGACACAATGCCTTCCCACAGCCATTTGCTGAAACGATAATCTTGGAAAAGATGTAAGCTAATAGACTCTGGCAACCGACGACACGGGGGCAATTTTTGGGGTTTGGCAAACCACATGCCCCCGAACGATCAGATGTCCAAACTCTATGTTGTAAAATAACCCGACTGAATAACTTGCACTTTGGCGATGCCAAAATCTTCCAAATAAGGAATCAAAAATTGTCTTGGTGGAGCCAATAAATTGAGCCTGGTATTTACATTTCTTTATCTGTCTTCACATTTCACCATATATTTGTGCAATTGTAGAGGGCAGAACTATTTCCATTTTATAGAATAATCAGTGAGCGCAAACAAATATATACTGAAACCACAAACAGTCACAGATACACATCACAGAGACCACAGTCAGAGTCACATATTCACATGTCCACAAGACCACAATCACAAAGTCTACTGAAACCTAAGGCATCCAGACATCCAGTCTAGTGGCAGTTTGGCATATATACAACTTATATTTCGATGAAAATTACATATATTGCCTTCCAGTTCATACATGGCTACATTGAGTGGATGGGACTACTAAGCCCAAATGCTTCTTCGGTGGCACGGAGCCGGAACAGCCACCTTCGGTGCGGCATAAAAACTTAATGACAGCTGAAGATGTCATAACGAAGGCACGTCTGTGTTGCGAACTGATGACAGCTGAGATGTCATCACCTGTGACCTCTCCATTGAGCTCCTCTGCTGGAACACCTACAAGCTTTTGTGCTGGACCATCAAATATCATGACATTCATAGAGTCTGTCTCGTCTTTAATCACTGCATCCAGCTTGTACCTTACTTAGCAAAAACATCAACCTGGTGAGGTCTTTCAAAAGGGAAACACAACATGTTGCTGCATATGAAAACTACAAATTGAGCAGCCATGTGGGAATGGCAGAAATATAATAGTCTTTCAGATTCTCACCTAACAGATAACTTGTTATTTGGACAACCATAGTTGCACAAGAATTTGCTTCCATCCCAACTAACCGAGTGATGGCAGTGAAAGCATGACTGGTATGACCAACCTTTATTGGAGTCTATGCCTTTCAAGGTGGCTCTGCACAACCAGGTGCGCTGCCATAGAGAAAAAGGAACAGATAAGTGAGCAAGACATATGGTTTAAATCTGATCAAAGGGCGCCACCTAACCTGTAATTCATCTGAATTGAGGTTTCTCAGCTGCTTTATTGTTCGCCAGCTATCAATTAACTCAGTTGGATTTAAAGGTTTTTGAAGCCGACATGGGAGGCGATCAATCGGTTTATATGGACCATCCAAGCTGCATACACATAGAACTATTAGCTCTGGCCTTATGTAACCTTGATCAGCATTTCTGCTCAAGTATAAATGATTGAGTTCAGTGAGTCCACACACCTTGCGCGGAACTTTTGCACCTCCTCTACATCCAAATCCAGGTAGTATTTTGAAGCAGATGTTGAGCGAACTATAAAGCCTATTTCTAAATTGCATGATGGTGAGATGAGATCTGAAAAACAAGGAAGGATGACATTATTATTATGCACTTAAAGAAATAGCTGACCTTTGTAATGCTCAACAAGCATCCCTGCAAAAATAGCAACAACTGGGACTTTTTGGCCTTGCTTGAAAACCTGCTCTGCGTCGAAATTGCTACCCAAATCTCCAAAAAGAGTGACATTCAATTGCTTTCCCCTATAAACAGTAATACATAAAGTAAGGTGCTGGCACAAATGTAAACTGATGATTTGGAAGGAAGATTAGTAATCCATCACCCCAAATCACGCAGATGTATGTTGCGAAAAGATATGTTACGCCAAGCACCCCACTTCCAAGTCCACCCCTCATCTTCAATGGAAACTATCTGGCCAATGACATCTACCAAACAAGCAAGTAAAAGGCTCAATTCAGAAATATGCAAACAGCAAAATTCATTGCAATTGTACTCTCAGTTCCTAAAACATCTACCTGTAAACAAGCTCCTGTCATTGTTCCTAGATGGAAGATCACCAAAATCAACAAACTCAAAGCTATGGAGAGGTATCGAAGAACCGGCATGGTCGGTTATCTCATTCACCACTGTCTGTGCTCCCATGCTAATTACTAAACCATTGCTACAGGCCATGTACTTGTCCAATTTTTCGCGTACTCCGAAATTCGACAAGGCGTAGACCTTCCCTTCAACTAGCTGGTGTTTGAGTCGCTCCATGTCCCAGGGACGCGCACACGCTTGCATAACTACACCCTACAAATGTACATATCATCAGAGAGAGAGGGGGAAAAAAGGAAAAAGGGTGTGCTGATACTGAAATATCAGGGACTAGAAGTGTGCTACTTGTCACCGGTTTAGTATATGGACTAAAGAACTTGAGCTGGGGAATGGACTGCCTCACCTCGCCGTCGATCAGGAGGCAGTGGAGACCGTATACCTCGCCAGTAATTGGATTGGAGGCCACCCAAATCCTGGAGACGCGCACCAGGACTCTGCAGCTCCGACCGTGGTATCCGAGGGTTAACTGGGACAGCGGGGTGAAGTCACCTTGACCTTGTGATGGACCACGCATTCCGGCATGGGGGCTCAAGCTTGTCCTCATCCCTAACCCTGGGCTGCAGGAGAACAAAGAACAGAACACAGATCAGTACAGATTACAGAACGATACTCGCAGAGACAGAGAGACACCAGAACCAGCGGCGAAGATTTCGATGCTAGTGTCTAGGTTGATCTTAATTGCCATCTATAGTCCTGCACTAAAAAGTAAAGAAAAAAGAAAAAAAATCATGCGGCGGTAAAATAAACCGCCGATTCAAGTTACTGCGCTATCAGGTTCATCAGTTACTGTTGCTATTGAAAGGGGGGGAATTGAAGCGTCGGATCCTAGGCTAGCGAATGCATTCCGCTTCAAGAACTAGAGGCATCGGACGCATTACCGACTACTCCAGATTTCAAGAACAAACGATCAAGGCGAGGCTTTTTGATTGAGATCAAGACGAGGTAACAGTCAAGAAACTGGTGTACCTCGCCTGGTGGAGCGACGGAGGCTTGCGCAGCAGCATGTCTCACCGTCACCGGCCTGAGAGGAAGAGAATGCACCCGTTGCTGCTCCTGCAGCCGCAGTAGCGGCACAAGTTAGACGAGGAGTGCTTCCAAAAAAAACAAGAACAAAAACAAAAACAAAACTGAGGAGACGCGGAGTGTAGCACGTGGAAGGAATAGGCAAGCGACTGGTGTGAAGTAATCTTGACGGGACAGGACGATGCCTTTAGTTCTAAAAAAAATTGTAAAATTGAGATCGTAATACTTTCATTGTATTTGATAAATATTATCTAATTATAGATTAATTACGCTAAAAAATTTATCTCACAAATTATAGATAAACTATAAAATTAGTTATTATTTTTATCTATATTTTTTATTGCTCTATGTATGCACTGTAAAATTTGATGTGACGGATAATCTAAAACTTTTTACAAAGAATTTTAGGAACTAAACAAGACCTAAATTTTTGAGAAATATTATACCATGGCTGATAAGTTAAACTACTAAGTTCAAGCGAACAAGGAACTAGTCAACCTTGCCGAAGATGATCAAACTCTGCTTTGATTGGGCACCGCACTAGAGCTGCCCTTAAAAAGGAAGATTGTATTTATTTTGAGAGAAAGAATACAGAGGATGGTAGATAAGCATATTTATTTCACAAATCATGAGATATATGGAATGCATGCACTTCCTAAAAAACTTGTGCAAATAAGATAAGTTATTTGCACAATAATATGGTACTAGAATGTAAGGTGCATATGCTGGTCGCAACTCTCTGCAGTATCGGCAGGCGAGCCATGTCACTGCCATGTAATTGTGCAATAAGTGTGTCGGAGGCAGATTAATCTAAGTTTCTTTTTTTTTAGGAAATAGATTAATCTAAGTTATGGTGATTTAAATGTCATGTAACATAATCAGTAAGTTTATAGACATGTAAATATGCATTTACGTTTTTAATTAGGACCTAGCTAGAAAACACCTTGAGCTAAATTTGATATTTTTTGATACGGATATTTTCCGATCGTATTCGAGATCGAATTCGTTTAGAGAGGTTCAGATCTGTCCGTATCCGAATCCGAATATTCAACATCCGCTACCGTATCCGTATCCGAATACTTAAATCGTATATTAATAATATCGACATCCAATCGTATCTTATGTGACATGATTGACATTATCCGTATTCGAATCCGAATTCGACCAAAAAATATAAAAACAAATATGATATCGATGATATCCGTCCGTATTCGATCTTTTTTTCATCCCTAGTACTAGCTAGCAAGGCACGGTTATATAAACAACTTCGTGTGTGTAAGTCTAAGGCGCAGAGGACGTGCGGTGTAGACCACCCAATTCCATTGTCACGGTCATATACACGAATTAAACACACAATGACCAGCGGGGGTGGGGGCGGGTGGGTTGCTGATTTTTTTTAACCCGCCAGCTGTAGATCATTGAAGTGCATAGTACCTGTTGAGGAGAACTATTAATTTGCTAGCTTTTGATCAGAACTAACGATACCTAAAATAACAAGAGACAAACATCGATCGAGTAGCTAGTTGACAACTTCATCGTCGTTCTGCTAGCTGTGCGCGCCATGATGGTGCTAACTACGACGTGGTTGTCGAGATCGCTGCGCACATCGCCGCATCCGATGAAGGGACATCTGCAGCCTACGAGCCACGTACGTCTGCGCAACTCAGCATGCAGTCTACCCAAACCTCGCACTGATGACATATATATACATTCATTCATGACTACGTACGTGTCGGTCGGTCGGTGTACCGATCGAAACGTGTACATACTATAGGTACGTGTAGTACGCACACTATAAACTTGTGTACCGTGCGTGTCTTGCTTTGCTTTTGCAGTTGCCAGGACATGCGTGCAAGGAGGGCGTCGTCGGGAGCATGGAGCTCGGCATCGAGTGGCTCAAACGGGCAGCCACTGCCGGGCACCAGGTGGCGGCCTACGTGCTCGGCGTCCTCCACTACGGGGACAAGGAGGCTGAGCGGTACATCAGGCAGGTCGAGGACGAGGATGAGGCTGGTGGACATGGGTGCAAGGCCAGTAGGGCAGCCAAAGTTGCAAGGGCAGTGGTTGTGGCGTGGCGGAAGGATGGGCAGGCTGCGCCACCTTTTGTAGCGACCGATGTAGGATTAGCCATTACCTGTTAATAACTAGAAGCACAACGACTAATGGTGACATAATCTTATACGAACCGATACTTTTTTGTCTTTAAATAAATCAATTTCTACAATCTATATACGTCAAACCACTAACGGTGTCAGCAGGGACAGCGGGGGTGGGTTGCTGAATTTTTTTTAACCCACCAGCTGTAGATCATTGAAGTGCATAGTACCTGTTGCGTCTTCCGTCACTACATCCACCTTGTACCTTGTGCATCGATGACAGCAAACAGTTAGGGCATTCACAGTGCAAGACTCTATCAAAGAGTCCAAGACAATTACATATTATTTATGGTATTTTGCTGATGTGGCAGCATGTTTATTGAAGAAAGAGGTATAAAAAATAAGACTCCAAGTCTTATTTAGACTCTAGGTCCACGTTGTTCGAGGTAATAAATAACTTTAGACTCTATGATAGAGTCTGCATTGTGAGTGCCCTTAAGCAGATCGTGGCGTTTGAACCGAACAACCATGACCTTCAGGCCGTGTTTAGTTCCTCAACCAAAACATTTCGTTACACTGTAGCTTTTTCGTTTGTTTGTGGTAATTATTGTCCAATCATGGACTAACTAGGCTCAAAACATTCGTCTTGTCAATTTCGACCAAACTGTGTAATTAGTCTTTATTTTCATCTATATTTAATACTCCATGCATACGTCTAAAGATTCGATGTGACGGAGAATCTTGAAAAGTTTTGGGTTTTTGGGAGGAAGTAAACAAGGCCTCAAGCAATCCCCTCTTAATGAAGTACAGGTCAAAGCTCGATCTCAAAAAAAAAAAAAAGGAACAGGTGAAGGAACACTTGGGCAACCTTGGTTGCACCAGAAGCATCCAAGATACCATTAAGCGTGGGTGCAATCTATTAAGCTTATTTGCCGAATTACCACTTATTTAAAAATATTTTTTTATTATAATAAATCAGCGAACAATAATTTTATTTATAGCTTTTCTGCGAATAGGTTCAATTCACCGAGGCTCTGCACAAATATGTGGTGCTCTGTAAACGAAAATGCAGACAAGTGACTCAAACATACAAGCAGGTTTATTATATGCAGAGATAACTGGTGGCAACCAACCAAGATCCTCATACAGCGCGACATCTTGTTCCATTCCTCCGTAAATGGTATAATTGTAGAAAATGAGACACTACCAATGAAAATTATCTGAGTGAAATAAACACAACTTCGACTACCTCAAATCCCGAATTTCAATGATGCGAAATTCTACAAGGTGCTCCAGTTTCCAGAACTGTTATGCCTCCAACATATACTATTTGGCCCACAATTGTCTGCATAATTGCAATCAACATGTAAAGCGGAAAAAAAATCATATATTATACAAAATATAAAGGATCGTTTCTCTGAAAATTCATGGCTGAAAGTAATATTCGCTGATTTATTATAAGAGAAAAACCGTACAACTTATAAGACAAGCGAATAGAGTCGTCGAAAACCCGACAAGGTTCCCTTCAACTTCAACTAGATGCTGCTGAATTCACTTCTTTTTCGCGCCTAGGCGCACGTTTGTATTGTTCGTCCTACGAGAGTGCAATTGAGTATCATTCCTTCTGTTTTTTTCCCAATTATGTTATAGCTGCAAACACGCTTGTTTACAGCACACGAAGTCATGTTTGTGTTTTTTTTTCGGACTCTGTTTGGTTGATTACTGTCCGTCACATCGAATGTTTGGACACATGTATGAAGTACTAAATAATAAACTATTTACGAAACTAGAAACTAAAAATACAGTTAGAGAGTAATTTGAGAGACGAATCTTTTGAGCCTAATTAGCCTATAATTGGATACTAATTGTCAAATAAAACAAAAATACTATAGTACATGTTAAACTTTAACAACTTCAACCCAACATTCACTCATCTCACCACTCCTTCCTTCCCCTTGCGGTTGCTTATTGTCAGTCACACTAACCTTGTCGAACAAATACTAGTATGACGCTTGTATAGAAGGTATTCACTTTTCCCTAGCCTAACTACTTATATAGTTTTTTTTTTGAGAAACAACTACTTATATAGTTATATCTAAAACAAAGAATTTGAATATCTTTTTGGATGCCTAGGTAATAATCAGATTTAGAGGACGGAAAAACCCTGCCGTCGAGCAAGGCCTGAATATTTTGAGCCTGGCCTGGGTTTTGCTTGCTGGGCCGTGGGCACGAACATCTTTTCGGCCTGTTCCCTCACCACCACCAACCCGGCTACCCCATTCACACACACACAATCCTCTATTTTCTCAACATGACAATAGGTATCCTGAATCTGATGGGTTTTTTACTTTATTACGGTAAAGATATATGAGTCAGTTTCTCCACCTATGTGTTTATTAATGGGCAAAATCCAGACCTAATAGTACCCAAACTCGTAAACTCATAGATTTTTAAAACCCTATCCATCATAGCGAAAAAATCAGTCCACAATATCCTAAATTTTTCTACTAAACTACTAGATTTAGAGACATATATAAGATGATATGTCCATTCAAGAGAAAAAAAAAGAATGGATATACTTTCATGTTCTGTTTTTTTATTGCTATATGGATGTGTTAACCCGATAGTTACGTGTGACACGATGAGCATGAGTCTGGGCACCAAATTAAACTTATCATAAGTCATGGGGTTTTTATAGGTAAAATCTATATTCATAGCATAGATTTGGATTAACAAAACCCAGCAGCAGATTTGTATCCGTTGCCATCTCTATCTTTTACCATCCGCCTCGTCTCTGGCGGCGGCGGTTTCGGGCTCGCCGGGGCAGCGATTGGCTGTATCTCCTCTCCTCGCACCTGGTAAATCGAGTTTAAAAACTCTCTTTAGAATCTGCATGCGAGATCGAATTCGACCTCGATCGGTAATTGCCTAATGAACTCCCGGTATATGTAGAGTATGTAGACAGGCGATTCCATCTCCTAATAAAATTCGGAAGGAAGAACCTTTTCCGTTTCGAGAGCGGAGGCGGCCAGGGCGCGGCGCCTCCGTCTATGGTCTCGGCCCTCCGCCGTGTCTGGCTTTGTCTGCTATCTCGTAAGGACGGAGTATATTGGCTTCCGGAGCTCTTAACTTATCCGGAAGCCTAGCGCTCCGTGGCCTACAATAACGTCGGCGTTTCATCGCCATCGCTACGGGGATGGGGCGTGGCAAAGCAATCCACCATGTAAGTCTCCCGGGTTCTGTTGCTGGATTGCTTACTCTTTTGAGATTGGAAGAGTTTTTACTTCTAGTCTAGTATTATTATCTAGTATGATGTATAGATTTGTCTTGCCAACAAGTTACTACCTGCATACATAATGAAGTGAGCTACTCGACCATAGCTTGTCTAATGGAACACAGACATCAGCATGGTCAAGTAGCTATGCTAAAATTCCATTAGATACTTTAACTTATTATTACTATGCTAAAATTGCATTCTTTTGTGGATGGAGAGAGTACATTTTTATAACAACTTTACGAAATTATTAGGTGACGATACAATCAACCGAAAATGTGACGTATACATTCCTCTTTTACTCCCCTACTTCATGTAACCTAAGCATACATTGATTCATTTTCTTGGTGGTGAAATACAGGGTCGACAGGACAGGCTAAGCAAGTTGCCTGATGACATTCTGCTTACTATCCTTGAGCGACTTGATATCTGTGACGCTGCACGAACCAGTATACTCTCTAGACAATGGAGGCACATACCTGCTATGCTCAATAAACTTGTCATAAAGGTTAGTTCCTTTGAGCCTAATAAGGACAACAGGGCCAAGATCACTCTCGACGATTTGTCCCGGGCAAATGCCACCATGCGTGAAGCAACAAAGAGCATCCTATCAGGGAGGACACATTTCAAACAATATGCTCTTCACCTACTGTGTCTACAATTCTACATAGGAGATGAGTCCAACTCCATTGTTCAAACCTGTTGGTTACGCAATGGAAAATCTGATGGTTGGTGCAGCAGAGTTCACAATCTTGACAAAGAAGAAACATGCCCACTGCACCGAAGATGATGTGAACTTCCATGGTAAGCAGCTGATGGCACTCTTTGGAGTTTGGCCAAATGCATTTGGTGGTCTCACACGTCTCAACCTAGAGAATATTAGTTTAAACAGACCAGACATGCCCCTCATTTTTAGCGTTTGCAAGAGACTGGAGTTCCTTCGCTTGCACAGTTGCGACATGGGGGTTCTGTCTCCCCTAGAAGTAGAAAACCCGCAGCTTAGAGAGCTAGAGATGGACGACTGCCGTTTTGACACAGTTCATCTCAAGTGGTTGCCAAAGCTCACCACGGTGACCTTTAGAATGTGGATCACTCAACAAGATCCCTTGTCTTTCAGTTATGTTCCACAACTCAGGAGTTTGAGCCTCATCAACATTGGTCTCTCTTGGCACAAGATGCTCAAGCTAAGTGATTTCCTTGGCAATGTCACAATCACTACTCTACAATTGAACTTCAGGAGTGAAAAGGTTAGTCAAGGTGACAGCTTCATTGGCGATGCCTTTTGCTTCCATTGCGCATGTTATCTATAGGTTCAGTATAACCTGTGATGTGGTTACCATATTCGGCACTCCCTTTTGCAGATTTGGATTCAACCAGAATATCCGAAAGAACTGTTGCCTGTGTTTTACAAACTAAGGTCTTGTTTAGTTCCGAAAAAATTTCGGATTTCGGCACTGTAGCATTTTCGTTTTTATTTAATAAATATTATCCAATCATAGACTAACTAGGCTCAAAAGATTCATCTCGTGATTTACAGGCAAACTGTGCAATTAGTTTTTATTTTCATCTATATTTAATGCTTCATGCATGTGCTCTAAGATTTGATGTGATAGGGAATCTTGAAAAGTTTTTGGTTTTCAGGGTGAACTAAACAAGGCCTAAGACTTTTGAATCTGGTCAACATCTCTGAAGAATGTGATCTGAACTGGACACTGTGCATTCTCCAAGGTGCACCCTCCCTTGAGGAGCTGCACATCACGGTTCAGGATCATTTCTGTGAAATGATGATGGACGAGGAGCTTAGGACGCAATACGCATATAGCAAGAACAAGAAGGATGTAGACTGGGAAGGAGCCACATTTGATTTCAAGCACCACAAGCTGGCTGTGCTCAAAATCTTTGGGTTTCGACCAGATGACAGGTATGCCAGAAGTGTCATCAAAGTAGCAGTGAATCTGGAGGATGTTTTTCTGTTTAACAAGTTGGTGTGTGAGAAGTGCAAGCGTGATGTTCCTAGGGCATCCAGATATCCATGGAAACAAAGGTTTTCGTTAAGGAACCGAATCACCAACGGGACCAACTCATTTGTTGCGATTCACTTCCCTAGTTAAAGCATTAATTAGTGCGGAAGGAAGTCATATATTTTTGTTTCTAGATCAAGTTTGATAGCAGCCATATCAGTAATCACTTGTAATGCAGTCTGACAAAAATTATTGTAATGCAACCCAACCCATGGCTGCCAAACTGTGCTGCTTTAGATCAGGTCTAATATGTACAATTTTACCAGATTTAGTTTGTACTGTTTGAATGCAAGAATCCAGTGGGTTTGACGTGCTTTCTAATTTTGAGACCATTTTTGGTTTTGAGAGATTCAATGATATGGCATATGATCTCCAATAATAGCAAAAGTTGCAAAGTGTATTATCGCAGTTGACAAATTGTTCTCTTTGCGATTTTATGCTCAAACTCTTTGATCTTTACTAGTGATCGCCCCCCCCCCCCAAGGATTTTAAGTAGTGGGAATTTGGTTGAAGATCTAACGAAACCTTAAGCGCTATAGTTTTTGCTGGCATCTAGCCAGCATCCTAGGCTCTGCATATGTCAAGTCAAGCTCCTACGAAATTAATGGTTTTGGGGCTAATATGGTGGTACTTCGAAACGGCTAGACTTTTCATCATTGCTTCTGCAGTTTCTCTGCCAGTACAAAGATCTTCTTTTCCCCTTTTGAATCTCAATACAGATCTAAACACTTGTGTATACACTGGTGCATCTACGATCTACCGAAGCTGTCCAGCTCACTGTTCGGCACAAAATCAATCCAAACCCAGTTTTCATCTCATCTCATCTCATCATATCAGAAAGCAGGACTCGTCAAAAATAAATCAGAAAGCAGGCAAAGGTCTTAACAATACTCCTACTATGAGCATCCACACAAATCGTCAACAGATGTGAAGAGGTCGACTTGGACCACATCCTATCCTCTTTTGCGGGAACCAGAGGTGCTTTCCCTTGCCGATACCTAGGACTGCAGCTGCATGTCCGTAAGCTTCAGAAAATACATGTGCAACCACTTATAGAGCGCATTGGCCAAAGACTGCCTGGGTGGAAAGGGAGATGGCTAAATAGAGCTGGTTGCCTCACTCTAGTCTCCTCGGTCCTCTCCTCCATGCCGACCTACCATCTCACTGTGTTCCCCCTCGCAGCTTGGGCCAGGAAGAAAATCGACAGAATCAGGAGATCATTCCTCTGGAAAGGAGAAGATAATGCAAACGGCGGTCACTGTCTAGTGAATTGGCCAACAGTTGCCAGACCTAAAGACCTTGGTGGTTTGGGGATACTGGATCTGGAAAAATTTGGTAGGGCGCTTCGCCTACGTTGGCTTTAGCAAGATTGGGTGGACGAATCCAAACCTTGGGCAGGCGCAGAGCTGCCTTGCAGCGAAGCCGACCGACTGCTCTTCAACTCATCAACTAAGGTCACGATTGGCGATGGCGCAAAGGCTCGTTTCTGGCACAACAGCTGGCTGGACGGTGAAGCACCCAAATATTTGGCACCACACTTGTTTGACTTGGTGAGATGTAAAAACAAATCGGTCCAGCAGGAGCTTCACAACTATAGTTGGATACGTTCGCTAAGGGGCAGGATCACCTCCGCTGTCCAAGTCGAGGAGTTTGTCTCCCTTTGGATAAGGTTACAAAGCATCCAGTTGACACCGGAGGTTCGTGACTCCATAATCTGGAGGTGGACAGCCGATGCTTCTTACTCCACCCGTTCAGCATACAGGATCCAATTCCAAGGTTCCTACGACGGGTTCCGTAGCGAACTCATTTGGAAAGCACATGCTGAGAATAAAGGAAAGGTGTTTGCTTGGATAATGGTGCGAGAAAAAGTCTTAACAGCGGATAATCTTGAGAAGAGAGGTTGGCCTCACAAGGACCAATGCGCCCTATGCAACGGACCTTTAGAATCATGCCTTCACCTATCACTCCTCTGCCCATTCGCCAAGACAGTATGGAGCCAAGTTCTTTCATGGGAGCATTTCGATGCAGAGTTGATCTGCCCCACTCAAGACCCACCTAACCTGAAGTCTTGGTGGCAAGAGGCCGCAAGCAAAATAGCGAAAGAAGAAAAAAGGCGCTTCAACGGGTTGGTCATCTACACACTATGGAACATATGGAAGGAAAGGAATAGGAGAATTTTTAACAACATCCAGGAGTCAGCAATGCAAGTGGCACTAAGTGTAAAGGAGGAGATCGAGCAAAGAAAAAGGGCTTTAGCTTGAGAAGGGACCAATATCGCAGGGGGCATCGTGTAATCCTTTTGGGAGTTTTGGCCCTTTTGATCTGTACATAAACCTTTTTCCCCTTCTTAATTGAAAGGCAGAGCTCCTGCCATTAAGTTAAAAAAAACAAATCGTCAACAGATCACGAGAACGACAGTATTATTAATCCTACCAGTGTGGTCGCGTGGGCGCTTGGGCGACGGCGTGGTGTCATCGGCGGCAGCGGAGCAGCCGGCGCGCGCGCTCGGGAGACGGAACGGAGGATCTCGAAACGGCAGTTGCATTGCCCGCTTTAAGAGCATCTCCAGCATAGGAGAAAACTCCAACCCAAATATATTTTAAGATTTTGAGGATCTTCTCTCTAGTAGAATGAGAAAATCCAATCATCAATGAGAAAATAGTGGACTGAAGGAGAAGAGATCTCCCCTTTCCCTTTCCTTTATTTGAAGGGTGGAAAACTATGATTTGAGGGCTAAAAAAATCTCATTAGAGTAGAAATTACGGAACTAAAGATCTCTAAAATAACAGTTTTTTTCTCATTAGAGGTTTGAAAAGGGGTACTAATGCAAATGCTCTTACATCCTATAAGGCCACTCTCAATGCATAGTTTCATGGTACAGTTACCAAGACTATAAACTAGGTAACCGAGCCACAAGAGTTTCATGGGGATGAAACTCCTCTCTCATCTGATGAAACTCCTTCATTTAATGACTCTGCCAAGTCAGCATTTTTGCTTATGTGGCATCCTATTTAATGTGCATGACACTCTTATGAAACATGCATTGAGACTAGCCTAAAGATTAGAGGAGAGGATGGAGAACATGAGGCCACGTGGCCAAATGAGAGACAAGAGTGTTTGGTGC
Organism: Sorghum bicolor; assembly: GCF_000003195.3. Classification (NCBI taxonomy): domain Eukaryota; kingdom Viridiplantae; phylum Streptophyta; class Magnoliopsida; order Poales; family Poaceae; genus Sorghum; species Sorghum bicolor. Next base: position 6,382,309 of record NC_012872.2, on the reverse strand, counting down.
ATGTTCCATCTTTTAAAAGATAAAAAAGACATGGAGTAATGCTGTTTTTTTTTTCCAAAACTTAGTTAAGTTAGAGATGTTTGACTTAGAATACATAGTGTACTACATGCATTAGACATTTGACTTGTACCAATTATTTTTCAAAAATGGTGGGCGTATGAATCAACTAGTAGACGTTGCCAACGCATACATTAGACAAGCATTACGCCAGCAAGCGTATTGACGTTTTCAGGTCACGCAAATTCACCTGAATCACACATGTACGACCCCACAAAGTGAACACGCATTCGCATTTCGTGCCGAGTTCTGCTCGGCAATCACAAGGTGTCAATCACGCGGGCACCACCCCATCACAAAGATTTCATGTCTGACATTAGAGACAGCAGAGAAACAGGATTTCCAATCCTACTTAACCTTTCCAAAACATACTGGTTCCAACTTGCAGATGAACCGGTCGTTATCACACCACTAAAACCATAGCCAAAAAAACGAACTTCGGAAGTTCATGTAAGTGCACAATCATCTTTCATATTTATCTAAAACGAGAAGTTCAGGGCTCTAATCTCATTGTGCAAAGAACATTTTATGCCTGGGGGAATTGATAGCGATGGTGTAGATCTCTACTGCTTGAAATAATCCTTCAGCTTCCTCAGCCAGAGCAGGTACTCACGGCTGTCCTTGTTGATCATGTACTCGTGCAAGAAGTTTGTGGTCATGGGTGAAATGCCACGCAGCTCCAGGTACTTGTGGAATGCCCTCTGCAGGTTCTCATCAAGGTCACTGCACATACAAGAAAATGTAGATTGTCAGCGCCAAGAAAACGATTTGTTGAAGCATTTGAACACTCGAAAAACAAAAAATGAGTTAATTTAGTTAATTTTTTCTTACTTGAAATCAGGACCCTCATACACAATCATGTCATGTTCATCATCCCCTGAGGGCTGCGTCACGGACAGGGCGTCGATGAGGACCTCATCAGGATAGGCGGTGCAGGCGAATTCAAGGACCGGGCCATCACCCTTAGTGATAGTGACTGTGAGAGGAACGCTGGACTGCTCGGGCTTCTGGCCTTCGTCTTCCGCATCGTCATCTCCCTCCTTGTCCTCACCCTCGTCCTCACCATCACGGTCATGATCAGGCTCATCTCCAGTGACAAGGCTGGGCATGTGAGCCACAACCTCAATCTGCTCACCCTGATATGTTCTTTTAAGGGTAACTACATTCGTCCCCTTCTCGTCGCTGATTTTGAAAGGGAAGTTATCTGGAATCTCCTCAACCTGTTTTGGAATGAACTGATGAGTGATGAGAGCCTAACCACAAAACAAATCTACTAAAATGAAAAGGCAGACAAGGCAATGTTCTTTACAAAAGATAATAACAGGCTGGTTGATCCCCAACATCTTGCCATCATATTCACACAGGGTGGCTCACACATCAATCTCCAATTCATCTTTGGTTACTACTCCCTCCATCCCATCCCAAATTATAAGGCATCCAAGAATCTTGGAGAATCAAATCATCTCAAGTTTGACAAAAAATATAGATAAAGTTATAAAGATTTATGAGATCAAGCAGATGTACTATGAAAATATAATTAATGAAGAACCTAATGATACTTATTTGGTATCATAAATGTTATCATTTTATCATATAAATTTGGTCAAATTTGAGATGCTTTGACTCTCTAAGATTCTTGGAATGACTTATAATTTGGGATGGAGGGAGTAGAAATAATATATGGCTGAACTAAACCACTAAGGAATTGCATTCCAAAGGCCGACTCCTCTTCTATCCTACCACGTAGCTATAAGAAACCATAAAAAAAGTACCTTTTTGTTATGTATCTAGACAGAGCATATAGATAAGTGCAGAGCAAAAGCTGTGTACCTAGAAAAGCCAAATGACTTCCAATTTGAAAGGGAGGGAGTATTATCAATGGGCAAAGTGGCAACTAATTTATCTATTTTTATGCTCCCTTGCAACCAGAGAGTAACACAGCAGCATGGACACTTTACATTGAAACCACAACGCCAACCACACTGCTCATACTGATACACTACTCCAAGCAGTGGCAAGCATGCATAAGCTTCCTTAAACAAAAACCCAGTATCAAAACAAATTATATAGTACTAAAGGGAAAGAGGCAGTTGAATCAAAAGACAACAGGCAGTCAAGGAAGTGAAGTGACAGAAAAAAAATCATTTATTCGGATGAGGTGTCCAGGTGTATAGAACACAGGATGGGTAAACAAAGGCATCGAAATAAATTAAAATCATAAGGGCATTTAAGAAGAACAGATCATGTGTGTCAAAAGTATCACAATTTACAGTGACAATGGATCCGGGTGCAACAAACAAGGATTGATTTTTTTACTCTAAGATCGCAAAATAGATATGCACACATTATAGATATGGGAATCTGCTCGTTTACCCTGTCGTGGTCGTCGCAATCCTCGGCGTACTTGATCTCGGAGTCGATGACGCTGAGTAGCTCGGCGTCGGAGCTGGGCCTCGTCGCGGGGGCCGAGGAGAACGGCATCGCGCGGGGCTTTGGCCGCGCCACGGCGGCAGCGAGGGGCCGGAGCAGGGCGGCGCTGCGGTGGGACCCCGAGGAGGCGGAGGCGCGGAGGAGGATGGGGACGGATGAGGCCGCGGCGCGGCGGGCGGCGGCGAAGAGGGCCATGGCGAAGGAGGCGGCAGCGGCGGCGCTGGCGGCGTGTGAAGGCCTACTAGGGTTTTCTGGGTTTTAGGGTCGGGAGCCGGGACTTCTGTAAAGGCGTGGGGACTGGAGGCTTAAGAGAAGCGGTGGTGGGACCCATCTGTCGGTTTGATCTCTAGTCTCCCGTTCCATGATTCACGTCCAAGCTGTACTTCTTGGAAAACAAGAAAGAACTGATGTTTCAGATTTGTTTTAGCATCTTAGAAAATCAGTCTTTAAAAAAATCTAAGAAATTGAAGTCATCACAGTTATCGTGTGTACAGGTTTTTGAACCACGCATTTTACTGCATTTCAAACTTGTATGACCTCGAAAACTAGAAGCAGGTTGTTCGTTTTGCTGATAAGGGCCTGTTTAGATTGGAGATGAAAATTTTTAGGTGTCACATCGGATATGTCGGAAGTATGTCGGGAGGAGTTTTTAGAAAGTAATAAAAAAATAAATTACATAACTCGTCAGGAAACTGCAAGACAAATCTATTAAGTATAATTAATCTGTCATTAGCACATGTGGGTTACTGTAGCACTTAAGGCTAATCATATAGTAACTAGCCTTAAAAGATTCGTCTCGTGATTTTTAACCAAATTGTGTAATTAGTTTATTTTTTATGTACATTTAATGTTCCATGCATGTTTCTGTTGGCTAATTTATTCTGAGAGAAAAACATTGTTGAATGGCTAATAGATTTAGCTGATAAATCTAAACGAATAACTATTCAAACAAAACAGATATCTTAAGCGCTCGAGCTCACCACACTATTCAAACAAAACAGATATCTTAAGCAAGATTTAGAATGCCCTCATTTCTGCACAAGCACAACGACAGGCTCATCGCACTGTCGCAGCCACCAGAATTCCACAACATACATCCGGATTTTTTTATTTTTTATTTTATTTTAGTTTTTGGAAAGGAGATTACCTTTGCTTTTAAGAAAGCATATAAGACTTTACTGGGGATACCAGTTAACACTCACGCATTACAGCAACAGCAACCCTTGCTAAACAACAAGAAAACAGGTAAAACCAACTAACGTAGACACTAAAGGATAACGCTCTTCAGAGCACACGCCTAACAGCCAGGAAGACAGATATGTATCGTAATACCTAATAGCCACCACTAAACATTACTGGAAATCTACTTGCTCCTGTTTTGCCCGCTGATACAGATACATTGAGGCAGATACAATTCTCCTTTTTGGAGTGTGACCAACTTCGTGTAATCGTAGTATTCCTGTAAGGCTGTAACGCATACTAAGGCTAGGCTACCAAAACAAATTTGTCAAATCGCGCCGCTGTTCCTCACTGCTTGACGAAATCCTTCAGCTTTGTCATCCACCGTATGTACTCCTGAGCCTGCTTAGTCACCATGTAATCGTGCATATAGTTGGTAGCCGACAGCGTTACCCCCCTTTGCTCCAAGTATTTGAACAGGCCTTTCTGAACATTCACAGGGAGCTCGCTGCAATACAAATGAACCAGTAAATGAGTGGATTAGTAGCTAGCATTACATTATTACAGGACCCAAACGGATGCCAAAACTGATATTGCTTACGTGAACTCAGGGCCCTCATAGGGGAACTTCTCTTCTCCATCGTCGTCTGTTTTCTCTACTATTAGCATATCATCAATGGTGATCTCCTCACGAAAGGCTGTGCATGTGAACTCAAGCTTTGGGCCAGAGTCTTTGGAAACTACCACCTTAAGAGAAATGCTGCTATCTCCAGCACTCTCATCTTCTTCTTCTGCCTCTTCGTCATCCTTGCCAGCACTCTCACCATCACCCTCACCATCCTCATCATCAAATTCAGGGCCTCCTTCTAAATTAGGCATGCTGACAGTAACCTCAATCTTCTCGTCCTTGTAGTCCCTTCTCAAAATAACCACGCTCATACCATCTTCATCAATTATTTCAAATGGGAAGTTGTCTGGAAGAGGTTCCTGACAAAAGAAGGAAAAATAAAAATGAATATAGCTAAGCAAGCAACCTTATGTACTTGCAAAATCAAGGACTCAAAGTAGAGTGGAACCAGAAAAGTGATTTTTATGTTAAATGTCAAATGTTGCAGAAAGTAACATCTGCCCAAAGTCTTTTCAGGACTGTGCATCACCAGATAACCAGTCAACCTCAATGTCAGTTTGAACATTGCTCTCACGTGGAGCCTCAAAGTAGTTCAAAACTTGAAGCCGAATTCTCAACAAATTCAATCATTGGTCTTTGGTCCCACTAATTTTGAAGTCACAGTCCCTAAAAATCATTAGAATGATTGGGTGATTTGACATCAGCTGAATGATTGCAGCTGTTCAGAAGAAAAATGATAAAAAAAAAATATGCGGGCTTATATAATTAGACTCTTGGATATTCATGTCAACATCCGAGAAAAAACAAATGCAAGAAAGTCAGGAATCTGAATGATTGAACACAGTGAATAGAAGATGCAAGGAACAAAACAGCCATGAACACCGACTGGCTCATATAGCATATTTGCAGTATGATTTCTACTAACAGAATATAGATACCATGACTGGAGAATTTTGATACCGAGTTGTGCAGATGGAAACATTATCCATGTAAGAACACGGAATTGTTTAATCCACTACCACCAAACATGAAGAGGTATTAAGTCACTAGAAAACTCTCAGTGTTATTATTAATCAAATCCTTCATGCAAAGTACTCCCTCTATTCCAAATTATAAGATGTTTTGGCTTTTCTAAATAAATAGCTGATAGCTTTTGTTATGCACTTAGATAGGCAATATGTCTATATGTCTGGATACATAGTAAAAACAATGTATCTAAAAGTCAATGTATTATAATTTGTGATGAAGGGAGGAGCATTTAGGGGGTGTTTAATTCCCCTTCTATTCCAAAAATTTTTGGGTTTTGGTTCATTATTTTGCATAATGAAACTTTTGGCCTTGTTTAGTTCCAAAAAAATTTGCAAAATGGATACTGTAGCACTTTCGTTTGTATTTGAAAATATTATCCACTCATGGACTAACTAGGCTCAAAAGATTCGTCTCGCAAATTACAGGTAAACTGTACAATTAGTTATTTCTTTAATCTATAATTAATGCTCCATGCATGTGCCGCAAGATTCAATGTGACGAGGAATCTGAAAAATTTTGCAAAATTTTCTAGGAACTAAACAAGGCCTAAACACCATGCAAATTTTTTGGCAAAAAGGTGGTTATTCTCCATTTTGGAAGCCCAAAAGAGCCTCAAGAGGCCCTCATGAGGGCAATAAATTTTGCATTTTGGATGGAACTAAACATGACCCTGAAATTTTTGGCATTTTGCATTCCATCATTCCAAAGTAGTTGGCATTTTGCATTTTGCATTTTATGGGGAACTAAACACCCCCTTAAGTAGTCAGATTGGCCCTGTTGTGAATTGAGCTCTCTTTCCTAACACGCTAAATTATAGATGTACTCAGTGAGCAGAAAGAGATAAATCCATACCTACCATTTGCAGAGACGGTAATTAATAAACACATGACAAATTTCAGGTAATCCGCCGTCTCCATCACAAATTCCTCTCTAATACGGCCCAATACAATTCTACTACTCGCGAAATCCCCACTACTCTGATAAGGGAAATACGTTTACCACATAATAATTCGACGGGAACTGAACAATTGAAGTAGCAAAGCTACGAGGGAGTCACAGTCACCTGCTCGTCGCTGTCGAGGTACTCCTGCGCCTCCCTGATCTCGACGTCGAGGGCTCCGGCGAGGTTCCCGGCCCCGGACCCCTTCTTCTTCTTTCCCTTAGCCTTGCTCTCCAACACCACCGGCGCCGAGTTGGGGCCCTTTGCCGCGTGGAGCGGAGCTGTCGACGGCTTCCGCGCCTGTGAGCAGACGCACGCGCCCGCGCTGCGTGCTGGGGACAGGACGGAGAGGAAGAGGGTGGTGGAGGCGGCGGCGGTCGCGGAGACGAAGGCCATGGCGGTGTCGAGGCGAGTGACGGAGGAGGAGATAAGGCGAGGAAGAGGGGAGGGGGGAGGGCTTTGCTTGGGTTTTGGATTGGATGTTTTTTTATTGCTTGGGCAGCAGAATGCGCACGGGCTGCCGGCTTGTGTGGCCCACACGTCAGTGAGACAGTGACATACTAACGGTACAAACACAGCAGTGATATTAGTTGTGTTTGTATTATGTATAAATTTGGTAGAAGAACTGAATTAGTGTACAACCCGAAAGCTAAAATTTTGTTGGGAATCTTTCGAGAAGGCGAACAACTTTGGCAGAGACTATGAGAGTTAGGGAGTGTTGGGACTGCTCCACAAACTTCACTATGGAGCACCTCCATAAAAAACTGGAGTTTGTGGAGTACCTCTTTAGGTGCTCTCACAACTTCACCTTTTTTCCTCAAACTGAGTGCGTGGAACTAAAACCGTTTGGCTAAAAAATATGGAGCGGAGCTAAAAAAACGTGAAGCAGAGCAGTCCAAACACCCTCTTAGTGGCCACGTTTTTTTACTCTGCTCTATATTTTTTTAGCCAAACAGTTTTAACTCCACACACTCAGTTCGAGAAAAAAGAGTAGAGTTGTGAGAGTATCTAAAGAGCTACTCACAAACATAATTTGTGAAGCAAAGTTTATGAAGCAGTCCTAAACACCATCTCAGGAACCATGCATCTAGAGTTGGAATCGACTGGATGTTTCTTTCTCTTTACTTCTTCTATTCTTTTTTCGTGTAGTGCTGTCAGCACCCAACAGTTCATGCAAATGCAAATGATATGCTGCGAACTTCTGATCAATTGATATACTATCGATTTGCAAACACAAGAAAAAGGAAATCAAACAAAAAAACAGTAGGCCTCAGATTAAAAGGGCCAAGCAGTAGCAGAAGATCATGCACAGGGGACAAGAACCTCACAAAGCCTTGGCTAATTGATCTGATATATTGCAAATTGCTATCACAAACATGTACATATCAGTAGCAGTTTCAAATTCGCCGTGTCTCAGAGCCTGCAATTTGGCAAGCACCCGACTGATCACGTATATACAATAGCAGTTGCAGAGGAGCCACCTTCACAAAGGCGCCCCCCTGGACGGCTGGCACTCATCCATCCATCCACCCGTGCCTTTATTCCAAGGAGCAAAGGAGGGGGAGAATCTCCAAGAAGCCAAGAACAAGAAGGAGAGGAGAATCAACGAGGGACTCACATACTCAACACGGAACTAAAGGAAGGAGCTCACGAGAATTCTTCTTCTTCGCACGCCTCGTATCGTATCGCCTCGGACCCATCATCAGCCGGCCGATGATTTGATCGATCGGGATCACCCGCGATCGTAGTAGCCGCGCGCCGCGGAGGAGAGGAAGGCCGGCACGTCGGCTCCGGCGGCGGCGAGGCGGACGTAGTAGGGCGCCGGCGACTCCGGCGGCGACTCGTTGCGGAACGGGTTGCCGATGGGCGTCTGCCCGCCGTTGGCGAGGTGGAGGATGGCCCGGTACAGGAACGGCAGCAGGCCCTCCATGACGATTCCGCTCCGTTGCTCACCAAACAAAAGCGCAGCGCAGCGCAGCGCAGCGCAGGGCGGCTCCAAACCAAAAGCAAAGCAAGAGGCCAACGACTACTGTTCTGTTCCCCCTTAGCCTGGTGCAAGTGCAGCTGCGAGGGGTTTATAAAGGCGATTGATTAGCGAGACAGAGATGTGCTCTGGACTTTGACTAATCAATTCGATCGGAGGAAGTGGAGAACAACTGGATTGGATATGGCGGCTAGTGCTTAGCAAAAAGGCTGGGAAAGGGAAAGGGAAATGGTCAATCAGAGAGCATGTGGAAGAAGAGGAATGGATAATGTGCCTGGACGAGCTGAAGCTCAAGGTCAGGAAATTGATATTTATCAGGAGGCAGAGGAATACAGGTGGGGAGTAGTTTAGGCAGCGGCCTGGAATATTGGTTGGGGGAACAGCTCAGTTGGTGGGGACAAATGGTTTCTTTGTGTGGTGCCTGCTGCCTGCTCCCTGCTGGTGGAAATCCGGTGTTGCTCTGGGTTTCAGATTCTGGTCTGGGGGAGAGGACGGGGGAGGAGGACCAATCCAATCCTCCATATATAAACCACCACCACCAATGGGATTCTCTGTCTGAAGAAATGGAAGGAGGGCCACAAAAAAAGATGCATCAGGTTGAAGACAAGGGACAAGTTACCTGACGTTAGGACAAATTCTAGTGATGTTTGTTATGCATTCATGCCTCCGCTCCTTTGTCTGTTAGGTGAAGCTTGTGTTTGGGACTTCTTCACCTTAAAACCTATCATTGGGCCAATAAATTGAGGTTTGATCCGGAATTTGGTAGACCATCAATAATTCAATCCGGAATTTGGTAGACCATCTTTCTCGCGTATCAGAAAGAATGGGTCAACTTGAAGCATCATCCAACTTTACTGAAAATGACATACTACTAATGTCTAGCTAGGTGCAGACAAGGAGCTAGTGGTCAAATAGCCCCCCCTCCCTGGATCATCAAGAGCTTAGTACATTTCAAACTGCTCGGTGAACACCTGACACACCAATACACCATGGATAGCAGAGTAGTACAACAGCGTAAAGTTCTTACATATATATCCCAGCGGGCTCCAATTTGCAATCATTGGTAAGTGGTACACATAATTTAATTTCCAGAATGAATTTCTAGCAACAAGTGTCGAAGCCTCTCTCCCTCTCTACATAAGCTAACCTATTGCTGATGGCTGGCTCTGTTTGTGTGACGATTCCTCCACATGAAAGATGAGCAAGTCAACGCGGGGTAAGCAAAGATGTTGCTTACAAAACTGGTGTGACAACAATCCAAGGTGCTGTGGATGCGCATCACCTTGGCGAACTTAGGTGGAAGATCTGACAATCTGGTTTGTATTTGTTCTTGGATGTAGCCTCTTCAAATTTCTTCAGTGGCCCTTCGTTCTCTGTTAAGCCAGTCTGGACAAAGTATCGTGTCCACCATGAAGAACTCCGCAATTTTGCCTGAAAACAAACAAGGCAGACTTTGTCAGTGAATGAATTTAATTTGCCGAGCCAGACAAATCTTCACCCAGAAAGATTATGGCCTTCAGTATGCACAGTATATTCCATTATGGTGTGGAACAGACAAATACTTGGATAGTTGGATTAGACAACAAAAACAGCACAACCAACAGTCTCTGACCAATACCAAGTCACCAACCATCAATAGCACTGACAATATCTTACTAAGGTGTGGAACCAACAAAAAAAATACAACCATAACACAACAAAACGGCTAAAGCAAAAGGCTCTAAACAATACCTGCAATCAATATTCAATGACACTGACAGACTTGACAATAGGTAACATGTGTATAAAATTACGTCATACCACATCCTTAGTCAATATAATAGATCTAATCTAATTTTGAGATGTCAAACATCCAGACAGAAATGTGCCATATAAACAATATTACTAGAGCAGTAATTTCTAGACCATCAGTGTTTATACAACGTTGTTGTATCATGAACAGGAAATGCATAGAACAATAAGTTTGGCTTAGTAAATTGGACATCTTGTAGTTAAGTCATAAGCAAAACAAATTTGCATGCTATCAATAGAAACCATCTATGCATACCGGTCTTCCAAATTTTGGTAGTTCTGAGACCTTAGCTTTCTGCTGACCTGGATTGCCTGCAAAGATGGAATGAAAACATTTCTCAGATGATCTAGGCCATCCACGTATGTTTAAACATTTGGTAAATAATGGTATAAAAAAGAGTACAGGAGTAGAGCATTATTCAGGGCCTAGGTGGACATTACTAGCAGACTGCCAACTTTGAATGACTACTCAAAAAGGAATATAGATCTGTTTGAGCAGGAAAGTTTCAGCTCCAGTACCCACCACATGAGTCCAATCATGTACCTAACTACCTGCTCCAGAGACCACCCTTAAAAGTTGATAACACTTTGACCTCCAAGACGTTAGTATCATCTGAATATCTGATGTTGCACTACCCAGATTTAAATCTGCCATATTAAGATAGAAACACATACTACTTTTAAGGTTCATCCTTGTATCATCTGATGTTGCACTATCGTATATTTAAATCTGTTATCTTAAGACAGAAACACATACTTCTTTAAGGTTCATCCATATGTTTCCTTTTATTGCTTCCACTTGGGAAGAAAATCCAATCAGTTCAAGACACATAGCTAAGATACATAGAGTTCTTAATACAGTTAAAGAAAGACACGTGGAAAAATAGCAGCAAGAATATTTCAAGTAAAAGATGGTTTGTTTCAATATAACTGCAACCAAAGGAATATAAACAAGCAGTAGTATTTTGTTGCTGATAGTTAAAAAAAATGCATAGTACTTATTAAAAAAAAGCTATGTGCCACACAAAGGTACAACAATTGGTATGTGTAGGTCAAATGAGGGTTTTCCCAGAAAAAGAGAAGGCAGTAAACATTTCAAGAAAAAACACATACCAGCAAAAATAACAAGGCCATCTGTGGAAACCCTTGCTAAATCAGGAAGCGTTTTGTTCAGATACCTTGGGGTCAGATAATCTAAAGCATCTGACACGACAACAAGATTAAAAGAATCTGGACGGTATGGAAGGGGGAACTTAATATCAGACATACGGACGAAGCCCTTGCGCACGAGGCTTTTGCAAGTACTGTCAGTATCCTCCAAATCATAAGGCTCCACTCCCCAAGCTTCAACCTTTCCTTCTTTCAACAAATTAGAAACTACTGTACAACTATCAGGGCCTACATGGAGAACCTTTTGCATGGCATTGCCATATGCCTTTTTAAGATATGGAAGCGCCCGCATAACTTCTGATGTGCAAGAACCTGGATGCAGATGTAGATGGAAAGTCTGAGATTAAGAGGAAACAAAACTTCCCTCATCAACATGTTGGGGAAGGAAAATGTGAAGATGACTAAAGAAATTAAATAATCATTCTACTTCCACTGCAATATTGGTCAGTTCAACTTGCAGTTTGACTTGTATTAGGGAGTAAAGAAAGGGGGACAAAAGAAATCCGTTTTGTTTAGTTACCAAGAATCAAAGAACCAAATCATAGTGGCACAGCAGAGTTTCAGTGATCAGGGGGGGGGGATCCTATTTATCATGAGGTTGATTACTGTTACTAGTATTAAATGCACTGCTAGATATTTCATAGCCTACTGAACAATACCAAACATCAAATCAGCTACAAAGGAAATAGGACACAACTGCAGCAAAAGAGGAGGCAGAACAACATAAATGCAGGGTCTCATATGATATTGCTCTTAAGGATAAGCATACAGATTGTGTCTGAGATTTTCAGGTAACTGCACCTGCACTACTGAACAATGCTAAGATAACAATAATATAGCCAAGAGTAAGATATATTGTAAGATTGAAGTAAAAATAGTTGAGCATCTTAGTTGCAAACTAGAATAGCAATTGCAACCTTGTAATCAGAGAGAAAAAAATTATTTCAAGCTGCAAGTCTAATGACACATTAAAGAGCAAGTTTCAGAGAGAGATCAAAATTTTGGACGACTAAAGAAATAACATCAGCAGGTGATTAGCTACCCAAAAAGAGACGTGGAAGGGAGAGAAAAATGTGTACCTTCAGACCTGGTCACAGACTCTCTGCTTGTAACAGTTACACCTGGCCATTAAAGAATAAGTCAAACAAGAAGTACAAGGAAACACTGTTTGATTTTGTTTTGGTCTTCTGGAACAAACGACAGTACATGCCAATAAGATAGAACAGTCATAATTCATAGGTGCCAATTCAATACATACTGTCTCAAGTCAGTTTGCTTTCAAAATTGCATGACAATTCAAATACATTGTTACTTTTTTGACAAACAACTAGAAATTGTGCATGGTAGGTGTGTCCCCACTCTCAGATGATGTACTGACTACAAACAATTGATGAATTTGATTTTAAAAGCCACAAACTCTTTCGCCAAGCCATGTTCTATCGCCAAGTAGCAAGCACAAACTTTTCGTAATTTGTAACCCAACATTAATTAGGAAAAACTGAGTGAGCGAGTCTAACCGAGAATCTTTAACCGACCTGAGCTGCTGTTGAAGTAGGCGATGAGAAGAATGACACCCTGCAAACATGAGCACATACAGCATCAGCATCCGGAAAATTCCAAGTAACAGCAGTAGCAGTCGGGTAACAGACAGAGAGCTGGAATTACCAGGACGACGAGGGCAATGGTGAGCACGGGAGGCGAGCGTGACTTGGGGTGGAACAGGCCGCCGACGGACGGCAGACTCCCGTCCGACACCCGCCGGCTCGGGTTCACCGACCTTCTGGACATCCTCCCCTCCCTCTCTCTCTCCCTAATCCGACCACCCAAGCTCTGTGTCCCTCTCCCCCTCGATCACCTGGTCACATGAACACAAGCGTCGCTCAGATTATATCAGTAGCCAGAATAAAACGGGAAATCCCCCCGCAATGCCGCGGCACGGGATGCATCCGCAGCACGCAAGGCCCCGCGTCGGCCGTAGATCGGAACCCCCTTCTAGCGCGAGGCGGCGGCGGCGGTACCTCTGGCAATGGAGGCGGCGCGGCGGAGGCGGCGGTCGGAGACGAGGAGGAGGAACCCGGCGCTAGGGTTGCCGGATTGGGGGTGGATCTGAGGCGCGGAGGTGGGGCGGAGTGGGGTGGGGAGAGGGGGCAGCGCCAGCGGGTGGCGATCCGGCGTGATAGGGACGGCACGGCACGGGCACGGGAATGGGATTAAAACTTCGATGAAGCTCACACACAGGGACAGGGGGGGAATAAAGCGCGTCCTGTGTCCTGCTATATGCGACGGTGGGCAGCAGATCAGCACGCCATTAGCGACCGAGATTGAGGATTAGTGGAGCGCGGCCCGAATTCCGAGGGTGGGGAGGAGGAGATTTTGTTCGGGGATGTCGGTCGTCGACGCATCGTGGTCACTGACTCGTGGGGCCCTCGGTCTTTTCTATTCCCTTTTTTTTTTGGGTTGGTTGCTGCTGGCTGTGGCTGTGGCTGGTGCGGGTGGCCTGGCCCGGGGTGGGTTTCGGCCCAACCCCATCATCGTGCTCGTCCAGAATGTTGACTGCTAGTCACTAGTCAACGCACAAATGGCCATTCGGTTTTTTTTTTTGAGTGGAACAAATGGCCATTCGAAAGCCTGTATTGGCATCATCAATTAGGTTTCAGTGTACCTAACACTAGTACACAGTTGCGATCTTCTAGATTAAATAAAAACAGTTGCACGTTAGAGAGAAAAAGAATGGGAAAAGAAACATAGCTGTGTCAGCATACCAATGTGGTAGTGTAGAAGTTTCAGAGCTCCGCATTAAACCATTAATACATGAAGGCTCTCTTGGTAGAGCTCCACTCTAGTTTTTAGCGGAAAGATGAGGAGTAAGTTTCTCCACTCTAGTTTTTACCTCAGGCTTTATCTCGTAGGCTTCTTCGAAGAAGCCTGTCAAAGGGTCTAGTAGAAGGACCGATTTTCACTGGAACATAAGGAGTTGGCTAGCTCCTTGGCTAGGTTTCAGCTCTTTTTGGAGGAGCGTTTCCAAACACACCTAAAATATGACCAACTAAAAATTACTTGGGCCTTGTTTAGTTTACCCTGAAAACCAAAATCTTTTCAAGATTCTCTGTCACATCGAATCTTACACCACATGTATGGAGTATTAAATATAGACGAAAATAAAAATTAATTGTACAGTTTATCTGTAAATCACGAGATGAATCTTTTAAGCCTAATTATTCCATGCTTGGATAATATTTGTCAAATAAAAACGAAAGTGCTACCGTTCCGAAAACTTTTCAGTTTTCGGAACTAAACAAGGCCTTGGCATAAAAAAGGATAAAGAAACTAAAAAGTCGCTTGAACATAAAGAGCCACGCGCACTTCATTTACATGCAGTCATCAATTAATATATACTACGAGATATAAATCGCAATTAAAATGGCAAATGGATGAAGATGGCCTACCTTACCATTGATTGAGACGGTGGCATGGCATGCATTAACGCCACATGGAATGGCGGTAGGAGGGTGTTGGGAAGCCATTAATAATTAATAAAAACATTAAAGGTCGGTTTGGATGAGATATAACTAGTTTACTAGTTAGGTTAAAAAATTTAGCTTAAATTATCTAAATTTGGTTAGCTAGTTGGCTAAGGCCCTGTTTAGATTGGAGATGAAAATATTTTGGATGTCACATCGATGTGTCGGAAGGATGTCGGAAGAGGTTTTTAGAAACTAATAAAAAAACAAATTACATAGCTCATCAGGAAACTACAAGACAAATCTATTAAGCATAATTAATCTATCATTAGCACATGTGAGTTACTGTAGCACTTAAGGCTAATCATAGAGTAACTAAGCTTAAAAGATTTGTCTCACGTTTTTCAATCAAACTGTGTAATTAGTTTATTTTTTTATGTACATTTAATGTTCCATGCATGTGTCTAAAGACTCGATGGGAATGAGATGGACGAAAAAATTTTGGATGGGGAACTAAACAGGGCCTAACACTAGTTGAATATTTGGCTAAAAAATTATTACAACACCTATTAGCCATTCTGGTTAGGACTAATTTTTAGTTTACTATCGATTAGCTCTTACTCCCTTTGTCCCTAAAAGTTTCAATTCATAAAATTTGTGTCAGTCAACAGGAATATCTATAACATAAAATAAGTATCTTATAAAAATATATTCTATAATAAATCAAATGGTACTAATTTGATACTATAAATCTTAGTACTTTTTTAAAAATTTTATCAAAATTTAAAAATTTAACTTAAGATACCTCTAGAAATTAAAGCTACATATCACCAAAAGAAACACGGTAGGCTTTTAAGGCCTTGTTTAGTTCCCCAAAAATTTTGTAAAATTTTTTCAGATTTCCCGTCACATCGAATCTTTAGACGTATGCATGGAGTATTAAATATAGATAAAAATAAAAACTAATTGCACAGTTTAGTCGGAATTGATGAGACGAATCTTTTGAGTCTAGTTAGTCCATGATTGAACAATATTTGTCAAATACAAACGAAATTGCTACAGTGCTCATTTTGCCAAAAATTTTAGAACTAAACAAGGCCTGGCTGGTTTTGTGAGAGTACACGTCGGCGTCAGTATAGATTTGCAAAATCCAATACAAATATGAATAAAATTTAAAAAACCGAAAATATGAAGGAAAAAAGTCCGACACGGATCACGTTAACCAACTACTAGTACTTGCCTACCGAAACCGAGACCGAGAACAGTGCATGTACAACAGCGGAACCAAGCCATGGTCGTCGCGTCACATCACATGAGGGAACGAAAGTGATTCGCGCACGAGAGCGTGGATCGAATCGTGCGGGCGTGCGGCCCAGCCCACTACGGTTTCCACTTCATCATCAACGCAAGAGAACGGCTGGATCCGTGCGTTCAAAGATGGGCTCGATCCCCATCGTCCCAAATCCTCACGCGCCGCCTCCGGACGCATCACCGGTGTTGGCGACGAGCCTCGGCCTCTGGGTTTCCTTCTATCAGCCTCGAATTCCCGAGTCCGGCGACCAGATTAGCTCCGTGCTCGTCCTCCGCCTCCTGCGGCCGCCGGCGTCTCCATCCCGCCCACTCTAACTCCTGCGGCCGCCGGCGTTTCCATCCCGCCCACTCTAACCTGCCGGGTCTCTCTTGCACCCGCCGCCATACCCGCCCAGTACTACTCTCCCCGGCGCCGCTACTGCTGTTCCATTTCCACCTGGATCATCAGCGATCTTTTGATTCGGGATGCGGTTGGTGGGTCGCGGATCCTGCTCGGGGTCACGGCTCTATTACTTTATATTGTTTATTATTATTACAAGGTTAGCATGATCGAATCGTTGGGTTACGATTCTACAACATGTTCTGTGTCTACATTTGATAATCGCATATTGTAAGTAGTGATCTATACGAATTATTCATTGGACAAAGTTGCAGCTTATATTACTCGCAAAAACAAAAGTTGCAGCTTATATTGATCATGCAGCAGCTACAGCACAGCACAGACAGCTGCCATTTACTACGTAGATAAGCGTGGTCCTTGGGTGGAGTAGTGTTCAGATTTTGCTGAACAATGGCCGGGCACAACATCCGGGCTCCATCTTGGCATGCCTTATTTCCTTCTTGCTATACTTTGCAGATAAGCGTGGTCCTTGGGTGGAGTGGGAGCTTCTCTTACTAATCAGAGATCATCTCAGATATGTTGGAAGAACAGGAGGGCACGCTGAACCAGCACATCGTGCTTGCCCTTATTCGTCAGCCATTCAGCAGTGTTTTTCTTTTACAACAAATCAGCGAGCACAGCCATGTCTTATCAGCCAAGTGAATAGGCTGGGAACCGACATCTTGGGCCACGCTGCCTTGCCACATCCCGCTGTGTTTGCAAGCCCTGGTGCACAATCATTGACATCCGCCGGTTACTTTGGTGGCTATATTACTTTCCTCGGATTTCACCCTTACAAGGAGGTTGTCTTCTTGAGTGAAGGATTGATCCGAGGACTGGCCTATCACTTAAATACCTCAAAGGTTCAAGAATTAGGCAATCTCTTCCCAACACATTATGGAACGTGTATGGGTATCCAACCATTCATAGAAGGGTCTTTTCCATACACACCTTGGATCGGAGAGTTTCCATAGGAAAATTACTTTGTAAGTTCATCTTGATGATTACAATATAATAATGTTCTATAAGGCACTGTTTTTTAGGACAAGGCATGGAGTACCTTTTCAGAGCCCACAACGGCAAACACCTGACTTGCAGAACTATTGTTTATTTGGCATGAGAATACTGGAGGCTGGAATTTACCTGCAAAATGACGGTAAGTTGCCATTACATCTGGAAGCTATCATGTTTCCCATGATTGCTTGATTTCCACACGTGTTTAATGGTTTACTCTACCTCTTAAATCTATATTCCAAAGGATTTTCTTTGCTCAGTGTCATGTCATGACTGAGGAGGTTTGTCCTGCACAATAAGTTGAACGTCACAATATATGCAATTCCCAACCGTATAGAAGTCCTATAATCTGGGTTTATTTTCGAAGTGTGCTGTAAAATGGCGATGATTTATTTATTACACTTGAGTTTGATAAGCCTAAGGCAATGCCCACAACAAAATGTAGATTGGGGAAAATGAATTGAATGAAATCACAAGGTTTTCTGCACACAAATCCATGAACAAAATCACCTGAATTAAACTGCAAGTTGACAGAATTAGACATTGATATTACCAGGGGATCACAGATAGGAAATTCAGACATCCCGTGGGTTATTTAAGCCCCTATATGCCACAGCACATTCGCGCGTGACTAAATGGAGGGCCGGTCCATTGGTGACCATGCTTAAATATTCAGCCATATCACAAATCATCAAACCTATTGGATCCGACCAAATCCACTCTGTTCCCCTACTGCCTCGATTGCATTTTGACACTCATGTCTATGCAATGAAAATCTAATGAAATTCACAATGCTTATCCTTACAACATTGCATTTTCATATTCTGAGCTCATGGCCTTGTCCCTAGCCAACATGCTTTCATCTCACCATCTCTGCATTGACAAAAATGGCATGATGATCCAGGTCTCAACTTTCATCAGGCACTAAACACTTCATGAGATACTTCAGGCCCCAATATCATTTCCATCACAGCATCATTGAACAGGTAGTATACTCCCTAAAAGTATACACAACAGAACTAGTGCTGAAATTCTTCACAGGCGTAAGCAAATTAGCAAACATGGGAAGTAACACTGACCAATCTTGATTAAAGGATTGCTTTATGTTCAGCCTTTCCAGCAGCCAATGTTGCAATCCAGAATAGGAGCAAATCTATTTTATTTTATTTGGTGGTGTTGGTAGTAGGTACAGGTTGCTATTAGTGTGGCACAACACAATGCAATACCATCACAGATTTAAACCCAATATGCCAATTGATTCTTTAGAAACCGCATCATTGGTGTACATTTTAGGAGAAAAGTTTTTTGGGTGTGCATGCATGCTTGTAATAGCATACACTACATGCTTTTCCAAACAACCTAAACCCAGGAGGCCTAGTTTTGAGTTTCATTTCCCCATGGGAGTGGATTTTCAGGGCAGGGCTAAAGAAAACCCTCGCCACTATGTGGTGAAATACACAGCTGCAGGCGTCCTGGCAGTCAGATCTGATCTTTATTTCCATTACATCTTCGACACAAATACATAGAGCCAAGGGATGACACAATGCTGGTATTTTTTTGTGTGTTTGGGTAAGCAATGTTAATCCTGCAAATGGATAGCATTTTGGTTACATGTTGAATTCAAATTTAATATAGATATATAAGTATCGTGTTTTAACTTCGATATAATATTTGACCCAGTCCTTTTTTGGAACATGAGCTTATGTTTCTGCTATGAAGCTTTAGGTTCAGCTCATCTCTGGTTCGTTTCTACATGCTAAGTTCAATATAATAGTTAATTATATATCCTTATTACCAAGCATCAAAAAATATTATTGTTTCATCATGCTATATAATGTGCCGACTCATCAAGGAACTGACTAGGGAACTCATTTTTCAGGATACCAGTTAGGAAGCTCCGTGTCCTACTCCTACACTACTCTTACTCAAGCTGCTGAAACTCACTATATATATAATGTAATTGACCTATCTTTGTTTACGATGAATGATTGCATGCTTTGGCCAGCTCTGTGCTTCGTCATCACTACATACCTATGTGTACTGATAGCATTGGTTTGCCTGCTATTAAAAGGCTTTAAGGCCTTGTTTGGATGTAGTCGGATTCACATCAATCCACATGTGTTGAGGTGGATTAGAATTTAAAGTAAAAATTGAACTAAATTCCACCCCAACACACATGGATTAAAGTGAATCCGACAACATCCAAACAAGGCCAATTTGGTTTTTGTTGCTTGAACTGCAAACCGGAGGAGCACCGGCCACTGTCTGTCAACATTCTGGACGGGTAGAGTACGAATGCAGGATGGGGGTTGGGCCAAAACCCAGCCGGGCTAGGCCACCAGGCACCAATGTGGTATATATATTTTTTTACTTAAAAAGTAAAGGAAAAGAAACACAGCTGCGTCAGTACCAAATGTGGCAATGTTTGGAACTTGAGAGTCCACCGTTAATCCATATATGACCAAGTAAACAGTCACTTGCACATAAAGAGCAAACGCAGCACTTCTATTGTTCGTTGATTTACATGTAATTACGGTTATTATTTCTGGCCGGCATCCTTCTCTATAACTCAATTTACATTTCTTGCGTGCTTACAGCAGAAGATACAGTTTTTTTTTTTTTTTGCAAGACGTCGAATATATAAGTTATAAGTCTCACAAGTCACAGGGTCAGGTCTTCCATCGATCAGCTGCAGAACAGAGTCTCCTTTGTGGGGTTCCCAGTGGTTGAATTCACTCTGGTCGACAAATAAACTATGAGATCAGCAAACACATTACCACTAGACTGAATGGCCATCAATCCATCCATGTCAATGCCTTGCGTCCTTACCCGTCAGCGATTTTGCAGAGGTATTCCCGTTGATCGTCTCGAAGTGGGACATCGGTAAAATCTGCAGGTTGAAGAAAATGGCGCATGGTGACACTACTGCTTATGTGATCATGTAAAAAAGACAAGAACAAGCTCACTTATCCAGTTTGAGCTTTCCCTACTTTTGCTCATTTTGATTTTGCAAAGGGGAATGGAAATTTGTTTGTGCCCCCCTGTACTGATGACAACTTTTTGAATTGGAGAAAGGTACAGTTGCTGAGTTGCAGCAAGAGATGGCTATCAGAGTGGTATGCAAAAATCACTTGCCTGCCCCAGTTATGTTGGCACCTTTGAAAGAAGTGTTTCCTGTGACAAGTGCCCCTTCCAAGTTGGCATTTGATAAGTTTGTCTGCAAAATGAAGCGAGGCAAAACCAACCACGAGTGTTGAAAAACGATCACCATGCTGATATGTATGGACAGATAGTTCAATCAGATGGGGGAAACATGATGGGATTTTTTCATGAACAAAGTTGGCCCAAATATAAACGTCTGATTTAACGATGGCTGAACGTTGAGGTACTTGTCAGACATTTTGAACAGAACAGGATACAGCCTGCCGCGTGCACAAGTTTGATTGAATCTCGATGAAACTGAACAGAAATAATCAATGCTGAACATTTTATTACCTTTGTTAAATTCGCTAGCGAGAAATCGGCGCCTCGAAGATCAGCATCAGAGAGATCAGCGCCTGAATCAGTCGGCCGGCAAACATATCCAGTAAGCCATACAGCCAAACCCAAGTCACAAACTTTCCAATGACAAGGAGCAAGAACTGGAATCATCGAAGATAGCGAGCAAATTCAATACTTGTGAGGTCTGCGTCGAAGAAACTTGCGCCGAGCAGGTTCGCGCCTTTGAAGTTCGCCTGCCTCAGTATAGACTGCATCATCAAGAACATCAAGAATCAACAAGCATGAGCAAGAGACCCTGCTGACAAATGACATACTTTCTTTTTTTTTCTGCATATACATAGAACTTCGAAGATTTGATGCGTTTCTAGGCTTCTCCACATCGAGAAGCAAATTGTGAGAAAATTGTAGAGGCTAGGCAAGGTGAGATGTGCATGCAATCGCAGTTTACCGTCTTGAAGTCCTGCTTGATGAGCGTGAGGCCGCTGAAGTCCTTGCCGGTGAGGTCCTGCCCCCGCGTCACCTGCTTCCCGTACGGACCTCCTCCCTGCAGCCATGCCACGCGCGCTGTCAACACCCTGATTTCCCAAGAACTTGGGAGTTCAGCAGAAACAAGGGAGGGGAAGTAAGCGGCGGACAATGAATGCCACGGCGGGGTCGGCGACGAGGAGCGAGGCGGCGACGAGCGCGGCAGCGCCGGCATTGGCGAGGTGGAAGTGCACCGAGGAGCGCGCGGGCGAAGACGTCGCCGGTGGCGCGGCGCCGGCGAGGGCGGGTGGACACGGGGCGAGCTTCAGGGCGCCCAGGATGGCCATGGCCGCCGTGAGTTTCAGAGCTGCTTGTTTCTGTTTCCTTTCTAGGCTACATACGTGGCTGGGCTGTGTGTTTATCCGCTTTTTGTGGTGCTGCTTGGCCAGTCAGCCAAAACTCCACCATGGCTTCTTCCATTCCTTATTTCCTTCTGTTTTTTTGGGCAGAAAAACAAGATCAAAATCCCCTTCTCTAGTTTGAAATCCAAACTAATCCAAAAATCAAATCTTAGCAAACCAAGGTTAAACGAAGATACCTTATCGCTCTTGAGGGACAAAGTTCAATAACCTAGTTCGTCTTAGGGGAAAAACATACATGCTCTCGTAAAATGGAGAATCCCCCCTATCTCATTACCTTTTCCTATAAAAATGACCGGTTTTCGTGAAACTTTTACCTTTTCCTATAAAAATGACTGGTTTTCGTGAAACTTTTAAATGACTTTTATATTCGTCTCAAATATATTTGCTACATTTTGTCTATCACGTACAAGATGGCAAGAGTATATGAGTGCAAGACCATAAATTCATACAAAGAAAACCAACCACCAGTGTATCATGGACAGAGCTACTACGATGTGTCCCATTTCCAGATTTAACAGAAAAACTAAAAACTAAAAAATAGTTGAGATGACCATCAATATGAATTCAAGTTGTGTGGGCTACACCTAACAGGTGCACTCAAATGCATAGTTGTTCTTTTCTTTGCGATTTAAGCGCATGTGTGATGTATGTTATAAGTGTGAAGCTTTGTCCATGACGCCGGCTTATGGCATGACCCTACACATGGGGCCTATGGTCTAGTCAGCAAAATGCGTCATGAACGAGGAGCTCAAAACTAGAAAACATTGGATCCCTTCATTTTGGAGGAATTAGAATCTACTTAAGAGATTAGACTATTTGGCTTGGAGGTAGACTTTCTTCTTTCTTCTTCTTTTTTTCACAACTATAGTTTATTGCAATGGATTCAATTCCACGGATGCAAACAACAAACTTAAAATCTTCTTTAAGTACTTTTGTGACATATATTCTGTGTAATAAGCTTTGCTCTCAGCGATGATTTATGGTATGACCCAAAGAGAACGTAATGAACAACTCACAAAGAGAAATAACATCTACTTTATTACTTTAACTTATACAATGTATTGATATTAATTAAGTACTCACTAATATTTTTGTCCTTGCATTTTAGGATATACTTCTATTAGATGGAGCATCAGAATATTGAAACCCTGAGGCTCTTCACACGGCAAAATCCTTACACCCTACACAACATGAACCTCAGGACCATGAGCCTATCTCTTGGGGACTAGACCTTTCGGCCAAGGTGCTTAACGAAAGGATCCTATCCAACAGAGATGTATGTTTTGATCCAAGGCACAATACTTCAAGATCTATGATTCATTTTCCAATATGGATCTTGAGGGTATGATAGTTGTTATGGTTTAGGTACCACCCAACCAATTTAATCCAAGAACAATGACCAATTGTAAAAGGATTGGTCGATGGCTAGAGAGGGGTGAAGAATAACCTATTAAAATTTTTCTTCAAAGCAGCAACACTAGCACAACTAGTTAGACAATCAAATGGCCCTATTAACCACTACTTGAATCTTAGTCTAAATAGTCTAACAAGAGCAAAACCCTACACAATTCAAGTACAAAAGATAGCTACTACAACTAAGCACAATACTAGAATTGTTCAGCTAACAAAAACACAAGCTAGGAACAACTACAACAAGGCAAACAAGATATAGATATAGACAAGAAGATCTATATAAATTGAATGCACAAGAGTAAAGCAAAAGTGTAAAGAGCTTAAACCACACGTACAAGCAAAGACACAAGATTTATCCTTGAGGTTCGACAAATCATTAATCCCCTACATCCTCCTTTTGGTGTGTCCAAGGATTGCAAATCCTCCGCTAGCTCAATAACCCTCAAGGTAGGCTCTAACATGAGACTAGACTATGAGTTGGTAGATCACGAGGCACACCACAAGCCTCAATCCACTAGATTTGCTCTTTGCCTTCATCGACGGGGATGAACACAAGAACCCCTCACAATTGAAGTCCTAAACACCTCATAATCTCCAATTAAGTAGTTCAAGGGATCATCATTGCTTCAAGTTGTCTAGGTGGTGACAACCACCAACATTAACCAAAAATTTGCAGCCTAAACACTTATCTTGTGCCACTTGATGCAAACTCTAAATGCAAATACACTAGATCCTCTCCAATCTCACCCAAATACAATCTCAACTAAGCAAATGTGAGTGGAATATGTTCTTGAACTCTAATGAGCGTGTGTATCCATTAGTAGTGCCAAGAGAGCTAAACTACTTGGTCACACACTATATTTCTAAGCCCCACTCAAGAACTAGCCGTTACGAGCTGACCGGCTCTCTTGAAGGCACCATAGCTTCACTGCTTTAGTGGGCATCACCACATCAGAGTGCTCAACTTCACACTTGAGCTTTCCTAATAGCTCTCTGAGTGACTATTCAAACTAGTCATCATTACACTATACGAACCTCTAGTGCACTTTACGATGAACCACCTAGAGCTCTGGTGCCCCCTTGAGGCCTCTGCCTAGAGAACTCTTTGGGGTCACCGTCACCCTCATGCACAACTCCAGTGCACATCGGAGATCTCTGTGAGTGCATCTCTACTATAATGGACCAGTCTAAATTATACTAGGTCTCCGAAATAAAACGTCTCCCGCTGAGAGCCTTCAACCATTATACACCTAGAAAAATGTACACAATAAATTATCTCTATTAAAATCAAAGGCTACAAAATAATATCTCCAGGCATCAATCCAATCATGCGGCCACAGTCGCTCCCAGGCTTCAACACATCCTCGCACCCACAAGCCCGAGGTCGTGGCTTCATCGAGATCAATCACCGATCGCCGGAAAAAGAAAAGAAAGAAACTGCCCGCCAGCACCGAGGGGCAAGTGGCCGTGGCGCCCGATGTTGTGCCTCCATGAGCATTGCGAGGTGCTCGGTGATGATGATCAGAGGTGGAGACCACAGTTCGAATGGCTGGATTGGGCTGCAAGTGGCCCGAAAAACGCAGCTTGATTCGGACTGATTGCTGCAGTGGGCCATCAAGCGGGTGGGCCTAGAGTGGAGAGCAAGTGGGCCAAGATGGTTGGGCCAATTTGAATATGCTCATTTATTTTAGAATAACGGCAAAAGCTTTGCCTGGATTTTATTAGAGGAAGGAAAAAAAAAACAAATTTACACACCGGAAGCACAAAGGGAGACAAGACGCGCTCACTTTTATACGCTTTATTTATTGTTGTAGCTGTTACTATTTGGTGTATCGTGTCTCTCGTTCAAAAAAAAAAGATTGTTTCTTGTATGTATTTGGTGTGCTCGTGTTCACGACGTGTGGAAGAAGAGTAAAGAAATGATTTATCAAGAGCAGTATTTTGAAGAGTGTGTGAGCCGCCCACTCCTTGCTCCGTGCTTCTAAGCCGGCTCTGTAAAAAATTGGATCGACACACACAAGACACATCGAGGAACGCCTCATCTCAGCCTGTTCGTTTGAGTTTACGTACCGAATTTATCAGTCAATAGTATTTTTTTACAATAAATTAGTAAATAATACTTTTAATCATGATTTTTCAGACAAACGGACACGCTCTGCTATACTGGAGATCGGCTGTCATAGTTTGGTTCGTCTCAGTTGCTGCTCCAGAACTCATAAGGACGCAGAACCAAGGGAGTACATCATATGGTTGCACTTCTCATCTTCCACGCTGCACCTGCATCTTGGGTACAGTACACCAGGACAAAGGGAACTGAAGTTTGCATCTCCTGACATCCGCAAAGTTCCTCAGGAAAAAAATATCTCTTATCATCCAAAACTCAAATAACCATTCTGCCTCGGAATCACACTATTTTGTCGGTAGCATAAACTTTGATATCTTCTTATCATTAAGCCATTTGCTTGCTACTTGCAAAACCCATGAATGGAGAAAAAAAAAAGACTAGTGCCAAATCTTATCTCTGTCCTAGCGTTAAACATCTAGAGTTGCATTTGAGAAAACAAACTGAGAGGTACAGGGAGACTGATCACGTGTAGGAACTAGGGACATAACCCTGGGCTTCTGAGCCTTCCGTGGCATGGGCGCATGGCTGCTCCGTTGAAGTCCAGCTTTGAATATAGGGTCTTGTTTAGTTCATCCTAAAATTAAAAAACTTTTTAAAATTTTCCATACATCGAATCTTATGACGTATGCATGGGGCATTAAATATAAATAAAAAATAACTAATTATACAGTTTGTCTGTAAATCGCAAGACGAATTAGTGTATGATTGGACACATGCATAAAACATTAAATATAAACGATTCTTTTGACGTCCTCGTCATGGAGCAGCAGTGAGGTTGGGCAATTCAATCAGATTTATGTCAGTCTGGCTGATCACCGATTTATGTCAGTTTCGGATTCATAAGGCCTTGTTTAGCTCACCCTAAAATTCCAAAAAAATTAAAAGATTTTCTATCACATCAAGGCCTTGTTTACTTCTAAATTTTTTTGCAAAATATGAATAGTGACACTTTCGTTTGTATTTGATAAATATTATCCAATTATGGACTAACTAGGGTCAAAAGATTGGTCTCGTCAATTTCGACCAAATTGTGCAATTAGTTTTTATTTTCGTCTATATTTAATACTCCATGCATGTGTCTAAAAATTCGATGTGACGGAGAATCTAAAAAATTTTGCAAAATTTTTTGGAAACTAAATAAGGCCCAAATCTTTGGCCGCATGAACTATTAAATATAAATAAAAATAACTGATTGCACAGTTTACTTGTTATCTGCGAGGCAAATCTTTTGAGCCTAGTTAATTTATGATTGTTTATCAAATACAAATGAGAGTGCTATAATAGCCGAATCCCAAATTTTTCACCAACTAAACAAGGCCTAAAAACTAAATTTTGTCTCAGGTTTCTAAAATCTAGATTCTGACAAAAAAAAATGGTGACGGTGTTTGGATTTTCTAATTCTTAAGAATCGACTTCCTTTGTTCTACGAGTCACAAGAATCTGCCAAAAGTTAAGTATCAATAGCTTTCTGGTTCTAAAGATTTGGCAAAATCTGACAACAAAAACTAACATATTTGAATCTCACCTAATTTTCAAAAACTGAGTCTATTCACTTAGGCCTTGTTTAGTTCACGTTGAAAACCAAAAAGTTTTCAAGATTCTCTGTCACATCGATTCTTTCGACACATGCATGAAGCATTAAATATAGACGAAAATAAAAACTAATTGCACAGTTTACCTGTAAATCACGAGACGAATCTTTTGATCGTAGTTAGTCCATAATTAGACAATATTTACCACAAACAAGCGAAAGTGCTACAGTAACGAAATCCAAATTTTTTCCCATCTAAACAAGTGAAAAGTCATAACTGAATATATTACTGAACCGGTTCCGTGATAAACTATAATATCTTAAAAACTAGAAAAAAAAACTGTCGACAGATCCCCCAACCCCCAACAGTGCAGTGGAGCCCCTGCCATGTGAGCTGTCCTTGTTTTTGGTTTCCTGTATGGATCTACGCCCATTAATTCAGCCTATTAATAGGGAAACATCAAATCTGAACCGTTTTTATTTGTTTTTTATCCCTATTTCATCACATTTATATCAGGTTGTCTTTTTTTTGTCTTCCATGTCGTTTTCGTTAAAATAAAGCAGGACAGTGAATTATGGGCCCGCGCAAGGAGTGTGCATTGATACACGGTTCCTTTTTCATGGTTTAAAAAATAGCTTAAGCTTACTCTATAGCTTCCTTTAGCTTTTCGGTATATCTTTCGTAGGGTCTACCACTGTGATAATGTCAATTGATATGCAATTGTCTCATTAAGTCCAAATGAGCGTTTACCTGACCCGCTATCTCATTGCACGAATTTGACATATGGAACCCATGTATCAGTGGTAACCGCACATTACAAAAATCATATCTTTTTTCTGTGATCTTGAATTAAGACGATTTTTTTATGAAAATAGTAGCTTTTGATAGGGTCTACAACTTTATATTTTTTTCATTTGGGATCCTTAAGATGCAAAAAAACATAACCACCTTACAAAAATTATATTTTTCTTATATAATGCCAGATAAAGATATTTTGTATATAAAATTGCATCTATCTATGAGATATACAAATAATGAATTTTGAGTTTTGCCATTTAAGGTCGTTAAGATGCTAAAAAATAATATAAAATTTTAGAATCATATATAAAAGTGGATGATAATTTAAGGTCCATTTAAGGCTTTTCTTGTATGGTGTCGAAAAATGATACTCTATATACAGAGGTTATAGCACCCAATAAGAGCGGACAAATTTCTAGTTTTCAGTTTTGTCATTTGAAGTTGTTTCGATTTTTTGAAAAAAACTTATACAAAAGATGATTAATATATTTCTGAAACTTTGTATAAATTTTAGCATCTTAATGACCTCAAAAGACAAATATCAAAAGTAGAAATTTATATATCTCATTGAGAGCTTCAATTTTCATAGTCATAGTATCTTTATCCTATACCATATAAAAGATATGATTTTTCTAAAACGACAAGTCCTGATATGCATTTAATTTGTTGTTGAAACTTTATTTTATTTTTGAGCATCTCAATGACCTGAAATGATAAAACTCAAGACTAGGAATTTGTAGATTTCATTGAGAGCTATAGTTTTTGTATGCAAAGTATCTTTATCCAACACCATACAAGAAAGATATGATTTTTCTTAAGTAATATGCCATGGTACACGATTAATATATTGTTGAAACATTATAGTATTTTTTTATCATCTTATTGACCTTAAATGACAAAACTCAAAACTAGAATTTTATAGATCTCATCGAGAGCTATAATTTATATATAAAGTATCTTTATTCAACACCATACAAGAAAGATATGATTTTTCTAAGTCGATAAGCCATAGTATGCAATTAATATGGTGTTGGAACTTCATATTCTTTTTTATCATCTTAATCATCTCAAATTGAAAGACTTATAAACTATAAAGTCATCGAGGATATAATTTTCATATACAAATATCTTCGTTCGAAGTCATATGAAAAATATACAATTTTTCCAAGGTTGAGTCTCATCATTGACATATGAGTCTCATCTTTTACATCTATGCCACATAGGATAGCGTATCAGTAAACGCTCGTTTGACCTGGATGAGCACAATTTCAAAAGCTAGAAATATACTTTGAAACTTTTGGGACCTAGGCCTTGTTTGTTTAGGGCCTGTTTAGATCCCAAATCTTTACATCGTAAAACTTTTTGTTGTAAACTTTACATTTCAAATATGTGTTTAGATGCTTCTCAAATTTTTTGGTCTGCAACACATAAGACACGGACCCCTAAGCAAGTTTACACAGTTTTAGGGCTCCATGGTCCCAAATTCCAAACTTTACGGACCAAGTTTTATAGGCCCCTGTTTAGATCCATTCTTCCAAAAGTGCTCATTTCTCCAAAAATTTTGGCTGCATCTAAACAGGGGCTTAGTTCCAAATTTTTTGGCAAAATGAGCACCATAGCTCTTTCGTTTGTATTTGACAAATATTGTCCAAACATGGACTGACTAGACTCAAAAGATTAGTCTATCAAATTACAGGCAAACTGTGTAATTAGTTATTATTTTTTGAGCCTAGTTAGTCTATAATTGGACAATATTTGTCAAATATAAACGAAAGTGCTACCGTGTCCATTTTGAAAAAAAAGTTTGGAACAAAACAAGGCCCTAGATAACACCTTGAGATAACTTTGACAACCTCTATTGAATGTTACTCTGTAAGTTAATTAGTTTTTGTGGTACCATAAGAAAAGGTGCACACGTGCAGAAGAAAAAATAGTTGTATGCAGAAAAATTACTTATTTTATATAAGGTCATAAGAAATTGAATACTATATTATATATGAGAAATAACTCGATCAACCGATGAGCTTTTAGGGTAGTTTGGCGGAGCTCTCAAAGCAGCTTCTAGATTGAATCAAGGAGAAGCTCCGCTAAACAGTTTTTTATTGCGAAGTGATTCATGTAGCTTCTCCTGATTTACTCCACACAGAGAAACACTATAAGCATTAAGTTTATTCTAAAAAAATCATAGAGAATCAATTTCAGTAAGAGAATCACTTCTCACAGTTTCACATAGAATCTGGAGCGGAATGAATGCCAGGGCAGACTTTACTGCCTTGAATGTTGTGTCCAAATTCAGCTTGAGATAGCTTGACAGCGGTTTGTCCCAGCGCATGCTTCTCCTCTCCCTTGGCTTTTCTTCTCATTGGCACAAAGAAAAGCCAAGGGAGAGGAGAGGAATGCGCTGGGACAAGCCGTTGTGAAGCTATCTCAAGTTGAATATGGACACAACATTCAAGCCAGAAAAACCAGCTAGTGTCAGTGTCACGCTCCTGCTCGGCGGTGGCCGGCCGGTTAGGGCAGCTAGTGCTTGGGCGTGAGTGGCTTGGGCGCCGCTGGTGGCGATGGCGTGGTGGCAGGGGGTCAGCGTGATGGCAGCTGGGGAAGGGGCGGCGACACAAAGGGAGAGCGACATGGGAGGAGACTGAGGCTTAGAACAGAGGAGAGGGAGATAAGAGTTGAAGCCTAAGATTGGAATGTTACGTCGCCTCTCTATTTACAGTTCTGAGAGTCTTAGCCTCTACGCAATCTAAACCAAACCTAAAAAAAAACTAGGAAAAGAGTACATATAGATTTAGACTGCTTTCATTATAAGCCAAACTATTTATTTCCTAATAAATTTTGATTTATTTCTTCGAGAATCTCCAAAGTACCACATATCCTGCCTCATCCATATTTTTTGGAAAAAAGAGAAAAACTCATCTCCAAGAATACCCGATATCTCTTCCTCATCTATTGGCAATTGGAAAATAATTAAGTTGGCATTGTGCGTAAATATACGCATAACCTTTGTCGCGTGCATCGCTCTTCCCCTTGTCGTCTTCTAAAGGTGAAAAGATGTGGGAAAGAATAAAGATCTAGAAAGAGTTCCTGATTCAAATGTACTTTCCGTCCTGCAATAGAGTGCATTATATCATTTGAGAGGTGTCCCCAAATATAGTGCACACAAGAACAAGAAGATAATGTTTACTTAAACAAAAATATGGGAGATGAAAGAATTGAGTGTTTACCACATTTTCTATAGGAAAACTTAGATTGCACCCTTTAATCATACGGAGTAGGATCAGATTTCAACAAATTAGGAAGTTACCTGAGGGGTACATATGTCTATTACTCTCTCTCTTATTTTGTTTGATAATAGTCACAATACATTGTATTCCAAAACGGAGAGAGTATGAAAGAGAAATAATATATAAAAATAGTTACGATAATTTATAAATAATATAGAATTTCTGATGTAAAATTATTTTCTATTTTAGAAGTGGATTATTGAAAAATCTCGACCTTCATTCTTTTTTCTCCTAATACTTTTTGGCAGTTTGGCAGAGCTCTCAAATCAACTTCCGGGCTGAACCCAGAAGAAGCTACGCCAAACAGTTTTTTACTCCACACACACCGTATGCATTAAGTTTATTCTAAAGAATCACAGAGAATCAATTTCAAAAAAACAATCACTTCTCATCGCTTTCACATATAGAATCTAAAGCGGAAATTTGCTCTAACAAACTGTAGCTGGACTTACCACGGTCATGCATGCTGGTGCGGGCTGCACATTTTGTTCTATGCTTCATACTTTCGACACTAAAAGAAATGTACTTATATATTCAATAAGTCGACATTATTTAGGAACATATGATACTCCAAATAAATAAATAAACAAATTAAATACGACTGGCTTCGAGTATTTCTTGCATGACCCGCTTGAGCGCCCAGTCCTCTGTCACAATAGTACCGTGGTCAGCCCCATGAAGCTTGATCGACTTGTACACCTTGTTCTGCTCCGGCTGCCGACGCATCTTCTCGTCGAACGCTAGCATGCTGATCAAATTGATGATCTGGTCCCCGTCGCCGTACACAATCTCAGGTTCCGCGTCGAAGTCGCCGTCCCAGTAGACCAGCTGCTCCGGCGTGTTGTTCTTGCGGACTCCGTTGATGCACGTCGTCGGCACCATGGGAGCCTGGAAGTAGTTCATCTTCGGGACCGATCGTCTCCTGAAAGGCTCCACGCCGGCGCCGAAGCCGATGGCGACGAGGAGATCTTCGACGTCGTAGGCGGAGTAGTTCCTCCGCGCGGTGACCACGAGCGGCCTGTCCCCGAACACCGCCGGGGACGGGAAGTTGATGATGGAGGACTCGAAGCTCCTCCACATCGGCCTCAGAGTGAGCGCGAGCGGACTGACCGTGGGGATGTACATCACGCCGGACCCGGAGACGAAGTAGTGCAGCGTCTTCACGAACCCTTCCGCCGGCACCGGAGCGGCGAGGATGAGGTGCTTGATGTACCTGTTCCGCCACGCCATGGGAGTGCTCCGCACGAACTCCAGCGCCACCATGCCACCGAAGCTGTGCCCGAAGAGGATCACCTTCTTGTTCTCGTTCTTCTCGCTCGCGTCCTCGATGAGCCTCGTCAGCCGCCGGAAGTAGCGGGAGAAGACCTCCGATGACTGTCCGGGCACCGGCGGGGCGTAGCGGAGGTCGTACTGGGCAGCGAACAGGGTGTCGCCGTCGCGGTAGCCGGCCCTTTCCAGCTCGTGTCTGAGGACCTCGAAGCACCAGGTCCTGCGTTCAGAGTGTGCAGAGCCATGCGGTCAGTCCTCACTGTCTGATCGAGCTACTCCTACTCGTCATGGATCGATGGATACAATTCAGTACGTACGTGTGCTCCGGGTTCCTCTGGAAGCCCCGGGTGGAGCCGAAGCTTCGCACGCGCGTCTCGACGCCGGGGAGGTTCCGGTATTCGTTTGCGACGGGGTCGTAGACGAGGGTCATCTGCTCGAGGAAGCACTGCACGTAGTGGTGCGCGGGCAGGTCGGAGCAGTTGGCCCAGAGCCCGAACCAGCCCTTCCCCTTCATCGCGCCGCACCGCGGCACGGAGGGGCGGTAGGCGTCCGTGAGCCGCGCCTCCAGCTCGTTGCAGGTCAGCCCGGGCACCAGCACCAGCGGGTGGAGGAGGGCCTCGCCGCCGCCGGTTGTTGTTCCGCCGTCGGCAGCACCTGCCGGCGGCGGCCGGGGGTCGATCGTCGTCGTGGGCGAGAGGAGCTCCCGCAGGCCAGCGGGGAGCAGGAGGAGGAGGAGCGGCGCCACAACCTGGAGAATCCTCGCCATGATATGTTGCCGACCGGCTGTGTCTGTGAGTAACGTAACGTTGGCACTCCTCTGTGCAGTGCACTCCAGTCGGTCACGTACTCACGTTTGTACGCCTCTATTTATTTGGCTCCACACGCGCGTAGACGTTTGTCACGTTTCCCAATCGGGCTACCTTTCTAAATTAGTCCAGCTATGGCCTTGTTTAGTTCCAAAATATTTTGCAAAATCGACACTGTAGCTTTTTCGTTTGTATTTGACAAATATTGTCCAATTATGGACTAACTAGGCTCAAAAGATTCGTCTCGTCAATTTCGACCAAACTGTGTAATTAGTTTTTATTTTTGTCTATATTTAATACTTTATGCATGTGTCTAAAGATTCGATGTGACGGAAAATCTGAAAAATTTTGCAAAATTTTTTGAAAACTAAACAAGGCCTATATCGATGGAGAATAATTAAGGCCCTTTTTTTAAAGAAAATAAGTCCTTCTTTGGTTTCACAAGTTAAACTTTAACTTTCAATTATATCGAATGTTTGGATACATGTATAAATAAAGTACCAAATATATATTATTTATAAAACTAAAAACATAGCTAGAGAGTAATTTGCAAGACGAATCTTTTAAATCTAATTAGCTCATGATTGAACAATAATTAATAAATAAAATGAAAATACTACAATATCCGTTAAACTTTACTTTCCCAACCAAATACCCCCTAAGAAAGGACCGTAACGTGAAGCACGCTCTCCTTTTGTTTCCATCCATTTTTGTGAAAAATTTCGACTTTTTTGTCGTTGATTGATTGATTGCTACCACTGTAGATCTTCTCGTGCCATTTTTTTCCATCTCCCTCATATCCTCTCCAAATCAGTTTTGCATTTGATAATTTGCAAAAAACCACAAAAAGAGGGCTCCAATGGTTTTGCAAATGAGTTTTGCATTTGTGCAAACTTTGCAAATCTTCCTCCCAACTTAGCATTTATGCAGAGGACTCTGGGTTTGGCAAAATCTCCTCCCGCGCTGATTCGGTCGCCCGGTCCTCGTCTCGCGCGGACTCGCGCCCGACTCCGTGGCCGCCGCGACCCCCTGTCCTCTATCTCTCTCGCGTGATCCGTGGACGCAATCAGCGGACTCGATCTCTCTCGCCTGACGACTCGTCGTATCGCCGGCGCTGCGGGCACGCAGCGGACGCGGCTTCAGGCAACTCCGGCTTCGTGCGGCTGCCCGACGTCTCCAGGTGGCCGTGGCTCCAGGGTCTCCACGGCGCGCATACAGCAGGCAAGATCGAGGACGCGGCTTCAGGCAACTCCGGCTTCACGCAACTCAAACCGGACGGTGTGGATTTCGTTCACGAACCCGCTTTCTGGAACCCCTCTAGGCCTTTTTATGGTTGTGATCGTAGCTATGGATTTCTGCTAGGGTTTATTGCCTACACATGGTTGTGATGTGATGCCTTGATATGGCCGATCAGTAGATGTTAATTTTTTGATATGTTAAATTTTTTGCAATATTTGTGGTCTCTATTGATGGTGTGGCATCGATTGTGTTTTATTTTTCATGTTGAATAGAAACCTGAATGCCTATGTAAAGAAGATGTTAATTTGTTGATATGTTAAATTTTTTGCAATATTTGTGGTCTCTATTGATGGCGTTGCATCGATTGTCTTTTATTTTTCATGTTGAATAGAAACCTGAATGCCTATGTAAAGAAGATGTTAATTTTTTGATATGTTAAATTTTTCTTCATCTAGTGACATGGGTTGTTCTTTCCATTAGCAGATTACTTTGTAATGGAGGACGTTGGATACTATACCGGCATACTCACATCAGACGCTGATCCGAGTGATGTTGCATTGGGTCTGGATTTGAACTTGAATTTTTCGCTGACGCAGGACATTGAGTTCAGTGGTACTAATGATGAATGACAGCATGTCTTTGTTTTTTACTAGAATATTTGTGCAAAATCCGAGCAGCTGCGCACATAAAAAAGTCATCGTCTTCTGAAGACTCGTCATCCAATTGTCTCCGGAGACGTGATCTGGAAGCCCTCTTCCGCCGCAGCTGAGAACAATTACGCGCCTCACAACATTGAACAAAATACAAAAAATTAATGGACGGACACAAGAATTCACGCACAACAAACCTTGGCGAGCCGCAGTGCAAGCCTGTTTGATGGAGTCGGCGGCAGCATCGTCACCAGCAGCAACTTCGATCTAGAAGCCGTCGAAGGCAGCAGCGACCTGGGATGAACTGGAACTTCGCGACGTCTTGATGAACTTCGGGACTGTAACACCCTAGGTGTTAAGCATGCACTTAGTCTCACCAAAGTCATGCATAAGCATTTCCATCAAGCATAAGCATCATGAGCATGACACTCTTTTCAAATTATGATTTTATGTGCTTCATTTCATGTGCTTTAATTATGTTAAAAATGTGATGCTTGTTTCTAAAATTGTGAAATATTCAAATTAGGTTGCTTTATGTGTAAGAAGAATTAAGAACATTTTTGTGCAATTTTTGGAGCTATAGAATTTGAGAAATGGAATTTATACAAAAATATCCAAAAAGAATTTAATTAAAATCTAGAACTAAGTTTTAACTTGTAATTCAAATTTTGTTTGGAATTTGGTCTTGCTTGTTAAAGCAAAGTTGTAGAGTTTTTAATTTGGAACAATTTTGTTTTTGGGAGCAAGAGGTGAAAATGCTTTTTGGCTGGTCCAAGTAATTTTAGAAAGGAATTTGGAAAAAGAATTTCAAAAAAAAAAGAAAGGGGGAGCTGTTCACTGGCGGGCCGGCGCCAACCAACCGGCCCAGCCAGCGAAGCCAGCCCAGGCCGACCGCGCCGCGTCCACCTCCTCCCCGCGCGCGCTCGGACACGGCCGCGCCGCGCGCGCCCGACCGCGTCAGGCCGACGGCGCCGCGTGGACGGCATGCGGTGCTCGCCGGCGCCACGACCCCCCCCCTCCGCTGCGGACAGCGCCACCTCCCTCGCCATTCTCTCCTCCACCCGGTGCGCGCCCCCTCGCTCTCTCTCGCGCTCTCCTGCCTCCTCTCCGCGCGCACCGTGCCGCCGCTCGCCATTAGAGCTCCCCGAGCTCCGCTCGCCGTGTTCTCGGCACTTCGTCGCCTCTCAGCGCCTCCTTCCACCTCTCCGAGCTCCGCATTCATCTCCGCGTGCTCGGACGTAGTTTCTTCGCGCAGGTGAGCGGTTCTAGCGAGCCGAATCGCTCGCTGGAGAGTCCGCGGCCTCGCCGGAGCTCTCCGCGGCGTCGGCATCGCTGGTTTTCCCCCTCCCGAACCTCTCTTGCCTCGCTAGCGCGCACATCATGGTCGTCGTGGCTCCCTGAGTCACGAGAAGCCGCACTCGAGCGCTCTACCGGAGCGTGGTGGCCGGCACCGCTGCGGCAGCGCCGCCGGTCCGCCATTGCCGGTGGCCAACTCGCTGTGCGGGGTTTCAGGGCGAGTAAAGGGGTGGAATCGAGTCGCAAGAGGGAGGCAAACGTGTTGGTGCCGTTGGTTCCGGCCGAGAGGCATCACCGGCGGCGAGCCGTCGTCGGGGATCCTCCCCCCTCTCGGTGTCCTGGCCAGCGGGCCCGGCTGGCAGGCGGGTCCGCTCGTCAGCGGCCGCGGGTGCACTGCACCGGGTGCACCTAGCAGGGTCACGGGGTGGATGACAGGTGGGGTCCTCTGACTCACGTGTCCCGCCTGTCAGTGACTCCGAGGGAATGGATCCGGGTGCGTTTAGTGTTTTAGGTGGTTTTCCGTTTTAAAAGTTTTTCCAGGAAATGATTTAAATGTTCAAAAATCCATATCTTGATGAATATAGCTCCAAAAATGGTGAAATAAATTTTGGTGTGTTCCTTATTTCCAGATCTATAGCCAAGTATGATTGCATGTCATGTTTGAGTAACTTTCCTGTAAGAATATAATTAATCCATGTTTTTCCTAAACTTGGAAAATGCATAGTAAATAAAATAGGGTTCAGAAAAATGTAAAACTTGTTTTGCTGGCTCTGCATGTGTGTTTAATCACTGAGAAAATATTGTTACATATTATTTGGTGTATAAATGAATTTATGGTAATTTAAATGCTTGCATGGCAGTGCTTTATGATTTTTAATAATTAAATGGGTCATGCAATAAATCTGGAAAATTTTGGGGTTGTTTCTTATGATATTAGATAAATTGTAAAAATATGAAATCTGTTGTTTGACACTTATATCACAGTAGGGTGATTTTACTTGCCTTATTAATTAATCTTGTGATTTTTGTGGCTCAAAATAAGTATCCAAAAATTATGAAAAATTTTCAGTAAACTCTATGCTTAGCTGGAAGTCTCCTGTAATTTCTATGGAATTTATTGATGAACAGAATTGCATGTCATTTTTAATGGGCTTAGAAATGAATACAGAAAACTATGAATGGTTGTATATATAGGTTGAATGGAATAAGTTGGGTTTGGTGTATCTTTGAAGCATCATGGAGGTTGCTGGTTGCATTTGAAAAATAATTATAGAAGAGAATGTAATAGATGTTTGATTCAATTGTTTATTCTTGGATGATGTTGACTACCTTGTAATAAGCATGACCAAGTGTGTTACCTATGCATCATAACATGACTCCTTTGGTACTTTCTCGTACAAGCATCCACTCGGGCATCTAGCACTCCACTCATGAGCATATATGCATCATACAGGCTCGTAGGAGAACGAAGTGGGACCCGAGGAACCCGAGGAGATACAGGAGCAGGAACCTCCGGAAGCACAGGAAACCGGAGAGGAATTGCAAGAGTGTCCGGATCACCGACCCAGCACCTTTGAGAAAGGCAAGCCCCGGAGCATTCTAAGTCTCCCTATTCTCGCTAACTTATATAAAGTGTTATACCTGTTCTACTGTATTGCATATTAAGTGATAGGAGTTGCCTGATACCGTTGCTGCATATGTACTCCTTGTCATCCCTACTCGTTTATCTACCTTGTCCTATGTAGATAGGCGCGGAGTCTATGCTTAGCTTGCTTAGTCCGGTAGAAGTCGGGTGATGCCCTGTCACCTGCGAGATATAGGTGGATACCTGCTTGATTAAGCAGTGGTTGCTTGGGGAAAGAAATAACCAAGTGTGAACTGTAATTGGAGACCGGGCAGGGTCTTATGGTGGGTTGCCCATAGAGCCCCTGCCTGTGTCGATTAAGGACCGATCGTTGACGGCCCTCTTGTCATGTTGAACGCATGCCCCACATTTAGCTGGAAGGATAAGTCGTTCCGACCGCGAAACCTGAGCACTATCCGGGCCGGGAATCGAGCCGCCATGCGCTGTATTGGTGGTGGTTGAGGAGAACGACGAGGGCGCGGCGCGCAACCTTGGTATACCTTGGATACCTCGGTCGCCGGAACGGTCCTCGGGTACTGGCGGTGCCTGCCGAACCCGCGAATTGGTCCTGGATAGTGTAATACGGTGATCTGTAGCTCACTTGATCAGTGAGTGTGGTTTGTGTGGGGAATACCTCGCCAGCTGGTTAGAAATCGATTCGAATCGCCATCGCTCCTGGATAGTGAGCACTTGACATGAGCCCTGTCCTCGTAGTAAGGACTATGGAACACTTAGGTTATAATGATGAATAGTTTTAAGAAATGCTATGATGAGGTACTATCATAGTCTCCTACTTGCTTGTAATAGTGCAGGTGCAAACCTAGACGATAGGTAATGATACTTTCAACTTGAGCCAATTAAAAGAAGAAAGACTTATGTAGGTTATGTTAGCAAAATACTGCGGTTTTGCAAAATGGTCGTCAGCTATCCCACTATATAGCCTTCATGATCCTTGATGAGTCTTTATTTTAAGTTTATGACGGGTAAGTCTAGCTGAGTACCTTCTCGTACTCAGGGTTCTATTCCCATGTTGTTTTGCAGATGGTCAAATGTACTATGGTTATTGCATCCTCTGTCTGTACCCAGCTATGGGTGATGACTAGACCAAGGGCGATGGTCACTCCGTCTCTTCTTTTGCTTTTGTGGAATGACCGCACTATGGCACTATATCAGACTTATCGTGTGTGTTGTAATTTCAAACTATGAAGCTTCCGCTACTTGAAGAACTTGGTTTGTAATAACTTTAAGCACTCCGATGTATTTTATGAATGTTGAAATCTGGATGTACTTGTGGATGGCGACCGCTGAACTTATTACGATCTTGGCTGTTATGTGATGTGTGGTTTGAAATCCATCGAGATTTCACGGACTACCGGGATTATATGGGCTTAAGCGTGATAGTTCGACTATGCAAATGGTCACTATTAGGCTTAATCTCTTATAATTTGGTCGGTTCTGTTACAGGGACGAACGGGAACGGCAACTGGGACGAACTGGAACTGGGACGATCTCGACGACGACCACGGGAGACGGGACAGCAACAACCGGCGGCGAACTCGACCTGGAACTTCGCGGCGCCCTGTTTGTTTTTTCCGCAGCAAACACGACGGCGGCGAGGACGCGCGAAACGCAACAAGCAGCGCGCGAAAGAAAAAAAAACTCGCTGCCGGATCCAAATTGAGAATGCCAAGTCAATTTTGCAAAGGCCCTTGGAATAGGCATCTTTTTAGGCTTTGCATTTTCTTTTGAGACTTTGCAAATAACCTCAAATGCAAAACTGATTTGGAGAGGCCTTTGGAGATGCTCTTAGAGTAACTCTAGCTAGCCTTCTACTTAAGCTTTCATATAGCTCTCATACAAAAAACATGCTTCAGTAGGATCCTATGGTCATCCAAAATTTGGAAGGGCACCCAAATTCTACATTTGATACCTATTTTGGGCTCAGCCGGATGTTGGGTTGTTTTTCCCTCGCGCGCTTGGAATTAACCCACAACGCCGGCTCGCCCTTGTCCAGTGCCGAAGACTTGGCCGCGACTTACTCTAGCTCATGATGTGCTGCCATTGCTCCGGCGCCACACGGTCATGTCTGTCGCGAGTTCCCTACACCTCCCTTCCATGGCCCGCTGCTTCTCCACGCGTGGCCGCAACTCCTCCGTGAGGAACGCCCCATCGCGCAACTCCAGACGACGTCCCGTCGCACGACTACCGACGGAGCGTCCTCACCGGCCCACCCCGCATTGACTCTAGGCGGTGCATCCTCCCCCGCTTGCCCCATGTCACTCCCCGATGCGGCACCCCCTCCTTGGTGCGGCACGCTCCTCCCTGGCCACCCCTCTGTTTCTTCAAATGCGTCCAGGCTCTTCAACGTAGCTCTCTTCGGTCGTCCTCGCACCCCCACCAGATCGGACTGGAGATTCCACGAGCGCCTCTCTCCGTGGGCTCCCTAGCTTCTACCCGAGCTCTTCTACGTGGAGCCCCTAGCGGATCGGACTAGAGGATCGAACCAGAGTGATCATTGAGGCGTCTTCTATGTCGAGCTCCACAGCTGCTGAAGAACGGCGACGCGAGCGGAAGAAGGGACAAGCGCACCGATAAAAACGAAGACACACGAGTGAAAATAGTACACCAATGATGATTTGGAGGCTTGACCTAGAGCTCCAGGAATGGGTGACGAAGGGGGGTGGGGGATTTTTGTGCCCACCTAAATTTGGGTGCTCTAGTAAATGTGCCGTAAGAGATATTTAGCTATAGAGCTTAAGAAGGGGCCCTACTGGAGTTGCTCTAACCAGGGGCGGATCCACATGGAGGGCTGGGGAGCTGCAGCCTCCCCTCGTGAGCCTGATTTCTCCATTAAATCAATGTTGCTTAGCCTCAAATCACCATTAATCTCTAGCTCTAGTCTTAAATCTTTAATATTTAGCCTCTCTCTTTGTCCACGTCCTCGATCCACCCCTGACTCTAACAACTAGCTTAACCGATAAACTCATACCTGGACTAGTGAACCAGTAGCATGCATGACTGACCGGTTCTGTCTGAGGGTTTTGTTCTGTGCTTCGTATTTTCGACACTAAAAAATATGGTTACTGCTCCTATATATCCATACAAACTCGACACTATTGCAAATAAATATATTGTTTTATTAAAAAATCGCTAGAGTCTACAATAAATAAATTCATAAATTAATTAAATACGATTGGCTTCGAGGATTTCTTGCATGACCCGCTTGAGCGCCCAGTCCTCAGTCACAATAGTACCGTGCTCAGCCCCATGAAGCTTAATCGACTTGTACAGCTTGTTCTGTTCCGGCTGCCGACGCATCTTCTCGTCGAACGCCAGCATGCTGATCAAATTAATGGTATTGTCCCCGTCGCCGTACACTATCTCAGGTTCCGCGTCGAAGTCGCCGTCCCAGTAGACGAGCTGCTCCGGCGTGTCGTTATTGCCCACTCCGTTGATGCACGTCGTCGGCACCATGGGGGCCTGGAAGTAGTTCATCTTCGGTACCGCTCGTCTCCTGAAAGGCTCCACGCCGGCGCTGAAGCCGGCGGCGGCGAGGAGATCCTCGACGTCGTAGGCGGAGTAGTTCCTCTGCGCGGTGACCACGAGCGGCCTGTCCCCGAACACCGCCGGGGACGGGAAGTTGACGATGGAGGACTCGAAGCTCCTCCACATCGGCCTCAGAGTCAGCTCGAGCTGGGTGACCGTGGGGATGTACATCAGGTCGGAACCGGAGACGAAGTACTGCAGCGCCACCACGACCCCTTCCGCCGGCACCGGAGCGGCGAGGATGAGGTGCTTGATGTACCTGTTCCGCCACGCCATGGGAGTGCTCCGCACGAACTCCAGCGCCACCATGCCACCGAAGCTGTGCCCGAAGAGGATCACCTTCTTGTTTGCGTTCTTCTCGCTTGCGTCCTCGATGAGCCTCGTCAGCCGCCGGAAGTAGCGGGAGAAGACCTCCGATGACTGGCCGGGCACCGGCGGGGCGTAGCGGAGGTCGTACTGGGCAGCGAACAGGGTGTCGCCGTCGCGGTACCCGGCCCTTTCCAGCTCGTGTCTGAGGACCTCGAAGCACCAGGTCCTGCGTTCAGAGCCATGCAGTCAGTCGTCACGAGCTACTCCTATTCGTCATGGATGGGCAATGGACGATACAGTTCAGTACGTACGTGTGCTCCGGGTTCCTCTGGAAGCCTCGGGTGGAGCCGAAGCTTCGCACGCGCGTCTCGACGCCGGGGAGGTTCCGGTAGTCGTTTGCGACGGGGTCGTAGACGAGGGTCATCTGCTCGAGGAAGCACTGCACGTAGTGGTGCGCGGGCAGGTCGGAGCAGTTGGCCCAGAGCCCGAACCAGCCCTTCCCCTTCATCGCGCCGCACCGCGGCACGGAGGGGCGGTAGGCGTCCGTGAGCCGCGCCTCCAGCTCGTTGCAGGTCAGCCCGGGCACCAGCACCAGCGGGTGGAGGAGGACCTCGCCGCCGCCGGTCGACGTTGTTCCGTCGTCGGCAGCACCCATCGGCGGCGTCCGGTGGTGGATCGTCGTGGGCGAGAGGAGCTCCCGGAGGCCAGCGGGGAGCAGGAACAGGAGGAGCGGCGTCACGAACTGGAGAATCCTCGCCATGATGTTGCCGGCGGCCGGCTGTGTCTCTCTGTGGGTAAGGTAACGTTGGCACTCAGTGCAGTGCAGTGCACTCCAGTCGGTCACGTTCGTACGCCTTTATTTATTTGGCCGCACGCGCGCGCAGACGAACGGTCACGTTTGCCACAATCGGCTACCTTTCCTAGTGCACGTATATATTATGGATAGAGAAAAGAAAAGGACGGTAACGTGAAGTATGGCGTCTCCTGTTTCCATCATCCCTTTCGTGCAAAATTTCAACTTTTGTTGTTGAATTGATTTTTACCTGTAGATCGCCTTGAGCCATTTGTTTTTGTTCTTATATACTCCCACCGTCACAAAATGATTATCGTTTACTTCTCGAGAAATAACTTTAACTAAATATATATTAAAAATGATTAATATTTATGATACATAATTAGTGTTAATAGAAATATCTTTAAATTTAGTTTTTTTTAATAAATTTATTTAAAGATATAAATATTATATATATTATCTAAAAATTAAATCAAACTTATGACATGAAAACTAATAACAACAACAACTAATTTAGGATAATAATTAATTTAGAACGGAGAGAGTACCTACGTGTCTCTCATTCTCGCAGAATGGATAAACACGACTAGAGGCCACACCCGGTCGTCGTCGATCCAAGCAGCATGCGGATGTACTGTGAAGTGAAGCCCGCTGAAGCAAGCAATCAGCAACAAGAGATCCACCACACATGCCACTGTATAGTAGGGAAAAAGCCTAGAGACACGGTACAAATGTGTAGCTTTCCGAGCTAGCTATAGACATTGACTTTCGGGGTGAAAATTAGGAATGAATATCTGAATTATCCAATATACGAATCCGCTAGATTTGTAATATGGATATTTGTATTCGTATCTGTTTCTGATATGAATATTAAATGGATGTTTTTTAGTATTTTCTCTATCTAATTTCAAATCCACATTTCATAATATTTGACAGTATTCATACCCACAAACAAAACAAGGTATCGCCAACCTATTCAAATTTTTTCTCTCTGTAATGAATTAATTTTAGTATTTTGGTAAATATGATAAAAGTTTTAACTCTATTTGTGTACTAATTTAGTTGTTCCAAAAATATTGATACAACAAAATAACTATTTGTTTTCTACTACTTTTATTTGAATTTCTTCACTTGACCTATTATTTTAGTAAATATTAAAATTTATAATTTAGTTTAGATATTGGAGATTATTAGAAGTGTACCTTCATTTAGTTCACTTTGGTTAACGATGAACTTAGTAGTAAAATTTTATTCATGTATGTTGAATTTAACAATATACACTTTGAGAGCAGCTAAGTAAATATCCGAATAGAAATAAATATCTAGCATTGCTAGTGTGGACATTATTCATTTATATTTATATAATTGTTATGCATTGCCGACTGTGCATAGGATGTTGTGTAGTTGCTTGCCACAATTGTTCTATTTTCGTTTTTGTGTTGCATTTAAGTTATCCTTTGCCACTCATGTATAGTGAATTAATTAAATATCAGGCACTGCTAGTGTGAACACTGTTCACTTATTCAGATATAACTATTTTGCCGATTGTACATAGGATGTTGTATAGTTGATTGCCACAATTGATGATCTATTTCGCTTTGTGCTGCATTTAAGTTACCATTTGTATGGATACTGCTATAGAAATTATGGGCTGGAAATGATAGTTTTTAGTTTATATTAATTACTCTCTCTTTCTCAAATTACCCTTAGAAACTATCTATTGGGATTGCCTACATGAGGGTATTTTTAGTCGATTATAGACAGCTTCGATCCACTGGTATGCCGGTTTTTTTAGATTTTGCCTGGGAGAGAGATTGCTTATATACAGTTCAAAAAGGATAAATGATAGATTTATTCTGTTTTCGAAACAGATTTCTTATGACATTAATATTTTGGCTGGTGTTGGCTCCTACTATCCACACCCTAATATTACCGTACTCTCCAACTCCGGCAAAATTGGAATTTCATTTCCACATCCGGTAGGATCAAGCCTCTCCGGTGGGCAAAGGTCAGAGGAATCAGGGATTGGGGGTTAGATTTGGACTAGGGATGTAGAGTTTTGGCTCCCCTTTAGAACACGAGATTTTTTCATTTTTTTATTTTTACTATGAAAGAGTCAATTTCTGTAAATTTTCTTTATAATTTTTGTAAATTTTTTATAGAAGAGGCTAACACTGAGGCACGCCCTAGACATGTGCCTTTCAGAACATGTATGCTTATTGTTCTGTTCCATCTCTTTCAGTGTCAATGTTAACCCGTCAAATTTGCAGTGATTGTCGTTACTTTCTTGATCTCCCTGTCCTGCCGTTAATTTCCATCTCTTTCAATACATTTATTTCTCTACCCATCCTTCAGCTCGAAAGCTCTACGGTGGGAATCTATTTCCATACCCGTGATAGTTAGTTTGCCACGTAGAGACGATGGGAGAT
Organism: Sorghum bicolor; assembly: GCF_000003195.3. Classification (NCBI taxonomy): domain Eukaryota; kingdom Viridiplantae; phylum Streptophyta; class Magnoliopsida; order Poales; family Poaceae; genus Sorghum; species Sorghum bicolor. The sequence goes on along the minus strand of NC_012872.2, from coordinate 6,337,432 downwards.
TAGGTTAGATGGTTTCCAGTATTTTTTTTAAAGAGAAAAAAAACTAAGTTCAAGCGATGCAATAAGAGTAGTCCATTGGATCAAGCAAGCATGAACGCAAGGGATGACCAAGGCAACGGGCCTTACTGATTTTTTGTGAGAAGAAATTATGTACTATTAATACCTGATAGATTCGATCGATAAGTTTAAGCGAATAGCTGAAGCAATTCTGCCAACAAATACCTAAATGTTTTCTGTAGCACCCCCTAGGTAGGGTCGGGAGCATGTTTCCTCGGATAAGACCCTGTTTCATATCCATGAGATTATAATAATCATACTTTGATCCAAAACAAGATTAGATTATATGGTAATCTATAATCAAAAATTTTGACTACCACAATCTCATAATCCAAGTGAAACCAGGTTATAGAAGACTATGGGGGTGTTTGGGACTGCTCCACAAACTCCATCGTGGAGCAGCTCCACAAAAAACTGGAGTTTGTGGAGTACCTCTTTAGGTGCTCTCACAACTCCACCCTTTTTTCTCGAACTGAGTGCGTGGAGCTGAAACCGTTTAGCTAAAAAACGTGGAGCAGAGCTGAAAAACGTGGAGCAGAGCAGTGCCAAACAATATGGATGCTGAAAGTCCAACTTGCCCCTGAGAAATTGTCTAATGCCTGGTTAGATCCAAAAAGTTTTTGGATTTTTACACTGTAGCATTTTCATTTATATTTAGCAATTATTGTTCAACCATAGTCGCTTAAAAGATTCATCTCGTAAATTACAGACAAATTGTGCAATTAGTTATTTTTTATCTATATTTAATGCTCCATACATGTGCCGCAAGATTCGATGCGATAGAAAATCTTAAAAAGTTTTTGGATTTTGGAGTGAACTAAACAAAACCTAATTTGTCAAACTATATAAGATAAGATAGTAATTTCTCGTTTTAATCAACCAATGATTAAATCAATCACCATAATATAAAGATCCAAAAACTCTGATTATCATTATCTATAATCTTGATTATTATAATTATATACATAACCCATATTATATTAATCTAATTGTGATAAAAAAAGGCACAAATACCATGGAAGTAATGATGTCTCTTTTGTCTCATTTTCCCTTTCTTTTCTGTAGTGCCTCAGTGAATTGAAATCGTTTTCTTTTGTCCATATTTTCTGCTTTCTCTCGGCCATCGGTTATCACGGCACCTTTGCTATGTTCTTAAACTATATCGATAAATTATCACAAAAAAATATATCTATAAATTATTACTCCCTCATTTCCCAATAAACTATAAGACTTTTTTTCTAGGTATTGTTTTTTTGTATTTAAATATACACTATGTCTAAATACATAATCACTAGAAAAGACCACATCTTATAATTTGAGAAGAGAGTAGTAAATAAAAGATTGAAATTATTTACATTTTTTTTGCATATTATTAATCCTAAAAAATATTTATAATCTTATCATATACTCTTATAAAGCTAAACTCCACTAGATGAATTCTCTCTTCATGCAAGGTGTCCACATCATTCCCCATTAAGTAACCCACTAAGGCCCCCATTTGGTTTCACCAGTTAAAGTGTACCGCTCGTCATATCGAATGTTTAGACACATGCATGGAGTATTAAATATAGACTATTTACGAAACTAAAAACACAGTTACATTAGAGAGTAATTTGTGAGACGAGTCTTTTGAGCCTAATTAGCTTATGATTGGACACTAATTGTCAAATAAAACAAAAATGCTACAGTGTCTGTTAAATTTAACAACACCAACCAAACACCCCCTAAATATTCTATCTCTAAATGCAAGGTGTCCTAGATGAGTTCTCTCTTCATGCAAGGTGTCCACACCATTCCCCACTAAGTAACCCACTAAATGTTCTATCTCTAAATGCAAGGTGTCCACATCATCCCCCACTAAGTCCATGTCATCCCATATTAATATCAAAAAATGATTATATCATCTATATCATGTGAAATACTTTAAATCTTTAATTTATTAACATACAAGTCATGTACATACACTATATGTTTCATCACCAATTCCTCTATAATGTAACCAAATATTAGTTTTTCTTCTATTAACTTAGCAATTTTTTACTAGATCTAATACAATAAAATACATGCAAATCAAATTCATATACATGTACATATACATACATAATATACTGAATACCATATAGCAATGCAAATGATTTATTTTTAAGAAAATTCTGCAGCAACGCGCGGGGAATTCACCTAGTACTCCTATAAACCAAACCCCCACTATATATTTCTCTCAACATACAAGCTATCCAACTAAGCAACCCACTATCACACACAATTAAAAATCCACTAGCCCATGCAATTGTAGTGTCCACGTCAACAAGTCACTATATTTCTCTCAACATATAAGTTGTGCATCTAAGCAATACACTATCACACACAACTAAAACCCACTAGCCATACAATGCAATATCCACGTCGGCAAGACACATAAGTATTTTGTTTATCCATATTATCATGCCACGTAATCCACCATATTCCCGCAACAACACAAGAGACCATATTCTTTCTTTTTTTATTTAATTTCTTTGGCACATGCTTCTAACCAAATGAACCATTACTTGCCTCCTGGGGCACATTTTATGAAATTCTAGACAATATTTTTTACCCATTACTTGCCTCCTGGGGCAAATTTTATGAAATTCTAGGCAATTCCTAGACAATATTTTTTTTACCATGCAGGACATGTAGGTCTCCAGCTAAACAAAAAAACAATGATTTTGAGGAATTAAACTGACGACCTACTGCTTAGCGCCTTAGCCTTAACGCCTCTCTACTAGTAGACAACACACTCATTTGTAACTATAAATATAGAATGCTATCTTTTTATATCAACATTTCATAATCTTATATCAAATACCCTTTTGGTTACTAAAAAATTTCAACTATAGGGGTTTAAACCTTGTCAAGTACTACAACTTTGATATAGGATGTGTCTCCATTGAAGATTACTTTAAAAATTCTTTTTTTAATATCAAAATATGTGAATTTAAAAAAAATTGAGGCACTACTGAACTTATGAACAACAAACATGCAGATTAAGTCAGCCACTACAACTTTGGTACGAACTATATGAAAACTCAAGGTCATTTTCAAATTCTAGATTTTGTTCAAAATCTATTAACTTGAAACACATATTTAGGATTTAAACAGCTTCAAATAAAATACTCTTCAACTACAAAGTTATAGCTTGTATTGAGTACTCTTCAACTTTGGTATTGGGAACTGCAGAGTCGTATAAATCGTACCTAAAATCAATAGTTTGATTACTGCGTGAAGTGAAGTTTATTAAAATAGACATCTTAAAGATAACTGAGCATAGCTTAACTAGTTAGGTTTTTTATGGTGAAAATTGTCCATCTAGGTCCTTAACTTGATAAAGGTACTCATATTTTTTCTGAATTTATTTCAAGATTTAAAGATGATATTCTTTAGTGGAAGGGATGTGCCTATAAAATATCAATAGCAAAACATATGTGATGATTTCATCAATATTAAGATTGGTTCACTCAAATGAAGGTGCTTGTAGGGTAGAGTATGAATCCATAAAATAACCGTGTCTTTCAAGGTTTCATAGGTCTAGAATGCGTATACGTGCATGTACTGTAATTTGAAAATCTTATTACAAGTAACTTATAGCCATAAAAGAAAAGATAGCATTAATAAAAAAAGAGTAACTGTAAATCTCATGAACATATGCATCAATTTAACTTCTTCCCAAGTTTAGAGTATGCTTAACTGGCACTTTAACAAAACACATGCATATAACTTTTAGTCATAGGAAGATATCTGCTTGCTTGGCGGTTAGCACAACAACATCACTTTTGTGACAAGACGTGCTTTGTCTAGCTGTCTAAACTAATTGTATCAAAGTTGGTGAGCGATCTAATATGAATAGCAAAGTTCATGAGCTAATGTGAATAGCAAAGTCAAGTAGCAGTGATAGGACACACTTTGTCTAAGCTAAATGTATCAAGGTTGGTGAGCAATCTAATATGATAGCAAAGTTGAGTAGCAGTTGATGTTTGATGAAAAATAAAAAGGACGGATAAAATCGACAAAGGAACAAAACTTGAGGAGAAGCATTCACAAATCTTATGCAAATCCAAATAACCCATTAAGGTACAAATTTCATCAAAAGAGAAAAGTGGGTCTCTAAGGACATGTTTGCAATTACCCCCCTAACAAAACTGTCCACACCAATCCTACGGACGAGGGGCAGCGAGCGGCAACACCGCAGCAGTTTTCTCGGAAGGCAGCCCTCTTCGTCGTCGCCGGCGACCCCGCACCGGCCGCGCAGCTGTCGGGGATGCCGGTCAGGGTGGTCGACACCGCCACGCCTTCCTCGCAGCCCTCCCCAGGTTCCCTCCTCGCATCCCACCGTCTCCAATAAATACGCTATGCGCGCATCAGGTGCGCTTTGTACAATCAGGTCTAGATCTTGTCAGATTATAACTTGCTTAGGCGTGATGCGATTTCGTTGAATTTCAGTTGGAAGCTGTTTTTTTTTCTGATCTAGATTGGTAAGTTGCCTGGAGTTTGTGTGGCTGCAGTTTGGTACTGATTTAGGCGGTTTGATCCTTGTATCGGCTAAATTACTGCGTCCGAAACTCAAGCGTCAGCTGGGGGTAGTCAGTAGTGGGTCTGATCCTTTTGAGCCTTGGAAATTTTTGTGATTGGTTCCAGTTTCAATTGGAATGGTTCCAGTTTCAATTGGAAGCTTCCCCCTGATAACGTAGTGTTGCTAATGTTTGCACGCGTATGATCATTCATGTGTAATGACTGTGCTAGGCGTCCGAAATAATGGTTCATTATTCATATGAGATGGTGTGCCTTGATTGTGACAACATTTCTGTTCATGCTGTATTGCTTGCTGGTTGTCAGAAAACCAATTGATGCCATGTTGATGGAAGTTCTAGTTAATCTGAAAAAATATGGTCGCTTTTCCTTGTGGGATTCTAACTAGTTTTTGTAGAGTTCGTTAACATAAATGTTCCTTTCTTTCCTTTTTTTTTGTGCAGCTACCTTAAAACTGCTTCTGTGATGCTTTTCTAAGTTCAATAGCTCTACATGGCATACTCATTACAATATTTGTTGCAGGGCAAGAAACAAATACTGGACACCCATCTCCTCCTAGCTGTTCACTCTTAAGTGCTGGAAGAGTAAGTGTTTTTGTTCTTTCATTTGAAATTTTGGCTAAGAACGTAATCGTTGTGGTCCAATAAGGTACATGTGAACATATCACTGATTCTGTTACAGCTGTATTATTTACTGCGATCTTGCACAATTTCCTTTCATAAAGCAAATAGGAGTTCTCCATTTTGTCTTCATCTCTACTAGTCTACTAAACTACCACTGCTCCCAGCTCCTGTTTCTATTCTAGGATTTCACAATTGTTGCTTATCATCATTTTGCTTTTCTGCTTCCTTTTTCGTTTTTCCATGTTTGTGTGTCTTGGGTAGGAAAGGCAGGACCGTTGTTGGATGTGTGCTGTCAAATAACTGTAGTGCTGTTTATCTTCCAGTTTCCATTTGATGTTCTGGGATATATGTTATGGTTTTCACAGTAAATTGTACAAAATGCAGCTGTATTCTTTTATATAGCTCAGGTTACTGCTAATGAACATTGTGTCAGCTTTATGATTGAAGCCTGAAGGGTTGCCATTGACTATTTGCTTGTATATTTTTTTCAGTCTTTTGCTGGAACTCAGAATGTTTCAAGTCTGCAGAAGGACGAAGCATGGAAAGTGAATGTTCGCATCCATGGTTGCGATCTTGAACAGGGTTATCTATGTGGAACGATGGAAGCACTTAATGTTCCATTAGCAGATACACCTGTGAGTACTTATTTGTTCTTCCACTTTGAATCTGAAATCTAATGTTATGCATTGAAGAATGTTAGTTATAGTTTTGCTAGATAAATAATTGTGCACCATCAACTTTTTAAAAATTAATTGAGAATTAAATGTGTTGCCACTTGACAGAGTGTAAGACTGGATTTTAAGAAAATATAGAGATAAGCGATGGTTTTAACCTCATGTATTGGCTCTGTCCATAGGTAGTGACATTCTGGGAGGGGGAGATAGTGGATGCTAAAAATTACACTTTTTTCACTGGCAAGTGGGAGGCATCGTGAGTGTTTATGCTTATGCTCATACCATCTCTATGTATGTCCTGGTGACTCAGTGTTCCAAACTTACATGTGAAAACATCTTTCTTATACTGTTTGCAGACCAGAGGACGATATAAGACATTGGTCCAAGTTCCCATCATTTACGCCTCTTCTGGTAATTGATTACCTAACTTGATATTGTTCATCATATTGAATCTTTTCATGATTTGTTTTTACCCCCTTCCTGCAGAGTCAGATTGAGACTGATGGTGGCAAGTCTCTGGACTTTAGCAACTATCCTTATATATTTATGGTATGCCATTACCTGACCTGTTCATTTGTTTATGTATAAGCATTTTATTTACCATTTCTCTGATGCTACATGTAGAGATGGAAAGAGCAATACTTTGTCAATGTTGGAGCTGACTGTGGGTTAACCATTGCTGGTTTCTACTACGTCTGCTTTTCTTGTAGCGATGGCTCCATCAGTGGATTTTATTATGATCCAAATAGCAGGTAATGAATATTTTTGTCATTTATTTGTTGCAAATAACAATGGTATGGGGTCAGATTCATTAATGGAGAAGGTGGGCTGGTGTAAACACTTCTTTTTCTCTTCATGTGCAGTCCATTTCAGAAGCTCGAACTGAAGTGTACCAATGAGAAAAATTCTGGATTCACCTTTTCATCCTATGAGCTGCAGTGACAGGCCCGATGCCCTCGACAGACAACTTTCTGTTAGCATATACTAGTGTATACTGAGCTCGTAGTCCCTAATGCTGTTGTATTAAAAGAAATGAGAGGTTGTTTATGTAACAGTTTGTTTTCTAGCAACTAAGCAAACTGTCACTTTGTAATCTGCAGAAGCATATTGTCTTTTCTAAAATCCACCTTTTGTATTATGTTTGTGTTAATCATGGTATGATGTGTCCAAATTCAGTTGAATAGGGAATGTGAGGGCTAAATGTTGATTCAGAGAAATGTTCTCTGCAGTTGGGGATTTCTATTTCAACATGTCTATGATATACACATTGCGTGTGGTTCGTTCCTAATTACATGCATCATGAATACATGTTTCTGATACAATCATGATGTCAAGCTTTACTGAAGAGAAACTTCATCAAAATTGCTGATTGTTTTCTCTCACTCAAGTTCCTGGTACAAAGCTGTGGAGACCTCCTTTCGGTTTCACTTGCAGCTATTGTATGTTTTAACTGTGACATAGTTCTGTGCACAAAATAAACTTGGGGCATGTTCTTCGCCTTTGCCTTCAGCCTCCTGACATTGTTAGGTAAATGAACTCTACCAATGTATAGTTTCATAATGTCTTGATCTCATGCTTCAAGCTACTGTTCATTCTCTAAGGAATAAAATACTTCTGCATCTGCATTGCATTAATTTAAGGTCATTGGTAATCCAATAATAATGTTCTGCTGATAGGGTTACTCTGGCACATGATCTTACCTTCGATCGCACAAGGATGTGTAGACGGTGGAACAGGAGGTGTTTCTTCTCTTCTTTCCTGCAGAAACCAAGAAGAGATTTCCTTTGCCCTTCGTACCAAAGGCCTCTCAACACTCTCACTCCATGTGTCAAACAGATTGAGGATAGCGTCAGTAATTACTTCTGAGAGCAACGTATCATCTTCCCCAGGTTCCAGCTTCAGCATCAGGTATCTGTTGACTGATATTAACTTCTCTAGCATGTGCCGTCTATCAATGTTATATGCTACCATTGCCTCGTGGATTTTAGCAATCATCTTGAGCACCATCTGATAGACTGTAGCAAATGCGTTTCGGAACACTTGGGATGCTGGTTCAGGCAGCTCCCTGTCTTTCCAGCCACTCTTTTCGTTCCCCAACTCGCGTTCTATGGTTGGCGCGAATGTTACAGTCTTCGGCTTGCTTGTGTTGACACGGAGCTTCTTGGATTCCATCAGCATCTCATTGGCTTCCTTCATTTCTGACTCAAACCTGCTGCTGACCTTGAAGTATGGTTGCTCCTGGTGTGCAGTGGGGCTCGGGACCGGTGTATTATGTCTTGGTGATGCTTCCAGGAACACCTCAGACGCTCTCTCTGAATCACCCGCTGTAATGCGCAACATAAAACAGTTATCATGCATTATCCGCTCCTGAATTCAGCTAAAGATATACAGGTAATACTTCATTTTCAATTATTAACAGCTGATTCGATGTGATGGTGATGCCATGTGAGCCTGTGACTGACATACAGAAAGACGCATGTTGCTGCAGTTTCCTGGGGGTTCCACGGTACTCGGCGTGCCGTCGCTCCTCCTTGGCCCTATTGTCTTCTACACTGGGTCCAGGTCCAGCCCTGGGCGTCCACATCATCTCCTCTTGTGCGGGTTTCTTCTTGTGATGCAGCATGTGCATCCATTTCTTGGCCTTGCTCTTCACCCTGCCCAGCACCGCCTTCTTCTGGCTCCCCCCTGGGGTCATAGGCGACTCTGTCGGGCTCGCTGGTGGCGCCCGTGGTGAAGGCCAATGTCGTTGTTGCTCCTCCCATTCGTAAAATGGATGTTGGCCTGCAAACGAATGTCCACCTCGAGGTAAGCGCAGGCGACATCATCACACTTAACTTCATCAAGAGATCGAATGAGATAACAAATGTCAAAATGTCGTGGGGGAAAAAAATTCAAAAAAAACGATGAATTGAATCAAAACTGTTGTCAGAATAATCCAAATGGAAAGATTTTCTTTACCATTGTGGACGAGGTGGTCAACTGGTTTGGTGCTGATCCCACGCTTTAGCTTTCTGATCTCGCTCATGGTTGTGCAGGAACAGGAACCACACCCGATCCAAATCCAAATCCTAGAAGCTTGGGAGGAGCTATGCAGAGCTGTGCCGGCAAGGCAAGAAGAAATGGATTTGCTCCGCCTATCCTAAAGTTGGCAAACTTGAGGGCAAGTTTCCGAGTTATAGCTGTTCTGGCCCCCGCTATTTGGAGATTGTTTGGTGGTCGGACGGAGGCGAGCCTTTTGTGCCGCATCCTTTGGGGCCCTCCAATGTAGGGACGAGATCTGCGAAACGAGATTCATATCTTTGTCGTGGTAGATGCGCCATGCTTTCCGCGTTTATACAGCATGAATGATACTCATATAGCAGAGTCCAGGGGCGGCCTTATTTAGATGCTTTCAAAATTCCAAAGGTTTACAAAATTTTTCATTATATCGAATCTTTAGACGTATGCATGAAGCATTAAATTTTTCATTATTTGCGAGACAAACCATTTGAGCCTAGTTAGTCCATGGTTGGACAATAATTGTCAAATACAAACCAAAAGTGCTACAATAGCAAAATCCAAAAAATAGACTAAACAAAGCCTAAAAAGAATTGTTTCTTTTACGAACAATGTCATTGCTCACCATCAATTTCCCCTATATAAGTAAGCACGGTTGACTTGAAATTGTAGTTTTGGATTATTATAGATAGTACACCAACGAAAATAGAGTACCTTTATTTTGTTCTTTCCTTTTTGGATTGAAAGTAGAAGTTCTGTTAATATAACAAAATATACTTGGAACCCTAAAAAAACAAAAGACTTAAAAAGAAAAGAAAAAAGGAATGCCCTCTATATAAGTAACCATGGATAACTTTGTTCTTTTGGGGATTAAACTGTAGAGGTTTTGTTACAGAAATAAATAGACTTGAAACCACATTACAAAAGATTTAAAAATAAAATAATTTGGGATTAAACGGCGGGGGTTCTGTTACAAAACAAAATAGACTTGAACCCAGATTACAAAAGATTTAAAAATTAAATATTTTGGTTCTGTTACAAAAACAAAATGGGTCAGTTGCGCAACTGCACCTATTCTGAGACTTAATTGCTCATTTGCCTTTATTTTTTTAACTTTGCACGTTTGCCCCTGTTTTTTGAAACCGAAGGCAAAATACCCTCGACATGAATAACCCAAGAATCAATCTGTAGAGGCAAAAAAATTTCTCGTTTGCCCCTGTCATTCTTGATAAATGACAAAAAATAGAGGCAATCGAGCAATTGAGTCTCAGAATAGGGGCAGTTGCGCAATTGGCCCAAACAAAATAGACTTGAACCCAGAAAAAACTGTTGAGGTTCTGTTACAAAAACAAAATAGACTTGATCTTAGAAAACAAAAGATTTAAAAAATAAAATTTAAAATATAATGTTAAGAATGGGATTCGAACGATTTGAACCGAAACAATACAGAAAAAAAATTAAAAAAAGAGAAAAAAAATTGTCAAGAATGGGATTCGAACCCATGCCCTTTCGGACCAGTACCTGAAACTGGCGCCTTAGACCAACTCGGCCATCTTGACATTTGTGATGGCTGCATTACTGGATTCCAATTATTGTTTAAAAGTGTATATACTTCCAATAAGCACTTCACCACCGTCTGCCTATGATCATCTTTGTATGCCTACTATGATTAATTAGATCAACTTTGTGGATGGTATATATTGAAAGATTGTTTGGATGTACTCCAGTGTTAGATTGATGATGAGCAATTGAGTATATAAAATAGACAACTTTTGTATAAACAAGTATGTGATATCCAACTTTTTTGTTGTATCAAATAACGATGGATATCAGATCCAAATAGACCTCGTCTAGTCAAACCACATTACTTTTCTGTATTCTGAAGGTCGCCTACGACGTGACATGCCAGCCCTCCGGCTGCAGGCGATGAGCAACTGCTGCCTAGAGCAGGCTGTGAAAAACTCCGTGTATCATGGAGCATTCAGCTAACCTGCTCTTAACCAAGTTGTGCCGCCAGGAGACTAGAAAATCAGAAAAGGCATACATATTTTAGTTTTCTGAAATTCCCTCATCATTTGAACCCTCCAATTCCAATCATATAATCAACTGCAGTTTAGAAAATCTTTGTTGCTACATCAATTTGTATCAGCTGTCAAATAAATAGCCTCACTGCGATGGTTCGCTCACTGTGTCATTTTCTGTGTGAGAAGTTATAGTGAGTAAACAATGTTGTGCCGATGAAACAAGTTCTCTCCATGCTCTCTGTAATCTGCTAGGCTGAAAGTTTGTTTACCAAACTTGCTTGATGCCGCAAAGGCAGCAGCACCCCTCCACGCGTCTAAAATGGGATCAGCTGCTCTGACAAGCTTCAGGGGAGCGAGGTAGGGCCGATATTGCCGTATCCCAGACTCCAGCCGAGGGATCATGCCAGGGAACAGGGAGCTTCCGCCAGTGACAAGGATTGACTGGCAGAGGCGCTCCTTCACAGACTCATCCTCCATTAATCTCCTGAGTGAGATGCTGACCATCTCATCAATGCCGGCCTGGTCGATTCCTATCATGCCTGGCTGGAAGAGGACTTCAGGGCAGCGGAACCGCTCAATCCCAATGGCAATTCTGTAATCCTCTGCGGTGAGTGGCCGGACTTTGGGAGGCTCCGGAGTCAGTTGAACAGCTTCGGATTTGGACACAAATGTAGGATCGATCTCCTGCACAATGAAACATCAAATGATATGATTATAGCCGAACTGTTGATATCTGAAATGAAACTAAGATAGGATAGAATTGCCACCGCCAGAAGGAAATCTTGAAGCGGGGATTTTACCTGGAGCTTTGATGTGATTCGAACAAGTTCCGATTCATCGTCATCATTGCTATCATCGTCATTGTCTTTGCTCATCTTGTTGTAGACTAACCAATCCTCGTCTCTCATACCAAAAGTATCCTCACCTTTGCCCCGATCAAATGCAGCTGAGGCAAGCAGCCTCATCCTTTCTTTCTGAGCTGCATTTAACCGTTCTCCACGTCCTACACCACCAGATGAACTATGGTTCCCATTTGTCTGACCACCATTAACTTTCTGTCGCTTCCTCTGCTCAAACTTCTCAGAAAGTTCTGAATATCGGGCCCGAAGCTCTTCAAGGTATAACTCTGGGTTCTCCCTATATAGTTGAATGAAACAAATTACAAGAGTACTATATAATAGAACGTCTGGCAAATATTTTAAAAAAGATTTGAGGTCATTTATCTAAACATGAGGTAGATGACTCATACAGAATTCTAGAGACGTAATACATAGGCACAACCACATTTTCTTTTCCTGTTCAATGCAGCAACAGGGCTCGGTCCTTTGCTCTTAAAAAAACACAGGACCTTATCTTATGCAAGATCAAAAACATGCTTGGAAATACAATTTATAAAGGGTGATCACTATTTGGTATGGCAAAATACACAATGTAGTTTTGTCCTATATTTGGACATTGATCCGCAAGGGGTCATAGTATCTAAAGAAGGAACTTGCTGAAAGTGGCTTTGAAATAACTAATACTGAAAATTAACACGACATGGAATAATAGGAGTATCTTATCATTGGATATAAGAAAGCATAAAAGATAAATTTCAAACTGGTTACATCACAACTTACGCACGCCTCTTTTCTTCTTGTTTCTCCCGTAAAGCCTCCTCTTCAGCACGTTTCTGCTTAGCACGCAATTTGCCCTCTGTTGTGGTTTTAAGTAATATCTGTTTCTTCTTTTCCTTTAACTGGTAAAATACACAAAATTGGAATGCAACAATGGTCAGAGATTCCGGGGTATGTAAAGGTGTAGATTTAAGAGAATATGTGTATACACACAATATCTAGATGTTAGAAGCACATGAATAGAATTCTGTAGATAATAACTGAACAAAAACAGACCTGCTCTGGCGTCAGCGTCTCATCAGGGACAGATACAAGCGGATACTTATCAGCTGCTGAGGCATCTGTCTTCTCATCGTTGCCATTGGACTCCCCTTTTGCTTTCCTTAGGGATTGTGTTGCTTTCAAAATGGCAGATTTGATTTCCTGCTGGGAAAGATATCCAGATCTACCTAGAATAACTGTTGCTTCTTGTTCCTCAGCTTCGTCAAGTTGCTCCATTACTTCCTCCAAATAGGAAAGTTGCTTTTCTAGTTCCGCTATCTTCTGAGATCTCTTTTGAGCAGCCATGTCTCGCAAACGTTGACTAGCCTTTTCCTTCAAAGCTGCTTTCCTTGCAAGTTCTTCCTCAGATGGTGGTTCTTCCTTTGGTGGGGGAACCCATGGTAGCTGCCAATACCTCATTTTCTCATCAGCTTCTTCCTTATTGTTCTGCAACATGAAGTGATCAATCCATGGTGTTACAAGAATGTTCAGTAACAGAGAAAACATATAACTAAATATCCTTTTGGAAGAAAAGAATCACCATCTCAAGGAAGTACAAGCACAACGATTTGTCAAATCCTATAGAAAGCCCTATGCACTCTATACAAGTTCATTCAAAACAAGAATACAAAATTCAAAGCTTTATATAAGAACAAAAAATATATATATAAGTTTCTTACTTTAAATATCTGCAACTCTGCCATATAATCAAGAGCTATATAACAATGCTCCTTCTTCAGCTCTTCAGCCTTTTCCCATGTAATACTTGCCCTGTTCAATGTAAAATGGTACTGTTACATGGTAGGAAAAATAAACACTATGAAGTACTTCAGAAATATACTTCTATCACCTACATGTGATAGGGATATTTTAGAGAGAGAAGCTGCCTCAAAAAATCAGTAATGTGAAATCCACCAACATTGGTTCTGCAGCATGCCCCCAACACAGGCTGCCCTTTCAAAAACTGAAAAAACAGATCAAACAAGGACTTTAGTTCAGAAAACAATAATTTAATTTGAAATACACATGTGAGAAAAAAGCAGAAATTTTATTTCACAGAAATACTTTAATGATTCTAGTAGAGTTTTCTTTTCATTATTGACTATACTACAGGGACCATGACCAAGGAGCAAAACCCAGTTTACACATAAAAAAAAGGAGCAAAATCCATATTGTGGTTCATACACTCAAGGATGGATTTAACATGATAAATTCCGTATGTCGAACCCCAGCAGAAACTGAAATAATATTTTTCCAAAAACTACCTGCAATATCACACTAGATTAAGGCAAGCTTGACTAAAGTTGTTCAGCTAGGAGTATCAGTGGACAATTTCCCTTAAAAATGTGAATAATAACAGCACCTTGGGATATCAATAAAAAAACTCTGCAGCTGCATGCGAAAGTAGTCTTCAGCAGTGGTAGTTTCATTTCTTTTTACCACAGAATTATCAATAGATACAATTCTAGTCGTTAAATATTATTAAACATGAATTGAAATATTTAAAACACATATGCACTGCATTTATTTTACTGGAGGGAAGACAAAATCAGGCAAACATTCTTGTTATATCTGGTGAAAGTTGGAGAGAGGTGTATCTTGGGGACAAGAACTTACTGGAACAACATGACAAGTTCCATGTTCACATGAAATAGCCAGCCCGTCTTCATTACAGTTTCCAAGTTTCTGATTGTACTTATAACTAAACGCATTGTCGATGCCAAATGCTACATTTCAGATAAAAGCAGCAGCATCAGCATTGCAAACCTTATGATAAAGTAACTAATAACATATAACTAGATGCAGCTCATAACATCAAGATCACAGAAAATATTACCAATGGATGGTACACCATATGTCTCGAAAAGTAGTTCTGACATTCGGGCTCGAGAAAAGGACGGATTACATTCACATTCTGTCATAAGAATTGGATGCCCAACCTGTTGAGCATCATTGTTAGCTTTCAACAACACTCAGCCGAATAACAGTTTAGTTGAAGAAAGAGAAGGCACAAATTTCTGGTAGAGGATATATACGGACAGACAATATAGCCGTCTTAATAAGTGTCTGCATGTCTGATGTGGACTAACATAATTGAAGCAATGTGCAGTGATTACACTATGGGAACATGGAAGTGCTGATTTAGGAAGCCAACTCTTCCTTGTTTATGTTTTGGTATCATGGACTGGCAAGGAGAACAAACTTACCAACAGAGTTAACTTGAAAACCCATGCACATTTTGTATTTAAAGTAGAGTAGCTCAATACCACTCATTTATGGTCATTTGCCTCGCCTTTATGAAAGGCTGCAGCTTGAGTTCCTCTTGGAAATATTAGGACACTCTACTGACTTGGAAAATTCTACTGAATGCTATACAATATAAGAATCTCTAAGATCTGCATCTGGAGAGAACCCAGTATTATCAGATTAATTACACACACTGAACTGATAGTTTATTCCATCATACATAAACCACGCTCCTGTGATTCAACAAGACTAGCTAAACCAGCATTTTTCTTATGTCTCAAATACAATGGACAGCAAATTAACAAATAAAAGAAAAGATAATAATAGTCCAATAACAACAGAAGAAGAAATATAAATTATTTTGGAAAGAAACCAGGACACAAAGCAAATTTACCTCTGAATTGGCACCTAATCGATCAAAGCCATAGTCAAGAATCTGCAATAGATAAATAATATTGTATCAGACAAGAAAAAAGAACAATATCAAGGGCAAAAGGAATATGCCCTAGAGTGTAAACACCATGATCCAGAAAATTAAGAAGTCACATGTTTTCTTTATCTCTTTGGGCCATAAGATTGCAATTGGCACTTACTGCAATTATAGGGGACCATCTGAATCATGAGACAGATGATCACTCGGCTAATAATGGAGCAATTACTCAGAGCCTGTTTGGTTCCCCTTGCTAAATTTTAGCTAGCTAAAATTATTTTAGCTACTCTTGGGTGACTAGTGGGACTAAACTATTTTAGCTCCTTTTTAGTCAGTGTGTTTGGAAGGTTAGCTACTAAAGTGACTAAAGTTTAGCTGGCTAAAATTTAGCAAGGGGAACCAAACAGGCCCTCAATATAAAACAGTTTATGAGAGTATTTCACTATTTTGCTTTGACAATATTTTTTACCATCATGTTTGAACGACAGATTATGGACATAAAAAATATCATTTAACACATGTAGTACTTTAGCGATTTTGCCCTAATTAAAACTTCTAATGTGATTTATCAAGAATGTAGTTGTTTTAATGTATTCTAGAGAACAGATTGATTACTGGTTTATCTATCTTTAAAATTAAATATGAATAACAAAGAACCATCTATATATCTACTGAGAACTAAAAAGTGGTGGATGGTGTCTGAGAACAAACATATTCCATGTACTCGAACTGATAGACAACATCATCGTCAAATGGAGAGCGAACTGCCGATCTTGTGCAGTCAAAGAACTTCATTAGAGATGGATCAGTGTCCCCAACAATTGAAACAGTTTCACCTGTACCATGGAAATCAAATTACAATGAGTTGAATAATGAAACTTTCGTTAATCCTCTTGCAAGTCCGTTGATTGAAACAGACATGAGAGTTGACAGCTTCAAATAAGTAAATTTCTGTTCCTTTCATGTAATGATGATTCAAAACAATATGAAGCTTACAGAGCACTCAGCAAACACAATGATAACAGTACTATATGGGCTTTAGAACATTTTGCAGGATTACTTGTAGCACAAGTACATGAAACGGACCAAAGTAACATGGGATCATAAAACACAATCCTATCAAGTCTATGCAGACATGCAGACAACTAAAATTTCAATTTGTATCCAATTCCAACAGAATTAGTTCATGTAGACAAGAGTGAAATCACACAAACAAATGGAAAACAGCTTGAGTGGTATTGGAATCGAACTCTATAACCGTCCCAAATGATCAATATACTGTCGCACAGGTCACATAAACAACAAAGAAAAGAGTAAACGCAAATGAATCGCCCACAATAATAACGATTCTTATAAGAGTAAAGTAAAATTCCTGCCAGCCGGAAACTGCACACTCAACTTCTGAAACCGAACAGCAAGGAGCAACTAAGCAAACACGAGAACAGAAAATCTACACTTTGACGCAGCTTTCAACCACCAAATCAACACCAATTAGCATTCTCCATAGCGTAAGGCGGCGTACCAGTGCTGCGGTGGCGCGGCCTCTGCACGACATTGCGGAATGAAAGGCGCGGCTCCGCCTCGCCCGCCCACCTGCACGGAGGCAACCGCCACGTTACAGAATACTGGAAGGCCCGCTAGCGCTAGGGTTAGGGTTTGGGGAGTGCCCGGCGCGGCAGGAGCTCGTACCCGATGCGGAAGGTAGAAGCGCCGTTGTCGATGACGATGGGGGTGGACGACGGGAAGCGCGCAAAGTCGGCCTCCCGCCGAGGGCGGGTCACCGATGACATCTCGCCGGCGGCGGCGGCGGCGACAGGGCTCGCCGGAAGCGGGGGAGAAGAGGGGGTTTGGAGCTTTTGGTAACCTTGTCCTTTTTGCTGCGTCGTTCTCTTCAACTTCGCGAGTCGCGAGCTCGAGACTAGCGATCAACACCGGGAGTACATTAGCATAAAACCCCTGTCATTTCGCATAATTTGTATGTAGAGCATCAGAGGTCGCACATACTCCGTTTTGCATTATTATCTTTTTAAAGGCCACGTAGGATAGTAGGAGTGAACATATTGGGGGAAAAACTGGATGGAGACTATCTCACCATGCACCCACGGGCATTCATCGTGAATTTATCCCACGTATCTATATATGTAGGCCTGTTTGGTACAGCTCACAACAGCTTTATGAGCTGTTTTTTTTGCCAAACACTTATTTCCAAAACAGCTTCATGGGTGAAGCTGTTTTTCCCCTCCTCTTACAAAAACATAAGTTGGATGAAGCTGAAAAAAGTAGCTTATTATAGCTTCTCCCTCATTTCTCTCTCTCAACTATGCATGAAGTAGTTGGTGAAGCTATTTTGCCAAACACTTTTTACAAAACAGCTTAGCTTCATCTAGAAAGTCACTAATGAAGCTATTTTCTAAAAAAAACAGTTTTACTAGTAAAGTTGAGCTGTGCCAAACAAGGCCGTAATCGTGCAACGGACGTATCTATACATAATCATGCAACAGTGGATGGCTGCATAGTCTAAGGAGGATTAGTTAAGAAAAAAATGGTTGCATAATTTTAGGAGGTTAGCTAGAAAGAAAAATCACGTTGGATGATAAGCAACCCCAAAAGACTCTCTAATATCTTTTAAATGCTAGGAATAGAGACTTTGGTGAAAAGTTACCTTCTTATAGCTCATCTAAATGGTTATACAAATATAACTATCTTCTATTTTAGATTTTTCGTTAGCAAGAAAAAAGACGAAAATGACATTCTAGAGTGCGCACAAGAGATAGAAAAGCTATTAGAGAGTGAAAAAATATAGAAAACAATTTTTGTGGAAATGATTCTCTAAATGTGATTTAGAGAGTGAGAATTGCAAAGACTCTTAGAGATACTAACTATGGACACATGAGATAAATTTATGGTGAGTTCCCACGGGTACATGGTGGGGATAGTTCCTTTTTTTTCCCGAGCATTGATATCACAAAACATTTAGGCCTTGTTTAGATCCAACACAAAAAGTTTTTGGATGTCACATCAAATATGTCGGCACATATTTGAAGTACTAAAACATAGACTAATAAAAAAACAAATTATATAGTTCGTCTGAAATCTGTGAGACAAATTTATTAACCCTAATTAATCCATCATTAGCGCATGTGGGTTACTTATGGCTAATCATGATCTAATTAGGCTTAAAAGATTCGTCTCACGATTTACAACCAAACTGTGCATTTAGTTTTTGTTTTCATCTATATTTAATGTTTCATGCATGTGTCTAAAGATTTGATATGATAGATGAAAAAATTTTTAGTGGAAAACTAAACAAAGCCTTAATTGCAAAATATAACTCGTCGTGGTCACGTGGTTCGAGAAGCCTTTAGGAAAAAACACAATTTCACCTAATAATTTCATCCTTGTTTACACTAAGACCCTGTTTGGATCTCATGAATTAAGAGAAATTTAAAAGTAATCTTCTAATAATAAAAAGAGAAGCATTTTCTATATATTGATTTTAATCCATAGGATTCAAATAGATCCCAAGTGTTGCTTTCTAAACTCTTAAAACGTAAGACGTCTTATTTGTTTGGCTGATAAGCTATGGCAGAAAGTACTATTGGCTGTTTTGTTATAAGAAAAAAAAACATTGTTGAATGACTGGTAAATTTACCTGATAAGCTTAAGCAAACAAGGCGTTAAAACCTAGTGTACTTTGCATTGCGCACAACGTTGAGAAAGAAGGCACCCATTCCTAGTGCAGAAAATTATTTTTTTTTCACAGTGCAGAAAAATCAGCAGGGTCAAAAATTACATGACACTTCTCGATTTGCGATCAAATTGAGCATATGCTACTAGTTGCTAGCGACGAGTTCAAATCGTGCATAATGCAGTTGAACATGTCCAAATTCAGTTAAATCCGCTCCGTCTCTGTTTCCCCCACTGATATAAGGAAATCCACTCCTCTGTTAAAAGGGCCCGCAAAAACCACAGAACACAACACAAGCTTCTTTCGTTCAGAGTCCTTCAACTTCAAGAGTTCAAGGAATATTGAGTCCCCGTAAACCGCTTCTCCTGTTCCTTGCCGCCGGCGCCCTCCGCCTTCCCCTTGCTGACGCCACTGCCAGCCGCCGAGGAGGGGGCGCCAAACCGAACCTTTCTCTTGGGCACACCCGGAGCTACGGCGTTCACTGCCGCCGCCGGAGACGGCGTGGGCGGCGGCTGCTCCACGGGCTTGCCGTCCATCCGCGCCGCGACGCCGGTGAACCGGGCCGGCTCGTCGACGCTGCCGCCTTGTTGGCTGGCGACGACGCGCGGCGGGGGCTCCACATAGTCGAGCGGCGGCGCGAAGTCCACCGCGCAGTCCGTGTCGAGGGAGCAGACCGCGTCGGCCGGCTGCGCCTCCAGCACGTCCAGGTAGTACCACCGCTCGCCCTCCGTCACCGCGATCGTCTCGCCGGCGGTCACGCACGGGAACTTGCGGAAGTTGTACTCCAGCCTGCACGGCAAATTCAGAGGACAGACGGTTAAGCTCAATGCTTTCACCTGCAAAGCCTGAATGAAAAGAAAGAAAAAACTTCAAAATTTCGTCGTCTGGCACTCACAGTTCCCTCGGGTAGGAGACATTGAGGAAATCCTTGGTGTGTGGCTGCAGCTTGATGAAGGTGGCCGTGGGCAGCGACGTGCTCCTCACCAGCACGATCTCGTTCTCCACGACGCCCAGGTGCGTCATCAACTGAAAGAAAAGGAACACAGAGACCCAATAAGCGTCAGCGTTAATAGCGGCTGAATTATTGATCATGCACTAGGGGTTTGCATCGGAAGGACGATTTGTAATTACCCAGCTCGGCATGTGGATGAACCCTTCGTTGGCGGAGAACACGCTCACGCCGCAGTGCGTGACGCGCTCCGTGCTGGGGTTCTTGATCTGGAACAGCATCGGGTACTGGGCGTTGAGGCGTTCGAGCCGATCAAGGGCAGACAGCGGCATGATAACTGCAAATTAAGATGCAGCAACAGAAAGTTAGAACATTGCAGCCTTCAGAAAAGGGAATTTGGAAGAAAAAAAAAAGAAACAAAGCAGAAGAGGCTACCTTACCCCTATTCCCGTCCTCATCTGCGTTCTCCTTCTTCAGGAGAGACAATGGCAGGCAGCGGTAATACTGCACGAACGTTCGCGACTGCAAGTTGAGATACTCCTCGAAATCCTGCACGTGAAGATCAAGCAAGGTTAGTCGATCCGTCCCTTCTGTCTGTCTAACTCTGTTCATCCAAAATCTAAGTCGAACGACCATAAAAAAAAATCTAAGTCGAACCATGCAAAAGGAGATAATAATGATCGACAAGAATCACGCAATCAACGGTTTGTTTGGTTTGGTCGCTTGTATCTGAGCAATTTTGATCGTCGTATCAATCAACAGTAACTTAGACATCGTCTTAGGCAATGCTAGTCTAATCTAAGCAACCAAGAACCCTTCACGGGTTCATCAGATCAGACTACGAAAATCTGGAGAGAAAAAAAAAGAGGAGGAACATGAATGAACGTGAAAAGAATTCGAGAAGCAATCCATACCATCGTGAACTCGGCGATTTGGCGAACCCGAGACCTTTGCAGCTGTCAAAATCTTCTCTAAGAAAAAAAAATCCAATCAGGGCATGAAGACTCAAATTTATGGGAGTGCTCCCGATGCAGGGGAAGGGCGGCGGCAGATCAGTATCGGCGGCGGATTCCGCAGCACAGTCGGCTTCGTCCGCGGCACCAAGCCGGGCCCACGTGCCGGTGAAATCGGCACGAAAGAAAAAAAAAACACGCGCGAGCCTCACGCCACTGGTCTCTGGGCCCCACGAGTCAGCCTCTGCCGACGAAACTACGTGTTCGGCCCCGCGCCGCACCCGCTCTGACTCTGTTTTGTTTCCTCTCGTGCTCCCCTTCGCCGGCGGCTCCGCTACGCCGCGAGGCCCCCAAAACCCTAACCCTAAATTTGGGGGACTGGGAACAAAATATAGGGGGAGGAATCGAACCGGCGACTTGCGGTGGCGGCTGGAGCGATGGCGGCGAAGAGGGAGATCTCGAGCACCCTGAGGAACCTGAAGGTGAGGAGCCCCTGTCCGTTGCCGCCTTCTGTCGCCGTGGATTGGCTGGCATCTCACGGGTTTTCTGTTTTTGTATGGCGGCGGCGCAGTTTATGCAGCGCGGCGCGGCTGCGCAGAAAGTCGAGGAGAAGGCCAAGGTGGAGGTACAGGAAGAGGTGGTGACGGCGCCGAGTGGTGGCTTCAGCTCTTCAGCGCAGGTCGTTAGGAAGTGGTATGGAGATTTCTTTTCACTGCTGTTATGATCTTCTACTTGATCAACATGGTTTCGGAGATTTGCGATTGTGAGAATTTGTATGGAGAGTTCACTTGACGCTAGCATGGAAACTGTCTACAGCGAGCATGTGCATTTTAGTTTTGATATGGTATATCGTTTTGATCCAATTAAATTGGATGCACTGGATGAATATTGTAGCTGTTTTTTTTTTTTTGCTTTTGTCTTTTTTGCAATGTTAATAACTTGATGAAAATGGAAATGAAGATGCTTATGTGATTATGCAGTCACAATGGCAGGAGATTTAGAATAGTGTTACATACTTGTGTGGCACGATTATCCTCATACTACATTGAAAACATAAATGCACATTTTTGTTATTGTAGCTACTTATGTTGTGTGATTTTTGATAAAACTGGTACTGTTTCTCTATGCAGCGTAGTTATCATGGAGGGTAATCCTCATCCAGGAGCTATAAAGGGTCGGATGTCATTCCAAAATTTCAATCCATCTATCGATGTGAGTCTGGAAAGGTTGTTTTTGTTGCATTTGCCATTCTGGCAATTATGTACTTGTAGATTTGTGTTCCCTTACGCAAGCCTAGATGTGTAGAAACTAAATGAAGAGGCAAGAGGTGACCGTCAAACAGAATCAGCTTCACCTAGTAACTCCAGCAGGTTAGCTATTTCTCTGTTATGTTACTTTAGCAAATTTAATCTGTCACAAAATATGTTTCTTGGTAATTATTAAATGATAAACACTCCTAAATAAGAAAGAGCCGGAATGCTTATAAATTGGACACTAGTAACTGTCAGGGTCGTGATATGAGACAAGTTTATATCAACATTTTAGATGTTATAACACTTGGTTTATTGGATACCCATAATTGACACCAATGTCAGGATGAAAATTTCTGAAATCGTATGAAATCCATTTGTTGAGATGTTATTTGGACTTCCTAGATGCGGGAGTTTTGTATCTGTTGAGGAACTATATACTAACAGTTTTCTCATTCTATTGTTTTACTGAGTGGGGATGATGGAAATTGCAAATTTTATAGAAAGTTTTGTGTGTATGCTATGAAAGCTTCAGGATCTGCATACATGCTTACAAAAGCTCATTCTCTATCGAAGTGCAAATGGCCTGTCAAAACCAGATTCAGTTTTATCACTAAATACTAGGTTGTATAGCATCTACAGTTCTGTACTTCAATATCAGATTACTTTGGTAGCTTCTCTGTATCTATGAAATGTCACATATTGATGGATGCTTCATCTTTGCTTGATATATTGTTGATATGAATTTGCGTGTGATACCTTTTGTAATGAAATGCAGAGGGGATGAAGTTCCAGCGTCGAGATCTAGAGATTTTGACATTCCCAGTTCAGAAAGCATATCTATGAATGAACTGAAGAGGAAAGAGCCCGAACTTGATATGGAAACACCGGCATCTTACAAGGAACCAAAAACCAATGTTGACAGTAGGTCATCTTCACAAAGCAATGGTCGCGGATCACACAAGTCCAACAAGCGTGAAAAGCTCGACTTCAATCATCTAAGACCAAAGAAATAAAAATGGTGTCTTGAGTTACCATAACCATGAGTAGCTCTTGTACTCTGTTTGTAGTTGTACCCAATTGGCCATCTGCCGTGTTTTGTCGATTATATCTAGAGAGCTGGTAACCATGCCTATGTGGCATGCATGTTCTTAACTTAGTGAGATTTTGTGGTGTTAATCATTATCTTTCTATTGATGTGTTCTACTCCACTACTCTGCTGTAAGATGTGAGGCTCTACTGTAGAGCAGTGATGAATACAGTTCTGCTTATGTTTTATGTCGCCCACATTGTTGGTGGGGTGGTGAATGGTGATGTTCAAAACTGAGCTATAGCATGATCGTTCCCTAATAATGTATTGGCCACGCCTGTTGGTTGAGGTGAAAGCTTGTTATTACAGGTACTAACGAAAGGAATTTCACACTTGCGATTTTATGTGATTTGTTCATACGGAAATCTTCACTCGAAACATTGAGGTTATGGAAATTTTCTTGGCTCAGGAGGCTTAAATTTGAATCTACAAACACGCTGGCCCCACTTGTCAATGACCGATGTCGTCCAGATGTCCACTTGCTCCATGATTTCTTTCCCCTCTTTCAAGTTCAGTCTGCCGGGATCCCCAGTCTGCCTCTCTCGGCGCATCGGCGTTCACAGTGAAAGCTAAAACCCTAGTTCGGACCTCTACTAGCAGGCGACGGGGGCGGTAGAGCGTGGAATACCCGGAGATGTCAGCGCAGTCTGCGGTTGCGTCGGCCGTGGAGAGGCTGCAGGCAGCGGCGCAGGACGCCGCCAAGTCCTCGTCGCGCTCGGCCGGCGCCTTCTCCGAGCAGGCACAGCAGGCCCTCGTGCCCAGGGCCGCCGGGTAAGCCGTCTCCGCTGACGCCGACCTCCATCTCCTCTCGATTCGATGCATCCGCGGTCATAAGCTTTATGCTTGCTCTGTTGTTTGCCCTGATTTGGTGTGGCAACGCGGAATTTGCAGCGTGCTTCTTCCGATCCCCATTTATGATTAGAATTGTACTTCAGATTATCTTATTACTGTACTTAATTAATGGAATCAGTTTACTTCCAGCCAGTTTGGCTTACGTTTACACAAGCAGTACCAGGTAGTGTCGTGCGATATGAGTGATTCAATGGTTTGGTAGGCAATGTACTTCATTTATATAACTTAACGTTTCCAGTGGTTTAAATTATATGAAGGGCAAATGGTGAATGGTTAAATGTTACCTGTAAATAAAATGGTTAAAATGTTTTCCCCAGAACCCTCATGTAACCAAATTTCCAAAAGAGAAGCATAATAAACCCATTTTGTCTGAAGCCTACAGTTGCTGTCTAGTTAGGCTGAAAGTGGTAGCTTGATGTATTAAATTTTATAGGTTTAAGAACTTCCAAGGACTACTCTATCCGTCCTGAATAAATCAATTCTTAGAGTTGTCTTAAGTCAAAATTTAAGTTTGACCGAATTTATAGAAAAGAACGGCAAGGTTTATGGCACTAAATTAGTATTATTGGATTGGATGCACCATAAACTATATTTTCAGAATATGCTCATTTGGTGTCACAAATATTTGTACCTTTTTTTATAAACTCAGTCAAAAATGAAAATTTTTGGCTTAAAGCAACTTTAGGAATTGATTTATTCAGGCAAGATTGAAAGTGGAGGTAGTAGTTACTTGTGGTTAAACTTTTAAGTGGAGGTAAGATTGAAAGTGGTAGCCAATCAGTTAAGCCCACGTATCAAAGTTTTTTTGAGTTCTAAATCCTGGAATATCTGGCCAGCGTTCAACTTTGTCTGCGATTTCAGCTAAAGCAAACAGTGTTTATCCCTGAACTGCAAATGTTTAACAAATTATGGAGACCACACCAATGTCACTCTGGCTATCAATGTTAGGAAACCTGAGCTTAGCATCAGTTATATGTTATTCATATTGTACATGGACTATGTGAGCACAATCAACCATCTGTGAAAATGTGGTTAGCCTGAAGAAACCAGCAGTACAGTGTTTTTATACTAAGTGTTGCTGTACTTTAAATCTGACATGAAAAGTGGTGCTATTTATTTCTCCTGATGTTAATTTATTCTGCATTGCAGCCGGGTTGTTTCTCTGTCAACATGTACAAAGGTCAGCGCCATTAGCTTTGCAGTTGGAATTGTGGTGGGGTTCACGCTCAAGAAAAGGCTACGCAGATGGGCTGCTAGACTGCTGAAGAGAATTAAGGACGATGACTAGTGCAATCTTTTCCTCATTGTCTTTGGAGTTTGTTCAGAAGTATGCCTACTATGTACCTCAGCATCTTCTGTAGCCAACTCCTTATGTGATTCCACAGATTTGCTATGAATGCTGGTTTATGAATCATCGGTTCATCATATTACAGCACCCTGAAATGATATAACGTCAGAAAGTATGTGGCACACTATTTTTATATTATTAATGGAGAAAGTATTAGCGAGCAAAACTATATAACTGTTTTCGTGTTTATAGATAGATGGATTATGCAGGATCTTGAAGGCTGGTGCAACAGTTGGTTGTTCAGACACAGTTGTTCAAATAACGGACAATCTTTCCCTAACATTATTCTCTAGTCATGGCATATTTCAACCAGCTACTATTATCTTTCTAAATAGGGAACACTTTTCTACACAACAGGGTTCTTTCATGTGCCTCTCTCTAGCAACGGGATTCTTTTATACGCCTCTCTCCAGCTAAAATGAGAACAAAGACACACGCAGAGATTCGATCAATGAACGAGATTTTTAAACATGAATTACTCCACTAAAACAAGTGTGTTTGCATACGACTTTCCTTTTCGGGAGGCCCTGACCACATGAACTATAAGAACGGACTTACGGAGTACCTCACTACAGGAGTTAGCTAGGGTTTAGGGTCTGCTCCTGCTTGGAATTATATAGAGATTAAAAGTTGGAACAGGAAACTAGAACTACTGCACCCGCTCGCACATGAAAAAACTAGGACTACAGCACCCGTTCCGTTCTCATATACTCGCGCTGTGCTCCTGGACTCTTGCTTCCTCTTGCTGCTGCTTCGTTGATGTTGCCTTTTATACTAGAGCCGAGGGCTTTATTGTTGTACACCTGAAGCGTGCTCAGCAGCACCACCGTTTGGCAGGGGTTCCTTGCACTCCAGCCTGGCAGCCTCTAGGCGTCATCGGTCACAACGCTCCGTGCACCATGTTACGCATACTTAGTATTCCTCTTAAGAGTAATTATAATATGCTCATATAGAGGAGAGTTTGACACTCATGCAAGCAACAAACTATGCATGAGAGCTTATTATGCATGTGATGAGAAACAGGAAAGTGAAACTTTTTCGAAAACAAAGGGACATCTATTGTATAACTTAACTCTTATGCCTTGATTTATAGCTAAGTACTTAACTTTATTATTGATTTTGCTCTATGTGGGATGTGATGATGATCAGACTTTGAGATTCTCCCCCATGCTTTTCTCGTATGTTGTATTCGAGGAACGTCTTTCCTTATGGCTTGTAAATTGTAATCAAGGTCATTGTATATTGTATTCACCTTTTTCTCGTGGTTTTGTAATCGAGGTCCTCGTATTTATATTCACTTTTCCTAGTGTCTTGTAATCGAGGTACTAGATTATTCCACTGGTGTCATGATTACATGGATATTTTGTGTTGCACATGTTCAACCTCTCACATGACAATTAGGCTAACTAGATTCTATACGTGTCATAAATACATGGATATGAGCATGGAGTAGATATTTTGTCTTTTCTAGATATATCATTTTTATTATGTACTTAGATACGGTTAGTAATCTAGACAATCAAAACGTCTTATAATTTACAACACAGAGGAAATATATGATTAAGGATACTTATGTTGACCTTTCTACTTTGCACAAGCACAAGGTAATTATGTCGATCCTCCTGCTTTACACAAGGTCACAAGCACAAGGCATTCAAAGACGTAGTAAGGTGTTTAGTTCACCTAAAAACCTAGATTTTTTTAAAGATTTCTCATCACATCGAATTTTGCGGTATATACATGAAAGACTAAATATAAATTTAAAACAACTAATTACACAGTTTGTTTATAATTTGCGAGACGAATCTTTTGAGCTCATAGTCGAACAATAATTACCTAATAAAAACAAAAATGCTACATCACCCAAAAACTTTTCACCTCCTCGACTATTTGCTGCGTGTAAGTGTGTTCAACAAATTGTTAACATTGCCTTTCCTTTTCAGTCATGATGAATCAGTGCAGGAGCTCATGAGGAGCCGAGGCCTTGTTTAGATACGAAAAGATTTTTGATTTCGCTACTGTAGCATTTTCGTTTGTTTGTGGCAAATATTGTCCAATTATGGACTAACTAAGATCAAAAGATTCATTTCGCAATTTACAGTTAAACTGTGTAATTAGTTTTTATTTTTGTATATATTTAACGCTTTATACATGTGCCGAAAGATTCGATGTGACGAAGAATCTTGAAAAATTTTTGGTTTTTGGAAACAACACTTGAAAAAAGAAGATGTGGAGGAGCTCGCCAGTCACCACTCCCCCTCTCGCTCCCGCAGTTCCGCCGTCTCATTTCTCTCCACCCCCAGTTCTCTCTCCCCAGGGCGGCGCTCTCCGCCTGCGCCGTCGGCCGCCGTTGACTGCCGCGCGCCGACCCCCGCCCTCTGCTCTCCGCCGCGCCACGCCCGTGAAAAGTCCCTTCCAGCACCGACGCCGAGCCCCCCCCCAAAGCAGGTTTGACCTTTGACTCCCGCCTATAAAAATATCTGGTAAATCCGTGTGGTTCAAATTTTTGCGACGGTGCAAATTGTGCTAGTACAGTACTAGTGCAAAACTAGGCGCTTGGAATATGTGCATTTCAAAAGGGCCCCCTCTTTGGGCATGGTCCCAACCGTCGATTATTAGAGCAAGTACTGGCCTGATGAGTTGTACTTTGATCTGCTGCTGCTGCCGTCCACCCATTTTATTCCACGCCATTCTCCCAACACCCCACAAGCTTCTCTGTTTTTTTTGAACATCACAATCACACCAAGCGAGCGGGTTTAAAGGCACGCGAGCAGGAATTAAAGCAAGGAATTCCAATTCCAATTCCCTGCAGGGCGGCGGCGACAAGCACCAGGTGCGGAACCCAGCACCACAGCTGTCCCCCTCTCCGTCCTCCCCGAAGCACGCAGCGCGCACCCTCCCCTGCTCTGCGGCCTCGAGGTACCTCCGTCTCCCTCCCAGTGACGCTGCTTTTCTCGCTGTTGCGCCGGCAGGATTCCTGCGGTCGGTTTAGCGCCTCAGCATGTGGCGTGCTTGCTCTGGATTGTCGGGTGCCGCCAAGGTGGTTAGTTCACGGCTATGTTGCTTTGTTCCGCCGCCGCCGCCGCCGGCGGCGGCGGCGGCGGCGGCTTGTTGTTGTTGCTTCGAGGGGGAATATGTCATCACGCGCTGCAACTGTCAGCTGTCTAGTGTCTACCCGTCGAATTGTTGTTAGTTGGAGGGTGCCTGGGACGGTTGTTAGTTGAGACGATTTGGGACCGCCCTAGCTCTAGGAGCGGTTGCGCGCAGCCATTAATAATCGCGAGAGAGATGTGCTTGTCTGTTGCGCCAATCACTAGCTCTGCGCTGTATGGGTGCGGGAACATGGCAAGGCCAAGGGCCAGCCGTAGGACCAGTAGACTTTGACAAGGCACTTCCCGTTCCACTGGAAGGAAAGCAACAATCATTTCTCTGCGATGCTGGTGACTATACTGATGGCACCTTTGCTGGTGAGGAACCCTAGATTGATTGGAGTTGGATGGAATGGATGATTGCTCGTTTTGTTTGTTCCTTTGCTGCCCCTGAAATCCAAACATTCCTTCCTGGGATTGGTGATCCAATTTTTCTAGTTTGCCTTTTGAAAAACTAGACCAACCTAGGAGGAGCTCTAGTTTGCCTTAATGGGGGGAGTACTGATTTGTGTTTGTTTTCCCAAAACTGTCTGGGGTTCAGCTGAACCTGCTGTCTGCATGTCCGGCGTTTGAGACCCCGTCCGATGAAAGTTTATTGTTACAGTGAGTTTTCCTTGCCCAGTGTTGAATAAGTGTGCCGTCAAACTTTAGCAGAACATTGATCAAACATTCTGTACTAAGGAGCTTTTTAGAATCGATCTGATGTCCATCAATGTGCCAGAATGTCTGTTGATTTATCCACTATTCCTATTTATATTCATCTTATAATCTGATCTGACTGACTGTTTGCCTTCTCTTTTCTTTGTAGAATTTAACTTTGGAGTACCAGTGATGCAAAGGGACACTAGCTCTAGCGATGTTTCTGCTTCTCATGCAGGGCGCGTAAGACGTCGCAGACATCCAACTGAGGTAAGTAATTTTCTATTCCTTTTTGCTCTTTATTGCATTATTTTTTCTCTCTAGATTTCAGATAATACTTGCATTGCAGCATGGTTCAAGCTAGAGCAGCAGCCTGTTCCAGGTGCTGTTTTTCGTAACTAATCATGATCATTTTCTTCAGGCTACCACAGATGGGAATAGAGCTAATGGACAGCCGTTGCTTGTCAATGATCAGAACAAGTATAAATCAATGCTTATCCGTACATATTCTACATTATGGATGATTGGAGGCTTTGCCTTTATTGTTTATATGGGTCATCTATATATCTGGGCCATGGTGGTTGTGATTCAAATATACATGGCAAAAGAGCTTTTTAACCTACTCAGAAAATCCAGTGAAGAGAAACAATTGCCAGGGTTCAGGCTGCTGAATTGGTAAGCTATGGGTAATTATGATTCTACTAAGTTTAAACAGAAAATTTTCAATCTCGTAGCTGCTATGCCTTTCAACAGTATTTTTTTTCCTTGTGTTGTTTATATACAAGTTTTATTCCTACTGTAGGCACTTCTTTTTCACGGCAATGCTGTACACTTATGGGCGCTTTCTTAGTCGGCAGCTTGTGAATACAGTAACTTCAGATCACTTGCTTTATAAGGTCGTCAGTGGCCTAATAAAGTATCAGATGTTTATTTGTTATTTTCTTTATATTGCTGGTAGGCTCGGTATCCCATGAAACATGCAATAATTTCCTCTTGTAAATATATTAGTACATAAACTTCATTTTAAATTTAGAATGTTCAAAGTGACTCTATGTTTCTATTATGATCTTGTGTTAAAGTTTTTATACTCCCCAATTCCAAAATGTTGGTTGTTTTAGTTTTTGTCATAAGTAAATTCTCTCCAACTTTGACCAAGTTTATAGAAAATACACCAACATGGCAACATCTACAAAATGAAATGAATTTCGTAAAATCTATTTTGAATATTCTTGATAGTGCAATTATTTGGTATTGCTGATGTTAGTATATTTTTCTACAAACTTGGTTAAAGTTAGAGAAGTTTGACTTATGATAAAACCAAAACGACCTACATTTTGGAGTGGATGGAGTACAAAATAGATGATATTCTACCCTATCCTATCAATAATTTATACTAACATATTATAGTCTACTATGTTAGATTTAGTTCAATGTTACTCTGCAAATTGTGCTAGTTATTGTTTGGTTAATAGTTGTCCACTTGATTTAAATGGTAGAATTCATGGTTGGATTTTCATATTGTTCTTAATATATTTTTTCTCAAACTATGCAAGAGAACGGTATGTCATTTCATTAAGAAGAAGAGAGAAATACAAAGGAAAGAGACGAAGTGCCTTTTCTGGACCCCCAAAAGAAACACCAAAGTGCACCACACAAAACATTAAACGACCAACAACAGCCCCTCAGTTAAATAAGAGCTCTTGGAGCGCTCAAGCACCAGGAGAATACCATAGGCTGCTCTCATATCATACACAATAGCTTGCAGGACAACTTCAATTCTCGGCTTCTCTCCTTCAAAAACACAAGCATTCCATTATTTCAATGCTTCCAAAATTCCCAAGCAACCAAGATAATTAGAAAAATTAAGGCCTTTTCTCACTTCCTTAGACCCCCTTTGCAGCAGTACATCACCAGCCAGAAAATCTAGTTGCATCCGGCCTTGGCGCTAGTCTGGCCATGCCGAGTTTATGAAGAATCATGGTCCAGATTTGCTGTAAGAAAACACAAGAGATAAGAACATGCTGGATCGTTTCATGGGCTTGGTCACAAAACGGACATGCAGCAGGATGAGGAAGTCCGCGTTTGGCCAACTGGTCTGCATTGCAACATGGATTCCTAACCCCCAGCCTGCCTGAGTGCCAAGTTTTCCAAATACAATGCTGTGAATCAAACTTGATGGATCGAAAGTAAAAAGCACCATAAGCGGACTTGCTTATATAAGCACAGTCTGAGATAGGCACCAAATGTGCTGATCAGGAATGTCATGTTGTAGGATTATATTGTCCACCAGATCCCACAAGTGACAAGTGTAAATAGTTGACTAGGACTTGCATCGTCAGTGCACCTTTTATTTCACTTACCCAAGATCGGTAATTGAGCGCTCGAGCTACAGTCCACTGTTTTAGCACTCTCTCCGGAATTAATTTGACCAGATTGGGTTCAACCTCTGCAGCAGTTCTGCCTTACAGCCACTGATCGGACAAAAATTTGTCGTCTCCCATTCCTAATAATAGTTTGCACTGCTACTTTAAAGAGAGCTCGGGCATTTTTAGGCACATTCTCTGGCAGCCTGTCCCAGGGCCAGGAAGCATCAGATTTTTGCTGCCAAAGCCATCTAATGCGAAGCGCCCAGCCCAGGATTTCAAGATTATGTATGCCAAGACCTCCATACTGAAGCGGCTTTTGGACACGATCCCATGACACACGATAATTACCTCCATTGACCTCCTCCTGACCTTTCCACAAGAATCCCCTTATTCACTTATCAATAGCCTTAATCACCTATTTTGGCAAATCCAAAGCAATCATCTGATACAGGTATAGCAGTGAAAACCATCCTAACCGTAGTTAGGCAACCGGCTCTTGTCATAAGAGAGGCTTTCCAACCAGGAGACTATCTGCCACTTTATCAATCAAAAGGTGCAGCTCAGCTTTGGAGGACTTTCTGATATGTGCAAGCGAAGTCCTTAATTGCACAGTACATCGTCTCTTCAATGATTCTCTGATCATCCTCAGCACACTGATTGGTGATGACTGAACTCTTGGCCAGATTAGTCTCAAGCCCAGTAACATGTCCAAACACTTCTGACAAAAGATGGCAGAGTTCAAGGTCATTTGTCGTAAGACAGAGAAACAACACAACATCATCTGCATAAAAGAGATCTTCAAAATTTTGCCTGCCGAATTGCCACTGGTTGTAACAGGTTGATCCTAGTGGCATGAAAGATTAGAGAGTTCGATGCTTCCATAATTAATAGGAAGCATGGGAGAAAGAGGATCTCCTTGCTGCAGCTACTGTTGGTGAGTAATGCTCTTCCCTGGAACTTAACCATTCACTAGATCCTTGCGGAAGAAGTGGATAGCAGTTGGCAAATTAAATTTCACCATTTCCGACCAAAACCAAGTTGCAGCAGGACCTCAATGAGAAAAGACCACGACACTGAACCAAACGCCTTTGAGATGTCCAATTTGATTCACTTGAACCCTTGTCAGTAATGTTATTCTTCATATGAACATTAGCAAATGGAAATTTTATGTTTGTTAGATTTGATTATTGGACATATCACCTTATTTCAGTTGTTCTGGATGGACACCGGGCATTTAAGTCTGCAAATGTCTGGCCAGTTTTTTCCTCGTATATGCCTGCCAAAGTGACTAAGTGATCATACATCCCTGCCTGAGTTCCTAAGTGATTACTGTCACATACTCCCTCCATTCCAAATTGTAAGTCATTCCAAGAATCTTGGAGAGTCAAACTTTTCTAAGTTTGATCAAATTTATATAATAAAATAATAATAATTATGATACCAACTAAATATCATTAGATTCTTCCTTAATTATATTTTCATAGTATATTCACTTTACATTACAAATCTTAATATTTCTCTCTATAATTTTGGTCAAACGTGAAAATGCTTTGACTCTCCAAGATTCTTGGAATGACTTACAATTTGGGATGGAGGGAGTACTAGTTATCTTAGTATCTTCATTCCCTTGGCTGCCTGTGTTGACAGTCATGCTTTAATAACAGATAACCTGCTTATCATGATTTTCTAGTTCGTATCTAGCAGAAAGTTAGTATTTATGGCTCCTTTGATCCAGGGTTTGTATGGTTTATTTTGACTCTGAAGAAAAAGGCATACAAGTATCAATTCAAACAGTATGCGTGGACGCACATGATACTTTTAACGGTTTTTGCACAGTCCGCTTTCACTGTGGCAAACATATTTGAAGGGATATTCTGGTAAGTGATTTGTTTCTTTAATCTTTATTAATAATAACCTGTTTAGAGTTTCAGATTTTTGGGATATATGGAGTGCCTAACTATTTTTGTTCACAGCAATTAAGTTTTTATTTGGTATTTCCATCATCATCTGAAAGTTTCTTCGTCTTCTGGAAAAGGAATCTTGCAATTTTATCTTTCATCTGCTCTAAACTTGCAGATTCATTAGTTTTTTCGACATTATAATTCTGGCTAGTTGTCCCTGATGTAATAAAATGACTAATCTTGATTAATTGCCGTTTAGTCTGACAATCAGATTAATTGTACTAGTCGCCTCTGAGTGCCTAATTGTGGTCCATCGACCGATAAGCCTGACTAATTGCGACTAACGGGTATTAGTCAGACAACTTAATAACACTTTAGGTGTTGCAGAATATCTATGGTAATAGTGTGCCCTGTCTGTCTTCTGTGCCTTGATGTTTCATTTTTGCACTTCACTTTTCATGGGAAGTATTGTTCTCTTTTTATTTTTTTAGTTGAACTTGAATTATTCTAAGTGACTATGTCAATGTTGCATATCTCTAAATATATTTGCAGAAGACATTAGTCCTGATTGTTTAATTTATGCAAGTAGTTTGTATTATGCTGCAGTTGATGAACTCCATGCATCTACAATGCTGTGTACTCAGGTTTCTTTTGCCTGCTTCACTTATTGTGATCAACGATATCTTTGCTTATTTATTCGGGTTCTTTCTTGGGAGAACACCACTAATCAAGTTGTCCCCAAAGAAAACCTGGGAAGGTTTTATTGGTGCATCAGTGACAACTATCATCTCTGCTTTTCTGGTGAGACTTTGTTAAATTCCCGATTTCCCATCAGGATAATTTTTATAGCAACGTTTGATTTTTTTTTTGAAATAATGAAATTTTTTAATAGCCTTACCCCTTGTTTTTATGCACATGTAATGGCACTTTTACTTGAAGTATAGCCCTACCTATACATGTGTCTAAATTAGAAGCTTTACTTCTATCTTCTGTATGCATGTGTGGTCAATGAATGAGTTACTGGTTACTGAGCACTCATCTTTTCTCTTGTTAGTTATCAGTCACCACTCACCAGCAAAACTCTGATCTCCCTTCTCATTGATCTCTCTCTCTCTCTCAGCTAAAAAAAATTGCATTTCAATTATGTTACTCATATTTCTGGCGCACTAGGTGCTTTGCTCTTGCTGAACTCAACAGAAGCTTTTGATACTTTTTGTCCATTATGTAGAGAAAAAACAAAAAAACCTTAGTGCTTTTTCTTCAACTCAATTTGCATTCATTCCTCCACATTTACCAAATCGCTAATGGTAGAAACATTGAAAGTCAGAGACACATGAACTATTGCAATCTGATAATGAAGCTGGTGACATTGCAAGTAATCAAGACTTACCTTAGATCCAAAGGTGACCTGTGGAACAAACCAACTTATGTTCAAAATTTCAAACCAATTAAGCTAGCCATGATTATTGCATCTAAAAGAAAACTGACAGGTATGTGGAGGCAGGGTCTGTCTATTCCTTAGTAACTCATTTTCTTTCATTATCAAACTTACAAGTTAAAAACATGTTGCGATGTGGGGATTTATTTGGCCACTCATGGTTTATGTTCTCCTGGGAATACAACTTTAACAGGTTGATTTTTAAATATAATCCACTATTAATTTCTGTCTGTAAAAATATTGCTATTTGTTTGTAGTTCAAATGATGTGTTGATCACTTTTCCTTTTTCTGTGGCAGTTAGCAAATGTGATGGGTCGTTCCCAATGGTTGACATGCCCAAGAAAGGTTACATAGATTTTCTTCAGAATTTGACTGTTTTATGGCCAAGTTGCTGTTGTATCACTAAATTTGTCATGCAAATAATTTCAGGATCTGTCAACTGGGTGGCTTTATTGTGACCCTGGTCCAATGTTTAAGTCAGAGCATTACTTGTTGGAAGAATGGGTGCCACATTGGGTCAGTATTTTTTTTGCTGAATTCACTCATTTTAATATTGTTTCTTGTACTCGTGACGTTTTTGCACTGTTCCAATCATAAAGGTTATCTCAAAATAATCGTAGTATGGTCTTTTGAACCTTATACTAGCTTGTATTGCACTTAGACATTTTGCATGGTCATTGATTCTGATTGCAATCCCTAATCAATAAGTCATTCCAAAAGAAACAAAGTTTTCCTTCCAAGTGGAAGAGGTGGTTGTCCTAAAAAGCACCAGATTATGTTTCTATTGAGTTGAAGGAATATAGAGGAGTACTAGTGAAGTTAGCACACTGCTGCAGAAAAGGCTGGTTCTTGATGTATATTTGAATTTGGAAAAAAGGGATACATGTACAAATTAACTGCAATCCTTTTTGATATAGCATATTGTAGAGTAATACCAGTACATTCGTATTGACGAGAATATCAGTAGATACTTTGACAAATATAACAGATACCAACTCCATGATATATGGCCACTACATATGATGACATGTCATTTTTATGGAGTCAAAACATACCCATGATTGATCATCGATCTCTTCTGTTAATTGTTTGGAGGGAAAGTAGAGGTTAACAGAGGGGTAGAAATTGATGAAGGGTTTGGACCCAAGCTGACATGAAAGGTCTCACAGATATTTTACTCTGAGAATGTCACTGATATGACCCCTCGTCTATTAATGTTGCTGTGTAGAACACAATAGTTTAAATAACTTGCAAATTGGATAAAAAATAGCCATCTTGTAAAATCGATGGAACACATGTGATTGTAAGTTGTAAAATGCACCAATGTGTGGTCGGTGGTCCCCCCTGTTCCTTTGGCAAACAAGTTGGGCTGGGGAGGAGGAATCCAGTCTGACAACGTAATAAGACAGCTGTATATGAATATGTGATGGGTGGCACACATGTTCTCAGGATAGACAATGCTTTGTCTTCTCTTTTCTTCTGAATTGGTTATTTTCTGAAATCAATGATAAGAGCAAGGCTAGTTCTTGACGATAAATCAATGGAGAAGTTACTTTGATATGCCTGCACAACAGTAAAACAATCATAACCAAGCCCCTAGCTTGTGCTTAATAAGGAACTGAGACTAACTCAGTTGGTGGGAGGTGTAGGTGTACAATTGTACATACTCACTAACCAGGTTTGACTCCTTCAAACTTGAACTCAGGCACTTATTTCTTCTTATATGCAATGCCATCTAGTTCCTCTTGGTTGGTCGAGTTCAAGCTGATGTGCTCAACAGAATAGGCAAATTGAAGTTTGCTCGATTCACTTTACCATGTAATATTATTTCGTGTTTTTTATGAAGTATTACTTGTATATATTGCAAATACTAATATTTATTCTACTGCATCATCATTGGTTTTGTGTTGTCTTTCTAGAGTTTCTGGATGTTTGATTTTGTACTCTGTTTGATTAGATGCGTCTCTTAAGTCTTAACAGTTCCCATGGAAAGAACTAGCCATTATGCCTGTGCAGTGGCATGCTTTAGCCCTGGGTTTGTTTGCATCAATAATAGCACCGTTTGGAGGATTTTTTGCGAGCGGCTTCAAGAGGGCTTTCAAAATAAAGGTATATACCACTTCATTGTTTGCATCAATAATATTGTTTTACTCCAACTGATATATCTTTTTTTGATACAAAATTGTAGGATTTCGGTGACAGCATACCTGGGCATGGTGGAATTACTGACAGAATGGATTGTCAAGTAAGTATCTGAAGAAACATTCTAGCTATAGGGAAATGTTACTGGCCCATGGTTATGCAAGCCTCTAGCATTCTCACTCTATCGATATAATGTAAGATGAGGCCTTTGTGCTGTGGCTAATCTGAACCATCTGCTACAGAACAATCATTTGAATGTCTATGATAATGGCAGGAGTAGCAACCTCATTTTATGTCTGCTATTCCTCCATTTAGCAAGATTTTATCATTTTGTCTGGGCCTGATGTGTCAGGTGTTTCTAAGGGCAATGTGTTCCCATAAACTAACTAGTAAAATTCTGTGGAGAAAGGAGTAATGGTGGGGAAGCCATTTTTTTTTGAAAGGCTCGATAGTATTTGTAGTTCTCCTATGCGGAACATGTTACCTGTTGTTGAGTATAAATGTGTTTCATTGGGGCAAAAACATGCTTTAATACCAGCCTGCACACTAGTGTAGCTTAACATAAATTTCTGCTTGCTTTTCCCCCAGATGGTTATGGCAGTGTTTGCATACATATACCACCAATCATTCATTGCACCTCAGAACTTCTCTGTTGAGATAATCTTGGATCAGGTCAGGATAATTGTACCTTAAATGTTTTATTTTCATTATCTTGAGAGTGATTTTTCCTGTCTTCAAGCAATTTATCTTGCGTGATACTAACAAATGTCTACGGTTTTTTTTTTTCATTCAGATTATAAGAAACCTTGCATATGATGAGCAAAAATACCTGTACGAGCGACTTGGGGAGATCTTCCATGAGAGGCAATTGACGCAAAGCTGACTGTTAGCCTGCTTATGAAATGCATGTTATGTTGTGTATTTAAAGCCTTTGGGTCATTCTGTAGCTCTAGTTCGTGTATAGCATCATGGCATATTGGCATGACTGTACCGTGATACAGCGGAGTACTTGTTCAAACCACTGTATAGAATGGTAGAATGGAGAGAATACATGGGTTTTAGCCTTTTATAGGTGCTTTATTATTCGCTCTCCACTGGTGCTGCCTTGGCCTTCGGCTGGTAACCACATGCCCGGTGCTAATTCACTCCCCTTTCATCGTTTGTGCACTCCTTTTTAAAAGGGGCCTCGACTCAGATCAAATGTTCGAGGATTCACAGAATACAAGACGAAGCAGGGCCGATTCTTCTATGAGGCTCTTCGCTGCATATTTATCATCGTGAGATACTGAGATGTCTCCAGTCCAATGGACCAGCTAAGTCGCGGGGATGTCAGTTTCTGCTCGACATGGAGATGGAGGAAAGAATGCTGGTCCAGGACCGGGAAGTCATCTCGGACGGCCAGTGTCAGTGGCCCGTTTCAATGCACTGTTTCTAAAACAAATTCGCTGACAGGGCATCAATGAAACGAATAATGAAACAACCTCCACAATGCATGAGTTTCACCTTGACGTTTTCTAGGCTGGGCAAAGCATTTAATTACTGCAAAATGATTTGATCACATGTGAGATGGTGAAACGATTTAGCCCTAAGTGGGGATTTCATCCTGTTTCACCGCGTGGGAAACAACGCCCGCGGGGTTTCACCATGGTGAAACTACTTCCTTCTCTCTTCTCTTCGTTTCATGCAAAAAGTGCAGTTTTACTGACATGACGTTTTAATAAATATGCATGACATGCTGGTGAAACCTCCGTTGAGTGACCGACTCACGGTCTATGCTTTTCCATATTTGTCGATGAGTGATCTATGCATTCTTTTACTATTACTCACACATCCAGATAGCTAGTGAATTCGACGCTTTGGAGACGGCCGCTTGTGGCTACTGGGCCACGGCCCAATCCAAAATGAGGAAGAAGGGGGATGCATGAATGCGGCCCGGCCGGTAGAAGCTAGCGTTCCCTGCTCCGAGGTCACCATTCGGCACTTGCTCAGCGCCTTTGTGAGTTCGTTTCGTGAGTTGTGTTGTGAGCAATCGGCTATATTGCAGATCCAATACACTATTTCTGGTGTCTCAATAAACTGTTACGTGATGAAATGTTGGTCAGGTTTGCAGCCAGTGGATTTTGTAGCTAGTTCCCTGGGATCATAGCGGACGGTGAATGCTACTTTTTGAGCCATGTTACACGTAACAACTCCCTGCAGTGGCGAAGCCAGAAATTATGCATAAGAGAGGCAAAAAAAATTTAATTTGTCAAAACTGAGCACAACTTGTGATCGTCTAACTCAATTCAACAACTTGACACAGATGCTCGTAATTTCTATATGTATTTAAGATCAAATGTGTTATTCTTTCGGTGATAGGCGATAAACCCTTAACAACAAGATGTTTTTGAGATGATTTTGTAAACCTTAAGATCCGCGTCTCAGTTTTTTTAAGATGTTTCATAGTATATTATCTAGTTATGTTTTGTACTTCCTCCATCCCAAATTATAAATTATTCTAAGAATCTTGGAGAGTTAAATTATCTTAAGTTTGACCAAAACTATAGAAAGAATTATAAAGATTTATGTTATTAAATAGATATACTATGAAAATATAATTAATAATAAATATTATTATCTTATTATATAAATTTAGTCAAATTTATGATGCTTTGACTCTCCAAAATTATTGGAATTACTTATAATTTAGAATAGAGGGAGTACGATTCTATTATCTCGAGGATATTAATAAGTATATATGACAAAATTGTTATATTTCTCTATTAAAGTAAATAAAAATCTTAAATTTATACTAGTAAAAAAATTATTGACACATGTTAGGGGGGTCCGCCACTGCTCCCCTGTAGAACAGTGAATCTGGTTGCTGATTCAGCTTACAGAGAGTCATTGATTCATTGAAATGATGTGTGCCTATTTGACCATGATGTGGAAGCAACAGAAACGGTGTTCGTTTGAGTGTCCATTCAGTGGATAATGTAAACTATATTTCTTTTATTGATGCTCATATTGTTCTCGAGAATTCGATCTCAAAAATTCAAAACCTTTCCTCCATATGCAAATGGTCACTCAACTATATCAGAGAGAAAATGCATGCATCATAAGGTAGTTCTGATTGTCACTACTATCGATCGTATTAACTTCTGACCTAATTTCAAATCTCCTACGCATATATATTTTTGCTGTTGAACTGGGATTGCTTCCCATATTTCTCAAGCCTAAAGAGTGTCCATTTGTGATCAGATTGAACAATTTTTTATTGGTATATAGATCACATTCCTTAAATTAACAAAAGGAAACAATTATTGCACTACTTTTAATGTTTTCTTTACAATATTCTACATTGTTGGTCTTGCCTGTCAATGAATGATGTTCATTTGTTTATCCCTTTTGTGTAGCAGTCTTGCAGTTTAAGGTTACCCTCTCGACTCATCAGCGATAGGTACCTAAAGAGTAAAGATAAAACTTAGTACAGGGAATAATAATAACTGATACAGTGATACTGGATGCTTATTATTATTATTATTTTTGCCTAGATAACAACTCTACTGGAAATGCTATAACTGAAGCAGTGTCCTTTTCCGTGGCCAAGTGGCCATTCATTGGAAATATAAATTTCTTCTTCTCTTCTGTGCTCTCATTGTGCTCAAAGTTGAGCTGAATAGCTACTAAATTACCAGAAAGAAGATGCTTGCGCCATAAGGTAGTTCTGATTTTTCAATTTCCACTGTAACTTCTGAGCTACTTTCAGAATTCCTATCCTGCATTGGCTAAATGCTTTTTTTTTTTCAATTTTCTCTGTTGAACCCAGGGTCACTAGGTAAGCCATTAGGGGTGTTTTGGAACGGAGAGGTTAAGAGCATCTCCAATACCCCAAAAAACCCCTACCATTTAGGAGATCTAGAGTGTTCCAAGCCTCCAGTATTACCTAATTATTTAAGACAATAAAACATCACTTATACCTTTTTTTTTGAGAAACCACCAAAACACACCCTCTCTTTCACAAACGTAGACCATCCTTACTGGCGCCACGAAACTTTCCGTGCATAACAGAGGCCTTGTTTACTTCCACCCAAAATCCAAAAACTTTTTAAGATTTCCCGTCACATCGAACCTTTAGACGCATGCATGGAGTATTAAATATAAACGAAATTGAAAACTAATTGCACAGTTTGGTCGAAATTTACGAGACGGATCTTTTGAGCCTATTTAGTCTATAATTGAACAATAATTACCACAAACAAACGAAAATGCTACAGTGTTTCGAAAAAAAATCGGCAACGAACTAAGGGCCTGTTTAGATTGGGAACGAAAATTTTTTGGGTGTCACATCGGATGTGTCGGAAGGATGTCGGGAGGGGTTTTTAAAAACTAATAGAAAAACAAATTACATAGCTCGTTAGGAAACTGCAAAACAAATTTATTAAGCATAATTAATCTGCCATTAGCATATGTGGGTTACTGTAGCACTTAAGGCTAATCATGGACTAACTAGGTTTAAAAGATTCGTCTCGCGATTCTCAACTAAACTGTGTAATTAGTTTATTTTTTTATCTATATTTAATGTTCCATACATGTGTCCAAAGATTCGATGGGATGGATGAAAAATTTTTGGGTGGGAAACTAAACAGGGCCTAAACAAGGCCGCCGCCGTGGACTTGCGACACCAGTGGATCTCTGACGAGCAGCACCGGCTGTCGCACAGATCCTGACAAGCCGAGGGCAGAGCCGGAGACAATGGTGAGGTGTGTGCATGCATTCATTCCATCGAGGGTCGCCTTAGCTTGTTCCAAACGCGGCCGGAGTCCATCGAGGCTACCATGCATGGAAAAAGTCGCTGCGCAGAAGGGGATCTTGATTGCGGTCGATCGTCCGCGACGACGGTGATGCAGCTAGCCCCTAGCCTGGGGCTCTCGGCCGCTGCTACCTCCTCCTCGCGCTCTCGGGGCTCTTCTAATACGGGGATTGCCGAACCCCCGCGGCGCTGCCGGGAAGGAAGCTCGCGTACGCGTCCCTCGTCCCGCTGACGGCCGCCGTCGGCCTGCTAGCGGTGGCCACGCTCTTCTGGTTCTGGTGACGTACGTATACTCTTTTTCTCGAATACTGGTGACGTACGTACAGGGGCGAGCCAGGATTTGAACATAGGAGGACCGTACAAGCCAAGAATAATCATGTGTATCAAAATATTACATGACAAAGGTGTACATAGCACCAAAATAAACATTTGTGTTGCCAGGGGCGGAGCCAGGATTTGAACATAGAGGGGGCCGTACAAACCAAGAATAATCATGTGTGTCAAAATATTACATGACAAAGGTGTACATAGCACCAAAATAAACATTTGTGTTGCGATGCAAAAAAAGCAGAAAAACTAAAAAAAATAAAAGAGAAATTTAACTAGTCTCAGGCCTCTAATCTTCACCCGATCATTCTATTTCTTTACCCAGAAAAATAATCACAATAAAAACAAGTAGTTAAACGGGGGCAAAATTAATTAGTACTAGAACCTAACATCATCAAATGATAAACAATCAGTTACATATCGTTTAGTCTTAGACAAAACGATCACTTAAACAGGTAAAATGGTCATTTAAATAGAAGGTTAAACGGAAACACCATACCATTGTTAGTGTTTAAAAGTTGAGTACAACGGGCTAAATGACCGTTTAGAGTTTAGACGAATAATGATAGAAACATAGGAGATAAAAAAGATAATAGGAAGACTAATGCTAAATAATATAGATCTCATTGTTGGAGATCAATTCAGAAGGATTAAACAAGGAAAACACTGATTTTCAATTAACTAGCTAATTAGAGTGTGTGGTAGGGGACAAACTGATGTTTGATAAGCAATAATAAAAATAAAAGATATGAAGAAAATATTAGAAAGATCTAGATTCTATTTGTATAAGAAACTATTAGAGATTAATATAAAATAAGAATAAAATTCTTAGTACAGATAATATCATTAACTAGCTATTTAGATAATTAAACATCTAATCTATGAGGTGTATTAAGGGAGTTATGGAAAGGTTGGGAGTGCCAGGCCCCCTCAGCCCCCCTTCCCTCCGCCACTGCGTACGTATACGTAGTACGACGTCGTTCGGTCGTCGTCGGTTGCATGCATGCATTATTATGCTGTCGCCCGTCGTGTCATGTACTGCTACTGAAAATATATATGATGCTGCATTCTTTTTTTTTTGGGTTGATTAGGATGCTGCATTCTTTCAAGTTTCAACTCTACCGTACCTTTAAGTGAAATAGACGTTGAGGCAATACGGTACTCCTTCTGTCCACAAATAAATGTACATATCATTTCTTGAGAAGTTAAACCTTTTTAAGTTTGAATATATATATATATATATATATATATATATATATATATATATATAAAATGTACTGTAGGTTTGTTTTGTTTCCTTTTCCAATAAAGGCCTTGTTTAGCTATGAAAAAAATTGGTTTTGTATACGGTAGCACTTTCATTTGTATTTGGTAATTATTGTCTAATTATAGACTAACTAGACTCAAAAGATCCGTCTAGTAAATTATAGACAAATTGTGTGATTAATATTTTTTTATCTATATTTAATGTTTTATATGTGCGTCAAAAGATTTAATATGATGAAAAATCTTATTTTTTTTTTGAAACTAAACAAGGCCAAAGTAAAAAAACGCAAGCCTGTTGGGCCTGAGTGCCGGAGGTGACTGGGCTGAGCCACCACATTGGACGCCTCATGCGGGTCATCATCCCGTGCCTCTCAAGTGCATGCGCAAGCACTTGCTGCCTCCACCGCTCTGTGGGCTGTGGCCCGACGACGCAGAAGCCCATCGCGAGAGGGGCATGAACGCAGATCTTGTTTTAGGAGTTTTTTTTTTATAAGTTGTTTTAGGAGTTGGCACGGCGCGGGATCCAGCCTTTTGGCCTAGCAAACTACTAGTATTTCCCTAGCTGGTTGTCCGTGGGCGTCGTCACGGCGGTGACCATTATGATTGATAGCACTAATTACCATGATTTTTCTTATATATAGGATGATTTTAGAATCACTGTACATGGACGCCCCAGATCACACACGGAGCTCTGTTTCATGAAGAAAAATAGTCTAATTTACCTCCATTAACTATCGCAAAAGTTAGTTTTTCTTCCTGGACTAGAAAATTGGACATAACTCTTTCCCTATCCTTCAAACCGGACATATGACCTCCCTGGTTGTTTGATTTTCTCTTTTCCTTTTATATTTATTTCGGCTGAATCTTCGAAAAATTATAGTAAATTACAGAGAAAACATAAAATAGAAAATTTAATTTAGTTGGACTGCACATGAGTAAATCTATACAGTAAATATATAATATGATATGTTTTAGTATAAAATTTTTGTTCTACCTTTAGATCTACGCTTTTTTGTGATTAATTCATAGCTGCAGTTTTTATGGCGGATTAATCACTGTATGCTTGAGATGTAGTAAAAAGTTCATGATCATGGGTATGATTCAGCCAAAATAAATATAAAAGGAAAAAAAAGAAAAACACCTACAAAGATAGTTAGGGAGGCCATATATATGCCCGGTTTGAAAAGATGGGGGAGGAGTTATGTCTAGTTTTCTGGTTAAGGAGA
Organism: Sorghum bicolor; assembly: GCF_000003195.3. Classification (NCBI taxonomy): domain Eukaryota; kingdom Viridiplantae; phylum Streptophyta; class Magnoliopsida; order Poales; family Poaceae; genus Sorghum; species Sorghum bicolor. Next base: position 6,292,563 of record NC_012872.2, on the reverse strand, counting down.
AAAATCTAACTTTTACAGGAGACAAAGTAAACCTTTTCCTTTCATCTAAGCCTTTTGTTGACTCACTGAATGGTAGTTTGTAGAATTTGCTCACACTCACAGCAAGATGTGTTGCTAGAATGGGAAATGGTGGCAGCGGTGAGCCAAGTCCTAGACGGCTAGAATACTATAGTATTCTCTCCATTCACGAAAGAATCAGTTTCTAGAGTTGTCCTAAATCAAATTTTTTAAACTTTGACCAAATTTCTAGAAAAATGCTAAGATTTATGATATCAAATTAATATCATTAGATTTATCATAGAATATATATTTTCATATGATACACATCTTATGTCATAGATGTTGTTACTCTTTTCTATAAAATTAGTTAAATTTTTAAAAAATTTGACCGGTACGGATTCTAGAAATTGATTCTTTCGTGGACGGAGATAGTACAATGTAAATTCTTTCGTGGACGGAGGGAGTACAATGTAAAAGGATGGTTAGCTAGGAGTACGTAGATGCTTAGCGCGACGCGGGAAATGCCAGAGTGCCATGCCAAGACCGGCCACGTACGTACCGTCGTATTACACGCTGACCCAATCGATGATAACTGGGAAACTGAGAATCGGCGATGAGTCACGTTCCACGCCACGTACAACCCACAAAGCAGCCAGAGAATGTGCTCCCCGGTCACGCACATTGGCTGAGACCCCGTTTTAATTAATAATTAAGCTGTTGTGTATGCAAAGAGGGTAACGTTACATGCATACCACTGGCCACGGCTGCTGAGATCCCAAGCAATCTCTGTATGTGTCTGGCGGCCAAGTCGAAGGTGACCAAAGCATGCAAGAGCATACAGACAGACAGACAATTAGATGCATATACGACGCGGCGTCTCGTCTCGTCCAGTGCCGTATTTATTTGTTTTTCTATATCCCTGTCTTCACTGTTGAAAACAATTCAGAGAGGTTGGCAATTGCCATCGTTCAGCGTTGGTGTCTCCGCTGCTTTGCCTGCGCCGCGGAGGGCCGGCCGGCTGGACGCCAATATAAACCCCTCGATCAGCTGCTGAATTTTTGCAAAACCCTGCGCCGCGTGCTGCCTAGCTCTCTTCCATTTTGCAAACTCTGCCGGCGTCGAACCTTTCTCAATTTGGAAGTAATTAATATAAGTAGGACTAGCTGGGAATAAGCTAGCATTGTGAGCCATTACGATCGAGATATAGATGGCACCGGGCATAGGCAGCAGCACCAGGAGGGATGAGGAGGATGCTGACGACCATGGCGTTGCTGCCATGCCAAAGCTTCACCCGTGCGGCCTAACCGGCCTCCTCGCCGTAGCTTTCGCTGTCGTCGTCGTCGTCCCGATGGCCGTGAGCGACGAGCCGCCCCGGGGGATCGACGAGAAGACCTACTTCGTCCTCGCTCTCTGGGGCGTTTTCATTGCCGGAGTGGCACAGATCTTTGCCGCCGTCGTGTGGCTCTTCAACAACGAGCCCCGCCGCCATCGTCGCCGTGCCGTGGCAACAACGGCGACCAAGCTCGCCTCCGTCGCTACAATCGTCGTTGTCACTGCTATCCTCTCGATCGGCTACCTCTCCCTGCCGTGGTAAGTTGAGTTCGTAGCTGCCTCACAGCTCGCTCGCTCATGCATGTGTGTATCCTTCATCTCGAGATCACTGAGCCGATCGATCGAGTGGGGGTTGTCTTGTCTGTGTCCATGCATGTCGTCGTCGTCGTCAGGTCAATAAGCAACATGCGTGTCAGCATGTGACGTTTCTTGTTAGTTTATATTACTAGCTTTCTTATTATTACTAGCTTGTAGTATACTAAGTATATTATAGTGTCGTGTTGTTCGTCTGTCGCGCGCGTCTAGCTATCATGCGTCTGATGTTTTTCTTTTCCCCCTTGTCTCTCCCGGGAAAGGAAAATATGTGTTCACCTATCACGTTGTTCTATTCTAAATGTACTCGGCTGCTTGTTATTTGTGTGGATGACAGTTGTGTTTCGCTGCAGTCAATGCTCACTTCATACATGTTCTTTTTTTTAAAAAAAAATCATACATGTTCTTTTACTTCTTCTCCAAGGTCGCGGAGGGAGGTCACGCCGTTGACTGGTGACCGGTCAACTGAAAACTTCATTACCTGAGTTTATTTTCCCAAGGGGAGGATACTCTAATAAAAAGCTAATGCAAGCGCATAAACGAAAACGTCGGAAACGAAAAAAAAAGCGCAAACGTCGGAATACACATACATGAATATTAAATATAGATAAAAAATATACTAATTACATAGTTTGGTTAGAAATCACAAGACGAATCTTTTAAACCTAGTTAGTCCATGGTTAGCCTTAAGAGCACTTACAATGCAAGACTCTATCACAGAGTCAAAGATAATTAATTACATATTATTTATAGTATTTTGCTGATGTGACAGCATATTTATTGAAGAAAGAGATAGAAAAAATAAGACTCCAAGTTTTATTTAGACTCTAAGTCCACATTGTTCGAGATAATAAATAACTTTAGACTATATGATAAAGTCTACATTGTGAGTGCCCTAAGGCCAGTCTCAGTGGGGGTTTCACCAGGATGTCATGCACATTTATTAGAGCGCCATGTCAGCAAAACTACACTTTTTGCATTAAACGAAGAGGAGAGAGAAGAAAGTAGTTTCACCATGGTGAAACCCCACGGGCGTTGTTTCCCACGCGGTGAAACAGAATGAAATCCCCACTGAGGGCTAAATCGTTTCACCATCTTGCATGTGATCCAATCATTTTGCAGTAATTAAATGCTTTATCCAGCCTAGAAAACGCGTCAAGGTGAAACTCATGTATTGTGGATGTTGTTTCATTATTCGTTTCATTGATGCCCTGTCAAGGGATTTGTTTTGGAAACAGTTTATTGAAACGAACCATGCATTGAGACTGGCCTAAGTGCTACAATAATCTACATGTACTAATGATAAATTAGTTATGTTTAATAAATTCGTCTCGTAGTTTCTAGATGAGTTATGTAATTAGTTTTTTTATTAGTATCCGAATATCTCTTCCGACATTATATAAAACATTTGATGTGACAACCAAAAATTTCCACCGCTCTCCAACAAACAAACAAGGCCGTTGACAACTTTTGGCTCAGCCACCGATTGTACATTTGTATGCATCACTGTATGGAAGCATGTATGTGGCGTGCAGTCGCAGCAACATGTAGCAACATCGAGGAGACCAGGAGCAAGGGCGGGAGATTCCCGGTTCGTAGGGAATTCTTGGCTGGCGGAATAAGGAGCTCGTACTCTCTCTCTCTCTCTATCTATTTTTTTTTTTAAAAAAAAATCGTTGGTACCCTGTACTAGTGTACAGTAGGAGGAACGAACGAGTGGCTGAGGTCGTCACACGCTGACGCAAGAAACAGTGCCAAGGTTCCGAGCTTCCAAGGCTTGCTTCACCGGTGTCGTCTGTGGGCTCATCTCCTGTAGCGTACGGAGTATATCTCGGGTCTTGTTCAGTTTAGGGCCTGTTTAGATTGGGAACGAAAATTTTTTGTGTGTCACATCGGATGTGTCGGAAGGATGTCGGGAGGGGTTTTTAGAAACTAATAAAAAAACAAATTACATAGCTCGTCAGGAAACTGCAAGACAAATTTATTAAGTATAATTAATCTGTCATTAGCATATGTGGGTTACTGTAGCACTTAAGGCTAATTATGGAGTAACTAGGCTTAAAAGATTCGTCTCGCGATTCTTAACTAAACTGTGTAATTAGTTTATTTTTTTATCTATATTTAATGTTCCATGCATGTGTCCAAAGATTCGATGGGATGGATGAAAAAATTTTTGGTATGGAACTAAACAGGGCCTTACAAAAATTTTTTGGAAAACGACGCTGTAGCACTTTCGTTTTTATTTGACAAACATTGTTCAATCATGAAGTAACTAGACTTAAAAAATTTGTCTCACGATTTACAGATGAACTGTATAATTAGTTTTTGTTTTTATGTATATTTAATGCACCATGCATGCGTCACAAGATTACGGAGAATCTTGAAAATTTTTTAAACTAAACAAGGCCCCTCGATCGCGGTGAGATGAGATGTTCAGGTCGACCGCGTCCTTATCCGCGCAGCTTTGCACCGCCACGGCGCGACCTCCTCCGGCGGGCGGCCCTGCTGCCGGCTGCTTGCTCGCTGCCCTTCACACGCCTGCCTGCGTGGCTTTCCCCCGTGTGGGACCCACGCCACAGGTGGGGCCGCGGTGGCATGTCGCACACCTGCCTGCCCCCGTCGTCCACCTCAGCGTCCTCAGCCAGCCGCCTCGTTTTCCCAATCTGGAAATTTACCACGACACCGCCGGCGTGCGCGTGCCACAGACATTCCAACCCCGCACGTCCGCCCTCCCGCCGGGCCCCAATCCCGACCGTCCCCCCCAAGTCCTCTCGCGCAGCGCAGGCCGCAGGCGCAGCCGGGACCAGCAACCGCTCTTTCCCCCTGCTCCTCCCTAGCGCGAAGAGAAGAAGCCGGCGGCTCGGGTTGGAGCGGCTGAGGGTGAGACGTACGGCGATGGCGGCGGCGCGTCGTCGCGGCCGCGTGGAGCTGCGGCGGATCGAGGACCGGGTGAGCCGGCAGGTGCGCTTCTCCAAGCGCCGTTCGGGCCTCTTCAAGAAGGCCTTCGAGCTCTCCCTCCTCTGCGACGCCGAGGTCGCGCTCCTCGTCTTCTCCCCCGCCGGCAAGCTCTACGAGTACGCCTCCGCCAGGTGATTCCCCTGCCTCGCGCCCCCTTGTTAGTTAGTTAGTTAGTTACTTGCTCATCCGATTAGTAAAGCTGAGCGGCCGGCCGGGACGATGGATCGACTGGAGCAGTTCGTCGGCCTCGGTCGGTCCCGTGTTGTTCCGCGGCGAGCCGCCGCCTCGCCATGAGCTACCTACCTACCCCACCCCCGAGTTGCACCGCCTTGCATGAGCATGAGCATGACCCCTGTCCCGCTGTCCCTGTGCTCCCGGATCTTGCCCTAGGCCTGCTAGAGCTCCGGGCTCCGGCCGGCTGTGCTCTGCCCCTGTCTCCAGCCTCTCGCCATGCGCACGTGCTTTGCGTGCGGATGAAACTACTGGGCTCGCTTCGCTTGAGAGCGCGCGCCAGTGAGCAGTTGGCATCCGGTATTTATTTACTATTTATTACTATTTACTGATGATTGCTGATGTTGGGAGAGAGAGAGAGAGAGGAATTTCAGTTCCGCCGCCGCCGTCGCTAAACAAATTCCTAAAATGGAAAGTACGGAAAGTTGGCTTGGGATCAAGATTTGTCTTGCCTTTACCCTGAGTGTCCCCCTTCCCTGCTCCCAGATGCTAATCCAATCCATATTCCTTAAATGGAAGGAATTCGTTTACACGTTATTTATTATTAAATGTATAACCGTATAAGCTTTCGGTAGTTACTTTTCTTTCTTTATTTAGGCATCAAAGTACTACTGTTCAAAGCAAATTGTGATGTAGGCCTTGTTTAGTTCCGAAAAGATTTCGGATTTCGGTACTGTAGCACTTTCGTTTGTTTGTGACAAATATTATCTAATTATGGACTAACTAGGATCAAAAGATTCGTCTCGTGATTTCCAGCTCAACTGTGTAATTAGTTTTTGCTTTCGTCTATATTTAATACTTCATGCATGTGCCACAAGATTCGATGTGACGGGGAATCTTGAAAACTTTTTGGATTTTGGTGGGAACTAAATAAGGCCGTACTCTCTTCGTCTTATAATATAATGTATTCTAAAATTTTTTAAGACAAATTAAGAGAACATAAAAGATATATATACCTTTATTTTATTTTCTAATTAGATGTTATCATTAACATAGTGATTGGTTAATAAATAGAAAGTATTTAATGTAAAATTGGTTTTCATCCTATAAAATGTATTATATTTGAGGACAAATTTTGAATGCTATAATAAACTATATACTGAACGAAGGGAAGACAAATTATTTAAGTAAAGTATATCTTTTCTATTTAAAGCCTTTGATTTAAGATATTAGTATTAGCATTTATATCCATGTGTTGCAATAGAACCTAATATATATTGGAATCAGACTTTATCATCGGTAGCTACGAGTCATTCTAACTTATATGAGTGCACATCATCGTACTTGGAATCTATTTGATTTAGTTGAATGAGTTTGGACCCGTCTTATTTAACAAATATAGCTAACTCATGAGAGCAGGGCCCTACTTGAGTCTTCAACATCAAATTTGAGGGCTAGAGCTAGGAAAAAAGCTCCAAATAGAGCCCATGCTAGAGTCTAAAACTAAAAGACCCCTTAAATTTCCCCTCAACCTTCATTCTTAGGGATCTTGCTTCATGCTCTCAAGTGACGGTTTCTATTGTTTCCCTTCCCGTGTGCTAGTGGAATAGATCTTGCCCGTCCGCCTCCTTTGTCGTGCCCCACAAGGCCTCCTCCATCGCAGCTCCACCGATAAGGCCTCCCTTTGCGCACGGCTACCGTCCCACGGCGTGTCTGCCTCCCTTAGTGGCACGAATCTCCAACGGTAGGCTCCCACAAAGGAAACCTCTCTCATCGACAACACCCTTCCTCCTCGGTCGCGGCTCTCCTACGTGGCTCCTCTAGCGAGGCCTGCCCCTTGACTCTTCTCTTTGTGATCCTCTTTGCATCTTGAATCCTCTCCCCATAGTGAGCCTCCTCCCGGTCCTGACTTCTCTCCCTTGCAAGCCCCTTTTGGGCCTTCCACCCAACCCGACTTATGTCAGCGGTGAACCATTACACCCGCCCCCTTGTCATGGCATGCTCCTCCTTTTTCCGGCTCTCTCGGGTTGTCTATAGCTCAATCGGTTACAACTATGGTGGATGATGAGTAGGTCGCATATAGCAATGCCTACTAAAATGGATTTGAAGATCTTGACTTGAGAGCTCCTGTTTAAGTAGATATAAAAACATGTCTCTAAAAAATAAAGGGATCTCTTGGATCAAAATAGAGGCCCTAATTTGAGGGCTTCTACTAAAGATGTTCTTATCATGGGCATACCTTGATCCTTGATAGTGCAACCAGTTGTACAACCTATTACATCGCATGGGTATATTTGCTAATAAAATATTAAAGTTATTAGTAGGGACCTGAATAATAGTTGACCTCTTCCACATGTTGCACTTGTCTCTATTGACTTTCATTTCTTTATTTAGAGCACTATAAGACTAATTATAGTACTACATAATATTGTATCATACAACTTCATCTTTTAAAAAGATGTATTAGGAATGGAGAAAGTTCTTTAAGGTATATATTTGCACAATCAATTTACATTGCCAGTTAATTTCTTATATGATATATAAATGAATGTATTCCATTTGTCTAAAATATAAGATATTGGGTATTAAAGTGCGTCAAAAGATTTTAGTTAATTAACTCATCAAGCCATTAGGTCTTATTTGGGTACTCAACAATTAGTAATAATCAGATTATATAATAAAATTTTGATCCAAATGAGATTGATTACATACTAGATTATTATAATCAAAACTATTGATTACCATAATCCCATAATCCATGTTATAGGGGATTATAGGTGCTGATAATCCAACTATTTCTGACCGATTGTCCAACTTGTCAAACTATAAAGGATAAGATAGGAATTTCTCGCATTTACCAGCCAAAATCAATCATCATAATCTAGAGTCCCTAAAACTCTGATCATAATCCTAATTATAATAATCCTATGTGCAATCTAGATTATAATGATCTAGCTATGATCCAAACAGGCCCTTAATTTTACATATTTACTTACTATTAATGTCTATTGTTATCTTACCACCAAACTTGAAAAATGGTAAGCATATTATGTCTCCACGGTTAATGGAGGGTTACATGGCATCATTAGTTGAAAGACCAGCATTATGCTTTTCAACCAAGAGAAGCCCAAGAGGTGTAGGATCTCATGACAATGCTTCAATGAGGAAGATGACACAAAAAAACATCACTATTGTTAGATAGATAGAGAACCAAGCAAGACTTTCCCTCGAAAATGCTCCTCAGCCCAACCCCAAATCATGTGGCCCTGCCATTGCACACTAAACAAGCCCTCGCCATGCGAGGCTAGCCGATGAAGCAATGTATGTAGTATGCCACCGTTAGTCAGAAGATGTTGCTACCCCGACTAATCCATAAGTGTGCGTGACCTGTCAACATAACACAAGCTTCCACCAGATCAAATAGGTTACCAGCATGGCCACACCAATATGCTAAACAGGGCAGCAATGCCTCCACCACCACCACACCAAACCAACCAAAGAGCTTGCAACTACCATTGTTGAAAATCCAAGGCAACCAATCGCGAAGATTTGCCTTCAACTAGTTTTGCAAAAAAACAAGTCACAAACATGGGCAACCATCCGACGCTAGTCCACATGAACCGTAGCCAACCAAGTCATCGCCATGTTCTTGTAGATCGCCAAACAAGAGATCAACAACCATGTTGTTCGCTCATCGAAGAGGATGTTGTGTTCGCTGCACCACCGCACCCACCCACGCTACCCCCACATGGGCTGCGCCACCGCTCGTGAGCTAGCAGCCACATTGCCCCCAAGAACTAGCCTAAAGTCGTGGAGTGGTCACCTGACCTAACCACCCCTCCTCCAACCAGCCTTCCGCCTACTTTGCCATAGAGAAGGTGGACTAGCCGATGTCATGCTTACCAATGGAGGTCACCTCCATGGTGCCTATGGTAGTGGGCCGATGGTATCGCCCTGCAACACGGTGATGAAGGTGGCCTCGAAGAGGTGCCAACCACCATTTCGTGGACTAGGTTGATGGCTTGCCCCCCTTTCTCGCAGTCTACCTCGTATAACAATGACTAGAGCTAGGGGCCATTGTCCAACAAAGGAAGCCCAACCAGCACCGAGCTTGCAAAAAATCCGTCCATTGGAACGCTAGATCCGGACACCATTGCGTCATATCTTGCTACGGGTCCGCCATATTTGTCACTAGACAGGGTTAGCAAGAGTCCTTGAATGTTATTCTTGCCTCTCCTATTTAGTATGTTATAAACAAAAGGAAGGATCTATGTTATGTTTTATGTTATTGTATATGATCTCAAACCAGGAAACTATTAGCGTTTCTATTTTATAGGCCAGAGTAGTGCTCGCAATAATTGTAGTGGGTCTAAATTCCACAACTACAAAGGTAGCATTAAAAATTAGCATATTAAAACTTGACAAGTCGCTATAGTGACTGTATTTTAAAACTTTTGTTCATCTATTTTTTTATTTGAAAGTTATACTTTAATAGTTTGAATTTTAGTTGGGTAGGCTATTTGTTATGGTGGGAGATACATGTGTTTTGTGTAGTTTTATGTTTTTAAATATCACTAAACTTAGCGTCTACTATATATCGTTGTGCTACCAAACACTTGACAACAATTTACTACTAATCCTCACCTATTATTTACTACCTTGTCTCAAAACATTGTTGATTATTATATATTTAGATTATATGTCTAATTTAATTACGATTTATATGTATTTTTTGCCATTGTATTGGTTTGAAAAACAACCATAGACATTCTACTTGCACGGCGTCCCACCGTACTCCATGACCTCCACATTCTATGACCTACATGAAACTAGGCAAAGGTGCAGTGCTTCACTTATCCATTCAAACACAAGACTTTGGTGCAGCGAAAGGATTATGAAGAAAGCTACAAGATGTGATAGTGATGATGTTGATGATAGTGTAGTTGTGTAGTTGTTATGAGTAAATATAGACATGCATTTTCTTGCTTATTTGAAATATTGTATTTTAAACCTATTGTTTTTGAACTTGTTTACATTAATAGTTTATATTTGAGAGAACTATAAACAATAGTTTATATTTGAGAGAACTACAAACAAATATAATCTTATATTTTGACATAAAAGAGTTGTATTATATTTAGTTACTATATATACACACACTTATAAAATGGGTAGCGACATCTTTAGTGACTTAAGTTGCTTCTCACAACTGAATATAAAATACCTAAAACATTTGTTGAGACTCTAGCATAGGAAAGAGAAAACCTACAATAGTGTAACCAATATAGAAAAAAATGACATGAACATATAACAAATAGTTGAGTATTTGTATAATGATATAATTATTATATTCAAAAGAGAGAATACTATTGTGTCTTCAATACTTAGCAACATTATTTAATAGTAGCAAAGAAGTTTCTCTTTATGAATAATAGGTTGTTTTTTGATTTGGTAACACCATCGTATCTAGATCATTCACATCATCCTAAACGACAATAGAATTGATATGCTATGGTAGTGAGGGCTATAATATCTTGATTAGCAAGAATGGAATGTTGAAGGAAGATATGCTAAATGACAATAGTAGAATGCCCTATGAGACAAGAATAATATTAGAATGTCCACACTAACCATGCATGTTAAGTTGGAACAACATATGTAGCGATAAACTGATTTTCCATTCCTTCTATGTGCATTGCTATTATGCTTGGAACCTATTCTTTTTCCTTAAGTTGTTCTTGATAATATGCGGATGAGAATGCATATATGGAAGCAAGCAAAGTCAAACCAACACTATAAGTGGTTTCACATCATCTCGGCTAGCAAGCAAAGCCAAATCAACACTTCAAGTGATTTCATGTGATCTCACCTAATCACTATTTTTTACACTCTTCTTCTAGCTTTTCCACTCTTTTCACTAAAAAATGGTCAGTGTCTAGTCAGCCTTAGTTTTGTATAGTTCGAATATAGTTGTCTTTGTTGAGGCACTCAGATATGTTGACCGAAATTATACTCAAGGAAGCTACCTCTTCTATATATATACAATGTATGGACATGATGTAAAGCTCACTAGAGTGATTGCTCTTATATTTCTTGACATATTTTTGCCCTTGAGCATATATAGAAGGGCTCTTTTGTTGTCCTAAAAACCCATCACTGGGTCGCTCTGAAGTTATGAACATGTCCTCAACTTATTCCATATGTTTTGTGTCCTTTCATAGCTATATATCATTCTCAAGTGCCTAAGATTAAGGGGCAACACCTAAGAAGAATTTTATATTTGGCTTCCTTTCAAAAAAAGGAAAGAAGAAAAGACAAGAAAAGTTGGTTATCAACTTCACTTACATGCATAGCAATGGTAGAAAACCAAGTGGATAGAGCCATGTGCATCAACTCGACTCTATAGCACCCCAATATAAAATATGTCATGTAAACAAAAGGCTTGTGCATCCCATGTTCTCGTAGATTTTACAACATTTGAAGATGGAACTTTTTGTTGAGAGTTTGGAGTGTGTAGAAGAAATTTTACCAAGCTAAATCAAACTACTCAAACCATGGGGAAATTAACTTCCAATGTGTAGAAAGAGCGCAAAAGCCTAACCAAACATTTAGTTAACAACTTCCTCCTCACAACACACCCTACCCAACCTGAAACCTCTTGGATTTTCCCAAGGGGGCACATAGGGCTACTCACTTTGAGCCTTTGATTCCTCTAGTACCTAATCATAACTTCAGAACCTAGACAACTTAGATGGTTGTCTTGGTATGTAGTGGTCCAAACTCTAGAGTCAGTTTAGATGGTTTTCTTTGTATGGAGTGGTCCAAACTCTAGAGTCAGATACAAGGAACATCACCTTACATTAATAAATATGATAGGGTATGGTAGAGAAAAGTCTATTTTTTGAACGGCTAACTTGCATATCTACATGACACCATATCGAGGACTCTCAAAGTTATAGATCATCTTGCATTGGAATCATTTTTTATTCAAATGAATAGATTTGAAGCCCGTCAATACCGTACCATATTTGCTCTACTTATCTTAATCACCCATTGGAGGTCCATGTTTTTTCCTTTAGAATCCTTGCCCCATAGAATATATCTATTTTTAATGCCTTTTTGGTTTGATCCTAGAACTTCATATAAATATGAAAAAATTTCAATGATCCACATCTAAATACACACCCTTTTATCTTTGAAATTATGGTAATAAAATCACATAAGAGATTTCTCTATGTTGTGATTCAAGGGAGTAAAAGGCAAAAGAATATAAATAATAAGTTCATAAATAGAAATTGTCTTAGTTCTTTACATTTACTTGTGTAATTTCTTGATACAAGCATTGCCATGATTATGGACTTGCATATATGTCTAGTAGCTCCCAAACTTAGCGTAGAATCTATATTAATTCCCTCTAGATTCTGGTCACAACATGTCATTTTAGGACAAACTTTGGTCAAACCTTAAAAGGTACAAACATCAAATAACTTTTGAATCTATTAGTTTGGATACATGATAAAGTGTCATAGTTGTAGATTGTTATGAAATCTTGAAAATATATTCTAGAAGATATTGGTGGTCCAATCTTTGCATCAAGACTGTGCAAAGTTAGATGTGACTAGTAGGTTATATCATGGTTCAGTTATGATGTTTTTATATGATCAAGAATATAGCATTGAGAACTCTTAAACACATCTAGATTAAAGTGGTGCAAAACCTTTATGAGAACTAGTATGGAATTTGATGGACCAGGGTATGAACTCAACTTTCTTGGCCTATCAAGTCAAATTCAAAACCATAAGGAAATGAGACATCATAATAATAAATTATTTTTGACTGTAAGATTCAGGATGTAATTCATAATAATATACTCTTACCTGCAGTTTTGTTCCACATGAGGTGAATATACATAAACTGATTTTCCAAGAAAACATTATGCAATGAGCTAATATCATACTCAACTTTTCTCCTTTTCAGCATAGAGGATACATATAACCGCTATCAGCAATTTTCTGGAGAAGGAAGGAATATGAATGACGATCGAAATAAAAACAATGTAAAGATCTTGATGTGGTTTTTTCCAATACATAACATGCAGCCTACAGTTGCTCAGCTTTTGATCATATTTTCAGAAAGAATCAGTCTTTACATACTGTGACACTTGCCAGTTGCCAGCATCAAACAAAATGTTCTGTTGGCACTATGCAGAATGTCCTGTTTGTACAGTATGCAAAATACCAGAATATATAATATCAAACTTTTGATAAATGTAGCTTACTAGGGTGTTTCTGGTACAGAACAAAGATGAAGCTTCTTCAGATTTGCAGTTGATGCTGAGAGAGATTGCAGCCTGGTACACCCAGAACTCAGGATTTCCACCCACTTTTCTTTGCCACTTTTGATAAATGATTATAATTCTTCAAACCAGCAGGTCTCCCCAGAGCAATGATGACGAATCAGATGTCGATGGGCTGCAGAAGCTGGAAAATCTTCTGAGAAATGCTTTGAAGGATACGAGATCCAGGAAGGTATGACATTCTTTTCTTGAAATCTGAACAATAAGCCCACAAGCAGGACCCTTGATTAGTTTTCATGAAACTAACCGAAGCTGTTTTCTGCTTCTATCTTTGTGCCTTATTCAAGTTGAGATTAGTCCAAACTGTGGTGCCTTTGGGTAGCTAGTTCAGCATCTCACAGCTTTGGCGTACCCTTCATTTTGGTTAATGACAACCCAATAATAAGGGAGTGCAGAATACCAAATTTCTTTGAATGCTGCTAGTTTTTGTTGTTTTATTTGGATGTTGCTAGCTTCTATCTTTGCACTCTGTGTAAATTGCTACCTTACCTGCAAGTACTATTGGAATGGGCAAGTACTTTAGACAGGCTGGCAGGCTGCTACTGGACAACTGCGAGCAATCTAACTTCAGTGCAGAAATGTCAGACCTTGCATGGAAAGACTTCTGAGAGAGCTCGATCTGTTGGCACAACCGCACAAGTGGTGTAATTTTTTTGTTTCTTACGCTTCTCTTCCCCCCTGGTTCTGTAACTGTACTCTGTTTTATAACTGTGCTCTGTTTTCTTTACTTAATTGATCTTCAGTAGGGGCAAGCCCCCTGTTTTCCTAAAAAAAATAGGAATCATCGAAAGATGCACATAGGAGTATATCTTAACAGTTCTTTTTCTGAATAAGCTTTCAGTGAGACAACATCTGGATTATATATGCTGGAGCCTTGTGATCAAGTCTCTATAGCTTGCACCCTGAAATGATCAGTTGGCTAAATTACTGATTAAAACTGCCAAATGAAATCCAGTGCTATGCTAATTCCTACTTTGGTATGGTCATCAGATGAACATGTTGGCGAAACAAAACAGTGGAGCGAGTACAAGCGGCCAGAAGAGCGAGGGCGTTACAAGTCAGGAGCAAGGAACGGCATGAGGCACGGATCTGTCCAGCTGATGAGTGCATGTGGGCGTTGGCGTGCACCGTGCACCTACCTGGGACTGCTCCGTCTTACTGATCGATGCTTGTACTGATTGTGGCCTTAGCTTGTGGGTTGCGAGACTGTACATTGTTGCGTTGTGCTAGCTTGGGCCTGCCAACCTTGCAGTGTCCCTGGACCCTGGAGGGGAGCTAGTGTAGTTTGATGCTCCCCCTTGTGTGTTGTGATATGCAGCCTACCTTGTAATGGCCAAAGTTTGGTGCTGCAAGCCTGCAACAACTAACTGATCAGGTTGCATTTCGTGCTTGACAGTATATACAGTAGCGAGTTACTGTATTTGAGTTCCTATACGTACGCGTGGTCAGATGAAAATAAAAAACTGGGCTAGCTAGTTCCATCGAGCAAAACGATGGTATTAATTGCACAGGTGCTAGCTAAATGATATTCTTGGTGTTTACGCATGCCGTCATCATATATAACTGGAATTCTTCCTAAGGTTTTGTGAATTGTGATGCCTTGATGAGATTTGTGTGTTGATTACCCATGCCACTTCGCTATTGTTTTTGGATATCCATTGGTCATGTCATATCGAGAACTACTCCAGCTCCAGTGCTCCTCGTCATTCTAAAACTGCACAGATCTTTTTTTAAAAAAAAAATTGTGCATCTTTGTAATTATTAAGGTAGAAATGTTTGATCCAAAACAAGCACTTCTGGCGAGCTCCCTACTAGGAGAGATCTACAGGATTACAATCGTGGGGCTGAACCATCCAGGATACTGGCAGCGATATGACCTAGGAAGAGATCTCTTGCGCTTTTGCTGCTAACGTATGGCATAGCGCGGCTCCTTCCCGACGTCGTGGAAGAGCAACAGTTGGAAGTGTCTCACTGGATTCGCACTGAGAAGTGTACAAAAACGAATTTACTTTAAGATGTGTGTTCACACACTTTTTAATACGAATCCAGTAATAAAAAAAGTAGGAGCACATGCCCTTAAGAGCAGAGGGCAAAGGTATCTCGGTACTCGTGGAAGGATTGTGGACAAATGCATGCAAGAAGCAACTTGACTTCTGCGCGTGCGTGCATGGATCAATATGAACCTCAGTGACCTCACGGCATGCTGGAGCTAGCCAGCAGCAATCAAATTCGCATGCTGAGGAGAAGCAGGAGCCTGTCTAACCAATGATGCCACACTTGTCAAAAAAAAAAAAAAACAATGACGCCGATGAGCAGAGCTCGCGTGGGTCAGGAGCTGGACTTGGATGGTAAGACATGCTACTTTGAGATTCGTGCATTTTTTTTAAAAAAAAAGAAAAAGAAAAAGAAAAAGAAAAAGAGGTGTATTGGAGCCCGCAAATGCCATCTTTAGTTTTGTGACAATTTACACGATCATAACTGAAGCAGTAAAAACCATATCCCTGCAGCTACACACAAGTAAACACAACTAGATACAAAACGGGTGCATGCATTTTATTTCTTGTGGACAAACATGGATCGTGGGGGAAGGACGTACGTACGGTTTGGGGTGGATCGATGAACCGCAATATTACGTGCAGCGAGGCCACGGCCGGGCGGCGAACTCGAAGAAATTAATCGCCGTCGTCGTCGACCGGAACCGCGGCCAGCGATTTGCCCGGCGCCGCCGCCGCCGCCGCAGGCACCAGCAAGGGTGCGTCGCGTGTACGCGCGCGGGTGGATGGATATGGACATATATATATATATATGTATGTAAGACCGGCCGGCGCAACACGTAACGGCCTGACGGGACGACACGGATGATGGACGCGATGCTCCCGCCGCGCGCGCTCTCGCGTCCAGGCGGCCATGCATGGCGCGTTTGGGTTCCTCCTCTTCGCGTCGCGTCGCGTCGGCAGGTGGCGGGCGCACGCCACGAGTGGACACGTGTCCTTCTACCCTAGCGGTGCCGGCCGGCCGCCACGGGTTCTGGCCTGTTCGATGTGCACATCACATGCACGAACGCATGCACACCCAATTAAAGAGCACGTTGTTGCACAAACAAAAAAAATACTGATGTGCTCGTAGAAACTATGAATATCTAAAGATGGATTCTATAAAATAACCGTTTGTGTAAAATATGTTTATTCAGACAGCTGCATAACTAAACTGCTAGTAGAAACTATAAATATCTACACAGGTAGATTTTATAAAAAAACCGAATATATAAATATGTTTACATAGACTGTTTGGGTCGCGGAATTCATCTTTTTATTTCTATTGGCGCCCGTTCATTTGCAACCATTTTTAGAAAAGAAGGGTGTGGCCACTAGAAAGCCCTGCTGTAGTAGTGGCCGCTGGGAGAAGAAGCGAGATGTTAACAGCTCATATGGTTTGAACTTTACTTTTTTGCCCTTCTATCAAGTTGATGTCAAATGGTAAAACATGAGTTAACTTTCGAGGCCACGTTACATGGGGGACACAAATGCTAAGGCCTTGTTTGGATGTAGTCGTATTCACATCAATCTACACTAAAGTAAATACGACAACATCCAAACAAGGCCTAAAGTTGATATTCAAATAAGACACTACAGGAATGTAACTTTGGAGGCTGTAGGTATAATTCTCTCCCAGACTGTTTCGCGCGCGAAGCCCTTCAGAAGAGGCCGACCAGCCTTTTTACCGCCATGCCACCAGATATTTGGGCTTGGGCCGGCCAGCGCCGTATCGATCCTGGCTGGACGCGCGGGCGTGCGGCCTTGCAGACGTGGACGGCCTTGTGGCCATGCATGGACGACGAAGAGTGGGTCCGGACTCGTTTCCCACACGACGGAAACGCCTCTCCGAATTCACGCGCGTGCGCTGCTGCATCGACCACCGGGCCCACCTGGGCGGATAGGGTACGCCGGTGCTCCGGTGGCCTATGTCAGACTCGCCAGTGTCATCCACATCAACTGTCTCCCACATAGACAACCTAAACGCAAGACCCATTCGGCTGTATAGGTTGTGCATAGTAAAAGGCTACACCCTAAAATCTTGTCCTTCTCCAACAGAGCCTGTAACCAAGCCCCAAATCCAGCCACACACACAGCACAGCGACGCTCCACCGCCCACCGCCTTCCTCCTCGTCGAAGCGCCGAGCACCGAGCTGAGGTCGCCGGCGACTCCATCCGCAGGAGGGAGCCGCGCCCTGCCGGAGCCACGCCTTGCCGGAGTCGCGCCCCCGTCTGTGGGCCTGCCTAGCCGCGCCCCTCGCCGGAGCCGTGCCCTGCCGGAGTGGCGCCTCGCCGGAGTCGCGCTCCGCCAGAGCCGCGCCGCGCTGGTCGTGCCCCGCCGGAGCCATGCCCTGCCGGAGTGGCGCCTCGCCGGAGCCGCGCCGCGCTAGTCGTGCCCCGCCGGTCGCACGCCGCCCGAGCCGCCCCACCGGAGCCCCGCCTGAGTCGCGGTCCCGCCATGCCATCTTCGTCCGCGCGCTCCCACTGCGGTCGGCCGAGCTCGACCCACTCCTCCTCTTCTCCCTCCACTCCGACCTCGTCCACGAACGGTTGAAGGAGATAGAGAGGCCAGAGATATGCGTCTGCAGGAGAGAGGAGACGCTTTTTTGCGTTCCGCATCGCTGGCTATGCAAAATGAGTACTCCCTTTGCGTCCTTTGTTGGAGGCGTTTTTTTTCTCTAAAAACACTGTAGACGATGCATTTTGGGTACGCGTCCTGGTTTGCCAACTCTGTTGGAGTTAGCCTCACGCGACCCAGCCAGCAGCCTTTCAAATTCTACCACGTGGTACACGTACTGTATGTAGGGCCTCCGCTGTCACTGAGCGGCCGGGCCCATCCCATAGGACCATTATAATCCGGCTATCCCTGTCGGCTCCCCGTTCTGACCCTGGCCCTGGCCCCAAACCCCATTCGCTGCTCCGGTGAGAAGAGGAGAGATTGGCTGAGCCCCAGATTTTCGGGGAAGGAGATCGAGTGAGGTATTAGAGGCAATACAATAATGGGTTTATAACCAAACTAATGTTGATTGGGAGGAGAGAAATGAGGAGAGAGATGATAACTTAGCTCTCATATAAATACCAAGCTGGTCATGGATGCAATGATGCATAGGTAGTGGTAGGCCCAAATAACAAGTGTTATGAGAAGGAATAGAAAAGAGAAGATATTTTGAGACAAGTATGAGACAACTTATGGTATAACTTGGCTCTAATCACTTGGCTTATAGCCAAGCACTTGGCTCTATTATTGACCTTGCTCTTCAGCCAGTCTCAATAGTTTTATGGTACAGTTACCAAGACTACTATAAACTAGTTAACCGAGCCACACGAGTTTCATAGGAATGAAACTCCTTTCTTATTTGATGAAACTCTTTCATTTAATGACCCTGCCAAGTCAGCAATTTTGCTTACGTGGTACCCTATTTAATGTGCATGACCTTCTCATGAAACATGTATTGAGACTGACCTTAGGCTAGTCTCAATGCATGTTTCATGAGAGTCTCATACACATTAAATATGATGTCACATAAGTAAAATTATTGATTTAGCAGAGTTATTAAATAAAGAAGTTTTATTAAATGAGAGAGGAGTTTCAACTCTATAAAATTTATATAGCTCGGTTACCTAGTTTTTAGTTTTGATAAATATGCCATGAAACTATACATTGACACTAACCTTTACTCAGCTAACGAGACGAGATAGCACGTCGTCGTGGCCGCATGGAGATGCCACAGATCGAGGACGGGTAGTGAGCAAGCAGTTGTGCTTCTCGAAGCGCCGCGCGGGGCTCTTTTTTAGTGTTCATACCGTGGTTTTCATTAAGCAAAGAGAATTTGATACAAACATAGGGATCCACGGTAATCTAAGTCTACCGAAGCATGCCATCAATGTTAGTGCATCAGGTTGTGATTACAAAATTAAAGTTGTAGCGACTAAAGCCATGTCGAGATCACAAAAGCACCAACAAAAACAACAAACTGCAGATCAATCCTTTGCTGAGTGCCTACATTTGACAAAAGGGTATCGACAGATTCTAATTCAACAAAAGACTCTTTTGCCGAGTGCTGGATATCAGATATTCGACAAAAGACTTTACCAAATGCCCACGATACTCGATAACGATATAAATGAAAAAAACCTGAAAAAATAGAAAAAGAAATTTCTGGGAAAGGCCCCCAACGGCCGGTGGCTGCCTATCTCCATCAAATTTACAAGTCGTGGTATTTTTTCACGCAAATTTCACAGCTATATAGCCGGTGGGATTCAAACTCATGACCTCCCTCTCACGTGTCTCCTTGTCTAACCACTGCACCAATGTTACTTGTGTCTGTATGGCATTTTGGTTCCTCATATATTATACCAAATCATATATAAATTAACTGTTTGAGGCCCTAAAGGATTTCAAATTAAAACGTTGTCAACCACAAAGTTTTATAACTTTTTGTGATCTATAATTTTCATTAAGTGAGTTTCTCCATTCGAGGTTATTTACGAAATTTGAATTTCAAATTTGATAAATTCAAATGTAGTTTTTGTATGAAAAATGATTTTAAATAAAAAAATAGTCAACTACAAAGTTTCATAACTTTTCAAGATCTAAAAAGTTTATTTAGGAAGTTTTTTTTATCCAAAATCGTTTGTAAATTTTGAATTTTAAAAATTTCAAATAAAGACGCAGTTTTGCATGACAAGATGAACTCAAATGAAAAAAGTTTCCAAATACAAAATTTTATAACTTCTTAAGATGTACAAAGTTTACTTTGGCTGTTTGATCATTTGTTCATCCGACATGGTGATTCTAATAGTTTTCACAAATATTATATATCTCTCTTGTAGTTTCATAAACTAGAAGAGAGATATGTAAAATTTGTGAACAAAATTCTTTTCACTTTGCCAAATGAAGAAATGAACAAAATAAAGTTGGTAGATCTTAAAAAGTTATACAACTTTGTAGTTGAAAACGTTTTGATTTGAATTCGTTTAGAGCTTTAAAATTCAATTTGACTCGCAGCACCAGACGCTAGGCGAGCGTCCGGTGGCCTGCATCCGGTGGTCGCGCGCAGTTTTGGTGCTCTTTGCGCACGCGTCCGGTGCCAACTTAAGCACGTCTGGTGCCCCAACGAACGCTGGATATAACCCGTGCCCCGCATCCTTTTCTCTCTCTGTTTTCTTTCTTCTCCACCGTGAACTCGACGAACAGAGACTAAACCCTAACCGCCGAAATCTCCTCCACCACCGTGGATCCTTGTTTTCTCCGGCGTTCTTCGCCTCCCTCGTGCCAGATCTCCTTCCAAGCCTCTTCTACATCCTTTGCACCCAGGAGTTCCCCCCTCGCGTGGATTAGGTTTTGGGGGTGAGTTTGTTTACCCTGCACTCAAGGTGTTTGTTCTTATGCCTGAACGGATTGGGACGCCATTTTTCACGATGTTCTTGTTCGTTTCTCTTGTGAAGTGCCTTGACGTGTCGATCTGTGTTCTCCGGTGGCTTCCGATCTAATCCTATCATCCGGAACGCGTCTCGTCGCAGGTTGTAAGCCGTTCTCGTCCTGTTTCTTATCTACTGCTTGCTTCCTTAGGGTTTCTCTCCTCTAGCTATTATGTTTGCTTATGTACACCCTATCTACTTCATCTCTTGTAGCGGTTGAGTCTCAATTTGGCAGTTTGACAGTGTCAGTCGAACTCGGGGCCAAGCTCGCGAGTATGGATTGAGACCAAGCCTCTCGAGTGTCAGTTCACCAGCTTTGGGCAGTGTGTCAGATTGTGTTTGAGAGTTCTTGCAATGGCGTGTTGCAAGAACGTTTGTGGTCCGACAGGTGGCAGTGGTGGCACTCCTGGGGGTGATGGGGGAGATGACAGACCCCGTCGCTTCACAGCTGCAGAGAAGGGCAAGGGGAAGGTGCTAGCCAAGAAGAGGAAGGCTAGCGACTGTGAGGAAGATGTTGCTAGAGCAGTGGCAGTAGCAGCAGTAGAGGCGGGTGGTCGTTCGGGCTCACTTCGGATTAGATCCGAGCTCATGGCCGCTTAGAGGCGTGCAGTCCTTCAGGCAAAGCAGCTGCATGGGTCTCCACCTGGCACTATCATGCTTGGAGGCTGTCAGGTCAGTATAGATGTGAGAGATCTAGGCCAAGAGGAGGCAGAGACAGAGGCACAACAGAGGCAGAGGGACATGCAGAGATAGAGACTCTGCTAGAGGAGCAGCCCCTCCGTAGGTCGACTCGCGCTCGTACCCAGGCTGCCTCTAGGTCTGGTATGTAGCGTCAGTCGTCTACAACTACTCGCTCCACACCAACTCCAGCTCTATCACTAGCCCAGATTCACAAGGACTACACCAGAGCACCTACTCGTGAGATCCAGGAGCTGAGGTTTGCATCGTTCCCTACTTGGTTTCTAGCTACCTGGGATCAGAGGGCACATGCCAGATTTTACATAGTGGTACAGGAGGACATGTACATGGCATATGTCCACGTTCAGGCTCAGTTCAGAGAGCAGAGGGTTCTGGACCTTGAGGTGTTGGGCAATGTCGTTAGACAGGATATCAGGCCTTATTTGAGCTACCTACCAGGGCTTGCTGGGCTCCTTGCTTTGCCAGGCACCTACGTGGAGGAGTGGGTATGTGAGTTCTATGCTTCAGTGTGGGTTACACCTGATCATAGCTACATCCACTACGCACTGGCAGACACTAGCTACAAAGTGACAGCTTAGCGTGCCAGAGAGACTTAGGGTCTGACTGCTTATGACACCAAAATCCATGAGCTTTGCTATGCCGGTTACGAGCCTCCACGTCGTCCCCATGGTGGTGAGCTTCCTCCAGTGGATTTTATCTCTCCGTGCTTTCACCAGCCTTTCTCAGAGGGATCAAGTCAGTTAGTTGGAGGTCTTACTCATCTAGCTCGTATCTTAGACTTTATGATGAGGAAGACTCTTTTGCCGAGGCTTGGCTATTATGACGGATTTACTCGGATCCAACAGTGGCTGATTGCACACTTAGTAGCTTAGAGGGAGTTTGACTTGATTGTGTCTGAGATTGAGGATACTATTGCTGAGGGCTTCAGGGGTTGTTGTCAGTTGCCATATGCTCACTGGTTGACCTATCTCATTCTTCGTGCTCGGGTAGATCCTCTTCCACCCCATATTCAGAGGGAGCTGAGTGAGATAGTGACAGTGTTTCCCCACTACGACCCTAGACAGATGAGGACTCACGTGGACCTCCAAGCTCCAGCACCACCTCTGGCACCACGTGGCAGAGCTCCACCAGCTTCTCCAAGAGCTACACGCAGTTCAGGAGCAGTCCCAGAGATAGAGGAGGAGTAGGACGTGGCTATAGGTTCAGTGGCTGATGCAGAGGTCAAGGAGGAGTTTGACTTTGCTACTGATAGTTCTGATGATGATTATCAGCTTCCTATTCTAGATCTTCCTCCGAGGCAGCACGACCACGAGACTGGAGGTTTCTCTTCTGCTACTGACCCAGCCCTGCTTGCTATTCTTGAGGGCATGAGAGTCGACCAGCAGAGGGCAGCTGAGGAGCAGGCACGACATGACAGGGAGCAGGCTACTGTCAATGCAGCCATGTAGGCCAGGCAGGACGAGCTTCAGAGATAGCTACTCTCTTTCTAGGAGCAGTAGCTAGCTTTCTAGGCCCAATAGACAGCTCTGATGGCAGTACTCATGGCAGCGATAGGGATTACTCTTCCATAGGTGCAGCTTCTAGGCACATCCCTCATCTGGCCACCGACTCCAGGTGTACAACCAGTGGGCTTCAGAGTCAGTCACAATCTCCTCTTCAGCTTTCTGCTCACAGCCAGCCGTTCACCACTCCGTAGCACCAGGTATCTCAGGCTGCTATCTCTTCTAGCTTTGAGCAGACGCCTCAGTTCACTCCTATGCACTTAGGCTTCACTCCGCAGTCCGCCTTTGCCTCTCAGCTGGTTGTGGATTCTTCAGCGGGGCATGACTTGTCGTTTTCGTATAGTGCTCTAATTGGCATGCCTACTCCTTCTCCACAGTAGGCTCCTACAGCTTTTACTCTGCCAGTCACCACTACACAGTGTCTGTCGTCGTTTGTGGCTTTGTCTGAGCAGCTTGCTCCTTCCTCTAAGCCACTGAGTCCGTGCCAGCTTTTTCCATAGGTCTTGAGACTCATGTAGCGACACAGATAGCTACGGAGCACATCAAGCCGACCCAGACTGCTTCACCAGCACGTGCACCTTCACAAGGTCAAACGGTTTCTTCTTAGTCCACCGGAGATGGCATAGATGATGATACAGCTCAGATTGAGGCAGTGCCCCATGACTCCTCTGCTCCACCTCCACCTTCAGCTTCTTAGGTTTTTGGCGCTTGATGCCAAAGGGGGAGAGGGAGAGTATGTTAGTCTTAGGGGGAGCTAGTGAGTGGGTCTTTTGATTCTCTTGTGTGCTACACTTCATGCATCATGTTTATTTCATGCATTTGTGAGATACTTTGTTTTGTGAGATACTTTGTGTTATGGTTGTGAGACATGACTTATGCTTTATGATGATATATCCTTGTCATGTGTTTGGCTCATATTGTATTGCTTCCGCGTTCTTACTCCGATATCTTATGAGCCTTATGTTGTTGTATCCTGTTGTACACATCTCATATATTTGAATGCAGGATATTAGACTTGGTTGATATAAGCATAACTAATCCCTTTTGATCTTATTGTCACATGCTTATAGAAACCAAGTCATTTGAAAACCTCACTTCAAACATACTTGAGGTTGTTGTCATCAATCACCACAAAAGGGGAGATTGAAAGCATCTAGGCCCCTAATGAGTTTCGGTGATTAATGACAATGTTGATTACTATGACTAACGTGTGTTTTGCAGAGGCAAAGTCTTTTATGTTAGGTCATGGTAATGGTGATCGACGGACTAGATCGTTCATGCCGACTTAATGGTGGAAATTGTTTCAGTTTTCAAAGGATGGTTGGACATCGTCGGGACTAAACTAGGTCTAGGTGACATATGGTGAAGAAGGGCACTTAGAGGAGTTTAGGACTTTGTTTTTTCTTTGACCGTACTATTAAGGGGGGCATTGAGCGGGTAGCTTGACCTAGGCAAGGAATTAGGTTTAGGTGTGGTGCACACTTGGTAAACCTAGCACTAGGCAGCTCTGAAAAAGTACTTAGATCAAGAGAAACAAACTTCATTTTGGAAAGATTGCGTTTTGACGAAGTTTAGGTGCCGAAACAGGCACCGAACGCTAGTACCGGACGCTCTGTGAGCTCGTCTGGTGGTGCTGACTTGAGTCAGCGAGTCTGGGTGCCTAGGTTTAGGCACCGAACGCACGCACTGGACTTGCCGGGGTGCGTCCGGTCCCATACCTAGGGAGGTCTGCACTTTGATCTCGCACCGGACGCGGGCAGCGGACCCATCGTGGTGCGTCCGGTCCCTTACCTAGAGAGTATTGTTGCTTGCCCTCTCACCAGACGCGGTCTAGGTGAGTCAACGGACTCACTGTGGGTGCGTCCGATGCATGGTAGGTGCAAGTACAGTTAGTCATTAATGGGGCACCGGACGCTCTGAGGAGCACGCCCGATGCAACATTGAGCGCATCCGGTGCTCGTGTTTTCTGAGGAATTTAGGTGGCCGGCCCTTGGACTTGATGGGGAGTATTTATACTCCTTCACCTCGTCCATGAGAGGTCTCTTGCCCATTTGATCAGCTGAGAAACACCTTGTGGTGCAAGAGAGAAGCAAGAGCCTAGACAGGATTGAGAATTGAGTGTTTTCTTAAGTGAATCCTTCTCTAGTTGAGTTCCAAGAGTTCAAGTGTGCATCCACCACGCTCTAGTGCCTTGTTTGGGTCAAATGAGAGTTATTCGCTTGTTACTCTTGGTGATCGCCATCACCTAGATGGTTCGGTTGTGATTTGAGGCACGAAGACCGCCCGAAGTTCTTGTGGGTGGCTCGTGTCAAGCTTGTGGGCAGTTTTGAGCGATTCACCATGACGGAGTGTTGAAGAATCAGCCCATAGAGAGCATTTGGTCCTTGCACGGACCAAGGGGGAGCAAGGCCCTTGCGTGGGTGCTCCAACGAGGACTAGTGAAGAGTGGCGACTCTCCGATACCTCGGCAAAACATCGCCGCATTCCTTCTTGCTCTCATCCTTTACTCTCTAGCATTTTACATTCCTAGAATTGTCATTCTAGAATAGGATTGGAACTAGGTTGCAAAACTTTTATCTGGTAGCTCTCTAGAACACACCTAGGCACAAGGGGTTGAATTGGAGCTTATAGGTTGCTTAAATTTTTAGAAAAGCCCAATTCACACCCCCCTCTTGGGCATCTTGATCCTTTCTGAATGAACTAGAAAAGCAGCTTCTTCTTGGCTTTAGGTTTAGATGTGTCGCCATCTCATGTGAGTCATCGTTAGGTTCTTTGTGAACGGGACCCTAAATTTCATTCGATCCTTGACCTTCATCTTCGCTGCTAGTAGATAAATCTGATTCTTCAGGCATCGGTAAATCCTCATCACTACTGTCATCATAAGTATCATTGCCGATCCTTATGGGTATGTTGTTTTTCTTGACAACGACTGGAGGATCTTCTTTTTTCTCGATGGGAGCGACAAGAGGGTTGATATTATCCTCCACGCTAGAAGGATCCACCTACTTCTTAGGTGGTTCGCTAAATAATTTTTTGCGAGTTTTCTTAGTGTACCTTGAATTGGTTGACATCGTATCCCTAGCTCCATGTTCATGTAATGCCCACCGGTTCTGATAGAAGTCCCAGTATGGCTCGCCATACAGACTGGGGGGCTTAGGCATGTTTGGTTTTGTGGATGAAATAAACAAATTTTCTAGCGTCAAAGTGAGATACAAATGAGATCTAGAAATAAACAGGACTACTATAATTTAACGAGGGAGATATACATAGATATAGCTACCTTGTGCTTGGTATACGTCTTTGCATGGGTTCTAGAGATGTGGTGCTGCTTGATGCTTTGCTGCTGTGTGCGCTCATGAGCATGGCTTGGTCCTGTGCCACTGCATGGGCGTGCAAATGGTCACGCTGGTCATTTGTCGGTTGATGCTTTGCCACTGTGTGTGCTCCTGAGCACGCTTGGTCATGTGCCGCTGCATGGCTATGTGAATGGTCACACTGATCATTTGTTGTTGCATGCCTGTAGTCGCAATGTGGGTGTGACAAGTAATGGTGTCCTTATAATAGTAAATAAGTCTCAATGACTGCATGTACAGGTTACACCATAATATATTTGTCGGTGCAACTCTTCATTTGACAAAACCAGAAATGAGAAGCAACATGGCAAGCAGAAGTGAGAGTCATAAAGGAAAAAAGAAGAGCCTTACCGAGAGAAGGGTGATTCAAGCATGAAGAATTTGAATGCAAGGATGCTCCTTGGAAAAGCCATAACAATCGTCAAGGAATTAAGTAAGTCTATTTTTTTTACGAAATGCATGCAGGAAGCAGATAAGTTTACTTCCTTCGATGGGTTCCAAGCCAACGATGATGCAAACACGGATGCAAACGGTAAGTTCATTATCAATCCGAATATTAATATATAACAAATTTGTTGAAACCTGGGGTAAATTTGTATCTTAATTGCAGGATTTCAAATGAGTCATGAAGATGAAGATCTTATAAATGGGGAGATGAAACGAAGTCAATGAGCCAAGAAATTGTGACTCTCCAATGAAGATGCATATGGAGCTAGGCAGCTTTGTGTAAACACATGAATCAAAATTGGTGTGCATAACAGACTTGTGTTTCAAATAATAGACATGTTTGTGCTCTAATATGAGCTATGGGCTTCACGGTGTAAACAAATGTCATGTCAGTAAAGTAATACAGTTCAGACATGCTGAACTCATCCTGATCCACTGCATGCGCTCGTACGAACGGCACGAGTGGGAACTCGTCCGAATCCACCGCATGCACTTGTAGCTACGTCACGAGTAAGAACTCGTCTTGAGCTGTTGCATGCGCTCGTGCGAACGACATGAGGGGGAACTCGTCCTGATCCGCTGCATGTGCTCATAGCTACGGCACGAGTGGGAACTCGTCCTGAGCCGCTGCATGCGCTGTGCCGCTCTATGCGCTTGTAAAGTAGCTTCATCTTGTCCTGTGCCGCTGCATGCTTCCGTACCAGCGGCGTGAGTGGAAACACGTCGTTACAAAGAGTTTTTAAATAGAGTTAATGATTTACTTTCTTGTCAGTCATTAGTACTACATGTAATGTGATATGGAGGGATCAAGGAAGAAATCTGGGAAGGACAAAATTAAGGGAAATGATGCAAAGGTAATACCTATGGAGGGATCAAGGAAGAAATCTAGGAAGGACGAAATTAAGGGAAATGATGCAAAGGTAATACCTTCCATGGATCGTTTTTTGTTTTTGGTGTGACTTTTATCATGAATATACTAGTTTCAAATCAGACACAAACAACAGGTATTTGACTGGCGATACTAGCACGGAGTACAAATTTATAAGGATCTATGCTTGGTCGATGGCGAGTTGCCACCACTCTTGGCACGGAATGGCTCAACCAAGGGTGAGATTACCAAGGATAGTGGCGAACCTCAAGACTTTATTTATTTAAAGGGAATATTATACAAAGGTTTTTAGCCATAATATTATGTGGTCAATAACATCATGCAGGATGAGGTAGAGGAGGAAGGAGAAGAGGCAACAACTAAGAATCAAAAAATAGTCAAAGAAACAAAAAATGAGCAATAACGGTCTCGTTGTATTTAAAGGAAAATGTTGTGGCCACCGGCACCGTCCTCCTATTGCCCCGCCAAAGTCATCATCACCGCCTCACGGGGGTGGCAAATCCAGTTGTGGAGTACCAAAAATAGGCATGGTAAAAAAGAATATATGTATTCGATCAAAGATGGTTGTGGACTACACGATTTTGCATGGTGAAATACTCATTCATGTATTTAGTTTTAAGCGATAATAGATAAATGGTCATGAATGTAATTTTAAGGGTGCAATATCATAATTAGTTATAAATGATACATAAATGGTCATGCATATTGTTTTCTTCAGTAATACACTATTGTTGGATGGCCCCTATAGCCAGTCACTTTGTTTTACTCACTTCCTGCCTCCTCTTCATTCTCTCCCTCGCTATCACTATCCTGATCACTATATGTGTTTCCTTTAACTACCTTCTGTCGTTTCAAAACTATATGGTCCTCCTCGTTGCGATCAGTAACCTGTTCCAGCTTTCCTTATTTTTTGCACCTAGTGGTCTTCCTCTTATTCTTCTTTGCTTCAAGCATCATTCTATTATGTTCCAAGCTGAGGCATGTTCGCGCATTATGTGTAGCTAGTGCCCACAAGGTGTGCACTTTCTCGTGCCCAATTTCTCTCCCAATGCCCTAAGGGTTATTGTTGTATTCTCTGACTCTGTCTTGTTCCTGCTCTTAGGCTTAGCTTTTTCAGGAGGCACCAAGCTTACACAAAATTAGGTTTCTAAGTCCATTAGAATATAAATTTACAAGTAAAAACAAATTTACACATCAACCAATGCCCAACCTCTTTCGATATCCAAATTTGCTCATCTACCTGTCCATATCCAAATTTGCTCCTCGCGCATCTAGGCGGTCTCCTTGCGCGTCCGGGCAAGACCACGCCTCCGAGCGTCGCGCGTCCGGGTAGGTCCGCTGCTTCGAGCATTGTGCGTCCGAGCCGGCGGTCTCCTCGCGCGTCTGGGCGGGTCTGCACCTCCGAGCGTCATGTGTCCGGGCAGGTCCGCTGCTTCCTCTGGCGGTCTCCTCGGCCGGTCTCCTCCGGCGGGACTGATCAATGGTTTCTTCGCCCAGGAATGTGGAAAGGGTTGGTCTCATGCGTGTGGGTGCTTGGATACGGGCGGGGGCAGTGAGGGATTAGCGACGCGGCTCGGCTAGTGTCCGACGCTCGGGATTAGCGAGGGATTGGCCACGGGGATGCTCGGGTACCGAATATTAATTAGACCCATATATATATATACATACAAATGTACATCGATGTTTTATCTAATTTTGCAAAACAATATAATTCACAATGATATGTTCTTAATTGAATAAGTTTAATAGCGACCAATAAAAAATGCCCAGAGACTTAGAACCTGTATATGATGACTCGTTTTCGTTTTCTTCTCTTAGCACCAGCCGAATGTTTATGACATATCTTTGCAACATTCAAACATCTAGAAAGAAGAAATAACTCTAACCAATTAGCAATTACTAGCGAGATTAGACAAGACCAAACGACAACATTCAAACATCTAGAAAGAAGAAATAACTCTAACCAATTACTCCCTCTGTCCCTAAAAGCTGCAACTTCTAAAGTTGTCCTAAGTCAATTTTTTAAAACTTTGACTAAATTTATAGAAAAAAACGATAAGATTTATAGTACCAAATTAATACCATTAGATTTATCATGGAATATATTTTCATAAGATACTCATTTTATATAATAGATATTGATGCTCTTTTCTATAAAGTCAGTCAAAGTTAAAAAAGTTTGATGACACGGATTCTAGGAGTTGAAGCTTTCAGGGACGGAGGGAGTAGCAATTACTAGCGAGATTAGACAAGATCAAATGACATATATAAAAGAAAAATTCCCATACCTCTGCTGGAGACATGCATGAAGCCTTCAGCTTGACGGCGCCTGGATCTGATCTCTCTATAACGGATGGTCTCACGGGTCCGTGGACGCCACGCTCGATCGCCCACGCCTAAGTCGACAGTGGAAGCTCCGATCAGCGTGATCTTGATTGCGTGATCGGATGGAGCGTGGCCGCGTCGATCATTGGGCTCTCCTTGCGACGTTGCGCGGCGGCCGCCCTCGCTCGCGCGCTCTGTCCCTCTTGATGAACGACTTCTTGAGCGCGAGATCGCTTGGTGCTTATATAGGGAAATTTGGGATTAGGAGTCAAGGGAAACGCGGAGGTATCGTCATGCAGATCGTCCAACGGCGACGCAGAACCGCAGAACTGGTCGCGATCGCGACACAGGACTCGGTTTGCTTGATCCGTGATCTCGCCCTCCTGGGTTCTCGTCTGCTGGGACTGGGAGCTTGGCAATTGGACCATAGCACTAATGGGCTGCATGATTGTGGGCTGTGTGATTGTGTCTAGGCCTGCGGCTCTAGGTACGTAGTCGCACACTCGCACCTGTTGTACCATTGCTGACACTCATTTCTGCCTTATAAACACACGCACGACCTCTTCCCTGCCCCTGGCTATGAGCATAGTAAGGTTCTAGCTAGCCTTCCATTGCATATGCATGTAAGTACTGACCTGAATTGTTGGCTGTTCGTCCTTATTGCTTGTTTGGTTCATCATATTTGCTCCGTTATTGTTTCACAGTGTTAATAGACGATCACATTACTTCGCGTTTGGGTTGGGCCAACAACATAATCAGTAGCGGCGGAGAACTATACATACGGGCCATATATACATATACCATGCAACTCTGAGCGTTAACCAATTACACTGCTGACTCTATCTAAGCGTTACAAAAAGCAAACCAAAAGAAAATGATGCTTTGTCTTACAACAGATCCCATGGTTTCATTAGCGGCGTTGCCACTCCAAGCTAAGGCTGAACCAAACATATATCACCCTAGTTTTTAGTTCTATATATGATCTGAAACACTTCTGCCTTAAAGTAATGATGAGGTAAAATGTGAACCTTTCACAAGCTACCAGGTTTTCGCACCAGGGTTTTTCATCATTTTTTTGCAGCCTCAAGCATAGATGCTCTACAATAATCAAAGGTGCCGTGCCCGTCAAGATGTGCATGTGTACGTGCGTGTGGTGTGAGGTGTGATCTTTGTGCTTAAGTTCAAATACTACAACTTATACTTAAAGTATTAAGGCATCAAAAAAATGATGAGGTAAAATAATATCCAAGTTGATCTAAACACTATAATTTATGGATTCATAGAGTCAGTGAGGTCGTTCCATGATGAGGCCTAGGGAAAGTTTATATGGCAGTAGTCCTGATTAGTGAATGCATGATATTTCGAGAGATTCGTTCTTTACCGCCTCGGATCGACCCTCGGTCATTATTGGAGAAGACGAAGAATCCACGAACATATCTTACCTTTCAGAAGACCAGGCCGATTCTCGATTGCTAGTTCCAGGAAATAAAGTGAACCTGAGTCCTTGGAGTGCGTTCTCGGCCTTACTATAGTACGCCTTGTTTTAGAACTGTTACTAATAGTAGATTCATATAGACCGGATCAAATGCAGGCAAAGACCGAATGCTTCAAGAGAGGAAGGTTCATGCATGTCCTGACCGGATCGATCTTTTCAGAGATTCGTTCTCACCGCCCTCGATCTTTGGAGGAGATGCAGAGTAGACAAGTCAAGATCTAGATGGATACGCGTATCTCTAGTCCAAGAACATGAGCTGGGCAGCGCATGCATGGATCTTGACCTAGCTTTAACTTCTACGAAACCGGTCCAGGTCAAGATGGAGTCGCCTGTTTTCTTTCTTCGGTATGATGATGGACTGGAATATCAACTTTTTTTACACTAATTGCCATGTTGTAAAGTATAAAACAGGTCTATATACAAAGTGAGATGAGGAAGATGTGTATAAACACTAAGCCACAGCCCACATATATACCACAAGTCATTCATCATGACAGACTAGCTATTAATTGTGAGCTAGCTGTGTGTGCATCAGTTTAGCTATGACTTGCATGCATGCAGAAGTATAAGTAGCTTGTTTCGTCGTCGATTAGTAAGCCGACAGCAAAGGAGTACGAATATCTGACAGTAACACGATAGCAGCATATCTGACTATCTGTAGGCCGTAGCAAAACGCGCAAGGATCCGAGGATCCAATAATCAAGATCCTCATGGATGCGCAGCAGCTTTCTTGCTCACGGTGTTACCTCAATACCAATTTTCAGACAAGACGATAGGTCGTCGGTCGACGATCATCGATCGGTGGTGACTCTCGTGCTCCGTACATTGAATGGACACACATGCATGGATATATGGTACAATTTCGCTATGGAATCTGGACGCCCCCTGCTTTCGTTCTTTTTATAGTTGTATAAGTATTTAGTTTAGGAGACAAAGCAAAATAGGATAGATGTTTCAATTTTTAGAAATGAGATTACCAGATCTAGGATTTGGTCGAGGCCAAGACAGGATGATCCATATTTTATGTTTAGTTGAAGACACCAAAAAGTGGAATCAGACATATTGACAGCAATGGGGCTCAGCTCATCTGTTAATTTTTGTTTTAATCTATTTCTTGTTCTTATTATTATATTTTCCTTATTCTTTCTCCTGAAGTCCCCATTAGGCGCTGCTGCCTGTGCCCGCGGGCATGACTTGCTGGAATTTGACATATATGATATACAATCTGTTGAGCGCGCTCTCTTTATTTTATAGGTGTTGTTGGCGTATATATGCTGCACTTTGGAGACACCTCCAAAGTACAGCATCCTAGCTGATGATGCCAAAATATAAGTCTAGATTTCTAGTTTTCTACTGGTTCAATCTATCTTAATTTTTACTAATTTCTGCCAAAAAACAATATTATTTATGATATTATATAATTAAATTTATCATAAAATATATTTTTATAATGTATCTATTTATAGTCATAAATATCGATGACATGTTTTGTTAAGATTAAATTTTGACTCACTCCAGAGCTAAAATTATATCTTTGGGGACGGAGGTGGTAGTTTATCTGCCGTCATACATTCTCAGTCGGGGCCAGCGAGGCTTCATATCCGCTGACCTACAGTGCATCTGATCTGCATGAATCAGGATCGATTCAAAAGCCTACTGGTCAGGCATGCTTATTTATTTTTTTTCACGAAAACGAGTGTGCATGAACTACATTGTACCACAAGATTAACCTGGATTCGTGTGGACTCAAATTGGGCGGATCGATTTGGATATGTCCAAAAGCGACGCATGCATTTCCTTTAGCGGCAGATGATCTGGATATGGCTACCGGCCTCGGCGTGTTTATGCATTTTTTTTCTTTTGTCGCAATATGGACAACTCTCACAAATGTATACACACTTTACCTCTAAAAATGCACATATACAAATATATCTATGAGCAACTTCAAAAGCCGATAATTTTTTTTAAGATTAACAAAATCATCACATGCGTCATATTATCGACAAAGCCTGTGATTGGGTCCAAGCCATTTGGACTCTAGATCATGTTACACCCTAGAGTCCAAACAATTCAAATCCAGTTCACGTAGGTGTGATCACTCACTCTAGTCTCTACACAACTGGATTTGTTCTCACTTCACATAAAAAGGCCTAATTCTAGAATTGGTGAATTGACTTTGGAAGCCATATGTTGTTCTAACCTAACTCATCCAGGACTAGCAACGTGCGACTAAACAACATTTAAATCGGCTAATTAATGTTCCCTCTTTTGCCAAACATCCATGTCCAGTGCTGGCAATGTGGTTCCCTAGCCCACATGCATCATGTGCATTTATGATATGGCCACATCCTAATCTACGATTCCACATACAACCATGCAACCATGAGAGTGGGCTCGACCTGATACTATTTGTTTTTTTAGAGCACATCAACAGACATGTATTTCTTTCATTAAACAAAGAGTTTAAACAGCACCCAACAAGATGGTAACACCAAGGTTTTAGGGTTGATGATTTTGTAGGGGCGAGCATACAAACAAGGTTATTGTTGATGATTTTGTAGCATTGTTTTCAATTCTGAGTTGCCTTAGGTTTTGTAATTTACTTGATTGCGCTGATAGAATTTACTAGTTTGTCATCAATTTTACAATTAGATGCCCAAATATCTCATATAATACATCTAGTGGGACTGGTAGCTTCTATCCTCCTGATTTTGCTAGATCTTCAACTTCATTGTTGTCTATCCTAGGAATGCTCTTTGTTGTAACCCTAAAATGTTTTCCCATTACCCTTATGGATGCTAGGTACTTGGCAGATTTAGTTTGTCTTGCTTCATACTATTTTCGATCAAACAAGAAACTACTTGATAATCTATTCTATCTTGAAAATTGTCCTCATTTGGCTCAAGTCCTATTTTGTTATGTCCAAGCATTGTAGCTTCATATTGTACACTATAGTTTGTGCATGGGAACAATAGTTGTTGACATTTGTTTTGACACATTTCTACACCGTGAGAATACCATCAACATACCTCAAAATAAAAGGAAATGAGCATTGCATGAACATATTTTATTCAAATAACAAAATTCCTCATGTACATGGAGTGTTTCTATGAATGAAGCAAAGTTGGGCCATGGGAGCCACCCCCTAGGGTTAGGCCACCCTTGGTGGTGTCGGCCAACCCCATTGGTGGGCCCACTTGCCCCCAATCTAGATATAACCCAAGGAAACACATTTCTAAAGCACTCTCAACCCTTAGAGCAATATGTGCTTTCTCTAGACGACACATGTGCATTTCACGAGGATCAAAGGGCTCACAAACATAATCCTTCACATCACCAATCGATCTAACCCACCAAAAAGTGCCACATGACAGGTGGACCAAGCCTCCCTCTAGAGGAGGGGGCCCATAGGGCAAGGGCGATCCCCCTAGGGTCAAGGCCCCCGTAACCACTTCAACGGCTCAGTGTTGGTCAACATGCAAAGGATCAAACCCTAGAATAGCTAAGGAGCACCCCACGATAGACGGAACCCAATCGTCGCACGAAGCCACTGAAACCCTAGAACAGCAGTGTAGCATAACCCTACATCTCTCTCTCTCTCCCTTGATCCCTCGATTGTAAGAACTCGATTGAGCATTCCTAATATGAAGAATACCAATGTTGGATGTAGGGCTTATACACCTAAATAAAGATAAATCCCTTGTGTTTTGAGTGCTTAAACCATAGGAGGCTACGCATGGTTGAACAACCCATTTATATACTGTCATGTAAACGAACCCACGACAGTATCCAAGAGGTGTCTCCTAACCGTAAAGTTACAACTAATATTTAGAATCAAATGAATTATAACAACCTAGGTGTTAGGTAGTCATTAACACAAATCATAGATGCATCAACAAAATTAATAAGAAAAGATCTTCACGTCCGACTCTAGAAAAGCCAAGTAATTAAAGAAATCATAAATAGAAAAAATTAAAAACAAAGAGAAAGTGGACTACTCATCGACAGGTCCTACCATCCCCATCGTTCTCACACCTTCACGCCTGAGGCCCGACTCCCTCACCGTATTCTCTCTCTCTCTATCCCTCACAGCGTCGCTCTCCCTACTCTTCTTCCCAACACGCCTCCGCATCCGGCCGCCGCTCTTCCCTGCTCCTCCCCCACAGGTCACCACCGTCGCATCCGGCACTCTCCCCGCCGGTCGCTGCCCCTTGGCGCTCCTCCCCTTCTCTCTGGCGCCCTTATTTCTCAGCCCGGTGTCCAGATCTGTTGGTCCGAGCACAACCGTCGGTCGTCCATGTGCGACCCCAAGGCGTGCCACCATCCATCCAAGCATGGCCCCAAGTCCGCCGTCGCCGGACGTGCCCCGCCACCGTGCTTGCTCTGCCTTGACACTTGGACGTGTGGATCTACAGCAACGAGCATCCACAAGAACAGGTATGCATGTCCTTTCTCTTTCCTTCCTTTTGTGCAAAACTAAGCACTTGTACCCTAATTTAATCTATTGGGCTATCTGTATTGAGAACGGATCTAAATTGGTCTAAACCGGGGTGTATGCTTGTGTGTGCAAAACTTGTTTGGTTTTCATGCAGTATGTATGTGGATTGAATTTTGTTAATAGACTTGCGTTAGGCAGATCCCTTTTAAATAGTTTATGGACCTTGAAGCGAATATAGAAATAAATGCCAAAATCATGAATTAGCTATTCTTCACCTTGCTAAATCAAGTGCTTTGCAAAACTATTTGCTGAAATGAGTTTCCACCCCAAGATGTCAAAGGAAATCTCTCAAGAGAATTAGGCACTGAATTTTATTTTGTAGCTGCATTTCTGCAATACTGCATCTTAATTCACCTAACACTTCTAGAAGTATATTAACTGTTATTCAAAATAAAATATATGGATTCAAAATGTGTTGAAATAGATGTCCTGCACTGATAAGGATTTAGTGGTGATTCACCGAATGTTGTCATAGAAATATTAAATATAAATGACTTGCTGTGCAGTGTGCATTATTTGTACATATATTTGGAAATAGATTGCAAGATTGTCATTGTGATTCATGATTTCTATTTCTTACTACTGATTCTGTTTTCTTAAACCTCAACCATTCAGATATGCAAGCAAGTGGCAACACTGCTCTCAAGCTTTAAGGCATGAACAAATTCCAGAGGACCATGTGGCAGCACTGCTCTCAGTTTGGGTGAGTATTAAGTATCAGTCCTGCACTTCTTTGGCACATTGTCTGTATGTAGTTGAAGGCTTGCAAATTTATTGGCTTGTAGTTGCACGGTCTAGCTAGGATCCAATTCTCATGTTTCTCTACACCGTTGCTGAACCTCTGCTCCTGTCGATTGAGGTCAGTGCATGCTGCTAATCACATTTAGACTCTACTAAACATGTGCATTGAACTGCTAATCATATTTAGACTCTCATGTTCTTCAAATAAATAACAGTTGTAATGTACAAGTTTTAACTGGCCAAAAGACTTGTAATTTTTTTCAGAGATAGTACCTTTGCACATGTGAGTTTTATTATTGATCAAGTACTCTTTGTAGATGTTTGATGAGGCTATCTGTGAATTGTGGCAAGAGGATCAAGGCGCTCATGGTGGCTATTTTCATAGTCATGAAAGATTTTGTTGTGCGAGCAAATCATCTGAGTTGTTGCTGTATAAGCCAACATCTTAGTTTTGTAGGTATTTGACTGTAGCTTGGTTATTGCCTTAGTATTTCGTGTGAAATATTGTATAAGTACAAATGTTGATAGTTTCAATGAAAATGGTGAGCAGTATTTCTCAATTGTGAGCTTTGTTCCAGTTTATGTGTGTTGACATGGCAGCAAAACCATCACGGTTCAGTTCATCACCATAGTCTCTTCCTATAGTTGCCCTCTGGTTCGTTCATGACGATCCAAAAAACCAACCTATGACGTTCTATTTTGGTCCAAAAAATGTATGACGAGGAATAGATGACGTTACTATGGACCGTCACACATAGTTAACCGTGACAGATTTTCGCTTGTCCATGACAGAATCAAACCGTCATATATAAGTTAATTTCTTGTATACGAAAATGTGAAACCACCGCCTGAAGTTGCGATGATTGCGACATAAGGTGCTACCTTATTTATTTGTTCTCACTTGTTGATCACTTCATAAGTTCATAGTTCATATCATGCATATATTTGCCCCTTTTCTGTAAGCTCTATATTTTTTAGGACTCATATATGATGTTGATTTATGCTGTATATTTGACGACAGGTGCAAGGATGCCAACGCAAGTTGCCATGACCTTTTTGACCATTTGATCTTGTTGTATCATATCTATATTCTTCCGGAAAAGCAATTATATTATACACTACTACGTTACAACAGCAAAGTTCTAAACCATTTCTTGCAATCTTGTCCGATCCGCACCTTCCCACACCTAATCCATGACTTTAGCCGTGCCAGTTTTCTTAGACCATGACGAACAATCAGATCATCTATTGAGAAGAAAAGACTGATGGTGCGCATGCATATGCATGTTGTCTCTTTTATACAATAATATCTCATTTGGATGTATGAACAGACCGATATATAGTAAGCTATATATGAATATATCACAATTCTACTTTGCACATTGGGTAAACCATAAACTCCACCAGCCCAATTTCCTATCCTTGTTGCATTAGTTTTGTTGGTATTTTTTTTTTTTGTGTGAGGAGCCTTATGTTTGGAGTACACATACGAGATGCTACAGGAACATATACGCTTAGATGGTTTCTTGCTTTTTTGACGACCGGATCAGATAGGATCGGGCACCGGCTATATATATATATACGCATGAGCCTGGCCGTCCAATCTCTCATCCTCCGAGGAAACTGAATCGAAAATCAGTCCCTCTTCTCTCTTCTCAACTCCTCCCTCTCCCTCTTCAATTGCCAGCTGAGTTCCATCATCACACTCCCAGTTTCAAATTATCCCAAAACGGCGACGACGCTAAGGCGAGTTCAACTGAAGATGGCGACGCCGGCTGATCTTGCTCTGCAGGCGCCGGAGGCCGGCGCCGCGTACAAGGTCGTGACTGCGCTATGGGTGCTCGGCCTGTTCACCGCCTCCATTGCCATCACCCTCGCCATGCGCGAGCCACTGCCGCCGGTGGCGCCGGGCGTCCACAAGAACGCGTACCTCCTCGCCCTCTCGGTCGCATTCTTCGCCGGAGTGGCAGGCGTCATGGCCGCCGTTTGCATTGGGTGGCCAACGACGGCCGCCGGCCGCCGTGGCAATGGCACGGGGAGGAAGCTCGGCGTCTACTCCGCCGCCTTCGTCGCTGTCGGCGGCCTCGTGGTGGTTTCAGTTTCGCTGCTGCTCTGGTAAGTTTGCATGCAGTGCAGCTCGATGACGATCGCCCTACTAGCTGCTGCTGCTCACATTGGGGGCCGGCCGGCATGAGCATCCTTGTGATCGTCATGTCTATGTCGTCGATCTTCAGCTGCATGCATCGTCGTTGAGTATGTAAAGAGCATCTGCTGTTCCCTGTCTGGAGAACTAAAGCTACTGCTGTTCGTTTATTAGCTATAGCTAGTCATGTCATGTGTGCTATCCTATATACTATCTATTAGTAAGGTCGCAGCGCTATATGGTCTTGCTCTTGTCGCCTTAGCTCCGGCCACGAGCTAGATCGTCGTTGTCCACGTAGATCGGTGTCGTCATTCAGATCGGAGACTTCAGTCTACTGAATGAGTTCGATTATATTTGTCGCCTATATATGTTGTCGTCGTCGTGTTAGTATTTAGGTAAATAAATAAAATTTGCAGTGTGCATGCATTTGTCTCGATCGAGGAGACGTGATGTCGAGTTGCTTGTTGTTAATTTGGTCAATCGATCAGTTGGTTTTATCAGGTCGTTGATATATATATATGCTCAAATCTATTGGTTGACGGGGCCTGCTGCTACAACACACGTGTGTTTGGATCAAATCCTCCTGCACACCACGTAACGTAACTGCAGGGGCCTGATTATGCATATAGCTGCTATAAAAACACAGGTGCTTGCTTGTTAGCCGCGTTGATGGTGACTGGTGAGGTGAGAAGCAGCACAGCAGAGTCGGCAAGACAACCACAACCTGACGAAGAGCCTCGGAGGGAAAAAAAACTGATGAATAAATGACTGAAGACAGAATGCTGCGATCCAATATACTCTAGATATTCTAAAAATTTTAGAGAATCAAAATATTAAGTTTGACCAAAATTATAGTAAAAATTACAAAGAATCATAATATAAAATAGTTACACTATAAAAATATAATTAATAAAAAAATTAATGATATTTAGTTGATATTATAAATATTATTATTTTATTAAATAAATTTGATTAAATTTGAGATTCTTTAGTCTCTAAGATTCTTGGACGGAGGTAGTATATACGAGAGTATTTGGGCCGGACTGAATCAATGTCATGTCAATCAAGTGAGCCCAACCAGAAGCCCAAAACTGCAAGACCCAACGCCAGACGGTGGTATTGCTACAGTGTTTGGTGTCCGTGAGCCGTAGTGTAGCAGCGAAACAAACATGCCATTAATAGACTTGTAAAGCCCTGAGCACTCGTGTTGCTTGCAGTTAGGTCATGTTTAGTTTCTCACAAATTTTATAAAAATTATCAGATTTTTCATGACATCGAATTTTACGGCACATACATAAAACATTAATAAGTATATATTAAAAAAATAACTAATTGCACAGCTTTTCTGTAATTTGCGAGACGAATTTTTTGAGCCTAATTAGTCCATGATTAGACAATATTTGTCAAATACAAACAAAAATGCTATAGTGTCCATTTTGCAAAAAAATTTAGAACTAAACATTAATTGATTTCTTTTATCCATCAGCTTAGGTCTTGTTAATTTAGTTCCCCAAAATCCAAAAACTTTTTAAAATTCTCCATCGCCTCGAATCTTGCGGTACCTATATATAGTATTAAATATAGATAAAAATAAATAATTGCACAGTTTTTCTGTAATTTGCGAGACGAATCTTTTAATCCTAGTTAGTCAATGGTTGGACAATAATTGCTAAATACAAACGGAAGTGCTAGTTGAATAATGTTTAGTTGAGTTTAGGGCGTACTAGTTGCTTTATGCGTATTTCTCTAATTATTTCATGCGTTTCACTGAAATTTAGCTTATGTTAATGTTTATGCTAATTGATTGTAAGATAAAATATTGTTCGTTCGCTAAAGGGTACTACTGAAGTAACACTGTTCTTTCACTGTTCGTTTCCTGAAGTAGCACCAAACTTTCAGTGAAACAGTTTTGTCACAACAAATCATGCATGCATGTGTGCTGTTCCGATCCAAGTCCAACAAAGAAACAGCAGCTGCATGCATCTCCTAAACTTTAGTTGTTGTCCCATAGGATATTTGGACATATGCATGGAGTATTAAATATAGACTAATTACGAAATTAAATACATAGACTGAGACAGTTTTGCATGACGAATTTTTTAAGCCTAATTAGTCTATGATTTGACAAATATAGTGCTACAGTAAATGTTTTTTTAGATAAAGGAATGAAATATTCCAGCCTTTGCAATCACAAGTGATTACTTATAGCTATATGCTACAGTAACTATGTAACGGTGATGGATTGATTAGTAATTTGTTTTATGTAACATCTCATGTTACACCTCCTAAACTCTTTGTCCAACCTCGTGTCTGAAATGAACATGACACTGCTATTCTTTGTTTTTGAAAAATCCGTTACCTACTTTCATTAATAAGAACGAAATTGAAATACAACATGATTACATTATGGGGCTTGCAGTGGCACAAGTTGCGCCCGCCCCAGCCAGCCTTTTTGTTCAGTGTTCAGAATTGAACCACTCGCCACCCCGGGTAATGTTAGGGCACTCCCAATGCAAGACTCTATCATGGAGTCCAAGACAATTAATTTCATATTATTTATGGTATTTTGCTGATGTGGCACCATATTTATTGAAAAAAGAGGTAGAAAAAATAAGACTCCAAGTCTTATTTAGAC
Source organism: Sorghum bicolor (assembly GCF_000003195.3). NCBI lineage: Eukaryota > Viridiplantae > Streptophyta > Magnoliopsida > Poales > Poaceae > Sorghum > Sorghum bicolor. Next base: position 6,251,253 of record NC_012872.2, on the reverse strand, counting down.
TCTAAGTTTACATTATTCGAGGTAATAAATAACTTTAGACTCCATGATAGAGTCTGCATTGTGAGTGCCCTTACAGGCAGACTACATACTAGGAATTGCAGCAACTGTACTACGTGTAACCTGTTGGCCAAAAACATTGTCCTGCGTTCTTGCGGCCAACAATAGTTGCAGGCTTTTGTTCCCGGCGTAAGCCCAAGTCCCAGCCTCATCTTGTATGTTGCTGAGGATCTGCTGCATAGACCTGGAGATCCTCCTAAAAACTCTATTGTTCCTTTCCCGCCATATCTCCCAAATGACCAGTATGAGTAGAGATTTACTGTCTTCCCTAATGGTCGTCAGTTGTCCATCAAACATATTTAGGAGACACTCTTGCAAGCTATCTATATGAGCCCAGTTGTCCGGTGCTAGGTTTGATACTTGGATCCAGTGAGCCACCCTTTCCCAAATGCTCTATACCACGCAACATTCTATGAAGAGATGAGTTGTAGTTTCTAAATTCCTTATGCACGGTTGACAGAAATACTCATTTATCCAACCTCGCACCTGCACCCGCACCGCTGTCTAGATTCTACCCTGCATTAGCAGCCATATGAAAAATTTACATTTTGGAGGTGCCTTTGTTTTCCATGTTAGTTTAGCCGTTGTGCATCTGGTGGATCCTTCCATCTGCAAGTTATATGCTGACCTCGCTGAATATTGCCTGTCCCTGGTGTGCATCCAGATTATACAGTCCTCCTGATGTTTCTGATAACACAACATCATGGACACTTTCCCATAGGCTTATGACTTCAGCAATTAATTGTTTGGCCATATTGTAATCGATATCTCTGATCCACCTATTTAGTTTCATCGCATTCAGCACTGATCAGTTTTTTTCTTTTACTATGCTTGTATAGGGCTGGGTAGAGTACAACCGGTGCCTTCCCTTATAGCCATCTCAGCGTCCAAAACACTGCCTTGCGCTCATTACGGAGCTCCACTTTAGTGGCTGCATTGAAAAGCTGCATATCTTCACTGTCAACTGGAATTTGTAGGTCTTTAATTTCCATGATCGTTTCCCTATTGTCCCAGGCAAATCATCGAAGCCGAAGCAATCTGCTGAAGCATTCAAGGTCTGTTATTCCTAGCCAATCATCCTCCGTTGGCCTGCAGAGCCACCAGTGAGGTCAGGACGCGCTGCTATCCCGAAACGCATCTATCCACTATATTCTATAAAGATATTTGTAGATGTACGGTACTGTTACCTGTACGTACGTAGCGTTTTTGTCTCCTTTCCCTTCCCTTTTCCACTTCTTATTTCCTTTTATATACAGCCATCGAGAGCCACACGGCGAGCAACACGGGTGCACGGATACAGAGCGGCGCCAGTTGGGAGTTTGGGACCTCGTCCAACCATGGGCGCCTACGTCCCCTACTGGCCTTGCCTTACCTTACCGCTTGCCAGCAAATAAGGTAATTTTCTTTTTAGTATTTGCTATTAAAAAATCCATGAATTCGGTCCAAACAAGCAACGGATTGAGCAACTAGCGCAAAAGCCGTTGCGCTAACGCGCATCCTCTTGCTGGGATGGTTTGAGACAAAGATTTTACATAGATAATGCTTTCTCGCTACCCGCCCGCAATGGTTCACTAATCAATACTTCACAAAGTCATCAACATGTGACACGACAAAACTACAAATCAAATCATTTGTGCCTGATCTCTTCATTTATAGTTCATCCCAAAATCCAAAAAGTTTTCAAGATTCTCTGTCACATCGAATCTTGCGGCACATGCATGAAGCATTAAATATAGACGAAAACAAAAACTAATCACACAGTTTGATCGTAAATCGCGAAACAAATCTTTTGACCCTAATTAGTTTATGATTAGATAATAATTATCATAAACAAACGAAAATGCTACCGTAGCGAAATCCAAAATTTTTACGGATCTAAACAAGGCCGCTTGGCCAGGCATCCGGCACCCGTCAGTGTCAGGCCGTCAGCCTCCACGTCCGGCCCGCGTTTTAGTGATCAGTTATCACCCGGCCCACACGATGCAAGCTGACAACGACGACGGCATGTCGCTGTCTCCCTGACTCCCCGCAAGCCACACATGACACACGCTTTATCCGGCCGGCCGGCCTATAGTATATATACACGCATGATCGAGACTGGCTGTCGAATCTCTCATTCTCCAAGCTAGGAAACTAGGTCGAAAATCAGTCCCTTCTCTCTTGTCATCACCCTCCCTCTCCAATTGCGAGCTGATCGAGTTCCATCATTATTCCAAGTTCCAAATCCCAAAACAACGACACTAAGGCGAGAGTTGTTGAGAACGATCGAAGATGGCGACGCCCGCTCATCTTGCTCTGCAGCGGCAACTGCAGGCGCCGGAGCCAGAGGGCGCCGGCGCCGCGTCCAAGGTCATCGTGACTGCGCTATGGGTGCTCGGCCTGTTCACCGCCTCCGTTGCCATCACCCTGGCCGTGCGCGAGCCACTGCCGGCGGGCGTCCTCAAGAACGTGTACCTCCTCGCGCTCTCGGTCGCATTCTTCGCCGGGGTGGCAGGCGTCATTATGGCCGCCGTTTGCATTGAGTGGCCAACGACCCCCACGGCAGGCAGCCGCCGTGCCACGGGGAGGAAGCTCGTCTACTCTGCCGCTGCCGCCGTCGCTGTCGGTGGCCTCATGGTGGTCGTCGTTTCACTGCTCTGGTAAAAGTTTGCATGCGGCAGCTCCTTGATCGATCGCCCCTGCTGCTCACATTGGGGATGATCTTCAGTTGTGATCGTCATGCATGTCTATGTCGTTGATCTTCAGTTGCATAGATCGTCGTTGTCCACGTACGTCGGTGTCATCATTCAGATAGGAGCCTTCAGTTCGCTGAATGTGTTGTTTGTCGTCTATCTATGTTAATTTTCGTCATGTTATTTGTAGCGGTGAATAAATAAATTTTGCAGTGTGTGTGCATGCATTTGTGTCGAGGAGACGTGCGTGATGTCGAGTTGCTTGTTGTTTGGAGCCAATCGATCATCAGTGTTTTATCAGGTTGATATATATGCCTTGCTGACGGCAGCGCCCCGCTGCTAGAACACACGTGTGTGTTTGGATCAAATCCTCTTGCACACCACGTAACTGCAGGGCCGCCTGGTTCTGCATATGGCTGGTATAAAACAGGAGCTTGTTATCCGCGCTGATGGTGAGAAGCAGCAGATGAGGACGTGACGAGACCTAGAGAAGCAGCAACAGAGTCGGCAAGACAACCACAACCTGACGACGAAGAACCTCGTAAAAAAAACTGATGAAGAAATAAATGAGTGAAGACAGAGAATGCTGCGATCCAATATATTCCTTCTATGTAATCCTAGTAGCAGTGTTAGCCTTCCTACTAGGACTCTATATTGTAAACCGACTAGAACTTTTACCTCCTAGACTCTCCGTTACATCGAATTCCAGATTCTCCATTACATCGAATCTTGCGGTATATGTATGAATCATTAAATATAGATAAAAAATAATCAATTACACAATTTATCTATAATTTGTGAGACGAATTTTTTCAGTCTAGTTAATTTATGATTGAACAATATTCACTATTGGAAACATGAACGGTGACGAGGGCAAAAGTCTTTGCCGAGGGCCGGATTTCGGGCCCTCGGCAAAGATTAACCCTCGACAAAGGCCCCTTCACCGAGGGTCGGGCCCTCGGCAAAGCTTGGGCTCTCGGCGACGTGGGCTGAGGGTAACGGCGGCTCTGGCCGTTAGGCTTTGCTGAGGGCCCGGCGTTAAGCTCTCGGCAAAGCTTTGCCGCGGGCCGCCCTTTGCTGAGGGCCCACGGCCCAGCCCTCGGCAACGTGTGTCTTTGCCGAGGGTCTCATGTAGGCCCTTGACAAAGAATTTTTATTTTTTTGTTTTTTTGAGCTAATTTTTTTTGTGTGGCACACATACACTATTTTGAACTACATATCAAAGTTTGGTTTATTTTGGAATAATTTTGCTATATTTCTTGGTTTTTTTTATTTTGTTGAATTTTTCGACAAAATTCAAATTTGAACTGCAGGTGTATTAAATAATATTATTTAATTATTGTAATCCTGATATTCATGATCTTTAGTGCATTTCCAGGCCTTATCCAGAAAGCCATATGAAATATCGAACGTTTACACCTCGAAACATGTCGACCAAGTTGCGGGAAAAGTATTTTTTAATTATATAAAATGTAAACGAAGTCCGAAAATCACGAAACTTGACGAGGTATCATATTATCACATGTGGAGGCTATGATAAAAATTTAAAAAAATTCTGAGCATGTGGTAACGTCAGGTGCACAAAACCTAGACATCTTGTTATCACATGTGAGATGTATTCGTAATAACTACGCTCACATGTGGCCCTAGATCTATAGCATATGTAACCAATCTACGTATTTAGCAGTACTAACTAATGATGTGGCCGAGGCTGTTTTACACAGCTTGTAAGAAGTGACCCTGAAAGAGAGGTGTGGGAAAAGGATTCCAGATCCAGTTCAGATCTCACATGCATGCACAGCATGAGTTGGTCTTTTCTATTGTAGGTAGCAAAACCTCGAAATTGGAGCGCTTGGAACACCTCTGGAGCTCTTCTGTTGCTGTGCTCTCTCGCTTCTCCTCCAAAACCGCAATTCCCTTCATTATGATTTCTCTTTCATTTACCACTCCTCATAAAAGGTAGTGGTGTTTTGGATGGTGAGTGGCGGCAGTGTTTAGGATGGGTGCAGGTGGTAGAGGCAAGTGCGCCTCCCCTTCCGTCGTGATCACACGGTCCTCGGCGATGCCAAACTCGCTAACTACGTATATGCATTTCTGTATTTTCTATTTCATGTTTGCCTCACGTACTTCTCGATGGTCAATCGTGCCATGAAATCATAGATTTATTGCCTCGTTGTGCTCGAGAATCACATCGCATCATGATATCATATTTGCTTTAAAATGCATTGCGGACACCTGATTACTACTACAGGATTATATGGATCGAACGATTGCTAGTTAGGGTTTGTTTTTTTGGATTTCATAACCATGGATTGACTTTTCTACTGAAACGAGTTTTGTCATGGATTGACTTTTGTTCTAAAATTAAAACAAGTCTCACTTAAGGATTAGATTTTATTTTGAAACAAGTATCACCTTGGCATATTCTCCAATAGACAATGCTAGTGTCATATTTTAGCTTACCGTGGATTGTGTTTCAATTTTAATTTATGAAACTTAGACTTATGTCTATGACTTAAATATGTTGGTCTTCATAATTAGTTGGAACATTTGTTCAGTGAAACGGGTCATGGCTAATTACAATCACTAATTTTATTGTCACTACATGATCCATTAGTTATTTTCTTGGTCATTTTTGCATGTTGATGTTGTTTCATCGTACATTAGATTTACATGTGTCTGCACTATCTTTTCCTTTAAACGAAATTGTGTCTACATTGTCAATCGACGCATGCATGCATATCTGGTGTTAATCTATCGATAGAGGTGACTAACTCCCACACTAGACCATCCTACTAAGACTAAGGTAGTAGTGTATCTTCTCTACCCCTTAGAGTGGTGTTCATGTCTTGTAAGTGAGGGGGTGTATCTTCTCTACTCCTTAGAGTGGTGTTCATGTCTTGTAAGTGAGGGGTACCCCATATTTATAGTGATGGTGTGGGCCCATGAATGTAAGTAATCTTCACCTCATCCTTTGGATCAAACCATCATAAGATTAATGGTGGTGATCCAACACACTTGTGCTTGTTTGCATATTGACCAAGAGCAAGGTAGCGGAGAAAGCTAAACAAGAAACATGGGGAGTCGACCTTCCCTCCTATGACTGGTGGGGCCCCTCCCATGGTGGGGGCCTTGGCCCTTCCTTCTTATGTGGGTATGTGTTTGGTGGTGCCACTTGGAGATCTTCAATACGTGATCGAGTTGTGGGCCGTTCAATTCATGTGAAGTGTGTCTGAGCTGTCTAGAGAAAACACGGACTAAATCTAAGGGTGAAATCGCTTATGAGTGTGTTTCAAGGCTTCACCAAGAATGGAGGGTAGTGGGGCCCACTTGGGGGATTGGTCGACCCTAGGGGTTGGCCCCGCCTTTGCTCCTTTTTACTTCATGTAAAGAAATATACCATGTACATGTCAAACTTTATTATTTATATAAAATATGTTCATGGTATTCTCATTTTCATTTATTTCAAGGCATGCTGACGGTCTTTTCAAGGTATAAAATCGTGTCATTTTTATCATCAAGATCCCCAAATTTAACCTTGGCTTGTCCTAAGCAAAGACTAAAACTTAGCCTTGGGATGGATTAGGAGTTGCTACTATGTTTACGTTTTAAGAGTACCATGTGTAACATGTACATTTACGTTGCAGGTGACCTAAGGCTCAGGCACTCTGTTTAGGAGTACGGTAGACCTTGATGTGACGAGGAGATTGTATATACAGTCACACCACTTGCTGGGGAAGCCTTGGGCTCGTAGGATCTTGAAAAGGCTCGTCCAATTCACTAACCGTGTGTTTGGTTGGGGGTTGGGTGGGTTGGGTTGGATCCAACTCAGTTTTTGGGGACGGAGCCAACCCGTCCAGTGTTTGGTTGCACTTCTGATTTTGGGGACGGAGCCAACCCATTTTAGTGTTTGGTTGAAGAATTAGGGACAGAGCGGCTCCGTTCAGTGTTTGGTTGAAGGAATTTAGTGTTTGGTGGGAGCCAACCCGGCTGGAGCGGCTCCGTCCGCCAGATTTTAACGGACGAGTCCAACCCGCATCTGAGAGGAATATTCCACCCTGGAGCCAACCCAACCCTCCCATCCTCCAACCAAACAGCCACAGGAATGGGTTCGCTCCGACCCGGCTCGCCCCGCTCTCCAACCAAACACACGGTAAGTCAAAGGCTACAAATGGTGGTGCCTACTTGCAAGTCCAAATTAGAACTCTTGTATAATTCTACGATGAACACACTGATCGATTAAGAAAAGAACAGGTTTTCCACCAATACAAATATTAAGTATAGAAACCATAGATAGAACTACAGATACAAGACGGATGCATCTTGTATCCCTATTCATTCAGGTTTTCAAAGTTACACATGCAGGCATCACATAGGGCTTACTTCAGCGAACTCTCTGGTTGTCCGTAGCCTCTTTGATACCCTTTTGTGAATCAAAAAGCTTGCTGAAAATCTTCGGGAAAACAAGCATCAAAAGGTCTTGAATGCTTCGTACCTGACAAAGACAACCACATAAATTACATGCAATGGGTAAGGTTCAGCATAGGCACAAGCGTGTGGTAACTTGTTTCGGACATTTTGTTTTTTTTTAGGCTCCAAAATTGGAGTGCTTGAAACACAGTGTTACAGTTACAATGATTGATACTTCTAAAGTAGAAGAAATATTGTGTATTATGTATGCATATGACAAGACAAGGATAGCAGGGGCTTAGATTACATGTATCGAAATCAAGAATCCATGAATAATAATGAGATAAAAGAAAGTAAGCATAAGAAGATGAAGTATGGTCCTACAAGGTTCCAATTTAAATATGGACCACAAGATTCAAAAAAAAATTACACCACATAATAGCCGCGAAAAGTGAGTAAACAACGCTAAAATTGATCATCAGAGTCTAAAGAAGATTCAAAAAGAAAACATCTAGTATGGTACCCAGCATGTCCTTTTTCTTCGCATAAGTATCTACTAAAAGCATATGAAGCTAGGGACTGAATGCTGACCTGAGTCACCGGGCTGATTTGTCTGCTGACTGGAGGGAAGCCTGCATATAACAGAAAGGAACATTTACACAGAGCCATAATGATGGTGAAAAATGTCAATGTTAAAAATTCTGATAATATATGTTGGCAGATCTATTTGTATGTGGCTATGTGCTACCTCTTCTTCTTCTGTAGAAGGAAACGTGCGAGTTCACATGCTGGTTTGCGCTCCACTCTCTTCCTTCGACGCCTCCAAGACCCCCGCAAACTGGCAATGTGGAAGACATTCGTGTTAAGGGCAAGACTGGACAGCGCTCTAAGAGAGACGCCTCTTGCTAAACAGGGCAAGGGCTAAGAAGTTGAAAGGACACTGAGAGGGGTACCCAAGTGGGGTTATTTCTGATGCAGTGGGTGTGCACTGCAGCTCTCGCATTCGCAAGCTGCATTTGACGTCAGGATGAAGATGAAGCAACTCCTGCAGTTCCTCCAAGGTTTTGAGCTTTATGTCCTCCCAGTTCACGGATGCCCTGCAAATCAAAGCCATCACAATTCATAAGAAACCTGGAAAATCGTTTTCGTTCGAGCTCGTGCTTGGTTGATTTACCTGGCTTGTGCAGAGGCCATGGAGCGATACAGGTCGTGGAGCTCCGCAACCTCGGGGAACTTTTTGCGGAAGGCATCATCATTGTGGCAGTAAAGCGAGCTAGCGGCGCGGCCACCTTCCTCGCCGCGGCAGGCGAGGTAAGCAAGCATGGCGTGGTGCTCCATGTTGTGCATGAAGGATGTGTATTTCTGGGCAGTGCCCTCCCCCTCCCAGAGGGGTGAGAATCCTTCCACGTAGGTTCCGGCGGCTTCCCACTGCCCACCCTTCACCAGCTTTTGCAGATGCGCGGCGTCCAAGTACACCATGGACTCCCTCTCAAGCCTGAAAAAATCCATCCATCTAGAAACATTTAGGAATCAATTCCCCAGTTCCAATCTACGGCTCAGCTCAGCTCGATCGACGCCAATGGAAATGCAACAATCGCAGCGAGCTGACAACACAAAAGATGAAATCAAGCACGAGGGAGCGGACGGATGGGCAAGCGGTCGTACGTGTGGGCGGTGCTGTGGAGGCCCTGGTGCTTGAGGAAGCGATCCAACCGGCGGAGGTGAAGCAGAACCACGGGGGAAGACATCCCTCCCGGTTGCCGGCGACGTCTGCTTCCTCTACTTTGAAGCTGCTTCATGTATGAAAATGAAGATGTATACCTAGGAGTAGGAGTAGGACCAAGTGACAAGATGTAGGCAGGATCACAAGTGCAGCGTGGTAACTGTGCCTTGGCTTTGAGCTCAGGAAACTTGGCAGCCATGTTCAATATGACCTTTAGTGCCATGGGCATGCAGCGGTAATAGAGCCTGGATGCCCTGCAAGTATGGAAATCACGCAATCAATCAATATTTGATACTCCTATGTAATATATTACACATTGCATTGCATTGCTCAAAAATCAACCTCTTTTTAAAAAAAAATAGTTGTTGTTGCAGGTAACTACTAGAAGCAAATTGAGGAGTGCAGCTCGATCTAGTCCACGCATAAAAAAGTAGGGAAAATGATAAAGTGATTTGCAGTACGGCTACTAGCTAGGTGGTGGAGAATATATAATTATAGATATAAGAAAGAGGGAGATGATCCGTGAGATTAATTAAACTCTCACCTGGCTCGGTCGGAGCGCATGGAGAGTAGGATCCTGCGGAGGCGGTGGCCGTCGGGGTGGGATTGGAGGGAGGGGTAGAGGCGCTGGAAGAAGGCGTCGATGTCGGGGTTCCGGCCAGCGTCGAGCTTGTCCATGACGCACAGGACGAGGATGCGGAGGATGAGCGTATCGGCCTCGCGGCTGCAGTCGCCGACGGCGATGAAGCCGAGCAAGTATGAGGATGCGTCGGCCCAGCGGAGGTTGCGCACGAGGCGGCGGAAGTACGCGGCGTCGAAGAAGGCGCCCGTCTCCATCTCCAGGCTGCAAAAATCGTCGGATGCGTGCGTCATATCCATCATCATCAGAAACGAAACGATGAGGGTTGAGAGACAGAGAGGAGGGGAGGGAGCGCGTACGCGTGGGCGGTGTGGTAGAGGCGGTGGCGGCGGAGGAAGGAGACGATGCGGCGGAGGCGGAGCCCCGTGAGGGTGGGACGATCGCCGCGGAAGCACCTCGTCGTCGACATCATCGTCGCTTCGGTTTTGGGGGAGGAAGGCATGAGTAGCTGATGAGGGAAGGGAAGGGAAGAAAAGAGAGAGGAGCCGCCGTGGTGTAGTGGGTTGCGATTCGGTGGAGTCGCCGGCCTGGCCCACTACTCACATCCAACCCTCTCTTCTCTCTGTCCCAGCGATTATTATTTGCCCTATGGGCCTTGGCCCAGCATGTTGTATCCTTTGCGGGAAACTGGTCAGGCGTCCCAAAGAGATTGTTGGTCTTTTTGTTTTTTTTTTCTCAGTTTTCACCACGGCCCTCGAACAGAGAGGAGATGAGGAGCCACGCCTCACTCTAATCGCAACTCAAGTTCGCGATGCACACGTGTAGAGTCGGAGGCGACGAGCAGCACTGTTGTGGACTCGCAGAGAGCTGGACTGTCGGAGAACGGCGCACGGTGGCAGCGACTAGGCAGAGCTCCACAACGACGACATCTTGGTTCTTGTCGCTTGTGAATTGTGATCACGGGTTAGTTGCTTCAGTTCATGTCGATGCCTTAGGTATTTTTTTCTTATTTATTTTTTAGTCTAAATTAATTATTTATATAGTATTTCATACTTCTAGTACTTTCTACTCATATTGTCATGTTTTTCTTCTAATTTAGGTGTTAGAATTTTAGAATATTAACTAAAAAACATTTGTCAGGGCTGAGAAAAGAAAATAAAAATGACATGAGGATCAGTTTATTCAGCCATAAAAAGGTACTGTACATGAATTTTACAATAAGATTTGCTTTTGTTTTGCAAGTAAAATTAGCAACTATATATTATATAAGATTTATACATGGTTTAGAGGGGCCGCCGCGACGAGTTCATCATAGAGCCCTCAAAATCCTAGGACCGGCGCTGTATTGGTGGGTGGCCAGAGTACGGCAGTTAGGAATGAAATCTCGACGCCTATACTAATGTCCACAAGGAGCATGGCAATGAACTCAACTCATGGGAGCCTATTACATTTGTTGGTGGTGATGTCAAATCGACAGACATGCGGGCCATCCATTGGTGGGCCGTGCGTGCCGATGACAGAGGTAGGGAACGTGGGAGAGATTAGCGAGTGCCAGGCCAATGATTTATCTAGTATATTACTCATGCTAACACTATGGCAACATCTTGTACATACATATCAATACCTCTTGCCACTCTATTAACCAAGTCATCGCCATGACGAGAAGTCTTCAAAACAAAATTTATTTTTCAAACAAACTAAAAATTGGTCGAATTAACACCACGCTCGAATTCAACATGTAATCGCCGCCTACCATTTCTACTCTCTTAGTAAAATTAAAACCCTAACTCTCCCTAATCCCTTTCAAAGGCATGCCTATTTCCTTACCTCTATGCTCCTCTAATCTAAAGGGCTAAAGGCATGAAAAGGTCGCAGCAAAACATGAAAATATCAGGCCTTAGTTGATTGCAATGCATCTATTATTCTCCTTCACCACGTAGCAGTTTCTGGTTCAAAGCTAAGCTCCCAGGTCGGCCAGTAGTGAATGTCCTGATTCAGACCAAGTATGCGAGGCTTTATTTCCATTTAGATGGACGGTTGTCACTTATTCACCATCTTCGAGTCCCTAACCAAACAAATAGTTCAGACGTTAATTCAAATCAATCATGTAGCAGTAGAAACATAGTAAAGCGATTAATCACTAGTATACTGGCACACAGTGATAACCAAGGAAGAAAAGGCTGCAAAATAACAAAGGGTGCATCTGCCACTTGATGTACATACCTTAACCAACTGTACAAAGGTTTCCAGATCCATTGTCGGTTGCCCATTAACCTCGATGATCCACTTGAGAGAATAGAGGTCATATCAAGATTTTACCATTAATCGTGTATCAAGACTAGTCCTCAATGAGATCTATAAATTCCTAGTTTTGAGTTTTGTCATTTGAGACTGTTAAAATGCTAAAAAAAATATAAAATTGCAATGTCATATTAATCATATTTTGTTTCAATTTTATTAAAAAAATATGAACCACTTTAAATAAAAAAACTAAAAACTAGAATGTTGTATATCTTATCGAGCGCTACAACTTTCGTATAAAAAATAATGTTATCCGATGCCATACAAGAAATATTTGATTTTTCTAAGATGATAAGCCATGACACGCACTTAATATGTTGCTGAAAATTTATATCATTTCGTCTTGAGCATTCTAACAATCTCAAATGACAAAAAAAAAATCAAAACTATAACTTTGTAGAGTTCATGGAGCGGTACAAGTTTCATATAAATGAATCATTATCCGGCGATATATAAGAAAAATCTATATATGCTATATTGAAATGTTATATTATTTCTCGCTCTGTGTCTTTGCATACTATAAGAATCTTATAATGAAATGAAAAAAATTAAAACTACATGTCGTAGATTTCATGTAACTACCACTACAACTAAGAATGCACGCTCGCTGGCCGGGAAGGAAAATAGCGACGTGGTCGTTGAATGAATGCACACCAGACACCACCCCCTAAAAGGGATCGATAAAAAGGGATCGATCGATAAAAAGCGACGCTAGCGACCACCCCGAATGCACAACACCACCACCCGAAGACGATAGCGACGCGCGCGATCGCCGACCGAGAATGCATCACCACCTCCGATCTCCGGAAAGACGATGATAACGACGCGATCATCACGGTATACGTGCATCTGAAGTCCAAGTCTGTAAAAATACGTTGGAGATGAGCGATGCACACGTACGGAGCTCGCATGGCATCATGTTTGGGCGTTAATTTTGCTATCACTAACCCTATAAGGGAAGAGTGTACCGATACGTTACTTGTTTTTGTATACATAGCCCTGGTCAAAGCAGGGAGCACACAATGCATATATTATACTGCTAATAAAAGGGCCTCTACGTCTCTACTATAATTGAAATCTTCTGCAGGCAAATCCCATCTATAAGATCAACGACTCACAACACATGTCCTACAGATTAGACGGCCCAGATTAGAAGTATGATCATGATCTTACACAGCCTCACGTCATCTCACCCATGCCTACACTCGCGCGGCTCTCGTGATCGCAACAACCAGGGTTCGATCCTCTACCTACCTGTACTCGCGTGGACGGCTCCTCTCCCCTCCTCTCTCCCACGTGCTTCTCCGACGCCGGTCGGTCAGATCTCGGATCCACCGCGATGAGCAGTCTCGGCAGTCGGCAGTGACGTGGAACCGCAGTGCATGAGACGACGGTCGCGGTTCTGTGCCCTCTCTCCCACGATAGCGGCGGCGCGGACTAGATCCGGCCAACACTAACCATGGCGGCGCCCTCACCCCTACCGGTGGCGCCACCATCTCCACCCGGTTGACGACGGCGACGGAGGCCGAGGTCGCCTTCTTCTCCCTCGCGTGGGAGTTCGCTAGGACTACCCCAACCCTAGCTGCGGCAGATTTGTTCTAGGTTTGTTTTGAGATTATTTGATCAACGTGTGGTTTTCATGGGGATTCTGTTTGCAAAGTGTTGGTGCAAAGGATTCATATCCAAACGAGATGAAGCAGGTTGAGCTGTCAGTGTAGTTGGGGCTCACAGTGCAGATGTGGTTCTTCCATTGCCTGTTTAAGGACTGGAAAACTCTGCCATCTAGGATTGCTCGGCCGGCTTAAGTATTGCAGATGTTTTACCGACAAACGTACATGTATGCTTTCTTCCATCTTAAGCTTCACATTTATCAACCTACATATTATAAATGGTCTTAGATCTTTTATGCTATTGTTGATAAGCTTTTGCTGAAGTTCAAGGTATAGTATCGTTTCTGTTGAATACTCTTGCCGACCATAATATTTAATTTTATTTACTAATGAGTTAGGCGGATAATATAGTTTGATATTAACACTAATAGTGTTTTTTTTGCAGTTTCATCTCTTTCTATATTTCGATCAAAATTTCAAAATTTATGGCTGCTGATGAGGACATACACAAACTTAGGAATGCATTGGAAATACGCTATGAGACTCGAAAGCAAATAAAAACCAAAAAAATAGTTTACACGGCCTACTGCTGCATATTACAGTCTAACAACGTGTTCTTTTGATGGTATTGATCCAATTTTCCCTTCTTATTTTGTGTATAAGTTAAACTTTTACCTTAAGTCAGCCCTTGTCTGGTAATGTTTTTTTCTGTAAAATTGTACTAAACTTGTATTTGCTTAATGTGAAATCCTGGCCACAAATTTGTGTGAGCTCGGCATGATTCGCCATTACCAGAGGGTTGCATGACCCCCGGGGTAACTAAGTTTTAGTGGTGGTGCTTGTGTCATATTAGTTTTGGGTTTAAGTTTGTCATCTTTGTGAAGATGAGTTGAGCGTGTCGTGGTGTTGTATGCTTTTTATTGCTTGTATATTGTGTAAAGATTGAGTTTCCTTGTGTCTCACAAGGATAATTGAGTGCTCCAGTTGTACTCCTGTATTTGTGTGCAATCAACAGCTTGTTTCTTAACCCTTTCGCTGCCCACTAAAATTTATCTGTTTCAGGCAAGAGATTCCTGCTGCCACGAGCTGAATGACTTCTGTCCCAATCTGCCGAAATTCCTTTGCCTGCACTTTGGAACTCTCAAGTCCTACTTTGAAACAATACTAGAGTCCGAGCTCAAGGTATGTGTGAATGCTTTAGATCACCTAGCGTCAGTATGTTGTAGATTGGTTTGGTGCAGTTCTGATGCTACCATCTTATTTTCCTGCAGAAGTACATGGCTAACATACCGTCAATGCTAGCTTTGACAATGTCCACTGAAGGAGAAAGATATGTTCATGCCACAATAGTTCTCTTCCTACTGTCATTTACGATAATTTTTGTTTGACAAAAAATGAAATCCTCAGCTATTCCTGTGAATCTGGAACTGAGACATCTTGTTTCTGGAGAGCTTGAAATATTGTTTGTTGGACTCTGAAGGTGATATTGGTTCATGGGAACATGAATGGTGAGGTATGACTAAACTGAAATGATATGTTTCCTAGCTCCTTCAATCAGTGAAGTATAAATTTTTCTAAGGAATAAAAATGCACTGGTAATATCCAAGTAGATTAGGAATACAATTTTCAGTATTTAAGTCCAAGGAATACAAATGCGCCACTGGTAATATTCAAGCAGACTATGAAGTAGGAACTGGCAGATTTTATCCCTGTGTAAGTGCAGACATTGTGATATTCTAAATGAATTGCATAACCCACCATCAGAAAATGCAGTATATATTCTTTCTTTCTTTATTCACTTGACAAATCAATATCAGCAAAAACATTGCTCAAAATTAGTTTTTTCCTGCTATCATATGGTTTCATTTTCTTAAACCTTGTAACTGATTCTAATATACTTTCGCATGATTAGGCTCTTCATCGGGATGCAGGTTCATATGATCTAGATTTCAAGTCAACAAAGAAATCAGAGAAGAACTTCAAAATTGTTGATGATATGATTGAGATTTATAGTAAGCTTTGTTCAGGTATTCATGAATTGTGGGTTGGCATCATCTTTTTATTTTTTTCTACATATTTTAGTTTCATGAGGCATATAAACACAGGTTCACTGATTTCTTCCCTCCACTTCCTGCACTAGGTGAATATTCAGATGGATATATCGGCAGAGAAAATGATTTTTGGTGTTGATCCAAAGAGGAGAGATGAGCTTATCAATGCAGGTTAACTCTCAGAACATGTAAAATTTTCATAGATACGTGCCCATTCTTTTCATGGAGCAACGTGCTTGCCAATTTTTTGATAAGGCTTGTAGAAAACTGTACTTCAAATTTAATAGAATTAACTCTATCCTTAATGTGGTCTGGGCAAATTTACTTTGTGATTCATCTAACCAAATGGCATGGCGGATTTTGTGCCGGTGTAAGTGGAAACTTTGTGATATTCTCATTGAATTGCAGAAACCACCATTTAAGTTGTCTATCACTCTATTGACTACTCATGCTCTGATGGAACCGAAGAGGATGATGACGACATTTGGGGCATCGTTTGTGGGAACGTAAACAAGATGCTATCATATCATAACTCATTCATGATGGAAGAATTCTGTGTTTTAATTTTTTTTAGTGGATAATTTCAGTAAAATATGGCATATGTAAAAAGCAACCTGAGAATAACAAAATTACAAGATCTAGAAACAGAAGGGCAAAGTATACTCAAGTTTTGGGGAAACTTACACCTCATTCATTGCTAATGCCTTGCAGATGCACCAACGGGCTTGTACACAGAATTTGTTGTCAAGGTGTAGCGATGTAAAATAGTTTGGGGATTACCGGTAGATGGCTGTAGCAATAGGTTGACATATCTATAATGATCATGTATAATATATTGTTTTAGTTTTACCATATTTTTAAATTCATAAGATAGGTTGTTTATCATCTTTGATGAATGCGTGTTACCTTAGATGTCACCGTAGCGTTAGCACGGGCAATATACTAGTATGCATTAGATGGCACAATATAAAAGTTGCAAGGTGAGGCGACTGCACAAACTTTAATTGTCCATGAAAAGGTTGAGGAAAGAGATGTGTTTTGCTGCTGAATATATACTGAATACTGAATACTGCTATATATATAATATAGTAAATAAATAGTCATCCATCCATTCATATACGTATTAAACTATCTGCACCCATTCACACTGATGACGAGAGAAAGGTGCGCGAAAAATAATTTGGAACTATGACCGATCGAGCTGGTAAGGTCAGTCTCAATGCATAGTTTTATGGTACAGTTAACAAGACTATAAACTAGGTAACCGAGCCACATGAGTTTTATGGGGATGAAACTCTTCTCTCATCTTATGAAACTCCTTCATTCAATGACTCTGTCAAGTCAGCAATTTTGCTTATATGACATCTTATTTAATGTACATGACACTCTCATAAAACATATATTGAGACTAGCCTAATAAAAGAATGATGCGGAGACGGGAGAGGCGCACGCCAAAGTGCGGAGACACACACATCCTTGTCCTTTTGTGTTTTTATTTTTTTCCTCTGTGGACCCCACGCGTTCGTTTGCTTTTTGTCTTGTTTAGATCTATTTTTTTAGATTTTACTACTATAATAATTTTATTTGTATTTAACAATTATTGTTTAAAATAGACTAAATAGGTTTAAAAGACTTGCTTTGTAAATTACAGATAACTATATAATTGTTATTTTTTATTTATATTTAATATTCCTTGTACCACAAGATTGGATTGGATGCGAAAGTTTTACTCCGGTCCGGGCATGGAATCACTCCTGACTCGGATGACGGACGGTGACGTCCGATGGATTTCGAGGATTGGAGGTGCTGCTGCTTTTGCACTTGTGAAAGTTGCGACCTGATGGCGACGTCGATTCCGCACTTTTCCACGACGCTAACCAAACACGCTAGCTATTAGCAATAACGGCGCGGTTAACATGCATGCTTCGGCCAAGTCATCATGCATGGTATTCCCGCTCCCGCGGCCGTCAACTATGAGAGAGCCCTGAGTAATTTCGCCGCAGCTTCGTCCCTTCTTTGCGCGCTCGGTTCTAGACGACGAGAAGATGTCGAGATCACCATAGGCACGACTACGACTACGACGCACCACAACTTAGGAGGCGCATGCAACATCATCTTCACAGGTCACATTCACAGCCCACAGGTTGGACCTCAATCCTTCTTCCTCCTCCTGCTAGCTGGCTGTGGGGCATCCCCAAATTGCTGAGCTCCGTATATATATATATATATATATATATAGTAGTCGTAGATCTTAATCCCAAGGCAGCAGGCATCTATAATACACTCTTTGACTCTCGACATGGTGACGCTCGTGGCTTTTGCTCCGCGACGGCGAGAACAGGCACCGGAGGCCGCCGTCGGCACCGCCAGCAAGTCGTCGACCACGGCCTCGACAGCGCTTTGGGTTCTCGGCCTCACCGCCGCCTCCACGGCGATCACCGTGGCCGTGTGCGTGCCGCCGCCGGCGCCGGCGCTCCGCAAGAACGCCTACTTCCTCGCGATCTCGTGCTTCTTCTTTGCCGGGGTCGGAGGGGTCATGTCCGCCGTCTGCAAGGCAACCACCACCCACCTCCGCCACCGCGACACTACTGGGAGGGAACTCATGTACGTTCACCTCGCTCAGCTAGCCAACGCCGTCGGCGCTCCGTTCAGCACCACCACGACCGCGCTGGGGGTGCTCGGCCTCGCCGCCGCCTCCACGGCGATCACCGTGGCCGTGTGCGTGCCGCCGCCGCCGGCGCTCCACAAGAACGCCTACTTCCTCGCGATCTCGTGCTTCTTCTTTGCCGGGGTCGGAGGGGTCATGTCCGCCGTCTGCATGGCCGCCACCACCCACCTCCGCCACCGTCACGCCACCTGGAGAGAACACATGCACGTTCTTCTCGCCCGGCTGGCCTCCGTCGTCGGCGCCACGTTCAGCACCAAGACCGCGATGGGGATGCTCGGCCTCGCCGCCGCCTCCACGGCCATGAACCTGCAGTCCGTTGGCCAGCAGCCCCACCAGCCGCCGCGGGGCCTGGACGAGATCGAGTACTGCTACCACCTCGCGATTTCGGCCGTTTTCTTCGCTGGGGTGGCAGGGGTCATGGCGGCCGTGAGGGAGGGTGGCCAGGTAGCCAAGTGAGTCAAGTGAGACGGTCTCCAACAGCTGATGTATCACGGTAGCCAAAACCCAAAATGCCTACTTGATATCACTTTATTGGAAGAAAATGAAGTCCAGCAGAAGACCCAAAGGACAAACCTATTTTGGGTAAGTTGTAGTGGGGAACGCAAATATGGGTCACGCTGCATGCTGCTTCTGGCTCCACTCATACCGCTCGAAACTACTTTTGTCATGCTTTTGCGTTTGCTGTTGGAAAAGAGAACTTTTAGGTTTGTAACTCTTTGCCACAAGGTGACCCAAAACATCAAATGGGTCCATGCTGTTGGAGCGCCCATGCATGCATGGGGCCATGGCTTTCTGAGCTGAATCCATGCGACAAACATATATAAAATAAAAATATATGCCATGTGTCGTCATGTGTGCCCCTTTGTTGTTGGCTGTTGCCCATGAACCTCTCGTCGATCAATAAGCAGTACGTGCTGTCAACCTGTCGTGCTATTCATCCTATATATATATATAGCTGCCAGCATGTGTTGGCACCACTTCAGTTGGCTGAACGCATCTAACTAGTTTTGATCATGTGTGCCTTCCATTCTGGGATCTGGGGCTTGCTCTGGCCACAGGTGGATCCGCGACAGTGGGTCACGGATTTTTCAAGCCGAATACTCAAAAGTGTATCGTTAATTATCACCTATAGTAGTACCACGTCGTGTACCTCTGGCTTTTCTAGACATCATCTTTCAGTCATCTTCTTCCCCGACAGTTGAGATCTTTTTCGCGACCAGGTATTCACCAATTTTTCATTAAGACAGGGGCGGACCCACAAGATATGCCAGGTGGGCCACGACATATCTTGTGGGACAGCCTTGTACTTAAAATTGTATTATCATCTGTTATATACTATGATTTGCAACACAACAACTAGTGTGTATTGTTAGTCTAGTGGTAACCATCTTATGGTTTGAGTAATTGTGTTGGTTCAAACCCTTGCAGCCTCATTTTTGTTTTTATTTTCTAGTTTTGTGTTCCTTTTAAAAATTAATAACTATAGATAATATAATTCTTTCCTTAAGTCTTCCTATTTTCATCTCATCTCCATTTTTATTTTTATTTTTATTTTCTATTTTTCCGTCCCTTTTAAAAATTAACTATAGATAATATAATTCTTTCTTTAAGTCTTTCTATTTTCATCCCATCTTCTTGTGTCTCGTGAAAACTTAGTTTCAAGCTATGTACAATGTCGTTTTTAAATTTAATTTCTATTTAATTTTGTCTCCTTTAAAATAACTATATATAATGTACTTCATCCTTTAGTTTTCTATTTTCATCCCCTCTTGATTTTTCCCACAAGACCTCACATGTTTCTTTGTTTTTGTTCTTTCATTTTTTTATCCCCTATAGATATTATAACTATAAATAATATGTTTTGTCTTTTTTTGTATTTTTTCATCACATCTTTGTTATTCCATGCCACACCAAGCAGCTCCAGCGTTGGCTGTGCACGTCAGGCTCTTGGCGACGCTGATCATGGATGCCGCAGCCACCGCGTTCTACAGATCGCCGCACGGAGTGGTCTTCGATCAAGATGGCAATGGGTACCCGAAACCCGAGTATCCGACGGGTTTTACCCGATAAGGACGCGGGTATGGAATGGATTTTGTACCCGCGGGTACGTTATTGGGCGAAATCCTTTACCCATCGGGTATAGCGGGTACGGGTGTGGAATTGTAGTACCCATATCCGCGTACCCGTGGGTAAGAAATACCCGCAAAATGAGTAAGCAACCTAAGCAATTTAACCCATATAGCCCATGAACTGATTGGTTGAACGTGTGAAGTGTTGAGCGGCTGGTGTGCTACTAGTGCTGATATTAATTTGCTGGAAGTTGTTATGTTTAATTTTCTAGAAGTTGTGATATTTAACTTGCTAGAAGTTATTATATTTCTGTTGAACTCGGGTATATTTTCGGGTACGGAATACCCGTCGGGTAAAAATTACCCGTCGGGTGCGGGTACGAAATGAATTTCTTACCCGTCTGCTTTCGCGGGTAACCCGATGGAATAGGTTTTGACCTGCCGGCTGCGGGTACGGGTGGCCAGTACGTACATACCCGTTGCCATTCCTAGTGTTCGAGGAGCACAGGTTTGCTTACTATTCCCCACCCTCGCCGGAAGCGCCGTCGCCATGAGAATACGAGACGAGATCAGTTATTCTCTTCTACAACAACAAAAAAAAAAACCAAGTGTTACGTCTCCGCACTCCTAATCGCCCTCGCCCCCACCCCGCACTAATATCTCTTGCAAAATAATCCTCTCGCGGGCTCTGACGGACCGCGGACGTCCGCGCACGATGAGCCATGTTCCCCTGTGCCTCGCTCTAGAAAAAGGAAAGAAGAAACCTCTCCTCGGCTTCAAATCCCGCGCAGTCCTCGTTCGTTGTAGCGCCCGCCCTCACCAGCCCTCGCATCGGCAGCCCTCCTGCACGGGTCATGTGTCGCCATTGCCATCACCATCACCATCGCGGCCGAGTCCACCCCTCCCTCTCCCCTCCACTGCCGCTGTCGTCGTCCCGTCCCTACCATGTCTCACATGTGTTGATGTGGGTCTTTGGCGAGACGGACGAGCCTGGCGCGACACCTTAGAGCATCTGGCTTCGTATGCACATCCTTATAGGTGGTTGCGGCACGGATGCTCGTAGAAGGAGGTCTCAGAGGGCGCAGCGCGGGACGGATGCCTGGGAGGAAGGAGGCTGCGGAGGACACGGCTAGAGCTGTGGCGAAAGCTCGACGTTGAGCAAACCTCAGCAGAGACCGCGCAAGCGAGGCCATGCTCATGTGATCGAGCATCTGAAGCGAGATAAGTTCATCACACATATGGAGCTGGAGGCCAGCCAGTTCAAGCACTACACCGAGGGCAAGGCTGATAGGGAGCGCAAGTCTGGAGGAGGTCGTCTCTCCCTTTTTTCGATCGGATGTTGTGCCTGTTTCATGACTCCCTGGAGATCGGATCGGGGCTACAGGTCTCTGCGCCCGTGGACTTTGCTGTCAACACTCTAGCCGAAGACGATCCTTTCCTTGCATATCGCTAGGTGGTTTTTTCACAGCATATCGTCAGGTGGTTTTTTCACAGCGAGTGGCTCTACAACTACTTCATTGGTCTATCATTGTTGATTGCTTATACTCCTTCCATAACACATCTAATTCAAAGAGAATATATTTAATTCTATCTCTTAACACTAGTATTGTTATATCGATGTACGTGTGTCTAGGGATACGATGTCTTATATTATGAGACTTGAATAAAAAGTAGTTACGCCTAACCTGTTCGTTAGTCTGAAAAGCCATGACTAAAAGTATTATTCGTTGATTTATCGTGAGAAAAAAATACTATTGGTTGATAGAAAAAAATACGTCTTATAACACAAGGAAACAGACTCACATTAAGACGGAGGGAGTAATCGACAAATATTACCACTATATATTTAAACAAAACCGCTTTAAGGGCCCCTTTGGAACACAGGGTAGGGAGGATATAGGAATAAGAATTTTACAGGAATTGAGTTGGCATGTTCATCTAACCCTGAGGGCCCCTTTGGATTGGTATAGGATAGGAAAAGGAAAAACAAAGGAATAGAGATGGTATACTCCTCTGATCCTATGGGATTTGAAACAAAGGAAAATGCTTTTGGCAAGAGCTTAGGTGAAACACAGGAATTGTGTACATCAATTGGAATTTGAACAGCTAGCCTTTGGCAGTTACGTTTGCTTAATCATCCGAACACTCCAGCCTGTGGGACCACGTCTTCTCTCATTCTTATCCACACACTCTTGCCGACGCCCAGGCCAGCAGCCGTCAATCCTCGTCCTTTTCTTGTCAAAGTCTACCTCTCTGTTTTTAGTCTGCTCTGCTTTCTCGCCGCCGGCGCCGTGGCAGAGAACGCTCTCCCTCCATCGCGAGCGCTCACGTTGTGTCGTCCTGGCGTCGTAGACGACATGGCCGCGGATCTTCTTTCTGTGGCCAGCATTGGGGCAGACCGACTCGATACCTGGCGAGATGGGGAGGGCGTCGTGCTGTCCCGTGCAGCGGTGATGCCGTGGCCGTCGCGCGAGCCGGCGATGGGCTGGCCGTTTAGCGCTGGCGCGATGTGAAGATGAATAAGCACGAGCGAGGCGTGGCCGTCACGCGAGCCGGCGATGGGGCGGCGGCTGTTTGTCGTTGGCGCGAGCGCGAAGATGAAGGAGGACTAGCGAGTCGCGCGCAAGTCTGATTTCGCGCCACGAAAAGTTCCAAGAGGTCCGACTTCATGTTTATTTTCCTATGGAATCAGGTCATAGGAATGCAATCCTCAAGAATGATTCCTTTGCTTTTCTGTGAACCAAAGGCTTTGATAGGAAAAAATCCTTAGGAAAGTCAATCCTCCAAAATTCCTATGCCAATTCTACAATCCAAAGGGGGCCTGAATAGAAGCCATATGAAACAAAATGAGATGGCCTTTGGTAGCACTACAGGAAAAAATAGAGGATTGATGCTCAGGTTTTGAATTTGAACAGCTTTCTTGCATGATGGCCACCTTCCTGCCAACACACAATGACATACATGCAAGGAGACAACTTTCCCGCTAAGAATTTTTCCAAGAAGTCAGACCTCTTGTTTACATTCCTGTGAAATCAAGCCAAAGGAATACAATCCTATGTAATGTTTCCTATTCTTTCCTATGAACCAAAGGGCTGCGTAAGAAAAAAAAATTCTTAGAAATGTGAATCCTTCAAAAATTCTTTGCCAATCCTCTATTCCAAAGGGGCCCTTATAAAATTCAAGAAAGCAGGGGGCAGAGCCCAGCTTGGCTCCAACGGAGCTCCGCCGGGTTTACTGCTCTCGCTGTTTGAGGTTTAGCATGGACTCCATCTCTTTTTTATCATATCGTACTACGCTTGACTTGCTGCAAAACAAAACCGGTACGCTGCTTGACTCGCAGAATTCCCCCGCTTGTGCTTCAGAAAGACGGAAGGAAGCATCGTTGGCAGTGTACGAGCCCCGACAGGGGAGACGAGTGGCGAGGACCCCACTGTAACTATTTTTTCTGCCATCCAGCAGTATTTTTCTTTCAATAAATCAGTGAGCAGTAATTTCAGCCTTAACATTTGAGCCTTCGGTGTGTCCAGTAGTGCACAGGGGAGGGAGACGAGTGGCGCGGGCCCCACCGCAGCTATCTCCTTTGGTGTAGCTGTCCAATAGTGCGTCAGCGTCGCTTCTCCGATACTATAAGTAGGTCGTCGGGAGCCCCATCCACGCGCCCAACGCACAGCATTACAGCAAGCGCCGCCGGCGAGCGTTGCCGCCATGTCGAGCACCCTCCAGCGACGCTGTTGGTGCTGCAGGCGGCAGCGACTGGAAGCAGCTCCAGCGCTGGCTGGTGGGCATCGGGCGCTGATCATGGATGCAGCCAGCCACCGCGTTCTACAGACCGCCGCACGGAGTCGTCTTCGAGCACCACAGGTTTGCTTACTACGCCACCCTCGCCGGAATTCTCGCTGCTGGGCTGGCCCAAGTCGCCACCGCCTCCTGGCTGTCCAGCTGCGTCGGCCATGGCCGCGGTCGCGCATTCCGCGCGAGCGTCGTCTGCGGCTCCGTCGTGCTGGCCTCTCGTTGCCATCATCGCTCTCGGTGAATTCTCCGTCGTCATCAAGGGCTAAGGCAGTGAAGTCAATGAATTATGATCTCTCTTCTGCAAGCGGTCTGATATGGGAGCTGAAAAACTCGATGGCTAGCAATTTTACCTCTCTTGCTGTAAATCATATCCCTCGTTCATGTAATCTGGTAGCTGATAGTCTTGCCGCCCTTGGGGCAAGTTTGAGTATGGTTGCTGATCCAGTTCTGGACAGTATTCCAAGTTATATTCGTGGACTGGTTGTCAACGATTTGGCAGCAAGTTATGGGTAATGGAAGGCCTTTCCATGTTTCAAAAAAAAAATCCAAAAATAACCAAGTTAACGGCCAGGCCCTTAAACCAAAAGCTGGAAACTAAACGAAACCAATAACAGAGACATCCAGGTGTATTCAATTTGCCGTATTTGATTTATTTTTTATGTATTTTTTCCAGATTGGATTGGAGACGGGAACATTACCGTGAGTTTAAATCAGACACGGATTGAGCTGGTTATTGGAGAGGGCTGGACGAAAAGCCCATGTCATATGCGGGCTGTGCGGGCCAGATACCGTGTCAACACGGATAGGTGTGTCCTAATTTTTTTTATCAGGTGGAGTCCAAGGGATATATTTGATTAGAATGTTGAAATATGAGATGTGTTTGGTATATCCTGGAGGCAAGCCACAACACGTCAAGGCTGTTAGCGTGACTTGAATTGGTTCTCAAGTAAACCCGGCTCCATGTATCTAGTCTAGGATTGTTGTAATCTGTGGTAAAGTAGTTGTAGATTCAATCTCTTGTACAATCCAACCTGTATACGCTACCTAGGGGCTATTCCTAGGACTATATAACATGGAGCCGTGAGAGCCGAAAGGCATCACGTTAAACCAATCCTTACATGGTAATCAGAGCCTAGGTATCCTTAGATTCATCCATGGCTTCCTCTTCCACCGCCATGTCCTTCCAATTTTCGCTGATCAGCTGCCCTGTCACCGAGAAGCTTTCTAAAAGTAACTTTCCTCTTTGGAGCATGCAAGTTCTTTCTGCTCTCCGTGGCTGCCAACTTGAGCACTACATCGAGCCTGAGGCGGAAGCACCGCCCAAGAAGATCGCCAAGGATGCTGCCAAGCCGACGGAGCTGACCGACAATCCCGAGTACAAGGAGTGGGTTGCCAAGGATCAGCAGATCGTCAACTACCTCCTATCGTCCATCAGCAAGGAGGTCAAGGTGCAGGTTTCTTCCTGTACCACGTCGGCAGAGATGTGGCGAGTCATCGTCGACATGACAGCGTCGCAATCTCGTGGCCGGATCATCAACACCCGCATGGCCCTGGCTACTGCACACAAGGGGTCATCCACCATCGGGGAATACTTCAGCAAGATGAAATCTCTTGCCGATGACATGGCTTCGGCAGGCAAAAGGCTCGAAGACGAGGAGATTGCATCCTTCATCCTTGCCGGCCTTGATGCAGAGTACAATCCCATTGTCTCCTCTATCACGGGCCGCGTGGAGAAGATCTCGCTCGGCGAGCTCTATACTCAGCTTGTTAGCTGGGAGCAGCGAATCGACCTTCAAACCAGTGGTGGATCTGGATCCTCCGTCAACACCGCCACACATGGAGGACGTGGCGGTTTCAAACGCGGCGGCGGTGGTCGCGGCCGTGATCGTGGCCGCAGCAACAACGGCAACAATGGTCGCCCTCAACGCAACAATAACGGAGACAACTTTATCTGTCAGTTGTGTGGCAAGGAGGGACATACTGCCATACGTTGCTTCAAACGTTTTGATGCTTCGTTCACTGGAGCCCCTGAACAGCGCTCGGCAGCTACGGCAACCAACTCCTACGGCGTGGACACCAACTGGTACACCGACACTGGCGCTACGGACCACATCACGGGTGATCTCAAGAAGCTCACTATGAGGGACAAGTACCACGGAAACGACCAGGTCCATACAGCTAATGGCGCAGGTATGAGAATCAACCAAGTTGGTCAGAGTTTTGTTCGTACCCCTAAGCGTAATCTTGTCCTCAATAATGTTCTATATATTCCTGAAGCTAGTAAGAGTCTAGCGCCTGTCTACCGTCTTACTTCTGATAATGATGCTTTCATTGAGTTTCACCCTGATTATTTTTTGATCAAAGATCAGGCCACGAAGAGAACGCTGCTTAGAGGGGGCTGTGAGGGAGGTCTTTATCCGCTGAAATCATCCTCTCCAACTAATAAAGCGTCGCTTGGTGCCGTCAAGTTTTCCACATCTATGTGGCATAGTCGTTTGGGTCATCCATCATCTACCATAGTTCATCAAGTCCTTAGTAAAAATAAGATTCAGTTTGTTTCCGAGTCCAATAAAGAGCAAGTTTGTGATGCTTGCCAAAAGGGTAAAAGTCATCAGTTGCCATACCCCGTGTCCACAAGCGTGTCGTCAAGTCCTCTTGAACTTATTTTTTCCGATGTATGGGGTCCTGCACCCACGTCTGTTGGTCGAAATAATTATTACGTGAGTTTTATTGATGACTTTAGCAAATTTACATGGATCTATCTTTTGAAACATAAGTATGAAGTCTTCCAAAAATTTCATGATTTCTAGTCTATGGTAGAACGACAATTTAATAAAAAGATCCTTGCTATCCAAACGGATTGGGGAGGAGAATATCAAAAATTAAGCTCCTTTTTCTAGCGCATTGGAATCTCCCATCATGTGTCTTGCCCTCATGCTCACCAGCAAAACGGCTCTGTAGAGCGGAAACACCGTCACATAGTTGAGGTCGGCCTCTCCCTCCTTGCCCATGCCTCCATGCCTCTCAAATTTTGAGACGAGGCATTTATCACAGCCACCTATCTCATCAATAGGCTCCCAAGCAAGGTCATTCATGGTCAAACTCCTCTTGGTCGTCTTTTTCATCAAACACCTGATTATCACACGCTTCGCACCTTTGGGTGTGCCTGTTGGCCTAATCTGAGACCATACAATGCTAGAAAGCTTCAATTCCGCTCAAAGCAATGTGTCTTTCTTGGGTATAGCAATATGCACAAGGGGTTCAAGTGCTTAGATGTCTCAGAAGGTCGTGTGTACATCTCTCGTGACGTAGTGTTTGATGAATCTGTTTATCCTTTTGCACGTCTGCATCCTAATGCTGGAGCACGCCTTCGTTCCGAGATCTTATTACTCCCTCCGTCTTTGTTAAATTCTAGCTATGGGGACAACAATATCTCTGGGCCATCTGGTAATGATTCCCTGCGCACTAATCCAGTGTTGAGCATGCAGATTTTGCAGGAAATTTGGACTCCAATGATCAAGATGCGAGTGCAAATGGTGGTGATTTTATGCAGCCTGTTGCCCTTCCATTTTTGGCAAGTCCCGGCGCTGGTTCCGATTCTGATTCGCCTACCACGGCAGTGGATCTGTCGGGAGGATCGTCTTCGGCTTTGGCACCGACTGATTCCGTAACGCCAAGCTCCAACACCGATCTGCCACGTGTTCTGCCGTCTCCCCCTCCTCCGACACCGGGGGGACAGAGCGGGAGCGCTCCGACAGCTTCTGCTTCTGCAGCGCCATCTGCTTCAGCAGTGCCATCAGCGCCCACTGGATCTTCTGTGCCGGAGATTGGATCGCCTATGGATACTACTGTGCCTATACCAGCTCCTCCTGTTCTTCGTCCAGTTACACGGTTACAGCAAGGTATACGCAAGCCAAAAATTTACACTGATGGCACAGTTCGTTACAGTCATATTGCTACTGCCTCTGAAGAACCTTACAGTCTACAACATGCACTAGCTGATAAGAATTGGAAAAATGCTATGGATGTTGAATTTAGTGCGTTACAGAAGAATAAAACTTGGCACCTTGTACCGCCTCTAAAAGGGAAGAATGTAATTGATTGCAAATGGGTATATAAAATCAAGAGAAGATCTGATGGTCAGATAGATAGATACAAGGCTCGCCTCGTTGCAAAAGGGTTCAAGCAGAGATATGGCATTGACTATGAAGATACTTTCAGTCTAGTAGTTAAGGCAGTTACCATTCGTCTTGTGCTCTCACTAGCTGTTTCGAGGAACTGGTGTTTGAGGTAGATTGATGTGCATAGTTCATTTTTGCATGGATATTTAGAAGAAGTATATATGAAGCAACCTCCTGGATATGAGGATAAGCACAAACCACATTATTTGTGCAAGCTTGACAAGGCTTTGTATGGTTTAAAACAGGCGCCTAGAGCCTGGTATTCAAGGTTGTGTCATAAACTACAAAGTCTTGGATTTGTGTCCTCTAAAGCTGATACCTCACTGTTTTTCTATCGCAAGGGTGGAGACATAATATTTATGCTTGTATATGTGGATGATATCATTGTTGCAAGTACGTCTCAGGAGGCTGTGAACACTCTTCTTCAAGATCTTCATCGTGATTTTGCAATCAAGGACCTTGGAGAACTCCACTACTTCCTCGGCATCCAGGTTAAAAGGAAGAAGGGTGAGTTGCTTATGACTCAAGAGAGGTATGCTGCTGATATTTTAAAACGAGTCAACATGCAGTTATGCAAGGTGGTGAACACTCCTTTGTCTACTGCTGAAAGATTGTCTATTACTAGTGGCACTCGCCTGGGCAGTGATAATTCCACTAGGTACCGCAGCATAGTAGGTGCTCTGCAATATTTGACTCTGACTAGACAGATATATCCTTCTCAGTTAACAAGGTCTGTCAGTTTTTGCACTCACCGACCACAACTCATTGGGAAGCTGTCAAGAGAATACTTAGGTATGTCAAGGGAACCATCGGTTTTGGTCTCAAGATCAGAAAGTCTGACTCTATGCTTGTCAGTGCATTTGCCGACGCAGATTGGGCAGGTTGCCCGGATGATAGGAGGTCCACCGGTGGTTTTGCCGTATTCATAGGATGCAATCTTGTGTCATGGTGTGCAAGAAAGCAGGCTACTGTCTCTAGGTCAAGTACTGAAGCTGAATATAAGGCCCTAGCCAATGCCACTGCAGAGATGATGTGGATACGGAAATTGCTTGATGAGTTAGGCATCACCTATCCCCGTACAGCTCGCTTATGGTGTGACAATGTTGGTGCAAAATATCTTTCAGCAAATCCAGTGTTTCATGCTCGGACCAAGCACATTGAAATTGACTATCATTTTGTTAGAGAACAAGTTGCATCCAAGTGCCTTGATGTTCGGTTCATCAGTACATCTGATCAGGTCGCCGATGGATTTACCAAAGCGCTTCCGGTGAGACAAACAGTGATGTTTCGTAACAATCTCAATCTTATAGATAAGTTGTGATTGTCGGGGGGTGTTGAAATATGAGATGTGTTTGGTATATCCTGGAGGCAAGGCACAACACGTCAAGGCTGTTAGCGTGACTTGAATTGGTTCTCAAGTAAACCCGGCTCCATGTATCTAGTCTAGGATTGTTGTAATCTGTTGTAAAGTAGTTGTAGATTCAATCTCTTGTACAATCCAACCTGTATACGCTACCTAGGGGCATTCCTAGGACTATATAACATGGAGCCGTGAGAGCCGAAAGGCATCACGTTAAACCAATCTTTACATAGAATTCCTATTTTAAATTTAGAAATCAGAGATATTATTTGGATTCGGATTTCTAGCTATCGATATATATATTACCTTAAGACTCTATATATTTGAATTGACTCTATATCGTTGTTAGACGATGTTTTAGAATCGGACTATGCCTAACTCGTATGAGCATGGATTACATATATGAGTCTTCTAGAAAAATTCTCTATTATTCGGTAGTTAAAGAGAGACGGACCAAATAAATGGATAGACGAAAAAAAGAGTCTGAAATTTTGTTTCTTTATTATCAAGTTTAGATATAGATACTAGAAGATATATATAGGATGGTGTGGATATGTGACAAAACTTATTCGTTGATTTATTGACGCACGAAGAAGATAGATATTAGATATTTTTTCGCCGATATAAAATATTATCTTATTCGTATCACGAAAATTTTTATGTTAATTTCACGGCCTTTATTTCTTATATTAACTATTACTTTAATATCAATATTTAATTCACAAAGTTATTATTTTATTATATGATCAGTATGTTTTTAGTAAAAAAATAGTTATCTCGTAATAAGCCACAAGATCTGTAGTAAATCAAAAGCGAGAGTTCCTGGTCGCTGTCCGTCCCCCAAACCAAACGCGTCACCAACCCCAATCTAAATAAGCAAAACGCGTCAAGAGTCCCCTCCCCTCCCACATGCAGCTCTCAGCTCCTAACAAACCGCAGGATATTATAAAAAAAAAACCACAGGATCCTTTCTATGAACATGTGTCAAACATCAGGTTGGGTCGCATGGAGTACACCATCCCAATTTTTTACAATTTGGCTCTTTTTTTGAAAAAAGTTCACAATTGGACCCCTGGAAAACTTAAATGTAGAAATGGACCCAGGGGGTCGGCGCCATGCATCATGGCGCCGAGGTTTCACGTCTCGGCGCCATGGATCACGGCGCCGAGGTCCTGGACTGCCTTCTCACGTGGATCTGACGTGGCAGGGAGCTCGGCGCCACAGATCACGGCGCCGAGCTCGGCGCCACAGATCACGGCGCCGAGCTCCCTGCTACAAATCGGCCGACGCCCTTCGCTACCCGTGGACACAGTTCATATTTTCATCTCCCCTCTCGGCTCTTTCTCTCCAAAAACCGAGCACGAATTTGGATTCAATATTTGGACCATCAAAAGTTTGATTTGTTCCATAGATCTTGAAGAGCCAGGTATACTCTTTCACATATTAGTTTTTGACTCATTGATTTGACCTATATTACACGTATGTTGTAGACTTAGATAAACCATTTATAGTTTTTTGAATGGATGATTAATATTTTTCTTATGCAATCGTAGAATGCCACGTCGTGGAAAAAGTAGCAAACCAAGGTAACCTTTCGACATGTTTCGATAAATTTCATTCGTTATTATTTATCATTTGGTAAATTGTAGTTTTCGGTTCAATCGTTATTTGCTATGACTTCTTAGAATTGAATTATTTGAACTGTAGCTATGGCCGGACGACCGGTAGTCCGTACATCCACAAGCCGCTTCCTAGCGGTGTTCCAGTACCTATGTGCTTTTGTGGTGATCCTTGCAAGGTAGAAATTTCGGAAGACGAGGAAACCTATCGGCAGAGGTATTGGATGTGTTCGAATTTTGCCTGGGAGCCTACGCCAAAACAACGCCGCAGTAACTTTATTGTAAGTTATTTTTTCTATTGTGCACTTATTAATTTGTGTCCTACGAAGCATGATTTAAATTTTTGAACAAATATATTTGTTGCAGACCCCTCCACCATTGTGTGATTTTGAGCAGTGGATCGACACTGAGGTTAAGGAGTCCGACAAGCGGCTTCTACAAGGCCTAAAGGAGTGGGATGCAGAGCGTGCAGAGATATTAGAGAAGAGACGTAGAGAGGAGGCTCAAAAGAGGGAGCACAAGGAAGAGGAGGAAAGAAGACGTGTTGCTGCGGCTCGGGAGGAGAGGGAAAAGAAGCTTGAGCGTGTGCGCCGAGCGAAGGCAGCGATTGATGAGAATCCAGATGCCCAGAGGAAGGGAAAGTGGCCTCGTTGCACTCAGTAGTTACATTACCTTCTTGTTTTTTGTTTGGTTCATGGACAATATTGTTTTGTGTTGGACTTTTCAATTTGTTGTT